>NC_140579.1:959936851-961136851 GCF_964204655.1 Triturus cristatus
AAAAGTTATTTTTTTCAGCTAAAATTAAGGTTTGCAGGGGATTCTGGGTAAGGAAACGTTGGGGGATCCACGCATGCCAAACCTCCCTGGAAGCACCCGGGTGTCTAGGTTTCAGAAATGTATGGGTTTGGTAGGTTTCCCTAGATGGCTGCAGAGCACCGGGCCAAAAACCCAGGTGACCCCCCTTGCAAAACCAGGTGGTTTTGAGATAGGCAAATTTGAAGTCACCTCACTACGTTTTGGGCCCTTGCCTGTCGCGGGAACTTGGGCCTCCCACACAAATGAGTCACCATTTTTACCGGGAGACCCAGGGGAATGCTGGGAGGTGGGAAATTTGAGTGAGCCCAGTGATGCCACAACTTTCCCACACAAAAATGTTTGAAAAAAGTGATTTTTTCAGCTAAAATTGAGGTTTTCAGGGTATTCTGGGTAAGGAAACGTTGGGGGATCCACGCACGCCATACCTCCCTCGAAGCCCCTGGGTGTCTAGTTTTCAGAAATGTATGGGTTTGGTAGGTTTCCCTAGATGGCCGCAGAGCACCGGGCCAAAAACCCAGGTGACCCCCCTTGCAAAACCAGATGGTTTTGAGATAGGCAAATTTGAAGTCACCTCACTACGTTTTGGGCCCTTGCGTGTCGCGGGTACTTGGGCCTCCCACACAAGTGAGGCACCATTTTTACCGGGAGACCCAGGGGAATGCTGGGAGGTGGGAAATTTGAGTGAGCCCGGTGATGCCACAACTTTCCCACACAAAAATGTGTGAAAAAAGTCATTTATTCAGCTAAAATTGAGGTTTGCAGGGGATTCTGGGTAAGGAAACGTTAGGGGATCCAAGCAAGCCATACCTCCCTGGAAGCCCCCGGGTGTCTAGTTTTCAGAAATGTATGGGTTTGGTAGGTTTCCCTAGATGGCCGCAGAGCACCGGGCCAAAAACCCAGGTGACCCCCCTTGCAAAACCAGATGGTTTTGAGATAGGCAAATTTGAAGTCACCTCACTACGTTTTGGGCCCTTGCCTGTCGCGGGAACTTGGGCCTCCCACACAAGTGAGGCACCATTTTTACTGGGAGACCCAGGGGAACGCTGGGAGGTGGGAAATTTGAGTGAGCCCGGTGATGCCACAACTTTCCCACACAAAAATGTGTGAAAAAAGTGATTTTTTCAGCTAAAATTGAGGTTTGCAGGGGATTCTGGGTAAGGAAACTTTGGGGAATCCATGCAAGCCATACCTCCCTGGAAGCCCCCGGGTGTCTAGTTTTCAGAAATGCATGGGTTTGGTAGGTTTACCTAGATGGCCGCAGAGCACCGGGCCAAAAACCCAGGTGACCCCCCTTGCAAAACCAGGTGGTTTTGAGATAGGCAATTTTGATGTCACCTCACTACGTTTTGGGCCCTTGCGTGTCGCGGGTACTTGGGCCTCCCACACAAGTGAGGCACCATTTTTACCGGGAGACCCAGGGAAACGCTGGGAGGTGGGAAATTTGAGTGAGCCCAGTGATGCCACAACTTTCCCACACAAAAATGTGTGAAAAAAGTGATTTTTTCAGCTAAAATTGAGGTTTGCAGGGTATTCTGGGTAAGGAAACGTTGGGGGATCCACACACGCCATACCTCCCTCGAAGCCCCTGGGTGCCTAGTTTTCAGAAATGTATGGGTTTGGTAGGTTTCCCTAGATGGCAGCAGAGCACCGGGCCAAAAACCCAGGTGACCCCCCTTGCAAAACCAGGTGGTCTTGAGATAGGCAAATTTGAAGTCACCTCACTACGTTTTGGGCCCTTGCCTGTCGCGGGAACTTGGGCCTCCCACACAAGTGAGGCACCATTTTTACCGGGAGACCCAGTGGAACGCTGGGAGGTGGGAAATTTGAGTGAGCCCGGTGATGCCACAACTTTCCCACACAAAAATGTGTGAAAAAAGTGATTTTTTCAGCTAAAATTGAGGTGTGCAGGGGATTCTGGGTAAGGAAACGTTGGGGGATCCATGCAAGCCATACCTCCCTGGAAGCCCCCGGGTGTCTAGTTTTCAGAAATGCATGGGTTTGGTAGGTTTCCCCAGATGGCCGCAGAGCACCGGGCCAAAAATCCAGGTGACCCCCTTGCAAAACCAGGTGGTTTTGAGATAGGCAAATTTGAAGACACCTCACTGCGTTTTGGGCCCTTGCCTGTCGTGGGAACTTGGGACTCCCACACAAGTGAGGCACCATTTTTACCGGGAGATGCAGGGGATGGCTGGGAGGTGGGAAATTTGAGTGAGCCCAGTGATACCACAACTTTCCCACACAAAAATATGTGAAGAAAGTGATTTTTCAGCTAAAATTGAGGTTTGCAGGAGATTCTGGGTAAGGAAACGTTGGGGGATCCAAGCAAGCCATACCTCCCTGGAAGCCCCCATGTGTCTAGTTTTCAGAAATGTATGGGTTTGGTAGGTTTCCCTAGATGGCCGCAGAGCACTGGGCCAAAAACCCAGGTGACCCCCCCTTGCAAAACCAGGTGGTTTTGAGAGAGGCAATTTTGATGTCACCTCACTATGTTTTGGGCCCTTGCCTGCCACGGGTACTTGGGCCTCCCACACAAGTGAGGCACCATTTTTACCGGGAGACCCAGGGGAACGCTGGGAGGTGGGAAATTTGAGTGAGCCCGGTGATACCACAACTTTCCCACACAAAAATGTGTGAAAAAAGTGATTTTTTCAGCTAAATTTGAGGTTTGCAGGGGATTCTGGGTAAGGAAACTTTGGGGGATCCACACAAGCCATACCTCCCTGGAAGCCCCCGGGTGTCTAGTTTTCAGAAATGCATGGGTTTGGTAGGTTTCCCTAGATGGCCGCAGAACACTGGGCCAAAAACCCAGGTGACCCCCCTTGCAAAACCATGTAGTTTTGAGATAGGCAAATTCGAAAACACCTCACTACGTTTTCGGCCCTTGCCTGTCGCGGGAACTTGGGCCTCCCACACAAGTGAGGCACCATTTTTACCGGGAGACCCAGGGGAACGCTGGGAGGTGGGAAATTTGAGTGAGCCCAGTGATGCCACAATTTCCCACACAAAAATGTGTGAAAAAAGTGATTTTTTTCAGCTAAAATTGAGGTTTGCAGGGGATTCTGGGTAAGGAAACTTTGGGGGATCCATGCAAGCCTTACCTCCCTGGAAGCCCCCGGTTGTCTAGTTTTCAGAAATGTATGGGTTTGGTAGGTTTCCCTAGATGGCCGCTGAGCACCGGGCAAAAACCCAGGTGACCCCCCTTGCAAAACCAGTTGGTTTTGAGATAGGCAATTTTGATGTCACCTCACTACGTTTTGGGCCCTTGCGTGTCGCGGGTACTTGGGCCTCCCACACAAGTGAGGCACCATTTTTACCGGGAGACCCAGGGGAATGCTGGGAGGTGGGAAATTTGAGTGAGCCAGGTGATGCCACAACTTTCCCACACAAAAATGTGTGAAAAAAGTCATTTATTCAGCTAAAATTGAGGTTTGCAGGGGATTCTGGGTAAGGAAACGTTAGGGGATCCAAGCAAGCCATACCTCCCTGGAAGCCCCCGGGTGTCTAGTTTTCAGAAATGTATGGGTTTGGTAGGTTTCCCTAGATGGCCGCAGAGCACCGGGCCAAAAAACCAGGTGACCCCCCTTGCAAAACCAGATGGTTTTGAGATAGGCAAATTTGAAGTCACCTCACTACGTTTTGGGCCCTTGCCTGTCGCGGGAACTTGGGCCTCCCACACAAGTGAGGCACCATTTTTACTGGGAGACCCAGGGGAACGCTGGGAGGTGGGAAATTTGAGTGAGCCCGGTGATGCCACAACTTTCCCACACAAAAATGTGTGAAAAAAGTGATTTTTTCAGCTAAAATTGAGGTTTGCAGGGGATTCTGGGTAAGGAAACGTTGGGGGATCCACACACGCCATACCTCCCTCGAAGCCCCTGGGTGCCTAGTTTTCAGAAATGCATGGGTTTGGTAGGTTTACCTAGATGGCCGCAGAGCACCGGGCCAAAAACCCAGGTGACCCCCCTTGCAAAACCAGGTGGTTTTGAGATAGGCAATTTTGATGTCACCTCACTACGTTTTGGGCCCTTGCGTGTCGCGGGTACTTGGGCCTCCCACACAAGTGAGGCACCATTTTTACCGGGAGACCCAGGGAAACGCTGGGAGGTGGGAAATTTGAGTGAGCCCAGTGATGCCACAACTTTCCCACACAAAAATGTGTGAAAAAAGTGATTTTTTCAGCTAAAATTGAGGTTTGCAGGGTATTCTGGGTAAGGAAACGTTGGGGGATCCACACACGCCATACCTCCCTCGAAGCCCCTGGGTGCCTAGTTTTCAGAAATGTATGGGTTTGGTAGGTTTCCCTAGATGGCAGCAGAGCACCGGGCCAAAAACCCAGGTGACCCCCCTTGCAAAACCAGGTGGTCTTGAGATAGGCAAATTTGAAGTCACCTCACTACGTTTTGGGCCCTTGCCTGTCGCGGGAACTTGGGCCTCCCACACAAGTGAGGCACCATTTTTACCGGGAGACCCAGGGGAACGCTGGGAGGTGGGAAATTTGAGTGAGCCCGGTGATGCCACAACTTTCCCACACAAAAATGTGTGAAAAAAGTGATTTTTTCAGCTAAAATTGAGGTGTGCAGGGGATTCTGGGTAAGGAAACGTTGGGGGATCCACGCAAGCCATACCTCCCTGGAAGCCCCCGGGTGTCTAGTTTTCAGAAATGCATGGGTTTGGTAGGTTTCCCCAGATGGCCGCAGAGCACCGGGCCAAAAATCCAGGTGACCCCCTTGCAAAACCAGGTGGTTTTGAGATAGGCAAATTTGAAGACACCTCACTGCGTTTTGGGCCCTTGCCTGTCGTGGGAACTTGGGACTCCCACACAAGTGAGGCACCATTTTTACCGGGAGATGCAGGGGATGGCTGGGAGGTGGGAAATTTGAGTGAGCCCAGTGATACCACAACTTTCCCACACAAAAATATGTGAAGAAAGTGATTTTTCAGCTAAAATTGAGGTTTGCAGGAGATTCTGGGTAAGGAAACGTTGGGGGATCCAAGCAAGCCATACCTCCCTGGAAGCCCCCATGTGTCTAGTTTTCAGAAATGTATGGGTTTGGTAGGTTTCCCTAGATGGCCGCAGAGCACTGGGCCAAAAACCCAGGTGACCCCCCCTTGCAAAACCAGGTGGTTTTGAGAGAGGCAATTTTGATGTCACCTCACTATGTTTTGGGCCCTTGCCTGCCACGGGTACTTGGGCCTCCCACACAAGTGAGGCACCATTTTTACCGGGAGACCCAGGGGAACACTGGGAGGTGGGAAATTTGAGTGAGCCCAGTGATACCACAACTTTCCCACACAAAAATGTGTGAAAAAAGTGATTTTTTCAGCTAAATTTGAGGTTTGCAGGGGATTCTGGGTAAGGAAACTTTGGGGGATCCACACAAGCCATACCTCCCTGGAAGCCCCCGGGTGTCTAGTTTTCAGAAATGCATGGGTTTGGTAGGTTTCCCTAGATGGCCGCAGAACACTGGGCCAAAAACCCAGGTGACCCCCCTTGCAAAACCATGTAGTTTTGAGATAGGCAAATTCGAAAACACCTCACTACGTTTTCGGCCCTTGCCTGTCGCGGGAACTTGGGCCTCCCACACAAGTGAGGCACCATTTTTACCGGGAGACCCAGGGGAACGCTGGGAGGTGGGAAATTTGAGTGAGTCCAGTGATGCCACAATTTCCCACACAAAAATGTGTGAAAAAAGTGATTTTTTTCAGCTAAAATTGAGGTTTGCAGGGGATTCTGGGTAAGGAAACTTTGGGGGATCCATGCAAGCCTTACCTCCCTGGAAGCCCCCGGTTGTCTAGTTTTCAGAAATGTATGGGTTTGGTAGGTTTCCCTAGATGGCCGCTGAGCACCGGGCAAAAAACCCAGGTGACCCCCCTTGCAAAACCAGTTGGTTTTGAGATAGGCAATTTTGATGTCACCTCACTACGTTTTGGGCCCTTGCGTGTCGCGGGTACTTGGGCCTCCCACACAAGTGAGGCACCATTTTTACCGGGAGACCCAGGGGAATGCTGGGAGGTGGGAAATTTGAGTGAGCCAGGTGATGCCACAACTTTCCCACACAAAAATGTGTGAAAAAAGTCATTTATTCAGCTAAAATTGAGGTTTGCAGGGGATTCTGGGTAAGGAAACGTTAGGGGATCCAAGCAAGCCATACCTCCCTGGAAGCCCCCGGGTGTCTAGTTTTCAGAAATGTATGGGTTTGGTAGGTTTCCCTAGATGGCCGCAGAGCACCGGGCCAAAAACCCAGGTGACCCCCCTTGCAAAACCAGATGGTTTTGAGATAGGCAAATTTGAAGTCACCTCACTACGTTTTGGGCCCTTGCCTGTCGCGGGAACTTGGGCCTCCCACACAAGTGAGGCACCATTTTTACTGGGAGACCCAGGGGAACGCTGGGAGGTGGGAAATTTGAGTGAGCCCGGTGATGCCACAACTTTCCCACACAAAAATGTGTGAAAAAAGTGATTTTTTCAGCTAAAATTGAGGTTTGCAGGGGATTCTGGGTAAGGAAACGTTGGGGGATCCACACACGCCATACCTCCCTCGAAGCCCCTGGGTGCCTAGTTTTCAGAAATGCATGGGTTTGGTAGGTTTACCTAGATGGCCGCAGAGCACCGGGCCAAAAACCCAGGTGACCCCCCTTGCAAAACCAGGTGGTTTTGAGATAGGCAATTTTGATGTCACCTCACTACGTTTTGGGCCCTTGCGTGTCGCGGGTACTTGGGCCTCCCACACAAGTGAGGCACCATTTTTACCGGGAGACCCAGGGAAACGCTGGGAGGTGGGAAATTTGAGTGAGCCCAGTGATGCCACAACTTTCCCACACAAAAATGTGTGAAAAAAGTGATTTTTTCAGCTAAAATTGAGGTTTGCAGGGTATTCTGGGTAAGGAAACGTTGGGGGATCCACACATGCCATACCTCCCTCGAAGCCCCTGGGTGCCTAGTTTTCAGAAATGTATGGGTTTGGTAGGTTTCCCTAGATGGCAGCAGAGCACCGGGCCAAAAACCCAGGTGACCCCCCTTGCAAAACCAGGTGGTCTTGAGATAGGCAAATTTGAAGTCACCTCACTACGTTTTGGGCCCTTGCCTGTCGCGGGAACTTGGGCCTCCCACACAAGTGAGGCACCATTTTTACCGGGAGACCCAGGGGAACGCTGGGAGGTGGGAAATTTGAGTGAGCCCGGTGATGCCACAACTTTCCCACACAAAAATGTGTGAAAAAAGTGATTTTTTCAGCTAAAATTGAGGTGTGCAGGGGATTCTGGGTAAGGAAACGTTGGGGGATCCACGCAAGCCATACCTCCCTGGAAGCCCCCGGGTGTCTAGTTTTCAGAAATGCATGGGTTTGGTAGGTTTCCCCAGATGGCCACAGAGCACCGGGCCAAAAATCCAGGTGACCCCCTTGCAAAACCAGGTGGTTTTGAGATAGGCAAATTTGAAGACACCTCACTACGTTTTGGGCCCTTGCCTGTCGTGGGAACTTGGGACTCCCACACAAGTGAGGCACCATTTTTACCGGGAGATGCAGGGGATGGCTGGGAGGTGGGAAATTTGAGTGAGCCCAGTGATACCACAACTTTCCCACACAAAAATATGTGAAGAAAGTGATTTTTCAGCTAAAATTGAGGTTTGCAGGAGATTCTGGGTAAGGAAACGTTGGGGGATCCAAGCAAGCCATACCTCCCTGGAAGCCCCCATGTGTCTAGTTTTCAGAAATGTATGGGTTTGGTAGGTTTCCCTAGATGGCCGCAGAGCACTGGGCCAAAAACCCAGGTGACCCCCCCTTGCAAAACCAGGTGGTTTTGAGAGAGGCAATTTTGATGTCACCTCACTATGTTTTGGGCCCTTGCCTGCCGCGGGTACTTGGGCCTCCCACACAAGTGAGGCACCATTTTTACCGAGAGACCCAGGGGAACGCTGGGAGGTGGGAAATTTGAGTGAGCCCGGTGATACCACAACTTTCCCACACAAAAATGTGTGAAAAAAGTGATTTTTTCAGCTAAATTTGAGGTTTGCAGGGGATTCTGGGTAAGGAAACTTTGGGGGATCCACACAAGCCATACCTCCCTGGAAGCCCCCGGGTGTCTAGTTTTCAGAAATGCATGGGTTTGGTAGGTTTCCCTAGATGGCCGCAGAACACTGGGCCAAAAACCCAGGTGACCCCCCTTGCAAAACCATGTAGTTTTGAGATAGGCAAATTCGAAGACACCTCACTACGTTTTCGGCCCTTGCCTGTCGCGGGAACTTGGGCCTCCCACACAAGTGAGGCACCATTTTTACCGGGAGACCCAGGGGAACGCTGGGAGGTGGGAAATTTGAGTGAGCCCAGTGATGCCACAATTTCCCACACAAAAATGTGTGAAAAAAGTGATTTTTTTCAGCTAAAATTGAGGTTTGCAGGGGATTCTGGGTAAGGAAACTTTGGGGGATCCATGCAAGCCATACCTCCCTGGAAGCCCCCGGTTGTCTAGTTTTCAGAAATGTATGGGTTTGGTAGGTTTCCCTAGATGGCCGCAGAGCACCGGGCCAAAAACCCAGGTGACCGCCTTGCAAAACCAGGTGGTTTTGAGATAGGCAATTTTGATGTCACCTCACTATGTTTTGGGCCCTTGCCTGTCGCGGGCACTTGGGCCTCCCACACAAGTGAGACACCATTTTTACCGGGAGACCCAGGGAAATGCTGGGAGGTGGGAAATTTGAGTGAGCCCGGTGATACCACAACTTTCCCACACAAAAATGTGTGAAAAAAGTGATTTTTTTCAGCTAAAATTGAGGTTTGCAGGGTATTCTGGGTAAGTTAACGTTGGGGGATCCATGCAAGCCATACCTCCCTGGAAGCCCCCGGGTGTCTAGTTTTCAGAAATGTATGGGTTTGGTAGGTTTCCCTAGATGGACGCCGAACACCGGGCCAAAAACCCAGGTGACCCCCCTTGCAAAACCAGGTGGTTTTGAGATAGGCAATTTTGAAGTCACCTCACTGCGTTTTGGGCCCTTGCCTGTCGCGGGAACTTGGGCCTCCCACACAAGTGAGGCACCATTTTTACCGGGAGACCCAGGGAAATGCTGGGAGGTGGGAAATTTGAGTGAGCCCGGTGATGCCACAACTTTCCCACACAAAAATGTATGAAAAAAGTGATTTTTTTAGCTAAAATTGAGGTTTGCAGGGGATTCTGGGTAAGGAAACGTTGGGGGATCCATGCAAGCCATACCTCCCTGGAAGCCCCCGGGTGTCTAGTTTTCAGAAATGTATGGGTTTGGTAGGTTTCCCTAGATGGCCGCAGAGCACCGGGCCAAAAACCCAGGTGACCCCCCTTGCAAAACCAGGTGGTTTTGAGATAGGCAATGTTGATGTCACCTCACTACGTTTTGGGCCCTTGCCTGTCGCGGGAACTCAGGCCTCCCACACAAGTGAGGCACCATTTTTACCGGGAGACCCAGGGGAATGCTGGGAGGTGGGAAATTTGAGTGAGCCCGGTGATGCCACAACTTTCCCACACAAAAATGTGTGAAAAAAGTTATTTTTTTCAGCTAAAATTGAGGTTTGCAGGGGATTCTGGGTAAGGAAACGTTGGGGGATCCACGCATGCCAAACCTCCCTGGAAGCCCCCGGGTGTCTAGTTTTCAGAAATGTATGGGTTTGGTAGGTTTACTTAGCTGGCCGCAGAGCACCGGGCCAAAAACCCAGGTGACCCCCCTTGCAAAACCAGGTGGTTTTGAGATAGGCAAATTTGAAGACACCTCACTACGTTTTGGGCCCTTCCCTGTCGTGGGAACTTGGGCCTCCCACACCAGTGAGGCACCATTTTTACCGGGAGACCGAGGGGAACGCTGGGAGGTGGGAAATTTGAGTGAGCCCAGTGATGCCACAACTTTCCCACTCAAAAATGTGTGAAAAAAGAGATTTTTTCAGCTAAAATTGAGGTTTGCAGGGGATTCTGGGTAAGGAAACGTTGGGGGATCCACGCACGCCATACCTCCCTGGAAGCCTCTGGGTGTTTCGTTTTTAGAAATGTATGAGTTTGATAGGTTTCCCTAGATGGCCGCCGAACACCGGGCCAAAAACCCAGGTGACCCCCCTTGCAAAACCAGGTGGTTTTGAGATAGGCAATTTTGATGTCACCTCACTACGTTTTGGGCCCTTGCCTGTCGCGGGAACTCGGGCCTCCCACACAAGTGAGGCACCATTTTTACCGGGAGACCCAGGGGAATGCTGGGATGTGGGAAATTTGAGTGAGCCCGGTGATGCCATAACTTTCCCACACAAAAATGTGTGAAAAAAGTTATTTTTTTCAGCTAAAATTGAGGTTTGCAGGGGATTCTGGGTAAGGAAACGTTGGGGGATCCACGCATGCCAAACCTCCCTGGAAGCACCCGGGTGTCTAGGTTTCAGAAATGTATGGGTTTGGTAGGTTTCCCTAGATGGCTGCAGAGCACCGGGCCAAAAACCCAGGTGACCCCCCTTGCAAAACCAGGTGGTTTTGAGATAGGCAAATTTGAAGTCACCTCACTACGTTTTGGGCCCTTGCCTGTCGCGGGAACTTGGGCCTCCCACACAAATGAGTCACCATTTTTACCGGGAGACCCAGGGGAACGCTGGGAGGTGGGAAATTTGAGTGAGCCCAGTGATGCCACAACTTTCCCACACAAAAATGTTTGAAAAAAGTGATTTTTTCAGCTAAAATTGAGGTTTGCAGGGTATTCTGGGTAAGGAAACGTTGGGGGATCCACGCACGCCATACCTCCCTCGAAGCCCCTGGGTGCCTAGTTTTCAGAAATGTATGGGTTTGGTAGGTTTCCCTAGATGGCCGCTGAGCACCGGGCAAAAAACCCAGGTGACCCCCCTTGCAAAACCAGGTGGTTTTGAGATAGGCAATTTTGATGTCACCTCACTACGTTTTGGGCCCTTGCGTGTCGCGGGTACTTGGGCCTCCCACACAAGTGAGGCACCATTTTTACCGGGAGACCCAGGGGAATGCTGGGAGGTGGGAAATTTGAGTGAGCCCGGTGATGCCACAACTTTCCCACACAAAAATGTGTGAAAAAAGTCATTTATTCAGCTAAAATTGAGGTTTGCAGGGGATTCTGGGTAAGGAAACGTTAGGGGATCCAAGCAAGCCATACCTCCCTGGAAGCCCCCGGGTGTCTAGTTTTCAGAAATGTATGGGTTTGGTAGGTTTCCCTAGATGGCCGCAGAGCACCGGGCCAAAAACCCAGGTGACCCCCCTTGCAAAACCAGATGGTTTTGAGATAGGCAAATTTGAAGTCACCTCCCTACGTTTTGGGCCCTTGCCTGTCGCGGGAACTTGGGCCTCCCACACAAGTGAGGCACCATTTTTACTGGGAGACCCAGGGGAACGCTGGGAGGTGGGAAATTTGAGTGAGCCCGGTGATGCCACAACTTTCCCACACAAAAATGTGTGAAAAAAGTGATTTTTTCAGCTAAAATTGAGGTTTGCAGGGGATTCTGGGTAAGGAAACATTGGGGGATCCATGCAAGCCATACCTCCCTGGAAGCCCCCGGTGTCTAGTTTTCAGAAATGTATGGGTTTTGTAGGTTTCCCTAGATGGCCGCAGAGCACCGGGCCAAAAACCCAGGTGACCCCCTTGCAAAACCAGGTGGTTTTGAGATAGGCAAATTTGAAGTCACCTCACTACGTTTTGGGCCCTTGCCTGTCGCAGGAACTCGGGCCTCCCACACAAGTGAGGCACCATTTTTACCGGGAGACCCAGGGGAATGCTGGGAGGTGGGAAATTTGAGTGAGCCCGGTGATGCCACAACTTTCCCACGCAAAAATGTGTGAAAAAAGTGATTTTTTCAGCTAAAATTGAGGTTTGCAGGGTATTCTGGGTAAGGAAACGTTGGGGGATCCACACACGCCATACCTCCCTCGAAGCCCCTGGGTGCCTAGTTTTCAGAAATGTATGGGTTTGGTAGGTTTCCCTAGATGGCAGCAGAGCACCGGGCCAAAAACCCAGGTGACCCCCCTTGCAAAACCAGGTGGTCTTGAGATAGGCAAATTTGAAGTCACCTCACTACGTTTTGGGCCCTTGCCTGTCGCGGGAACTTGGGCCTCCCACACAAGTGAGGCACCATTTTTACCGGGAGACCCAGGGGAACGCTGGGAGGTGGGAAATTTGAGTGAGCTCGGTGATGCCACAACTTTCCCACACAAAAATGTGTGAAAAAAGTGATTTTTTCAGCTAAAATTGAGGTGTGCAGGGGATTCTGGGTAAGGAAACGTTGGAGGATCCACGCAAGCCATACCTCCCTGGAAGCCCCCGGGTGTCTAGTTTTCAGAAATGCATGGGTTTGGTAGGTTTCCCCAGATGGCCGCAGAGCACCGGGCCAAAAATCCAGGTGACCCCCTTGCAAAACCAGGTGGTTTTGAGATAGGCAAATTTGAAGACACCTCACTACGTTTTGGGCCCTTGCCTGTCGTGGGAACTTGGGACTCCCACACAAGTGAGGCACCATTTTTACCGGGAGATGCAGGGGATGGCTGGGAGGTGGGAAATTTGAGTGAGCCCAGTGATACCACAACTTTCCCACACAAAAATATGTGAAGAAAGTGATTTTTCAGCTAAAATTGAGGTTTGCAGGAGATTCTGGGTAAGGAAACGTTGGGGGATCCAAGCAAGCCATACCTCCCTGGAAGCCCCCATGTGTCTAGTTTTCAGAAATGTATGGGTTTGGTAGGTTTCCCTAGATGGCCGCAGAGCACTGGGCCAAAAACCCAGGTGACCCCCCCTTGCAAAACCAGGTGGTTTTGAGAGAGGCAATTTTGATGTCACCTCACTATGTTTTGGGCCCTTGCCTGCCACGGGTACTTGGGCCTCCCACACAAGTGAGGCACCATTTTTACCGGGAGACCCAGGGGAACGCTGGGAGGTGGGAAATTTGAGTGAGCCCGGTGATACCACAACTTTCCCACACAACAATGTGTGAAAAAAGTGATTTTTTCAGCTAAATTTGAGGTTTGCAGGGGATTCTGGGTAAGGAAACTTTGGGGGATCCACACAAGCCATACCTCCCTGGAAGCCCCCGGGTGTCTAGTTTTCAGAAATGCATGGGTTTGGTCGGTTTCCCTAGATGGCCGCAGAACACTGGGCCAAAAACCCAGGTGACCCCCCTTGCAAAACCATGTAGTTTTGAGATAGGCAAATTCGAAGACACCTCACTACGGTTTCGGCCCTTGCCTGTCGCGGGAACTTGGGCCTCCCACACAAGTGAGGCACCATTTTTACCGGGAGACCCAGGGGAACGCTGGGAGGTGGGAAATTTGAGTGAGCCCAGTGATGCCACAACTTTCCCACACAAAAATGTGTGAAAAAAGTGATTTTTTTCAGCTAAAATTGAGGTTTGCAGGGGATTCTGGGTAAGTTAACGTTGGGGTATCCATGCAAGCCATACCTCCCTGGAAGCCCCCGGGTGTCTAGTTTTCAGAAATGTATGGGTTTGGTAGGTTTCCCTAGATGGCCACCGAACACCGGGCCAAAAACCCAGGTGACCCCCCTTGCAAAACCAGGTGGTTTTGAGATAGGCAATTTTGAAGTCACCTCACTATGTTTTGGGCCCTTGCCTGTCGCGGGAACTCGGACCTCCCACAAAAGTGAGGCTCCATTTTTAACGGGAGACCCAGGGACATGCTGGGAGGTGGGAAATTTGAGTGAGCCCGGTGATGCCACAACTTTCCCACACAAAAATGTGTGAAAAAAGTGATTTTTTCAGCTAAAATTGAGGTTTGCAGGGGATTCTGAGTAAGGAAACTTTTGGGGGATCCACGCAAGCCATATCTCCCTGGAAGCCCCCGGGTGTCTAGTTTTCAGAAATGCATGGGTTTGGTAGGTTTCCCTAGATGGCCGCAGAGCACCGGGCCAAAAACCCAGGTGACCCCCCTTGCAAAACCAGGTGGTTATGAGATAGGCAAATTTGAAGACACCTCACTACGTTTTGGGCCCTTGCCTGTCGTGGGAACTTGGGCCTCCCACACAAGTGAGGCACCATTTTTACCGGGAGACCGAGGGGAACGCTGGGAGGTTGGAAATTTGAGTGAGCCCAGTGATACCACAACTTTCCCACACAAAAATGTGTGAAAAAAGTGATGTTTTCAGCTAAAATTGAGGTTTGCAGGGGATTCTGGGTAAGGAAACGTTGGGGGATCCACGCAAGCCATACCTCCCTGGAAGCCCCCATGTGTCTAGTTTTCAGAAATGTATGGGTTTGGTAGGTTTCCCTAGATGGCCGCAGAGCACTGGGCCAAAAACCCAGGTGACCCCCCCTTGCAAAACCAGGTGGTTTTGAGATAGGCAATTTTGATGTCACCTCACTATGTTTTGGGCCCTTGCCTGTCGCGGGTACTTGGGCCTCCCACACAAGTGAGGCACCATTTTTACCGGGAGACCCAGGGGAACGCTGGGAGGTGGGAAATTTGAGTGAGCCCGGTGATACCACAACTTTCCCACACAAAAATGTGTGAAAAAAGTGATTTTTTCAGCTAAATTTGAGGTTTGCAGGGGATTCTGGGTAAGGAAACTTTGGGGGATCCACACAAGCCATACCTGCCTGGAAGCCCCCGGGTGTCTAGTTTTCAGAAATGCATGGGTTTGGTAGGTTTCCCTAGATGGCCGCAGAGCACTGGGCCAAAAACCCAGGTGACCCCCCTTGCAAAACCATGTGGTTTTGAGATAGGCAAATTTGAAGACACCTCACTATGTTTTCGGCCCTTGCCTGTCACGGGAACTTGGGCCTCCCACACAAGTGAGGCACCATTTTTACCGGGAGACCCAGGGGAATGCTGGGAGGTGGGAAATTTGAGTGAGCCCAGTGATGCCACAACTTTCCCACACAAAAATGTGTTAAAAAAGTGATTTTTTCAGCTAAAATTGAGGTTTGCAGGGGATTCTGGGTAAGGAAACATTGGGGGATCCACGCAAGCCATACCTCCCTGGAAGCCCCCGGGTGTCTAGTTTTCAGAAATGCATGGGTTTGGTAGGTTTCCCTAGATGGCCGCAGAGCACCGGGCCAAAAACCCAGGTGACCCCCTTACACAACCAGGTGGTTTTGAGATAGGCAAATTTGAAGTCACCTCACTACGTTTTGGGCCCTTGCCTGTCGCGGGAACTTGGGCATCCCACACAAGTGAGGCACCATTTTTACCGGGAGACCCAGGGGAACGCTGGGAGGTGGGAAATTTGAGTGAGCCCGGTGATGCCACAACTTTCCCACACAAAAATGTGTGAAAAAAGTGATTTATTCAGCTAAAATTGAGGTTTGCAGGGGATTCTGGGTAAGGAAACGTTAGGGGATCCAAGCAAGCCATACCTCCCTGGAAGCCCCCGGGTGTCTAGTTTTCAGAAATGTATGGGTTTGGTAGGTTTCCCTAGATGGCCGCAGAGCACCGGACCAGAAACACAGGTGACCCCCCTTGCAAAACCAGATGGTTTTGAGATAGGCAAATTTGAAGTCACCTCACTACGTTTTGGGCCCTTGCCTGTCGCGGGAACTTGGGCCTCCCACACAAGTGAGGCACCATTTTTACTGGGAGACCCAGGGGAATGCTGGGAGGTGGGAAATTTGAGTGAGCCCGGTGATGCCACAACTTTCCCACACAAAAATGTGTGAAAAAAGTGATTTTTTCAGCTAAAATTGAGGTTTGCAGGGGATTCTGGGTAAGGAAACTTTGAGGGATCCACACAAGCCATACCTCCCTGGAAGCCCCCGGGTGTCTAGTTTTCATAAATGTATGAGTTTGGTAGGTTTCCCTAGATGGCCGCAGAGCACCGGGCCAAAAACCCAGGTGACCCCCTTACAAAACCAGGTGGTTTTGAGATAGGCAAATTTGATGTCACCTCACTACGTTTTGGGCCCTTGCCTGTCGCGGGAACTTGGGCCTCCCACACAAGAGAGGCACCATTTTTACCGGGAGACCCAGGGGAACGCTGGGAGGTGGGAAATTTAAGTGAGCCCAGTGATGCCACAACTTTCCCACACAAAAATGTGTGAAAAAAGTGATTTTTTCAGCTAAAATTGAGGTTTGCAGGGGATTCTGGGTAAGGAAACATTGGGGGATCCATGCAAGCCATACCTCCCTGGAAGCCCCCGGGTGTCTAGTTTTCAGAAATGCATGGGTTTGGTAGGTTTCCCTAGATGGCCGCAGAGCACCGGGCCAAAAACCCAGGTGACCCCCTTACACAACCAGGTGGTTTTGAGATAGGCAAATTTGAAGTCACCTCACTACGTTTTGGGCCCTTGCCTGTCGTGGGAACTTGGGACTCCCACACAAGTGAGGCACCATTTTTACCGGGAGATGCAGGGGATGGCTGGGAGGTGGGAAATTTGAGTGAGCCCAGTGATACCACAACTTTCCCACACAAAAATATGTGAAGAAAGTGATTTTTCAGCTAAAATTGAGGTTTGCAGGAGATTCTGGGTAAGGAAACGTTGGGGGATCCAAGCAAGCCATACCTCCCTGGAAGCCCCCATGTGTCTAGTTTTCAGAAATGTATGGGTTTGGTAGGTTTCCCTAGATGGCCGCAGAGCACTGGGCCAAAAACCCAGGTGACCCCCCCTTGCAAAACCAGGTGGTTTTGAGAGAGGCAATTTTGATGTCACCTCACTATGTTTTGGGCCCTTGCCTGCCACGGGTACTTGGGCCTCCCACACAAGTGAGGCACCATTTTTACCGGGAGACCCAGGGGAACGCTGGGAGGTGGGAAATTTGAGTGAGCCCGGTGATACCACAACTTTCCCACACAAAAATGTGTGAAAAAAGTGATTTTTTCAGCTAAATTTGAGGTTTGCAGGGGATTCTGGGTAAGGAAACTTTGGGGGATCCACACAAGCCATACCTCCCTGGAAGCCCCCGGGTGTCTAGTTTTCAGAAATGCATGGGTTTGGTAGGTTTCCCTAGATGGCCGCAGAACACTGGGCCAAAAACCCAGGTGACCCCCCTTGCAAAACCATGTAGTTTTGAGATAGGCAAATTCGAAAACACCTCACTACGTTTTCGGCCCTTGCCTGTCGCGGGAACTTGGGCCTCCCACACAAGTGAGGCACCATTTTTACCGGGAGACCCAGGGGAACGCTGGGAGGTGGGAAATTTGAGTGAGCCCAGTGATGCCACAATTTCCCACACAAAAATGTGTGAAAAAAGTGATTTTTTTCAGCTAAAATTGAGGTTTGCAGGGGATTCTGGGTAAGGAAACTTTGGGGGATCCATGCAAGCCTTACCTCCCTGGAAGCCCCCGGTTGTCTAGTTTTCAGAAATGTATGGGTTTGGTAGGTTTCCCTAGATGGCCGCTGAGCACCGGGCAAAAAACCCAGGTGACCCCCCTTGCAAAACCAGTTGGTTTTGAGATAGGCAATTTTGATGTCACCTCACTACGTTTTGGGCCCTTGCGTGTCGCGGGTACTTTGGGGCCTCCCACACAAGTGAGGCACCATTTTTACCGGGAGACCCAGGGGAATGCTGGGAGGTGGGAAATTTGAGTGAGCCAGGTGATGCCACAACTTTCCCACACAAAAATGTGTGAAAAAAGTCATTTATTCAGCTAAAATTGAGGTTTGCAGGGGATTCTGGGTAAGGAAACGTTAGGGGATCCAAGCAAGCCATACCTCCCTGGAAGCCCCCGGGTGTCTAGTTTTCAGAAATGTATGGGTTTGGTAGGTTTCCCTAGATGGCCGCAGAGCACCGGGCCAAAAAACCAGGTGACCCCCCTTGCAAAACCAGATGGTTTTGAGATAGGCAAATTTGAAGTCACCTCACTACGTTTTGGGCCCTTGCCTGTCGCGGGAACTTGGGCCTCCCACACAAGTGAGGCACCATTTTTACTGGGAGACCCAGGGGAACGCTGGGAGGTGGGAAATTTGAGTGAGCCCGGTGATGCCACAACTTTCCCACACAAAAATGTGTGAAAAAAGTGATTTTTTCAGCTAAAATTGAGGTTTGCAGGGGATTCTGGGTAAGGAAACGTTGGGGGATCCACACACGCCATACCTCCCTCGAAGCCCCTGGGTGCCTAGTTTTCAGAAATGCATGGGTTTGGTAGGTTTACCTAGATGGCTGCAGAGCACCGGGCCAAAAACCCAGGTGACCCCCCTTGCAAAACCAGGTGGTTTTGAGATAGGCAATTTTGATGTCACCTCACTACGTTTTGGGCCCTTGCGTGTCGCGGGTACTTGGGCCTCCCACACAAGTGAGGCACCATTTTTACCGGGAGACCCAGGGAAACGCTGGGAGGTGGGAAATTTGAGTGAGCCCAGTGATGCCACAACTTTCCCACACAAAAATGTGTGAAAAAAGTGATTTTTTCAGCTAAAATTGAGGTTTGCAGGGTATTCTGGGTAAGGAAACGTTGGGGGATCCACACACGCCATACCTCCCTCGAAGCCCCTGGGTGCCTAGTTTTCAGAAATGTATGGGTTTGGTAGGTTTCCCTAGATGGCAGCAGAGCACCGGGCCAAAAACCCAGGTGACCCCCCTTGCAAAACCAGGTGGTCTTGAGATAGGCAAATTTGAAGTCACCTCACTACGTTTTGGGCCCTTGCCTGTCGCGGGAACTTGGGCCTCCCACACAAGTGAGGCACCATTTTTACCGGGAGACCCAGGGGAACGCTGGGAGGTGGGAAATTTGAGTGAGCCCGGTGATGCCACAACTTTCCCACACAAAAATGTGTGAAAAAAGTGATTTTTTCAGCTAAAATTGAGGTGTGCAGGGGATTCTGGGTAAGGAAACGTTGGGGGATCCACGCAAGCCATACCTCCCTGGAAGCCCCCGGGTGTCTAGTTTTCAGAAATGCATGGGTTTGGTAGGTTTCCCCAGATGGCCACAGAGCACCGGGCCAAAAATCCAGGTGACCCCCTTGCAAAACCAGGTGGTTTTGAGATAGGCAAATTTGAAGACACCTCACTACGTTTTGGGCCCTTGCCTGTCGTGGGAACTTGGGACTCCCACACAAGTGAGGCACCATTTTTACCGGGAGATGCAGGGGATGGCTGGGAGGTGGGAAATTTGAGTGAGCCCAGTGATACCACAACTTTCCCACACAAAAATATGTGAAGAAAGTGATTTTTCAGCTAAAATTGAGGTTTGCAGGAGATTCTGGGTAAGGAAACGTTGGGGGATCCAAGCAAGCCATACCTCCCTGGAAGCCCCCATGTGTCTAGTTTTCAGAAATGTATGGGTTTGGTAGGTTTCCCTAGATGGCCGCAGAGCACTGGGCCAAAAACCCAGGTGACCCCCCCTTGCAAAACCAGGTGGTTTTGAGAGAGGCAATTTTGATGTCACCTCACTATGTTTTGGGCCCTTGCCTGCCGCGGGTACTTGGGCCTCCCACACAAGTGAGGCACCATTTTTACCGAGAGACCCAGGGGAACGCTGGGAGGTGGGAAATTTGAGTGAGCCCGGTGATACCACAACTTTCCCACACAAAAATGTGTGAAAAAAGTGATTTTTTCAGCTAAATTTGAGGTTTGCAGGGGATTCTGGGTAAGGAAACTTTGGGGGATCCACACAAGCCATACCTCCCTGGAAGCCCCCGGGTGTCTAGTTTTCAGAAATGCATGGGTTTGGTAGGTTTCCCTAGATGGCCGCAGAACACTGGGCCAAAAACCCAGGTGACCCCCCTTGCAAAACCATGTAGTTTTGAGATAGGCAAATTCGAAGACACCTCACTACGTTTTCGGCCCTTGCCTGTCGCGGGAACTTGGGCCTCCCACACAAGTGAGGCACCATTTTTACCGGGAGACCCAGGGGAACGCTGGGAGGTGGGAAATTTGAGTGAGCCCAGTGATGCCACAATTTCCCACACAAAAATGTGTGAAAAAAGTGATTTTTTTCAGCTAAAATTGAGGTTTGCAGGGGATTCTGGGTAAGGAAACTTTGGGGGATCCATGCAAGCCATACCTCCCTGGAAGCCCCCGGTTGTCTAGTTTTCAGAAATGTATGGGTTTGGTAGGTTTCCCTAGATGGCCGCAGAGCACCGGGCCAAAAACCCAGGTGACCGCCTTGCAAAACCAGGTGGTTTTGAGATAGGCAATTTTGATGTCACCTCACTATGTTTTGGGCCCTTGCCTGTCGCGGGCACTTGGGCCTCCCACACAAGTGAGACACCATTTTTACCGGGAGACCCAGGGAAATGCTGGGAGGTGGGAAATTTGAGTGAGCCCGGTGATACCACAACTTTCCCACACAAAAATGTGTGAAAAAAGTGATTTTTTTCAGCTAAAATTGAGGTTTGCAGGGTATTCTGGGTAAGTTAACGTTGGGGGATCCATGCAAGCCATACCTCCCTGGAAGCCCCCGGGTGTCTAGTTTTCAGAAATGTATGGGTTTGGTAGGTTTCCCTAGATGGCCGCCGAACACCGGGCCAAAAACCCAGGTGACCCCCCTTGCAAAACCAGGTGGTTTTGAGATAGGCAATTTTGAAGTCACCTCACTGCGTTTTGGGCCCTTGCCTGTCGCGGGAACTTGGGCCTCCCACACAAGTGAGGCACCATTTTTACCGGGAGACCCAGGGAAATGCTGGGAGGTGGGAAATTTGAGTGAGCCCGGTGATGCCACAACTTTCCCACACAAAAATGTATGAAAAAAGTGATTTTTTTAGCTAAAATTGAGGTTTGCAGGGGATTCTGGGTAAGGAAACGTTGGGGGATCCATGCAAGCCATACCTCCCTGGAAGCCCCCGGGTGTCTAGTTTTCAGAAATGTATGGGTTTGGTAGGTTTCCCTAGATGGCCGCAGAGCACCGGGCCAAAAACCCAGGTGACCCCCCTTGCAAAACCAGGTGGTTTTGAGATAGGCAATGTTGATGTCACCTCACTACGTTTTGGGCCCTTGCCTGTCGCGGGAACTCAGGCCTCCCACACAAGTGAGGCACCATTTTTACCGGGAGACCCAGGGGAATGCTGGGAGGTGGGAAATTTGAGTGAGCCCGGTGATGCCACAACTTTCCCACACAAAAATGTGTGAAAAAAGTTATTTTTTTCAGCTAAAATTGAGGTTTGCAGGGGATTCTGGGTAAGGAAACGTTGGGGGATCCACGCATGCCAAACCTCCCTGGAAGCCCCCGGGTGTCTAGTTTTCAGAAATGTATGGGTTTGGTAGGTTTACTTAGCTGGCCGCAGAGCACCGGGCCAAAAACCCAGGTGACCCCCCTTGCAAAACCAGGTGGTTTTGAGATAGGCAAATTTGAAGACACCTCACTACGTTTTGGGCCCTTCCCTGTCGTGGGAACTTGGGCCTCCCACACCAGTGAGGCACCATTTTTACCGGGAGACCGAGGGGAACGCTGGGAGGTGGGAAATTTGAGTGAGCCCAGTGATGCCACAACTTTCCCACTCAAAAATGTGTGAAAAAAGAGATTTTTTCAGCTAAAATTGAGGTTTGCAGGGGATTCTGGGTAAGGAAACGTTGGGGGATCCACGCACGCCATACCTCCCTGGAAGCCTCTGGGTGTTTCGTTTTTAGAAATGTATGAGTTTGATAGGTTTCCCTAGATGGCCGCCGAACACCGGGCCAAAAACCCAGGTGACCCCCCTTGCAAAACCAGGTGGTTTTGAGATAGGCAATTTTGATGTCACCTCACTACGTTTTGGGCCCTTGCCTGTCGCGGGAACTCGGGCCTCCCACACAAGTGAGGCACCATTTTTACCGGGAGACCCAGGGGAATGCTGGGATGTGGGAAATTTGAGTGAGCCCGGTGATGCCATAACTTTCCCACACAAAAATGTGTGAAAAAAGTTATTTTTTTCAGCTAAAATTGAGGTTTGCAGGGGATTCTGGGTAAGGAAACGTTGGGGGATCCACGCATGCCAAACCTCCCTGGAAGCACCCGGGTGTCTAGGTTTCAGAAATGTATGGGTTTGGTAGGTTTCCCTAGATGGCTGCAGAGCACCGGGCCAAAAACCCAGGTGACCCCCCTTGCAAAACCAGGTGGTTTTGAGATAGGCAAATTTGAAGTCACCTCACTACGTTTTGGGCCCTTGCCTGTCGCGGGAACTTGGGCCTCCCACACAAATGAGTCACCATTTTTACCGGGAGACCCAGGGGAACGCTGGGAGGTGGGAAATTTGAGTGAGCCCAGTGATGCCACAACTTTCCCACACAAAAATGTTTGAAAAAAGTGATTTTTTCAGCTAAAATTGAGGTTTGCAGGGTATTCTGGGTAAGGAAACGTTGGGGGATCCACGCACGCCATACCTCCCTCGAAGCCCCTGGGTGCCTAGTTTTCAGAAATGTATGGGTTTGGTAGGTTTCCCTAGATGGCCGCTGAGCACCGGGCAAAAAACCCAGGTGACCCCCCTTGCAAAACCAGGTGGTTTTGAGATAGGCAATTTTGATGTCACCTCACTACGTTTTGGGCCCTTGCGTGTCGCGGGTACTTGGGCCTCCCACACAAGTGAGGCACCATTTTTACCGGGAGACCCAGGGGAATGCTGGGAGGTGGGAAATTTGAGTGAGCCCGGTGATGCCACAACTTTCCCACACAAAAATGTGTGAAAAAAGTCATTTATTCAGCTAAAATTGAGGTTTGCAGGGGATTCTGGGTAAGGAAACGTTAGGGGATCCAAGCAAGCCATACCTCCCTGGAAGCCCCCGGGTGTCTAGTTTTCAGAAATGTATGGGTTTGGTAGGTTTCCCTAGATGGCCGCAGAGCACCGGGCCAAAAACCCAGGTGACCCCCCTTGCAAAACCAGATGGTTTTGAGATAGGCAAATTTGAAGTCACCTCCCTACGTTTTGGGCCCTTGCCTGTCGCGGGAACTTGGGCCTCCCACACAAGTGAGGCACCATTTTTACTGGGAGACCCAGGGGAACGCTGGGAGGTGGGAAATTTGAGTGAGCCCGGTGATGCCACAACTTTCCCACACAAAAATGTGTGAAAAAAGTGATTTTTTCAGCTAAAATTGAGGTTTGCAGGGGATTCTGGGTAAGGAAACGTTGGGGGATCCATGCAAGCCATACCTCCCTGGAAGCCCCCGGTGTCTAGTTTTCAGAAATGTATGGGTTTTGTAGGTTTCCCTAGATGGCCGCAGAGCACCGGGCCAAAAACCCAGGTGACCCCCTTGCAAAACCAGGTGGTTTTGAGATAGGCAAATTTGAAGTCACCTCACTACGTTTTGGGCCCTTGCCTGTCGCAGGAACTCGGGCCTCCCACACAAGTGAGGCACCATTTTTACCGGGAGACCCAGGGGAATGCTGGGAGGTGGGAAATTTGAGTGAGCCCGGTGATGCCACAACTTTCCCACACAAAAATGTGTGAAAAAAGTGATTTTTTCAGCTAAAATTGAGGTTTGCAGGGTATTCTGGGTAAGGAAACGTTGGGGGATCCACACACGCCATACCTCCCTCGAAGCCCCTGGGTGCCTAGTTTTTAGAAATGTATGGGTTTGGTAGGTTTCCCTAGATGGCAGCAGAGCACCGGGCCAAAAACCCAGGTGACCCCCCTTGCAAAACCAGGTGGTCTTGAGATAGGCAAATTTGAAGTCACCTCACTACGTTTTGGGCCCTTGCCTGTCGCGGGAATTTGGGCCTCCCACACAAGTGAGGCACCATTTTTACCGGGAGACCCAGGGGAACGCTGGGAGGTGGGAAATTTGAGTGAGCTCGGTGATGCCACAACTTTCCCACACAAAAATGTGTGAAAAAAGTGATTTTTTCAGCTAAAATTGAGGTGTGCAGGGGATTCTGGGTAAGGAAACGTTGGGGGATCCACGCAAGCCATACCTCCCTGGAAGCCCCCGGGTGTCTAGTTTTCAGAAATGCATGGGTTTGGTAGGTTTCCCCAGATGGCCGCAGAGCACCGGGCCAAAAATCCAGGTGACCCCCTGGCAAAACCAGGTGGTTTTGAGATAGGCAAATTTGAAGACACCTCACTACGTTTTGGGCCCTTGCCTGTCGTGGGAACTTGGGACTCCCACACAAGTGAGGCACCATTTTTACCGGGAGATGCAGGGGATGGCTGGGAGGTGGGAAATTTGAGTGAGCCCAGTGATACCACAACTTTCCCACACAAAAATATGTGAAGAAAGTGATTTTTCAGCTAAAATTGAGGTTTGCAGGAGATTCTGGGTAAGGAAACGTTGGGGAATCCAAGCAAGCCATACCTCCCTGGAAGCCCCCATGTGTCTAGTTTTCAGAAATGTATGGGTTTGGTAGGTTTCCCTAGATGGCCGCAGAGCACTGGGCCAAAAACCCAGGTGACCCCCCCTTGCAAAACCAGGTGGTTTTGAGAGAGGCAATTTTGATGTCACCTCACTATGTTTTGGGCCCTTGCCTGCCACGGGTACTTGGGCCTCCCACACAAGTGAGGCACCATTTTTACCGGGAGACCCAGGGGAACGCTGGGAGGTGGGAAATTTGAGTGAGCCCGGTGATACCACAACTTTCCCACACAACAATGTGTGAAAAAAGTGATTTTTTCAGCTAAATTTGAGGTTTGCAGGGGATTCTGGGTAAGGAAACTTTGGGGGATCCACACAAGCCATACCTCCCTGGAAGCCCCCGGGTGTCTAGTTTTCAGAAATGCATGGGTTTGGTAGGTTTCCCTAGATGGCCGCAGAACACTGGGCCAAAAACCCAGGTGACCCCCCTTGCAAAACCATGTAGTTTTGAGATAGGCAAATTCGAAGACACCTCACTACGGTTTCGGCCCTTGCCTGTCGCGGGAACTTGGGCCTCCCACACAAGTGAGGCACCATTTTTACCGGGAGACCCAGGGGAACGCTGGGAGGTGGGAAATTTGAGTGAGCCCAGTGATGCCACAACTTTCCCACACAAAAATGTGTGAAAAAAGTGATTTTTTTCAGCTAAAATTGAGGTTTGCAGGGGATTCTGGGTAAGTTACGGTTGGGGTATCCATGCAAGCCATACCTCCCGGGAAGCCCCCGGGTGTCTAGTTTTCAGAAATGTATGGGTTTGGTAGGTTTCCCTAGATGGCCACCGAACACCGGGCCAAAAACCCAGGTGACCCCCCTTGCAAAACCAGGTGGTTTTGAGATAGGCAATTTTGAAGTCACCTCACTATGTTTTGGGCCCTTGCCTGTCGCGGGAACTCGGACCTCCCACAAAAGTGAGGCTCCATTTTTAACGGGAGACCCAGGGACATGCTGGGAGGTGGGAAATTTGAGTGAGCCCGGTGATGCCACAACTTTCCCACACAAAAATGTGTGAAAAAAGTGATTTTTTCAGCTAAAATTGAGGTTTGCAGGGGATTCTGAGTAAGGAAACTTTTGGGGGATCCACGCAAGCCATATCTCCCTGGAAGCCCCCGGGTGTCTAGTTTTCAGAAATGCATGGGTTTGGTAGGTTTCCCTAGATGGCCGCAGAGCACCGGGCCAAAAACCCAGGTGACCCCCCTTGCAAAACCAGGTGGTTATGAGATAGGCAAATTTGAAGACACCTCACTACGTTTTGGGCCCTTGCCTGTCGTGGGAACTTGGGCCTCCCACACAAGTGAGGCACCATTTTTACCGGGAGACCGAGGGGAACGCTGGGAGGTTGGAAATTTGAGTGAGCCCAGTGATACCACAACTTTCCCACACAAAAATGTGTGAAAAAAGTGATGTTTTCAGCTAAAATTGAGGTTTGCAGGGGATTCTGGGTAAGGAAACGTTGGGGGATCCACGCAAGCCATACCTCCCTGGAAGCCTCCATGTGTCTAGTTTTCAGAAATGTATGGGTTTGGTAGGTTTCCCTAGATGGCCGCAGAGCACTGGGCCAAAAACCCAGGTGACCCCCCCTTGCAAAACCAGGTGGTTTTGAGATAGGCAATTTTGATGTCACCTCACTATGTTTTGGGCCCTTGCCTGTCGCGGGTACTTGGGCCTCCCACACAAGTGAGGCACCATTTTTACCGGGAGACCCAGGGGAACGCTGGGAGGTGGGAAATTTGAGTGAGCCCGGTGATACCACAACTTTCCCACACAAAAATGTGTGAAAAAAGTGATTTTTTCAGCTAAATTTGAGGTTTGCAGGGGATTCTGGGTAAGGAAACTTTGGGGGATCCACACAAGCCATACCTGCCTGGAAGCCCCCGGGTGTCTAGTTTTCAGAAATGCATGGGTTTGGTAGGTTTCCCTAGATGGCCGCAGAGCACTGGGCCAAAAACCCAGGTGACCCCCCTTGCAAAACCATGTGGTTTTGAGATAGGCAAATTTGAAGACACCTCACTATGTTTTCGGCCCTTGCCTGTCACGGGAACTTGGGCCTCCCACACAAGTGAGGCACCATTTTTACCGGGAGACCCAGGGGAATGCTGGGAGGTGGGAAATTTGAGTGAGCCCAGTGATGCCACAACTTTCCCACACAAAAATGTGTTAAAAAAGTGATTTTTTCAGCTAAAATTGAGGTTTGCAGGGGATTCTGGGTAAGGAAACATTGGGGGATCCACGCAAGCCATACCTCCCTGGAAGCCCCCGGGTGTCTAGTTTTCAGAAATGCATGGGTTTGGTAGGTTTCCCTAGATGGCCGCAGAGCACCGGACCAGAAACACAGGTGACCCCCCTTGCAAAACCAGATGGTTTTGAGATAGGCAAATTTGAAGTCACCTCACTACGTTTTGGGCCCTTGCCTGTCGCGGGAACTTGGGCCTCCCACACAAGTGAGGCACCATTTTTACTGGGAGACCCAGGGGAATGCTGGGAGGTGGGAAATTTGAGTGAGCCCGGTGATGCCACAACTTTCCCACACAAAAATGTGTGAAAAAAGTGATTTTTTCAGCTAAAATTGAGGTTTGCAGGGGATTCTGGGTAAGGAAACTTTGAGGGATCCACACAAGCCATACCTCCCTGGAAGCCCCCGGGTGTCTAGTTTTCATAAATGTATGAGTTTGGTAGGTTTCCCTAGATGGCCGCAGAGCACCGGGCCAAAAACCCAGGTGACCCCCTTACAAAACCAGGTGGTTTTGAGATAGGCAAATTTGATGTCACCTCACTACGTTTTGGGCCCTTGCCTGTCGCGGGAACTTGGGCCTCCCACACAAGAGAGGCACCATTTTTACCGGGAGACCCAGGGGAACGCTGGGAGGTGGGAAATTTAAGTGAGCCCAGTGATGCCACAACTTTCCCACACAAAAATGTGTGAAAAAAGTGATTTTTTCAGCTAAAATTGAGGTTTGCAGGGGATTCTGGGTAAGGAAACATTGGGGGATCCATGCAAGCCATACCTCCCTGGAAGCCCCCGGGTGTCTAGTTTTCAGAAATGCATGGGTTTGGTAGGTTTCCCTAGATGGCCGCAGAGCACCGGGCCAAAAACCCAGGTGACCCCCTTACACAACCAGGTGGTTTTGAGATAGGCAAATTTGAAGTCACCTCACTACGTTTTGGGCCCTTGCCTGTCGCGGGAACTTGGGCATCCCACACAAGTGAGGCACCATTTTTACCGGGAGACCCAGGGGAACGCTGGGAGGTGGGAAATTTGAGTGAGCCCAGTGATGCCACAACTTTCCCACACAAAAATGTGTGAAAAAAGTGATTTTTTCAGCTACAATTGAGGTTTGCAGGGGATTCTGGGTAAGGAAACTTTGGGGGATCCACGCAAGCCATACCTCCCTGGAAGCCCCCGGTTGTCTAGTTTTCAGAAATGTATGGGTTTGGTAGGTTTCCCTAGATGGCCGCAGAGCACCGGGCCAAAAACCCAGGTGACCCCCTTGCAAAACCAGGTGGTTTTGATATAGGCAATTTTGATGTCACCTCACTATGTTTTGGGCCCTTGCCGGTCGCGGGTACTTGGGCCTCCCACACAAGTGAGGCACCATTTTTACCGGGAGACCCAGGGGAACGCTGGGAGGTGGGAAATTTGAGTGAGCCCGGTGATACCACAACTTTCCCTCACAAAAATGTGTGAAAAAAGTGATTTTTTTCAGCTAAAATTGAGGTTTACAGGGTATTCTGGGTAAGTTAACGTTGGGGGATCCACGCAAGCCATACCTCCCTGGAAGCCCCCGGGTGTCTAGTTTTCAGAAATGTATGGGTTTGGTAGGTTTCCCTAGATGGCTGCCGAACACCGGGCCAAAAACCCAGGTGACCCCCCTTGCAAAACCAGGTGGTTTTGAGATAGGCAATTTTGAAGTCACCTCACTGCGTTTTGGGCCCTTGCCTGTCGCTGGAACTTGGTCCTCCCACACAAGTGAGGCATCATTTTTACCGGGAGACCCAGGGAAAAGCTGGGAGGTGGGAAATTTGAGTGAGCCCAGTGATGCCACAACTTTCCCACACAAAAATGTGTGAAAAAAGTGATTTGTTTTAGCTAAAATTGAGGTTTGCAGGGGATTCTGGGTAAGGAAACGTTGGGGGATCCATGCAAGCCATACCTCCCTGGAAGCCCCTGGGTGTCTAGTTTTCAGAAATGTATGGGTTTGGTAGGTTTCCCTAGATGACCGCAGAGCACCGGGCCAAAAACCCAGGTGACCCCCCTTGCAAAACTAGGTGGTTTTGAGATAGGCAAATTTGAAGTCACCTCACTACGTTTTGGGCCCTTGCCTGTCGCGGGAACTCGGGCCTCCCACACAAGTGAGGCACCATTTTTACCGGGAGACCCAGGGGAATGCTGGGAGGTGGGAAATTTGAGTGAGCCCGGTGATGCCACAACTTTCCCACACAAAAATGTGTGAAAAAAGTTATTTTTTTCAGCTAAAATTGAGGTTTGCAGGGGATTCTGGGTAAGGAAACGTTGGGGGATCCACGCATGCCAAACCTCCCTGGAAGCACCCGGGTGTCTAGGTTTCAGAAATGTATGGGTTTGGTAGGTTTCCCTAGATGGCTGCAGAGCACCGGGCCAAAAATCCAGGTGACCCCCCTTGCAAAACCAGGTGGTTTTGAGATAGGCAAATTTGAAGTCACCTCACTACGTTTTGGGCCCTTGCCTGTCGCGGGAACGTGGGCCTCCCACACAAGTGAGGCACCATTTTTACTGGGAGACCCAGGGGATGGCTGGGAGGTGGGAAATTTGAGTGAGCCCGGTGATGCCACAACTTTCCCACACAAAAATGTGTGAAAAAAGTGATTTATTCAGCTAAAATTGAGGTTTGCAGGGGATTCTGGGTAAGGAAACGTTAGGGGATCCAAGCAAGCCATACCTCCCTGGAAGCCCCCGGGTGTCTAGGTTTCAGAAATGTATGGGTTTGGTAGGTTTCCCTAGATGGCCGCAGAGCACCGGACCAGAAACACAGGTGACCCCCCTTGCAAAACCAGATGGTTTTGAGATAGGCAAATTTGAAGTCACCTCACTACGTTTTGGGCCCTTGCCTGTCGCGGGAACTTGGGCCTCCCACACAAGTGAGGCACCATTTTTACTAGGAGACCCAGGGGAATGCTGGGAGGTGGGAAATTTGAGTGAGCCCGGTGATGCCACAACTTTCCCACACAAAAATGTGTGAAAAAAGTGATTTTTTCAGCTAAAATTGAGGTTTGCAGGGGATTCTGGGTAAGGAAACTTTGAGGGATCCACACAAGCCATACCTCCCTGGAAGCCCCCGGGTGTCTAGTTTTCATAAATGTATGAGTTTGGTAGGTTTCCCTAGATGGCCGCAGAGCACCGGGCCAAAAACCCAGGTGACCCCCTTACAAAACCAGGTGGTTTTGAGATAGGCAAATTTGATGTCACCTCACTACGTTTTGGGCCCTTGCCTGTCGCGGGAACTTGGGCCTCCCACACAAGAGAGGCACCATTTTTACCGGGAGACCCAGGGGAACGCTGGGAGGTGGGAAATTTGAGTGAGCCCAGTGATGCCACAACTTTCCCACACAAAAATGTGTGAAAAAAGTGATTTTTTTCAGCTAAAATTGAGGTTTGCAGGGGATTCTGGGTAAGGAAACTTTGGGGGATCCACGCAAGCCATACCTCCCTGGAAGCCCCGGTTGTGTAGTTTTCAGAAATGTATGGGTTTGGTAGGTTTCCCTAGATGGCCGCAGAGCACCGGGCCAAAAACCCAGGTGACCCCCTTGCAAAACCAGGTGGTTTTGAGATAGGCAATTTTGATGTCACCTCACTATGTTTTGGGCCCTTGCCTGTCGCGGGTACTTGGGCCTCCCACACAAGTGAGGCACCATTTTTACCGGGAGACCCAGGGGAACGCTGGGAGGTGGGAAATTTGAGTGAGCCCGGTGATACCACAACTTTCCCACACAAAAATGTGTGAAAAAAGTGATTTTTTCAGCTAAAATTGAGGTTTGCAAGGTATTCTGGGTAAGTTAACGTTGGGGGATCCACGCAAGCCATACCTCCCTAGAAGCCCCCGGGTGTCTAGTTTTCAGAAATTTATGGGTTTGGTAGGTTTCCCTAGATGGCCGCCGAACACCGGGCCAAAAACCCAGGTGACCCCCCTTGCAAAACCAGGTGGTTTTGAGATAGGCAAATTTGAAGTCACCTCACTACGTTTTGGGCCCTTGCCTGTCGCGGGAACCTGGGCCTCCCACACAAGTGAGGCACCATTTTTACCGGGAGACCCAGGGAAACGCTGGGAGGTGGGAAATTTGGGTGAGCCCGGTGATGCCACAACTTTCCCACACAAAAATGTGTGAAAAAAGTGTTTTTTTTCAGCTAAAATTGAGGTTTGCAGGGGATTCTGGGTAAGGAAACGTTGGGGGATCCATGCAAGCCATACCTCCCTAAAAGCCCCCGGGTGTCTAGTTTTCAGAAATGTATGGGATTTGTAGGTTTCCCTAGATGGCCGCAGAGCACCGGGCCAAAAACCCAGGTGACCCCCCTTGCAAAACCAGGTGGTTTTGAGATAGGCAAATTTGAAGTCACCTCACTATGTTTTGCGCCCTTGCCTGTCGCGGGAACTCAGGCCTCCCACACAAGTGAGGCACCATTTTTACCGGGAGACCCAGGGGAATGCTGGGAGGTGGGAAATTTGAGTGAGCCCGGTGATGCCACAACTTTCCCACACAAAAATGTGTGAAAAAAGTTATTTTTTTCAGCTAAAATTGAGGTTTGCAGGGGATTCTGGGTAAGGAAACGTTGGGGGATCCACGCATGCCAAACCTCCCTGGAAGCACCCGGGTGTCTAGTTTTCAGAAATGTATGGGTTTGGTAGGTTTACCTAGATGGCCGCAGAGCACCGGGCCAAAAACCCAGGTGACCCCCCTTGCAAAACCAGGTGTTTTTGAGATAGGCAAATTTGAAGACACCTCACTACGTTTTGGGCCCTTGCCTGTCGTGGGAACTTGGGCCTCCCACACAAGTGAGGCACCATTTTTAGTGGGAGACCGAGGGGAACGCTGGGAGGTGGGAAATTTGAGTGAGCCCAGTGATGCCACAACTTTCCCACTCAAAAATGTGTGAAAAAAGTGATTTTTTCAGCTAAAATTGAGGTTTGCAGGGGATTCTGGGTAAGGAAACGTTGGGGGATCCACACACGCCATACCTCCCTGGAAGCCCCTGGGTGTTTAGTTTTTAGAAATGTATGAGTTTGATAGGTTTCCCTAGATGGCCGCCGAACACAGGGCCAAAAACCCAGGTGACCCCCCTTGCAAAACCAGGTGGTTTTGAGATAGGCAATTTTGATGTCACCTCACTACGTTTTGGGCCCTTGCCTGTCGCGGGAACTCGGGCCTCCCACACAAGTGAGGCACCATTTTTACCGGGAGACCCAGGGGAATGCTGGGAGGTGGGAAATTTGAGTGAGCCCGGTGATGCCACAACTTTCCCACACAAAAATGTGTGAAAAAAGTTATTTTTTTCAGCTAAAATTGAGGTTTGCAGGGGATTCTGGGTAAGGAAACGTTGGGGGATCCACGCATGCCAAACCTCCCTGGAAGCACCCGGGTGTCTAGGTTTCAGAAATGTATGGGTTTGGTAGGTTTCCCTAGATGGCTGCATAGCACTGGGCCAAAAACCCAGGTGACCCCCCTTGCAAAAACCAGGTGGTTTTGAGATCGGCAATTTTGAAGTCACCTCACTGCGTTTTGGGCCCTTGCCTGTCGCGGGAACTTGGGCCTCCCACACAAGTGAGGCACCATTTTTACCGGGAGACCCAGGGAAATGCTGGGAGGTGGGAAATTTGAGTAAGCCCGGTGATGCCACAACTTTCCCACACAAAAATGTATGAAAAAAGTGATTTTTTTAGCTAAAATTGAGGTTTGCAGGGGATTCTGGGTAAGGAAACGTTGGGGGATCCATGCAAGCCATACCTCCCTGGAAGCCCCCGGGTGTCTAGTTTTCATAAATGTATGGGTTTGGTAGGTTTCCCTAGATGGCCGCAGAGCACCGGGCCAAAAACCCAGGTGACCCCCCTTGCAAAACCAGGTGGTTTTGAGATAGGCAATTTTGATGTCACCTCACTACGTTTTGGGCCCTTGCCTGTCGCGGGAACTCAGGCCTCCCACACAAGTGAGGCACCATTTTTACCGGGAGACCCAGGGGAATGCTGGGAGGTGGGAAATTTGAGTGAGCCCGGTGATGCCACAACTTTCCCACACAAAAATGTGTGAAAAAAGTGATTTTTTCAGCTAAAATTGAGGTTTGCAGGGGATTCTGGGTAAGGAAACTTTGGGGGATCCACACAAGCCATACCTCCCTGGAAGCCTTCGGGTGTCTAGTTTTCAGAAATGCATGGGTTTGGTAGGTTTCCCTAGATGGCCGCAGAACACTGGGCCAAAAACCCAGGTGACCCCCCTTGCAAAACCATGTAGTTTTGAGATAGGCAAATTTGAAGACACCTCACTACGTTTTCGGCCCTTGCCTGTCGCGGGAACTTGGGCCTCCCACACAAGTGAGGCACCATTTTTACCGGGAGACCCAGGGGAATGCTGGGAGGTGGGAAATTTGAGTGAGCCCAGTGATGCTACAACTTTCCCACACAAAAATGTGTGAAAAAAGTGATTTTTTTCAGCTAAAATTGAGGTTTGCAGGGGATTCTGGGTAAGGAAACTTTGGGGGATCCATGCAAGCCATACCTCCCTGGAAGCCCCCGGTTGTCTAGTTTTCAGAAATGTATGGGTTTGGTAGGTTTCCCTAGATGGCCGCAGAGCACCGGGCCAAAAACCCAGGTGACCCCCTTGCAAAACCAGGTGGTTTTGAGATAGGCAATTTTGATGTCACCTCACTATGTTTTGGGCCCTTGCCTGTCGCGGGTACTTGGGCCTCCCACACAAGTGAGACACCATTTTTACCGGGAGACCCAGGGAAATGCTGGGAGGTGGGAAATTTGAGTGAGCCCGGTGATACCACAACTTTCCCACACAAAAATGTGTGAAAAAAGTGATTTTTTTCAGCTAAAATTGAGGTTTGCAGGGTATTCTGGGTAAGTTAACGTTGGGGGATCCATGCAAGCCATACCTCCCTGGAAGCCCCCGGGTGTCTAGTTTTCAGAAATGTATGGGTTTGGTAGGTTTCCCTAGATGGCCGCCGAACACCGGGCCAAAAACCCAGGTGACCCCCCTTGCAAAACCAGGTGGTTTTGAGATAGGCAATTTTGAAGTCACCTCACTGCGTTTTGGGCCCTTGCCTGTCGCGGGAACTTGGGCCTCCCACACAAGTGAGGCACCATTTTTACCGGGAGACCCAGGTAAATGCTGGGAGGTGGGAAATTTGAGTGAGCCCGGTGATGCCACATCTTTCCCACACAAAAATGTATGAAAAAAGTGATTTTTTTAGCTAAAATTGAGGTTTGCAGGGGATTCTGGGTAAGGAAACGTTGGGGGATCCATGCAAGCCATACCTCCCTGGAAGCCCCCGGGTGTCTAGTTTTCAGAAATGTATGGGTTTGGTAGGTTTCCCTAGATGGCCGCAGAGCACCGGGCCAAAAACCCAGGTGACCCCCCTTGCAAAACCAGGTGGTTTTGAGATAGGCAATTTTGATGTCACCTCACTACGTTTTGGGCCCTTGCCTGTCGCGGGAACTCAGGCCTCCCACACAAGTGAGGCACCATTTTTACCGGGAGACCCAGGGGAATGCTGGGAGGTGGGAAATTTGAGTGAGCCCGGTGATGCCACAACTTTCCCACACAAAAATGTGTGAAAAAAGTTATTTTTTTCAGCTAAAATTGAGGTTTGCAGGGGATTCTGGGTAAGGAAACGTTGGGGGATCCACGCATGCCAAACCTCCCTGGAAGCACCCGGGTGTCTAGTTTTCAGAAATGTATGGGTTTGGTAGGTTTACTTAGATGGCCGCAGAGCACCGGGCCAAAAACCCAGGTGACCCCCCTTGCAAAACCAGGTGGTTTTGAGATAGGCAAATTTGAAGTCACCTCACTACGTTTTGGGCCCTTGCCTGTCGCGGGAACTTGGGCCTCCCACACAAGTGAGGCACCATTTTTACTGGGAGACCCAGGGAACGCTGGGAGGTGGGAAATTTGAGTGAGCCCGGTGATGCCACAACTTTCCCACACAAAAATGTGTGAAAAAAGTGATTTTTTCAGCTAAAAGTGAGGTTTGCAGGGGATTCTGGGTAAGGAAACTTTGAGGGATCCACACAAGCCATACCTCCCTGGAATCCCCCGGGTGTCTAGTTTTCATAAATGTATGAGTTTGGTAGGTTTCCCTAGATGGCCGCAGAGCACCGGGCCAAAAACCCAGGTGACCCCCCTTGCAAAACCAGGTGGTTTTGAGATAGGCATATTTGAAGACACCTCACTACGTTTTGGGCCCTTGCCTGTCGCGGGAACTTGGGCCTCCCACACAAGTGAGGCACCATTTTTACCGGGAGACCCAGGGGAATGCTGGGAGGTGGGAAACTTGAGTGAGCCCAGTGATGCCACAACTTTCCCACACAAAAATGTGTTAAAAAAGTGATTTTTTCAGCTAAAATTGAGGTTTGCAGGGGATTCTGGGTAAGGAAACATTGGGGGATCCAGGCAAGCCATACCTCCCTGGAAGCCCCCGGGTGTCTAGTTTTCAGAAATGCATGGGTTTGGTAGGTTTCCCTAGATGGCCGCAGAGCACCGGGCCAAAAACCCAGGTGACCCCCCTTGCAAAACCAGGTGGTTTTGAGATAGGCAAATTTGAAGACACCTCACTACGTTTTGGGCCCTTGCCTGTCGTGGGAACTTGGGACTCCCACACAAGTGAGGCACCATTTTTACCGGGAGATGCAGAGGATGGCTGGGAGGTGGGAAATTTGAGTGAGCCCAGTGATACCACAACTTTCCCACACAAAAATGTGTGAAAAAAGTGATTTTTCAGCTAAAATTGAGGTTTGCAGGAGATTCTGGGTAAGGAAACGTTGGGGGATCCACGCAAGCCATACCTCCCTGGAAGCCCCCATGTGTCTAGTTTTCAGAAATGTATGGGTTTGGTAGGTTTCCCTAGATGGCCGCAGAGCACTGGGCCAAAAACCCAGGTGACCCCCCCTTGCAAAACCAGGTGGTTTTGAGATAGGCAATTTTGATGTCACCTCACTATGTTTTGGGCCCTTGCCTGCCGTGGGTACTTAGGCCTCCCACACAAGTGAGGCACCATTTATACCGGGAGACCCAGGGGAATGCTGGGAGGTGGGAAATTTGAGTGAGCCCGGTGATACCACAACTTTCCCACACAAAAATGTGTGAAAAAAGTGATTTTTTCAGCTAAATTTGAGGTTTGCAGGGGATTCTGGGTAAGGAAACTTTGGGGGATCCACACAAGCCATACCTCCCTGGAAGCCTCCGGGTGTCTAGTTTTCAGAAATGCATGGGTTTGGTAGGTTTTCCTAGATGGCCGCAGAGCACTGGGCACAAAAAACCCAGGTGACCCCCCTTGCAAAACCATGTGGTTTTGAGATAGGCAAATTTGAAGACACCTCACTACGTTTTCGGCCCTTGCCTGTCGCGGGAACTTGGGCCTCCCACACAAGTGAGGCACCATTTTTACCGGGAGACCCAGGGGAATGCTGGGAGGTGGGAAATTTGAGTGAGCCCAGTGATGCTACAACTTTCCCACACACAAATGTGTTAAAAAAGTGATTTTTTCAGCTAAAATTGAGATTTGCAGGGGAATCTGGGTAAGGAAACATTGGGGGATCCACGCAAGCCATACCTCCCTGGAAGCCCCCGGGTGTCTAGTTTTCAGAAATGCATGGGTTTGGTAGGTTTCCCTAGATGGCCGCAGAGCACTGGGCACAAAAAACCCAGGTGACCCCCCTTGCAAAACCATGTGGTTTTGAGATAGGCAAATTTGAAGACACCTCACTACGTTTTCGGCCCTTGCCTGTCGCGGGAACTTGGGCCTCCCACACAAGTGAGGCACCATTTTTACCGGGAGACCCAGGGGAATGCTGGGAGGTGGGAATTTTGAGTGAGCCGGTGATACCACAACTTTCCCACACAAAAATGTGTGAAAAAAGTGATTTTTTCAGCTAAATTTGAGGTTTGCAGGGGATTCTGGGTAAGGAAACTTTGGGGGATCCACACAAGCCATACCTCCCTGGAAGCCTCCGGGTGTCTAGTTTTCAGAAATGCATGGGTTTGGTAGGTTTCCCTAGATGGCCGCAGAGCACCGGGCCAAAAACCCAGGTGACCCACTTGCAAAACCAGGTGGTTTTGAGATAGGCAATTTTGATGTCACCTCACTATGTTTTGGGCCCTTGCCTGTCGCGGGAACTCGGACCTCCCACAAAAGTGAGGCTCCATTTTTAACGGGAGACCCAGGGACATGCTGGGAGGTGGGAAATTTGAGTGAGCCCGGTGATGCCACAACTTTCCCACACAAAAATGTGTGAAAAAAGTGATTTTTTCAGCTAAAATTGAGGTTTGCAGGGGATTCTGAGTAAGGAAACTTTGGGGGATCCACGCAAGCCATATCTCCCTGGAAGCCCCCGGGTGTCTAGTTTTCAGAAATGCATGGGTTTGGTAGGTTTCCCTAGATGGCCGCAGAGCACCGGGCCAAAAATCCAGGTGACCCCCCTTGCAAAACCAGGTGGTTATGAGATAGGCAAATTTGAAGACACCTCACTACGTTTTGGGCCCTTGCCTGTCGTGGGAACTTGGGCCTCCCACACAAGTGAGGCCCCATTTTTACCGGGAGACCGAGGGGAACGCTGGGAGGTTGGAAATTTGAGTGAGCCCAGTGATACCACAACTTTCCCACACAAAAATGTGTGAAAAAAGTGATTTTTTCAGCTAAAATTGAGGTTTGCAGGGGATTCTGGGTAAGGAAACGTTGGGGGATCCACGCAAGCCATACCTCCCTGGAAGCCCCCATGTGTCTAGTTTTCAGAAATGTATGGGTTTGGTAGGTTTCCCTAGATGGCCGCAGAGCACTGGGCCAAAAACCCAGGTGACCCCCCCTTGCAAAACCAGGTGGTTTTGAGATAGGCAATTTTGATGTCACCTCACTATGTTTCGTGCCCTTGCCTGTCGCGGGTACTTGGGCCTGCCACACAAGTGAGGCACCATTTTTACCGGGAGACCCAGGGGAACGCTGGGAGGTGGGAAATTTGAGTGAGCCCAGTGATGCCACAACTTTCCCACTCAAAAATGTGTGAAAAAAGTGATTTTTTCAGCTAAAATTGAGGTTTGCAGGGGATTCTGGGTAAGGAAACGTTGGGGGATCCACACACGCCATACCTCCCTGGAAGCCCCTGGGTGTTTAGTTTTTAGAAATGTATGAGTTTGATAGGTTTCCCTAGATGGCCGCCGAACACAGGGCCAAAAACCCGGGTGACCCCCCTTGCAAAACCAGGTGGTTTTGAGATAGGCAATTTTGATGTCACCTCACTACGTTTTGGGCCCTTGCCTGTCGCGGGAACTCGGGCCTCCCACACAAGTGAGGCACCATTTTTACCGGGAGACCCAGGGGAACGCTGGGAGGTGGGAAATTTGAGTGAGCCCAGTGATGCCACAACTTTCCCACACAAAAATGTGTGAAAAAAGTGATTTTTTTCAGCTAAAATTGAGGTTTGCAGGGGATTCTGGGTAAGGAAACGTTGGGGGATCCACGCATGCCAAACCTCCCTGGAAGCACCCGGGTGTCTAGTTTTCAGAAATGTATGGGTTTGGTAGGTTTACTTAGATGGCCGCAGAGCACCGGGCCAAAAACCCAGGTGACCCCCCTTGCAAAACCAGGTGGTTTTGAGATAGGCAATTTTGAAGTCACCTCACTGCGTTTTGGGCCCTTGCCTGTCGCGGGAACTTGGGCCTCCCACACAAGTGAGGCACCATTTTTACCGGGAGACCCAGGGAAATGCTGGGAGGTGGGAAATTTGAGTAAGCCCGGTGATGCCACAACTTTCCCACACAAAAATGTATGAAAAAAGTGATTTTTTTAGCTAAAATTGAGGTTTGCAGGGGATTCTGGGTAAGGAAACGTTGGGGGATCCATGCAAGCCATACCTCCCTGGAAGCCCCCGGGTGTCTAGTTTTCATAAATGTATGGGTTTGGTAGGTTTCCCTAGATGGCCGCAGAGCACCGGGCCAAAAACCCAGGTGACCCCCCTTGCAAAACCAGGTGGTTTTGAGATAGGCAATTTTGATGTCACCTCACTACGTTTTGGGCCCTTGCCTGTCGCGGGAACTCAGGCCTCCCACACAAGTGAGGCACCATTTTTACCGGGAGACCCAGGGGAATGCTGGGAGGTGGGAAATTTGAGTGAGCCCGGTGATGCCACAACTTTCCCACACAAAAATGTGTGAAAAAAGTGATTTTTTCAGCTAAAATTGAGGTTTGCAGGGGATTCTGGGTAAGGAAACTTTGGGGGATCCACACAAGCCATACCTCCCTGGAAGCCTTCGGGTGTCTAGTTTTCAGAAATGCATGGGTTTGGTAGGTTTCCCTAGATGGCCGCAGAACACTGGGCCAAAAACCCAGGTGACCCCCCTTGCAAAACCATGTAGTTTTGAGATAGGCAAATTTGAAGACACCTACTACGTTTTCGGCCCTTGCCTGTCGCGGGAACTTGGGCCTCCCACACAAGTGAGGCACCATTTTTACCGGGAGACCCAGGGGAATGCTGGGAGGTGGGAAATTTGAGTGAGCCCAGTGATGCCACAACTTTCCCACACAAAAATGTGTGAAAAAAGTGATTTTTTTCAGCTAAAATTGAGGTTTGCAGGGGATTCTGGGTAAGGAAACTTTGGGGGATCCATGCAAGCCATACCTCCCTGGAAGCCCCCGGTTGTCTAGTTTTCAGAAATGTATGGGTTTGGTAGGTTTCCCTAGATGGCCGCAGAGCACCGGGCCAAAAACCCAGGTGACCCCCTTGCAAAACCAGGTGGTTTTGAGATAGGCAATTTTGATGTCACCTCACTATGTTTTGGGCCCTTGCCTGTCGCGGGTACTTGGGCCTCCCACACAAGTGAGACACCATTTTTACCGGGAGACCCAGGGAAATGCTGGGAGGTGGGAAATTTGAGTGAGCCCGGTGATACCACAACTTTCCCACACAAAAATGTGTGAAAAAAGTGATTTTTTTCAGCTAAAATTGAGGTTTGCAGGGTATTCTGGGTAAGTTAACGTTGGGGGATCCATGCAAGCCATACCTCCCTGGAAGCCCCCGGGTGTCTAGTTTTCAGAAATGTATGGGTTTGGTAGGTTTCCCTAGATGGCCGCCGAACACCGGGCCAAAAACCCAGGTGACCCCCCTTGCAAAACCAGGTGGTTTTGAGATAGGCAATTTTGAAGTCACCTCACTGCGTTTTGGGCCCTTGCCTGTCGCGGGAACTTGGGCCTCCCACACAAGTGAGGCACCATTTTTACCGGGAGACCCAGGTAAATGCTGGGAGGTGGGAAATTTGTGTGAGCCCGGTGATGCCACATCTTTCCCACACAAAAATGTATGAAAAAAGTGATTTTTTTAGCTAAAATTGAGGTTTGCAGGGGATTCTGGGTAAGGAAACGTTGGGGGATCCATGCAAGCCATACCTCCCTGGAAGCCCCCGGGTGTCTAGTTTTCAGAAATGTATGGGTTTGGTAGGTTTCCCTAGATGGCCGCAGAGCACCGGGCCAAAAACCCAGGTGACCCCCCTTGCAAAACCAGGTGGTTTTGAGATAGGCAATTTTGATGTCACCTCACTACGTTTTGGGCCCTTGCCTGTCGCGGGAACTCAGGCCTCCCACACAAGTGAGGCACCATTTTTACCGGGAGACCCAGGGGAATGCTGGGAGGTGGGAAATTTGAGTGAGCCCGGTGATGCCACAACTTTCCCACACAAAAATGTGTGAAAAAAGTTATTTTTTTCAGCTAAAATTGAGGTTTGCAGGGGATTCTGGGTAAGGAAACGTTGGGGGATCCACGCATGCCAAACCTCCCTGGAAGCACCCGGGTGTCTAGTTTTCAGAAATGTATGGGTTTGGTAGGTTTACTTAGATGGCCGCAGAGCACCGGGCCAAAAACCCAGGTGACCCCCCTTGCAAAACCAGGTGGTTTTGAGATAGGCAAATTTGAAGACACCTCACTACGTTTTGGGCCCTTCCCTGTCGTGGGAACTTGGGCCTCCCACACAAGTGAGGCACCATTTTTACCGGGAGACCCAGGGGAATGCTGGGAGGTGGGAAATTTGAGTGAGCCCGGTGATGCCACAACTTTCCCACACAAAAATGTGTGAAAAAAGTCATTTATTCAGCTAAAATTGAGGTTTGCAGGGGATTCTGGGTAAGGAAACGTTAGGGGATCCAAGCAAGCCATACCTCCCTGGAAGCCCCCGGGTGTCTAGTTTTCAGAAATGTATGGGTTTGGTAGGTTTCCCTAGATGGCCGCAGAGCACCGGGCCAAAAACCCAGGTGACCGCCCTTGCAAAACCAGATGGTTTTGAGATAGGCAAATTTGAAGTCACCTCACTACGTTTTGGGCCCTTGCCTGTCGCGGGAACTTGGGCCTCCCACACAAGTGAGGCACCATTTTTACTGGGAGACCCAGGGAACGCTGGGAGGTGGGAAATTTGAGTGAGCCCGGTGATGCCACAACTTTCCCACACAAAAATGTGTGAAAAAAGTGATTTTTTCAGCTAAAAGTGAGGTTTGCAGGGGATTCTGGGTAAGGAAACTTTGAGGGATCCACACAAGCCATACCTCCCTGGAATCCCCCGGGTGTCTAGTTTTCATAAATGTATGAGTTTGGTAGGTTTCCCTAGATGGCCGCAGAGCACCGGGCCAAAAACCCAGGTGACCCCCCTTGCAAAACCAGGTGGTTTTGAGATAGGCATATTTGAAGACACCTCACTACGTTTTGGGCCCTTGCCTGTCGCGGGAACTTGGGCCTCCCACACAAGTGAGGCACCATTTTTACCGGGAGACCCAGGGGAATGCTGGGAGGTGGGAAACTTGAGTGAGCCCAGTGATGCCACAACTTTCCCACACAAAAATGTGTTAAAAAAGTGATTTTTTTCAGCTAAAATTGAGGTTTGCAGGGGATTCTGGGTAAGGAAACATTGGGGGATCCAGGCAAGCCATACCTCCCTGGAAGCCCCCGGGTGTCTAGTTTTCAGAAATGCATGGGTTTGGTAGGTTTCCCTAGATGGCCGCAGAGCACCGGGCCAAAAACCCAGGTGACCCCCCTTGCAAAACCAGGTGGTTTTGAGATAGGCAAATTTGAAGACACCTCACTACGTTTTGGGCCCTTGCCTGTCGTGGGAACTTGGGACTCCCACACAAGTGAGGCACCATTTTTACCGGGAGATGCAGAGGATGGCTGGGAGGTGGGAAATTTGAGTGAGCCCAGTGATACCACAACTTTCCCACACAAAAATGTGTGAAAAAAGTGATTTTTCAGCTAAAATTGAGGTTTGCAGGAGATTCTGGGTAAGGAAACGTTGGGGGATCCACGCAAGCCATACCTCCCTGGAAGCCCCCATGTGTCTAGTTTTCAGAAATGTATGGGTTTGGTAGGTTTCCCTAGATGGCCGCAGAGCACTGGGCCAAAAACCCAGGTGACCCCCCCTTGCAAAACCAGGTGGTTTTGAGATAGGCAATTTTGATGTCACCTCACTATGTTTTGGGCCCTTGCCTGCCGTGGGTACTTAGGCCTCCCACACAAGTGAGGCACCATTTTTACCGGGAGACCCAGGGGAATGCTGGGAGGTGGGAAATTTGAGTGAGCCCGGTGATACCACAACTTTCCCACACAAAAATGTGTGAAAAAAGTGATTTTTTCAGCTAAATTTGAGGTTTGCAGGGGATTCTGGGTAAGGAAACTTTGGGGGATCCACACAAGCCATACCTCCCTGGAAGCCTCCGGGTGTCTAGTTTTCAGAAATGCATGGGTTTGGTAGGTTTCCCTAGATGGCCGCAGAGCACTGGGCACAAAAAACCCAGGTGACCCCCCTTGCAAAACCATGTGGTTTTGAGATAGGCAAATTTGAAGACACCTCACTACGTTTTCGGCCCTTGCCTGTCGTGGGAACTTGGGACTCCCACACAAGTGAGGCACCATTTTTACCGGGAGATGCAGAGGATGGCTGGGAGGTGGGAAATTTGAGTGAGCCCAGTGATACCACAACTTTCCCACACAAAAATGTGTGAAAAAAGTGATTTTTCAGCTAAAATTGAGGTTTGCAGGAGATTCTGGGTAAGGAAACGTTGGGGGATCCACGCAAGCCATACCTCCCTGGAAGCCCCCATGTGTCTAGTTTTCAGAAATGTATGGGTTTGGTAGGTTTACTTAGATGGCCGCAGAGCACCGGGCCAAAAACCCAGGTGACCCCCTTGCAAAACCAGGTGGTTTTGAGATAGGCAAATTTGAAGACACCTCACTACGTTTTGGGCCCTTCCCTGTCGTGGGAACTTGGGCCTCCCACACAAGTGAGGCACCATTTTTACCGGGAGACCCAGGGGAATGCTGGGAGGTGGGAAATTTGAGTGAGCCCGGTGATGCCACAACTTTCCCACACAAAAATGTGTGAAAAAAGTCATTTATTCAGCTAAAATTGAGGTTTGCAGGGGATTCTGGGTAAGGAAACGTTAGGGGATCCAAGCAAGCCATACCTCCCTGGAAGCCCCCGGGTGTCTAGTTTTCAGAAATGTATGGGTTTGGTAGGTTTCCCTAGATGGCCGCAGAGCACCGGGCCAAAAACCCAGGTGACCGCCCTTGCAAAACCAGATGGTTTTGAGATAGGCAAATTTGAAGTCACCTCACTACGTTTTGGGCCCTTGCCTGTCGCGGGAACTTGGGCCTCCAACACAAGTGAGGCACCATTTTTACTGGGAGACCCAGGGAACGCTGGGAGGTGGGAAATTTGAGTGAGCCCGGTGATGCCACAACTTTCCCACACAAAAATGTGTGAAAAAAGTGATTTTTTCAGCTAAAAGTGAGGTTTGCAGGGGATTCTGGGTAAGGAAACTTTGAGGGATCCACACAAGCCATACCTCCCTGGAATCCCCCGGGTGTCTAGTTTTCATAAATGTATGAGTTTGGTAGGTTTCCCTAGATGGCCGCAGAGCACCGGGCCAAAAACCCAGGTGACCCCCCTTGCAAAACCAGGTGGTTTTGAGATAGGCATATTTGAAGACACCTCACTACGTTTTGGGCCCTTGCCTGTCGCGGGAACTTGGGCCTCCCACACAAGTGAGGCACCATTTTTACCGGGAGACCCAGGGGAATGCTGGGAGGTGGGAAACTTGAGTGAGCCCAGTGATGCCACAACTTTCCCACACAAAAATGTGTTAAAAAAGTGATTTTTTTCAGCTAAAATTGAGGTTTGCAGGGGATTCTGGGTAAGGAAACATTGGGGGATCCAGGCAAGCCATACCTCCCTGGAAGCCCCCGGGTGTCTAGTTTTCAGAAATGCATGGGTTTGGTAGGTTTCCCTAGATGGCCGCAGAGCACCGGGCCAAAAACCCAGGTGACCCCCCTTGCAAAACCAGGTGGTTTTGAGATAGGCAAATTTGAAGACACCTCACTACGTTTTGGGCCCTTGCCTGTCGTGGGAACTTGGGACTCCCACACAAGTGAGGCACCATTTTTACCGGGAGATGCAGAGGATGGCTGGGAGGTGGGAAATTTGAGTGAGCCCAGTGATACCACAACTTTCCCACACAAAAATGTGTGAAAAAAGTGATTTTTCAGCTAAAATTGAGGTTTGCAGGAGATTCTGGGTAAGGAAACGTTGGGGGATCCACGCAAGCCATACCTCCCTGGAAGCCCCCATGTGTCTAGTTTTCAGAAATGTATGGGTTTGGTAGGTTTCCCTAGATGGCCGCAGAGCACTGGGCCAAAAACCCAGGTGACCCCCCCTTGCAAAACCAGGTGGTTTTGAGATAGGCAATTTTGATGTCACCTCACTATGTTTTGGGCCCTTGCCTGCCGTGGGTACTTAGGCCTCCCACACAAGTGAGGCACCATTTTTACCGGGAGACCCAGGGGAATGCTGGGAGGTGGGAAATTTGAGTGAGCCCGGTGATACCACAACTTTCCCACACAAAAATGTGTGAAAAAAGTGATTTTTTCAGCTAAATTTGAGGTTTGCAGGGGATTCTGGGTAAGGAAACTTTGGGGGATCCACACAAGCCATACCTCCCTGGAAGCCTCCGGGTGTCTAGTTTTCAGAAATGCATGGGTTTGGTAGGTTTCCCTAGATGGCCGCAGAGCACTGGGCACAAAAAACCCAGGTGACCCCCCTTGCAAAACCATGTGGTTTTGAGATAGGCAAATTTGAAGACACCTCACTACGTTTTCGGCCCTTGCCTGTCGCGGGAACTTGGGCCTCCCACACAAGTGAGGCACCATTTTTACCGGGAGACCCAGGGGAATGCTGGGAGGTGGGAAATTTGAGTGAGCCCAGTGATGCTACAACTTTCCCACACACAAATGTGTTAAAAAAGTGATTTTTTCAGCTAAAATTGAGATTTGCAGGGGAATCTGGGTAAGGAAACATTGGGGGATCCACGCAAGCCATACCTCCCTGGAAGCCCCCGGGTGTCTAGTTTTCAGAAATGCATGGGTTTGGTAGGTTTCCCTAGATGGCCGCAGAGCACTGGGCACAAAAAACCCAGGTGACCCCCCTTGCAAAACCATGTGGTTTTGAGATAGGCAAATTTGAAGACACCTCACTACGTTTTCGTCCCTTGCCTGTCGCGGGAACTTGGGCCTCCCACACAAGTGAGGCACCATTTTTACCGGGAGACCCAGGGGAATGCTGGGAGGTGGGAATTTTGAGTGAGCCGGTGATACCACAACTTTCCCACACAAAAATGTGTGAAAAAAGTGATTTTTTCAGCTAAATTTGAGGTTTGCAGGGGATTCTGGGTAAGGAAACTTTGGGGGATCCACACAAGCCATACCTCCCTGGAAGCCTCCGGGTGTCTAGTTTTCAGAAATGCATGGGTTTGGTAGGTTTCCCTAGATGGCCGCAGAGCACCGGGCCAAAAACCCAGGTGACCCACTTGCAAAACCAGGTGGTTTTGAGATAGGCAATTTTGATGTCACCTCACTATGTTTTGGGCCCTTGCCTGTCGCGGGAACTCGGACCTCCCACAAAAGTGAGGCTCCATTTTTAACGGGAGACCCAGGGACATGCTGGGAGGTGGGAAATTTGAGTGAGCCCGGTGATGCCACAACTTTCCCACACAAAAATGTGTGAAAAAAGTGATTTTTTCAGCTAAAATTGAGGTTTGCAGGGGATTCTGAGTAAGGAAACTTTGGGGGATCCACGCAAGCCATATCTCCCTGGAAGCCCCCGGGTGTCTAGTTTTCAGAAATGCATGGGTTTGGTAGGTTTCCCTAGATGGCCGCAGAGCACCGGGCCAAAAACCCAGGTGACCCCCCTTGCAAAACCAGGTGGTTATGAGATAGGCAAATTTGAAGACACCTCACTACGTTTTGGGCCCTTGCCTGTCGTGGGAACTTGGGCCTCCCACACAAGTGAGGCACCATTTTTACCGGGAGACCGAGGGGAACGCTGGGAGGTTGGAAATTTGAGTGAGCCCAGTGATACCACAACTTTCCCACACAAAAATGTGTGAAAAAAGTGATTTTTTCAGCTAAAATTGAGGTTTGCAGGGGATTCTGGGTAAGGAAACGTTGGGGGATCCACGCAAGCCATACCTCCCTGGAAGCCCCCATGTGTCTAGTTTTCAGAAATGTATGGGTTTGGTAGGTTTCCCTAGATGGCCGCAGAGCACTGGGCCAAAAACCCAGGTGACCCCCCCTTGCAAAACCAGGTGGTTTTGAGATAGGCAATTTTGATGTCACCTCACTATGTTTTGGGCCCTTGCCTGTCGCGGGTACTTGGGCCTCCCACACAAGTGAGGCACCATTTTTACCGGGAGACCCAGGGGAACGCTGGGAGGTGGGAAATTTGAGTGAGCCCGGTGATACCACAACTTTCCCACACAAAAATGTGTGAAAAAAGTGATTTTTTCAGCTAAATTTGAGGTTTGCAGGGGATTCTGGGTAAGGAAACTTTGGGGGATCCACACAAGCCATACCTGCCTTGAAGCCCCCGGGTGTCTAGTTTTCAGAAATGCATGGGTTTGGTAGGTTTCCCTAGATGGCCGCAGAGCACTGGGCCAAAAACCCAGGTGACCCCCCTTGCAAAACCATGTGGTTTTGAGATAGACAAATTTGAAGACACCTCACTATGTTTTCGGCCCTTGCCTGTCGCGGGAACTTGGGCCTCCCACACAAGTGAGGCACCATTTTTACCGGGAGACCCAGGGGAATGCTGGGAGGTGGGAAATTTGAGTGAGCCCAGTGATGCCACAACTTTCCCACACAAAAATGTGTTAAAAAAGTGATTTTTTCAGCTAAAATTGAGGTTTGCAGGGGATTCTGGGTAAGGAAACATTGGGGGATCCACGCAAGCCATACCTCCCTGGAAGCCCCCGGGTGTCTAGTTTTCATAAATGCATGGGTTTGGTAGGTTTCCCTAGATGGCCGCAGAGCACCGGGCCAAAAACCCAGGTGACCCCCTTACACAACCAGGTGGTTTTGAGATAGGCAAATTTGAAGTCACCTCACTACGTTTTGGGCCCTTGCCGGTCGCGGGTACTTGGGCCTCCCACACAAGTGAGGCACCATTTTTACCGGGAGACCCAGGGGAACGCTGGGAGGTGGGAAATTCGAGTGAGCCCGGTGATACCACAACTTTCCCTCACAAAAATGTGTGAAAAAAGTGATTTTTTTCAGCTAAAATTGAGGTTTGCAGGGTATTCTGGGTAAGTTAACGTTGGGGGATCCACGCAAGCCATACCTCCCTGGAAGCCCCTGGGTGTCTAGTTTTCAGAAATGTATGGGTTTGGTAGGTTTCCCTAGATGACCGCAGAGCACCGGGCCAAAAACCCAGGTGACCCCCCTTGCAAAACTAGGTGGTTTTGAGATAGGCAAATTTGAAGTCACCTCACTACGTTTTGGGCCCTTGCCTGTCGCGGGAACTCGGGCCTCCCACACAAGTGAGGCACCATTTTTACCGGGAGACCCAGGGGAATGCTGGGAGGTGGGAAATTTGAGTGAGCCCGGTGATGCCACAACTTTCCCACACAAAAATGTGTGAAAAAAGTTATTTTTTTCAGCTAAAATTGAGGTTTGCAGGGGATTCTGGGTAAGGAAACGTTGGGGGATCCACGCATGCCAAACCTCCCTGGAAGCACCCGGGTGTCTAGGTTTCAGAAATGTATGGGTTTGGTAGGTTTCCCTAGATGGCTGCAGAGCACCGGGCCAAAAATCCAGGTGACCCCCCTTGCAAAACCAGGTGGTTTTGAGATAGGCAAATTTGAAGTCACCTCACTACGTTTTGGGCCCTTGCCTGTCGCGGGAACTTGGGCCTCCCACACAAGTGAGGCACCATTTTTACTGGGAGACCCAGGGGATGGCTGGGAGGTGGGAAATTTGAGTGAGCCCGGTGATGCCACAACTTTCCCACACAAAAATGAGTGAAAAAAGTGATTTATTCAGCTAAAATTGAGGTTTGCAGGGGATTCTGGGTAAGGAAACGTTAGGGGATCCAAGCAAGCCATACCTACCTGGAAGCCCCCGGGTGTCTAGTTTTCAGAAATGTATGGGTTTGGTAGGTTTCCCTAGATGGCCGCAGAGCACCGGACCAAAAACACAGGTGACCCCCCTTGCAAAACCAGATGGTTTTGAGATAGGCAAATTTGAAGTCACCTCACTACGTTTTGGGCCCTTGCCTGTCGCGGGAACTTGGGCCTCCCACACAAGTGAGGCACCATTTTTACTGGGAGACCCAGGGGAATGCTGGGAGGTGGGAAATTTGAGTGAGCCCGGTGATGCCACAACTTTCCCACACAAAAATATGTGAAAAAAGTGATTTTTTCAGCTAAAATTGAGGTTTGCAGGGGATTCTGGGTAAGGAAACTTTGAGGGATCCACACAAGCCATACCTCCCTGGAAGCCCCCGGGTGTCTAGTTTTCATAAATGTATGAGTTTGGTAGGTTTCCCTAGATGGCCGCAGAGCACCGGGCCAAAAACCCAGGTGACCCCCTTACAAAACCAGGTGGTTTTGAGATAGGCAAATTTGAAGTCACCTCACTACGTTTTGGGCCCTTGCCTGTCGCGGGAACTCAGGCCTCCCACACAAGTGAGGCACCATTTTTACCGGGAGACCCAGGGGAATGCTGGGAGGTGGGAAATTTGAGTGAGCCCGGTGATGCCACAACTTTCCCACACAAAAATGTGTGAAAAAAGTTAGTTTTTTCAGCTAAAATTGAGGTTTGCAGGGGATTCTGGGTAAGGAAACGTTGGGGGATCCACGCATGCCAAACCTCCCTGGAAGCACCCGGGTGTCTAGTTTTCAGAAATGCATGGGTTTGGTAGGTTTACCTAGATGGCCGCAGAGCACCGGGCCAAAAACCCAGGTGACCCCCCTTGCAAAACCAGGTGTTTTTGAGATAGGCAAATTTGAAGACACCTCACTACGTTTTGGGCCCTTGCCTGTCGTGGGAACTTGGGCCTCCCACACAAGTGAGGCACCATTTTTAGTGGGAGACCGAGGGGAACGCTGGGAGGTGGGAAATTTGAGTGAGCCCAGTGATGCCACAACTTTCCCACTCAAAAATGTGTGAAAAAAGGGATTTTTTCAGCTAAAATTGAGGTTTGCAGGGGATTCTGGGTAAGGAAACGTTGGGGGATCCACGCACGCCATACCTCCCTGGAAGCCCCTGGGTGTTTAGTTTTTAGAAATGTATGAGTTTGATAGGTTTCCCTAGATGGCCGCCGAACACAGGGCCAAAAACCCAGGTGACCCCCCTTGCAAAACCAGGTGGTTTTGAGATAGGCAATTTTGATGTCACCTCACTACGTTTTGGACCCTTGCCTGTCGCGGGAACTCGGGCCTCCCACACAAGTGAGGCACCATTTTTACCGGGAGACCCAGGGGAATGCTGGGAGGTGGGAAATTTGAGTGAGCCCGGTGATGCCACAACTTTCCCACACAAAAATGTGTGAAAAAAGTTATTTTTTTCAGCTAAAATTGAGGTTTGCAGGGGATTCTGGGTAAGGAAACGTTGGGGGATCCACGCATGCCAAACCTCCCTGGAAGCACCCGGGTGTCTAGGTTTCAGAAATGTATGGGTTTGGTAGGTTTCCCTAGATGGCTGCATAGCACTGGGCCAAAAACCCAGGTGACCCCCATTGCAAAACCAGGTGGTTTTGAGATAGGCAAATTTGAAGTCACCTCACTGCATTTTGGGCCCTTGCCTGTCGCGGGAACTTGGGCCTCCCACACAAGTGAGGCACCATTTTTACCGGGAGACCCAGGGGAACGCTGGGAGGTGGGAAATTTGAGTGAGCCGGTGATGCCACAACTTTACCACACAAAAATGTGTGAAAAAAAGTGATTTTTTCAGCTAAAATTGAGGTTTGCAGGGGATTCTGGGTAAGGAAACTTTCGGGGATCCACGCAAGCCATACCTCCCTGGAAGCCCCGGTTGTGTAGTTTTCAGAAATGTATGGGTTTGGTAGGTTTCCCTAGATGGCCGCAGAGCACCGGGCCAAAAACCCAGGTGACCCCCTTGCAAAACCAGGTGGTTTTGAGATAGGCAATTTTGATGTCACCTCACTATGTTTTGGGCCCTTGCCTGTCGCGGGTACTTGGGCCTCCCACACAAGTGAGGCACCATTTTTACCGGGAGACCCAGGGGAACGCTGGGAGGTGGGAAATTTGAGTGAGCCCGGTGATTCCACAACTTTCCCACACAAAAATGTGTGAAAAAAGTGATTTTTTCAGCTAAAATTGAGGTTTGCAGGGTATTCTGGGTAAGTTAACGTTGGGGGATCCTCGCAAGCCATACCTCCCTGGAAGCCCCCGGGTGTCTAGTTTTCAGAAATTTATGGGTTTGGTAGGTTTCCCTAGATGGCCGCCGAACACCGGGCCAAAAACCCAGGGGACCCCCCTTGCAAAACCAAGTGGTTTTGAGATAGGCAATTTTGAAGTCACCTCACTACGTTTTGGGCCCTTGCCTGTCGCGGGAACCTGGGCCTCCCACACAAGTGAGGCACCATTTTTACCGGGAGACCCAGGGAAACGCTGGGAGGTGGGAAATTTGAGTGAGCCCGGTGATGCCACAACTTTCCCACACAAAAATGTGTGAAAAAAGTGATTTTTTTCAGCTAAAATTGAGGTTTGTAGGGGATTCTGGGTAAGGAAACGTTGGGGGATCCATGCAAGCCATACCTCCCTGGAAGCCCCCGGTGTCTAGTTTTCAGAAATGTATGGGTTTTGTAGGTTTCCCTAGATGGCCGCAGAGCACCGGGCCAAAAACCCAGGTGACCCCCTTGCAAAACCAGGTGGTCTTGAGATAGGCAAATTTGAAGTCACCTCACTACGTTTTGGGCCCTTGCCTGTCGCAGGAACTCGGGCCTCCCACACAAGTGAGGCACCATTTTTACCGGGAGACCCAGGGGAATGCTGGGAGGTGGGAAATTTGAGTGAGCCCGGTGATGCCACAACTTTCCCACACAAAAATGTGTGAAAAAAGTGATTTTTTCAGCTAAAATTGAGGTTTGCAGGGGATTCTGGGTAAGGAAACTTTGGGGAATCCATGCAAGCCATACCTCCCTGGAAGCCCCCGGGTGTCTAGTTTTCAGAAATGCATGGGTTTGGTAGGTTTACCTAGATGGCCGCAGAGCACCGGGCCAAAAACCCAGGTGACCCCCCTTGCAAAACCAGGTGGTTTTGAGATAGGCAATTTTGATGTCACCTCACTACGTTTTGGGCCCTTGCGTGTCGCGGGTACTTGGGCCTCCCACACAAGTGAGGCACCATTTTTACCGGGAGACCCAGGGGAACGCTGGGAGGTGGGAAATTTGAGTGAGCCCAGTGATGCCACAACTTTCCCACACAAAAATGTGTGAAAAAAGTGATTTTTTCAGCTAAAATTGAGGTTTGCAGGGTATTCTGGGTAAGGAAACGTTGGGGGATCCACACACGCCATACCTCCCTCGAAGCCCCTGGGTGCCTAGTTTTCAGAAATGTATGGGTTTGGTAGGTTTCCCTAGATGGCAGCAGAGCACCGGGCCAAAAACCCAGGTGACCCCCCTTGCAAAACCAGGTGGTCTTGAGATAGGCAAATTTGAAGTCACCTCACTACGTTTTGGGCCCTTGCCTGTCGCGGGAACTTGGGCCTCCCACATAAGTGAGGCACCATTTTTACCGGGAGACCCAGGGGAACGCTGGGAGGTGGGAAATTTGAGTGAGCCCGGTGATGCCACAACTTTCCCACACAAAAATGTGTGAAAAAAGTGATTTTTTCAGCTAAAATTGAGGTGTGCAGGGGATTCTGGGTAAGGAAACGTTGGGGGATCCACGCAAGCCATACCTCCCTGGAAGCCCCCGGGTGTCTAGTTTTCAGAAATGCATGGGTTTGGTAGGTTTCCCCAGATGGCCGCAGAGCACCGGGCCAAAAATCCAGGTGACCCCCTTGCAAAACCAGGTGGTTTTGAGATAGGCAAATTTGAAGACACCTCACTACGTTTTGGGCCCTTGCCTGTCGTGGGAACTTGGGACTCCCACACAAGTGAGGCACCATTTTTACCGGGAGATGCAGGGGATGGCTGGGAGGTGGGAAATTTGAGTGAGCCCAGTGATACCACAACTTTCCCACACAAAAATATGTGAAAAAAGTGATTTTTCAGCTAAAATTGAGGTTTGCAGGAGATTCTGGGTAAGGAAACGTTGGGGGATCCAAGCAAGCCATACCTCCCTGGAAGCCCCCATGTGTCTAGTTTTCAGAAATGTATGGGTTTGGTAGGTTTCCCTAGATGGCCGCAGAGCACTGGGCCAAAAACCCAGGTGACCCCCCCTTGCAAAACCAGGTGGTTTTGAGAGAGGCAATTTTGATGTCACCTCACTATGTTTTGGGCCCTTGCCTGCCGCGGGTACTTGGGCCTCCCACACAAGTGAGGCACCATTTTTACCGGGAGACCCAGGGGAATGCTGGGAGGTGGGAAATTTGAGTGAGCCCGGTGATACCACAACTTTCCCACACAAAAATGTGTGAAAAAGTGATTTTTTCAGCTAAATTTGAGGTTTGCAGGGGATTCTGGGTAAGGAAACTTTGGGGGATCCACACAAGCCATACCTCCCTGGAAGCCCCCGGGTGTCTAGTTTTCAGAAATGCATGGGTTTGGTAGGTTTCCCTAGATGGCTGCAGAACACTGGGCCAAAAACCCAGGTGACCCCCCTTGCAAAACCATGTAGTTTTGAGATAGGCAAATTTGAAGACACCTCACTTCGTTTTCGGCCCTTGCCTGTCGCGGGAACTTGGGCCTCCCACACAAGTGAGGCACCATTTTTACCGGGAGACCCAGGGGAACGCTGGGAGGTGGGAAATTTGAGTGAGCCCAGTGATGCCACAACTTTCCCACACAAAAATGTGTGAAAAAAGTGATTTTTTTCAGCTAAAATTGAGGTTTGCAGGGGATTCTGGGTAAGGAAACTTTGGGGGATCCATGCAATCCATACCTCCCTGGAAGCCCCCGGTTGTCTATTTTTCAGAAATGTATGGGTTTGGTAGGTTTCCCTAGATGGCCGCAGAGCACCGGGCCAAAAACCCAGGTGACCCCCTTGCAAAACCAGGTGGTTTTGAGATAGGCAATTTTGATGTCACCTCACTATGTTTTGGGCCCTTGCCTGTCGCGGGTACTTGGGCCTCCCACACAAGTGAGACACCATTTTTACCGGGAGACCCAGGGAAATGCTGGGAGGTGGGAAATTTGAGTGAGCCCGGTGATACCACAACTTTCCCACACAAAAATGTGTGAAAAAAGTGATTTTTTTCAGCTAAAATTGAGGTTTGCAGGGTATTCTGGGTAAGTTAACGTTGGGGGATCCATGCAAGCCATACCTCCCTGGAAGCCCCCGGGTGTCTAGTTTTCAGAAATGTATGGGTTTGGTAGGTTTCCCTAGATGGCCGCCGAACACCGGGCCAAAAACCCAGGTGACCCCCCTTGCAAAACCAGGTGGTTTTGAGATAGGCAATTTTGAAGTCACCTCACTGCGTTTTGGGCCCTTGCCTGTCGCGGGAACTTGGGCCTCCCACACAAGTGAGGCACCATTTTTACCGGGAGACCCAGGGGAATGCTGGGAGGTGGGAAATTTGAGTGAGCCCGGTGATGCCACAACTTTCCCACACAAAAATGTGTGAAAAAAGTTATTTTTTTCAGCTAAAATTGAGGTTTGCAGGGGATTCTGGGTAAGGAAACGTTGGGGGATCCACGCATGCCAAACCTCCCTGGAAGCACCCGGGTGTCTAGGTTTCAGAAATGTATGTGTTTGGTAGGTTTCCCTAGATGGCTGCATAGCACTGGGCCAAAAACCCAGGTGACCCCCCTTGCAAAACCAGGTGGTTTTGAGATAGGCAAATTTGAAGTCAACTCACTGCATTTTGGGCCCTTGCCTGTCACGGGAACTTGGGCCTCCCACACAAGTGAGGCACCATTTTTACCGGGAGACCCAGGGGAACGCTGGGAGGTGGGAAATTTGAGTGAGCCGGTGATGCCACAACTTTACCACACAAAAATGTGTGAAAAAGGTGATTTTTTCAGCTAAAATTGAGGTTTGCAGGGGATTCTGGGTAAGGAAACTTTCGGGGATCCACGCAAGCCATACCTCCCTGGAAGCCCCGGTTGTGTAGTTTTCAGAAATGTATGATTTTGGTAGGTTTCCCTAGATGGCCGCAGAGCACCGGGCCAAAAACCCAGGTGACCCCCTTGCAAAACCAGGTGGTTTTGAGATAGGCAATTTTGATGTCACCTCACTATGTTTTGGGCCCTTGCCTGTCGCGGGTACTTGGGCCTCCCACACAAGTGAGGCACCATTTTTACCGGGAGACCAAGGGGAACGCTGGGAGGTGGGAAATTTGAGTGAGCCTGGTGATTCCACAACTTTCCCACACAAAAATGTGTGAAAAAAGTGATTTTTTCAGCTAAAATTGAGGTTTGCAGGGTATTCTGGGTAAGTTAACGTTGGGGGATCCTCGCAAGCCATACCTCCCTGGAAGCCCCCGGGTGTCTAGTTTTCAGAAATTTATGGGTTTGGTAGGTTTCCCTAGATGGCCGCCGAACACCGGGCCAAAAACCCAGGTGACCCCCCTTGCAAAACCAAGTGGTTTTGAGATAGGCAATTTTGAAGTCACCTCACTACGTTTTGGGCCCTTGCCTGCCACGGGAACCTGGGCCTCCCAACCAAGTGAGGCACCATTTTTACCGGGAGACCCAGGGAAACGCTGGGAGGTGGGAAATTTGAGTGAGCCCGGTGATGCCACAACTTTCCCACACAAAAATGTGAGAAAAAAGTGATTTTTTTCAGCTAAAATTGAGGTTTGCAGGGGATTCTGGGTAAGGAAACGTTGGGGGATCCATGCAAGCCATACCTCCCTGGAAGCCCCCGGTGTCTAGTTTTCAGAAATGTATGGGTTTTGTAGGTTTCCCTAGATGGCCGCAGAGCACCGGGCCAAAAACCCAGGTGACCCCCTTGCAAAACCAGGTGGTTTTGAGATAGGCAAATTTGAAGTCACCTCACTACGTTTTGGGCCCTTGCCTGTCGCAGGAACTCGGGCCTCCCACACAAGTGAGGCACCATTTTTACCGGGAGACCCAGGGGAATGCTGGGAGGTGGGAAATTTGAGTGAGCCCGGTGATGCCACAACTTTCCCACACAAAAATGTGTGAAAAAAGTGATTTTTTCAGCTAAAATTGAGGTTTGCAGGGGATTCTGGGTAAGGAAACTTTGGGGAATCCATGCAAGCCATACCTCCCTGGAAGCCCCCGGGTGTCTAGTTTTCAGAAATGCATGGGTTTGGTAGGTTTACCTAGATGGCCGCAGAGCACCGGGCCAAAAACCCAGGTGACCCCCCTTGCAAAACCAGGTGGTTTTGAGATAGGCAATTTTGATGTCACCTCACTACGTTTTGGGCCCTTGCGTGTCGCGGGTACTTGGGCCTCCCACTCAAGTGAGGCACCATTTTTACCGGGAGACCCAGGGGAACGCTGGGAGGTGGGAAATTTGAGTGAGCCCAGTGATGCCACAACTTTCCCACACAAAAATGTGTGAAAAAAGTGATTTTTTCAGCTAAAATTGAGGTTTGCAGGGTATTCTGGGTAAGGAAACGTTGGGGGATCCACACACGCCATACCTCCCTCGAAGCCCCTGGGTGCCTAGTTTTCAGAAATGTATGGGTTTGGTAGGTTTCCCTAGATGGCCGCAGAGCACCGGGCCAAAAACCCAGGTGACCCCCCTTGCAAAACCAGGTGGTCTTGAGATAGGCAAATTTGAAGTCACCTCACTACGTTTTGGGCCCTTGCCTGTCGCGGGAACTTGGGCCTCCCACACAAGTGAGGCACCATTTTTACCGGGAGACCCAGGGGAACGCTGGGAGGTGGGAAATTTGAGTGAGCCCAGTGATGCCACAACTTTCCCACACAAAAATGTGTGAAAAAAGTGATTTTTTCAGCTAAAATTTAGGTGTGCAGGGGATTCTGGGTAAGGAAACGTTGGGGGATCCACGCAAGCCATACCTCCCTGGAAGCCCCCGGGTGTCTAGTTTTCAGAAATGCATGGGTTTGGTAGGTTTCCCCAGATGGCCGCAGAGCACCGGGCCAAAAATCCAGGTGACCCCCTTGCAAAACCAGGTGGTTTTGAGATAGGCAAATTTGAAGACACCTCACTACGTTTTGGGCCCTTGCCTGTCGTGGGAACTTGGGACTCCCACACAAGTGAGGCACCATTTTTACCGGGAGATGCAGGGGATGGCCGGGAGGTGGGAAATTTGAGTGAGCCCAGTGATACCACAACTTTCCCACACAAAAATATGTGAAAAAAGTGATTTTTCAGCTAAAATTGAGGTTTGCAGGAGATTCTGGGTAAGGAAACGTTGGGGGATCCAAGCAAGCCATACCTCCCTGGAAGCCCCCATGTGTCTAGATTTCAGAAATGTATGGGTTTGGTAGGTTTCCCTAGATGGCCGCAGAGCACTGGGCCAAAAACCCAGGTGACCCCCCCTTGCAAAACCAGGTGGTTTTGAGAGAGGCAATTTTGATGTCACCTCACTATGTTTTGGGCCCTTGCCTGCCGCGGGTACTTGGGCCTCCCACACAAGTGAGGCACCATTTTTACCGGGAGACCCAGGGGAACGCTGGGAGGTGGGAAATTTGAGTGAGCCCGGTGATACCACAACTTTCCCACACAAAAATGTGTGAAAAAAGTGATTTTTTCAGCTAAAATTAAGGTTTGCAGGGGATTCTGGGTAAGGAAACTTTGGGGGATCCACACAAGCCATACCTCCCTGGAAGCCCCAGGGTGTCTAGTTTTCAGAAATGCATGGGTTTGGTAGGTTTCCCTAGATGGCCGCAGAACACTGGGCCAAAAACCCAGGTGACCCCCCTTGCAAAACCATGTAGTTTTGAGATAGGCAAATTTGAAGACACCTCACTACGTTTTTGGCCCTTGCCTGTCGCGGGAACTTGGGCCTCCCACACAAGTGAGGCACCATTTTTACTGGGAGACCCAGGGGAACGCTGGGAGGTGGGAAATTTGAGTGAGCCCAGTGATGCCACAACTTTCCCACACAAAAATGTGTGAAAAAAGTGATTTTTTTCAGCTAAAATTGAGGTTTGCAGGGGATTCTGGGTAAGGAAACTTTGGGGGATCCATGCAAGCCATACCTCCCTGGAAGCCCCCGGTTGTCTAGTTTTCAGAAATGTATGGGTTTGGTAGGTTTCCCTAGATGGCCGCAGAGCACCGGGCCAAAAACCCAGGTGACCCCCTTGCAAAACCAGGTGGTTTTGAGATAGGCAATTTTGATGTCACCTCACTACGTTTTGGGCCCTTGCGTGTCGCGGGTACTTCGGCCTCCCACACAAGTGAGGCACCATTTTTACCGGGAGACCCAGGGGAATGCTGGGAGGTGGGAAATTTGAGTGAGCCCGGTGATGCCACAACTTTCCCACACAAAAATGTGTGAAAAAAGTCATTTATTCAGCTAAAATTGAGGTTTGCAGGGGATTCTGGGTAAGGAAACGTTAGGGGATCCAAGCAAGCCATACCTCCCTGGAAGCCCCCGGGTGTCTAGTTTTCAGAAATGTATGGGTTTGGTAGGTTTCCCTAGATGGCCGCAGAGCACCGGGCCAAAAACCCAGGGGACCCCCCTTGCAAAACCAGATGGTTTTGAGATAGGCAAATTTGAAGTCACCTCACTACGTTTTGGGCCCTTGCCTGTCGCGGGAACTTGGGCCTCCCACACAAGTGAGGCACCATTTTTACTGGGAGACCCAGGGGAACGCTGGGAGGTGGGAAATTTGAGTGAGCCCAGTGATGCCACAACTTTCCCACACAAAAATGTGTGAAAAAAGTGATTTTTTCAGCTAAAATTGAGGTTTGCAGGGGATTCTGGGTAAGGAAACTTTGAGGGATCCACACAAGCCATACCTCCCTGGAAGCCCCCGGGTGTCTAGTTTTCATAAATGTATGAGTTTGGTAGGTTTCCCTAGATGGCCGCAGAGCACCGGGCCAAAAACCCAGGTGACCCCCCTTGCAAAACCAGGTGGTTTTGAGATAGGCAAATTTGAAGTCACCTCACTACGTTTTGGGCCCTTGCCTGTCGCGGGAACTTGGGCCTCCCACACAAGTGAGGCACCATTTTTACCGGGAGACCCAGGGGAACGCTGGGAGGTGGGAAATTTGAGTGAGCCGGTGATGCCACAACTTTACCACACAAAAATGTGTGAAAAAAGTGATTTTTTCAGCTAAAATTGAGGTTTGCAGGGGATTCTGGGTAAGGAAACGTTGGGGGATCCACGCAAGCCATACCTCCCTGGAAGCCCCCGGGTGTCTAGTTTTCATAAATGCATGGGTTTGGTAGGTTTCCCTAGATGGCCGCAGAGCACCGGGACAAAAACCCAGGTGACCCCCCTTACAAAACCAGGTGGTTTTGAGATAGGCAAATTTGATGTCACCTCACTACGTTTTGGGCCCTTGCCTGTCGCGGGAACTTGGGCCTCCCACACAAGAGAGGCACCATTTTTACCGGGAGACCCAGGGGAACGCTGGGAGGTGGGAAATTTGAGTGAGCCGGTGATGCCACAACTTTACCACACAAAAATGTGTGAAAAAAGTGATTTTTTCAGCTAAAATTGAGGTTTGCAGGGGATTCTGGGTAAGGAAACTTTCGGGGATCCACGCAAGCCATACCTCCCTGGAAGCCCCGGTTGTGTAGTTTTCAGAAATGTATGGGTTTGGTAGGTTTCCCTAGATGGCCGCAGAGCACCGGGCCAAAAACCCAGGTGACCCCCTTGCAAAACCAGGTGGTTTTGAGATAGGCAATTTTGATGTCACCTCACTATGTTTTGGGCCCTTGCCTGTCGCGGGTACTTGGGCTTCCCACACATGTGAGGCACCATTTTTACCGGGAGACCCAGGGGAATGCTGGGAGGTGGGAAATTTGAGTGAGCCCGGTGATTCCACAACTTTCCCACACAAAAATGTGTGAAAAAAGTGATTTTTTCAGCTAAAATTGAGGTTTGCAGGGTATTCTGGGTAAGTTAACGTTGGGGGATCCTCGCAAGCCATACCTCCCTGGAAGCCCCCGGGTGTCTAGTTTTCAGAAATATATGGGTTTGGTAGGTTTCCCTAGATGGCCGCCGAACACCGGGCCAAAAACCCAGGTGACCCCCCTTGCAAAACCAAGTGGTTTTGAGATAGGCAATTTTGAAGTCACCTCACTACGTTTTGGGCCCTTGCCTGTCGCGGGAACCTGGGCCTCCCACACAAGTGAGGCACCATTTTTACCGGGAGACCCAGGGAAACGCTGGGAGGTGGGAAATTTGAGTGAGCCCGGTGATGCCACAACTTTCCCACACAAAAATGTGTGAAAAAAGTGATTTTGTTCAGCTAAAATTGAGGTTTGCAGGGGATTCTCGGTAAGGAAACGTTGGGGGATCCATGCAAGCCATACCTCCCTGGAAGCCCCCGGTGTCTAGTTTTCAGAAATGTATGGGTTTTGTAGGTTTCCCTAGATGGCCGCAGAGCACCGGGCCAAAAACCCAGGTGACCCCCTTGCAAAACCAGGTGGTTTTGAGATAGGCAAATTTGAAGTCACCTCACTACGTTTTGGGCCCTTGCCTGTCGCAGGAACTCGGGCCTCCCACACAAGTGAGGCACCATTTTTACCGGGAGACCCAGGGGAATGCTGGGAGGTGGGAAATTTGAGTGAGCCCGGTGATGCCACAACTTTCCCACACAAAAATGTGTGAAAAAAGTGATTTTTTCAGCTAAAATTGAGGTTTGCAGGGGATTCTGGGTAAGGAAACTTTGGGGAATCCATGCAAGCCATACCTCCCTGGAAGCCCCCGGGTGTCTAGTTTTCAGAAATGCATGGGTTTGGTAGGTTTACCTAGATGGCCGCAGAGCACCGGGCCAAAAACCCAGGTGACCCCCCTTGCAAAACCAGGTGGTTTTGAGATAGGCAATTTTGATGTCACCTCACTACGTTTTGGGCCCTTGCGTGTCGCGGGTACTTGGGCCTCCCACTCAAGTGAGGCACCATTTTTACCGGGAGACCCAGGGGAACGCTGGGAGGTGGGAAATTTGAGTGAGCCCAGTGATGCCACAACTTTCCCACACAAAAATGTGTGAAAAAAGTGATTTTTTCAGCTAAAATTGAGGTTTGCAGGGTATTCTGGGTAAGGAAACGTTGGGGGATCCACACACGCCATACCTCCCTCGAAGCCCCTGGGTGCCTAGTTTTCAGAAATGTATGGGTTTGGTAGGTTTCCCTAGATGGCCGCAGAGCACCGGGCCAAAAACCCAGGTGACCCCCCTTGCAAAACCAGGTGGTCTTGAGATAGGCAAATTTGAAGTCACCTCACTACGTTTTGGGCCCTTGCTTGTCGCGGGAACTTGGGCCTCCCACACAAGTGAGGCACCATTTTTACCGGGAGACCCAGGGGAACGCTGGGAGGTGGGAAATTTGAGTGAGCCCGGTGATGCCACAACTTTCCCACACAAAAATGTGTGAAAAAAGTGATTTTTTCAGCTAAAATTGAGGTGTGCAGGGGATTCTGGGTAAGGAAACGTTGGGGGATCCATGCAAGCCATACCTCCCTGGAAGCCCCCGGGTGTCTAGTTTTCAGAAATGCATGGGTTTGGTAGGTTTCCCCAGATGGCCGCAGAGCACCGGGCCAAAAATCCAGGTGACCCCCTTGCAAAACCAGGTGGTTTTGAGATAGGCAAATTTGAAGACACCTCACTACGTTTTGGGCCCTTGCCTGTCGTGGGAACTTGGGACTCCCACACAAGTGAGGCACCATTTTTACCGGGAGATGCAGGGGATGGCTGGGAGGTGGGAAATTTGAGTGAGCCCAGTGATACCACAACTTTCCCACACAAAAATATGTGAAAAAAGTGATTTTTCAGCTAAAATTGAGGTTTGCAGGAGATTCTGGGTAAGGAAACGTTGGGGGATCCAAGCAAGCCATACCTCCCTGGAAGCCCCCATGTGTCTAGATTTCAGAAATGTATGGGTTTGGTAGGTTTCCCTAGATGGCCGCAGAGCACTGGGCCAAAAACCCAGGTGACCCCCCCTTGCAAAACCAGGTGGTTTTGAGAGAGGCAATTTTGATGTCACCTCACTATGTTTTGGGCCCTTGCCTGCCGCGGGTACTTGGGCCTCCCACACAAGTGAGGCACCATTTTTACCGGGAGACCCAGGGGAACGCTGGGAGGTGGGAAATTTGAGTGAGCCCGGTGATACCACAACTTTCCCACACAAAAATGTGTGAAAAAAGTGATTTTTTCAGCTAAAATTGAGGTTTGCAGGGGATTCTGGGTAAGGAAACTTTGGGGGATCCATGCAAGCCATACCTCCCTGGAAGCCCCCGGTTGTCTAGTTTTCAGAAATGTATGGGTTTGGTAGGTTTCCCTAGATGGCCGCAGAGCACCGGGCCAAAAACCCAGGTGACCCCCTTGCAAAACCAGGTGGTTTTCAGATAGGCAATTTTGATGTCACCTCACTATGTTTTGGGCCCTTGCCTGTCGCGGGTACTTGGGCCTCCCACACAAGTGAGACACCATTTTTACCGGGAGACCCAGGGAAATGCTGGGAGGTGGGAAATTTGAGTGAGCCCGGTGATACCACAACTTTCCCACACAAAAATGTGTGAAAAAAGTGATTTTTTTCAGCTAAAATTGAGGTTTGCAGGGTATTCTGGGTAAGTTAACGTTGGGGGATCCATGCAAGCCATACCTCCCTGGAAGCCCCCGGGTGTCTAGTTTTCAGAAATGTATGGGTTTGGTAGGTTTCCCTAGATGGCCGCCGAACACCGGGCCAAAAACCCAGGTGACCCCCCTTGCAAAACCAGGTGGTTTTGAGATAGGCAATTTTGAAGTCACCTCACTGCGTTTTGGGCCCTTGCCTGTCGCGGGAACTTGGGCCTCCCACACAAGTGAGGCACCATTTTTACCGGGAGACCCAGGGAAATGCTGGGAGGTGGGAAATTTGAGTGAGCCCGGTGATGCCACAACTTTCCCACACAAAAATGTATGAAAAAAGTGATTTTTTTAGCTAAAATTGAGGTTTGCAGGGGATTCTGGGTAAGGAAACGTTGGGGGATCCATGCAAGCCATACCTCCCTGGAAGCCCCCGGGTGTCTAGTTTTCAGAAATGTATGGGTTTGGTATGTTTCCCTAGATGGCCGCAGAGCACCGGGCCAAAAACCCAGGTGACCCCCCTTGCAAAACCAGGTGGTTTTGAGATAGGCAATTTTGATGTCACCTCACTACGTTTTGGGCCCTTGCCTGTCGCGGGAACTCAGGCCTCCCACACAAGTGAGGCACCATTTTTACCGGGAGACCCAGGGGAATGCTGGGAGGTGGGAAATTTGAGTGAGCCCGGTGATGCCACAACTTTCCCACTCAAAAATGTGTGAAAAAAGTTATTTTTTTCAGCTAAAATTGAGGTTTGCAGGGGATTCTGGGTAAGGAAACGTTGGGGGATCCACGCATGCCAAACCTCCCTGGAAGCACCCGGGTGTCTAGTTTTCAGAAATGTATGGGTTTGGTAGGTTTACTTAGATGGCCGCAGAGCACCGGGCCAAAAACCCAGGTGACCCCCCCTTGCAAAACCAGGTGGTTTTGAGATAGGCAAATTTGAAGACACCTCACTACGTTTTGGGCCCTTCCCTGTCGTGGGAACTTGGGCCTCCCACACAAGTGAGGCACCATTTTTACCGGGAGACCGAGGGGAACACTGGGAGGTGGGAAATTTGAGTGAGCCCAGTGATGCCACAACTTTCCCACTCAAAAATGTGTGAAAAAAGTGATTTTTTCAGCTAAAATTGAGGTTTGCAGGGTATTCTGGGTAAGGAAACGTTGGGGGAACCACACACGCCATACCTCCCTCGAAGCCCCTGGGTGCCTAGTTTTCAGAAATGTATGGGTTTGGTAGGTTTCCCTAGATGGCCGCAGAGCACCGGGCCAAAAACCCAGGTGACCCCCCTTGCAAAACCAGGTGGTCTTGAGATAGGCAAATTTGAAGTCACCTCACTACGTTTTGGGCCCTTGCCTGTCGCGGGAACTTGGGCCTCCCACACAAGTGAGGCACCATTTTTACCGGGAGACCCAGGGGAACGCTGGGAGGTCGGAAATTTGAGTGAGCCCGGTGATGCCACAACTTTCCCTCACAAAAATGAGTGAAAAAAGTGATTTTTTCAGCTAAAATTGAGGTGTGCAGGGGATTCTGGGTAAGGAAACGTTGGGGGATCCACGCAAGCCATACCTCCCTGGAAGCCCCCGGGTGTCTAGTTTTCAGAAATGCATGGGTTTGGTAGGTTTCCACAGATGGCCGCAGAGCACCGGGCCGAAAATCCAGGTGACCCCCTTGCAAAACCAGGTGGTTTTGAGATAGGCAAATTTGAAGACACCTCACTACGTTTTGGGCCCTTGCCTGTCGTGGGAACTTGGGACTCCCACACAAGTGAGGCACCATTTTTAACGGGAGATGCAGGGGATGGCTGGGAGGTGGGAAATTTGAGTGAGCCCAGTGATACCACAACTTTCCCACACAAAAATATGTGAAAAAAGTGATTTTTCAGCTAAAATTGAGGTTTGCAGGAGATTCTGGGTAAGGAAACGTTGGGGGATCCACGCAAGCCATACCTCCCTGGAAGCCCCCATGTGTCTAGTTTTCAGAAATGTATGGGTTTGGTAGGTTTCCCTAGATGGCCGCAGAGCACCGGGCCAAAAATCCAGGTGACCCCCTTGCAAAACCAGGTGGTTTTGAGATAGGCAATTTTGATGTCACCTCACCATGTTTTGGGCCCTTGCCTGTCGCGGGTACTTGGGCCTCCCACACAAGTGAGGCACCATTTTTACCGGGAGACCCAGGGGAACGCTGGGAGGTGGGAAATTTGAGTGAGCCCGGTGATACCACAACTTTCCCACACAAAAATGTGTGAAAAAAGTGATTTTTTCAGCTAAAATTGAGGTTTGCAGGGTATTCTGGGTAAGTTAACGTTGGGGGATCCATGCAAGCCATACCTCCCTGGAAGCCCCCGGGTGTCTAGTTTTCAGAAATTTATGGGTTTGGTAGGTTTCCCTAGATGGCTGCAGAGCACCGGGCCAAAAACCCAGGTGACCCCCCTTGCAAAACCAGGTGGTTTTGAGATAGGCAAATTTGAAGTCACCTCACTACGTTTTGAGCCCTTGCCTGTCGCGGGAACTTGGGCCTCCCACACAAGTGAGGCACCATTTTTACCGGGAGACCCAGGGGAACGCTGGGAGGTGGGAAATTTGAGTGAGCCCGGTGATGCCACAACTTTCCCACACAAAAATGTGTGAAAAAAGTGATTTTTTCAGCTAAAATTGAGGTTTGCAGGGGATTCTGGGTAAGGAAACGTTGGGGGATCCACATAATCCATACCTCCCTGGAAGCCCACGGGTGTCTAGTTTTCAGAAATGCATGGGTTTGGTAGGTTTCCCCAGATGGCCGCAGAGCACCGGGCCAAAAATCCAGGTGACCCCCTTGCAAAACTAGGTGGTTTTGAGATAGGCAAATTTGAAGACACCTCACTACGTTTTGGGCCTTTGCCTGTCGTGGGAACTTGGGACTCCCACACAAGTGAGGCACCATTTACCGGGAGATGCAGGGGAACGCTGGGAGGTGGGAAATTTGAGTGAGCCCAGTGATACCACAACTTTCCCACACAAAAATGTGTGAAAAAAGTGATTTTTCAGCTAAAATTGAGGTTTGCAGGAGATTCTGGGTAAGGAAATGTTGGGGGATCCATGCAAGCCATACCTCCCTGGAAGCCCCCATGTGTCTAGTTTTCAGAAATGTATGGGTTTGGTAGGTTTCCCTAGATGGCCGCAGAGCACTGGGCCAAAAACCCAGGTGACCCCCCCTTGCAAAACCAGGTGGTTTTGAGATAGGCAATTTTGATGTCACCTCACTATGTTTTGGGCCCTTGCCTGCCGCGGGTACTTAGGCCTCCCACACAAGTGAGGCACCATTTTTACCGAGAGACCCAGGGGAACGCTGGGAGGTGGGAAATTTGAGTGAGCCCAGTGATACCACAACTTTCCCACACAAAAATGTGTGAAAAAAGTGATTTTTTCAGCTAAAATTGAGGTTTGCAGGGGATTCTGGGTAAGGAAACTTTGGGGGATCCACACAAGCCATGCCTCCCTGGAAGCCCCCGGGTGTCTAGTTTTCAGAAATGCATGGGTTTGGTAGGTTTCCCTAGATGGCCGCAGAGCACTGGGCCAAAAACCGAGGTGAACCCCCTTGCAAAACCATGTGATTTTGAGATAGGCAAATTTGAAGACACCTCACTACGTTTTCGGCCCTTGCCTGTCGCGGGAACTTGGGCCTCCCACACAAGTGAGGCACCATTTTTACCGGGAGACCCAGGGGAATTCTGGGAGGTGGGAAATTTGAGTGAGCCCAGTGATGCCACAACTTTCCCACACAAAAATGTGTTAAAAAAGTGATTTTTTCAGCTACAATTGAGGTTTGCAGGGCATTCTGGGTAAGGAAACATTGGGGGATCCACGCAAGCCATACCTCCCTAGAAGCCCCCGGGTGTCTAGTTTTCAGAAATGCATGGGTTTGGTAGGTTTCCCTAGATGGCCGCAGAGCACCGGGCCAAAAACCCAGGTGATCCCCCTTACAAAATCAGGTGGTTTTGAGATAGGCAAATTTGAAGTCACCTCACTACGTTTTGGGCCCTTGCCTGTCGCGGGAACTTGGGCCTCCCACACAAGTGAGGCACCATTTTTACCGGGAGACCCAGGGGAACGCTGGGAGGTGGGAAATTTGAGTGAGCCCAGTGATGCCACAACTTTCCCACACAAAAATGTGTGAAAAAAGTGATTTTTTTCAGCTAAAATTGAGGTTTGCAGGGGATTCTGGGTAAGGAAACTTTGGGGGATCACGCAAGCCATACCTCCCTGGAAGCCCCCGGTTGTCTAGTTTTCAGAAATGTATGGGTTTGGTAGGTTTCCCTAGATGGCCGCAGAGCACCGGGCCAAAAACCCAGGTGACCCCCTTGCAAAACCAGGTGGTTTTGAGATAGGCAATTTTGATGTCACCTCACTATGTTTTGGGCCCTTGCCTGTCGCGGGTACTTGGGCCTCCCACACAAGTGAGGCACTATTTTTACCAGGAGACCCAGGGGAATGCTGGTAGGTGGGAAATTTGAGTGAGCCCGGTGATACCACAACTTTCCCACACAAAAATGTGTGAAAAAAGTGATTTTTTCAGCTAAAATTGAGGTTTGCAGGGTATTCTGGGTAAGTTAACGTTGGGGGATCCACGCAAGCCATACCTCCCTGGAAGCCCCCGGGTGTCTAGTTTTCAGAAATGTATGGGTTTGGTAGGTTTCCCTAGATAGCCGCCGAACACCGGGCCAAAAACCCAGGTGACCCCCCTTGCAAAACCAGGTGGTTTTGAGATAGGCAATTTTGAAGTCACCTCACTACGTTTTGGGCCCTTGCCTGTCACGGGAACTTGGGCCTCCCACACAAGTGAGGCACCATTTTTACCGGGAGACCCAAGGAAACGCTGGGAGGTGGGAAATTTGAGTGAGCCCGGTGATGCCACAACTTTCCCACACAAAAATGTGTGAAAAAAGTGATTTTTTCAGCTAAAATTGAGGTTTGCAGGGGATTCTGGGTAAGGAAACGTTGGGGGATCCATGCAAGCCATACCTCCCTGGAAGCCCCCGGGTGTCTAGTTTTCAGAAATGTATGGGTTTGGTAGGTTTCCCTAGATGGCCGCAGAGCACCGGGCCAAAAACCCAGGTGACCCCCCTTGCAAAACCAGGTGGTTTTGAGATAGGCAAGTTTGAAGTCACCTCACTACGTTTTGGGCCCTTGCCTGTCGCGGGAACTTGGGCCTCCCACACAAGTGAGGCACCATTTTTACCGGGAGACACAGGGGAATGCTAGGAGGTGGGAAATTTGAGTGAGCCCGGTGATGCCACAACTTTCCCACACAAAAATGTGTGAAAAAAGTGATTTTTTCAGCTAAAATTGAGGTTTGCAGGGGATTCTGGGTAAGGAAACGTTGGGGGGATCCACGCACGCCATACCTCCCTGGAAGGCCCTGGGTGTCTAGTTTTCAGAAATGTATGAGTTTGGTAGGTTTCCCTAGATGGCCACCGAACATCGGGCCAAAAACCCAGGTGACCCCCCTTGCAAAACCAGGTGGTTTTGAGATAGGCAATTTTGATGTCACCTCACTACGTTTTGGGCCCTTGCGTGTCGCGGGTACTTGGGCCTCCCACACAAGTGAGGCACCATTTTTACCGGGAGACCCAGGGGAACGCTTTGAGGTGGGAAATTTGAGTAAGCCCGGTGATGCCACAACTTTCCCACACAAAAATGTGTGAAAAAAGTGTTTTTTTCAGCTAAAATTGAGGTGTGCAGGGGATTCTGGGTAAGGAAACGTTGGGGGATCCACGCAAGCCATACCTCCCTGGAAGCCCCCGGGTGTCTAGTTTTCAGAAATGTATGGGTTTGGTAGGTTTCCCCAGATGGCCGCAGAGCACCGGGCCAAAAATCCAGGTGATCCCCTTGAAAAACCAGGTGGTTTTGAGATAGGCAAATTTGAAGACACCTCACTACGTTTTGGGCCCTTGCCTGTCGTGGGAACTTGGGACTCCCACACAAGTGAGGCCCCATTTTTACCGGGAGATGCAGGGGAACGCTGGGAGGTGGGAAATTTGAGTGAGCCCAGTGATACCACAACTTTCCCACACAAAAATGTGTGAAAAAAGTGATTTTTTTCAGCTAAAATTGAGGTTTGCAGGGGATTCTGGGTAAGGAAACTTTGGGGGATCACGCAAGCCATACCTCCCTGGAAGCCCCCGGTTGTCTAGTTTTCAGAAATGTATGGGTTTGGTAGGTTTCCCTAGATGGCCGCAGAGCACCGGGCCAAAAACCCAGGTGACCCCCTTGCAAAACCAGGTGGTTTTGAGATAGGCAATTTTGATGTCACCTCACTATGTTTTGGGCCCTTGCCTGTCGCGGGTACTTGGGCCTCCCACACAAGTGAGGCACTATTTTTACCAGGAGACCCAGGGGAATGCTGGTAGGTGGGAAATTTGAGTGAGCCCGGTGATACCACAACTTTCCCACACAAAAATGTGTGAAAAAAGTGATTTTTTTAGCTAAAATTGAGGTTTGCAGGGTATTCTGGGTAAGTTAACGTTGGGGGATCCACACAAGCCATACCTCCCTGGAAGCCCCCGGGTGTCTAGTTTTCAGAAATGTATGGGTTTGGTAGGTTTCCCTAGATAGCCGCCGAACACCGGGCCAAAAACCCAGGTGACCCCCCTTGCAAAACCAGGTGGTTTTGAGATAGGCAATTTTGAAGTCACCTCACTACGTTTTGGGCCCTTGCCTGTCACGGGAACTTGGGCCTCCCACACAAGTGAGGCACCATTTTTACCGGGAGACCCAAGGAAACGCTGGGAGGTGGGAAATTTGAGTGAGCCCGGTGATGCCACAACTTTCCCACACAAAAATGTGTGAAAAAAGTGATTTTTTCAGCTAAAATTGAGGTTTGCAGGGGATTCTGGGTAAGGAAACGTTGGGGGGATCCACGCACGCCATACCTCCCTGGAAGGCCCTGGGTGTCTAGTTTTCAGAAATGTATGAGTTTGGTAGGTTTCCCTAGATGGCCACCGAACATCGGGCCAAAAACCCAGGTGACCCCCCTTGCAAAACCAGGTGGTTTTGAGATAGGCAATTTTGATGTCACCTCACTACGTTTTGGGCCCTTGCGTGTCGCGGGTACTTGGGCCTCCCACACAAGTGAGGCACCATTTTTACCGGGAGACCCAGGGGAACGCTTTGAGGTGGGAAATTTGAGTAAGCCCGGTGATGCCACAACTTTCCCACACAAAAATGTGTGAAAAAAGTGATTTTTTCAGCTAAAATTGAGGTTTGCAGGGGATTCTGGGTAAGGAAACGTTAGGGGATCCACGCAAGCCATACCTCCCTGGAATCCCCCGGGTGTCTAGTTTTCAGAAATGTATGGGTTTGGTAGGTTTCCCTAGATGGCCGCAGAGCACCGGGCCAAAAACCCAGGTGACCCCCCTTGCAAAACCAGGTGGTCTTGAGATAGGCAAATTTGAAGTCACCTCACTACGTTTTGGGCCCTTGCCTGTCGCGGGAACTTGGGCCTCCCACACAAGTGAGGCACCATTTTTACCGGGAGACCCAGGGGAACGCTGGGAGGTGGGAAATTTGAGTGAGCCCGGTGATGCCACAACTTTCCCACACAAAAATCTGTGAAAAAAGTGTTTTTTTCAGCTAAAATTGAGGTGTGCAGGGGATTCTGGGTAAGGAAACGTTGGGGGATCCACGCAAGCCATACCTCACTGGAAGCCCCCGGGTGTCTAGTTTTCAGAAATGTATGGGTTTGGTAGGTTTCCCCAGATGGCCGCAGAGCACCGGGCCAAAAATCCAGGTGACCCCCTTGAAAAACCAGGTGGTTTTGAGATAGGCAAATTTGAAGACACCTCACTACGTTTTGGGCCCTTGCCTGTCGTGGGAACTTGGGACTCCCACACAAGTGAGGCACCATTTTTACCGGGAGATGCAGGGGAACGCTGGGAGGTGGGAAATTTGAGTGAGCCCAGTGATACCACAACTTTCCCACACAAAAATGTGTGAAAAAAGTGATTTTTCAGCTAAAATTGAGGTTTGCAGGAGATTCTGGGTAAGGAAACGTTGGGGGATCCACGCAAGTCATACCTCCCTGGAAGCCCCCATGTGTCTAGTTTTCAGAAATGTATGGGTTTGGTAGGTTTCCCTAGATGGCCGCAGAGCACTGGGCCAAAAACCCAGGTGACCCCCCCTTGCAAAACCAGGTGGTTTTGAGATAGGCAATTTTGATGTCACCTCACTATGTTTTGGGCCCTTGCCTGCCGCGGGTACTTAGGCCTCCCACACAAGTGAGGCACCATTTTTACCGGGAGACCCAGGGGAACGCTGGGAGGTGGGAAATTTGAGTGAGCCCAGTGATACCACAACTTTCCCACACAAAAATGTGTGAAAAAAGTGATTTTTTCAGCTAAAATTGAGGTTTGCAGGGGATTCTGGGTAAGGAAACTTTGGGGGATCCACACAAGCCATACCTCCCTGGAAGCCCCCGGGTGTCTAGTCTTCAGAAATGCATGGGTTTGGTATGTTTCCCTAGATGGCCGCAGAGCACCGGGCCAAAAACCCAGGTGACCCCCCTTGCAAAACCAGGTGGTTTTGAGATAGGCAAATTTGAAGTCACCTCACTGCGTTTTGGGCCCTTGCCTGTCGCGGGAACTTGGGCCTCCCACACAAGTGAGGCACCATTTTTACCGGGAGACCCAGGGGAACGCTGGGAGGTGGGAAATTTGAGTGAGCCCGGTGATGCCACAAATTTCCCACACAAAAATGTGTGAAAAAAGTGATTTTTTCAGCTAAAATTGAGGTTTGCAGGGGATTCTGGGTAAGGAAACTTTGGGGGATCCACACAAGCCATACCTCCCTGGAAGCCCCCGGGTGTCTAGTTTTCAGAAATGCATGGGTTTGGTAGGTTTCCCTAGATGGCCGCCGAGCACCGGGCCAAAAACCCAGGTGACCCCCCTTGCAAAACCAGGTGGTCTTGAGATAGGCAAATTTGAAGTCACCTCACTACGTTTTGGGCCCTTGCCTGTCGCGGGAACTTGGGCCTCCCACACAAGTGAGGCACCATTCTTACCGGGTGACCCAGGGGAACGCTGGGAGGTGGGAAATTTGAGTGAGCCCGGTGATGCCACAACTTTCCCACACAAAAATGTGTGAAAAAAGTGATTTTTTCAGCTAAAATTGAGGTGTGCAGGGGATTCTGGGTAAGGAAACGTTGGGGGATCCACGCAAGCCATACCTCCCTGGAAGCCCCCGGAAATGCATGGGTTTGGTAGGTTTCCCTAGATGGCCGCAGAGCACCGGGCCAAAAATCCAGGTGACCCCCTTGCAAAACCAGGTGGTTTTGAGATAGGCAAATTTGAAGACACCTCACTACGTTTTGGGCCCTTGCCTGTCGTGGGAACTTGGGACTCCCACACAAGTGAGGCACCATTTTTAACGGGAGATGCAGGGGATGGCTGGGAGGTGGGAAATTTGAGTGAGCCCAGTGATACCACAACTTTCCCACACAAAAATATGTGAAAAAAGTGATTTTTCAGCTAAAATTGAGGTTTGCAGGAGATTCTGGGTAAGGAAACGTTGGGGGATCCACGCAAGCCATACCTCCCTGGAAGCCCCCATGTGTCTAGTTTTCAGAAATGTATGGGTTTGGTAGGTTTCCCTAGATGGCCGCAGAGCACCGGGCCAAAAATCCAGGTGACCCCCTTGCAAAACCAGGTGGTTTTGAGATAGGCAATTTTGATGTCACCTCACCATGTTTTGGGCCCTTGCCTGTCGCGGGTACTTGGGCCTCCCACACAAGTGAGGCACCATTTTTACCGGGAGACCCAGGGGAACGCTGGGAGGTGGGAAATTTGAGTGAGCCCGGTGATACCACAACTTTCCCACACAAAAATGTGTGAAAAAAGTGATTTTTTCAGCTAAAATTGAGGTTTGCAGGGTATTCTGGGTAAGTTAACGTTGGGGGATCCATGCAAGCCATACCTCCCTGGAAGCCCCCGGGTGTCTAGTTTTCAGAAATTTATGGGTTTGGTAGGTTTCCCTAGATGGCTGCAGAGCACCGGGCCAAAAACCCAGGTGACCCCCCTTGCAAAACCAGGTGGTTTTGAGATAGGCAAATTTGAAGTCACCTCACTACGTTTTGAGCCCTTGCCTGTCGCGGGAACTTGGGCCTCCCACACAAGTGAGGCACCATTTTTACCGGGAGACCCAGGGGAACGCTGGGAGGTGGGAAATTTGAGTGAGCCCGGTGATGCCACAACTTTCCCACACAAAAATGTGTGAAAAAAGTGATTTTTTCAGCTAAAATTGAGGTTTGCAGGGGATTCTGGGTAAGGAAACGTTGGGGGATCCACATAAGCCATACCTCCCTGGAAGCCCACGGGTGTCTAGTTTTCAGAAATGCATGGGTTTGGTAGGTTTCCCCAGATGGCCGCAGAGCACCGGGCCAAAAATCCAGGTGACCCCCTTGCAAAACTAGGTGGTTTTGAGATAGGCAAATTTGAAGACACCTCACTACGTTTTGGGCCTTTGCCTGTCGTGGGAACTTGGGACTCCCACACAAGTGAGGCACCATTTACCGGGAGATGCAGGGGAACGCTGGGAGGTGGGAAATTTGAGTGAGCCCAGTGATACCACAACTTTCCCACACAAAAATGTGTGAAAAAAGTGATTTTTCAGCTAAAATTGAGGTTTGCAGGAGATTCTGGGTAAGGAAATGTTGGGGGATCCATGCAAGCCATACCTCCCTGGAAGCCCCCATGTGTCTAGTTTTCAGAAATGTATGGGTTTGGTAGGTTTCCCTAGATGGCCGCAGAGCACTGGGCCAAAAACCCAGGTGACCCCCCCTTGCAAAACCAGGTGGTTTTGAGATAGGCAATTTTGATGTCACCTCACTATGTTTTGGGCCCTTGCCTGCCGCGGGTACTTAGGCCTCCCACACAAGTGAGGCACCATTTTTACCGAGAGACCCAGGGGAACGCTGGGAGGTGGGAAATTTGAGTGAGCCCAGTGATACCACAACTTTCCCACACAAAAATGTGTGAAAAAAGTGATTTTTTCAGCTAAAATTGAGGTTTGCAGGGGATTCTGGGTAAGGAAACTTTGGGGGATCCACACAAGCCATGCCTCCCTGGAAGCCCCCGGGTGTCTAGTTTTCAGAAATGCATGGGTTTGGTAGGTTTCCCTAGATGGCCGCAGAGCACTGGGCCAAAAACCGAGGTGAACCCCCTTGCAAAACCATGTGATTTTGAGATAGGCAAATTTGAAGACACCTCACTACGTTTTCGGCCCTTGCCTGTCGCGGGAACTTGGGCCTCCCACACAAGTGAGGCACCATTTTTACCGGGAGACCCAGGGGAATTCTGGGAGGTGGGAAATTTGAGTGAGCCCAGTGATGCCACAACTTTCCCACACAAAAATGTGTTAAAAAAGTGATTTTTTCAGCTACAATAGAGGTTTGCAGGGCATTCTGGGTAAGGAAACATTGGGGGATCCACGCAAGCCATACCTCCCTAGAAGCCCCCGGGTGTCTAGTTTTCAGAAATGCATGGGTTTGGTAGGTTTCCCTAGATGGCCGCAGAGCACCGGGCCAAAAACCCAGGTGATCCCCCTTACAAAATCAGGTGGTTTTGAGATAGGCAAATTTGAAGTCACCTCACTACGTTTTGGGCCCTTGCCTGTCGCGGGAACTTGGGCCTCCCACACAAGTGAGGCACCATTTTTACTGGGAGACCCAGGGGAACGCTGGGAGGTGGGAAATTTGAGTGAGCCCAGTGATGCCACAACTTTCCCACACAAAAATGTGTGAAAAAAGTGATTTTTTTCAGCTAAAATTGAGGTTTGCAGGGGATTCTGGGTAAGGAAACTTTGGGGGATCACGCAAGCCATACCTCCCTGGAAGCCCCCGGTTGTCTAGTTTTCAGAAATGTATGGGTTTGGTAGGTTTCCCTAGATGGCCGCAGAGCACCGGGCCAAAAACCCAGGTGACCCCCTTGCAAAACCAGGTGGTTTTGAGATAGGCAATTTTGATGTCACCTCACTATGTTTTGGGCCCTTGCCTGTCGCGGGTACTTGGGCCTCCCACACAAGTGAGGCACTATTTTTACCAGGAGACCCAGGGGAATGCTGGTAGGTGGGAAATTTGAGTGAGCCCGGTGATACCACAACTTTCCCACACAAAAATGTGTGAAAAAAGTGATTTTTTCAGCTAAAATTGAGGTTTGCAGGGTATTCTGGGTAAGTTAACGTTGGGGGATCCACGCAAGCCATACCTCCCTGGAAGCCCCCGGGTGTCTAGTTTTCAGAAATGTATGGGTTTGGTAGGTTTCCCTAGATAGCCGCCGAACACCGGGCCAAAAACCCAGGTGACCCCCCTTGCAAAACCAGGTGGTTTTGAGATAGGCAATTTTGAAGTCACCTCACTACGTTTTGGGCCCTTGCCTGTCACGGGAACTTGGGCCTCCCACACAAGTGAGGCACCATTTTTACCGGGAGACCCAAGGAAACGCTGGGAGGTGGGAAATTTGAGTGAGCCTGGTGATGCCACAACTTTCCCACACAAAAATGTGTGAAAAAAGTGATTTTTTCAGCTAAAATTGAGGTTTGCAGGGGATTCTGGGTAAGGAAACGTTGGGGGATCCATGCAAGCCATACCTCCCTGGAAGCCCCCGGGTGTCTAGTTTTCAGAAATGTATGGGTTTGGTAGGTTTCCCTAGATGGCCGCAGAGCACCGGGCCAAAAACCCAGGTGACCCCCCTTGCAAAACCAGGTGGTTTTGAGATAGGCAAGTTTGAAGTCACCTCACTACGTTTTGGGCCCTTGCCTGTCGCGGGAACTTGGGCCTCCCACACAAGTGAGGCACCATTTTTACCGGGAGACCCAGGGGAATGCTAGGAGGTGGGAAATTTGAGTGAGCCCGGTGATGCCACAACTTTCCCACACAAAAATGTGTGAAAAAAGTGATTTTTTCAGCTAAAATTGAGGTTTGCAGGGGATTCTGGGTAAGGAAACGTTGGGGGGATCCACGCACGCCATACCTCCCTGGAAGGCCCTGGGTGTCTAGTTTTCAGAAATGTATGAGTTTGGTAGGTTTCCCTAGATGGCCACCGAACATCGGGCCAAAAACCCAGGTGACCCCCCTTGCAAAACCAGGTGGTTTTGAGATAGGCAATTTTGATGTCACCTCACTACGTTTTGGGCCCTTGCGTGTCGCGGGTACTTGGGCCTCCCACACAAGTGAGGCACCATTTTTACCGGGAGACCCAGGGGAACGCTTTGAGGTGGGAAATTTGAGTAAGCCCGGTGATGCCACAACTTTCCCACACAAAAATGTGTGAAAAAAGTGTTTTTTTCAGCTAAAATTGAGGTGTGCAGGGGATTCTGGGTAAGGAAACGTTGGGGGATCCACGCAAGCCATACCTCCCTGGAAGCCCCCGGGTGTCTAGTTTTCAGAAATGTATGGGTTTGGTAGGTTTCCCCAGATGGCCGCAGAGCACCGGGCCAAAAATCCAGGTGATCCCCTTGAAAAACCAGGTGGTTTTGAGATAGGCAAATTTGAAGACACCTCACTACGTTTTGGGCCCTTGCCTGTCGTGGGAACTTGGGACTCCCACACAAGTGAGGCACCATTTTTACCGGGAGATGCAGGGGAACGCTGGGAGGTGGGAAATTTGAGTGAGCCCAGTGATACCACAACTTTCCCACACAAAAATGTGTGAAAAAAGTGATTTTTTTCAGCTAAAATTGAGGTTTGCAGGGGATTCTGGGTAAGGAAACTTTGGGGGATCACGCAAGCCATACCTCCCTGGAAGCCCCCGGTTGTCTAGTTTTCAGAAATGTATGGGTTTGGTAGGTTTCCCTAGATGGCCGCAGAGCACCGGGCCAAAAACCCAGGTGACCCCCTTGCAAAACCAGGTGGTTTTGAGATAGGCAATTTTGATGTCACCTCACTATGTTTTGGGCCCTTGCCTGTCGCGGGTACTTGGGCCTCCCACACAAGTGAGGCACTATTTTTACCAGGAGACCCAGGGGAATGCTGGTAGGTGGGAAATTTGAGTGAGCCCGGTGATACCACAACTTTCCCACACAAAAATGTGTGAAAAAAGTGATTTTTTTAGCTAAAATTGAGGTTTGCAGGGTATTCTGGGTAAGTTAACGTTGGGGGATCCACACAAGCCATACCTCCCTGGAAGCCCCCGGGTGTCTAGTTTTCAGAAATGTATGGGTTTGGTAGGTTTCCCTAGATAGCCGCCGAACACCGGGCCAAAAACCCAGGTGACCCCCCTTGCAAAACCAGGTGGTTTTGAGATAGGCAATTTTGAAGTCACCTCACTACGTTTTGGGCCCTTGCCTGTCACGGGAACTTGGGCCTCCCACACAAGTGAGGCACCATTTTTACCGGGAGACCCAAGGAAACGCTGGGAGGTGGGAAATTTGAGTGAGCCCGGTGATGCCACAACTTTCCCACACAAAAATGTGTGAAAAAAGTGATTTTTTCAGCTAAAATTGAGGTTTGCAGGGGATTCTGGGTAAGGAAACGTTGGGGGGATCCACGCACGCCATACCTCCCTGGAAGGCCCTGGGTGTCTAGTTTTCAGAAATGTATGAGTTTGGTAGGTTTCCCTAGATGGCCACCGAACATCGGGCCAAAAACCCAGGTGACCCCCCTTGCAAAACCAGGTGGTTTTGAGATAGGCAATTTTGATGTCACCTCACTACGTTTTGGGCCCTTGCGTGTCGCGGGTACTTGGGCCTCCCACACAAGTGAGGCACCATTTTTACCGGGAGACCCAGGGGAACGCTTTGAGGTGGGAAATTTGAGTAAGCCCGGTGATGCCACAACTTTCCCACACAAAAATGTGTGAAAAAAGTGATTTTTTCAGCTAAAATTGAGGTTTGCAGGGGATTCTGGGTAAGGAAACGTTAGGGGATCCACGCAAGCCATACCTCCCTGGAATCCCCCGGGTGTCTAGTTTTCAGAAATGTATGGGTTTGGTAGGTTTCCCTAGATGGCCGCAGAGCACCGGGCCAAAAACCCAGGTGACCCCCCTTGCAAAACCAGGTGGTCTTGAGATAGGCAAATTTGAAGTCACCTCACTACGTTTTGGGCCCTTGCCTGTCGCGGGAACTTGGGCCTCCCACACAAGTGAGGCACCATTTTTACCGGGAGACCCAGGGGAACGCTGGGAGGTGGGAAATTTGAGTGAGCCCGGTGATGCCACAACTTTCCCACACAAAAATGTGTGAAAAAAGTGTTTTTTTCAGCTAAAATTGAGGTGTGCAGGGGATTCTGGGTAAGGAAACGTTGGGGGATCCACGCAAGCCATACCTCACTGGAAGCCCCCGGGTGTCTAGTTTTCAGAAATGTATGGGTTTGGTAGGTTTCCCCAGATGGCCGCAGAGCACCGGGCCAAAAATCCAGGTGACCCCCTTGAAAAACCAGGTGGTTTTGAGATAGGCAAATTTGAAGACACCTCACTACGTTTTGGGCCCTTGCCTGTCGTGGGAACTTGGGACTCCCACACAAGTGAGGCACCATTTTTACCGGGAGATGCAGGGGAACGCTGGGAGGTGGGAAATTTGAGTGAGCCCAGTGATACCACAACTTTCCCACACAAAAATGTGTGAAAAAAGTGATTTTTCAGCTAAAATTGAGGTTTGCAGGAGATTCTGGGTAAGGAAACGTTGGGGGATCCACGCAAGTCATACCTCCCTGGAAGCCCCCATGTGTCTAGTTTTCAGAAATGTATGGGTTTGGTAGGTTTCCCTAGATGGCCGCAGAGCACTGGGCCAAAAACCCAGGTGACCCCCCCTTGCAAAACCAGGTGGTTTTGAGATAGGCAATTTTGATGTCACCTCACTATGTTTTGGGCCCTTGCCTGCCGCGGGTACTTAGGCCTCCCACACAAGTGAGGCACCATTTTTACCGGGAGACCCAGGGGAACGCTGGGAGGTGGGAAATTTGAGTGAGCCCAGTGATACCACAACTTTCCCACACAAAAATGTGTGAAAAAAGTGATTTTTTCAGCTAAAATTGAGGTTTGCAGGGGATTCTGGGTAAGGAAACTTTGGGGGATCCACACAAGCCATACCTCCCTGGAAGCCCCCGGGTGTCTAGTCTTCAGAAATGCATGGGTTTGGTATGTTTCCCTAGATGGCCGCAGAGCACCGGGCCAAAAACCCAGGTGACCCCCCTTGCAAAACCAGGTGGTTTTGAGATAGGCAAATTTGAAGTCACCTCACTGCGTTTTGGGCCCTTGCCTGTCGCGGGAACTTGGGCCTCCCACACAAGTGAGGCACCATTTTTACCGGGAGACCCAGGGGAACGCTGGGAGGTGGGAAATTTGAGTGAGCCCGGTGATGCCACAAATTTCCCACACAAAAATGTGTGAAAAAAGTGATTTTTTCAGCTAAAATTGAGGTTTGCAGGGGATTCTGGGTAAGGAAACTTTGGGGGATCCACACAAGCCATACCTCCCTGGAAGCCCCCGGGTGTCTAGTTTTCAGAAATGCATGGGTTTGGTAGGTTTCCCTAGATCGCCGCAGAGCACTGGGCCAAAAACCCAGGTGAACCCCCTTGCAAAACCATGTGGTTTTGAGATAGGCAAATTTGAAGACACCTCACTACGTTTTCGGCCCTTGCCTGTCGCGGGAACTTGGGCCTCCCACACAAGTGAGGCACCATTTTTACCGGGAGACCCAGGGGAATTCTGGGAGGTGGGAAATTTGAGTGAGCCCAGTGATGCCACAACTTTCCCACACAAAAATGTGTTAAAAAAGTGATTTTTTCAGCTACAATTGAGGTTTGCAGGGCATTCTGGGTAAGGAAACGTTGGGGGATCCACGCAAGCCATACCTCCCTGTAAGCCTCCGGGTGTCTAGTTTTCAGAAATGCATGGGTTTGGTAGGTTTCCCTAGATGGCCGCAGAGCACCGGGCCAAAAACCCAGGTGACCCTCTTGCAAAACCAGGTGGTTTTGAGATAGGCAATTTTGATGTCACCTCACTATGTTTTGGGCCCTTGCCTGTCGCGGGTACTTGAGCCTCCCACACAAGTGAGGCACTATTTTTACCAGGAGACCCAGGGGAATGCTGGTAGGTGGGAAATTTGAGTGAGCCCGGTGATACCACAACTTTCCCACACAAAAATGTGTGAAAAAAGTGTTTTTTTCAGCTAAAATTGAGGTTTGCAGGGTATTCTGGGTAAGTTAACGTTGGGGGATCCACGCAAGCCATACCTCCCTGGAAGCCCCCGGGTGTCTAGTTTTCAGAAATGTATGGGTTTGGTAGGTTTCCCCAGATGGCCGCAGAGCACCGGGCCAAAAATCCAGGTGATCCCCTTGAAAAACCAGGTGGTTTTGAGATAGGCAAATTTGAAGACACCTCACTACGTTTTGGGCCCTTGCCTGTCGTGGGAACTTGGGACTCCCACACAAGTGAGGCACCATTTTTAACGGGAGATGCAGGGGATGGCTGGGAGGTGGGAAATTTGAGTGAGCCCAGTGATACCACAACTTTCCCACACAAAAATATGTGAAAAAAGTGATTTTTCAGCTAAAATTGAGGTTTGCAGGAGATTCTGGGTAAGGAAACGTTGGGGGATCCACGCAAGCCATACCTCCCTGGAAGCCCCCATGTGTCTAGTTTTCAGAAATGTATGGGTTTGGTAGGTTTCCCTAGATGGCCGCAGAGCACCGGGCCAAAAATCCAGGTGACCCCCTTGCAAAACCAGGTGGTTTTGAGATAGGCAATTTTGATGTCACCTCACCATGTTTTGGGCCCTTGCCTGTCGCGGGTACTTGGGCCTCCCACACAAGTGAGGCACCATTTTTACCGGGAGACCCAGGGGAACGCTGGGAGGTGGGAAATTTGAGTGAGCCCGGTGATACCACAACTTTCCCACACAAAAATGTGTGAAAAAAGTGATTTTTTCAGCTAAAATTGAGGTTTGCAGGGTATTCTGGGTAAGTTAACGTTGGGGGATCCATGCAAGCCATACCTCCCTGGAAGCCCCCGGGTGTCTAGTTTTCAGAAATTTATGGGTTTGGTAGGTTTCCCTAGATGGCTGCAGAGCACCGGGCCAAAAACCCAGGTGACCCCCCTTGCAAAACCAGGTGGTTTTGAGATAGGCAAATTTGAAGTCACCTCACTACGTTTTGAGCCCTTGCCTGTCGCGGGAACTTGGGCCTCCCACACAAGTGAGGCACCATTTTTACCGGGAGACCCAGGGAAACGCTGGGAGGTGGGAAATTTGAGTGAGCCCGGTGATGCCACAACTTTCCCACACAAAAATGTGTGAAAAAAGTGATTTTTTCAGCTAAAATTGAGGTTTGCAGGGGATTCTGGGTAAGGAAACGTTGGGGGATCCACATAAGCCATACCTCCCTGGAAGCCCACGGGTGTCTAGTTTTCAGAAATGCATGGGTTTGGTAGGTTTCCCCAGATGGCCGCAGAGCACCGGGCCAAAAATCCAGGTGACCCCCTTGCAAAACTAGGTGGTTTTGAGATAGGCAAATTTGAAGACACCTCACTACGTTTTGGGCCTTTGCCTGTCGTGGGAACTTGGGACTCCCACACAAGTGAGGCACCATTTACCGGGAGATGCAGGGGAACGCTGGGAGGTGGGAAATTTGAGTGAGCCCAGTGATACCACAACTTTCCCACACAAAAATGTGTGAAAAAAGTGATTTTTCAGCTAAAATTGAGGTTTGCAGGAGATTCTGGGTAAGGAAATGTTGGGGGATCCATGCAAGCCATACCTCCCTGGAAGCCCCCATGTGTCTAGTTTTCAGAAATGTATGGGTTTGGTAGGTTTCCCTAAATGGCCGCAGAGCACTGGGCCAAAAACCCAGGTGACCCCCCCTTGCAAAACCAGGTGGTTTTGAGATAGGCAATTTTGATGTCACCTCACTATGTTTTGGGCCCTTGCCTGCCGCGGGTACTTAGGCCTCCCACACAAGTGAGGCACCATTTTTACCGAGAGACCCAGGGGAACGCTGGGAGGTGGGAAATTTGAGTGAGCCCAGTGATACCACAACTTTCCCACACAAAAATGTGTGAAAAAAGTGATTTTTTCAGCTAAAATTGAGGTTTGCAGGGGATTCTGGGTAAGGAAACTTTGGGGGATCCACACAAGCCATGCCTCCCTGGAAGCCCCCGGGTGTCTAGTTTTCAGAAATGCATGGGTTTGGTAGGTTTCCCTAGATGGCCGCAGAGCACTGGGCCAAAAACCGAGGTGAACCCCCTTGCAAAACCATGTGATTTTGAGATAGGCAAATTTGAAGACACCTCACTACGTTTTCGGCCCTTGCCTGTCGCGGGAACTTGGGCCTCCCACACAAGTGAGGCACCATTTTTACCGGGAGACCCAGGGGAATTCTGGGAGGTGGGAAATTTGAGTGAGCCCAGTGATGCCACAACTTTCCCACACAAAAATGTGTTAAAAAAGTGATTTTTTCAGCTACAATTGAGGTTTGCAGGGCATTCTGGGTAAGGAAACATTGGGGGATCCACGCAAGCCATACCTCCCTAGAAGCCCCCGGGTGTCTAGTTTTCAGAAATGCATGGGTTTGGTAGGTTTCCCTAGATGGCCGCAGAGCACCGGGCCAAAAACCCAGGTGATCCCCCTTACAAAATCAGGTGGTTTTGAGATAGGCAAATTTGAAGTCACCTCACTACGTTTTGGGCCCTTGCCTGTCGCGGGAACTTGGGCCTCCCACACAAGTGAGGCACCATTTTTACCGGGAGACCCAGAGGAACGCTGGGAGGTGGGAAATTTGAGTGAGCCCAGTGATGCCACAACTTTCCCACACAAAAATGTGTGAAAAAAGTGATTTTTTTCAGCTAAAATTGAGGTTTGCAGGGGATTCTGGGTAAGGAAACTTTGGGGGATCACGCAAGCCATACCTCCCTGGAAGCCCCCGGTTGTCTAGTTTTCAGAAATGTATGGGTTTGGTAGGTTTCCCTAGATGGCCGCAGAGCACCGGGCCAAAAACCCAGGTGACCCCCTTGCAAAACCAGGTGGTTTTGAGATAGGCAAATTTTGATGTCACCTCACTATGTTTTGGGCCCTTGCCTGTCGCGGGTACTTGGGCCTCCCACACAAGTGAGGCACTATTTTTACCAGGAGACCCAGGGGAACGCTGGGAGGTGGGAAATTTGAGTGAGCCCGGTGATGCCACAACTTTCCCACACAAAAATGTGTGAAAAAAGTGATTTTTTCAGCTAAAATTGAGGTTTGCAGGGGATTCTGGGTAAGGAAACGTTGGGGGGATCCACGCACGCCATACCTCCCTGGAAGGCCCTGGGTGTCTAGTTTTCAGAAATGTATGAGTTTGGTAGGTTTCCCTAGATGGCCACCGAACATCGGGCCAAAAACCCAGGTGACCCCCCTTGCAAAACCAGGTGGTTTTGAGATAGGCAGTTTTGATGTCACCTCACTACGTTTTGGGCCCTTGCGTGTCGCGGGTACTTGGGCCTCCCACACAAGTGAGGCACCATTTTTACCGGGAGACCCAGGGGAACGCTTTGAGGTGGGAAATTTGAGTAAGCCCGGTGATGCCACAACTTTCCCACACAAAAATGTGTGAAAAAAGTGTTTTTTTCAGCTAAAATTGAGGTGTGCAGGGGATTCTGGGTAAGGAAACGTTGGGGGATCCACGCAAGCCATACCTCCCTGGAAGCCCCCGGGTGTCTAGTTTTCAGAAATGTATGGGTTTGGTAGGTTTCCCCAGATGGCCGCAGAGCACCGGGCCAAAAATCCAGGTGATCCCCTTGAAAAACCAGGTGGTTTTGAGATAGGCAAATTTGAAGACACCTCACTACGTTTTGGGCCCTTGCCTGTCGTGGGAACTTGGGACTCCCACACAAGTGAGGCACCATTTTTACCGGGAGATGCAGGGGAACGCTGGGAGGTGGGAAATTTGAGTGAGCCCAATGATACCACAACTTTCCCACACAAAAATGTGTGAAAAAAGTGATTTTTTTCAGCTAAAATTGAGGTTTGCAGGGGATTCTGGGTAAGGAAACTTTGGGGGATCACGCAAGCCATACCTCCCTGGAAGCCCCCGGTTGTCTAGTTTTCAGAAATGTATGGGTTTGGTAGGTTTCCCTAGATGGCCGCAGAGCACCGGGCCAAAAACCCAGGTGACCCCCTTGCAAAACCAGGTGGTTTTGAGATAGGCAATTTTGATGTCACCTCACTATGTTTTGGGCCCTTGCCTGTCGCGGGTACTTGGGCCTCCCACACAAGTGAGGCACTATTTTTACCAGGAGACCCAGGGGAATTCTGGTAGGTGGGAAATTTGAGTGAGCCCGGTGATACCACAACTTTCCCACACAAAAATGTGTGAAAAAAGTGATTTTTTCAGCTAAAATTGAGGTTTGCAGGGTATTCTGGGTAAGTTAACGTTGGGGGATCCACACAAGCCATACCTCCCTGGAAGCCCCCGGGTGTCTAGTTTTCAGAAATGTATGGGTTTGGTAGGTTTCCCTAGATAGCCGCCGAACACCGGGCCAAAAACCCAGGTGACCCCCCTTGCAAAACCAGGTGGTTTTGAGATAGGCAATTTTGAAGTCACCTCACTACGTTTTGGGCCCTTGCCTGTCACGGGAACTTGGGCCTCCCACACAAGTGAGGCACCATTTTTACCGGGAGACCCAAGGAAACGCTGGGAGGTGGGAAATTTGAGTGAGCCCGGTGATGCCACAACTTTCCCACACAAAAATGTGTGAAAAAAGTGATTTTTTCAGCTAAAATTGAGGTTTGCAGGGGATTCTGGGTAAGGAAACGTTGGGGGGATCCACGCACGCCATACCTCCCTGGAAGGCCCTGGGTGTCTAGTTTTCAGAAATGTATGAGTTTGGTAGGTTTCCCTAGATGGCCACCGAACATCGGGCCAAAAACCCAGGTGACCCCCCTTGCAAAACCAGGTGGTTTTGAGATAGGCAATTTTGATGTCACCTCACTACGTTTTGGGCCCTTGCGTGTCGCGGGTACTTGGGCCTCCCACACAAGTGAGGCACCATTTTTACCGGGAGACCCAGGGGAACGCTTTGAGGTGGGAAATTTGAGTAAGCCCGGTGATGCCACAACTTTCCCACACAAAAATGTGTGAAAAAAGTGATTTTTTCAGCTAAAATTGAGGTTTGCAGGGGATTCTGGGTAAGGAAACGTTAGGGGATCCACGCAAGCCATACCTCCCTGGAATCCCCCGGGTGTCTAGTTTTCAGAAATGTATGGGTTTGGTAGGTTTCCCTAGATGGCCGCAGAGCACCGGGCCAAAAACCCAGGTGACCCCCCTTGCAAAACCAGGTGGTCTTGAGATAGGCAAATTTGAAGTCACCTCACTACGTTTTGGGCCCTTGCCTGTCGCGGGAACTTGGGCCTCCCACACAAGTGAGGCACCATTTTTACCGGGAGACCCAGGGGAACGCTGGGAGGTGGGAAATTTGAGTGAGCCCGGTGATGCCACAACTTTCCCACACAAAAATGTGTGAAAAAAGTGTTTTTTTCAGCTAAAATTGAGGTGTGCAGGGGATTCTGGGTAAGGAAACGTTGGGGGATCCATGCAAGCCATACCTCCCTGGAAGCCCCCGGGTGTCTAGTTTTCAGAAATGTATGGGTTTGGTAGGTTTCCCCAGATGGCCGCAGAGCACCGGGCCAAAAATCCAGGTGACCCCCTTGAAAAACCAGGTGGTTTTGAGATAGGCAAATTTGAAGACACCTCACTACGTTTTGGGCCCTTGCCTGTCGTGGGAACTTGGGACTCCCACACAAGTGAGGCACCATTTTTACCGGGAGATGCAGGGGAACGCTGGGAGGTGGGAAATTTGAGTGAGCCCAGTGATACCACAACTTTCCCACACAAAAATGTGTGAAAAAAGTGATTTTTCAGCTAAAATTGAGGTTTGCAGGAGATTCTGGGTAAGGAAACGTTGGGGGATCCACGCAAGTCATACCTCCCTGGAAGCCCCCATGTGTCTAGTTTTCAGAAATGTATGGGTTTGGTAGGTTTCCCTAGATGGCCGCAGAGCACTGGGCCAAAAACCCAGGTGACCCCCCCTTGCAAAACCAGGTGGTTTTGAGATAGGCAATTTTGATGTCACCTCACTATGTTTTGGGCCCTTGCCTGCCGCGGGTACTTAGGCCTCCCACACAAGTGAGGCACCATTTTTACCGGGAGACCCAGGGGAACGCTGGGAGGTGGGAAATTTGAGTGAGCCCAGTGATACCACAACTTTCCCACACAAAAATGTGTGAAAAAAGTGATTTTTTCAGCTAAAATTGAGGTTTGCAGGGGATTCTGGGTAAGGAAACTTTGGGGGATCCACACAAGCCATACCTCCCTGGAAGCCCCCGGGTGTCTAGTCTTCAGAAATGCATGGGTTTGGTATGTTTCCCTAGATGGCCGCAGAGCACCGGGCCAAAAACCCAGGTGACCCCCCTTGCAAAACCAGGTGGTTTTGAGATAGGCAAATTTGAAGTCACCTCACTGCGTTTTGGGCCCTTGCCTGTCGCGGGAACTTGGGCCTCCCACACAAGTGAGGCACCATTTTTACCGGGAGACCCAGGGGAACGCTGGGAGGTGGGAAATTTGAGTGAGCCCGGTGATGCCACAAATTTCCCACACAAAAATGTGTGAAAAAAGTGATTTTTTCAGCTAAAATTGAGGTTTGCAGGGGATTCTGGGTAAGGAAACTTTGGGGGATCCACACAAGCCATACCTCCCTGGAAGCCCCCGGGTGTCTAGTTTTCAGAAATGCATGGGTTTGGTAGGTTTCCCTAGATCGCCGCAGAGCACTGGGCCAAAAACCCAGGTGAACCCCCTTGCAAAACCATGTGGTTTTGAGATAGGCAAATTTGAAGACACCTCACTACGTTTTCGGCCCTTGCCTGTCGCGGGAACTTGGGCCTCCCACACAAGTGAGGCACCATTTTTACCGGGAGACCTAGGGGAATTCTGGGAGGTGGGAAATTTGAGTGAGCCCAGTGATGCCACAACTTTCCCACACAAAAATGTGTTAAAAAAGTGATTTTTTCAGCTACAATTGAGGTTTGCAGGGCATTCTGGGTAAGGAAACGTTGGGGGATCCACGCAAGCCATACCTCCCTGTAAGCCTCCGGGTGTCTAGTTTTCAGAAATGCATGGGTTTGGTAGGTTTCCCTAGATGGCCGCAGAGCACCGGGCCAAAAACCCAGGTGACCCCCTTGCAAAACCAGGTGGTTTTGAGATAGGCAATTTTGATGTCACCTCACTATGTTTTGGGCCCTTGCCTGTCGCGGGTACTTGAGCCTCCCACACAAGTGAGGCACTATTTTTACCAGGAGACCCAGGGGAATGCTGGTAGGTGGGAAATTTGAGTGAGCCCGGTGATACCACAACTTTCCCACACAAAAATGTGTGAAAAAAGTGATTTTTTCAGCTAAAATTGAGGTTTGCAGGGTATTCTGGGTAAGTTAACGTTGGGGGATCCACGCAAGCCATACCTCCCTGGAAGCCCCCGGGTGTCTAGTTTTCAGAAATGTATGGGTTTGGTAAGTTTCCCTAGATGGCCGCCGAACACCGGGCCAAAAACCCAGGTGACCCCCCTTGGTTTTGAGATAGGCAATTTTGAAGTCACCTCACTACGTTTTGGGCCCTTGCCTGTCACGGGAACTTGGGCCTCCCACACAAGTGAGGCACCATTTTTACCGGGAGACCCAGGGAAACGCTGGGAGGTGGGAAATTTGAGTGAGCCCGGTGATGCCACAACTTTCCCACACAAAAATGTGTGAAAAAAGTGATTTTTTCAGCTAAAATTGAGGTTTGCAGGGGATTCTGGGTAAGGAAACGATGGGGGATCCATGCAAGCCATACCTCCCTGGAAGCCCCCGGGTGTCTAGTTTTCAGAAATGTATGGGTTTGGTAGGTTTCCCTAGATGGCCGCAGAGCACCGGGCCAAAAACCCAGGTGACCCCCCTTGCAAAACCAGGTGGTTTTGAGATAGGCAAATTTGAAGTCACCTCACTACGTTTTGGGCCCTTGCCTGTCGCGGGAACTTGGGCCTCCCACACAAGTGAGGCACCATTTTTACCGGGAGACCCAGGGGAACGCTGGGAGGTGGGAAATTTGAGTGAGCCCGGTGATGCCACAACTTTCCCACACAAAAATGTGTGAAAAAAGTGACTTTTTCAGCTAAAATTGAGGTTTGCAGGGGATTCTGGGTAAGGAAACGTTGAGGGATCCACACACGCCATACCTCCCTGGAAGCCCCTGGGTGTCTAGTTTTCAGAAATGTATGAGTTTGGTAGGTTTCCCTAGATGGCCACCGAACACCGGGCCAAAAACCCAGGTGACCCCCCCTTGCAAAACCAGGTGGTTTGAGATAGGCAATTTTGATGTCACCTCACTACGTTTTGGGCCCTTGCGTGTCGCGGGTACTTGGGCCTCCCACACAAGTGAGGCACCATTTTTACCGGGATACCCAGGGGAACGCTGGGAGGTGGGAAATTTGAGTGAGCCCGGTGATGCCACAACTTTCCCAAACAAAAATGTGTGAAAAAAGTGATTTTTTCAGCTAAAATTGAGGTTTGCAGGGGATTCTGGGTAAGGAAACGTTAGGGGATCAACGCAAGCCATACCTCCCTAGAATCCCCAGGGTGTCTAGTTTTCAGAAATGTATGGGTTTGGTAGGTTTCCCTAGATGGCCGCAGAGCACCGGGCCAAAAACCCAGGTGACCCCCCTTGCAAAACCAGGTGGTCTTTAGATAGGCAAATTTTAAGTCACCTCACTACGTTTTGGGCCCTTGCCTGTCGCGGGAACTTGGGCCTCCCACACAAGTGAGGCACCATTTTTACCGGGAGACCCAGGGGAACGCTGGGAGGTGGGAAATTTGAGTGAGCCCGGTGATGCCACAACTTTCCCACACAAAAATGTGTGAAAAAAGTGATTTTTTCAGCTAAAATTGAGGTGTGCAGGGGATTCTGGGTAAGGAAACGTTGGGGGATCCACGCAAGCCATACCTCCCTGGAAGCCCCCGGGTGTCTAGTTTTCAGAAATGCATGGGTTTGGTAGGTTTCCCCCGATGGCCGCAGAGCACCGGGCCAAAAATCCAGGTGACCCCCTTGCAAAACCAGGTGGTTTTGAGATAGGCAAATTTGAAGACACCTCACTACGTTTTGGGCCCTTGCCTGTCGTGGGAACTTGGGACTCCCACACAAGTGAGGCACCATTTTTACCGGGAGATGCAGGGGAACGCTGGGAGGTGGGAAATTTGAGTGAGCCCAGTGATACCACAACTTTCCCACACAAAAATGTGTGAAAAAAGTGATTTTTCAGCTAAAATTGAGGTTTGCAGGAGATTCTGGGTAAGGAAACGTTGGCGGATCCACGCAAGCCATACCTCCCTGGAAGCCCCCATGTGTCTAGTTTTCAGAAATGTATGGGTTTGGTAGGTTTCCCTAGATGGCCGCAGAGCACTGGGCCAAAAACCCAGGTGACCCCCCCTTGCAAAACCAGGTGGTTTTGAGATAGGCAATTTTGATGTCACCTCACTATGTTTTGGGCCCTTGCCTGTCGCGGGAACTCGGGCCTCCCACACAAGTGAGGCACCATTTTTACCAGGAGACCCAGGGGAATGCTGGTAGGTGGGAAATTTGAGTGAGCCCGGTGATACCACAACTTTCCCACACAAAAATGTGTGAAAAAAGTGATTTTGTCAGCTAAAATTGAGGTTTGCAGGGTATTCTGGGTAAGTTAACGTTGGGGGATCCATGCAAGCCATACCTCCCTGGAAGCCCCCGGGTGTCTAGTTTTCAGAAATGTATGGGTTTGGTAGGTTTCCCTAGATGGCCGCCGAACACCGGGCCAAAAACCCAGGTGACCCCCTTGCAAAACCAGGTGGTTTTGAGATAGGCAAATTTGAAGTCACCTCACTACGTTTTGGGCCCTTGCATGTCGTGGGAACTTGGGCCTCCCACACAAGTGAGGCACCATTTTTACCGGGAGACCGAGGGGAACGCTGGGAGGTGGGAAATTTGAGTGAGCCCAGTGATGCCACAACTTTCCCACTCAAAAATGTGTGAAAAAAGTGATTTTTTCAGCTAAAATTGAGGTTTGCAGGGGATTCTGTGTAAGGAAACATTGGGGGATCCACGCAAGCCATACCTCCCTGGAAGCCCCCGGGTGTCTAGTTTTCAGAAATGCATGGGTTTGGTAGGTTTCCCTAGATGGCCGCAGAGCACCGGGCCAAAAACCCAGGTGACCCCCCTTGCCAAACCAGGTGGTTTTGAGATAGGCAAATTTGAAGTCACCTCACTACGTTTTGGGCCCTTGCCTGTCGCGGGAACTTGATCCTCCCACACAAGTGAGTCACCATTTTTACCGGGAGACCCAGGGGAACGCTGGGAGGTGGGAAATTTGAGTGAGCCCAGTGATGCCACAACTTTCCCACACAAAAATGTGTGAAAAAATTGATTTTTTCAGCTAAAATTGAGGTTTGCAGGGTATTCTGGGTAAGAAAACGTTGGGGGATCCACGCAAGCCATACCTCCCTGGAAGCCCCTGGGTGTTTAGTTTTCAGAAATGTATGGGTTTGGTAGGTTTCCCTAGATGGCCGCTGAGCACCGGGCCAAAAACCCAGGTGACCCCCCTTGCAAAACCAGGTGGTTTTGAGATAGGCAATTTTGATGTCACCTCACTACGTTTTGGGCCCTTGCGTGTCGCGGGTACTTGGGCCTCCCACACAAGTGAGGCACCATTTTTACCGGGAGACCCAGGGGAACGCTGGGAGGTGGGAAATTTGAGTGAGCCCGGTGATGCCACAACTTTCCCACACAAAAATGTGTGAAAAAAGTGATTTTTTCAGCTAAAATTGAGGTGTGCAGGGGATTCTGGGTAAGGAAACGTTGGGGGATCCATGCAAGCCATACCTCCCTGGAAGCCCCCGGGTGTCTAGTTTTCAGAAATGCATGGGTTTGGTAGGTTTCCCTAGATGGCCGCAGAGCACCAGGCCAAAAACCCAGGTGACCCCCTTGCAAAACCAGGTGGTTTTGAGATAGGCAAATTTGAAGACACCTCACTACGTTTTGGGCCCTTGCCTGTCGTGGGAACTTGGGCCTCCCACACAAGTGAGGCACCATTTTTACCGGGAGATGCAGGGGAACGCTGGGAGGTGGGAAATTTGAGTGAGCCCGGTGATACCACAACTTTCCCACACAAAAATGTGTGAAAAAAGTGATTTTTTCAGCTAAAATTGAGGTTTGCAGGAGATTCTGGGTAAGGAAACGTTGGGGGATCCACGCAAGCCATACCTCCCTGGAAGCCCCCGGGTGTCTAGTTTTCAGAAATGCATGGGTTTGGTAGGTTTCCCCAGATGGCCGCAGAGCACCGGGCCAAAAATCCAGGTGACCCAAGTGCAACAGGAGCGGGGAATGATCTGAAATACCCCGCGCCAGATGGCGCACCTCTCCCACCCTCCCAGCATAGGCCGCAGGGACAAGGACATAATCAAGCCGCGAGAGGCTACCATGGGCACCCGAATGGAAGGTGTACTGCAGCTGGGTGGGATGCTTTAAACGCCAGCAGTCCACCAATCCCAGTGTGTCCAAAAGGCCCGCTAGCCACGCCTGTGCCCGGGGGAGGTCCCTAGGGGGATGACGATCCATAGTCCCAGAAGCCACCGCATTGAAATCCCCCCCAACCACCAGAAGCCCCCCCGGGAGGTCAAGAAGGAGGCGTCCCAGATCTGCAAAGGTGGTGGACTGTAGCCCCGGTGGGACGTACACAGAGACAAAGACAACTACCTTACCCTCTATCCTCCCCACCAAGACAGTGTAGCGTCCCCTCTCATCATGGCGCACCTCGTCTATTTCTAGCGGGAGCGAGGTCTTGACCATAATGCCCACCCCCCGCGAGCCTGATGTGAAGCCCGAGTGGGCCACCAAGCGAAAGCCACGGCGATTCATGGCACAAAAGGAGTTACCAATAAGGTGTGTCTCCTGCAGAAAGACCACATCAGGCGAAATCCGTTTCAGATACTGCAGGACCACACCCCGCTTGATCCTATCACCCAGTCCGTTAACGTTCCAGGACAACAAAGTCAAATCCCTACCCCCCATCACATAACGAAGCCATCATTTGTCCCCCCCAGAGCATCTCAAAAACAACAATACAATAACGGGTTTGCCTTGCGGTAGAAACGAACCACACCCCACCCCAACCCACCCAACCCAACAGAACTCCCCCCACCCTGCACCCCTGCATGAGCCCAAACAGCCCCCCCAAAGTGCAGTGGGCCTGTCGCCCCATAGATAAGAAAACTAACTAGTCCCCCAGAGGAGGAGGGAGATCCCCCAAGAGACCCCACACGACCTCCACAGGAGGGGAACTTACCCTAACAGTCAATAGTGACAACAACGCAGTCCAGAGCAAGGCCTACCATTAGTCCCTCAGTCCTGATCCGGCGGGCCCTCCCCACCAACCGCACCCCCCCCACCCCCCCGGCCCCGATCTCCGGGCAAAGTGTCTAGCCAGTCCCCGGCCACCTCGGGACGATCAAAAAAGTGCGTGTGGCCATCCACCTCCACTCTCAGCTTAGCTGGAAAAAGCATCGCATATTTGAGATTCAGGTCCCTTAGGCGACGTTTAACTCCAAGAAAGCTCAGTCTCTGCTTTTGGACTGCCGGAGTGAAGTCAGGATAGAAATTCATGTCCATATTGTCAAGTTTGACCGGCCCTTGTAGCCTGGAAGTCTGTAGGATAGCGTCTCTGTCCCGAAAATTGAAGATCCGGGCGATGAGAGGCCTCGGAGGGGCTCCAACCTTAGGCCTACCCCCGGGGACCCTGTGGGCACGCTCCACCGCAAAGAATTTACTCAGCCCCCGAGGCTGGAGATGGGTGAGAACCAGGTCCTCAACAAATAGATCCGCCGCCTCCGCCTCACGTCCCTCCGGCACCCCGATAATGCGGACGTTGTTCCTCCGGGCCCGACCCTCGGAATCCTCCAGCCGACGATTCATCAGGGCGCTCGCCTGGCCAAGCCTGCGCACCTCCTGTTGAAGGGCCGCCACGTCCGTTGTGAGGCCCGTGGTAGAGTGGGCCAAAGAGTCGACCCGGTCGTTGGTTTTAGACAAATCAGCCCTCACGAGGCCCACGTCCACGAGGACCGAGTCAATCTTCTGCGCCAGAGTGTCGAAGCGCTGGTCCACCGAGGCCTTCATCTCGGCGATGGCGCCCATGACGTCTCGGAGGGTCAGGTCCGTGGGCAGAGCGGAAGCATCAGTCGGGCCCGTAGGGGACCTACGCGGCGCCTCTGGGGATCCCTTATGGAGGGTGTAGCGGTCCATACTGTTGGATTGATGGGCCGCGCCACGGCGGGTCGATTTTATCTTAGCCCTATCGCCATCTTGTTTTGTGGACATGGTTTCAATCCCCAAGACGAGTCAGTCTCCTCAAGAAAGGGGGGGGCGACAATCCAGTTCAAGGGGTCCAGGGGGGAGCGACCACCGCTCCGCAGGATGGACCGCAGCTGGCGGACCGGCAGGGCACCCCAACGAGACCACACCACCGCACACCGCCCCGCAACCCAACCTCGCCTGGCAGCAAGGAGGGCGCAAAAGCGAAAGTGAAAGTGCGGGGTACGCGAGTCACCCAGTCTTGCCCGCCGCTGTTGTTCACTTTGTGTCCGGATCGCCCCACAACTCCAGTACGGGGGGCCGGTGTGGAGAAGGCCGCAAACCTCAATCGATGCTCCTGCCGGTGTCCGAGGTCCGATTTAAAAACGGAAAACGGGCGTCACCTCTGCTCGGGCTCACAAATACAGTCCCCTCATCTGGGACAGGATTCTGTCAGGATTTATGCAGGAGGTCGCGGAGGTCCTCGGGAGCCTCGCACCTACGCGGCCATCTTGGTTGCGCGCTAGGCTCCTCCTCCTTTTTCAGCTAAAATTGAGGTGTGCAGGGGATTCTGGGTAAGGAAACGTTGGGGGATCCACGCAAGCCATACCTCCCTGGAAGCCCCCGGGTGTCTAGTTTTCAGAAATGCATGGGTTTGGTAGGTTTCCCCAGATGGCCGCAGAGCACCGGGCCAAAAATCCAGGTGACCCCCTTGCAAAACCAGGTGGTTTTGAGATAGGCAAATTTGAAGACACCTCACTTTGTTTTGGGCCCTTGCCTGTCGTGGGAACTTGGGACTCCCACACAAGTGAGGCACCATTTTTACCGGGAGATGCAGGGGAACGCTGGGAGGTGGGAAATTTGAGTGAGCCCAGTGATACCACAACTTTCCCTCACAAAAATGTGTGAAAAAAGTGATTTTTCAGCTAAAATTGAGGTTTGCAGGAGATTCTGGGTAAGGAAACGTTGGGGGATCCACGCAAGCCATACCTCCCTGGAAGCCCCCATGTGTCTAGTTTTCAGAAATGTATGGGTTTGGTAGGTTTCCCTAGATGGCCGCAGAGCACTGGGCCAAAAACCCAGGTGACCCCCCCTTGCAAAACCAGGTGGTTTTGAGATAGGCAATTTTGATGTCACCTCACTATGTTTTGGGCCCTTGCCTGCCGCGGGTACTTAGGCCTCCCACACAAGTGAGGCACCATTTTTACCGGGAGACCCAGGGGAACGCTGGGAGGTGGGAAATTTGAGTAAGCCCAGTGATACCACAACTTTCCCACACAAAAATGTGTGAAAAAAGTGATTTTTTCAGCTAAAATTGAGGTTTGCAGGGGATTCTGGGTAAGGAAACTTTGGGGGATCCACACAAGCCACTCCTCCCTGGAAGCCCCCGGGTGTCTAGTCTTCAGAAATGCATGGGTTTGGTATGTTTCCCTAGATGGCCGCAGAGCACCGGGCCAAAAACCCAGGTGACCCCCCTTGCAAAACCAGGTGGTTTTGAGATAGGCAAATTTGAAGTCACCTCACTGCGTTTTGGGCCCTTGCCTGTCGCGGGAACTTGGGCCTCCCACACAAGTGAGGCACCATTTTTACCGGGAGACCCAGGGGAACGCTGGGAGGTGGGAAATTTGAGTGAGCCCGGTGATGCCACAAATTTCCCACACAAAAATGTGTGAAAAAAGTGATTTTTTCAGCTAAAATTGAGGTTTGCAGGGGATTCTGGGTAAGGAAACTTTGGGGGATCCACACAAGCCATACCTCCCTGGAAGCCCCCCGGTGTCTAGTTTTCAGAAATGCATGGGTTTGGTAGGTTTCCCTAGATGGCCGCAGAGCACTGGGCCAAAAACCCAGGTGAACCCCCTTGCAAAACCATGTGGTTTTGAGATAGGCAAATTTGAAGACACCTCACTACGTTTTCGGCCCTTGCCTGTCGCGGGAACTTGGGCCTCCCTCACAAGTGAGGAACCATTTTTACCGGGAGACCCAGGGGAATTCTGGGAGGTGGGAAATTTGAGTGAGCCCAGTGATGCCACAACTTTCCCACACAAAAATGTGTTAAAAAAGTGATTTTTTCAGCTACAATTGAGGTTTGCAGGGCATTCTGGGTAAGGATACGTTGGGGGATCCACGCAAGCCATACCTCCCTGTAAGCCTCCGGGTGTCTAGTTTTCAGAAATGCATGGGTTTGGTAGGTTTCCCTAGATGGCCGCAGAGCACCGGGCCAAAAACCCAGGTGACCCCCTTGCAAAACCAGGTGGTTTTGAGATAGGCAAATTTGAAGACACCTCACTACGTTTTGGGCCCTTGCCTGTCGCGGGTACTTGAGCCTCCCACACAAGTGAGGCACTATTTTTACCAGGAGAACCAGGGGAATGCTGGTAGGTGGGAAATTTGAGTGAGCCCGGTGATACCACAACTTTCCCACACAAAAATGTGTGAAAAAAGTGATTTTTTCAGCTAAAATTGAGGTTTGCAGGGTATTCTGGGTAAGTTAACGTTGGGGGATCCACGCAAGCCATACCTCCCTGGAAGCCCCCGGGTGTCTAGTTTTCAGAAATGTATGGGTTTGGTAAGTTTCCCTAGATGGCCGCCGAACACCGGGCCAAAAACCCAGGTGACCCCCCTTGCAAAACCAGGTGGTTTTGAGATAGGCAATTTTGTAGTCACCTCACTACGTTTTGGGCCCTTGCCTGTCACGGGAACTTGGGCCTCCCACACAAGTGAGGCACCATTTTTACCGGGATACCCAGGGAAACGCTGGGAGGTGGGAAATTTGAGTGAGCCCGGTGATGCCACAACTTTCCCACACAAAAATGTGTGAAAAAAGTGATTTTTTCAGCTAAAAGTGAGGTTTGCAGGGGATTCTGGGTAAGGAAACGTTGGGGGATCCATGCAAGCCATACCTCCCTGGAAGCCCCCGGGTGTCTAGTTTTCAGAAATGTATGGGTTTGGTAGGTTTCCCTAGATGGCCGCAGAGCACCGGGCCAAAAACCCAGGTGACCCCCCTTGCAAAACCAGGTGGTTTTGAGATAGGCAAATTTGAAGTCACCTCACTACGTTTTCGGCCCTTGCCTGTCGCGGGAACTTGGGCCTCCCACACAAGTGAGGCACCATTTTTACCGGGAGACCCAGGGGAACGCTGGGAGGTGGGAAATTTGAGTGAGCCCGGTGATGCCACAACTTTCCCACACAAAAATGTGTGAAAAAAGTGATTTTTTCAGCTAAAATTGAGGTTTGCAGGGGATTCTGGGTAAGGAAACGTTGGGGGATCCACGCACGCCATACCTCCCTGGAAGCCCCTGGGTGTCTAGTTTTCAGAAATGTATGAGTTTGGTAGGTTTCCCTAGATGGCCACCGAACACCGGGCCAAAAACCCAGGTGACCCCCCCTTGCAAAACCAGGTGGTTTGAGATAGGCAATTTTGATGTCACCTCACTACGTTTTAGGCCCTTGCGTGTCGCGGGTACTTGGGCCTCCCACACAAGTGAGGCACCATTTTTACCGGGAGACCCAGGGGAACGCTGGGAGGTGGGAAATTTGAGTGAGCCCGGTGATGCCACAACTTTCCCACACAAAAATGTGTGAAAAAAGTGATTTTTTCAGCTAAAATTGAGGTTTGCAGGGGATTCTGGGTAAGGAAACGTTAGGGGATCAACGCAAGCCATACCTCCCTAGAATCCCCAGGGTGTCTAGTTTTCAGAAATGTATGGGTTTGGTAGGTTTCCCTAGATGGCCGCAGAGCACCGGGCCAAAAACCCAGGTGACCCCCCTTGCAAAACCAGGTGGTCTTTAGATAGGCAAATTTTAAGTCACCTCACTACGTTTTGGGCCCTTGCCTGTCGCGGGAACTTGGGCCTCCCACACAAGTGAGGCACCATTTTTACCGGGAGACCCAGGGGAACGCTGGGAGGTGGGAAATTTGAGTGAGCCCGGTGATGCCACAACTTTCCCACACAAAAATGTGTGAAAAAAGTGATTTTTTCAGCTAAAATTGAGGTGTGCAGGGGATTCTCGGTAAGGAAACGTTGGGGGTCCACGCAAGACATACCTCCCTGGAAGCCCCCGGGTGTCTAGTTTTCAGAAATGCATGGGTTTGGTAGGTTTCCCCAGATGGCCGCAGAGCACCGGGCCAAAAATCCAGGTGACCCCCTTGCAAAACCAGGTGGTTTTGAGATAGGCAAATTTGAAGACACCTCACTACGTTTTGGGCCCTTGCCTGTCGCGGGTACTTGAGCCTCCCACACAAGTGAGGCACTATTTTTACCAGGAGAACCAGGGGAATGCTGGTAGGTGGGAAATTTGAGTGAGCCCGGTGATACCACAACTTTCCCACACAAAAATGTGTGAAAAAAGTGATTTTTTCAGCTAAAATTGAGGTTTGCAGGGTATTCTGGGTAAGTTAACGTTGGGGGATCCACGCAAGCCATACCTCCCTGGAAGCCCCCGGGTGTCTAGTTTTCAGAAATGTATGGGTTTGGTAAGTTTCCCTAGATGGCCGCCGAACACCGGGCCAAAAACCCAGGTGACCCCCCTTGCAAAACCAGGTGGTTTTGAGATAGGCAATTTTGTAGTCACCTCACTACGTTTTGGGCCCTTGCCTGTCACGGGAACTTGGGCCTCCCACACAAGTGAGGCACCATTTTTACCGGGATACCCAGGGAAACGCTGGGAGGTGGGAAATTTGAGTGAGCCCGGTGATGCCACAACTTTCCCACACAAAAATGTGTGAAAAAAGTGATTTTTTCAGCTAAAAGTGAGGTTTGCAGGGGATTCTGGGTAAGGAAACGTTGGGGGATCCATGCAAGCCATACCTCCCTGGAAGCCCCCGGGTGTCTAGTTTTCAGAAATGTATGGGTTTGGTAGGTTTCCCTAGATGGCCGCAGAGCACCGGGCCAAAAACCCAGGTGACCCCCCTTGCAAAACCAGGTGGTTTTGAGATAGGCAAATTTGAAGTCACCTCACTACGTTTTCGGCCCTTGCCTGTCGCGGGAACTTGGGCCTCCCACACAAGTGAGGCACCATTTTTACCGGGAGACCCAGGGGAACGCTGGGAGGTGGGAAATTTGAGTGAGCCCGGTGATGCCACAACTTTCCCACACAAAAATGTGTGAAAAAAGTGATTTTTTCAGCTAAAATTGAGGTTTGCAGGGGATTCTGGGTAAGGAAACGTTGGGGGATCCACGCACGCCATACCTCCCTGGAAGCCCCTGGGTGTCTAGTTTTCAGAAATGTATGAGTTTGGTAGGTTTCCCTAGATGGCCACCGAACACCGGGCCAAAAACCCAGGTGACCCCCCCTTGCAAAACCAGGTGGTTTGAGATAGGCAATTTTGATGTCACCTCACTACGTTTTAGGCCCTTGCGTGTCGCGGGTACTTGGGCCTCCCACACAAGTGAGGCACCATTTTTACCGGGAGACCCAGGGGAACGCTGGGAGGTGGGAAATTTGAGTGAGCCCGGTGATGCCACAACTTTCCCACACAAAAATGTGTGAAAAAAGTGATTTTTTCAGCTAAAATTGAGGTTTGCAGGGGATTCTGGGTAAGGAAACGTTAGGGGATCAACGCAAGCCATACCTCCCTAGAATCCCCAGGGTGTCTAGTTTTCAGAAATGTATGGGTTTGGTAGGTTTCCCTAGATGGCCGCAGAGCACCGGGCCAAAAACCCAGGTGACCCCCCTTGCAAAACCAGGTGGTCTTTAGATAGGCAAATTTTAAGTCACCTCACTACGTTTTGGGCCCTTGCCTGTCGCGGGAACTTGGGCCTCCCACACAAGTGAGGCACCATTTTTACCGGGAGACCCAGGGGAACGCTGGGAGGTGGGAAATTTGAGTGAGCCCGGTGATGCCACAACTTTCCCACACAAAAATGTGTGAAAAAAGTGATTTTTTCAGCTAAAATTGAGGTGTGCAGGGGATTCTCGGTAAGGAAACGTTGGGGGATCCACGCAAGACATACCTCCCTGGAAGCCCCCGGGTGTCTAGTTTTCAGAAATGCATGGGTTTGGTAGGTTTCCCCAGATGGCCGCAGAGCACCGGGCCAAAAATCCAGGTGACCCCCTTGCAAAACCAGGTGGTTTTGAGATAGGCAAATTTGAAGACACCTCACTACGTTTTGGGCCCTTGCCTGTCGTGGGAACTTGGGACTCCCACACAAGTGAGGCACCATTTTTACCGGGAGATGCAGGGGAACGCTGGGAGGTGGGAAATTTGAGTGAGCCCAGTGATACCACAACTTTCCCACACAAAAATGTGTGAAAAAAGTGATTTTTCAGCTAAAATTGAGGTTTGCAGGAGATTCTGGGTAAGGAAACGTTGGCGGATCCACGCAAGCCATACCTCCCTGGAAGCCCCCATGTGTCTAGTTTTCAGAAACGTATGGGTTTGGTAGGTTTCCCTAGATGGCCGCAGAGCACTGGGCCAAAAACCCAGGTGACCCCCCCTTGCAAAACCAGGTGGTTTTGAGATAGGCAATTTTGATGTCACCTCACTATGTTTTGGGCCCTTGCCTGTCGCGGGAACTCGGGCCTCCCACACAAGTGAGGCACCATTTTTACCAGGAGACCCAGGGGAATGCTGGTAGGTGGGAAATTTGAGTGAGCCCGGTGATACCACAACTTTCCCACACAAAAATGTGTGAAAAAAGTGATTTTGTCAGCTAAAATTGAGGTTTGCAGGGTATTCTGGGTAAGTTAACGTTGGGGGATCCATGCAAGCCATACCTCCCTGGAAGCCCCCGGGTGTCTAGTTTTCAGAAATGTATGGGTTTGGTAGGTTTCCCTAGATGGCCGCCGAACACCGGGCCAAAAACCCAGGTGACCCCCCTTGCAAAACCAGGTGGTTTTGAGATAGGCAAATTTGAAGTCACCTCACTACGTTTTGGGCCCTTGCATGTCGTGGGAACTTGGGCCTCCCACACAAGTGAGGCACCATTTTTACCGGGAGACCGAGGGGAACGCTGGGAGGTGGGAAATTTGAGTGAGCCCAGTGATGCCACAACTTTCCCACTCAAAAATGTGTGAAAAAAGTGATTTTTTCTGCTAAAATTGAGGTTTGCAGGGGATTCTGTGTAAGGAAACATTGGGGGATCCACGCAAGCCATACCTCCCTGGAAGCCCCCGGGTGTCTAGTTTTCAGAAATGCATGGGTTTGGTAGGTTTCCCTAGATGGCCGCAGAGCATCGGGCCAAAAACCCAGGTGACCCCCCTTGCAAAACCAGGTGGTTTTGAGATAGGCAAATTTGAAGTCACCTCACTACGTTTTGGGCCCTTGCCTGTCGCGGGAACTTGGGCCTCCCACACAAGTGAGTCACCATTTTTACCGGGAGACCCAGGGGAATGCTGGGAGGTGGGAAATTTGAGTGAGCCCAGTGATGCCACAACTTTCCCACACAAAAATGTGTGAAAAAATTGATTTTTTCAGCTAAAATTGAGGTTTGCAGGGTATTCTGGGTAAGAAAACGTTGGGGGATCCACGCACGCCATACCTCCCTGGAAGCCCCTGGGTGTCTAGTTTTCAGAAATGTATGGGTTTGGTAGGTTTCCCTAGATGGCCGCCGAGCACCGGGCCAAAAACCCAGGTGACCCCCCTTGCAAAACCAGGTGGTTTTGAGATAGGCAATTTTGATGTCACCTCACTACGTTTTGGGCCCTTGCGTGTCGCGGGCACTTGGGCCTCCCACACAAGTGAGGCACCATTTTTACCGGGAGACCCAGGGGAACGCTGGGAGGTGGGAAATTTGAGTGAGCCCGGTGATGCCACAACTTTCCCACACAAAAATGTGTGAAAAAAGTGATTTTTTCAGCTAAAATTGAGGTGTGCAGGGGATTCTGGGTAAGGAAACGTTGGGGGATCCATGCAAGCCATACCTCCCTGGAAGCCTCCGGGTGTCTAGTTTTCAGAAATGCATGGGTTTGGTAGGTTTCCCTAGATGTCCGCAGAGCACCGGGCAAAAACCCAGGTGACCCCCTTGCAAAACCAGGTGGTTTTGAGATAGGCAAATTTGAAGACACCTCACTACGTTTTGGGCCCTTGCCTGTCGTGGGAACTTGGGCCTCCCACACAAGTGAGGCACCATTTTTACCGGGAGATGCAGGGGAACGCTGGGAGGTGGGAAATTTGAGTGAGCCCGGTGATACCACAACTTTCCCACACAAAAATGTGTGAAAAAAGTGATTTTTTCAGCTAAAATTGAGGTTTGCAGGAGATTCTGGGTAAGGAAACGTTGGGGGATCCACGCAAGCCATACCTCCCTGGAAGCCCCCGGGTGTCTAGTTTTCAGAAATGTATGGGTTTGGTAGGTTTCCCCAGATGGCCGCAGAGCACCGGGCCAAAAATCCAGGTGACCCCCTTGCAAAACTAGGTGGTTTTGAGATAGGCAAATTTGAAGACACCTCACTACGTTTTGGGCCCTTGCCTGTCGTGGGAACTTGGGACTCCCACACAAGTGAGGCACCATTTACCGGGAGATGCAGGGGAACGCTGGGAGGTGGGAAATTTGAGTGAGCCCAGTGATACCACAACTTTCCCACACAAAAATCTGTGAAAAAAGTGATTTTTCAGCTAAAATTGAGGTTTGCAGGAGATTCTGGGTAAGGAAATGTTGGGGGATCCATGCAAGCCATACCTCCCTGGAAGCCCTCATGTGTCTAGTTTTCAGAAATGCATGGGTTTGGTAGGTTTCCCTAGATGGCCGCAGAGCACTGGGCCAAAAACCCAGGTGAACCCCCTTGCAAAACCATGTGGTTTTGAGATAGGCAAATTTGAAGACACCTCACTACGTTTTCGGCCCTTGCCTGTCGCGGGAACTTGGGCCTCCCACACAAATGAGGCACCATTTTTACCGGGAGACCCAGGGGAATTCTGGTAGGTGGGAAATTTGAGTGAGCCCAGTGATGCCACAACTTTCCCACACAAAAATGTGTGAAAAAAGTGATTTTTCAGCTAAAATTGAGGTTTGCAGGAGATTCTGGGTAAGGAAACGTTGGCGGATCCACGCAAGCCATACCTCCCTGGAAGCCCCCATGTGTCTAGTTTTTAGAAATGTATGGGTTTGGTAGGTTTCCCTAGATGGCCGCAGAGCACTGGGCCAAAAACCCAGGTGACCCCCCCTTGCAAAACCAGGTGGTTTTGAGATAGGCAATTTTGATGTCACCTCACTATGTTTTGGGCCCTTGCCTGTCGCGGGAACTCGGGCCTCCCACACAAGTGAGGCACCATTTGTACCAGGAGACCCAGGGGAATGCTGGTAGGTGGGAAATTTGAGTGAGCCCGGTGATACCACAACTTTCCCACACAAAAATGTGTGAAAAAAGTGATTTTGTCAGCTAAAATTGAGGTTTGCAGGGTATTCTGGGTAAGTTAACGTTGGGGGATCCATGCAACCCATACCTCCCTGGAAGCCCCCGGGTGTCTAGTTTTCAGAAATGTATGGGTTTGGTAGGTTTCCCTAGATGGCCGCCGAACACCGGGCCAAAAACCCAGGTGACCCCCCTTGCAAAACCAGGTGGTTTTGAGATAGGCAAATTTGAAGTCACCTCACTACGTTTTGGGCCCTTGCATGTCGTGGGAACTTGGGCCTCCCACACAAGTGAGGCACCATTTTTACCGGGAGACCGAGGGGAACGCTGGGAGGTGGGAAATTTGAGTGAGCCCAGTGATGCCACAACTTTCCCACTCAAAAATGTGTGAAAAAAGTGATTTTTTCTGCTAAAATTGAGGTTTGCAGGGGATTCTGTGTAAGGAAACATTGGGGGATCCACGCAAGCCATACCTCCCTGGAAGCCCCCGGGTGTCTAGTTTTCAGAAATGCATGGGTTTGGTAGGTTTCCCTAGATGGCCGCAGAGCATCGGGCCAAAAACCCAGGTGACCCCCCTTGCAAAACCAGGTGGTTTTGAGATAGGCAAATTTGAAGTCACCTCACTACGTTTTGGGCCCTTGCCTGTCGCGGGAACTTGGGCCTCCCACACAAGTGAGTCACCATTTTTACCGGGAGACCCAGGGGAATGCTGGGAGGTGGGAAATTTGAGTGAGCCCAGTGATGCCACAACTTTCCCACACAAAAATGTGTGAAAAAATTGATTTTTTCAGCTAAAATTGAGGTTTGCAGGGTATTCTGGGTAAGAAAACGTTGGGGGATCCACGCACGCCATACCTCCCTGGAAGCCCCTGGGTGTCTAGTTTTCAGAAATGTATGGGTTTGGTAGGTTTCCCTAGATGGCCGCCGAGCACCGGGCCAAAAACCCAGGTGACCCCCCTTGCAAAACCAGGTGGTTTTGAGATAGGCAATTTTGATGTCACCTCACTACGTTTTGGGCCCTTGCGTGTCGCGGGCACTTGGGCCTCCCACACAAGTGAGGCACCATTTTTACCGGGAGACCCAGGGGAACGCTGGGAGGTGGGAAATTTGAGTGAGCCCGGTGATGCCACAACTTTCCCACACAAAAATGTGTGAAAAAAGTGATTTTTTCAGCTAAAATTGAGGTGTGCAGGGGATTCTGGGTAAGGAAACGTTGGGGGATCCACGCAAGCCATACCTCCCTGGAAGCCCCCGGGTGTCTAGTTTTCAGAAATGCATGGGTTTGGTAGGTTTCCCCAGATGGCCGCAGAGCACCGGGCCAAAAATCCAGGTGACCCCCTTGCAAAACCAGGTGGTTTTGAGATAGGCAATTTTGATGTCACCTCACTATGTTTTGGGCCCTTGCCTGTCGCGGGAACTCGGGCTTCCCACACAAGTGAGGCACCATTTTTACCAGGAGACCCAGGGGAATGCTGGTAGGTGGGAAATTTGAGTGAGCCCGGTGATACCACAACTTTCCCACACAAAAATGTGTGAAAAAAGTGATTTTGTCAGCTAAAATTGAGGTTTGCAGGGTATTCTGGGTAAGTTAACGTTGGGGGATCCACGCAAGGCATACCTCCCTGGAAGCCCCCGGGTGTCTAGTTTTCAGAAATGTATGGGTTTGGTAGGTTTCCCTAGATGGCCGCCGAACACCGGGCCAAAAACCCAGGTGACCCCCCTTGCAAAACCAGGTGGTTTTGAGATAGGCAAATTTGAAGTCACCTCACTACGTTTTGGGCCCTTGCATGTCGTGGGAACTTGGGCCTCCCACACAAGTGAGGCACCATTTTTACCGGGAGACCGAGGGGAACGCTGGGAGGTGGGAAATGTGAGTGAGCCCAGTAATACCACAACTTTCCCACACAAAAATGTGTGAAAAAAGTGATTTTTCAGCTAAAATTGAGGTTTGCAGGAGATTCTGGGTAAGGAAACGTTGGGGGATCCACGCAAGCCATACCTCCCTGGAAGCCCCCATGTGTCTATTTTTCAGAAATGTATGGGTTTGGTAGGTTTCCCTAGATGGCCGCAGAGCACTGGGCCAAAAACCCAGGTGACCCCCCCTTGCAAAACCAGGTGGTTTTGAGATAGGCAATTTTGATGTCACCTCACTATGTTTTGGGCCCTTGCCTGCCGCGGGTACTTAGGCCTCCCACACAAGTGAGGCACCATTTTTACCGGGAGACCCAGGGGAACGCTGGGAGGTGGGAAATTTGAGTGAGCCCAGTGATACCACAACTTTCCCACACAAAAATGTGTGAAAAAAGTGATTTTTTCAGCTAAAATTGAGGTTTGCAGGGGATTCTGGGTAAGGAAACTTTGGGGGATCCACACAAGCCATACCTCCCTGGAAGCCCCCGGGTGTCTAGTCTTCAGAAATGCATGGGTTTGGTAGGTTTCCCTAGATGGCCGCAGAGCACTGGGCCAAAAACCCAGGTGAACCCCCTTGCAAAACCATGTGGTTTTGAGATAGGCAAATTTGAAGACACCTCACTACGTTTTCGGCCCTTGCCTGTCGCGGGAACTTGGGCCTCCCACACAAGTGAGGCACCATTTTTACCGGGAGACCCAGGGGAATTCTGGGAGGTGGGAAATTTGAGTGAGCCCAGTGATGCCACAACTTTCCCACACAAAAATGTGTTAAAAAAGTGATTTTTTCAGCTACAATTGAGGTTTGCAGGGCATTCTGGGTAAGGACACGTTGGGGGATCCACGCAAGCCATACCTCCCTGTAAGCCTCCGGGTGTCTAGTTTTCAGAAATGCATGGGTTTGGTAGGTTTCCCTAGATGGCCGCAGAGCACCGGGCCAAAAACCCAGGTGACCCCCTTGCAAAACCAGGTGGTTTTGAGATAGGCAATTTTGATGTCACCTCACTATGTTTTGGGCCCTTGCCTGTCGCGGGTACTTGAGCCTCCCACACAAGTGAGGCACTATTTTTACCAGGAGACCCAGGGGAATGCTGGTAGGTGGGAAATTTGAGTGAGCCCGGTGATACCACAACTTTCCCACACAAAAATGTGTGAAAAAAGTGATTTTTTCAGCTAAAATTGAGGTTTGCAGGGTATTCTGGGTAAGTTAACGTTGGGGGATCCACGCAAGCCATACCTCCCTGGAAGCCCCCGGGTGTCTAGTTTGCAGAAATGTATGGGTTTGGTAAGTTTCCCTAGATGGCCGCCGAACACCGGGCCAAAAACCCAGGTGACCCCCCTTGCAAAACCAGGTGGTTTTGAGATAGGCAATTTTGAAGTCACCTCACTACGTTTTGGGCCCTTGCCTGTCACGGGAACTTGGGCCTCCCACACAAGTGAGGCACCATTTTTACCTGGAGACCCAGGGAAATGCTGGGAGGTGGGAAATTTGAGTGAGCCCGGTGATGCCACAACTTTCCCACACAAAAATGTGTGAAAAAAGTGATTTTTTCAGCTAAAATTGAGGTTTGCAGGGGATTCTGGGTAAGGAAACGTTGGGGGATCCATGCAAGCCATACCTCCCTGGAAGCCCCCGGGTGTCTAGTTTTCAGAAATGTATGCTTTTGGTAGGTTTCCCTAGATGGCCGCAGAGCACCGGGCCAAAAACCCAGGTGACCCCCCTTGCAAAACCAGGTGGTTTTGAGATAGGCAAATTTGAAGTCACCTCACTACGTTTTGGGCCCTTGCCTGTCGCGGGAACTTGGGCCTCCCACACAAGTGAGGCACCATTTTTACCGGGAGACCCAGGGGAACGCTGGGAGGTGGGAAATTTGAGTGAGCCCGGTGATGCCACAACTTTCCCACACAAAAATGTGTGAAAAAAGTGATATTTTCAGCTAAAATTGAGGTTTGCAGGAGATTCTGGGTAAGGAAACGTTGGGGGATCCACGCACGCCATACCTCCCTGGAAGCCCCTCGGTGTCTAGTTTTCAGAAATGTATGAGTTTGGTAGGTTTCCCTAGATGGCCACCGAACACCGGGCCAAAAACCCAGGTGACCCCCCTTGCAAAACCAGGTGGTTTTGAGATAGGCAATTTTGATGTCACCTCACTACGTTTTGGGCCCTTGCGTGTCGCGGGTACTTGGGCCTCCCACACAAGTGAGGCACCATTTTTACCGGGAGACCCAGGGGAACGCTGGGAGGTGGGAAATTTGAGTGAGCCCGGTGATGCCACAACTTTCCCACACAAAAATGTGTGAAAAAAGTGATTTTTTCAGCTAAAATTGAGGTTTGCAGGGGATTCTGGGTAAGGAAACGTTAGGGGATCAACGCAAGCCATACCTCCCTAGAATCCCCAGGGTGTCTAGTTTTCAGAAATGTATGGGTTTGGTAGGTTTCCCTAGATGGCCGCAGAGCACCGGGCCAAAAACCCAGGTGACCCCCCTTGCAAAACCAGGTGGTCTTTACAGAGGCAAATTTTAAGTCACCTCACTACGTTTTGGGCCCTTGCCTGTCGCGGGAACTTGGGCCTCCCACACAAGTGAGGCACCATTTTTACCGGGAGACCCAGGGGAACGCTGGGAGGTGGGAAATTTGAGTGAGCCCGGTGATGCCACAACTTTCCCACACAAAAATGTGTGGAAAAAGTGATTTTTTCAGCTAAAATTGAGGTGTGCAGGGGATTCTGGGTAAGGAAACGTTGGGGGATCCACGCAAGCCATACCTCCCTGGAAGCCCCCGGGTGTCTAGTTTTCAGAAATGCATGGGTTTGGTAGGTTTCCCCAGATGGCCGCAGAGCACCGGGCCAAAAATCCAGGTGACCCCCTTGCAAAACCAGGTGGTTTTGAGATAGGCAATTTTGATGTCACCTCACTATGTTTTGGGCCCTTGCCTGTCGCGGGAACTCGGGCTTCCCACACAAGTGAGGCACCATTTTTACCAGGAGACCCAGGGGAATGCTGGTAGGTGGGAAATTTGAGTGAGCCCGGTGATACCACAACTTTCCCACACAAAAATGTGTGAAAAAAGTGATTTTGTCAGCTAAAATTGAGGTTTGCAGGGTATTCTGGGTAAGTTAACGTTGGGGGATCCACGCAAGGCATACCTCCCTGGAAGCCCCCGGGTGTCTAGTTTTCAGAAATGTATGGGTTTGGTAGGTTTCCCTAGATGGCCGCCGAACACCGGGCCAAAAACCCAGGTGACCCCCCTTGCAAAACCAGGTGGTTTTGAGATAGGCAAATTTGAAGTCACCTCACTACGTTTTGGGCCCTTGCATGTCGTGGGAACTTGGGCCTCCCACACAAGTGAGGCACCATTTTTACCGGGAGACCGAGGGGAACGCTGGGAGGTGGGAAATTTGAGTGAGCCCAGTGATGCCACAACTTTCCCACTCAAAAATGTGTGAAAAAAGTGATTTTTTCAGCTAAAATTGAGGTTTGCAGGGGATTCTGTGTAAGGAAACATTGGGGGATCCACGCAAGCCATACCTCCCTGGAAGCCCCCGGGTGTCTAGTTTTCAGAAATGCATGGGTTTGGTAGGTTTCCCTAGATGGCCGCAGAGCACCGGGCCAAAAACCCAGGTGACCCCCCTTGCAAAACCAGGTGGTTTTGAGATAGGCAAATTTGAAGTCACCTCACTACGTTTTGGGCCCTTGCGTGTCGCGGGTACTTGGGCCTCCCACACAAGTGAGGCACCATTTTTACCGGGAGACCCAGGGGAATGCTGGGAGGTGGGAAATTTGAGTGAGCCCGGTGATGCCACAACCTTCCCACACAAAAATGTGTGAAAAAAGTGATTTTTTCAGCTAAAATTGAGGTGTGCAGGGGATTCTGGGTAAGGAAACGTTGGGGGATCCATGCAAGCCATACCTCCCTGGAAGCCCCCGGGTGTCTAGTTTTCAGAAATGCATGGGTTTGGTAGGTTTCCCTAGATGGCCGCAGAGCACCGGGCCAAAAACCCAGGTGACCCCCTTGCAAAACCAGGTGGTTTTGAGATAGGCAAATTTGAAGACACCTCACTACGTTTTGGGCCCTTGCCTGTCGTGGGAACTTGGGCCTCCCACACAAGTGAGGCACCATTTTTACCGGGAGATGCAGGGGAACGCTGGGAGGTGGGAAATTTGAGTGAGCCCGGTGATACCACAACTTTCCCACACAAAAATGTGTGAAAAAAGTGATTTTTTCAGCTAAAATTGAGGTTTGCAGGAGATTCTGGGTAAGGAAACGTTGGGGGATCCACGCAAGCCATACCTCCCTGGAAGCCCCCGGGTGTCTAGTTTTCAGAAATGCATGGGTTTGGTAGGTTTCCCCAGATGGCCGCAGAGCACCGGGCCAAAAATCCAGGTGACCCCCTTGCAAAACTAGGTGGTTTTGAGATAGGCAAATTTGAAGACACCTCACTACGTTTTGGGCCCTTGCCTGTCGTGGGAACTTGGGACTCCCACACAAGTGAGGCACCATTTACCGGGAGATGCAGGGGAACGCTGGGAGGTGGGAAATTTGAGTGAGCCCAGTGATACCACAACTTTCCCACACAAAAATGTGTGAAAAAAGTGATTTTTCAGCTAAAATTGAGGTTTGCAGGAGATTCTGGGTAAGGAAATGTTGGGGGATCCATGCAAGCCATACCTCCCTGGAAGCCCCCATGTGTCTAGTTTTCAGAAATGTATGGGTTTGGTAGGTTTCCCTAGATGGCCGCAGAGCACTGGGCCAAAAACCCAGGTGACCCCCCCTTGCAAAACCAGGTGGTTTTGAGATAGGCAATTTTGATGTCACCTCACTATGTTTTGGGCCCTTGCCTGCCGCGGGTACTTAGGCCTCCCACACAAGTGAGGCACCATTTTTACCGAGAGACCCAGGGGAACACTGGGAGGTGGGAAATTTGAGTGAGCCCAGTGATACCACAACTTTCCCACACAAAAATGTGTGAAAAAAGTGATTTTTTCAGCTAAAATTGAGGTTTGCAGGGGATTCTGGGTAAGGAAACTTTGGGGGATCCACACAAGCCATACCTCCCTGAAAGCCCCTGGGTGTCTAGTTTTCAGAAATGCATGGGTTTGGTAGGTTTCCTTAGATGGCCGCAGAGCACTGGGCCAAAAACCCAGGTGAACCCCCTTGCAAAACCATGTGGTTTTGAGATAGGCAAATTTGAAGACACCTCACTACGTTTTCGGCCCTTGCCTGTCGCGGGAACTTGGGCCTCCCACACAAGTGAGGCACCATTTTTACCGGGAGACCCAGGGGAATTCTGGGAGGTGAGAAATTTGAGTGAGCCCAGTGATGCCACAACTTTCCCACACAAAAATGTGTTAAAAAAGTGATTTTTTCAGCTACAATTGAGGTTTGCAGGGCATTCTGGGTAAGGAAACGTTGGGGGATCCACGCAAGCCATACCTCCCTGGAAGCCCCCGGGTGTCTAGTTTTCAGAAATGCATGGGTTTGGTAGGTTTCCCTAGATGGCCGCAGAGCACCGGGCCAAAAACCCAGGTGATCCCCCTTACAAATTCAGGTGGTTTTGAGATAGGCAAATTTGAAGTCACCTCACTACGTTTTGGGCCCTTGCCTGTCGCGGGAACTTGGGCCTCCCACACAAGTGAGACACCATTTTTACCGGGAGACCCAGGGGAACGCTGGGAGGTGGGAAATTTGAGTGAGCCCAGTGATGCCACAACTTTCCCACACAAAAATGTGTGAAAAAAGTGATTTTTTCAGCTAAAATTGAGGTTTGCAGGGGATTCTGGGTAAGGAAACTTTGGGGGATCACGCAAGCCATACCTCCCTGGAAGCCCCCGGTTGTCTAGTTTTCAGAAATGTATGGGTTTGGTAGGTTTCCCTAGATGGCCGCAGAGCACCGGGCCAAAAACCCAGGTGACCCCCTTGCAAAACCAGGTGGTTTTGAGATAGGCAATTTTGATGTCACCTCACTACGTTTTGGGCCCTTGCCTGTCACGGGAACTTGGGCCTCCCACACAAGTGAGGCACCATTTTTACCGGGAGACCCAAGGAAACGCTGGGAGGTGGGAAATTTGAGTGAGCCCGGTGATGCCACAACTTTCCCACACAAAAATGTGTGAAAAAAGTGATTTTTTCAGCTAAAATTGAGGTTTGCAGGGGATTCTGGGTAAGGAAACGTTAGGGGATCCACGCAAGCCATACCTCCCTGGAAGCCCCCGGGTGTCTAGTTTTCAGAAATGTATGGGTTTGGTAGGTTTCCCTAGATGGCCGCCGAGCACCGGGCCAAAAACCCAGGTGACCCCCCTTGCAAAACCAGGTGGTTTTGAGATAGGCAATTTGAAGTCACCTCACTACGTTTTGGGCCCTTGCCTGTCGCGGGAACTTGGGCCTCCCACACAAGTGAGGCACCATTTTTACCAGGAGACCCAGGGGAATGCTGGGAGGTGGGAAATTTGAGTGAGCCCGGTGATGCCACAACTTTCCCACACAAAAATGTGTGAAAAAAGTGATTTTTTCAGCTAAAATTGAGGTGTGCAGGGGATTCTGGGTAAGGAAACGTTGGGGGATCCATGCAAGCCATACCTCCCTGGAAGCCCCCGGGTGTCTAGTTTTCAGAAATGCATGGGTTTGGTAGGTTTCCCTAGATGGCCGCAGAGCACCGGGCCAAAAACCCAGGTGACCCCCCTTGCAAAACCAGGTGGTTTTGAGAGAGGCAAATTTGAAGTCACCTCACTACGTTTTGGGCCCTTGCCTGTCGCGGAAACTTGCGCCTCCCACACAAGTGAGGCACCATTTTTACCGGGAGACCCAGGGGAATGCTGGGAGGTGGGAAATTTGAGTGAGCCCGATGATGCCACGACTTTCCCACACAAAAATGTGTGAAAAAAGTGATTTTTTCAGCTAAAATTGAGGTTTGCAGGAGATTCTGGGTAAGGAAACGTTGGGGGATCCACGCAAGCCATACCTCCCTGGAAGCCCCCGGGTGTCTAGTTTTCAGAAATGCATGGGTTTGGTAGGTTTCCCCAGATGGCCGCAGAGCACCGGGCCAAAAATCCAGGTGACCCCCTTGCAAAACTAGGTGGTTTTGAGATAGGCAAATTTGAAGACACCTCACTACGTTTTGGGCCCTTGCCTGTCGTGGGAACTTGGGACTCCCACACAAGTGAGGCACCATTTACCGGGAGATGCAGGGGAACGCTGGGAGGTGGGAAATTTGAGTGAGCCCAGTGATACCACAACTTTCCCACACAAAAATGTGTGAAAAAAGTGATTTTTCAGCTAAAATTGAGGTTTGCAGGAGATTCTGGGTAAGGAAATGTTGGGGGATCCATGCAAGCCATACCTCCCTGGAAGCCCCCATGTGTCTAGTTTTCAGAAATGTATGGGTTTGGTAGGTTTCCCTAGATGGCCGCAGAGCACTGGGCCAAAAACCCAGGTGACCCCCCCTTGCAAAACCAGGTGGTTTTGAGATAGGCAATTTTGATGTCACCTCACTATGTTTTGGGCCCTTGCCTGCCGCGGGTACTTAGGCCTCCCACACAAGTGAGGCACCATTTTTACCGAGAGACCCAGGGGAATTCTGGGAGGTGGGAAATTTGAGTGAGCCCAGTGATGCCACAACTTTCCCACACAAAAATGTGTTAAAAAAGTGATTTTTTCAGCTAAAATTGAGGTTTGCAGGGGATTCTGGGTAAGGAAACTTTGGGGGATCACGCAAGCCATACCTCCCTGGAAGCCCCCGGTTGTCTAGTTTTCAGAAATGTATGGGTTTGGTAGGTTTCCCTAGATGGCCGCAGAGCACCGGGCCAAAAACCCAGGTGACCCCCTTGCAAAACCAGGTGGTTTTGAGATAGGCAATTTTGATGTCACCTCACTACGTTTTGGGCCCTTGCCTGTCACGGGAACTTGGGCCTCCCACACAAGTGAGGCACCATTTTTACCGGGAGACCCAAGGAAACGCTGGGAGGTGGGAAATTTGAGTGAGCCCGGTGATGCCACAACTTTCCCACACAAAAATGTGTGAAAAAAGTGATTTTTTCAGCTAAAATTGAGGTTTGCAGGGGATTCTGGGTAAGGAAACGTTAGGGGATCCACGCAAGCCATACCTCCCTGGAAGCCCCCGGGTGTCTAGTTTTCAGAAATGTATGGGTTTGGTAGGTTTCCCTAGATGGCCGCCGAGCACCGGGCCAAAAACCCAGGTGACCCCCCTTGCAAAACCAGGTGGTTTTGAGATAGGCAATTTTGATGTCACCTCACTACGTTTTGGGCCCTTGCGTGTCGCGGGTACTTGGGCCTCCCACACAAGTGAGGCACCATTTTTACCAGGAGACCCAGGGGAATGCTGGGAGGTGGGAAATTTGAGTGAGCCCGGTGATGCCACAACTTTCCCACACAAAAATGTGTGAAAAAAGTGATTTTTTCAGCTAAAATTGAGGTGTGCAGGGGATTCTGGGTAAGGAAACGTTGGGGGATCCATGCAAGCCATACCTCCCTGGAAGCCCCCATGTGTCTAGTTTTCAGAAATGTATGGGTTTGGTAGGTTTCCCTAGATGGCCGCAGAGCACTGGGCCAAAAACCCAGGTGACCCCCCCTTGCAAAACCAGGTGGTTTTGAGATAGGCAATTTTGATGTCACCTCACTATGTTTTGGGCCCTTGCCTGCCGCGGGTACTTAGGCCTCCCACACAAGTGAGGCACCATTTTTACCGAGAGACCCAGGGGAACACTGGGAGGTGGGAAATTTGAGTGAGCCCAGTGATACCACAACTTTCCCACACAAAAATGTGTGAAAAAAGTGATTTTTCAGCTAAAATTGAGGTTTGCAGGAGATTCTGGGTAAGGAAACGTTGGGGGATCCACGCAAGCCATACCTCCCTGGAAGCCCCCATGTGTCTATTTTTCAGAAATGCATGGGTTTGGTAGGTTTCCCTAGATGGCCGCAGAGCACTGGGCCAAAAACCCAGGTGACCCCCCCTTGCAAAACCAGGTGGTTTTGAGATAGGCAATTTTGATGTCACCTCACTATGTTTTGGGCCCTTGCCTGCCGCGGGTACTTAGGCCTCCCACACAAGTGAGGCACCATTTTTACCGGGAGACCCAGGGGAACGCTGGGAGGTGGGAAATTTGAGTGAGCCCAGTGATACCACAACTTTCCCACACAAAAATGTGTGAAAAAAGTGATTTTTTCAGCTAAAATTGAGGTTTGCAGGGGATTCTGGGTAAGGAAACTTTGGGGGATCCACACAAGCCATACCTCCCTGGAAGCCCCCGGGTGTCTAGTCTTCAGAAATGCATGGGTTTGGTAGGTTTCCCTAGATGGCCGCAGAGCACTGGGCCAAAAACCCAGGTGAACCCCCTTGCAAAACCATGTGGTTTTGAGATAGGCAAATTTGAAGACACCTCACTACGTTTTCGGCCCTTGCCTGTCGTGGGAACTTGGGCCTCCCACACAAGTGAGGCACCATTTTTACCGGGAGACCCAGGGGAATTCTGGGAGGTGGGAAATTTGAGTGAGCCCAGTGATGCCACAACTTTCCCACACAAAAATGTGTTAAAAAAGTGATTTTTTCAGCTACAATTGAGGTTTGCAGGGCATTCTGGGTAAGGACACGTTGGGGGATCCACGCAAGCCATACCTCCCTGTAAGCCTCCGGGTGTCTAGTTTTCAGAAATGCATGGGTTTGGTAGGTTTCCCTAGATGGCCGCAGAGCACCGGGCCAAAAACCCAGGTGACCCCCTTGCAAAACAAGGTGGTTTTGAGATAGGCAATTTTGATGTCACCTCACTATGTTTTGGGCCCTTGCCTGTCGCGGGTACTTGAGCCTCCCACACAAGTGAGGCACTATTTTTACCAGGAGACCCAGGGGAATGCTGGTAGGTGGGAAATTTGAGTGAGCCCGGTGATACCACAACTTTCCCACACAAAAATGTGTGAAAAAAGTGATTTTTTCAGCTAAAATTGAGGTTTGCAGGGGATTCTGGGTAAGGAAACGTTGGGGGATCCATGCAAGCCATACCTCCCTGGAAGCCCCCGGGTGTCTAGTTTTCAGAAATGTATGCTTTTGGTAGGTTTCCCTAGATGGCCGCAGAGCACCGGGCCAAAAACCCAGGTGACCCCCCTTGCAAAACCAGGTGGTTTTGAGATAGGCAAATTTGAAGTCACCTCACTACGTTTTGGGCCCTTGCCTGTCGCGGGAACTTGGGCCTCCCACACAAGTGAGGCACCATTTTTACCGGGAGACCCAGGGGAACGCTGGGAGGTGGGAAATTTGAGTGAGCCCGGTGATGCCACAACTTTCCCACACAAAAATGTGTGAAAAAAGTGATATTTTCAGCTAAAATTGAGGTTTGCAGGAGATTCTGGGTAAGGAAACGTTGGGGGATCCACGCACGCCATACCTCCCTGGAAGCCCCTCGGTGTCTAGTTTTCAGAAATGTATGAGTTTGGTAGGTTTCCCTAGATGGCCACCGAACACCGGGCCAAAAACCCAGGTGACCCCCCTTGCAAAACCAGGTGGTTTTGAGATAGGCAATTTTGATGTCACCTCACTACGTTTTGGGCCCTTGCGTGTCGCGGGTACTTGGGCCTCCCACACAAGTGAGGCACCATTTTTACCGGGAGACCCAGGGGAACGCTGGGAGGTGGGAAATTTGAGTGAGCCCGGTGATGCCACAACTTTCCCACACAAAAATGTGTGAAAAAAGTGATTTTTTCAGCTAAAATTGAGGTTTGCAGGGGATTCTGGGTAAGGAAACGTTAGGGGATCAACGCAAGCCATACCTCCCTAGAATCCCCAGGGTGTCTAGTTTTCAGAAATGTATGGGTTTGGTAGGTTTCCCTAGATGGCCGCAGAGCACCGGGCCAAAAACCCAGGTGACCCCCCTTGCAAAACCAGGTGGTCTTTAGAAAGGCAAATTTTAAGTCACCTCACTACGTTTTGGGCCCTTGCCTGTCGCGGGAACTTGGGCCTCCCACACAAGTGAGGCACCATTTTTACCGGGAGACCCAGGGGAACGCTGGGAGGTGGGAAATTTGAGTGAGCCCGGTGATGCCACAACTTTCCCACACAAAAATGTGTGAAAAAAGTGATTTTTTCAGCTAAAATTGAGGTGTGCAGGGGATTCTGGGTAAGGAAACGTTGGGGGATCCACGCAAGCCATACCTCCCTGGAAGCCCCCGGGTGTCTAGTTTTCAGAAATGCATGGGTTTGGTAGGTTTCCCCAGATGGCCGCAGAGCACCGGGCCAAAAATCCAGGTGACCCCCTTGCAAAACCAGGTGGTTTTGAGATAGGCAATTTTGATGTCACCTCACTATGTTTTGGGCCCTTGCCTGTCGCGGGAACTCGGGCTTCCCACACAAGTGAGGCACCATTTTTACCAGGAGACCCAGGGGAATGCTGGTAGGTGGGAAATTTGAGTGAGCCCGGTGATACCACAACTTTCCCACACAAAAATGTGTGAAAAAAGTGATTTTGTCAGCTAAAATTGAGGTTTGCAGGGTATTCTGGGTAAGTTAACGTTGGGGGATCCACGCAAGGCATACCTCCCTGGAAGCCCCCGGGTGTCTAGTTTTCAGAAATGTATGGGTTTGGTAGGTTTCCCTAGATGGCCGCCGAGCACCGGGCCAAAAACCCAGGTGACCCCCCTTGCAAAACCAGGTGGTTTTGAGATAGGCAATTTTGATGTCACCTCACTACGTTTTGGGCCCTTGCGTGTCGCGGGTACTTGGGCCTCCCACACAAGTGAGGCACCATTTTTACCAGGAGACCCAGGGGAATGCTGGGAGGTGGGAAATTTGAGTGAGCCCGGTGATGCCACAACTTTCCCACACAAAAATGTGTGAAAAAAGTGATTTTTTCAGCTAAAATTGAGGTGTGCAGGGGATTCTGGGTAAGGAAACGTTGGGGGATCCATGCAAGCCATACCTCCCTGGAAGCCCCCGGGTGTCTAGTTTTCAGAAATGCATGGGTTTGGTAGGTTTCCCTAGATGGCCGCAGAGCACCGGGCCAAAAACCCAGGTGACCCCCTTGCAAAACCAGGTGGTTTTGAGATAGCCAAATTTGAAGACACCTCACTACGTTTTGGGCCCTTGCCTGTCGTGGGAACTTGGGCCTCCCACACAAGTGAGGCACCATTTTTACCGGGAGATGCAGGGGAACACTGGGAGGTGGGAAATTTGAGTGAGCCCGGTGATACCACAACTTTCCCACACAAAAATGTGTGAAAAAAGTGATTTTTTCAGCTAAAATTGAGGTTTGCAGGAGATTCTGGGTAAGGAAACGTTGGGGGATCCACGCAAGCCATACCTCCCTGGAAGCCCCCGGGTGTCTAGTTTTCAGAAATGCATGGGTTTGGTAGGTTTCCCCAGATGGCCGCAGAGCACCGGGCCAAAAATCCAGGTGACCCCCTTGCAAAACTAGGTGGTTTTGAGATAGGCAAATTTGAAGACACCTCACTACGTTTTGGGCCCTTGCCTGTCGTGGGAACTTGGGACTCCCACACAAGTGAGGCACCATTTACCGGGAGATGCAGGGGAACGCTGGGAGGTGGGAAATTTGAGTGAGCCCAGTGATACCACAACTTTCCCACACAAAAATGTGTGAAAAAAGTGATTTTTCAGCTAAAATTGAGGTTTGCAGGAGATTCTGGGTAAGGAAATGTTGGGGGATCCATGCAAGCCATACCTCCCTGGAAGCCCCCATGTGTCTAGTTTTCAGAAATGTATGGGTTTGGTAGGTTTCCCTAGATGGCCGCAGAGCACTGGGCCAAAAACCCAGGTGACCCCCCCTTGCAAAACCAGGTGGTTTTGAGATAGGCAATTTTGATGTCACCTCACTATGTTTTGGGCCCTTGCCTGCCGCGGGTACTTAGGCCTCCCACACAAGTGAGGCACCATTTTTACCGAGAGACCCAGGGGAATTCTGGGAGGTGGGAAATTTGAGTGAGCCCAGTGATGCCACAACTTTCCCACACAAAAATGTGTTAAAAAAGTGATTTTTTCAGCTACAATTGAGGTTTGCAGGGCATTCTGGGTAAGGAAACGTTGGGGGATCCACGCAAGCCATACCTCCCTGGAAGCCCCCGGGTGTCTAGTTTTCAGAAATGCATGGGTTTGGTAGGTTTCCCTAGATGGCCGCAGAGCACCGGGCCAAAAACCCAGGTGATCCCCCTTACAAATTCAGGTGGTTTTGAGATAGGCAAATTTGAAGTCACCTCACTACGTTTTGGGCCCTTGCCTGTCGCGGGAACTTGGGCCTCCCACACAAGTGAGACACCATTTTTACCGGGAGACCCAGGGGAACGCTGGGAGGTGGGAAATTTGAGTGAGCCCAGTGATGCCACAACTTTCCCACACAAAAATGTGTGAAAAAAGTGATTTTTTCAGCTAAAATTGAGGTTTGCAGGGGATTCTGGGTAAGGAAACTTTGGGGGATCACGCAAGCCATACCTCCCTGGAAGCCCCCGGTTGTCTAGTTTTCAGAAATGTATGGGTTTGGTAGGTTTCCCTAGATGGCCGCAGAGCACCGGGCCAAAAACCCAGGTGACCCCCTTGCAAAACCAGGTGGTTTTGAGATAGGCAATTTTGATGTCACCTCACTACGTTTTGGGCCCTTGCCTGTCACGGGAACTTGGGCCTCCCACACAAGTGAGGCACCATTTTTACCGGGAGACCCAAGGAAACGCTGGGAGGTGGGAAATTTGAGTGAGCCCGGTGATGCCACAACTTTCCCACACAAAAATGTGTGAAAAAAGTGATTTTTTCAGCTAAAATTGAGGTTTGCAGGGGATTCTGGGTAAGGAAACGTTAGGGGATCCACGCAAGCCATACCTCCCTGGAAGCCCCCGGGTGTCTAGTTTTCAGAAATGCATGGGTTTGGTAGGTTTCCCTAGATGGCCGCAGAGCACCGGGCCAAAAACCCAGGTGACCCCCTTGCAAAACCAGGTGGTTTTGAGATAGCCAAATTTGAAGACACCTCACTACGTTTTGGGCCCTTGCCTGTCGTGGGAACTTGGGCCTCCCACACAAGTGAGGCACCATTTTTACCGGGAGATGCAGGGGAACACTGGGAGGTGGGAAATTTGAGTGAGCCCGGTGATACCACAACTTTCCCACACAAAAATGTGTGAAAAAAGTGATTTTTTCAGCTAAAATTGAGGTTTGCAGGAGATTCTGGGTAAGGAAACGTTGGGGGATCCACGCAAGCCATACCTCCCTGGAAGCCCCCGGGTGTCTAGTTTTCAGAAATGCATGGGTTTGGTAGGTTTCCCCAGATGGCCGCAGAGCACCGGGCCAAAAATCCAGGTGACCCCCTTGCAAAACTAGGTGGTTTTGAGATAGGCAAATTTGAAGACACCTCACTACGTTTTGGGCCCTTGCCTGTCGTGGGAACTTGGGACTCCCACACAAGTGAGGCACCATTTACCGGGAGATGCAGGGGAACGCTGGGAGGTGGGAAATTTGAGTGAGCCCAGTGATACCACAACTTTCCCACACAAAAATGTGTGAAAAAAGTGATTTTTTCAGCTAAAATTGAGGTTTGCAGGGGATTCTGGGTAAGGAAACTTTGGGGGATCCACACAAGCCATACCTCCCTGGAAGCCCCTGGGTGTCTAGTTTTCAGAAATGCATGGGTTTGGTAGGTTTCCTTAGATGGCCGCAGAGCACTGGGCCAAAAACCCAGGTGAACCCCCTTGCAAAACCATGTGGTTTTGAGATAGGCAAATTTGAAGACACCTCACTACGTTTTCGGCCCTTGCCTGTCGCGAGAACTTGGGCCTCCCACACAAGTGAGGCACCATTTTTACCGGGAGACCCAGGGGAATTCTGGGAGGTGGGAAATTTGAGTGAGCCCAGTGATGCCACAACTTTCCCACACAAAAATGTGTTAAAAAAGTGATTTTTTCAGCTACAATTGAGGTTTGCAGGGCATTCTGGGTAAGGAAACGTTGGGGGATCCACGCAAGCCATACCTCCCTGGAAGCCCCCGGGTGTCTAGTTTTCAGAAATGCATGGGTTTGGTAGGTTTCCCTAGATGGCCGCAGAGCACCGGGCCAAAAACCCAGGTGATCCCCCTTACAAATTCAGGTGGTTTTGAGATAGGCAAATTTGAAGTCACCTCACTACGTTTTGGGCCCTTGCCTGTCGCGGGAACTTGGGCCTCCCACACAAGTGAGACACCATTTTTACCGGGAGACCCAGGGGAACGCTGGGAGGTGGGAAATTTGAGTGAGCCCAGTGATGCCACAACTTTCCCACACAAAAATGTGTGAAAAAAGTGATTTTTTCAGCTAAAATTGAGGTTTGCAGGGGATTCTGGGTAAGGAAACTTTGGGGGATCACGCAAGCCATACCTCCCTGGAAGCCCGCGGTTGTCTAGTTTTGAGAAATGTATGGGTTTGGTAGGTTTCCCTAGATGGCCGCAGAGCACCGGGCCAAAAACCCAGGTGACCCCCTTGCAAAACCAGGTGGTTTTGAGATAGGCAATTTTGATGTCACCTCACTACGTTTTGGGCCCTTGCCTGTCACGGGAACTTGGGCCTCCCACACAAGTGAGGCACCATTTTTACCGGGAGACCCAAGGAAACGCTGGGAGGTGGGAAATTTGAGTGAGCCCGGTGGTGCCACAACTTTCCCACACAAAAATGTGTGAAAAAAGTGATTTTTTCAGCTAAAATTGAGGTTTGCAGGGGATTCTGGGTAAGGAAATTTTGGGGGATCCATGCAAGCCATACCTCCCTGGAAGCCCCCGGGTGTCTAGTTTTCAGAAATGTATGGGTTTGGTAGGTTTCCCTAGATGGCCGCAGAGCAACGGGCCAAAAACCCAGGTGACCCCCCTTGCAAAACCAGGTGGTTTTGAGATAGGCAAATTTGAAGTCACCTCACTACGTTTTGGGCCCTTGCCTGTCACGGGAACTTGGGCCTCCCACACAAGTGAGGCACCATTTTAACCGGGAGACCCAGGGGAATGCTGGGAGGTGGGAAATTTGAGTGAGCCCGGTGATGCCACAACTTTCCCACACAAAAATGTTTGAAAAAAGTGATTTTTTCAGCTAAAATTGAGGTTTGCAGGGGATTCTGGGTAAGGAAACTTTGGGGGATCCACACAAGCCATACCTCCCTGGAAGCCCCTGGGTGTCTAGTTTTCAGAAATGCATGGGTTTGGTAGGTTTCCCTAGATGGCCGCAGAGCACTGGGCCAAAAACCCAGGTGAACCCCCTTGCAAAACCATGTGGTTTTGAGATAGGCAAATTTGAAGACACCTCACTACGTTTTCGGCCCTTGCCTGTCGCGGGAACTTGGGCCTCCCACACAAGTGAGGCACCATTTTTACCGGGAGACCCAGGGAAATTCTGGGAGGTGGGAAATTTGAGTGAGCCCAGTGATGCCACAACTTTCCCACACAAAAATGTGTTAAAAAAGTGATTTTTTCAGCTACAATTGAGGTTTGCAGGGCATTCTGGGTAAGGAAACGTTGGGGGATCCACGCAAGCCATACCTCCCTGGAAGCCCCCGGGTGTCTAGTTTTCAGAAATGCATGGGTTTGGTAGGTTTCCCTAGATGGCCGCAGAGCACCGGGCCAAAAACCCAGGTGATCCCCCTTACAAATTCAGGTGGTTTTGAGATAGGCAAATTTGAAGTCACCTCACTACGTTTTGGGCCCTTGCCTGTCGCGGGAACTTGGGCCTCCCACACAAGTGAGACACCATTTTTACCGGGAGACCCAGGGGAACGCTGGGAGGTGGGAAATTTGAGTGAGCCCAGTGATGCCACAACTTTCCAACTCAAAAATGTGTGAAAAAAGTGATTTTTTCAGCTAAAATTGAGGTTTGCAGGGGATTCTGGGTAAGGAAACTTTGGGGGATCCACGCAAGCCATACCTCCCTGGAAGCCCCCGGGTGTCTAGTTTTCAGAAATGCATGGGTTTGGTAGATTTCCCTAGATGGCCGCAGAGCACCGGGCCAAAAACCCAGGTGACCCCTCCTTGCAAAACCTGGTGGTTTTGAGATAGGCAAAATTGAAGTCACCTCACTACGTTTTGGGCCCTTGCCTGTCGCGGGAACTTGAGCCTCCCACACAAGTGAGGCACCATTTTAACCGGGAGACCCAGGGGAATGCTGGGAGGTGGGAAATTTGAGTGAGCCCGGTGATGCCACAACTTTCCCACAAAAAAATGTGTGAAAAAAGTTATTTTTTTCAGCTAAAATTGAGGTTTGCAGGGAATTCTGGGTAAGGAAACATTGGGGGATCCACGCATGCCATACCTCCCTGGAAGCCCCCGGTGTCTAGTTTTCAGGAATGTATGTGTTTGGTAGGTTTCCATAGATGGCCACAGAGCACCGGGCCGAAAACCCAGGTGACCCCCCTTGCAAAACCAGGTGGTTTTGAGATAGGCAAATTTGAAGTCACCTCACTACGTTTTGGGCCCTTGCCTGTCGCGGGAACTTGGGCCTCCCACACAAGTGAGGCCCCATTTTTACCGGGAGACCCAGGGGAACGCTGGGAGGTGGGAAATTTGAGTGAGCCCGGTGATGCCACAACTTTCCCACACAAAAATGTGTGAAAAAAGTGATTTTTTCAGCTAAAATTGAGGTTTGCAGGGGATTCTGGGTAAGGAAACGTTGGGGGATCCACGCAAGCCATACCTCCCTGGAAGCCCCTGGGTGTCTAGTTTTCAGAAATGCATGGGTTTGGTAGGTTTCCCTAGATGGCCGCAGAGCACTGGGCCAAAAACCCAGGTGACCCCCCTTGCAAAACCATGTGGTTTTGAGATAGGCAAATTTGAAGACACCTCACTACGTTTTGGGCGCTTGCCTGTCGTGGGAACTTGGGCCTCCCACACAAGTGAGGCATAATTTTTACCGGGAGACCGAGGGGAACGCTGGGAGGTGGGAAATTTGAGTGAGCCCGGTGATGCCACAACTTTCCCACAAAAAAATGTGTGAAAAAAGTTATTTTTTTCAGCTAAAATTGAGGTTTGCAGGGAATTCTGGGTAAGGAAACGTTGGGGGATCCACGCATGCCATACCTCCCTGGAAGCCCCCGGTGTCTAGTTTTCAGAAATGTATGTGTTTGGTAGGTTTCCATAGATGGCCACAGAGCACCGGGCCGAAAACCCAGGTGACCCCCCTTGCAAAACCAGGTGGTTTTGAGATAGGCAAATTTGAAGTCACCTCACTATGTTTTGGGCCCTTGCGTGTCGCGGGAACTTGGGCCTCCCACACAAGTGAGGCCCCATTTTTACCAGGAGACCCAGGGGAATGCTGGGAGGGGGGAAATTTGAGTGAGCCCGGTGATGCCACAACTTTCCCACACAAAAATGTGTGAAAAAAGTGATTTCTTCAGCTAAAATTGAGGTTTGCAGGGGATTCTGGGTAAGGAAACTTTGGGGGATCCACGCAAGCCATACCTCCCTGGAAGCCCCCGGGTGTCTAGTTTTCAGAAATGCATGGGTTTGGTAGGTTTCCCTAGATGGCCGCAGAGTACCGGACCAAAAACCCAGGTGACCCCCCTTGCAAAACCATGTGGTTTTGAGATAGGCAAATTTGAAGACACCTCACTATGTTTTGGGCCCTTGCCTGTCGTGGGAACTTGGGCCTCCCACACAAGTGAGGCATCATTTTTACCGGGAGACCGAGGGGAATGCTGGGAGGTGGGAAATTTGAGTGAGCCCAGTGATGCCACAACTTTCCCACTCAAAAATGTGTGAAAAAAGTGATTTTTTTCAGCTAAAATTGAGGTTTGCAGGGGATTCTGGGTAAGGAAACTTTGGGGGATCCACGCAAGCCATACCTCCCTGGAAGCCCCCGGGTGTCTAGTTTTCAGAAATGTATGGGTTTGGTAGGTTTCCCTAGATAGCCGCCGAACACCGGGCCAAAAACCCAGGTGACCCCCTTGCAAAACCAGGTGGTCTTGAGATAGGCAAATTTGAAGTCACCTCACTACGTTTTGGGCCATTGCCTGTCGCGGGAACTTGGGCCTTCCACACAAGTGAGGCACCATTTTTACCGGGAGACCCAGGGGAACGATGGGAGGTGGGAAATTTGAGTGAGCCCCGTGATGCCACAACTTTCCCACACAAAAATGTGTGAAAAAAGTGATTTTTTTCAGCTAAAATTGAGGTTTGCAGGGGATTCTGGGTAAGGAAACGTTAGGGGATCCACGCAAGCCATACCTCCCTGGAAGCCCCCGGGTGTCTAGTTTTCAGAAATGCAGAGGTTTGGTAGGTTTCCCTAGATGGCCGCAGAGCACCGGGCCAAAAACCCAGGTGACCCCCCTTGCAAAACCAGGTGGTTTTGAGATAGGCAAATTTGAAGTCACCTCACAACGTTTTGGGCCCTTGCCTGTCGCGGAAACTTGCGACTCCCACACAAGTGAGGCACCATTTTTACTGGGAGACCCAGGGGAACGCTGGGAGGTGGGAAATTTGAGTGAGCCCGGTGATGCCACAACTTTCCCACACAAAAATGTGTGAAAAAAGTGATTTTTTTCAGCTAAAATTGAGGTTTGCAGGGGATTCTGGGTAAGGAAACGTTGGGGGATCCATGCAAGCCATACCTCCCTGGAAGCCCCCGGGTGTCTAGTTTTCAGAAATGTATGGGTTTGGTAGGTTTCCCTAGATGGCCGCAGAGCACCGGGCCAAAAACCCAGGTGACCCCCCTTGCAAAACCAGGTGGTTTTGAGATAGGCAAATTTGAGGTCACCTCACTACGTTTTGGGCCCTTGCCTGTCGCGGGAACTTGGGCCTCCCACACAAGTGAGGCACCATTTTTACCGGGAGACCCAGGGGGATGCTGGAAGGTGGGAAATTTGAGTGAGCCCGGTGATACCACAACTTTCCCACACAAAAATTTGTGAAAAAAGTGATTTTTTTCAGCTAAAATTGAGGTTTGCAGGGTATTCTGGGTAAGGAAACGTTGGGGGATCCACGCAAGCCATACCTCCCTGGAAGCCCCCGGGTGTCTAGTTTTCAGAAATGTATAGGTTTGGTAGGTTTCCCTAGATAGCCGCCGAACACCGGGCCAAAAACCCAGGTGACCCCCTTGCAAAACCAGGTGGTCTTGAGATAGGCAAATTTGAAGTCTCCTCACTACGTTTTGGGCCCTTGCCTGTCGCGGGAACTTGGGCCTTCCACACAAGTGAGGCACCATTTTTACCGGGAGACCCAGGTGAACGCTGGGAGGTGGGAAATTTGAGTGAGCCCCGTGATGCCACAACTTTCCCACACAAAAATGTGTGAAAAAAGTGATTTTTTTCAGCTAAAATTGAGGTTTGCAGGGGATTCTAGGTAAGGAAACGTTGGGGGATCCACGCAAGCCATACCTCCCTGGAAGCCCCCGGTGTCTAGTTTTCAGAAATGTATGTGTTTGGTAGGTTTCCATAGATGGCCACAGAGCACCGGGCCAAAAACCCAGGTGACCCCCCTTGCAAAACCAGGTGGTTTTGAGATAGGCAAATTTGAAGTCACCTCACTACGTTTTGGGCCCTTGCGTGTCGCGGGAACTTGGGCCTCCCACACAAGTGAGGCCCCATTTTTACCAGGAGACCCAGGGGAACGCTGGGAGGTGGGAAATTTGAGTGAGCCCGGTGATGCCACAACTTTCCCACACAAAAATGTGTGAAAAAAGTGATTTTTTCAGCTAAAATTGAGGTTTGCAGGGGATTCTGGGTAAGGAAACGTTGGAAGATCCACGCAAGCCGTACCTCCCTGGAAGCCCCCAGGTGTCTAGTTTTCAGAAATGCATGGGTTTGGTAGGTTTCCCTAGATGGCCGCAGAGCACCGGGCCAAAAACCCAGGTGACCCCCCTTGTAAAACAAGGTGGTTTTGAGATAGTCAAATTTGAAGTCACCTCACTACGTTTTGGGCCCTTGCCTGTCGCGGGAACTTGGGACTCCCACACAAGTGAGTCACCATTTTTACCAGGAGACCCAGGGGAATGCTGGGAGGTGGGAAATTTGAGTGAGCCCAGTGATGCCACAACTTTCCCACACAAAAATGTGTGAAAAAAGTGATTTTTTTCAGCTAAAATTAAGGTTTGCAGGGGATTCTGGGTAAGGAAACTTTGGGGGATCCACGCAAGCCATACCTCCCTGGAAGCCCCCGGGTGTGTAGTTTTCAGAAATGTATGGGTTTGGTAGGTTTCCCTAGATGGCCGCAGAGCACCGGGCCAAAAACCCAGGTGACCCCCCCTTGCAAAACCAGGTGGTTTTGAGATAGGCAATTTTGATGTCACCTCACTACGTTTTGGGCCCTTGCCTGTCGCGGGTACTTGGGCCTCCCACACAAGTGAGGCACCATTTTTACCGGGAGACCCAGGGGAACGCTGGGAGGTGGGAAATTTGAGTGAGCCCGGTGATACCACAACTTTCCCACACAAAAATTTGTGAAAAAAGTGATTTTTTCAGCTAAAATTGAGGTTTGCAAGGTATTCTGGGTAAGGAAACGTTGGGGGATCCACGCAAGCCATACCTCCCTGGAAGCCCCCGGGTGTCTAGTTTTCAGGAATGCATGGGTTTGGTAGGTTTCCCTAGATGGCCGCAGAGCACCGGGCCAAAAACCCAGGTGACCCCCCTTGCAAAACCAGGTGGTTTTGAGATAGGCAAATTTGAAGTCACCTCACTACGTTTTGGGCCCTTGCCTGTCGCAGAAACTTGCGCCTCCCACACAAGTGAGGCACCATTTTTACCGGGAGACCCAGGGGAACGCTGGGAGGTGGGAAATTTGAGTGAGCCCGGTGATGCCACAACTTTCCCACACAAAAATGTGTGAAAAAAGTGATTTTGTTCAGCTAAAATTGAGGTTTGCAGGGGATTCTGGGTAAGGAAACGTTGGGGGATCCATGCAAGCCATACCTCCCTGGAAGCCCCCGGGTGTCTAGTTTTCAGAAATGTATGGGTTTGGTAGGTTTCCCTAGATGGCCGCAGAGCACCGGGCCAAAAACCCAGGTGACCCCCCTTGCAAAACCAGGTGGTTTTGAGATAGGCAAATTTGAAGTCACCTCACTACGTTTTGGGCCCTTGCCTGTCGCGGGAACTTGGGCCTTCCACACAAGTGAGGCACCATTTTTACCGGGAGACCCAGGGGAACGCTGGGAGGTGGGAAATTTGAGTGAGCCCCGTGATGCCACAACTTTCCCACACAAAAATGTGTGAAAAAAGTGATTTTTTTCAGCTAAAATTGAGGTTTGCAGGAGAATCTGGGTAAGGAAACGTTGGGGGATCCACGCAAGCCATACCTCCCTGGAAGCCCCCGGGTGTCTAGTTTTCAGAAATGTATGGGTTTGGTGGGTTTCCCTAGATGGCCGCCGAACACCGGGCCAAAAATCCAGGTGACCCCCTTGCAAAAGCAGGGGGTCTTGAGATAGGCAAATTTGAAGTCACCTCACTACGTTTTGGGCCCTTGCCTGTCGCGGGAACTTGGGCCTTCCACACAAGTGAGGCACCATTTTTACCGGGAGACCCAGGGGAACGCTGGGAGGTGGGAAATTTGAGTGAGCCCCGTGATGCCACAACTTTCCCACACAAAAATGTGTGAAAAAAGTGATTTTTTTCAGCTAAAATTGAGGTTTGCAGGGGATTCTGGGTAAGGAAACGTTGGGGGATCCACGCAAGCCATACCTCCCTGGAAGCCCCCGGGTGTCTAGTTTTCAGGAATGCATGGGTTTGGTAGGTTTCCCTAGATGGCCGCAGAGCACCGGGCCAAAAACCCAGGTGACCCCCCTTGCAAAACCATGTGGTTTTGAGATAGGCAAATTTGAAGTCACCTCACTACGTTTTGGGCCCTTGCCTGTCGCGGAAACTTGCGCTTCCCATACAAGTGAGGCACCATTTTTACCGGGAGACCCAGGGGAACGCTGGGAGGTGGGAAATTTGAGTGAGCCCGGTGATGCCACAACTTTCCCACACAAAAATGTGTATAAAAAGTGATTTTTTTCAGCTAAAATTGAGGTTTGCAGGGGATTCTAGGTAAGGAAACGTTGGGGGATCCATGCAAGCCATACCTCCCTGGAAGCCCCCGGGTGTCTAGTTTTCAGAAATGTATGGGTTTGGTAGGTTTCCCTAGATGGCCGCAGAGCACCGGGCCAAAAACCCAGGTGACCCCCCTTGCAAAACCAGGTGGTTTTGAGATAGGCAAATTTGAGGTCACCTCACTACGTTTTGGGCCCTTGCCTGTCGCGGGAACTTGGGACTCCCACACAAGTGAGCCCAGTGATGCCACAACTTTCCCACACAAAAATGTGTGAAAAAAGTGATTTTTTTCAGCTAAAATTAAGGTTTGCAGGGGATTCTGGGTGAGGAAACTTTGGGGGATCCACGCAAGCCATACCTCCCTGGAAGCTCCCGGGTGTGTAGTTTTCAGAAATGTATGGGTTTAGTAGGTTTCCCTAGATGGCCGCAGAGCACCGGGCCAAAAACCCAGGTGACCCCCCCTTGCGAAACCAGGTGGTTTTGAGATAGGCAATTTTGATGTCACCTCACTACGTTTTGGGCCCTTGCCTGTCGCGGGTACTTGGGCCTCCCACACAAGTGAGGCACCATTTTTACCGGGAGACCCAGGGGAACGCTGGGAGGTGGGAAATTTGAGTGAGCCCGGTGATACCACAACTTTCCCACACAAAAGTTTGTGAAAAAAGTGATTTTTTCAGCTAAAATTGAGGTTTGCAAGGTATTCTGGGTAAGAAAACGTTGGGGGATCCACGCAAGCCATACCTCCCTGGAAGCCCCCGGGTGTCTAGTTTTCAGAAATGTATGGGTTTGGTAGGTTTCCCTAGATGGCCGCCGAACACCGGGCCAAAAACCCAGGTGACCCCCTTGCAAAAGCAGGTGGTCTTGAGATAGGCAAATTTGAAGTCACCTCACTACGTTTTGGGCCCTTGCCTGTCGCGGGAACTTGGGCCTTCCACACAAGTGAGGCACCATTTTTACCGGGAGACCCAGGGGAACGCTGGGAGGTGGGAAATTTGAGTGAGCCCCGTGATGCCACAACTTTCCCACACAAAAATGTGTGAAAAAAGTGATTTTCTTCAGCTAAAATTGAGGTTTGCAGGGGATTCTGGGTAAGGAAACGTTGGGGGATCCACGCAAGCCATACCTCCCTGGAAGCCCCCGGGTGTCTAGTTTTCAGGAATGCATGGGTTTGGTAGGTTTCCCTAGATGGCCGCAGAGCACCGGGCCAAAAACCCAGGTGACCCCCCTTGCAAAACCATGTGGTTTTGAGATAGGCAAATTTGAAGTCACCTCACTACGTTTTGGGCCCTTGCCTGTCGCGGAAATTTGCGCCTCCCACACAAGTGAGGCACCATTTTTACCGGGAGACCCAGTGGAACGCTGGGAGGTGGGAAATTTGAGTGAGCCCGGTGATGCCGCAACTTTCCCACACAAAAATGTGTGAAAAAAAGTGATTTTTTCAGCTAAAATTGAGGTTTGCAGGGGATTCTGGGTAAGGAAACTTTGGGGGATCCACGCAAGCCATACCTCCCTGGAAGCCCCCGGGTGTCTAGTTTTCAGAAATGCATGGGTTTGGTAGGTTTCCCTAGATGGCCGCAGAGTACCGGGCCAAAAACCCAGGTGACCCCCCTTGCAAAACCATGTGGTTTTGAGATAGGCAAATTTGAAGACACCTCACTATGTTTTGGGCCCTTGCCTGTCGTGGGAACTTGGGCCTCCCACACAAGTGAGGCACCATTTTTACCGGGAGACCCAGCAGAACACTGGGAGGTGGGAAATTTGAGTGAGCCCGGTGATGCCACAACTTTCCCACACAAAAATGTGTGAAAAAAGTGATTTTTTCAGCTAAAATTGAGGTTTGCAGGGGATTCTGGGTACGGAAACGTTGGGGGATCCACCCAGGCCATACCTCCCTGGAAGCCCCCGGGTGTCTAGTTTTCAGAAATGTACGGGTTTGGTAGGTTTCCCTAGATGGCCACAGAGCACCGGGCCAAAACCCAGGTGCCCCCCCTTGCAAAACCAGGTGGTTTTGAGATAGGCAAATTTGAAGTCACCTCACTACGTTTTGGGCCCTTGCCTGTCGCGGGAACTTGGGACTCCCACACAAGTGAGTCACCATTTTTACCGGGAGACCCAGGGGAATGCTGGGAGGTGGGAAATTTGAGTGAGCCCAGTGATGCCACAACTTTCCCACACAAAAATGTGTGAAAAAAGTGATTTTTTTCAGCTAAAATTAAGGTTTGCAGGGGATTCTGGGTAAGGAAACTTTGGGGGATCCACGCAAGCCATACCTCCCTGGAAGCCCCCGGGTGTGTAGTTTTCAGAAATGTACGGGTTTGGTAGGTTTCCCTAGATGGCCGCAAAGCACCGGGCCATAAACCCAGGTGACCCCCCCTTGCAAAACCAGGAGGTTTTGAGATAGGCAATTTTGATGTCACCTCACTACGTTTTGGGCCCTTGCCTGTCGCGGGTACTTGGGTCTCCCACACAAGTGAGGCACCATTATTACCGGGAGACCCAGGGGAACGCTGGGAGGTGGGAAATTTGAGTGAGCCCGGTGATACCACAACTTTCCCACACAAAAACTTGTGAAAAAAGTGATTTTTTCAGGTAAAATTGAGGTTTGCAAGGTATTCTGGGTATGAAAACGTTGGGGGATCCACGCAAGCCATACCTCCCTGGAAGCCCCCGGGTGTCTAGTTTTCAGAAATGTATGGGTTTGGTAGGTTTCCCTAGATGGCCGCCGAACACCGGGCCAAAAACCCAGGTGACCCCCTTGCAAAAGCAGGTGGTCTTGAGATAGGCAAATTTGAAGTCACCTCACTACGTTTTGGGCCCTTGCCTGTCGCGGGAACTTGGGCCTTCCACACAAGTGAGGCACCATTTTTACCGGGAGACCCAGTGGAACGCTGGGAGGTGGGAAATTTGAGTGAGCCCGGTGATGCCGCAACTTTCCCACACAAAAATGTGTGAAAAAAAGTGATTTTTTCAGCTAAAATTGAGGTTTGCAGGGGATTCTGGGTAAGGAAACGTTGGGGGATCCACGCAAGCCATACCTCCCTGGAAGCCCCCGGGTGTCTAGTTTTCAGAAATGCATGGGTTTGGTAGGTTTCCCTAGATGGCCGCAGAGTACCGGGCCAAAAACCCAGGTGACCCCCCTTGCAAAACCATGTGGTTTTGAGATAGGCAAATTTGAAGACACCTCACTATGTTTTGGGCCCTTGCCTGTCGTGGGAACTTGGGCCTCCCACACAAGTGAGGCACCATTTTTACCGGGAGACCCAGCAGAACACTGGGAGGTGGGAAATTTGAGTGAGCCCGGTGATGCCACAACTTTCCCACACAAAAATGTGTGAAAAAAGTGATTTTTTCAGCTAAAATTGAGGTTTGCAGGGGATTCTGGGTACGGAAACGTTGGGGGATCCACCCAGGCCATACCTCCCTGGAAGCCCCCGGGTGTCTAGTTTTCAGAAATGTACGGGTTTGGTAGGTTTCCCTAGATGGCCACAGAGCACCGGGCCAAAACCCAGGTGCCCCCCCTTGCAAAACCAGGTGGTTTTGAGATAGGCAAATTTGAAGTCACCTCACTACGTTTTGGGCCCTTGCCTGTCGCGGGAACTTGGGACTCCCACACAAGTGAGTCACCATTTTTACCGGGAGACCCAGGGGAATGCTGGGAGGTGGGAAATTTGAGTGAGCCCAGTGATGCCACAACTTTCCCACACAAAAATGTGTGAAAAAAGTGATTTTTTTCAGCTAAAATTAAGGTTTGCAGGGGATTCTGGGTAAGGAAACTTTGGGGGATCCACGCAAGCCATACCTCCCTGGAAGCCCCCGGGTGTGTAGTTTTCAGAAATGTATGGGTTTGGTAGGTTTCCCTAGATGGCCGCAAAGCACCGGGCCATAAACCCAGGTGACCCCCCCTTGCAAAACCAGGAGGTTTTGAGATAGGCAATTTTGATGTCACCTCACTACGTTTTGGGCCCTTGCCTGTCGCGGGTACTTGGGTCTCCCACACAAGTGAGGCACCATTATTACCGGGAGACCCAGGGGAACGCTGGGAGGTGGGAAATTTGAGTGAGCCCGGTGATACCACAACTTTCCCACACAAAAACTTGTGAAAAAAGTGATTTTTTCAGGTAAAATTGAGGTTTGCAAGGTATTCTGGGTATGAAAACGTTGGGGGATCCACGCAAGCCATACCTCCCTGGAAGCCCCCGGGTGTCTAGTTTTCAGAAATGTATGGGTTTGGTAGGTTTCCCTAGATGGCCGCCGAACACCGGGCCAAAAACCCAGGTGACCCCCTTGCAAAAGCAGGTGGTCTTGAGATAGGCAAATTTGAAGTCACCTCACTACGTTTTGGGCCCTTGCCTGTCGCGGGAACTTGGGCCTTCCACACAAGTGAGGCACCATTTTTACCGGGAGACCCAGGGGAACGCTGGGAGGTGGGAAATTTGAGTGAGCCCCGTGATGCCACAACTTTCCCACACAAAAATGTGTGAAAAAAGTGATTTTTTTCAGCTAAAATTGAGGTTTGCAGGGGATTCTGGGTAAGGAAACGTTGGGGGATCCACGCAAGCCATACCTCCCTGGAAGCCCCCGGGTGTCTAGTTTTCAGGAATGCATGGGTTTGGTAGGTTTCCCTAGATGGCCGCAGAGCACCGGGCCAAAAACCCAGGTGACCCCCCTTGCAAAACCAGGTGGTTTTGAGATAGGCAAATTTGAGGTCACCTCACTACGTTTTGGGCCCTTGCCTGTCGCGGGAACTTGGGCCTCCCACACAAGTGAGGCACCATTTTTACCGGGAGACCCAGCAGAACACTGGGAGGTGGGAAATTTGAGTGAGCCCAGTGATGCCACAACTTTCCCACACAAAAATGTGTGAAAAAAGTGATTTTTTCAGCTAAAATTGAGGTTTGCAGGGGATTCTGGGTACGGAAACGTTGGGGGATCCACGCAGGCCATACCTCCCTGGAAGCCCCCGGGTGTCTAGTTTTCAGAAATGCATGGGTTTGGTAGGTTTCCCTAAATGGCCGCAGAGCACTGGGCCAAAAACCCAGGTGACCCCCCTTGCAAAACCAGGTGGTTTTGAGATAGGCAAATTTGAAGTCACCTCACTACGTTTTGGGCCCTTGCCTGTCGCGGGAACTTGGGCCTCCCACACAAGTGAGGCACCATTTTTACCGGGAGACCCAGGGGAACGCTGGGAGGTGGGAAATTTGAGTGAGCCCGGTGATACCACAACTTTCCCACACAAAAATTTGTGAAAAAAGTGATTTTTTCAGCTAAAATTGAGGTTTGCGAGGTATTCTGGGTAAGAAAACGTTGGGGGATCCATGCAAGCCATACCTCCCTGGAAGCCCCCGGGTGTTTAGTTTTCAGAAATGTATGGGTTTGGTAGGTTTCCCTAGATGGCCGCCGAACACCGGGCCAAAAACCCAGGTGACCCCCTTGCAAAAGCAGGTGGTCTTGAGATAGGCAAATTTGAAGTCACCTCACTACGTTTTGGGCCCTTGCCTGTCGCGGGAACTTGGGCCTTCCACACAAGTGAGGCACCATTTTTACCGGGAGACCCAGGGGAACGCTGGGAGGTGGGAAATTTGAGTGAGCCCCGTGATGCCACAACTTTCCCACACAAAAATGTGTGAAAAAAGTGATTTTTTCAGCTAAAATTGAGGTTTGCAGGGCATTCTGGGTACGGAAACGTTGGGGGATCCATGCAGGCCATACCTCCCTGGAAGCCCCCGGGTGTCTAGTTTTCAGAAAGGCATGGGTTTGGTAGGTTTCCCTAGATGGCCGCAGAGCACCGGGCCAAAAACCCAGGTGACCCCCCTTGCAAAACCAGGTGGTTTTGAGATAGGCAAATTTGAAGTCAGCTCACTACGTTTTGGGCCCTTGCCTGTCGCGGGAACTTGGGCCTCACACACAAGTGAGGCACCATTTTTACCGGGAGACCCAGGGGAATGCTGGGAGGTGGGAAATTTGAGTGAGCCCGGTGATGCCACAACTTTCCCACACAAAAATGTGTGAAAAAAGTGATTTTTTTCAGCTAAAATTGAGGTTTGCAGGGGATTCTGGGTAAGGAAACTTTGGGGGATCCACGCAAGCCATACCTCCCTGGAAGCCCCCGGGTGTCTAGTTTTCAGAAATGCATGGGTTTGGTAGGTTTCCCTAGATGGCCGCAGAGCACCGGGCCGAAAACCCAGGTGACCCCCCCTTGCAAAACCAGGTGGTTTTGAGATAGGCAAAATTGAAGTCACCTCACTACGTTTTGGGCCCTTGCCTGTCGCGGGAACTTGGGCCTCCCACACAAGTGAGGCACCATTTTAACCGGGAGACCCAGGGGAATGCTGGGAGGTGGGAAATTTGAGTGAGCCCGGTGATGCCACAACTGTCCCACAAAAAAATGTGTGAAAAAAGTTATTTTTTTCAGCTAAAATTGAGGTTTGCAGGGAATTCTGGGTAAGGAAACGTTGGGGGATCCACGCATGCCATACCTCCCTGGAAGCCCCCGGTGTCTAGTTTTCAGAAATGTATGTGTTTGGTAGGTTTCCATAGATGGCCACAGAGCACCGGGCCGAAAACCCAGGTGACCCCCCTTGCAAAACCAGGTGGTTTTGAGATAGGCAAATTTGAAGTCACCTCACTACGTTTTGGGCCCTTGCCTGTCGTGGGAACTTGGGCCTCCCACACAAGTGAGGCACCATTTTTACCGGGAGACCGAGGGGAACGCTGGGAGGTGGGAAATTTGAGTGAGCCCAGTGATGCCACAACTTTCCCACTCAAAAATGTGTGAAAAAAGTGTTTTTTTTCAGCTAAAATTGAGGTTTGCAGGGGATTCTGGGTAAGGAAACGTTGGGAGATCCACGCAAGCCATACCTCCCTGGAAGCCCCCGGGTGTCTAGGTTTCAGAAATGCCTGGGTTTGGTAGGTTTCCCTAGATGGCCACAGAGCACCGGGCCAAAAACCCAGGTGTCCCCCCTTGCAAAATCAGGTGGTTTTGAGATAGTCAAATTTGAAGTCACCTCACTACGTTTTGGGCCCTTGCCTGTCGCGGGAACTTGGGACTCCCACACAAGTGAATAACCATTTTTACCGGGAGACCTAGGGGAATGCTGGGAGGTGGGAAATTTGAGTGAGCCCAGTGATGCCACAACTTTCCCACACAAAAATGTGTGAAAAAAAGTGATTTTTTTCAGCTAAAATTAAGGTTTGCAGGGGATTCTGGGTAAGGAAACTTTGGGGGATCCACGCAAGCCATACCTCCCTGGAAGCCCCCGGGTGTGTAGTTTTTAGAAATGTATGGGTTTGGTAGGTTTCCCTAGATGGCCACAGAGCACCGGGCCCAAAACCCAGGTGACCCCCCTTGCAAAACCAGGTGGTTTTGAGATAGGCAATTTTGATGTCACCTCACTACGTTTTGGGCCCTTGCCTGTCGCGGGTACTTGGGCCTCCCACACAAGTGAGGCACCATTTTTACCGGGAGACCCAGGGGAACGCTGGGAGGTGGGAAATTTGAGTGAGCCCGGTGATACCACAACTTTCCCACACAAAAATTTGTGAAAAAAGTGATTTTTTCAGCTAAAATTGAGGTTTGCAAGGTATTCTGGGTAAGGAAACTTTGGGGGATCCACGCAAGCCATACCTCCCTGGAAGCCCCCGGGTGTCTAGTTTTCAGAAATGCATGGGTTTGGTAGGTTTCCCTAGATTGCCGCAGAGCACCGGGCCAAAAACCCAGGTGACCCCCCTTGCAAAACCAGGTGGTTTTGAGATAGGCAAATTTGAAGTCACCTCACTACGTTTTGGGCCCTTGCCTGTCGCGGGAACTTGGGCCTCCCACACAAGTGAGGCACCATTTTTACCGGGAGACCCAAGGGAATGCTGGGAGGTGGGAAATTTGAGTAAGCCCGGTGATGCCACAACTTTCCCACACAAAAATGTGTGAAAAAAGTTATTTTTTTCAGCTAAAATTGAGGTTTGCAGGGGATTCTGGGTAAGGAAACGTTGGGGGATCCATGCAAGCCATACCTCCCTGGAAGCCCCCGGGTGTCTAGTTTTCAGAAATGCATGGGTTTGGTAGGTTTCCCTAGATGGCCGCAGAGCACCGGGCCAAAAACCCAGGTGACCCCCCTTGCAAAACCAGGTGGTTTTGAGATAGGCAAATTTGAAGTCACCTCACTACGTTTTGGGCCCTTGCCTGTCGCGGGAACTTGGGCCTCCCACACAAGTGAGGCACCATTTTTACCGGGAGACCCAAGGGAATGCTGGGAGGTGGGAAATTTGAGTAAGCCCGGTGATGCCACAACTTTCCCACACAAAAATGTGTGAAAAAAGTTATTTTTTTCAGCTAAAATTGAGGTTTGCAGGGGATTCTGGGTAAGGAAACGTTGGGGGATCCATGCAAGCCATACCTCCCTGGAAGCCCCCGGGTGTCTAGTTTTCAGAAATGTATGGGTTTGGTAGGTTTCCCTAGATGGCCGCAGAGCACCGGGCCAAAAACCCAGGTGACCCCCCTTGCAAAACCAGGTGGTTTTGAGATAGGCAAATTTGAGGTCACCTCACTGCGTTTTGGGCCCTTGCCTGTCGCAGGAACTTGGGCCTCCCACACAAGTGAGGCACCATTTTTACCGGGAGACCCAGTAGAACACTGGGAGGTGGGAAATTTGAGTGAGCCCGGTGATGCCACAACTTTCCCACACAAAAATGTGTGAAAAAAGTGATTTTTTTCAGCTAAAATTGAGGTTTGCAGGGGATTCTGGGTAAGGAAACTTTGGGGGATCCACGCAAGCCATACCTCCCTGGAAGCCCCCGGGTGTCTAGTTTTCAGAAATGCATGGGTTTGGTAGGTTTCCCTAGATGGCCGCAGAGCACCGGGCCAAAAACCCAGGTGACCCCCCTTGCAAAACCATGTGGTTTTGAGATAGGCAAATTTGAAGACACCTCACTATGTTTTGGGCCCTTGCCTGTCGTGGGAACTTGGGCCTCCCACACAAGTGAGGCACCATTTTTACTGGGAGATCGAGGGGAACGCTGGGAGGTGGAAAATTTGAGTGAGCCCAGTGATGCCACAACTTTCCAACTCAAAAATGTGTGAAAAAAGTGATTTTTTTCAGCTAAAATTGAGGTTTGCAGGGGATTCTGGGTAAGGAAACGTTGGGAGATCCACGCAAGCCATACCTCCCTGGAAGCCCCCGGGTGTCTAGGTTTCAGAAATGCATGGGTTTGGTAGGTTTCCCTAGATGGCCGCAGAGCACCGGGCCAAAAACCCAGGTGACCCCCCTTGCAAAACCAGGTGGTTTTGATATAGTCAAATTTGAAGTCACCTCACTACGTTTTGGGCCCTTGCCTGTCGCGGGAACTTGGGACTCCCACACAAGTGAGTCACCATTTTTACCGGGAGACCCAGGGGAATGCTGGGAGGTGGGAAATTTGAGTGAGCCCAGTGATGCCACAACTTTCCCACACAAAAATGTGTGAAAAAAGTGATTTTTTTCAGCTAAAATTAAGATTTGCAGGGGATTCTGGGTAAGGAAACTTTGGGGGATCCACGCAAGCCATACCTCCCTGGAAGCCCCCGGGTGTGTAGTTTTTAGAAATGTATGGGTTTGGTAGGTTTCCCTAGATGGCCGCAGAGCACCGGGCCAAAAACCCAGGTGACCCCCCTTGCAAAACCAGGTGGTTTTGAGATAGGCAATTTTGATGTCACCTCACTACGTTTTGGGCCCTTGCCTGTCGCGGGTACTTGGGCCTCCCACACAAGTGAGGCACCAGTTTTACCGGGAGACCCAGGGGAATGCTGGGAGGTGGGAAATTTGAGTGAGCCCGGTGATACCACAACTTTCCCACAAAAAATTTGTGAAAAAAGTGATTTTTTCAGCTAAAATTTAGGTTTGCAAGGTATTCTGGGTAAGGAAACTTTGGGGGATCCACGCAAGCCATACCTCCCTGGAAGCCCCCGGGTGTCTAGTTTTCAGAAATGTATGGGTTTGGTAGGTTTCCCTAGATGGCCGCCGAACACCGGGCCAAAAACCCAGGTGACCCCCTTGCAAAACCAGGTGGTCTTGAGATAGGCAAATTTGAGGTCACCTCACTACGTTTTGGGCCCTTGCCTGTCGCGGGAACTTGGGCCTCCCACACAAGTGAGGCACCATTTTTACCGGGAGACCCAGGAGAACACTGGGAGGTGGGAAATTTGAGTGAGCCCGGTGATGCCACAACTTTCCCACACAAAAATGTGTGAAAAAAGTGATTTTTTCAGCTAAAATTGAGGTTTGCAGGGGATTCTGGGTACGGAAACGTTGAGGGATCCACGCAGGCTATACCTCCCTGGAAGCCCCCGGGTGTCTAGTTTTCAGAAATGCATGGGTTTGGTAGGTTTCCCTAGATGGCCGCAGAGCACCGGGCCAAAAACCCAGGTGACCCCCCTTGCAAAACCAGGTGGTTTTGAGATAGGCAAATTTGAAGTCACCTCACTACGTTTTGGGCCCTTGCCTGTCGCGGGAACTTGGGCCTCCCACACAAGTGAGGCACCATTTTTACCGGGAGACCCAAGGGAATGCTGGGAGGTGGGAAATTTGAGTAAGCCCGGTGATGCCACAACTTTCCCACACAAAAATGTGTGAAAACAGTTATTTTTTTCAGCTAAAATTGAGGTTTGCAGGGGATTCTGGGTAAGGAAACGTTGGGGGATCCATGCAAGCCATACCTCCCTGGAAGCCCCCGGGTGTCTAGTTTTCAGAAATGTATGGGTTTGGTAGGTTTCCCTAGATGGCCGCAGAGCACCGGGCCAAAAACCCAGGTGACCCCCCTTGCAAAACCAGGTTGTTTTGAGATAGGCAAATTTGAGGTCACCTCACTGCGTTTTGGGCCCTTGCCTGTCACAGGAACATGGGCCTCCCACACAAGTGAGGCACCATTTTTACCGGGAGACCCAGTAGAACACTGGGAGGTGGGAAATTTGAGTGAGCCCGGTGATGCCACAACTTTCCCACACAAAAATGTGTGAAAAAAGTGATTTTTTTCAGCTAAAATTGAGGTTTGCAGGGGATTCTGGGTAAGGAAACTTTGGGGGATCCACACAAGCCATACCTCCCTGGAAGCCCCCGGGTGTCTAGTTTTCAGAAATGCATGGGTTTGGTAGGTTTCCCTAGATGGCCGCAGAGCACCGGGCCAAAAACCCAGGTGACCCCCCTTGCAAAACCATGTGGTTTTGAGATAGGCAAATTTGAAGACACCTCACTATGTTTTGGGCCCTTGCCTGTCGTGGGAACTTGGGCCTCCCACACAAGTGAGGCACCATTTTTACTGGGAGACCGAGGGGAACGCTGGGAGGTGGAAAATTTGAGTGAGCCCAGTGATGCCACAACTTTCCAACTCAAAAATGTGTGAAAAAAGTGATTTTTTTCAGCTAAAATTGAGGTTTGCAGGGGATTCTGGGTAAGGAAACGTTGGGAGATCCACGCAAGCCATACCTCCCTGGAAGCCCCCGGGTGTCTAGGTTTCAGAAATGCATGGGTTTGGTAGGTTTCCCTAGATGGCCGCAGAGCACCGGGCCAAAAACCCAGGTGACCCCCCTTGCAAAACCAGGTGGTTTTGATATAGTCAAATTTGAAGTCACCTCACTACGTTTTGGGCCCTTGCCTGTCGCGGGAACTTGGGACTCCCACACAAGTGAGTCACCATTTTTACCGGGAGACCCAAGGGAATGCTGGGAGGTGGGAAATTTGAGTAAGCCCGGTGATGCCACAACTTTCCCACACAAAAATGTGTGAAAACAGTTATTTTTTTCAGCTAAAATTGAGGTTTGCAGGGGATTCTGGGTAAGGAAACGTTGGGGGATCCATGCAAGCCATACCTCCCTGGAAGCCCCCGGGTGTCTAGTTTTCAGAAATGTATGGGTTTGGTAGGTTTCCCTAGATGGCCGCAGAGCACCGGGCCAAAAACCCAGGTGACCCCCCTTGCAAAACCAGGTGGTTTTGAGATAGGCAAATTTGAGGTCACCTCACTGCGTTTTGGGCCCTTGCCTGTCACAGGAACATGGGCCTCCCACACAAGTGAGGCACCATTTTTACCGGGAGACCCAGTAGAACACTGGGAGGTGGGAAATTTGAGTGAGCCCGGTGATGCCACAACTTTCCCACACAAAAATGTGTGAAAAAAGTGATTTTTTTCAGCTAAAATTGAGGTTTGCAGGGGATTCTGGGTAAGGAAACTTTGGGGGATCCACACAAGCCATACCTCCCTGGAAGCCCCCGGGTGTCTAGTTTTCAGAAATGCATGGGTTTGGTAGGTTTCCCTAGATGGCCGCAGAGCACCGGGCCAAAAACCCAGGTGACCCCCCTTGCAAAACCATGTGGTTTTGAGATAGGCAAATTTGAAGACACCTCACTATGTTTTGGGCCCTTGCCTGTCGTGGGAACTTGGGCCTCCCACACAAGTGAGGCACCATTTTTACTGGGAGACCGAGGGGAACGCTGGGAGGTGGAAAATTTGAGTGAGCCCAGTGATGCCACAACTTTCCAACTCAAAAATGTGTGAAAAAAGTGATTTTTTTCAGCTAAAATTGAGGTTTGCAGGGGATTCTGGGTAAGGAAACGTTGGGAGATCCACGCAAGCCATACCTCCCTGAAAGCCCCCGGGTGTCTAGGTTTCAGAAATGCATGGGTTTGGTAGGTTTCCCTAGATGGCCGCAGAGCACCGGGCCAAAAACCCAGGTGACCCCCCTTGCAAAACCAGGTGGTTTTGATATAGTCAAATTTGAAGTCACCTCACTACGTTTTGGGCCCTTGCCTGTCGCGGGAACTTGGGACTCCCACACAAGTGAGTCACCATTTTTACCGGGAGACCCAGGGGAATGCTGGGAGGTGGGAAATTTGAGTGAGCCCAGTGATGCCACAACTTTCCCACACAAAAATGTGTGAAAAAAGTGATTTTTTTCAGCTAAAATTAAGATTTGCAGGGGATTCTGGGTAAGGAAACTTTGGGGGATCCACGCAAGCCATACCTCCCTGGAAGCCCCCGGGTGTGTAGTTTTTAGAAATGTATGGGTTTGGTAGGTTTCCCTAGATGGCCGCAGAGCACCGGGCCAAAAACCCAGGTGACCCCCCTTGCAAAACCAGGTGGTTTTGAGATAGGCAATTTTGATGTCACCTCACTACGTTTTGGGCCCTTGCCTGTCGCGGGTACTTGGGCCTCCCACACAAGTGAGGCACCAGTTTTACCGGGAGACCCAGGGGAATGCTGGGAGGTGGGAAATTTGAGTGAGCCCGGTGATACCACAACTTTCCCACAAAAAATTTGTGAAAAAAGTGATTTTTTCAGCTAAAATTTAGGTTTGCAAGGTATTCTGGGTAAGGAAACTTTGGGGGATCCACGCAAGCCATACCTCCCTGGAAGCCCCCGGGTGTCTAGTTTTCAGAAATGTATGGGTTTGGTAGGTTTCCCTAGATGGCCGCCGAACACCGGGCCAAAAACCCAGGTGACCCCCTTGCAAAACCAGGTGGTCTTGAGATAGGCAAATTTGAGGTCACCTCACTACGTTTTGGGCCCTTGCCTGTCGCGGGAACTTGGGCCTCCCACACAAGTGAGGCACCATTTTTACCGGGAGACCCAGGAGAACACTGGGAGGTGGGAAATTTGAGTGAGCCCGGTGATGCCACAACTTTCCCACACAAAAATGTGTGAAAAAAGTGATTTTTTCAGCTAAAATTGAGGTTTGCAGGGGATTCTGGGTACGGAAACGTTGAGGGATCCACGCAGGCTATACCTCCCTGGAAGCCCCCGGGTGTCTAGTTTTCAGAAATGCATGGGTTTGGTAGGTTTCCCTAGATGGCCGCAGAGCACCGGGCCAAAAACCCAGGTGACCCCCCTTGCAAAACCAGGTGGTTTTGAGATAGGCAAATTTGAAGTCACCTCACTACGTTTTGGGCCCTTGCCTGTCGCGGGAACTTGGGCCTCCCACACAAGTGAGGCACCATTTTTACCGGGAGACCCAAGGGAATGCTGGGAGGTGGGAAATTTGAGTAAGCCCGGTGATGCCACAACTTTCCCACACAAAAATGTGTGAAAACAGTTATTTTTTTCAGCTAAAATTGAGGTTTGCAGGGGATTCTGGGTAAGGAAACGTTGGGGGATCCATGCAAGCCATACCTCCCTGGAAGCCCCCGGGTGTCTAGTTTTCAGAAATGTATGGGTTTGGTAGGTTTCCCTAGATGGCCGCAGAGCACCGGGCCAAAAACCCAGGTGACCCCCCTTGCAAAACCAGGTGGTTTTGAGATAGGCAAATTTGAGGTCACCTCACTGCGTTTTGGGCCCTTGCCTGTCACAGGAACTTGGGCCTCCCACACAAGTGAGGCACCATTTTTACCGGGAGACCCAGTAGAACACTGGGAGGTGGGAAATTTGAGTGAGCCCGGTGATGCCACAACTTTCCCACACAAAAATGTGTGAAAAAAGTGATTTTTTTCAGCTAAAATTGAGGTTTGCAGGGGATTCTGGGTAAGGAAACTTTGGGGGATCCACACAAGCCATACCTCCCTGGAAGCCCCCGGGTGTCTAGTTTTCAGAAATGCATGGGTTTGGTAGGTTTCCCTAGATGGCCGCAGAGCACCGGGCCAAAAACCCAGGTGACCCCCCTTGCAAAACCATGTGGTTTTGAGATAGGCAAATTTGAAGACACCTCACTATGTTTTGGGCCCTTGCCTGTCGTGGGAACTTGGGCCTCCCACACAAGTGAGGCACCATTTTTACTGGGAGACCGAGGGGAACGCTGGGAGGTGGAAAATTTGAGTGAGCCCGGTGATGCCACAACTTTCCAACTCAAAAATGTGTGAAAAAAGTGATTTTTTTCAGCTAAAATTGAGGTTTGCAGGGGATTCTGGGTAAGGAAACGTTGGGAGATCCACGCAAGCCATACCTCCCTGGAAGCCCCCGGGTGTCTAGGTTTCAGAAATGCATGGGTTTGGTAGGTTTCCCTAGATGGCCGCAGAGCACCGGGCCAAAAACCCAGGTGACCCCCCTTGCAAAACCAGGTGGTTTTGATATAGTCAAATTTGAAGTCACCTCACTACGTTTTGGGCCCTTGCCTGTCGCGGGAACTTGGGACTCCCACACAAGTGAGTCACCATTTTTACCGGGAGACCCAAGGGAATGCTGGGAGGTGGGAAATTTGAGTAAGCCCGGTGATGCCACAACTTTCCCACACAAAAATGTGTGAAAACAGTTATTTTTTTCAGCTAAAATTGAGGTTTGCAGGGGATTCTGGGTAAGGAAACGTTGGGGGATCCATGCAAGCCATACCTCCCTGGAAGCCCCCGGGTGTCTAGTTTTCAGAAATGTATGGGTTTGGTAGGTTTCCCTAGATGGCCGCAGAGCACCGGGCCAAAAACCCAGGTGACCCCCCTTGCAAAACCAGGTGGTTTTGAGATAGGCAAATTTGAGGTCACCTCACTGCGTTTTGGGCCCTTGCCTGTCACAGGAACATGGGCCTCCCACACAAGTGAGGCACCATTTTTACCGGGAGACCCAGTAGAACACTGGGAGGTGGGAAATTTGAGTGAGCCCGGTGATGCCACAACTTTCCCACACAAAAATGTGTGAAAAAAGTGATTTTTTTCAGCTAAAATTGAGGTTTGCAGGGGATTCTGGGTAAGGAAACTTTGGGGGATCCACACAAGCCATACCTCCCTGGAAGCCCCCGGGTGTCTAGTTTTCAGAAATGCATGGGTTTGGTAGGTTTCCCTAGATGGCCGCAGAGCACCGGGCCAAAAACCCAGGTGACCCCCCTTGCAAAACCATGTGGTTTTGAGATAGGCAAATTTGAAGACACCTCACTATGTTTTGGGCCCTTGCCTGTCGTGGGAACTTGGGCCTCCCACACAAGTGAGGCACCATTTTTACTGGGAGACCGAGGGGAACGCTGGGAGGTGGAAAATTTGAGTGAGCCCAGTGATGCCACAACTTTCCAACTCAAAAATGTGTGAAAAAAGTGATTTTTTTCAGCTAAAATTGAGGTTTGCAGGGGATTCTGGGTAAGGAAACGTTGGGAGATCCACGCAAGCCATACCTCCCTGGAAGCCCCCGGGTGTCTAGGTTTCAGAAATGCATGGGTTTGGTAGGTTTCCCTAGATGGCCGCAGAGCACCGGGCCAAAAACCCAGGTGACCCCCCTTGCAAAACCAGGTGGTTTTGATATAGTCAAATTTGAAGTCACCTCACTACGTTTTGGGCCCTTGCCTGTCGCGGGAACTTGGGACTCCCACACAAGTGAGTCACCATTTTTACCGGGAGACCCAGGGGAATGCTGGGAGGTGGGAAATTTGAGTGAGCCCAGTGATGCCACAACTTTCCCACACAAAAATGTGTGAAAAAAGTGATTTTTTTGAGCTAAAATTAAGATTTGCAGGGGATTCTGGGTAAGGAAACTTTGGGGGATCCACGCAAGCCATACCTCCCTGGAAGCCCCCGGGTGTGTAGTTTTTAGAAATGTATGGGTTTGGTAGGTTTCCCTAGATGGCCGCAGAGCACCGGGCCAAAAACCCAGGTGACCCCCCTTGCAAAACCAGGTGGTTTTGAGATAGGCAATTTTGATGTCACCTCACTACGTTTTGGGCCCTTGCCTGTCGCGGGTACTTGGGCCTCCCACACAAGTGAGGCACCAGTTTTACCGGGAGACCCAGGGGAATGCTGGGAGGTGGGAAATTTGAGTGAGCCCGGTGATACCACAACTTTCCCACAAAAAATTTGTGAAAAAAGTGATTTTTTCAGCTAAAATTTAGGTTTGCAAGGTATTCTGGGTAAGGAAACTTTGGGGGATCCACGCAAGCCATACCTCCCTGGAAGCCCCCGGGTGTCTAGTTTTCAGAAATGTATGGGTTTGGTAGGTTTCCCTAGATGGCCGCCGAACACCGGGCCAAAAACCCAGGTGACCCCCTTGCAAAACCAGGTGGTCTTGAGATAGGCAAATTTGAGGTCACCTCACTACGTTTTGGGCCCTTGCCTGTCGCGGGAACTTGGGCCTCCCACACAAGTGAGGCACCATTTTTACCGGGAGACCCAGGAGAACACTGGGAGGTGGGAAATTTGAGTGAGCCCGGTGATGCCACAACTTTCCCACACAAAAATGTGTGAAAAAAGTGATTTTTTCAGCTAAATTTGAGGTTTGCAGGGGATTCTGGGTACGGAAACGTTGAGGGATCCACGCAGGCTATACCTCCCTGGAAGCCCCCGGGTGTCTAGTTTTCAGAAATGCATGGGTTTGGTAGGTTTCCCTAGATGGCCGCAGAGCACCGGGCCAAAAACCCAGGTGACCCCCCTTGCAAAACCAGGTGGTTTTGAGATAGGCAAATTTGAAGTCACCTCACTACGTTTTGGGCCCTTGCCTGTCGCGGGAACTTGGGCCTCCCACACAAGTGAGGCACCATTTTTACCGGGAGACCCAAGGGAATGCTGGGAGGTGGGAAATTTGAGTAAGCCCGGTGATGCCACAACTTTCCCACACAAAAATGTGTGAAAACAGTTATTTTTTTCAGCTAAAATTGAGGTTTGCAGGGGATTCTGGGTAAGGAAACGTTGGGGGATCCATGCAAGCCATACCTCCCTGGAAGCCCCCGGGTGTCTAGTTTTCAGAAATGTATGGGTTTGGTAGGTTTCCCTAGATGGCCGCAGAGCACCGGGCCAAAAACCCAGGTGACCCCCCTTGCAAAACCAGGTGGTTTTGAGATAGGCAAATTTGAGGTCACCTCACTGCGTTTTGGGCCCTTGCCTGTCACAGGAACTTGGGCCTCCCACACAAGTGAGGCACCATTTTTACCGGGAGACCCAGTAGAACACTGGGAGGTGGGAAATTTGAGTGAGCCCGGTGATGCCACAACTTTCCCACACAAAAATGTGTGAAAAAAGTGATTTTTTTCAGCTAAAATTGAGGTTTGCAGGGGATTCTGGGTAAGGAAACTTTGGGGGATCCACACAAGCCATACCTCCCTGGAAGCCCCCGGGTGTCTAGTTTTCAGAAATGCATGGGTTTGGTAGGTTTCCCTAGATGGCCGCAGAGCACCGGGCCAAAAACCCAGGTGACCCCCCTTGCAAAACCATGTGGTTTTGAGATAGGCAAATTTGAAGACACCTCACTATGTTTTGGGCCCTTGCCTGTCGTGGGAACTTGGGCCTCCCACACAAGTGAGGCACCATTTTTACTGGGAGACCGAGGGGAACGCTGGGAGGTGGAAAATTTGAGTGAGCCCGGTGATGCCACAACTTTCCAACTCAAAAATGTGTGAAAAAAGTGATTTTTTTCAGCTAAAATTGAGGTTTGCAGGGGATTCTGGGTAAGGAAACGTTGGGAGATCCACGCAAGCCATACCTCCCTGGAAGCCCCCGGGTGTCTAGGTTTCAGAAATGCATGGGTTTGGTAGGTTTCCCTAGATGGCCGCAGAGCACCGGGCCAAAAACCCAGGTGACCCCCCTTGCAAAACCAGGTGGTTTTGATATAGTCAAATTTGAAGTCACCTCACTACGTTTTGGGCCCTTGCCTGTCGCGGGAACTTGGGACTCCCACACAAGTGAGTCACCATTTTTACCGGGAGACCCAGGGGAATGCTGGGAGGTGGGAAATTTGAGTGAGCCCAGTGATGCCACAACTTTCCCACACAAAAATGTGTGAAAAAAGTGATTTTTTTCAGCTAAAATTAAGATTTGCAGGGGATTCTGGGTAAGGAAACTTTGGGGGATCCACGCAAGCCATACCTCCCTGGAAGCCCCCGGGTGTGTAGTTTTTAGAAATGTATGGGTTTGGTAGGTTTCCCTAGATGGCCGCAGAGCACCGGGCCAAAAACCCAGGTGACCCCCCTTGCAAAACCAGGTGGTTTTGAGATAGGCAATTTTGATGTCACCTCACTACGTTTTGGGCCCTTGCCTGTCGCGGGTACTTGGGCCTCCCACACAAGTGAGGCACCAGTTTTACCGGGAGACCCAGGGGAATGCTGGGAGGTGGGAAATTTGAGTGAGCCCGGTGATACCACAACTTTCCCACAAAAAATTTGTGAAAAAAGTGATTTTTTCAGCTAAAATTTAGGTTTGCAAGGTATTCTGGGTAAGGAAACTTTGGGGGATCCACGCAAGCCATACCTCCCTGGAAGCCCCCGGGTGTCTAGTTTTCAGAAATGTATGGGTTTGGTAGGTTTCCCTAGATGGCCGCCGAACACCGGGCCAAAAACCCAGGTGACCCCCTTGCAAAACCAGGTGGTCTTGAGATAGGCAAATTTGAGGTCACCTCACTACGTTTTGGGCCCTTGCCTGTCGCGGGAACTTGGGCCTCCCACACAAGTGAGGCACCATTTTTACCGGGAGACCCAGGAGAACACTGGGAGGTGGGAAATTTGAGTGAGCCCGGTGATGCCACAACTTTCCCACACAAAAATGTGTGAAAAAAGTGATTTTTTCAGCTAAAATTGAGGTTTGCAGGGGATTCTTGGTACGGAAACGTTGAGGGATCCACGCAGGCTATACCTCCCTGGAAGCCCCCGGGTGTCTAGTTTTCAGAAATGCATGGGTTTGGTAGGTTTCCCTAGATGGCCGCAGAGCACCGGGCCAAAAACCCAGGTGACCCCCCTTGCAAAACCAGGTGGTTTTGAGATAGGCAAATTTGAAGTCACCTCACTACGTTTTGGGCCCTTGCCTGTCGCGGGAACTTGGGCCTCCCACACAAGTGAGGCACCATTTTTACCGGGAGACCCAAGGGAATGCTGGGAGGTGGGAAATTTGAGTAAGCCCGGTGATGCCACAACTTTCCCACACAAAAATGTGTGAAAACAGTTATTTTTTTCAGCTAAAATTGAGGTTTGCAGGGGATTCTGGGTAAGGAAACGTTGGGGGATCCATGCAAGCCATACCTCCCTGGAAGCCCCCGGGTGTCTAGTTTTCAGAAATGTATGGGTTTGGTAGGTTTCCCTAGATGGCCGCAGAGCACCGGGCCAAAAACCCAGGTGACCCCCCTTGCAAAACCAGGTGGTTTTGAGATAGGCAAATTTGAGGTCACCTCACTGCGTTTTGGGCCCTTGCCTGTCACAGGAACTTGGGCCTCCCACACAAGTGAGGCACCATTTTTACCGGGAGACCCAGTAGAACACTGGGAGGTGGGAAATTTGAGTGAGCCCGGTGATGCCACAACTTTCCCACACAAAAATGTGTGAAAAAAGTGATTTTTTTCAGCTAAAATTGAGGTTTGCAGGGGATTCTGGGTAAGGAAACTTTGGGGGATCCACACAAGCCATACCTCCCTGGAAGCCCCCGGGTGTCTAGTTTTCAGAAATGCATGGGTTTGGTAGGTTTCCCTAGATGGCCGCAGAGCACCGGGCCAAAAACCCAGGTGACCCCCCCTTGCAAAACCAGGCGGTTTTGAGATAGGCAAAATTGAAGTCACCTCACTACGTTTTGGGCCCTTGCCTGTCGCGGGAACTTGGGCCTCCCACACAAGTGAGGCACTGTTGGACTTGGCCCTTTTTGCAGGGTCATCCCTAAACTTTTTGCCTTCCTCCTGTATTTTTTCTGACCTGTTGTTGGCTGTTTTATGACTCTGGGCACCTTACCACTGCTGACCAGTGCTAAGGTGCATATGCTCTCCCTATGGTAAAATGTATACATTGATTGGTGTCCATGTTTGGCTTATTCGGTTTACTATCAGCCCCTAGTAAAGTGCACCAGGAGTGCCAGGGCTTGTAAATGCGAATGCTGCTGGTGGGCCTGCAGCGCTGGTTGCGCCCCCCACACAAAGCGGCCTTGTAAAATGTGTCTAGGGTCTGCCACCGCAGAGCCTGTGCGCGGTCCGGGACCGTCGCGCTGACTGCGCAAGTGCCCCCACTTGCCAGTCCCTAAACCTTCCCTTACTTACATATTAGCCACCCCTCTGGTAGGCCCAAGGGCCGGGTGCATTGTAGGCATAAGGTAGGACATGCCCTGATGTGTGTGGCATGTCTTAGTAGTGAATTACAGCCATTTTCGTTCTTCACTATTGAAGGCTACCTGCTCTCCATAGGCCAGGATGGGCTGCCGGGATCACGCCGACGCTGTGACCCCAGTGGACTCAGAGAGCATGGTAGAAGTGTCAAGTTTAGTATGCCTGAACTCAGAATAATAAAATACTTCTTTTAGTAAAGTTTATTTTAATATCCTGCGTTTGTAAATACTACTTTTAGAAAGTTAGTATTTACTGACCTGGCCATTTCAGTCCGCCTCTGCTGTGTGTGTGTGTTCTGCCTAGCAACAGTAAGGAGCAGGGTTGGGGAATCCCCAGAGACAGGCTAGCTGCCAGGTGGTGGGTAGAGAGATTACACCAGGATGGGTGGGAGGAGTCCACCTTGACTCTTGAATAGACCTGTGCTCTGCCACCACAAAGCCGGCGCCGCCCCCTGTGGAGCGGCTGATGTCTCTGCCCTGCTGCTGAAAGGAAAGAGCAGAGTCACCATAACAAAGTGCTCCAGAACTGGACTGAGCCAGGCCCAGGCCCCCTGGCGCTAAAGAACAAAAAAATCACTGTATAAAAGTAGGAGCCTGGCTCCTAAGAAATCAGAATCCTGTTTACCACAAAGAACCTCTGCCCGACTAGAAGGAGAAGAAGACGCTGGAGGAGCTGGCCTGCTGCTTGCCTTGCTGAGAAAGGAGAGGAAGAGACTTACTGAAAAGACTTTGCTACTTTGTGCTTGAACATTCTCCAAGGGCTTGATCTGAGCTTGCCCCCTGAACTGAACCCCAGGAACAGTGGGTTCTCTGTGCTTCTTGCTCATCCTCCAATTCGAGCCGTGTGGGCGTCCCGCTGGAAAAGAGACTGCGCCCCTCATCGCCCCTCCTAGGGCCGTGACACACAGGAGCTCGCCTGCCGCAATCCCGTGAGAGCCCCGCTCCGTCCGGAGCCGCTCTCTGTCCCCGGGCCAGGCCGCCTGCACCCCTGTCACCGCCTGCCATTGGAGTGCGCTGAACGCGCTATCACCCCTCCTGCCGGAAGCCGTCCGACGACTGTGATCTACGCCGGGTCATCCAGCTGCACTGACTGTGCCCTGTGACCCCGCTTCGCTATCCCCGGACACCTCAGGCCGCGCCGCCCCCGCTGTGGAGACCCTCCTGCACCGCCGTGCTAAAGGGTCGCTGGCCGCGCCTGCCTACGTGCCCACACCTGCTGATTGAGGACCCAAGAACACGTCTGAAGCCGAGAGTCGCACCGACCTGTGCCGACTCTCCACATCACGAAAGAAGCTCCAGTATCGGGCTCGGGGCCCGCAACGCCTTATTTCCCCGTTCGCAGGAACCGATCTCTGTGAGTACTGGAACTACAAGTAAAGAACCTACGAACTATCCATTTGAAACTACGAACCAAGAACATTTGCCTGCTGTATAACCTGGTGGCCTAGCGAAAACGTTATTGGTCTTGTGATAAGTCTGTTGAGATATATATACCTTATTTTTACATAAAGAATCGTATTTTTATATATATCCAAGTCTGGTGTCCGTTTCTGGGGGGATTGATGTATTTACTGTGTGTACGATTGTAAGTGCTTAACCAACAACGCCTGAGGAATCGCCTTGGCTGCTCACGCCACGCACCTAGAGGGTGAGCAAGGGTCATTCGCGAGGGGTTATCCTGCGCCCTGACGTGGAGGAGAGGGTTCCTGCTTGACACAAGGGCAACCTTGCGCCAACCAGAGATCCCCGACTCTAACATTGTTGGCAGCGGTTGGGATTTCGGATTTGCACTTGTAATTTGCATACAGTGAATTATTAATCACCAGATAGTGAGAGCAGACCAAATAACGCAGCCACAGGTTTGTAATTGTTGAACTTTGTTGAGACATCTGCCATTACTGCAACCATGCCTGGCTCACACTCCGCTGGAAGAGCACTCTCTGTGATTTCTGGAATAGATGAGGTGGATTGGGAGAGACTGGAAGGCTACACGATGGAGCAATTGAAAGGCTACAGTGTAAAATTCAGAGTCCCCCATGCTGGATGCAAGAGGAAGCCCCAGTACACCAAGGCGTTGAAAGCCTGGAAGGAGTCACGAGACCTACGGAATGCGGGGGACATCGTTCCACCCGACAACCTCGTGGAGCCCAGCAGAGTCCTGTCCCCAGAGGAGCTGGCAGACAGGGCAGCAGACAGGGCGCATGCAATGGAGATGGCAAAGTTGGCAGGACAAATGGAAATGGAGAAGCAGAAGTTGGCCTTGGAGGCACAACGACGCCAAATGGATCATGATCTAAAAATGAGGGAGTTGGATCGCAAGATCAAGAGTTTAGACCGCTCTCCCTCTGGTGGCAGCAATATTGAGTTTTACAGTGCTGAGAGAGTAGTACGCACACCCAGAGATGTGGCGCCTGACTTGAAGGAGGGGGTTAACATACACCAGGAGGTTCAAGGGCATGAGGTAGCTCCAGTAGTGCGCAGTATCCCTGAAGGGAATAGGGTAACTGGCGCAGGGGTTCATAGTCCTAGTGGAGGGAGGGACACTCTACTGACTCTAGCTGAGAGGTACAGGGAGAGGGGTTCCCCCAAAATTGAAGTCCTGGTGGGTGAGTGTGAAGACCGCCCAGAAGAGTGTGGGTTGTGGGACAGAGACAGTCAGATACTGTCTTGCCAGTCTCAGGAGAGTGGTGTGGAGTACGTGTGTGAGGCACTGGATGGTGAGGTCAAGGATAGTTTGGTTAACCCTGCTAGGGGGCTGTGTGATCCAATTGTGGGAGAGCATATTGTAAGTCCCTGTTTTCCAGAGCTATGCCAACACCTGTGTGAGGGTGAGTTCTCTGACCGCAGAGAGCCCACATTGGAGGCAGACCTTTTGGTGGATTCCAGAGGGTCTGGAGAGGCATTGGGGAGTGACCCTGTGGGGAGTGGCTCAGGTATCTTCCAACCCATAGTGGTGGAAGTGGTGCAGAGTAGCCCAGCTAGGTCCCATGATAGTGGGAGGGGTGTAGGGGCTCACGTCCTGTCTCAGTGGAGAAGGAGTGAATGTGGGGCTGCATGCCCCCAGGTGCCCGAAACCCAGTCTCAGAGCCTGGATGGTTCTTTAAGGGAACACCAGGCGAGGAGCCTAGGCTGTCCTGATGGGCCGCCCGTTGAGGGTGATCCCCTAGTGTCTGGTGAGCTGGGAGCGTCTGTAAGCAGGCCTCCCTCAGTTCTGGTGTCTGGCAGTACCGCTCAAGTTGGGAGGGTGCAGAGGTCCAGATTGAGGGGTGAGAGGGGGAAAGAGTCCCCAGTGGAAGAACCAGTGGGTCAGGGGCCAGCCAGAAGGGCTGCGTCCCCCGTAAGTGACCATGGTGACACCACTTATGTCCTGGGGGATCTTCAGGCACTGTCAGATGGACAGGGGTCGGGAGATCAGCGCCAGGCAGACTGTCACACGACACATGAGTTATGTGTCACCCTCAGGGGGGGCATGCGTGCTCCCCGGGAAGTCCTGGTGCGCCAGGCGAGCGTTCAACCGCATGGGTTGGTCCCAGGGTTGGGAAGCCAGGTTCAGGTGTTGTCTGACCTGGAGGGTGGGACTACTGTAATCAGTGTCCTGACCCATGTTGCTTCTGGGGGTACCACGCCAGTTGGGAGTGGGCAGTACTCTGGAAGGGGGTGCAGAGGGAGGGAGTCCTCGCCTCTGACCCCGGCTCAACTGAAGGGTTTAGACCCTAGGTTGGAGGGCCAGGTTCAGGGTGTCCCTCCTGACCTGGACGCCCAGTTGCAGGATAGAACACCTGAACTGGTGGGCGAATTGCGCAGGACACCTGCCCCAGGTGCCCTGGCAATTCTGGAAGGGGGTACCACTCCAGGTGGGAGGGTACAGAGCCCCAAGGAGAAGGACCGGGTGTGGGAGAGGCCACCCCAGTCTTGGGTCCAGCCGCCGGGTACAGTCCTGGGGCTGGTGGGTCAGTGCCAGGATGTCATACCTGACCTGACAAGGGGGAGAATGGACAAAGGGTGCCAAGCACTTGGGGCTACCGCCCCCCGCTCCCTGGCGCCACAGAGGATTGAGAGCCCTGAGAGGCATACGGCCTGGGTCTCATCCCTGACTACTGTCAGTGGCCACTGTAGCATTTTGCTGTCTGTCTGTTGGGACACACCTGTGGGCCAGTTACGGTTAGGTGCTGCACAGGTGGTGTCCACGGGTGAGGAGAAGGGTTCCCCATGGATTGGCTTGGTGGGCCCTGAGAGTATGGACAGAGGGAGTCCGATAGGTTCAGATTGGCGTAGAAATGGAGTCTGCCCCTGCAGTTGCGGGCCAGGTCCTTGTTCTATCGCCCCAAGCAGGGAAGACCATCACGGTGGTGATTGGTCTACCCTGCGTTTCGGCTGGAAGGGGGTTGTGTTGGACTTGGCCCTTTTTGCAGGGTCATCCCTAAACTTTTTGCCTTCCTCCTGTATTTTTTCTGACCTGTTGTTGGCTGTTTTATGACTCTGGGCACCTTACCACTGCTGACCAGTGCTAAGGTGCATATGCTCTCCCTATGGTAAAATGTATACATTGATTGGTGTCCATGTTTGGCTTATTCGGTTTACTATCAGCCCCTAGTAAAGTGCACCAGGAGTGCCAGGGCTTGTAAATGCGAATGCTGCTGGTGGGCCTGCAGCGCTGGTTGCGCCACCCACAGAAAGCGGCCTTGTAAAATGTGTCTAGGGTCTGCCACCGCAGAGCCTGTGCGCGGTCCGGGACCGTCGCGCTGACTGCGCAAGTGCCCCCACTTGCCAGTCCCTAAACCTTCCCTTACTTACATATTAGCCACCCCTCTGGTAGGCCCAAGGGCCGGGTGCATTGTAGGCATAAGGTAGGACATGCCCTGATGTGTGTGGCATGTCTTAGTAGTGAATTACAGCCATTTTCGTTCTTCACTATTGAAGGCTACCTGCTCTCCATAGGCCAGGATGGGCTGCCGGGATCACGCCGACGCTGTGACCCCAGTGGACTCAGAGAGCATGGTAGAAGTGTCAAGTTTAGTATGCCTGAACTCAGAATAATAAAATACTTCTTTTAGTAAAGTTTATTTTAATATCCTGCGTTTGTAAATACTACTTTTAGAAAGTTAGTATTTACTGACCTGGCCATTTCAGTCCGCCTCTGCTGTGTGTGTGTGTTCTGCCTAGCAACAGTAAGGAGCAGGGTTGGGGAATCCCCAGAGACAGGCTAGCTGCCAGGTGGTGGGTAGAGAGATTACACCAGGATGGGTGGGAGGAGTCCACCTTGACTCTTGAATAGACCTGTGCTCTGCCACCACAAAGCCGGCGCCGCCCCCTGTGGAGCGGCTGATGTCTCTGCCCTGCTGCTGAAAGGAAAGAGCAGAGTCACCATAACAAAGTGCTCCAGAACTGGACTGAGCCAGGCCCAGGCCCCCTGGCGCTAAAGAACAAAAGAATCACTGTATAAAAGTAGGAGCCTGGCTCCTAAGAAATCAGAATCCTGTTTACCACAAAGAACCTCTGCCCGACTAGAAGGAGAAGAAGACGCTGGAGGAGCTGGCCTGCTGCTTGCCTTGCTGAGAAAGGAGAGGAAGAGACTTACTGAAAAGACTTTGCTACTTTGTGCTTGAACATTCTCCAAGGGCTTGATCTGAGCTTGCCCCCTGAACTGAACCCCAGGAACAGTGGGTTCTCTGTGCTTCTTGCTCATCCTCCAATTCGAGCCGTGTGGGCGTCCCGCTGTAAAAGAGACTGCGCCCCTCATCGCCCCTCCTAGGGCCGTGACACACAGGAGCTCGCCTGCCGCAATCCCGTGAGAGCCCCGCTCCGTCCGGAGCCGCTCTCTGTCCCCGGGCCAGGCCGCCTGCACCCCTGTCACCGCCTGCCATTGGAGTGCGCTGAACGCGCTATCACCCCTCCTGCCGGAAGCCGTCCGACGACTGTGATCTACGCCGGGTCATCCAGCTGCACTGACTGTGCCCTGTGACCCCGCTTTGCTATCCCCGGACACCTCAGGCCGCGCCGCCCCCGCTGTGGAGACCCTCCTGCACCGCCGTGCTAAAGGGTCGCTGGCCGCGCCTGCCTACGTGCCCACACCTGCTGATTGAGGACCCAAGAACACGTCTGAAGCCGAGAGTCGCACCGACCTGTGCCGACTCTCCACATCACGAAAGAAGCTCCAGTATCGGGCTCGGGGCCCGCAACGCCTTATTTCCCCGTTCGCAGGAACCGATCTCTGTGAGTACTGGAACTACAAGTAAAGAACCTACGAACTATCCATTTGAAACTACGAACCAAGAACATTTGCCTGCTGTATAACCTGGTGGCCTAGCGAAAACGTTATTGGTCTTGTGATAAGTCTGTTGAGATATATATACCTTATTTTTACATAAAGAATCGTATTTTTATATATATCCAAGTCTGGTGTCCGTTTCTGGGGGGATTGATGTATTTACTGTGTGTACGATTGTAAGTGCTTAACCAACAACGCCTGAGGAATCGCCTTGGCTGCTCACGCCACGCACCTAGAGGGTGAGCAAGGGTCATTCGCGAGGGGTTATCCTGCGCCCTGACGTGGAGGAGAGGGTTCCTGCTTGACACAAGGGCAACCTTGCGCCAACCAGAGATCCCCGACTCTAACAGGCACCATTTTAACCGAGAGACCCAGGGGAATGCTGGGAGGTGGGAAATTTGAGTGAGCCCGGTGATGCCACAACTTTCCCACAAAAAAATGTGTGAAAAAAGTTATTTTTTTCAGCTAAAATTGAGGTTTGCAGGGAATTCTGGGTAAGGAAACGTTGGGGGATCCACGCATGCCATACCTCCCTGGAATCTCCCGGTGTCTAGTTTTCAGAAATGTATGTGTTTGGTAGGTTTCCATAGATGGCCACAGAGCACCGGGCCGAAAACCCAGGTGACCCCCCTTGCAAAACCAGGTGGTTTTGAGATAGGCAAATTTGAAGTCACCTCACTACGTTTTGGGCCCTTGCGTGTCGCGGGAACTTGGGCCTCCCACACAAGTGAGGCCCCATTTTTACCAGGAGACCCAGGGGAACGCTGGGAGGTGGGAAATTTGAGTGAGCCCGGAGATGCCACAACTTTCCCACACAAAAATGTTTGAAAAAAGTGATTTTTTCAGCTAAAATTGAGGTTTGCAGGGGATTCTGGGTAAGGAAACTTTGGGGGATCCACGCAAGCCATACCTCCCTGGAAGCCCCCGGGTGTCTAGTTTTCAGAAATGCATGGGTTTGGTAGGTTTCCCTAGATGGCCGCAGAGTACCGGACCAAAAACCCAGGTGACCCCCCTTGCAAAACCATGTGGTTTTGAGATAGGCAAATTTGAAGACACCTCACTATGTTTTGGGCCCTTGCCTGTCGTGGGAACTTGGTCCTCCCACACAAGTGAGGCACCATTTTTACCGGGAGACCGAGGGGAACGCTGGGAGGTGGAAAATTTGAGTGAGCCCAGTGATGCCACAACTTTCCAACTCAAAAATGTGTGAAAAAAGTGATTTTTTTCAGCTAAAATTGAGGTTTGCAGGGGATTCTGGGTAAGGAAACGTTGGGAGATCCACGCAAGCCATACCTCCCTGGAAGCCCCCGGGTGTCTAGGTTTCAGAAATGCATGGGTTTAGTAGGTTTCCCTAGATGGCCGCAGAGCACCGGGCCAAAAACCCAGGTGACCCCCCTTGCAAAACCAGGTGGTTTTGAGATAGTCAAATTTGAAGTCACCTCACTACGTTTTGGGCCCTTGCCTGTCGCGGGAACTTGGGACTCCCACACAAGTGAGTCACCATTTTTACCGGGAGACCCAGGGGAATGCTGGGAGGTGGGAAATTTGAGTGAGCCCAGTGATGCCACAACTTTCCCACACAAAAATGTGTGAAAAAAGTGATTTTTTTCAGCTAAAATTAAGATTTGCAGGGGATTCTGGGTAAGGAAACTTTGGGGGATCCACGCAAGCCATACCTCCCTGGAAGCCCCCGGGTGTGTAGTTTTTAGAAATGTATGGGTTTGGTAGGTTTCCCTAGATGGCCGCAGAGCACCGGGCCAAAAACCCAGGTGACCCCCCTTGCAAAACCAGGTGGTTTTGAGAGGCAATTTTGATGTTACCTCACTACGTTTTGGGCCCTTGCCTGTCGCGGGTACTTGGGCCTCCCACACAAGTGAGGCACCAGTTTTACCGGGAGACCCAGGGGAACGCTGGGAGGTGGGAAATTTGAGTGAGCCCGGTGATACCACAACTTTCCCACACAAAAATTTGTGAAAAAAGTGATTTTTTCAGCTAAAATTTAGGTTTGCAAGGTATTCTGGGTAAGGAAACTTTGGGGGATCCACGCAAGCCATACCTCCCTGGAAGCCCCCGGGTGTCTAGTTTTCAGAAATGTATGGGTTTGGTAGGTTTCCCTAGATGGCCGCCGAACACCGGGCCAAAAACCCAGGTGACCCCCTTGCAAAACCAGGTGGTCTTGAGATAGGCAAATTTGAAGTCACCTCACTACGTTTTGGGCCCTTGCCTGTCGCGGGAACTTGGGCCTTCCACACAAGTGAGGCACCATTTTTACCGGGAGACCCAGGGGAACGATGGGAGGTGGGAAATTTGAGTGAGCCCCGTGATGCCACAACTTTCCCACACAAAAATGTGTGAAAAAAGTGATTTTTTTCAGCTAAAATTGAGGTTTGCAGGGGATTCTGGGTAAGGAAACGTTGGGGGATCCACGCAAGCCATACCTCCCTGGAAGCCCCCGGGTGTCTAGTTTTCAGAAATGCAGAGGTTTGGTAGGTTTTTCTAGATGGCCGCAGAGCACCGGGCCAAAAACCCAGGTGACCCCCCTTGCAAAACCAGGTGGTTTTGAGAAAGGCAAATTTGAAGTCACCTCACTACGTTTTGGGCCCTTGCCTGTCGCGGAAAATTGCGCCTCCCACACAAGTGAGGCACCATTTTTACCGGGAGACCCAGGGGAACGCTGGGAGGTGGGAAATTTGAGTGAGCCCGGTGATGCCACAACTTTCCCACACAAAAATGTGTGAAAAAAGTGATTTTTTTCAGCTAAAATTGAGGTTTGCAGGGGATTCTGGGTAAGGAAACGTTGGGGGATCCATGCAAGCCATACCTCCCTGGAAGCCCCCGGGTGTCTAGTTTTCAGAAATGTATGGGTTTGGTAGGTTTCCCTAGATGGCCGCAGAGCACCGGGCCAAAAACCCAGGTGACCCCCCTTGCAAAACCAGGTGGTTTTGAGATAGGCAAATTTGAGGTCACCTCACTACGTTTTGGGCCCTTGCCTGTCGCGGGAACTTGGGCCTCCCACACAAGTGAGGCCCCATTTTTACCGGGAGACCCAGGAGAACACTGGGAGGTGGGAAATTTGAGTGAGCCCAGTGATGCCACAATTTTCCCACACAAAAATGTGTGAAAAAAGTGATTTTTTCAGCTAAAATTGAGGTTTGCAGGGGATTCTGGGTACGGAAACGTTGGGGGATCCACGCAGGCCATACCTCCCTGGAAGCCCCCGGGTGTCTAGTTTTCAGAAATGCATGGGTTTGGTAGGTTTCCCTAGATGGCCGCAGAGCACCGGGCCAAAAACCCAGGTGACCCCCCTTGCAAAACCAGGTGGTTTTGAGATAGGCAAATTTGAGGTCACCTCACTACGTTTTGGGCCCTTGCCTGTCGCAGGAACTTGGGCCTCCCACACAAGTGAGGCACCATTTTTACCAGGAGACCTAGGAGAACACTGGGAGGTGGGAAATTTGAGTGAGCCCGGTGATGCCACAACTTTCCCACACAAAAATGTGTGAAAAAAGTGATTTTTTCAGCTAAAATTGAGGTTTGCAGGGGATTCTGGGTACGGAAACGTTGGGGGATCCACGCAGGCCATACCTCCCTGGAAGCCCCCGGGTGTCTAGTTTTCAGAAATGCATGGGTTTGGTAGGTTTCCCTAGATGGCCGCAGAGCACCGGGCCGAAAACCCAGGTGACCCCCCTTGCAAAACCAGGTGGTTTTGAGATAGGCAAATTTGAAGTCACCTCACTACGTTTTGGGCCCTTGCGTGTCGCGGGAACTTGGGCCTCCCACACAAGTGAGGCCCCATTTTATCCAGGAGACCCAGGGGAATGCTGGGAGGTGGGAAATTTGAGTGAGCCCGGTGATGCCACAACTTTACCACACAAAAATGTGTGAAAAAAGTGATTTTTTCAGCTAAAATTGAGGTTTGCAGGGGATTCTGGGTAAGGAAACGTTGGGAGATCCACGCAAGCCATACCTCCCTGGAAGCCCCCGGGTGTCTAGGTTTCAGAAATGCATGGGTTTGGTATGTTTCCCTAGATGGCCGCAGAGCACCGGGCCAAAAACCCAGGTGACCCCCTTGCAAAACCAGGTGGTTTTGAGATAGTCAAATTTGAAGTCACCTCACTACGTTTTGGGCCCTTGCCTGTCACGGGAACTTGGGACTCCCACACAAGTGAGTCACCATTTTTACCGGGAGACCCAGGGGAATGCTGGGAGGTGGGAAATTTGAGTGAGCCCAGTGATGCCACAACTTTCCCACACAAAAATGTGTAAAAAAAGTGATTTATTTCAGCTAAAATTAAGGTTTGCAGGGGATTCTGGGTAAGGAAACTTTGGGGGATCCACGCAAGCCATACCTACCTGGAAGCCCCCGGGTGTGTAGTTTTTAGAAATGTATGGGTTTGGTAGGTTTCCCTAGATGGCCGCAGAGCACCGGGCCAAAAACCCAGGTGACCCCCCTTGCAAAACCAGGTGGTTTTGAGATAGGCAATTTTGATGTCACCTCACTACGTTTTGGGCCCTTGCCTGTCACGGGTACTAGGGCCTCCCACACAAGTGAGGCACCATTTTTACCGGGAGACCCAGGGGAATAGTGGGAGGTGGGAAATTTGAGTGAGCCCGGTGATGCCACAACTTTCCCACACAAAAATGTGTGAAAAAAGTGATTTTTTCAGCTAAAATTGAGGTTTGCAGGGGATTCTGGGTATGGAAACGTTGGGGGATCCACGCAGGCCATACCTCCCTCGAAGCCCCCGGGTGTCTAGTTTTCAGAAATGTATGGGTTTGGTAGGTTTCCCTAGATGGCCGCAGAGCACCGGGCCAAAAACCCAGGTGACCCCCCTTGCAAAACCAGGTGGTTTTGAGATAGGCAAATTTGAAGTCACCTCACTACGTTTTGGGCCCTTGCCTGTCGCGGGAACTTGGGCCTCCCACACAAGTGAGGCACCATTTTTACCGGGAGACCCAGGGGAATGCTGGGAGGTGGGAAATTTGAGTGAGCCCTGTGATGCCACAACTTTCCCACACAAAAATGTGTGAAAAAAGTGATTTTTTCAGCTAAAATTGAGGTTTGCAGGGGATTCTGGGTACGGAAACGTTGGGGGATCCACGCAGGCCATACCTCCCTGGAAGCCCCCGGGTGTCTAGTTTTCAGAAATGCATGGGTTTGGTAGGTTTCCCTAGATGGCCGCAGAGCACCGGGCCAAAAACCCAGGTGACCCCCCTTGCAAAACCAGGTGGTTTTGAGATAGGCAAATTTGAGGTCACCTCACTACGTTTTGGGCCCTTGCCTGTCGCGGGAACTTGGGCGTCCCACACAAGTGAGGCACCATTTTTACCGGGAGACCCAGGAGAACACTGGGAAGTTGGAAATTTGAGTGAGCCCGGTGATGCCACAACTTTCCCACACAAAAATGTGTGAAAAAAGTGATTTTTTCAGCTAAAATTGAGGTTTGCAGGGGATTCTGGGTACGGAAACGTTGGGGGATCCACGCAGGCCATACCTCCCTGGAAGCCCCCGGGTGTCTAGTTTTCAGAAATGCATGGGTTTGGTAGGTTTCTCTAGATGGCCGCAGAGCACCGGGCCAAAAACCCAGGTGACCCCCCTTGCAAAACCAGGTGGTTTTTAGATAGGCAAATTTGAAGTCACCTCACTACGTTTTGGGCCCTTGCCTGTCGCGGGAACTTGGGCCTCCCACACAAGTGAGGCACCATTTTTACCGGGAGACCCAGGGGAATGCTGGGAGGTGGGAAATTTGAGTGAGCCCGGTGATGCCACAACTTTCCCACACAAAAATGTGTGAAAAAAGTGATTTTTTTCGGCTAAAATTGAGGTTTGCAGGGGATTCTGGGTAAGGAAACTTTGGGGGATCCACGCAAGCCATACCTCCCTGGAAGCCCCCGGGTGTCTAGTTTTCAGAAATGCATGGGTTTGGTAGGTTTCCCTAGATGGCCGCAGAGCACCGGGCCAAAAACCCAGGTGACCCCCCCTTGCAAAACCAGGTGGTTTTGAGATAGGCAAAATTGAAGTCACCTCACTACGTTTTGGGCCCTTGCCTGTCGCGGGTACTTGGGCCTCCCACACAAGTGAGGCACCATTTTTACCGGGAGACCCAGGGGAACGCTGGGAGGTGGGAAATTTGAGTGAGCCCGGTGATGCCACAACTTTCCCACAAAAAAATGTGTGAAAAAAGTTATTTTTTTCAGCTAAAATTGAGGTTTGCAGGGAATTCTGGGTAAGGAAACGTTGGGGGATCCACGAATGCCATACCTCCCTGGAAGCCCCCGGTGTCTAGTTTTCAGAAATGTATGTGTTTGGTAGGTTTCCATAGATGGCCACAGAGCACCGGGCCGAAAACCCAGGTGACCCCCCTTGCAAAACCAGGTGGTTTTGAGATAGGCAAATTTGAAGTCACCTCACTACGTTTTGGGCCCTTGCGTGTCGTGGGAACTTGGGCCTCCCACACAAGTGAGGCCCCATTTTTACCAGGAGACCCAGGGGAACGCTGGGAGGTGGGAAATTTGAGTGAGCCCGGTGATGCCACAACTTTCCCACACAAAAATGTGTGAAAAAAGTGATTTTTTTCAGCTAAAATTGAGGTTTGCAGGGGATTCTGGGTAAGGAAACGTTGGGAGATCCACGCAAGCCATACCTCCCTGGAAGCCCCCGGGTGTCTAGGTTTCAGAAATGCATGGGTTTGGTAGGTTTCCCTAGATGGCCGCAGAGCACCGGGCCGAAAACCCAGGTGACCCCCCTTGCAAAACCAGGTGGTTTTGAGATAGGCAAATTTGAAGTCACCTCACTACGTTTTGGGCCCTTGCGTGTCGCGGGAACTTGGGCCTCCCACACAAGTGAGGCCCCATTTTATCCAGGAGACCCAGGGGAATGCTGGGAGGTGGGAAATTTGAGTGAGCCCGGTGATGCCACAACTTTCCCACACAAAAACGTGTGAAAAAAGTGATTTTCTTTCAGCTAAAATTGAGGTTTGCAGGGGATTCTGGGTAAGGAAACGTTGGGAGATCCACGCAAGCCATACCTCCCTGGAAGCCCCCGGGTGTCTAGGTTTCAGAAATGCATGGGTTTGGTAGGTTTCCCTAGATGGCCGCAGAGCACCGGGCCAAAAACCCAGGTGACCCCCCTTGCAAAACCAGGTGGTTTTGAGATAGTCAAATTTGAAGTCACCTCACTACGTTTTGGGCCCTTGCCTGTCGCGGGAACTTGGGACTCCCAGACAGTGAGTCACCATTTTTACCGGGAGACCCAGGGGAATGCTGGGAGGTGGGAAATTTGAGTGAGCCCAGTGATGCCACAACTTTCCCACACAAAAATGTGTGAAAAAAGTGATTTTTTTCAGCTAAAATTAAGGTTTGCAGGGGATTCTGGGTAAGGAAACTTTGGGGGATCCACGCAAGCCATACCTCTCTGGAAGCCCCCGGGTGTGTAGTTTTTAGAAATGTATGGGTTTGGTAGGTTTCCCTAGATGGCCGCAGAGCACCGGGCCAAAAACCCAGGTGACCCCCCTTGCAAAACCAGGTGGTTTTGAGATAGGCAATTTTGATGTCACCTCACTATGTTTTGGGCCCTTGCCTGTCGCGGGTACTTGGGCCTCCCACACAAGTGAGGCACCATTTTTACTGGGAGACCCAGGGGAACGCTGGGAGGTGGGAAATTTGAGTGAGTCCGGTGATGCCACAACTTTCCCACAAAAAAATGTGTGAAAAAAGTTATTTTGTTCAGCTAAAATTGAGGTTTGCAGGGAATTCTGGGTAAGGAAACGTTGGGGGATCCACGCATGCCATACCTCCCTGGAAGCCCCCGGTGTCTAGTTTTCAGAAATGTATGTGTTTGGTAGGTTTCCATAGATGGCCGCAGAGCACCGGGCCAAAAACCCAGGTGACCCCCCTTGCAAAACCAGGTGGTTTTGAGATAGGCAAATTTGAAGTCACCTCACTACGTTTTGGGCCCTTGCCTGTCGCGGGAACTTGGGCCTCCCACACAAGTGAGGCACCATTTTTACCGGGAGACCCAGGAGAACACTGGGAGGTTGGAAATTTGAGTGAGCCCGGTGATGCCACAACTTTCCCACACAAAAATGTGTGAAAAAAGTGATTTTTTCAGCTAAAATTGAGGTTTGCAGGGGATTCTGGGTAAGGAAACGTTGGGAGATCCACGTAAGCCATACCTCCCTGGAAGCCCCCGGGTGTCTAGGTTTCAGAAATGCATGGGTTTGGTAGGTTTCCCTAGATGGCCGCAGAGCACCGGGCCAAAAACCCAGGTGACCCCCCTTGCAAAACCAGGTGGTTTTGAGATAGGCAAAATTGAAGTCACCTCACTACTTTTTGGGCCCTTGCCTGTCGCGGGAACTTGGGACTCCCACACAAGTGAGTCACCATTTTTACCGGGAGACCCAGGGGAATGCTGGGAGGTGGGAAATTTGAGTGAGCCCAGTGATGCCACAACTTTCCCACACAAAAATGTGTGAAAAAAGTTATTTTTTTCAGCTAAAATTGAGGTTTGCAGGGGATTCTGGGTAAGGAAACGTTGGGGGATCCATGCAAGCCATACCTCCCTGGAAGCCCCCGGGTGTCTAGTTTTCAGAAATTTATGGGTTTGGTAGGTTTCCCTAGATGGCCGCAGAGCACCGGGTTAAAAACCCAGGTGACCTCCCTTGCAAAACCAGGTGGTTTTGAGATAGGTAAATTTGAAGTCACCTCACTACGTTTTGGGCCCTTGCCTGTCGCGGGAACTTGGGCCTCCCACACAAGTGAGGCACCATTTTTACCGGGAGACCCAGGGGAATGCTGGGAGGTGGGAAATTTGAGTGAGCCCGGTGATGCCACAACTTTCCCACACAAAAATGTGTGAAAAAAGTGATTTTTTTCGGCTAAAATTGAGGTTTGCAGGGGATTCTGGGTAAGGAAACTTTGGGGGATCCACGCAAGCCATACCTCCCTGGAAGCCCCCGGGTGTCTAGTTTTCAGAAATGCATGGGTTTGGTAGGTTTCCCTAGATGGCCGCAGAGCACCGGGCCAAAAACCCAGGTGACCCCCCCTTGCAAAACCAGGTGGTTTTGAGATAGGCAAAATTGAAGTCACCTCACTACGTTTTGGGCCCTTGCCTGTCGCGGGAACTTGGGCCTCCCACACAAGTGAGGCACCATTTTAACCGGGAGACCCAGGGGAATGCTGGGAGGTGGGAAATTTGAGTGAGCCCGGTGATGCCACAACTTTCCCACAAAAAAATGTGTGAAAAAAGTTATTTTTTTCAGCAAAAATTGAGGTTTGCAGGGAATTCTGGGTAAGGAAACGTTGGGGGATCCACGCATGCCATACCTCCCTGGAAGCCCCCGGTGTCTAGTTTTCAGAAATGTATGTGTTTGGTAGGTTTCCATAGATGGCCACAGAGCACCGGGCCGAAAACCCAGGTGACCCCCCTTGCAAAACCAGGTGGTTTTGAGATAGGCAAATTTGAAGTCACCTCACTACGTTTTGGGCCCTTGCGTGTCGCGGGAACTTGGGCCTCCCACACAAGTGAGGCCCCATTTTTACCAGGAGACCCAGGGGAACGCTGGGAGGTGGGAAATTTGAGTGAGCCCGGTGATGCCACAACTTTCCCACACAAAAATGTGTGAAAAAAGTGATTTTTTCAGCTAAAATTGAGGTTTGCAGGGGATTCTGGGTAAGGAAACTTTGGGGGATCCACGCAAGCCATACCTCCCTGGAAGCCCCCGGGTGTCTAGTTTTCAGAAATGTATGGGTTTGGTAGGTTTCCCTAGATGGCCGCAGAGCACCGGGCCAAAAACCCAGGTGACCCGCCTTGCAAAACCAGGTGGTTTTGAGATAGGCAAATTTGAGGTCACCTCACTACGTTTTGGGCCCTTGCCTGTCGCGGGAACTTGGGCCTCCCACACAAGTGAGGCACCATTTTTACCAGGAGACCCAGGAGAACACTGGGAGGTGGGAAATTTGAGTGAGCCCCGTGATGCCACAACTTTCCCACACAAAAATGTGTGAAAAAAGTGATTTTTTCAGCTAAAATTGAGGTTTGCAGGGGATTCTGGGTACGGAAACGTTGGGGGATCCACACAGGCCATACCTCCCTGGAAGCCCCCGGGTGTCTAGTTTTCAGAAATGCATAGGTTTGGTAGGTTTCCCTAGATGGCCGCAGAGCACCGGGCCAAAAACCCAGGTGACCCCCCTTGCAAAACCAGGTGGTTTTGAGATAGGCAAATTTGAAGTCACCTCACTACGTTTTGGGCTCTTGCCTGTCGCGGGAACTTGGGCCTCCCACACAAGTGAGGCACCATTTTTACCGGGAGACCCAGGGGAATGCTGGCAGGTGGGAAATTTGAGTGTGCCCGGTGATGCCACAACTTTCCCACACAAAAATGTGTGAAAAAAGTGATTTTTTCAGCTAAAATTGAGGTTTGCAGGGGATTCTGGGTACGGAAACGTTGGGGGATCCACGAAGGCCATACCTCCCTGGAAGCCCCCGGGTGTCTAGTTTTCAGAAATGCATGGGTTTGGTAGGTTTCCCTAGATGGCCGCAGAGCACCGGGCCAAAACCCCAGGTGACCCCCCTTGCAAAACCAGGTGGTTTTGAGATAGGCAAATTTGAAGTCACCTCACTACGTTTTGGGCCCTTGCCTGTCGCGGGAACTTGGGCCTCCCACACAAGTGAGGCACCATTTTTACCGGGAGACCCAAGGGAATGCTGGGAGGTGGGAAATTTGAGTAAGCCCGGTGATGCCACAACTTTCCCACACAAAAATGTGTGAAAACAGTTATTTTTTTCAGCTAAAATTGAGGTTTGCAGGGGATTCTGGGTAAGGAAACGTTGGGGGATCCATGCAAGCCATACCTCCCTGGAAGCCCCCGGGTGTCTAGTTTTCAGAAATGTATGGGTTTGGTAGGTTTCCCTAGATGGCCGCAGAGCACCGGGCCAAAAACCCAGGTGACCCCCCTTGCAAAACCAGGTGGTTTTGAGATAGGCAAATTTGAGGTCACCTCACTGCGTTTTGGGCCCTTGCCTGTCACAGGAACTTGGGCCTCCCACACAAGTGAGGCACCATTTTTACCGGGAGACCCAGTAGAACACTGGGAGGTGGGAAATTTGAGTGAGCCCGGTGATGCCACAACTTTCCCACACAAAAATGTGTGAAAAAAGTGATTTTTTTCAGCTAAAATTGAGGTTTGCAGGGGATTCTGGGTAAGGAAACTTTGGGGGATCCACACAAGCCATACCTCCCTGGAAGCCCCCGGGTGTCTAGTTTTCAGAAATGCATGGGTTTGGTAGGTTTCCCTAGATGGCCGCAGAGCACCGGGCCAAAAACCCAGGTGACCCCCCCTTGCAAAACCAGGCGGTTTTGAGATAGGCAAAATTGAAGTCACCTCACTACGTTTTGGGCCCTTGCCTGTCGCGGGAACTTGGGCCTCCCACACAAGTGAGGCACTGTTGGACTTGGCCCTTTTTGCAGGGTCATCCCTAAACTTTTTGCCTTCCTCCTGTATTTTTTCTGACCTGTTGTTGGCTGTTTCATGACTCTGGGCACCTTACCACTGCTGACCAGTGCTAAGGTGCATATGCTCTCCCTATGGTAAAATGTATACATTGATTGGTGTCCATGTTTGGCTTATTCGGTTTACTATCAGCCCCTAGTAAAGTGCACCAGGAGTGCCAGGGCTTGTAAATGCGAATGCTGCTGGTGGGCCTGCAGCGCTGGTTGCGCCACCCACACAAAGCGGCCTTGTAAAATGTGTCTAGGGTCTGCCACCGCAGAGCCTGTGCGCGGTCCGGGACCGTCGCGCTGACTGCGCAAGTGCCCCCACTTGCCAGTCCCTAAACCTTCCCTTACTTACATATTAGCCACCCCTCTGGTAGGCCCAAGGGCCGGGTGCATTGTAGGCATAAGGTAGGACATGCCCTGATGTGTGTGGCATGTCTTAGTAGTGAATTACAGCCATTTTCGTTCTTCACTATTGAAGGCTACCTGCTCTCCATAGGCCAGGATGGGCTGCCGGGATCACGCCGACGCTGTGACCCCAGTGGACTCAGAGAGCATGGTAGAAGTGTCAAGTTTAGTATGCCTGAACTCAGAATAATAAAATACTTCTTTTAGTAAAGTTTATTTTAATATCCTGCGTTTGTAAATACTACTTTTAGAAAGTTAGTATTTACTGACCTGGCCATTTCAGTCCGCCTCTGCTGTGTGTGTGTGTTCTGCCTAGCAACAGTAAGGAGCAGGGTTGGGGAATCCCCAGAGACAGGCTAGCTGCCAGGTGGTGGGTAGAGAGATTACACCAGGATGGGTGGGAGGAGTCCACCTTGACTCTTGAATAGACCTGTGCTCTGCCACCACAAAGCCGGCGCCGCCCCCTGTGGAGCGGCTGATGTCTCTGCCCTGCTGCTGAAAGGAAAGAGCAGAGTCACCATAACAAAGTGCTCCAGAACTGGACTGAGCCAGGCCCAGGCCCCCTGGCGCTAAAGAACAAAAAAATCACTGTATAAAAGTAGGAGCCTGGCTCCTAAGAAATCAGAATCCTGTTTACCACAAAGAACCTCTGCCCGACTAGAAGGAGAAGAAGACGCTGGAGGAGCTGGCCTGCTGCTTGCCTTGCTGAGAAAGGAGAGGAAGAGACTTACTGAAAAGACTTTGCTACTTTGTGCTTGAACATTCTCCAAGGGCTTGATCTGAGCTTGCCCCCTGAACTGAACCCCAGGAACAGTGGGTTCTCTGTGCTTCTTGCTCATCCTCCAATTCGAGCCGTGTGGGCGTCCCGCTGGAAAAGAGACTGCGCCCCTCATCGCCCCTCCTAGGGCCGTGACACACAGGAGCTCGCCTGCCGCAATCCCGTGAGAGCCCCGCTCCGTCCGGAGCCGCTCTCTGTCCCCGGGCCAGGCCGCCTGCACCCCTGTCACCGCCTGCCATTGGAGTGCGCTGAACGCGCTATCACCCCTCCTGCCGGAAGCCGTCCGACGACTGTGATCTACGCCGGGTCATCCAGCTGCACTGACTGTGCCCTGTGACCCCGCTTCGCTATCCCCGGACACCTCAGGCCGCGCCGCCCCCGCTGTGGAGACCCTCCTGCACCGCCGTGCTAAAGGGTCGCTGGCCGCGCCTGCCTACGTGCCCACACCTGCTGATTGAGGACCCAAGAACACGTCTGAAGCCGAGAGTCGCACCGACCTGTGCCGACTCTCCACATCACGAAAGAAGCTCCAGTATCGGGCTCGGGGCCCGCAACGCCTTATTTCCCCGTTCGCAGGAACCGATCTCTGTGAGTACTGGAACTACAAGTAAAGAACCTACGAACTATCCATTTGAAACTACGAACCAAGAACATTTGCCTGCTGTATAACCTGGTGGCCTAGCGAAAACGTTATTGGTCTTGTGATAAGTCTGTTGAGATATATATACCTTATTTTTACATAAAGAATCGTATTTTTATATATATCCAAGTCTGGTGTCCGTTTCTGGGGGGATTGATGTATTTACTGTGTGTACGATTGTAAGTGCTTAACCAACAACGCCTGAGGAATCGCCTTGGCTGCTCACGCCACGCACCTAGAGGGTGAGCAAGGGTCATTCGCGAGGGGTTATCCTGCGCCCTGACGTGGAGGAGAGGGTTCCTGCTTGACACAAGGGCAACCTTGCGCCAACCAGAGATCCCCGACTCTAACATTGTTGGCAGCGGTTGGGATTTCGGATTTGCACTTGTAATTTGCATACAGTGAATTATTAATCACCAGATAGTGAGAGCAGACCAAATAACGCAGCCACAGGTTTGTAATTGTTGAACTTTGTTGAGACATCTGCCATTACTGCAACCATGCCTGGCTCACACTCCGCTGGAAGAGCACTCTCTGTGATTTCTGGAATAGATGAGGTGGATTGGGAGAGACTGGAAGGCTACACGATGGAGCAATTGAAAGGCTACAGTGTAAAATTCAGAGTCCCCCATGCTGGATGCAAGAGGAAGCCCCAGTACACCAAGGCGTTGAAAGCCTGGAAGGAGTCACGAGACCTACGGAATGCGGGGGACATCGTTCCACCCGACAACCTCGTGGAGCCCAGCAGAGTCCTGTCCCCAGAGGAGCTGGCAGACAGGGCAGCAGACAGGGCGCATGCAATGGAGATGGCAAAGTTGGCAGGACAAATGGAAATGGAGAAGCAGAAGTTGGCCTTGGAGGCACAACGACGCCAAATGGATCATGATCTAAAAATGAGGGAGTTGGATCGCAAGATCAAGAGTTTAGACCGCTCTCCCTCTGGTGGCAGCAATATTGAGTTTTACAGTGCTGAGAGAGTAGTACGCACACCCAGAGATGTGGCGCCTGACTTGAAGGAGGGGGTTAACATACACCAGGAGGTTCAAGGGCATGAGGTAGCTCCAGTAGTGCGCAGTATCCCTGAAGGGAATAGGGTAACTGGCGCAGGGGTTCATAGTCCTAGTGGAGGGAGGGACACTCTACTGACTCTAGCTGAGAGGTACAGGGAGAGGGGTTCCCCCAAAATTGAAGTCCTGGTGGGTGAGTGTGAAGACCGCCCAGAAGAGTGTGGGTTGTGGGACAGAGACAGTCAGATACTGTCTTGCCAGTCTCAGGAGAGTGGTGTGGAGTACGTGTGTGAGGCACTGGATGGTGAGGTCAAGGATAGTTTGGTTAACCCTGCTAGGGGGCTGTGTGATCCAATTGTGGGAGAGCATATTGTAAGTCCCTGTTTTCCAGAGCTATGCCAACACCTGTGTGAGGGTGAGTTCTCTGACCGCAGAGAGCCCACATTGGAGGCAGACCTTTTGGTGGATTCCAGAGGGTCTGGAGAGGCATTGGGGAGTGACCCTGTGGGGAGTGGCTCAGGTATCTTCCAACCCATAGTGGTGGAAGTGGTGCAGAGTAGCCCAGCTAGGTCCCATGATAGTGGGAGGGGTGTAGGGGCTCACGTCCTGTCTCAGTGGAGAAGGAGTGAATGTGGGGCTGCATGCCCCCAGGTGCCCGAAACCCAGTCTCAGAGCCTGGATGGTTCTTTAAGGGAACACCAGGCGAGGAGCCTAGGCTGTCCTGATGGGCCGCCCGTTGAGGGTGATCCCCTAGTGTCTGGTGAGCTGGGAGCGTCTGTAAGCAGGCCTCCCTCAGTTCTGGTGTCTGGCAGTACCGCTCAAGTTGGGAGGGTGCAGAGGTCCAGATTGAGGGGTGAGAGGGGGAAAGAGTCCCCAGTGGAAGAACCAGTGGGTCAGGGGCCAGCCAGAAGGGCTGCGTCCCCCGTAAGTGACCATGGTGACACCACTTATGTCCTGGGGGATCTTCAGGCACTGTCAGATGGACAGGGGTCGGGAGATCAGCGCCAGGCAGACTGTCACACGACACATGAGTTATGTGTCACCCTCAGGGGGGGCATGCGTGCTCCCCGGGAAGTCCTGGTGCGCCAGGCGAGCGTTCAACCGCATGGGTTGGTCCCAGGGTTGGGAAGCCAGGTTCAGGTGTTGTCTGACCTGGAGGGTGGGACTACTGTAATCAGTGTCCTGACCCATGTTGCTTCTGGGGGTACCACGCCAGTTGGGAGTGGGCAGTACTCTGGAAGGGGGTGCAGAGGGAGGGAGTCCTCGCCTCTGACCCCGGCTCAACTGAAGGGTTTAGACCCTAGGTTGGAGGGCCAGGTTCAGGGTGTCCCTCCTGACCTGGACGCCCAGTTGCAGGATAGAACACCTGAACTGGTGGGCGAATTGCGCAGGACACCTGCCCCAGGTGCCCTGGCAATTCTGGAAGGGGGTACCACTCCAGGTGGGAGGGTACAGAGCCCCAAGGAGAAGGACCGGGTGTGGGAGAGGCCACCCCAGTCTTGGGTCCAGCCGCCGGGTACAGTCCTGGGGCTGGTGGGTCAGTGCCAGGATGTCATACCTGACCTGACAAGGGGGAGAATGGACAAAGGGTGCCAAGCACCTGGGGCTACCGCCCCCCGCTCCCTGGCGCCACAGAGGATTGAGAGCCCTGAGAGGCATACGGCCTGGGTCTCATCCCTGACTACTGTCAGTGGCCACTGTAGCATTTTGCTGTCTGTCTGTTGGGACACACCTGTGGGCCAGTTACGGTTAGGTGCTGCACAGGTGGTGTCCACGGGTGAGGAGAAGGGTTCCCCATGGATTGGCTTGGTGGGCCCTGAGAGTATGGACAGAGGGAGTCCGATAGGTTCAGATTGGCGTAGAAATGGAGTCTGCCCCTGCAGTTGCGGGCCAGGTCCTTGTTCTATCGCCCCAAGCAGGGAAGACCATCACGGTGGTGATTGGTCTACCCTGCGTTTCGGCTGGAAGGGGGTTGTGTTGGACTTGGCCCTTTTTGCAGGGTCATCCCTAAACTTTTTGCCTTCCTCCTGTATTTTTTCTGACCTGTTGTTGGCTGTTTTATGACTCTGGGCACCTTACCACTGCTGACCAGTGCTAAGGTGCATATGCTCTCCCTATGGTAAAATGTATACATTGATTGGTGTCCATGTTTGGCTTATTCGGTTTACTATCAGCCCCTAGTAAAGTGCACCAGGAGTGCCAGGGCTTGTAAATGCGAATGCTGCTGGTGGGCCTGCAGCGCTGGTTGCGCCCCCCACAGAAAGCGGCCTTGTAAAATGTGTCTAGGGTCTGCCACCGCAGAGCCTGTGCGCGGTCCGGGACCGTCGCGCTGACTGCGCAAGTGCCCCCACTTGCCAGTCCCTAAACCTTCCCTTACTTACATATTAGCCACCCCTCTGGTAGGCCCAAGGGCCGGGTGCATTGTAGGCATAAGGTAGGACATGCCCTGATGTGTGTGGCATGTCTTAGTAGTGAATTACAGCCATTTTCGTTCTTCACTATTGAAGGCTACCTGCTCTCCATAGGCCAGGATGGGCTGCCGGGATCACGCCGACGCTGTGACCCCAGTGGACTCAGAGAGCATGGTAGAAGTGTCAAGTTTAGTATGCCTGAACTCAGAATAATAAAATACTTCTTTTAGTAAAGTTTATTTTAATATCCTGCGTTTGTAAATACTACTTTTAGAAAGTTAGTATTTACTGACCTGGCCATTTCAGTCCGCCTCTGCTGTGTGTGTGTGTTCTGCCTAGCAACAGTAAGGAGCAGGGTTGGGGAATCCCCAGAGACAGGCTAGCTGCCAGGTGGTGGGTAGAGAGATTACACCAGGATGGGTGGGAGGAGTCCACCTTGACTCTTGAATAGACCTGTGCTCTGCCACCACAAAGCCGGCGCCGCCCCCTGTGGAGCGGCTGATGTCTCTGCCCTGCTGCTGAAAGGAAAGAGCAGAGTCACCATAACAAAGTGCTCCAGAACTGGACTGAGCCAGGCCCAGGCCCCCTGGCGCTAAAGAACAAAAGAATCACTGTATAAAAGTAGGAGCCTGGCTCCTAAGAAATCAGAATCCTGTTTACCACAAAGAACCTCTGCCCGACTAGAAGGAGAAGAAGACGCTGGAGGAGCTGGCCTGCTGCTTGCCTTGCTGAGAAAGGAGAGGAAGAGACTTACTGAAAAGACTTTGCTACTTTGTGCTTGAACATTCTCCAAGGGCTTGATCTGAGCTTGCCCCCTGAACTGAACCCCAGGAACAGTGGGTTCTCTGTGCTTCTTGCTCATCCTCCAATTCGAGCCGTGTGGGCGTCCCGCTGGAAAAGAGACTGCGCCCCTCATCGCCCCTCCTAGGGCCGTGACACACAGGAGCTCGCCTGCCGCAATCCCGTGAGAGCCCCGCTCCGTCCGGAGCCGCTCTCTGTCCCCGGGCCAGGCCGCCTGCACCCCTGTCACCGCCTGCCATTGGAGTGCGCTGAACGCGCTATCACCCCTCCTGCCGGAAGCCGTCCGACGACTGTGATCTACGCCGGGTCATCCAGCTGCACTGACTGTGCCCTGTGACCCCGCTTTGCTATCCCCGGACACCTCAGGCCGCGCCGCCCCCGCTGTGGAGACCCTCCTGCACCGCCGTGCTAAAGGGTCGCTGGCCGCGCCTGCCTACGTGCCCACACCTGCTGATTGAGGACCCAAGAACACGTCTGAAGCCGAGAGTCGCACCGACCTGTGCCGACTCTCCACATCACGAAAGAAGCTCCAGTATCGGGCTCGGGGCCCGCAACGCCTTATTTCCCCGTTCGCAGGAACCGATCTCTGTGAGTACTGGAACTACAAGTAAAGAACCTACGAACTATCCATTTGAAACTACGAACCAAGAACATTTGCCTGCTGTATAACCTGGTGGCCTAGCGAAAACGTTATTGGTCTTGTGATAAGTCTGTTGAGATATATATACCTTATTTTTACATAAAGAATCGTATTTTTATATATATCCAAGTCTGGTGTCCGTTTCTGGGGGGATTGATGTATTTACTGTGTGTACGATTGTAAGTGCTTAACCAACAACGCCTGAGGAATCGCCTTGGCTGCTCACGCCACGCACCTAGAGGGTGAGCAAGGGTCATTCGCGAGGGGTTATCCTGCGCCCTGACGTGGAGGAGAGGGTTCCTGCTTGACACAAGGGCAACCTTGCGCCAACCAGAGATCCCCGACTCTAACAGGCACCATTTTAACCGAGAGACCCAGGGGAATGCTGGGAGGTGGGAAATTTGAGTGAGCCCGGTGATGCCACAACTTTCCCACAAAAAAATGTGTGAAAAAAGTTATTTTTTTCAGCTAAAATTGAGGTTTGCAGGGAATTCTGGGTAAGGAAACGTTGGGGGATCCACGCATGCCATACCTCCCTGGAATCTCCCGGTGTCTAGTTTTCAGAAATGTATGTGTTTGGTAGGTTTCCATAGATGGCCACAGAGCACCGGGCCGAAAACCCAGGTGACCCCCCTTGCAAAACCAGGTGGTTTTGAGATAGGCAAATTTGAAGTCACCTCACTACGTTTTGGGCCCTTGCGTGTCGCGGGAACTTGGGCCTCCCACACAAGTGAGGCCCCATTTTTACCAGGAGACCCAGGGGAACGCTGGGAGGTGGGAAATTTGAGTGAGCCCGGAGATGCCACAACTTTCCCACACAAAAATGTTTGAAAAAAGTGATTTTTTCAGCTAAAATTGAGGTTTGCAGGGGATTCTGGGTAAGGAAACTTTGGGGGATCCACGCAAGCCATACCTCCCTGGAAGCCCCCGGGTGTCTAGGTTTCAGAAATGCATGGGTTTAGTAGGTTTCCCTAGATGGCCGCAGAGCACCGGGCCAAAAACCCAGGTGACCCCCCTTGCAAAACCAGGTGGTTTTGAGATAGTCAAATTTGAAGTCACCTCACTACGTTTTGGGCCCTTGCCTGTCGCGGGAACTTGGGACTCCCACACAAGTGAGTCACCATTTTTACTGGGAGACCCAGGGGAATGCTGGGAGGTGGGAAATTTGAGTGAGCCCAGTGATGCCACAACTTTCCCACACAAAAATGTGTGAAAAAAGTGATTTTTTTCAGCTAAAATTAAGATTTGCAGGGGATTCTGGGTAAGGAAACTTTGGGGGATCCACGCAAGCCATACCTCCCTGGAAGCCCCCGGGTGTGTAGTTTTTAGAAATGTATGGGTTTGGTAGGTTTCCCTAGATGGCCGCAGAGCACCGGGCCAAAAACCCAGGTGACCCCCCTTGCAAAACCAGGTGGTTTTGAGAGGCAATTTTGATGTTACCTCACTACGTTTTGGGCCCTTGCCTGTCGCGGGTACTTGGGCCTCCCACACAAGTGAGGCACCAGTTTTACCGGGAGACCCAGGGGAACGCTGGGAGGTGGGAAATTTGAGTGAGCCCGGTGATACCACAACTTTCCCACACAAAAATTTGTGAAAAAAGTGATTTTTTCAGCTAAAATTTAGGTTTGCAAGGTATTCTGGGTAAGGAAACTTTGGGGGATCCACGCAAGCCATACCTCCCTGGAAGCCCCCGGGTGTCTAGTTTTCAGAAATGTATGGGTTTGGTAGGTTTCCCTAGATGGCCGCCGAACACCGGGCCAAAAACCCAGGTGACCCCCTTGCAAAACCAGGTGGTCTTGAGATAGGCAAATTTGAAGTCACCTCACTACGTTTTGGGCCCTTGCCTGTCGCGGGAACTTGGGCCTTCCACACAAGTGAGGCACCATTTTTACCGGGAGACCCAGGGGAACGATGGGAGGTGGGAAATTTGAGTGAGCCCCGTGATGCCACAACTTTCCCACACAAAAATGTGTGAAAAAAGTGATTTTTTTCAGCTAAAATTGAGGTTTGCAGGGGATTCTGGGTAAGGAAACGTTGGGGGATCCACGCAAGCCATACCTCCCTGGAAGCCCCCGGGTGTCTAGTTTTCAGAAATGCAGAGGTTTGGTAGGTTTTTCTAGATGGCCGCAGAGCACCGGGCCAAAAACCCAGGTGACCCCCCTTGCAAAACCAGGTGGTTTTGAGAAAGGCAAATTTGAAGTCACCTCACTACGTTTTGGGCCCTTGCCTGTCGCGGAAAATTGCGCCTCCCACACAAGTGAGGCACCATTTTTACCGGGAGACCCAGGGGAACGCTGGGAGGTGGGAAATTTGAGTGAGCCCGGTGATGCCACAACTTTCCCACACAAAAATGTGTGAAAAAAGTGATTTTTTTCAGCTAAAATTGAGGTTTGCAGGGGATTCTGGGTAAGGAAACGTTGGGGGATCCATGCAAGCCATACCTCCCTGGAAGCCCCCGGGTGTCTAGTTTTCAGAAATGTATGGGTTTGGTAGGTTTCCCTAGATGGCCGCAGAGCACCGGGCCAAAAACCCAGGTGACCCCCCTTGCAAAACCAGGTGGTTTTGAGATAGGCAAATTTGAGGTCACCTCACTACGTTTTGGGCCCTTGCCTGTCGCGGGAACTTGGGCCTCCCACACAAGTGAGGCCCCATTTTTACCGGGAGACCCAGGAGAACACTGGGAGGTGGGAAATTTGAGTGAGCCCAGTGATGCCACAATTTTCCCACACAAAAATGTGTGAAAAAAGTGATTTTTTCAGCTAAAATTGAGGTTTGCAGGGGATTCTGGGTACGGAAACGTTGGGGGATCCACGCAGGCCATACCTCCCTGGAAGCCCCCGGGTGTCTAGTTTTCAGAAATGCATGGGTTTGGTAGGTTTCCCTAGATGGCCGCAGAGCACCGGGCCAAAAACCCAGGTGACCCCCCTTGCAAAACCAGGTGGTTTTGAGATAGGCAAATTTGAGGTCACCTCACTACGTTTTGGGCCCTTGCCTGTCGCAGGAACTTGGGCCTCCCACACAAGTGAGGCACCATTTTTACCAGGAGACCTAGGAGAACACTGGGAGGTGGGAAATTTGAGTGAGCCCGGTGATGCCACAACTTTCCCACACAAAAATGTGTGAAAAAAGTGATTTTTTCAGCTAAAATTGAGGTTTGCAGGGGATTCTGGGTACGGAAACGTTGGGGGATCCACGCAGGCCATACCTCCCTGGAAGCCCCCGGGTGTCTAGTTTTCAGAAATGCATGGGTTTGGTAGGTTTCCCTAGATGGCCGCAGAGCACCGGGCCGAAAACCCAGGTGACCCCCCTTGCAAAACCAGGTGGTTTTGAGATAGGCAAATTTGAAGTCACCTCACTACGTTTTGGGCCCTTGCGTGTCGCGGGAACTTGGGCCTCCCACACAAGTGAGGCCCCATTTTATCCAGGAGACCCAGGGGAACGCTGGGAGGTGGGAAATTTGAGTGAGCCCGGTGATGCCACAACTTTACCACACAAAAATGTGTGAAAAAAGTGATTTTTTCAGCTAAAATTGAGGTTTGCAGGGGATTCTGGGTAAGGAAACGTTGGGAGATCCACGCAAGCCATACCTCCCTGGAAGCCCCCGGGTGTCTAGGTTTCAGAAATGCATGGGTTTGGTATGTTTCCCTAGATGGCCGCAGAGCACCGGGCCAAAAACCCAGGTGACCCCCTTGCAAAACCAGGTGGTTTTGAGATAGTCAAATTTGAAGTCACCTCACTACGTTTTGGGCCCTTGCCTGTCACGGGAACTTGGGACTCCCACACAAGTGAGTCACCATTTTTACCGGGAGACCCAGGGGAATGCTGGGAGGTGGGAAATTTGAGTGAGCCCAGTGATGCCACAACTTTCCCACACAAAAATGTGTAAAAAAAGTGATTTATTTCAGCTAAAATTAAGGTTTGCAGGGGATTCTGGGTAAGGAAACTTTGGGGGATCCACGCAAGCCATACCTACCTGGAAGCCCCCGGGTGTGTAGTTTTTAGAAATGTATGGGTTTGGTAGGTTTCCCTAGATGGCCGCAGAGCACCGGGCCAAAAACCCAGGTGACCCCCCTTGCAAAACCAGGTGGTTTTGAGATAGGCAATTTTGATGTCACCTCACTACGTTTTGGGCCCTTGCCTGTCACGGGTACTAGGGCCTCCCACACAAGTGAGGCACCATTTTTACCGGGAGACCCAGGGGAATAGTGGGAGGTGGGAAATTTGAGTGAGCCCGGTGATGCCACAACTTTCCCACACAAAAATGTGTGAAAAAAGTGATTTTTTCAGCTAAAATTGAGGTTTGCAGGGGATTCTGGGTATGGAAACGTTGGGGGATCCACGCAGGCCATACCTCCCTCGAAGCCCCCGGGTGTCTAGTTTTCAGAAATGTATGGGTTTGGTAGGTTTCCCTAGATGGCCGCAGAGCACCGGGCCAAAAACCCAGGTGACCCCCCTTGCAAAACCAGGTGGTTTTGAGATAGGCAAATTTGAAGTCACCTCACTACGTTTTGGGCCCTTGCCTGTCGCGGGAACTTGGGCCTCCCACACAAGTGAGGCACCATTTTTACCGGGAGACCCAGGGGAATGCTGGGAGGTGGGAAATTTGAGTGAGCCCTGTGATGCCACAACTTTCCCACACAAAAATGTGTGAAAAAAGTGATTTTTTCAGCTAAAATTGAGGTTTGCAGGGGATTCTGGGTACGGAAACGTTGGGGGATCCACGCAGGCCATACCTCCCTGGAAGCCCCCGGGTGTCTAGTTTTCAGAAATGCATGGGTTTGGTAGGTTTCCCTAGATGGCCGCAGAGCACCGGGCCAAAAACCCAGGTGACCCCCCTTGCAAAACCAGGTGGTTTTGAGATAGGCAAATTTGAGGTCACCTCACTACGTTTTGGGCCCTTGCCTGTCGCGGGAACTTGGGCGTCCCACACAAGTGAGGCACCATTTTTACCGGGAGACCCAGGAGAACACTGGGAAGTTGGAAATTTGAGTGAGCCCGGTGATGCCACAACTTTCCCACACAAAAATGTGTGAAAAAAGTGATTTTTTCAGCTAAAATTGAGGTTTGCAGGGGATTCTGGGTACGGAAACGTTGGGGGATCCACGCAGGCCATACCTCCCTGGAAGCCCCCGGGTGTCTAGTTTTCAGAAATGCATGGGTTTGGTAGGTTTCTCTAGATGGCCGCAGAGCACCGGGCCAAAAACCCAGGTGACCCCCCTTGCAAAACCAGGTGGTTTTTAGATAGGCAAATTTGAAGTCACCTCACTACGTTTTGGGCCCTTGCCTGTCGCGGGAACTTGGGCCTCCCACACAAGTGAGGCACCATTTTTACCGGGAGACCCAGGGGAATGCTGGGAGGTGGGAAATTTGAGTGAGCCCGGTGATGCCACAACTTTCCCACACAAAAATGTGTGAAAAAAGTGATTTTTTTCGGCTAAAATTGAGGTTTGCAGGGGATTCTGGGTAAGGAAACTTTGGGGGATCCACGCAAGCCATACCTCCCTGGAAGCCCCCGGGTGTCTAGTTTTCAGAAATGCATGGGTTTGGTAGGTTTCCCTAGATGGCCGCAGAGCACCGGGCCAAAAACCCAGGTGACCCCCCCTTGCAAAACCAGGTGGTTTTGAGATAGGCAAAATTGAAGTCACCTCACTACGTTTTGGGCCCTTGCCTGTCGCGGGTACTTGGGCCTCCCACACAAGTGAGGCACCATTTTTACCGGGAGACCCAGGGGAACGCTGGGAGGTGGGAAATTTGAGTGAGCCCGGTGATGCCACAACTTTCCCACAAAAAAATGTGTGAAAAAAGTTATTTTTTTCAGCTAAAATTGAGGTTTGCAGGGAATTCTGGGTAAGGAAACGTTGGGGGATCCACGCATGCCATACCTCCCTGGAAGCCCCCGGTGTCTAGTTTTCAGAAATGTATGTGTTTGGTAGGTTTCCATAGATGGCCACAGAGCACCGGGCCGAAAACCCAGGTGACCCCCCTTGCAAAACCAGGTGGTTTTGAGATAGGCAAATTTGAAGTCACCTCACTACGTTTTGGGCCCTTGCGTGTCGTGGGAACTTGGGCCTCCCACACAAGTGAGGCCCCATTTTTACCAGGAGACCCAGGGGAACGCTGGGAGGTGGGAAATTTGAGTGAGCCCGGTGATGCCACAACTTTCCCACACAAAAATGTGTGAAAAAAGTGATTTTTTTCAGCTAAAATTGAGGTTTGCAGGGGATTCTGGGTAAGGAAACGTTGGGAGATCCACGCAAGCCATACCTCCCTGGAAGCCCCCGGGTGTCTAGGTTTCAGAAATGCATGGGTTTGGTAGGTTTCCCTAGATGGCCGCAGAGCACCGGGCCGAAAACCCAGGTGACCCCCCTTGCAAAACCAGGTGGTTTTGAGATAGGCAAATTTGAAGTCACCTCACTACGTTTTGGGCCCTTGCGTGTCGCGGGAACTTGGGCCTCCCACACAAGTGAGGCCCCATTTTATCCAGGAGACCCAGGGGAATGCTGGGAGGTGGGAAATTTGAGTGAGCCCGGTGATGCCACAACTTTCCCACACAAAAATGTGTGAAAAAAGTGATTTTCTTTCAGCTAAAATTGAGGTTTGCAGGGGATTCTGGGTAAGGAAACGTTGGGAGATCCACGCAAGCCATACCTCCCTGGAAGCCCCCGGGTGTCTAGGTTTCAGAAATGCATGGGTTTGGTAGGTTTCCCTAGATGGCCGCAGAGCACCGGGCCAAAAACCCAGGTGACCCCCCTTGCAAAACCAGGTGGTTTTGAGATAGTCAAATTTGAAGTCACCTCACTACGTTTTGGGCCCTTGCCTGTCGCGGGAACTTGGGACTCCCAGACAGTGAGTCACCATTTTTACCGGGAGACCCAGGGGAATGCTGGGAGGTGGGAAATTTGAGTGAGCCCAGTGATGCCACAACTTTCCCACACAAAAATGTGTGAAAAAAGTGATTTTTTTCAGCTAAAATTAAGGTTTGCAGGGGATTCTGGGTAAGGAAACTTTGGGGGATCCACGCAAGCCATACCTCTCTGGAAGCCCCCGGGTGTGTAGTTTTTAGAAATGTATGGGTTTGGTAGGTTTCCCTAGATGGCCGCAGAGCACCGGGCCAAAAACCCAGGTGACCCCCCTTGCAAAACCAGGTGGTTTTGAGATAGGCAATTTTGATGTCACCTCACTATGTTTTGGGCCCTTGCCGGTCGCGGGTACTTGGGCCTCCCACACAAGTGAGGCACCATTTTTACTGGGAGACCCAGGGGAACGCTGGGAGGTGGGAAATTTGAGTGAGTCCGGTGATGCCACAACTTTCCCACAAAAAAATGTGTGAAAAAAGTTATTTTTTTCAGCTAAAATTGAGGTTTGCAGGGAATTCTGGGTAAGGAAACGTTGGGGGATCCACGCATGCCATACCTCCCTGGAAGCCCCCGGTGTCTAGTTTTCAGAAATGTATGTGTTTGGTAGGTTTCCATAGATGGCCGCAGAGCACCGGGCCAAAAACCCAGGTGACCCCCCTTGCAAAACCAGGTGGTTTTGAGATAGGCAAATTTGAAGTCACCTCACTACGTTTTGGGCCCTTGCCTGTCGCGGGAACTTGGGCCTCCCACACAAGTGAGGCACCATTTTTACCGGGAGACCCAGGAGAACACTGGGAGGTTGGAAATTTGAGTGAGCCCGGTGATGCCACAACTTTCCCACACAAAAATGTGTGAAAAAAGTGATTTTTTCAGCTAAAATTGAGGTTTGCAGGGGATTCTGGGTAAGGAAACGTTGGGAGATCCACGTAAGCCATACCTCCCTGGAAGCCCCCGGGTGTCTAGGTTTCAGAAATGCATGGGTTTGGTAGGTTTCCCTAGATGGCCGCAGAGCACCGGGCCAAAAACCCAGGTGACCCCCCTTGCAAAACCAGGTGGTTTTGAGATAGGCAAAATTGAAGTCACCTCACTACTTTTTGGGCCCTTGCCTGTCGCGGGAACTTGGGACTCCCACACAAGTGAGTCACCATTTTTACCGGGAGACCCAGGGGAATGCTGGGAGGTGGGAAATTTGAGTGAGCCCAGTGATGCCACAACTTTCCCACACAAAAATGTGTGAAAAAAGTTATTTTTTTCAGCTAAAATTGAGGTTTGCAGGGGATTCTGGGTAAGGAAACGTTGGGGGATCCATGCAAGCCATACCTCCCTGGAAGCCCCCGGGTGTCTAGTTTTCAGAAATTTATGGGTTTGGTAGGTTTCCCTAGATGGCCGCAGAGCACCGGGTTAAAAACCCAGGTGACCTCCCTTGCAAAACCAGGTGGTTTTGAGATAGGTAAATTTGAAGTCACCTCACTACGTTTTGGGCCCTTGCCTGTCGCGGGAACTTGGGCCTCCCACACAAGTGAGGCACCATTTTTACCGGGAGACCCAGGGGAATGCTGGGAGGTGGGAAATTTGAGTGAGCCCGGTGATGCCACAACTTTCCCACACAAAAATGTGTGAAAAAAGTGATTTTTTTCGGCTAAAATTGAGGTTTGCAGGGGATTCTGGGTAAGGAAACTTTGGGGGATCCACGCAAGCCATACCTCCCTGGAAGCCCCCGGGTGTCTAGTTTTCAGAAATGCATGGGTTTGGTAGGTTTCCCTAGATGGCCGCAGAGCACCGGGCCAAAAACCCAGGTGACCCCCCCTTGCAAAACCAGGTGGTTTTGAGATAGGCAAAATTGAAGTCACCTCACTACGTTTTGGGCCCTTGCCTGTCGCGGGAACTTGGGCCTCCCACACAAGTGAGGCACCATTTTAACCGGGAGACCCAGGGGAATGCTGGGAGGTGGGAAATTTGAGTGAGCCCGGTGATGCCACAACTTTCCCACAAAAAAATGTGTGAAAAAAGTTATTTTTTTCAGCAAAAATTGAGGTTTGCAGGGAATTCTGGGTAAGGAAACGTTGGGGGATCCACGCATGCCATACCTCCCTGGAAGCCCCCGGTGTCTAGTTTTCAGAAATGTATGTGTTTGGTAGGTTTCCATAGATGGCCACAGAGCACCGGGCCGAAAACCCAGGTGACCCCCCTTGCAAAACCAGGTGGTTTTGAGATAGGCAAATTTGAAGTCACCTCACTACGTTTTGGGCCCTTGCGTGTCGCGGGAACTTGGGCCTCCCACACAAGTGAGGCCCCATTTTTACCAGGAGACCCAGGGGAACGCTGGGAGGTGGGAAATTTGAGTGAGCCCGGTGATGCCACAACTTTCCCACACAAAAATGTGTGAAAAAAGTGATTTTTTCAGCTAAAATTGAGGTTTGCAGGGGATTCTGGGTAAGGAAACTTTGGGGGATCCACGCAAGCCATACCTCCCTGGAAGCCCCCGGGTGTCTAGTTTTCAGAAATGTATGGGTTTGGTAGGTTTCCCTAGATGGCCGCAGAGCACCGGGCCAAAAACCCAGGTGACCCGCCTTGCAAAACCAGGTGGTTTTGAGATAGGCAAATTTGAGGTCACCTCACTACGTTTTGGGCCCTTGCCTGTCGCGGGAACTTGGGCCTCCCACACAAGTGAGGCACCATTTTTACCAGGAGACCCAGGAGAACACTGGGAGGTGGGAAATTTGAGTGAGCCCCGTGATGCCACAACTTTCCCACACAAAAATGTGTGAAAAAAGTGATTTTTTCAGCTAAAATTGAGGTTTGCAGGGGATTCTGGGTACGGAAACGTTGGGGGATCCACACAGGCCATACCTCCCTGGAAGCCCCCGGGTGTCTAGTTTTCAGAAATGCATAGGTTTGGTAGGTTTCCCTAGATGGCCGCAGAGCACCGGGCCAAAAACCCAGGTGACCCCCCTTGCAAAACCAGGTGGTTTTGAGATAGGCAAATTTGAAGTCACCTCACTACGTTTTGGGCTCTTGCCTGTCGCGGGAACTTGGGCCTCCCACACAAGTGAGGCACCATTTTTACCGGGAGACCCAGGGGAATGCTGGCAGGTGGGAAATTTGAGTGTGCCCGGTGATGCCACAACTTTCCCACACAAAAATGTGTGAAAAAAGTGATTTTTTCAGCTAAAATTGAGATTTGCAGGGGATTCTGGGTACGGAAACGTTGGGGGATCCACGAAGGCCATACCTCCCTGGAAGCCCCCGGGTGTCTAGTTTTCAGAAATGCATGGGTTTGGTAGGTTTCCCTAGATGGCCGCAGAGCACCGGGCCAAAACCCCAGGTGACCCCCCTTGCAAAACCAGGTGGTTTTGAGATAGGCAAATTTTAAGTCACCTCACTACGTTTTGGGCCCTTGCCTGTCGCGGGAACTTGGGCCTCCCACACAAGTGAGGCACCATTTTTACCGGGAGACCCAGGGGAATGCTGGGAGGTGGGAAATTTGAGTGAGCCCGGTGATGCCACAACTTTCCCACACAAAAATGTGTGAAAAAAGTTATTTTTTTCAGCTAAAATTGAGGTTTGCAGGGGATTCTGGGTAAGGAAACGTTGGGGGATCCATGCAAGCCATACCTCCCTGGAAGCCCCCGGGTGTCTAGTTTTCAGAAATTTATGAGTTTGGTAGGTTTCCCTAGATGGCCGCAGAGCACCGGGTTAAAAACCCAGGTGACCTCCCTTGCAAAACCAGGTGGTTTTGAGATAGGTAAATTTGAAGTCACCTCACTACGTTTTGGGCCCTTGCCTGTCGCGGGAACTTGGGCCTCCCACACAAGTGAGGCACCATTTTTACCGGGAGACCCAGGGGAATGCTGGGAGGTGGGAAATTTGAGTGAGCCCGGTGATGCCACAACTTTCCCACACAAAAATGTGTGAAAAAAGTGATTTTTTTCAGCTAAAATTGAGGTTTGCAGGGAATTCTGGGTAAGGAAACGTTGGGGGATCCACGCATGCCATACCTCCCTTAAAGCCCCCGGTGTCTAGTTTTCAGAAATGTATGTGTTTGGTAGGTTTCCATAGATGGCCACAGAGCACCGGGCCGAAAACCCAGGTGACCCCCCTTGCAAAACCAGGTGGTTTTGAGATAGGCAAATTTGAAGTCACCTCACTACGTTTTGGGCCCTTGCGTGTCGCGGGAACTTGGGCCTCCCACACAAGTGAGGCCCCATTTTTACCAGGAGACCCAGGGGAACGCTGGGAGGTGGGAAATTTGAGTGAGCCCGGTGATGCCACAACTTTCCCACACAAAAATGTGTGAAAAAAGTGATTTTTTCAGCTAAAGTTGAGGTTTGCAGGGGATTCTGGGTAAGGAAACTTTGGGGGATCCACGCAAGCCATACCTCCCTGGAAGCCCCCGGGTGTCTAGTTTTCAGAAATGCATGGGTTTGGTAGGTTTCCCTAGATGGCCGCAGAGTACCGGACCAAAAACCCAGGTGACCCCCCTTGCAAAACCATGTGGTTTTGAGATAGGCAAATTTGAAGACACCTCACTATGTTTTGGGCCCTTGCCTGTCGTGGGAACTAGGGCCTCCCACACAAGTGAAGCACCATTTTTACCGGGAGACCGAGGGGAACGCTGGGAGGTGGGAAATTTGAGTGAGCCCAGTGATGCCACAACTTTCCCACTCAAAAATGTCTGAAAAAAGTGATTTTTTTCAGCTAAAATTGAGGTTTGCAGGGGATTCTGGGTAAGGAAACGTTGGGAGATCCACGCAAGCCATACCTCCCTGGAAGCCCCCGGGTGTCTAGGTTTCAGAAATGCATGGGTTTGGTAGGTTTCCCTAGATGGCCGCAGAGCACCGGGCCAAAAACCCAGGTGACCCTCCTTGCAAAACCAGGTGGTTTTGAGATAGGCAATTTTGATGTCACCTCACTACGTTTTGGGCCCTTGCCTGTCGCGGGAACTTGGGCCTCCCACACAAGTGAGGCACCATTTTTACCGGGAGACCCAGGGGAACGCTGGGAGGTGGGAAATTTGAGTGAGCCCGGTGATGCCACAACTTTCCCACACAAAAATGTGTGAAAAAAGTGATTTTTTCAGCTAAAGTTGAGGTTTGCAGGGGATTCTGGGTAAGGAAACTTTGGGGGATCCACGCAAGCCATACCTCCCTGGAAGCCCCCGGGTGTCTAGTTTTCAGAAATGCATGGGTTTGGTAGGTTTCCCTAGATGGCCGCAGAGTACCGGACCAAAAACCCAGGTGACCCCCCTTGCAAAACCATGTGGTTTTGAGATAGGCAAATTTGAAGACACCTCACTATGTTTTGGGCCCATGCCTGTCGTGGGAACTAGGGCCTCCCACACAAGTGAGGCACCATTTTTACCGGGAGACCGAGGGGAACGCTGGGAGGTGGGAAATTTGAGTGAGCCCAGTGATGCCACAACTTTCCCACTCAAAAATGTCTGAAAAAAGTGATTTTTTTCAGCTAAAATTGAGGTTTGCAGGGGATTCTGGGTAAGGAAACGTTGGGAGATCCACGCAAGCCATACCTCCCTGGAAGCCCCCGGGTGTCTAGGTTTCAGAAATGCATGGGTTTGGTAGGTTTCCCTAGATGGCCGCAGAGCACCGGGCCAAAAACCCAGGTGACCCCCCTTGCAAAACCAGGTGGTTTTGAGATAGTCAAATTTGAAGTCACCTCACTACGTTTTGGGCCCTTGCCTGTCGCGGGAACTTGGGCCTCCCACACAGTGAGTCACCATTTTTACCGGGAGACCCAGGGGAATGCTGGGAGGTGGGAAATTTGAGTGAGCCCAGTGATGCCACAACTTTCCCACAAAAAAATGTGTGAAAAAAGTTATTTTTTTCAGCTAAAATTGAGGTTTGCAGGGAATTCTGGGTAAGGAAACGTTGGGGGATCCACGCATGCCATACCTCCCTGGAAGCCCCCGGTGTCTAGTTTTCAGAAATGTATGTGTTTGGTAGGTTTCCATAGATGGCCACAGAGCACCGGGCCGAAAACCCAGGTGACCCCCCTTGCAAAACCAGGTGGTTTTGAGATAGGCAAATTTGAAGTCACCTCACTACGTTTTGGGCCCTTGCGTGTCGCGGGAACTTGGGCCTCCCACACAAGTGAGGCCCCATTTTTACCAGGAGACCCAGGGGAACGCTTGGAGGTGGGAAATTTGAGTGAGCCCGGTGATGCCACAACTTTCCCACACAAAAATGTGTGAAAAAAGTGATTTTTTCAGCTAAAGTTGAGGTTTGCAGGGGATTCTGGGTAAGGAAACATTGGGGGATCCACGCAAGCCATACCTCCCTGGAAGCCCCCGGGTGTCTAGTTTTCAGAAATGCATGGGTTTGGTAGGTTTCCCTAGATGGCCGCAGAGTACCGGACCAAAAACCCAGGTGACCCCCCTTGCAAAACCATGTGGTTTTGAGATAGGCAAATTTGAAGACACCTCACTATGTTTTGGGCCCTTGCCTGTCGTGGGAACTAGGGCCTCCCACACAAGTGAGGCACCATTTTTACCGGGAGACCGAGGGGAACGCTGGGAGGTGGGGAATTTGAGTGAGCCCAGTGATGCCACAACTTTCCCACTCAAAAATGTGTGAAAAAAGTGATTTTTTTCAGCTAAAATTGAGGTTTGCAGGGGATTCTGGGTAAGGAAACGTTGGGAGATCCACGCAAGCCATACCTCCCTGGAAGCCCCCAGGTGTCTAGGTTTCAGAAATGCATGGGTTTGGTAGGTTTCCCTAGATGGCCGCAGAGCACCGGGCCAAAAACCCAGGTGACCCCCCTTGCAAAACCAGGTGGTTTTGAGATAGTCAAATTTGAAGTCACCTCACTACGTTTTGGGCCCTTGCCTGTCGTGGGAACTTGGGACTCCCACACAAGTGAGTCACCATTTTTACCGGGAGACCCAGGGGAATGCTGGGAGGTGGGAAATTTGAGTGAGCCCAGTGATGCCACAACTTTCCCACACAAAAATGTGTGAAAAAAGTGATTTTTTTCAGCTAAAATTAAGGTTTGCAGGGGATTCTGGGTAAGGAAACTTTGGGGGATCCACGCAAGCCATACCTCCCTGGAAGCCCCCGGGTGTGTAGTTTCTAGAAATGTATGGGTTTGGTAGGTTTCCCTAGATGGCCGCAGAGCACCGGGCCAAAAATCCAGGTGACCCGCCTTGCAAAACCAGGTGGTTTTGAGATAGGCAATTTTGATGTCACCTCACTACGTTTTGGGCCCTTGCCTGTCGCGGGTACTTGGGCCTCCCACACAAGTGAGGCACCATTTTTACCGGGAGACCCAGGGGAACGCTGGGAGGTGGGAAATTTGAGTGAGCCCAGTGATACCACAACTTTCCCACACAAACATTTGTGAAAAAAGTGAGTTTTTCATCTAAAATTGAGGTTTGCAAGGTATTCTGGGTAAGGAAACGTTGGGGGATCCACGCAAGCCATACCTCCCTGGAAGCCCCCGGGTGTCTAGTTTTCAGAAATGTATGGGTTTGGTAGGTTTCCCTAGATGGCCGCAGAGCACCGGGCCAAAAACCCAGGTGACCCCCCTTGCAAAACCAGGTGGTTTTGAGATAGGCAATTTTGATGTCACCTCACTACGTTTTGGGCCCTTGCCTGTCGCGGGAACTTGGGCCTCCCACACAAGTGAGGCACCATTTTTACCGGGAGACCCAGGGGAACGCTGGGAGGTGGGAAATTTGAGTGAGCCCGGTGATGCCACAACTTTCCCACACAAAAATGTGTGAAAAAAGTGATTTTTTCAGCTAAAGTTGAGGTTTGCAGGGGATTCTGGGTAAGGAAACTTTGGGGGATCCACGCAAGCCATACCTCCCTGGAAGCCCCCGGGTGTCTAGTTTTCAAAAATGCATGGGTTTGGTAGGTTTCCCTAGATGGCCGCAGAGTACCGGACCAAAAACCCAGGTGACCCCCCTTGCAAAACCATGTGGTTTTGAGATAGGCAAATTTGAAGACACCTCACTATGTTTTGGGCCCTTGCCTGTCGTGGGAACTAGGGCCTCCCACACAAGTGAGGCACCATTTTTACCGGGAGACCGAGGGGAACGCTGGGAGGTGGGAAATTTGAGTGAGCCCAGTGATGCCACAACTTTCCCACTCAAAAATGTCTGAAAAAAGTGATTTTTTTCAGCTAAAATTGAGGTTTGCAGGGGATTCTGGGTAAGGAAACGTTGGGAGATCCACGCAAGCCATACCTCCCTGGAAGCCCCCGGGTGTCTAGGTTTCAGAAATGCATGGGTTTGGTAGGTTTCCCTAGATGGCCGCAGAGCACCGGACCAAAAACCCAGGTGACCCCCCTTGCAAAACCAGGTGGTTTTGAGATAGTCAAATTTGAAGTCACCTCACTACGTTTTGGGCCCTTGCCTGTCGCGGGAACTTGGGACTCCCACACAGTGAGTCACCATTTTTACCGGGAGACCCAGGGGAATGCTGGGAGGTGGGAAATTTGAGTGAGCCCAGTGATGCCACAACTTTCCCACACAAAAATGTGTGAAAAAAGTGATTTTTTTCAGCTAAAATTAAGGTTTGCAGGGGATTCTGGGTAAGGAAACTTTGGGGGATCCACGCAAGCCATACCTCTCTGGAAGCCCCCGGGTGTGTAGTTTTTAGAAATGTATGGGTTTGGTAGGTTTCCCTAGATGGCCGCAGAGCACCGGGCCAAAAACCCAGGTGACCCCCCTTGCAAAACCAGGTGGTTTTGAGATAGGCAATTTTGATGTCACCTCACTACGTTTTGGGCCCTTGCCTGTCGCGGGAACTTGGGCCTCCCACACAAGTGAGGCACCATTTTTACCGGGAGACCCAGGGGAACGCTGGGAGGTGGGAAATTTGAGTGAGCCCGGTGATGCCACAACTTTCCCACAAAAAAATGTGTGAAAAAAGTTATTTTTTTCAGCTAAAATTGAGGTTTGCAGGGAATTCTGGGTAAGGAAACGTTGGGGGATCCACGCATGCCATACCTCCCTGGAAGCCCCCGGTGTCTAGTTTTCAGAAATGTATGTGTTTGGTAGGTTTCCATAGATGGCCACAGAGCACCGGGCCGAAAACCCAGGTGACCCCCCTTGCAAAACCAGGTGGTTTTGAGATAGGCAAATTTGAAGTCACCTCACTACGTTTTGGGCCCTTGCGTGTCGCGGGAACTTGGGCCTCCCACACAAGTGAGGCCCCATTTTTACCAGGAGACCCAGGGGAACGCTGGGAGGTGGGAAATTTGAGTGAGCCCGGTGATGCCACAACTTTCCCACACAAAAATGTGTGAAAAAAGTGATTTTTTCAGCTAAAGTTGAGGTTTGCAGGGGATTCTGGGTAAGGAAACTTTGGGGGATCCACGCAAGCCATACCTCCCTGGAAGCCCCTGGGTGTCTAGTTTTCAGAAATGCATGGGTTTGGTAGGTTTCCCTAGATGGCCGCAGAGTACCGGACCAAAAATCCAGGTGACCCCCCTTGCAAAACCATGTGGTTTTGAGATAGGCAAATTTGAAGACACCTCACTATGTTTTGGGCCCTTGCCTGTTGTGGGAACTAGGGCCTCCCACACAAGTGAGGCACCATTTTTACCGGGAGACCGAGGGGAACGCTGGGAGGTGGGGAATTTGAGTGAGCCCAGTGATGCCACAACTTTCCCACTCAAAAATGTGTGAAAAAAGTGATTTTTTTCAGCTAAAATTGAGGTTTGCAGGGGATTCTGGGTAAGGAAACGTTGGGAGATCCACGCAAGCCATACCTCCCTGGAAGCCCCCAGGTGTCTAGGTTTCAGAAATGCATGGGTTTGGTAGGTTTCCCTAGATGGCCGCAGAGCACCGGGCCAAAAACCCAGGTGACCCCCCTTGCAAAACCAGGTGGTTTTGAGATAGTCAAATTTGAAGTCACCTCATTACGTTTTGGGCCCTTGCCTGTCGTGGGAACTTGGGACTCCCACACAAGTGAGTCACCATTTTTACCGGGAGACCCAGGGGAATGCTGGGAGGTGGGAAATTTGAGTGAGCCCAGTGATGCCACAACTTTCCCACACCAAAATGTGTGAAAAAAGTGATTTTTTTCAGCTAAAATTAAGGTTTGCAGGGGATTCTGGGTAAGGAAACTTTGGGGGATCCACGCAAGCCATACCTCCCTGGAAGCCCCCGGGTGTGTAGTTTTTAGAAATGTATGGGTTTGGTAGGTTTCCCTAGATGGCCAGAGAGCACCGGGCCAAAAACCCAGGTGACCCGCCTTGCAAAACCAGGTGGTTTTGAGATAGGCAATTTTGATGTCACCTCACTACGTTTTGGGCCCTTGCCTGTCGCGGGTACTTGGGCCTCCCACACAAGTGAGGCACCATTTTTACCGGGAGACCCAGGGGAACGCTGGGAGGTGGGAAATTTGAGTGAGCCCAGTGATACCACAACTTTCCCACACAAAAATGTGTGAAAAAAGTGAGTTTTTCAGCTAAAATTGAGGTTTGCAAGGTATTCTGGGTAAGGAAACGTTGGGGGATCCACGCAAGCCATACCTCCCTGGAAGCCCCCGGGTGTCTAGTTTTCAGAAATGTATGGGTTTGGTAGGTTTCCCTAGATGGCCGCCGAACACCGGGCCAAAAACCCAGGTGACCCCCTTGCAAAACCAGGTGGTCTTGAGATAGGCAAATTTGAAGTCACCTCACTACGTTTTGGGCCCTTGCCTGTCGCGGGAACTTGGGCCTTCCACACAAGTGAGGCACCATTTTGACCGGGAGACCCAGGGGAACGATGGGAGGTGGGAAATTTGAGTGAGCCCAGTGATGCCACAACTTTCCCACACAAAAATGTGTGAAAAAAGTGATTTTTTTCAGCTAAAATTGAGGTTTGCAGGGGATTCTGGGTAAGGAAACGTTGGGGGATCCACGCAAGCCATACCTCCCTGGAAGCCCCCGGGTGTCTAGTTTTCAGAAATGCAGAGGATTGGTAGGTTTCCCTAGATGGCCGCAGAGCACCGGGCCAAAAACCCAGGTGACCCCCTTGCAAAACCAGGTGGTTTTGAGATAGGCAAATTTGAAGTCACCTCACTACGTTTTGGGCCCTTGCCTGTCGCGGAAACTTGTGCCTCCCACACAAGTGAGGCACCATTGTTACCGGGAGACCCAGGGGAACGCTGGGAGGTGGGAAATTTGAGTGAGCCCGGTGATGCCACAACTTTCCCACACAAAAATGTGTGACAAAAGTGATTTTTTTCAGCTAAAATTAAGGTTTGCAGGGGATTCTGGGTAAGGGAACTTTGGGGGATCCACGCAAGCCATACCTCCCTGGAAGCCCCCGGGTGTGTAGTTTTCAGAAATGTATGGGTTTGGTAGGTTTCCCTAGATGGCCACAGAGCACCGGGCCAAAAACCCAGGTGACCCCCCTTGCAAAACCAGGTGGTTTTGAGATACCCAAATTTGAAGTCACCTCACTACGCTTTGGGCCCTTGCCTGTCGCGGGTACTTGGGCCTCCCACACAAGTGAGGCACCATTTTTACTGGGAGACCCAGGGGAATGCTGGAAGGTGGGAAATTTGAGTGGGCCCGGTGATACCACAACTTTCCCACACAAAAATTTGTGAAAAAAGTGATTTTTTCAGCTAAAATTGAGGTTTGCAGGGTATTCTGGGTAAGGAAACATTGGGGGATCCACGCAAGCCATACCTCCCTGGAAGCCCCCGGGTGTCTAGTTTTCAGAAATGTATGGGTTTGGTAGGTTTCCCTAGATAGCCGCCGAACATCGGGCCAAAAACCCAGGTGACCCCCTTGCAAAACCAGGTGGTTTTGAGATAGGCAAATTTGAATTCACCTCACTACGTTTTGGGCCCTTGCCTGTCGCGGGAACTTGGGCCTTCCACACAAGTGAGGCACCATTTTTACCGGGAGACCCAGGGGAACGCTGGGAGGTGGGAAATTTGAGTGAGCCCCGTGATGCCACAACTTTCCCACACAAAAATGTGTGAAAAAAGTGATTTTTTTCAGCTAAAATTGAGGTTTGCAGGGGATTCTGGGTAAGGAAACGTTGGGGGATCCACGCAAGCCATACCTCCCTGGAAGCCCCCGGTGTCTAGTTTTCAGAAATGTATGTGTTTGGTAGGTTTCCATAGATGGCCACAGAGCACCGGGCCAAAAACCCAGGTGACCCCCCTTGCAAAACCAGGTGGGAGATAGGCAAATTTGAACTCACCTCACTACGTTTTGGGCCCTTGCGTGTCGCGGGAACTTGTGCCTCCCACACAAGTGAGGCCCCATTTTTACCAGGAGACCCAGGGGAACGCTGGGAGGTGGGAAATTTGAGTGAGCCCGGTGATGCCACAACTTTCCCACACAAAAATGTGTGAAAAAAGTGATTTTTTCAGCTAAAGTTGAGGTTTGCAGGGGATTCTGGGTAAGGAAACTTTGGGGGATCTACGCAAGCCATACCTCCCTGGAAGCCCCCGGGTGTCTAGTTTTCAGAAATGCATGGGTTTGGTAGGTTTCCCTAGATGGCCGCAGAGTACCGGACCAAAAATCCAGGTGACCCCCCTTGCAAAACCATGTGGTTTTGAGATAGGCAAATTTGAAGACACCTCACTATGTTTTGGGCCCTTGCCTGTCGTGGGAACTAGGGCCTCCCACACAAGTGAGGCACCATTTTTACCGGGAGACCGAGGGGAACGCTGGGAGGTGGGGAATTTGAGTGAGCCCAGTGATGCCACAACTTTCCCACTCAAAAATGTGTGAAAAAAGTGATTTTTTTCAGCTAAAATTGAGGTTTGCAGGGGATTCTGGGTAAGGAAACGTTGGGAGATCCACGCAAGCCCGGGTGTGTAGTTTTTAGAAATGTATGGGTTTGGTAGGTTTCCCTAGATGGCCGCAGAGCACCGGGCCAAAAACCCAGGTGACCCGCCTTGCAAAACCAGGTGGTTTTGAGATAGGCAATTTTGATGTCACCTCACTACGTTTTGGGCCCTTGCCTGTCGCGGGTACTTGGGCCTCCCACACAAGTGAGGCACCATTTTTACCGGGAGACCCAGGGGAACGCTGGGAGGTGGGAAATTTGAGTGAGCCCAGTGATACCACAACTTTCCCACACAAAACTTTGTGAAAAAAGTGAGTTTTTCAGCTAAAATTGAGGTTTGCAAGGTATTCATGCAAGCCATACCTCCCTGGAAGCCCCCGGGTGTCTAGTTTTCAGAAATGTATGGGTTTGGTAGGTTTCCCTAGATAGCCGCCGAACATCGGGCCAAAAACCCAGGTGACCCCCTTGCAAAACCAGGTGGTCTTGAGATAGGCAAATTTGAATTCACCTCACTACGTTTTGGGCCCTTGCCTGTCGCGGGAACTTGGGCCTTCCACACAAGTGAGGCACCATTTTTACCGGGAGACCCAGGGGAACGCTGGGAGGTGGGAAATTTGAGTGAGCCCCGTGATGCCACAACTTTCCCACACAAAAATGTGTGAAAAAAGTGATTTTTTTCAGCTAAAATTGAGGTTTGCAGGGGATTCTGGGTAAGGAAACGTTGGGGGATCCACGGAAGCCATACCTCCCTGGAAGCCCCCGGTGTCTAGTTTTCAGAAATGTATGTGTTTGGTAGGTTTCCATAGATGGCCACAGAGCACCGGGCCAAAAACCCAGGTGACCCCCCTTGCAAAACCAGGTGGGAGATAGGCAAATTTGAACTCACCTCACTACGTTTTGGGCCCTTGCGTGTCGCGGGAACTTGTGCCTCCCACACAAGTGAGGCCCCATTTTTACCAGGAGACCCAGGGGAACGCTGGGAGGTGGGAAATTTGAGTGAGCCCGGTGATGCCTTAACTTTCCCACACAAAAATGTGTGAAATAAGTGATTTTTTCAGCTAAAATTGAGGTTTGCAGGGGATTCTGGGTAAGGAAACGTTGGGAGATCCACGCAAGCCATACCTCCCTGGAAGCCCCCGGGTGTCTAGTTTTCAGAAATGCATGGGTTTGGTAGGTTTCCCTAGATGGCCGCAGAGCACCGGGCCAAAAACCCAGGTGACCCCCCTTGCAAAACCAGGTGGTTTTGAGATAGTCAAATTTGAAGTCACCTCACTACGTTTTGGGCCCTTGCCTGTCGCGGGAACTTGGGACTCCCACACAAGTGAGTCACCATTTTTACCGGGAGACCCAGGGGAATGCTGGGAGGTGGGAAATTTGAGTGAGCCCAGTGATGCCACAACTTTCCCACACAAAAATGTGTGAAAAAAGTGATTTTTTTCAGCTAAAATTAAGTTTTGCAGGGGATTCTGTGTAAGGAAACTTTGGGGGATCCACGCAAGCCATACCTCCCTGGAAGCCCCCGGGTGTGTAGTTTTCAGAAATGTATGGGTGTGGTAGGTTTCCCTAGATGGCCGCAGAGCACCGGGCCAAAAACCCAGGTGACCCCCCCTTGCAAAACCAGGTGGTTTTGAGATAGGCAATTTTGATGTCAACTCACTACGTTTTGGGCCCTTGCCTGTCGCGGGTACTTAGGCCTCCCACACAAGTGAGGCACCATTTCTACCGGGAGACCCAGGGTAACGCTGGGAGGTGGGAAATTTGAGTGAGCCCGGTGATACCACAACTTTCCCACACAAAAATTTGTGAAAAAAGTGATTTTTCAGCTAAAATTGAGGTTTGCAAGGTATTCTGGGTAAGGAAACGTTGGGGGATCCACGTAAGCCATACCTCCCTGGAAGCCCCCGGGTGTCTAGTTTTCAGAAATGTATGGGTTTGGTAGCTTTCCCTAGATGGCCGCTGAACACCGGGCCAAAAACCCAGGTGACCCCCTTGCAAAAGCAGGTGGTCTTGAGATAGGCAAATTTGAAGTCACCTCACTACGTTTTGGGCCCTTGCCTGTCGCGGGAACTTGGGCCTTCCACACAAGTGAGGCACCATTTTTACCGGGAGACCCAGGGGAACGCTGGGAGGTGGGAAATTTGAGTGAGCCCCGTGATGCCACAACTTTCCCACACAAAAATGTGTGAAAAAAGTGATTTTTTTCAGCTAAAATTGAGGTTTGCAGGGGATTCTGGGTAAGGAAACGTTGGGGGATCCACGCAAGCCATACCTCCCTGGAAGCCCCCGGGTGTCTAGTTTTCAGGAATGCATGGGTTTGGTAGGTTTCCCTAGATGGCCGCAGAGCACCGGGCCAAAAACCCAGGTGACCCCCCTTGCAAAACCAGGTGGTTTTGAGATAGGCAAATTTGAGGTCACCTCACTACGTTTTGGGCCCTTGCCTGTCGTGGGAACTTGGGACTCCCACACAAGTGAGTCACCCTTTTTACCGGGAGACCCAGGGGAATGCTGGGAGGTGGGAAATTTGAGTGAGCCCAGTGATGCCACAACTTTCCCACACAAAAATGTGTGAAAAAAGTGATTTTTTTCAGCTAAAATTAAGGTTTGCAGGGGATTCTGGGTAAGGAAACTTTGGGGGATCCACGCAAGCCATACCTCCCTGGAAGCCCCCGGGTGTGTAGTGTTTAGAAATGTATGGGTTTGGTAGGTTTCCCTAGATGGCCGCAGAGCACCGGGCCAAAAACCCAGGTGACCCCCCTTGCAAAACCAGGTGGTTTTGAGATAGGCAATTTTGATGTCACCTCACTACGTTTTGGGCCCTTGCCTGTCACGGGTACTTGGGCCTCCCACACAAGTGAGGCACCATTTTTACCGGGAGACCCAGGGGAACGCTGGGAGGTGGGAAATTTGAGTGAGCCCAGTGATACCACAACTTTCCCACACAAACATTTGTGAAAAAAGTGAGTTTTTCAGCTAAAATTGAGGTTTGCAAGGTATTCTGGGTAAGGAAACGTTGGGGGATCCATGCAAGCCATACCTCCCTGGAAGCCCCCGGGTGTCTAGTTTTCAGAAATGTATGGGTTTGGTAGGTTTCCCTAGATGGCCGCCGAACACCGGGCCAAAAACCCAGGTGACCCCCTTGCAAAACCAGGTGGTCTTGAGATAGGCAAATTTGAAGTCACCTCACTACGTTTTGGGCCCTTGCCTGTCGCGGGAACTTGGGCCTTCCACACAAGTGAGGCACCATTTTGACCGGGAGACCCAGGGGAACGATGGGAGGTGGGAAATTTGAGTGAGCCCAGTGATGCCACAACTTTCCCACACAAAAATGTGTGAAAAAAGTGATTTTTTTCAGCTAAAATTGAGGTTTGCAGGGGATTCTGGGTAAGGAAACGTTGGGGGATCCATGCAAGCCATACCTCCCTGGAAGCCCCCGGGTGTCTAGTTTTCAGAAATGCAGAGGTTTGGTAGGTTTCCCTAGATGGCCGCAGAGCACCGGGCCAAAAACCCAGGTGACCCCCCTTGTAAAACCAGGTGGTTTTGAGATAGGCAAATTTGAAGTCACCTCACTACGTTTTGGGCCCTTGCCTGTCGCGGAAACTTGCGCCTCCCACACAAGTGAGGCAACATTGTTACCGGGAGACCCAGGGGAACGCTGGGAGGTGGGAAATTTGAGTGAGCCCGGTGATGCCACAACTTTCCCACACAAAAATGTGTGACAAAAGTGATTTTTTTCAGCTAAAATTAAGGTTTGCAGGGGATTCTGGGTAAGGGAACTTTGGGGGATCCACGCAAGCCATACCTCCCTGGAAGCCCCCGGGTGTGTAGTTTTCAGAAATGTATGGGTTTGGTAGGTTTCCCTAGATGGCCACAGAGCACCGGGCCAAAAACCCAGGTGACCCCCCTTGCAAAACCAGGTGGTTTTGAGATAGGCAAATTTGAAGTCACCTCACTACGTTTTGGGCCCTTGCCTGTCGCGGGTACTTGGGCCTCCCACACAAGTGAGGCACCATTTTTACCGGGAGACCCAGGGGAATGCTGGAAGGTCGGAAATTTGAGTGGGCCCGGTGATACCACAACTTTCCCACACAAAAATTTGTGAAAAAAGTGATTTTTTCAGCTAAAATTGAGGTTTGCAGGGTATTCTGGGTAAGGAAACGTTGGGGGATCCACGCAAGCCATACCTCCCTGGAAGCCCCCGGGTGTCTAGTTTTCAGAAATGTATGGGTTTGGTAGGTTTCCCTAGATAGCCGCCGAACATCGGGCCAAAAACCCAGGTGACCCCCTTGCAAAACCAGGTGGTCTTGAGATAGGCAAATTTGAATTCACCTCACTACGTTTTGGGCCCTTGCCTGTCGCGGGAACTTGGGCCTTCCACACAAGTGAGGCACCATTTTTACCGGGAGACCCAGGGGAACGCTGGGAGGTGGGAAATTTGAGTGAGCCCTGTGATGCCACAACTTTCCCACACAAAAATGTGTGAAAAAAGTGATTTTTTTCAGCTAAAATTGAGGTTTGCAGGGGATTCTGGGTAAGGAAACGTTGGGGGATCCACGCAAGCCATACCTCCCTGGAAGCCCCCGGTGTCTAGTTTTCAGAAATGTATGTGTTTGGTAGGTTTCCATAGATGGCCACAGAGCACCGGACCAAAAACCCAGGTGACCCCCCTTGCAAAACCAGGTGGGCGATAGGCAAATTTGAACTCACCTCACTACGTTTTGGGCCCTTGCCTGTCGCGGGAACTTGGGACTCCCACACAAGTGAGTCACCATTTTTACCGGGAGACCCAGGGGAATGCTGGGAGGTGGGAAATTTTAGTGAGCCCAGTGATGCCACAACTTTCCCACACAAAAATGTGTGAAAAAAGTGATTTTTGTCAGCTAAAATTAAGGTTTGCAGGGGATTCTGGGTAAGGAAACTTTGGGGGATCCACGTAAGCCATACCTCCCTGGAAGCCCCCGGGTGTGTAGTTTTTAGAAATGTATGGGTTTGGTAGGTTTCCCTAGATGGCCGCAGAGTACCGGACCAAAAATCCAGGTGACCCCCCTTGCAAAACCATGTGGTTTTGAGATAGGCAAATTTGAAGACACCTCACTATGTTTTGGGCCCTTGCCTGTCGTGGGAACTAGGGCCTCCCACACAAGTGAGGCACCATTTTTACCGGGAGACCGAGGGGAACGCTGGGAGGTGGGGAATTTGAGTGAGCCCAGTGATGCCACAACTTTCCCACTCAAAAATGTGTGAAAAAAGTGATTTTTTTCAGCTAAAATTGAGGTTTGCAGGGGATTCTGGGTAAGGAAACGTTGGGAGATCCACGCAAGCCATACCTCCCTGGAAGCCCCCAGGTGTCTAGGTTTCAGAAATGCATGGGTTTGGTAGGTTTCCCTAGATGGCCGCAGAGCACCGGGCCAAAAACCCAGGTGACCCCCCTTGCAAAACCAGGTGGTTTTGAGATAGTCAAATTTGAAGTCACCTCACTACGTTTTGGGCCCTTGCCTGTCGTGGGAACTTGGGACTCCCACACAAGTGAGTCACCATTTTTACCGGGAGACCCAGGGGAATGCTGGGAGGTGGGAAATTTGAGTGAGCCCAGTGATGCCACAACTTTCCCACACAAAAATGTGTGAAAAAAGTGATTTTTTTCAGCTAAAATTAAGGTTTGCAGGGGATTCTGGGTAAGGAAACTTTGGGGGATCCACGCAAGCCATACCTCCCTGGAAGCCCCCGGGTGTGTAATTTTTAGAAATGTATGGGTTTGGTAGGTTTCCCTAGATGGCCGCAGAGCACCGGGCCAAAAACCCAGGTGACCCGCCTTGCAAAACCAGGTGGTTTTGAGATAGGCAATTTTGATGTCACCTCACTACGTTTTGGGCCCTTGCCTGTCGCCGGTACTTGGGCCTCCCACACAAGTGAGGCACCATTTTTACCGGGAGACCCAGGGGAACGCTGGGAGGTGGGAAATTTGAGTGAGCCCAGTGATACCACAACTTTCCCACACAAAAATTTGTGAAAAAAGTGAGTTTTTCAGCTAAAATTGAGGTTTGCAAGGTATTCTGGGTAAGGAAACGTTGGGGGATCCACGCAAGCCATACCTCCCTGGAAGCCCCCGGGTGTCTAGTTTTCAGAAATGTATGGGTTTGGTAGGTTTCCCTAGATAGCCGCCGAACATCGGGCCAAAAACCCAGGTGACCCCCTTGCAAAACCAGGTGGTCTTGAGATAGGCAAATTTGAATTCACCTCACTACGTTTTGGGCCCTTGCCTGTCGCGGGAACTTGGGCCTTCCACACAAGTGAGGCACCATTTTTACCGGGAGACCCAGGGGAACGCTGGGAGGTGGGAAATTTGAGTGAGCCCCGTGATGCCACAACTTTCCCACACAAAAATGTGTGAAAAAAGTGATTTTTTTCAGCTAAAATTGAGGTTTGCAGGGGATTCTGGGTAAGGAAACGTTGGGGGATCCACGCAAGCCATACCTCCCTGGAAGCCCCCGGTGTCTAGTTTTCAGAAATGTATGTGTTTGGTAGGTTTCCATAGATGGCCACAGAGCACCGGGCCAAAAACCCAGGTGACCCCCCTTGCAAAACCAGGTGGGAGATAGGCAAATTTGAACTCACCTCACTATGTTTTGGGCCCTTGCGTGTCGCGGGAACTTGTGCCTCCCACACAAGTGAGGCCCCATTTTTACCAGGAGACCCAGGGGAACGCTGGGAGGTGGGAAATTTGAGTGAGCCCGGTGATGCCACAACTTTCCCACACAAAAATGTGTGAAAAAAGTGATTTTTTCAGCTAAAATTGAGGTTTGCAGGGGATTCTGGGTAAGGAAACGTTGGGAGATCCACGCAAGCCATACCTCCCTGGAAGCCCCCGGGTGTCTAGTTTTCAGAAATGCATGGGTTTGGTAGGTTTCCCTAGATGGCCGCAGAGCACCGGGCCAAAAACCCAGGTGACCCCCCTTGCAAAACCAGGTGGTTTTGAGATAGTCAAATTTGAAGTCACCTCACTACGTTTTGGGCCCTTGCCTGTCGCGGGTACTTGGGCCTCCCACACAAGTGAGGCACCATTTCTACCGGGAGACCCAGGGTAACGCTGGGAGGTGGGAAATTTGAGTGAGCCCGGTGATACCACAACTTTCCCACACAAAAATTTGTGAAAAAAGTGATTTTTCAGCTAAAATTGAGGTTTGCAAGGTATTCTGGGTAAGGAAACGTTGGGGGATTCACGTAAGCCATACCTCCCTGGAAGCCCCCGGGTGTCTAGTTTTCAGAAATGTATGGGTTTGGTAGGTTTCCCTAGATGGCCGCCGAACACCGGGCCAAAAACCCAGGTGACCCCCTTGCAAAAGCAGGTGGTCTTGAGACAGGCAAATTTGAAGTCACCTCACTACGTTTTGGGCCCTTGCCTGTCGCGGGAACTTGGGCCTTCCACACAAGTGAGGCACCATTTTTACCGGGAGACCCAGGGGAACGCTGGGAGGTGGGAAATTTGAGTGAGCCCCGTGATGCCACAACTTTCCCACACAAAAATGTGTGAAAAAAGTGATTTTTTTCAGCTAAAATTGAGGTTTGCAGGGGATTCTGGGTAAGGAAACGTTGGGGGATCCACGCAAGCCATACCTCCCTGGAAGCCCCCGGGTGTGTAGTTTTTAGAAATGTATGGGTTTGGTAGGTTTCCCTAGATGGCCGCAGAGCACCGGGCCAAAAACCCAGGTGACCCCCCTTGCAAAACCAGGTGGTTTTGAGATAGGCAATTTTGATGTCACCTCACTACGTTTTGGGCCCTTGCCTGTCGCGGGTACTTGGGCCTCCCACACAAGTGAGGCACCATTTTTACCGGGAGACCCAGGGGAACGCTGGGAGGTGGGAAATTTGAGTGAGCCCAGTGATACCACAACTTTCCCACACAAAAATTTGTGAAAAAAGTGAGTTTTTCAGCTAAAATTGAGGTTTGCAAGGTATTCTGGGTAAGGAAACGTTGGGGGATCCATGCAAGCCATACCTCCCTGGAAGCCCCCGGGTGTCTAGTTTTCAGAAATGTATGGGTTTGGTAGGTTTCCCTAGATGGCCGCCGAACACCGGGCCAAAAACCCAGGTGACCCCCTTGCAAAAGCAGGTGGTCTTGAGATAGGCAAATTTGAAGTCACCTCACTACGTTTTGGGCCCTTGCCTGTCGCGGGAACTTGGGCCTTCCACACAAGTGAGGCACCATTTTGACCGGGAGACCCAGGGGAACGATGGGAGGTGGGAAATTTGAGTGAGCCCAGTGATGCCACAACTTTCCCACACAAAAATGTGTGAAAAAAGTGATTTTTTTCAGCTAAAATTGAGGTTTGCAGGGGATTCTGGGTAAGGAAACGTTGGGGGATCCACGCAAGCCATACCTCCCTGGAAGCCCCCGGGTGTCTAGTTTTCAGAAATGCAGAGGTTTGGTAGGTTTCCCTAGATGGCCGCAGAGCACCGGGCCAAAAACCCAGGTGACCCCCCTTGCAAAACCAGGTGGTTTTGAGATAGGCAAATTTGAAGTCACCTCACTACGTTTTGGGCCCTTGCCTGTCGCGGAAACTTGCGCCTCCCACACAAGTGAGGCACCATTGTTACCGGGAGACCCAGGGGAACGCTGGGAGGTGGGAAATTTGAGTGAGCCCGGTGATGCCACAACTTTCCCACACAAAAATGTGTGACAAAAGTGATTTTTTTCAGCTAAAATTAAGGTTTGCAGGGGATTCTGGGTAAGGGAACTTTGGGGGATCCACGCAAGCCATACCTCCCTGGAAGCCCCCGGGTGTGTAGTTTTCAGAAATGTATGGGTTTGGTAGGTTTCCCTAGATGGCCACAGAGCACCGGGCCAAAAACCCAGGTGACCCCCCTTGCAAAACCAGGTGGTTTTGAGATAGGCAAATTTGAAGTCACCTCACTACGTTTTGGGCCCTTGCCTGTCGCGGGTACTTGGGCCTCCCACACAAGTGAGGCACCATTTTTACCGGGAGACCCAGGGGAATGCTGGAAGGTCGGAAATTTGAGTGGGCCCGGTGATACCACAACTTTCCCACACAAAAATTTGTGAAAAAAGTGATTTTTTCAGCTAAAATTGAGGTTTGCAGGGTATTCTGGGTAAGGAAACGTTGGGGGATCCACGCAAGCCATACCTCCCTGGAAGCCCCCGGGTGTCTAGTTTTCAGAAATGTATGGGTTTGGTAGGTTTCCCTAGATAGCCGCCGAACATCGGGCCAAAAACCCAGGTGACCCCCTTGCAAAACCAGGTGGTCTTGAGATAGGCAAATTTGAATTCACCTCACTACGTTTTGGGCCCTTGCCTGTCGCGGGAACTTGGGCCTTCCACACAAGTGAGGCACCATTTTTACCGGGAGACCCAGGGGAACGCTGGGAGGTGGGAAATTTGAGTGAGCCCTGTGATGCCACAACTTTCCCACACAAAAATGTGTGAAAAAAGTGATTTTTTTCAGCTAAAATTGAGGTTTGCAGGGGATTCTGGGTAAGGAAACGTTGGGGGATCCACGCAAGCCATACCTCCCTGGAAGCCCCCGGTGTCTAGTTTTCAGAAATGTATGTGTTTGGTAGGTTTCCATAGATGGCCACAGAGCACCGGACCAAAAACCCAGGTGACCCCCCTTGCAAAACCAGGTGGGAGATAGGCAAATTTGAACTCACCTCACTACGTTTTGGGCCCTTGCCTGTCGCGGGAACTTGGGACTCCCACACAAGTGAGTCACCATTTTTACCGGGAGACCCAGGGGAATGCTGGGAGGTGGGAAATTTGAGTGAGCCCAGTGATGCCACAACTTTCCCACACAAAAATGTGTGAAAAAAGTGATTTTTGTCAGCTAAAATTAAGGTTTGCAGGGGATTCTGGGTAAGGAAACTTTGGGGGATCCACGCAAGCCATACCTCCCTGGAAGCCTCCGGGTGTGTAGTTTTCAGAAATGTATGGGTGTGGTAGGTTTCCCTAGATGGCCGCAGAGCACCGGGCCAAAAACCCAGGTGACCCCCCCTTGCAAAACCAGGTGGTTTTGAGATAGGCAATTTTGATGTCACCTCACTACGTTTTGGGCCCTTGCCTGTCGCGGGTACTTGGGCCTCCCACACAAGTGAGGCACCATTTCTACCGGGAGACCCAGGGTAACGCTGGGAGGTAGGAAATTTGAGTGAGCCCGGTGATACCACAACTTTCCCACACAAAAATTTGTGAAAAAAGTGATTTTTTCAGCTAAAATTGAGGTTTGCAAGGTATTCTGGGTAAGGAAACGTTGGGGGATCCACATAAGCCATACCTCCCTGGAAGCCCCCGGGTGTCTAGTTTTCAGAAATGTATGGGTTTGGTAGGTTTCGCTAGATGGCCGCCATACACCGGGCCAAAAACCCAGGTGACCCCCTTCCAAAAGCAGGTGGTCTTGAGATAGGCAAATTTGAAGTCACCTCACTACGTTTTGGGCCCTTGCCTGTCGCGGGAACTTGGGCCTTCCACACAAGTGAGGCACCATTTTTACCGGGAGACCCAGGGGAACGCTGGGAGGTGGGAAATTTGAGTGAGCCCCGTGATGCCACAACTTTCCCACACAAAAATGTGTGAAAAAAGTGATTTTTTTCTGCTAAAATTGAGGTTTGCAGGGGATTCTGGGTAAGGAAACGTTGGGGGATCCACGCAAGCCATACCTCCCTGGAAGCCCCCGGGTGTCTAGTTTTCAGGAATGCATGGGTTTGGTAGGTTTCCCTAGATGGCCGCAGAGCACCGGGCCAAAAACCCAGGTGACCCCCCTTGCAAAACCAGGTGGTTTTGAGATAGGCAAATTTGAGGTCACCTCACTACGTTTTGGGCCCTTGCCTGTCGCGGGAACTTGGGCCTCCCACACAAAAGAGGCACCATTTTTACCGGGAGACCCAGCAGAACACTGGGAGGTGGGAAATTTGAGTGAGCCCGGTGATGCCACAACTTTCCCACACAAAAATGTGTGAAAAAAGTGATTTTTTCAGCTAAAATTGAGGTTTGCAGGGGATTCTGGGTATGGAAACGTTGGGGGATCCACGCAAGCCATACCTCCCTTGAAGCCCCCGGGTGTCTAGTTTCCAGAAATGTATGGGTTTGGTAGGTTTCCCTAGATAGCCGCCGAACATCGGGCCAAAAACCCAGGTGACCCCCTTGCAAAACCAGGTGGTCTTGAGATAGGCAAATTTGAAGTCACCTCACTACGTTTTGGGCCCTTGCCTGTCGCGGGAACTTGGGCCTCCCACACAAGTGAGGCACCATTTTTACCGGGAGACCCAGGGGAATGCTGGGAGGTGGGAAATTTGAGTGAGCCCGGTGATGCCACAACTTTCCCACACAAAAATGTGTGAAAAAAGTGATTTTTTTCAGCTAAAATTGAGGTTTGCAGGGTATTCTGGGTAAGGAAACGTTGGGGGATCCACGCAAGCCATACCTCCCTGGAAGCCCCCGGGTGTCTAGTTTTCAGAAATGTATGGGTTTGGTAGGTTTCCCTAGATGGCCGCCGAACACCGGGCCAAAAACCCAGGTGACCCCCTTGCAAAACCAGGTGGTCTTGAGATAGGCAAATTTGAAGTCACCTCACTACGTTTTGGGCCCTTGCCTGTCGCGGGAACTTGGGCCTTCCACACAAGTGAGGCACCATTTTTACCGGGAGACCCAGGGGAACGCTGGGAGGTGGGAAATTTGAGTGAGCCCCGTGATGCCACAACTTTCCCACACAAAAATGTGTGAAAAAAGTGATTTTTTTCAGCTAAAATTGAGGTTTGCAGGGGATTCTGGGTAAGGAAACGTTAGGGGATCCACGCAAGCCATACCTCCGTGGAAGCCCCCGGGTGTCTAGTTTTCAGAAATGCATGAGTTTGGTAGGTTTCCCTAGATGGCCGCAGAGCACCGGGCCAAAAACCCAGGTGACCCCCCTTGCAAAACCAGGTGGTTTTGAGATAGGCAAATTTGAGGTCACCTCACTACGTTTTGGGCCCTTGCCTGTCGCGGGAACTTGGGCCTCCCACACAAGTGAGGCACCATTTTTACCGGGAGACCCAGGAGAACACTGGGAGGTGGGAAATTTGAGTGAGCCCGGTGATGCCACAACTTTCCCACACAAAAATGTGTGAAAAAAGTGATTTTTTCAGCTAAAATTGAGGTTTGCAGGGGATTCTGGGTACGGAAACGTTGGGGGATCCACGCAAGCCATACCTCCCTGGAAGCCCCCGGTGTCTAGTTTTCAGAAATGTATATGTTTGGTAGGTTTTCATAGATGGCCACAGAGCCCCGGGCCAAAAACCCAGGTGACCCCCCTTGCAAAACCAGGTGGGAGATAGGCAAATTTGAACTCACCTCACTACGTTTTGGGCCCTTGCGTGTCGCGGGAACTTGTGCCTCCCACACAAGTGAGGCCCCATTTTTACCAGGAGACCCAGGGGAACGCTGGGAGGTGGGAAATTTGAGTGAGCCCAGTGATGCCACAACTTTCCCACACAAAAATGTGTGAAAAAAGTGATTTTTTCAGCTAAAATTGAGGTTTGCAGGGGATTCTGGGTAAGGAAACGTTGGGAGATCCACGCAAGCCATACCTCCCTGGAAGCCCCTGGGTGTCTAGTTTTCAGAAATGCATGGGTTTGGTAGGTTTCCCTAGATGGCCGCAGAGCACCGGGCCAAAAACCCAGGTGACCCCCCTTGCAAAACCAGGTGGTTTTGAGATAGTCAAATTTGAAGTCACCTCACTACGTTTTGGGCCCTTGCCTGTCGCGGGAACTTGGGACTCCCACACAAGTGAGTCACCATTTTTACCGGGAGACCCAGGGGAATGCTGGGAGGTGGGAAATTTGAGTGAGCCCAGTGATGCCACAACTTTCCCACACAAAAATGTGTGAAAAAAGTGATTTTTTTCAGCTAAAATTAAGGTTTGCAGGGGATTCTGGGTAAGGAAACTTTGGGGGATCCACGCAAGCCATACCTCCCTGGAAGCCCCCGGGTGTGTAGTTTTCAGAAATGTATGGGTGTGGTAGGTTTCCCTAGATGGCCGCAGAGCACAGGGCCAAAAACCCAGGTGACCCCCCCTTGCAAAACCAGGTGGTTTTGAGATAGGCAATTTTGATGTCACCTCACTACGTTTTGGGCCCTTGCCTGTCGCGGGTACTTGGGCCTCCCACACAAGTGAGGCACCATTTTTACCGGGAGACCCAGGGGAACGCTGGGAGGTGGGAAATTTGAGTGAGCCCCGTGATGCCACAACTTTCCCACACAAAAATGTGTGAAAAAAGTGATTTTTTTCAGCTAAAATTGAGGTTTGCAGGGGATTCTGGGTAAGGAAACGTTGGGGGATCCACGCAAGCCATACCTCCCTGGAAGCCCCCGGGTGTCTAGTTTTCAGGAATGCATGGGTTTGGTAGGTTTCCCTAGATGGCCGCAGAGCACCGGGCCAAAAACCCAGGTGACCCCCCTTGCAAAACCAGGTGGTTTTGAGATAGGCAAATTTGAGGTCACCTCACTACGTTTTGGGCCCTTGCCTGTCGCGGGAACTTGGGCCTCCCACACAAGTGAGGCACCATTTTTACCGGGAGACCCAGGGGAATGCTGGGAGGTGGGAAATTTGAGTGAGCCCGTTGATGCCACAACTTTCCCACACAAAAATGTGTGAAAAAAGTAATTTTTTTTAAGCTAAAATTGAGGTTTGCAGGGAATTCTGGGTAAGGAAACATAGGGGGATCCACGCATGCCATACCTCCCTGGAAGCCCCCGGGTGTCTAGTTTTCAGAAATGTACGGGTTTGGTAGGTTTCCCTAGATGGCCACAGAGCACCGGGCCAAAACCCAGGTGACCCCCCTTGCAAAACCAGGTGGTTTTGAGATAGGCAAATTTGAAGTCACCTCACTACGTTTTGGGCCCTTGCCTGTCGCGGGAACTTGGGACTCCCACACAAGTGAGTCACCATTTTTACCGGGAGACCCAGGGGAATGCTGGGAGGTGGGAAATTTGAGTGAGCCCAGTGATGCCACAACTTTCCCACACAAAAATGTGTGAAAAAAGTGATTTTTTTCAGCTAAAATTAAGGTTTGCAGGGGATTCTGGGTAAGGAAACTTTGGGGGATCCACGCAAGCCATACCTCCCTGGAAGCCCCCGGGTGTGTAGTTTTCAGAAATGTATGGGTTTGGTAGGTTTCCCTAGATGGCCGCAGAGCACCGGGCCAAAAACCCAGGTGACCCCCCCTTGCAAAACCAGGTGGTTTTGAGATAGGCAATTTTGATGTCACCTCACTACGTTTTGGGCCCTTGCCTGTCGCGGGTACTTGGGCCTCCCACACAAGTGAGGCACCATTTTTACCGGGAGACCCAGGGGAACGCTGGGAGGTGGGAAATTTGAGTGAGCCCGGTGATACCACAACTTTCCCACACAAAAATGTGTGAAAAAAGTGATTTTTTTCAGCTAAAATTGAGGTTTGCAGGGTATTCTGGGTAAGGAAACGTTGGGAGATCCACGCAAGCCATACCTCCCTGGAAGCCCCCGGGTGTCTAGTTTTCAGAAATGCATGAGTTTGGTGGGTTTCCCTAGATGGCCGCAGAGCACCGGGCCAAAAACCCAGGTGACCCCCCTTGCAAAACCAGGTGGTTTTGAGATAGGCAAATTTGAGGTCACCTCACTACGTTTTGGGCCCTTGCCTGTCGCGGGAACTTGGGCCTCCCACACAAGTGAGGCACCATTTTTACCGGGAGACCCAGGAGAACACTGGGAGGTGGGAAATTTGAGTGAGCCCGGTGATGCCACAACTTTCCCACACAAAAATGTGTGAAAAAAGTGATTTTTTTCAGCTAAAATTGAGGTTTGCAGGGGATTCTGGGTACGGAAACGTTGGGGGATCCACGCAAGCCATACCTCCCTGGAAGCCCCCGGTGTCTAGTTTTCAGAAATGTATGTGTTTGGTAGGTTTCCATAGATGGCCACAGAGCCCCGGGCCAAAAACCCAGGTGACCCCCCTTGCAAAACCAGGTGGGAGATAGGCAAATTTGAACTCACCTCACTACGTTTTGGGCCCTTGCGTGTCGCGGGAACTTGTGCCTCCCACACAAGTGAGGCCCCATTTTTACCAGGAGACCCAGGGGAACGCTGGGAGGTGGGAAATTTGAGTGAGCCCGGTGATGCCACAACTTTCCCACACAAAAATGTGTGAAAAAAGTGATTTTTTCAGCTAAAATTGAGGTTTGCAGGGGATTCTGGGTAAGGAAACGTTGGGAGATCCACGCAAGCCATACCTCCCTGGAAGCCCCCGGGTGTCTAGTTTTCAGAAATGCATGGGTTTGGTAGGTTTCCCTAGATGGCCGCAGAGCACCGGGCCAAAAACCCAGGTGACCCCCCTTGCAAAACCAGGTGGTTTTGAGATAGTCAAATTTGAAGTCACCTCACTACGTTTTGGGCCCTTGCCTGTCGCGGGAACTTGGGACTCCCACACAAGTGAGTCACCATTTTTACCGGGAGACCCAGGGGAATGCTGGGAGGTGGGAAATTTGAGTGAGCCCAGTGATGCCACAACTTTCCCACACAAAAATGTGTGAAAAAAGTGATTTTTTTCAGCTAAAATTAAGGTTTGCAGGGGATTCTGGGTAAGGAAACTTTGGGGGATCCACGCAAGCCATACCTCCCTGGAAGCCCCCGGGTGTGTAGTTTTCAGAAATGTATGGGTGTGGTAGGTTTCCCTAGATGGCCGCAGAGCACCGGGCCAAAAACCCAGGTGACCCCCCCTTGCAAAACCAGGTGGTTTTGAGATAGGCAATTTTGATGTCACCTCAAAACGTTTTGGGCCCTTGCCTGTCGCGGGTACTTGGGCCTCCCACACAAGTGAGGCACCATTTTTACCGGGAGACCCAGGGGAACGCTGGGAGGTGGGAAATTTGAGTGAGCCCGGTGATACCACAACTTTCCCACACAAAAATTTGTGAAAAAAGTGTTTTTTTCAGCTAAAATTGAGGTTTGCAAGGTATTCTGGGTAAGGAAACGTTGGGGGATCCACGTAAGCCATACCTCCCTGGAAGCCCCCGGGTGTCTAGTTTTCAGAAATGTATGGGTTTGGTAGGTTTCCCTAGATGGCCGCCAAACACCGGGCCAAAAACCCAGGTGACCCCCTTGCAAAAGCAGGTGGTCTTGAGATAGGCAAATTTGAAGTCACCTCACTACGTTTTGGGCCCTTGCCTGTCGCGGGAACTTGGGCCTTCCACACAAGTGAGGCACCATTTTTACCGGGAGACCCAGGGGAACGCTGGGAGGTGGGAAATTTGAGTGAGCCCCGTGATGCCACAACTTTCCCACACAAAAATGTGTGAAAAAAGTGATTTTTTTCAGCTAAAATTGAGGTTTGCAGGGGATTCTGGGTAAGGAAACGTTGGGGGATCCACGCAAGCCATACCTCCCTGGAAGCCCCCGGGTGTCTAGTTTTCAGGAATGCATGGGTTTGGTAGGTTTCCCTAGATGGCCGCAGAGCACCGGGCCAAAAACCCAGGTGACCCCCCTTGCAAAACCAGGTGGTTTTGAGATAGGCAAATTTGAGGTCACCTCACTACGTTTTGGGCCCTTGCCTGTCGCGGGAACTTGGGCCTCCCACACAAAAGAGGCACCATTTTTACCGGGAGACCCAGCAGAACACTGGGAGGTGGGAAATTTGAGTGAGCCCGGTGATGCCACAACTTTCCCACACAAAAATGTGTGAAAAAAGTGATTTTTTCAGCTAAAATTGAGGTTTGCAGGGGATTCTGGGTATGGAAACGTTGGGGGATCCACGCAAGCCATACCTCCCTTGAAGCCCCCGGGTGTCTAGTTTCCAGAAATGTATGGGTTTGGTAGGTTTCCCTAGATAGCCGCCGAACATCGGGCCAAAAACCCAGGTGACCCCCTTGCAAAACCAGGTGGTCTTGAGATAGGCAAATTTGAAGTCACCTCACTACGTTTTGGGCCCTTGCCTGTCGTGGGAACTTGGGCCTCCCACACAAGTGAGGCACCATTTTTACCGGGAGACCCAGGGGAATGCTGGGAGGTGGGAAATTTGAGTGAGCCCGGTGATGCCACAACTTTCCCACACAAAAATGTGTGAAAAAAGTAATTTTTTTTAAGCTAAAATTGAGGTTTGCAGGGAATTCTGGGTAAGGAAACATAGGGGGATCCACGCAAGCCATACCTCCCTGGAAGCCCCCGGGTGTGTAGTTTTCAGAAATGTATGGGTTTGGTAGGTTTCCCTAGATGGCCACAGAGCACCGGGCCAAAAACCCAGGTGACCCCCCTTGCAAAACCAGGTGGTTTTGAGATAGGCAAATTTGAAGTCACCTCACTACGTTTTGGGCCCTTGCCTGTCGCGGGTACTTGGGCCTCCCACACAAGTGAGGCACCATTTCTACCGGGAGACCCAGGGTAACGCTGGGAGGTGGGAAATTTGAGTGAGCCCGGTGATACCACAACTTTCCCACACAAAAATTTGTGAAAAAAGTGATTTTTCAGCTAAAATTGAGGTTTGCAAGGTATTCTGGGTAAGGAAACGTTGGGGGATTCACGTAAGCCATACCTCCCTGGAAGCCCCCGGGTGTCTAGTTTTCAGAAATGTATGGGTTTGGTAGGTTTCCCTAGATGGCCGCCGAACACCGGGCCAAAAACCCAGGTGACCCCCTTGCAAAAGCAGGTGGTCTTGAGACAGGCAAATTTGAAGTCACCTCACTACGTTTTGGGCCCTTGCCTGTCGCGGGAACTTGGGCCTTCCACACAAGTGAGGCACCATTTTTACCGGGAGACCCAGGGGAACGCTGGGAGGTGGGAAATTTGAGTGAGCCCCGTGATGCCACAACTTTCCCACACAAAAATGTGTGAAAAAAGTGATTTTTTTCAGCTAAAATTGAGGTTTGCAGGGGATTCTGGGTAAGGAAACGTTGGGGGATCCACGCAAGCCATACCTCCCTGGAAGCCCCCGGGTGTGTAGTTTTTAGAAATGTATGGGTTTGGTAGGTTTCCCTAGATGGCCGCAGAGCACCGGGCCAAAAACCCAGGTGACCCCCCTTGCAAAACCAGGTGGTTTTGAGATAGGCAATTTTGATGTCACCTCACTACGTTTTGGGCCCTTGCCTGTCGCGGGTACTTGGGCCTCCCACACAAGTGAGGCACCATTTTTACCGGGAGACCCAGGGGAACGCTGGGAGGTGGGAAATTTGAGTGAGCCCAGTGATACCACAACTTTCCCACACAAAAATTTGTGAAAAAAGTGAGTTTTTCAGCTAAAATTGAGGTTTGCAAGGTATTCTGGGTAAGGAAACGTTGGGGGATCCATGCAAGCCATACCTCCCTGGAAGCCCCCGGGTGTCTAGTTTTCAGAAATGTATGGGTTTGGTAGGTTTCCCTAGATGGCCGCCGAACACCGGGCCAAAAACCCAGGTGACCCCCTTGCAAAAGCAGGTGGTCTTGAGATAGGCAAATTTGAAGTCACCTCACTACGTTTTGGGCCCTTGCCTGTCGCGGGAACTTGGGCCTTCCACACAAGTGAGGCACCATTTTGACCGGGAGACCCAGGGGAACGATGGGAGGTGGGAAATTTGAGTGAGCCCAGTGATGCCACAACTTTCCCACACAAAAATGTGTGAAAAAAGTGATTTTTTTCAGCTAAAATTGAGGTTTGCAGGGGATTCTGGGTAAGGAAACGTTGGGGGATCCACGCAAGCCATACCTCCCTGGAAGCCCCCGGGTGTCTAGTTTTCAGAAATGCAGAGGTTTGGTAGGTTTCCCTAGATGGCCGCAGAGCACCGGGCCAAAAACCCAGGTGACCCCCCTTGCAAAACCAGGTGGTTTTGAGATAGGCAAATTTGAAGTCACCTCACTACGTTTTGGGCCCTTGCCTGTCGCGGAAACTTGCGCCTCCCACACAAGTGAGGCACCATTGTTACCGGGAGACCCAGGGGAACGCTGGGAGGTGGGAAATTTGAGTGAGCCCGGTGATGCCACAACTTTCCCACACAAAAATGTGTGACAAAAGTGATTTTTTTCAGCTAAAATTAAGGTTTGCAGGGGATTCTGGGTAAGGGAACTTTGGGGGATCCACGCAAGCCATACCTCCCTGGAAGCCCCCGGGTGTGTAGTTTTCAGAAATGTATGGGTTTGGTAGGTTTCCCTAGATGGCCACAGAGCACCGGGCCAAAAACCCAGGTGACCCCCCTTGCAAAACCAGGTGGTTTTGAGATAGGCAAATTTGAAGTCACCTCACTACGTTTTGGGCCCTTGCCTGTCGCGGGTACTTGGGCCTCCCACACAAGTGAGGCACCATTTTTACCGGGAGACCCAGGGGAATGCTGGAAGGTCGGAAATTTGAGTGGGCCCGGTGATACCACAACTTTCCCACACAAAAATTTGTGAAAAAAGTGATTTTTTCAGCTAAAATTGAGGTTTGCAGGGTATTCTGGGTAAGGAAACGTTGGGGGATCCACGCAAGCCATACCTCCCTGGAAGCCCCCGGGTGTCTAGTTTTCAGAAATGTATGGGTTTGGTAGGTTTCCCTAGATAGCCGCCGAACATCGGGCCAAAAACCCAGGTGACCCCCTTGCAAAACCAGGTGGTCTTGAGATAGGCAAATTTGAATTCACCTCACTACGTTTTGGGCCCTTGCCTGTCGCGGGAACTTGGGCCTTCCACACAAGTGAGGCACCATTTTTACCGGGAGACCCAGGGGAACGCTGGGAGGTGGGAAATTTGAGTGAGCCCTGTGATGCCACAACTTTCCCACACAAAAATGTGTGAAAAAAGTGATTTTTTTCAGCTAAAATTGAGGTTTGCAGGGGATTCTGGGTAAGGAAACGTTGGGGGATCCACGCAAGCCATACCTCCCTGGAAGCCCCCGGTGTCTAGTTTTCAGAAATGTATGTGTTTGGTAGGTTTCCATAGATGGCCACAGAGCACCGGACCAAAAACCCAGGTGACCCCCCTTGCAAAACCAGGTGGGAGATAGGCAAATTTGAACTCACCTCACTACGTTTTGGGCCCTTGCCTGTCGCGGGAACTTGGGACTCCCACACAAGTGAGTCACCATTTTTACCGGGAGACCCAGGGGAATGCTGGGAGGTGGGAAATTTGAGTGAGCCCAGTGATGCCACAACTTTCCCACACAAAAATGTGTGAAAAAAGTGATTTTTGTCAGCTAAAATTAAGGTTTGCAGGGGATTCTGGGTAAGGAAACTTTGGGGGATCCACGCAAGCCATACCTCCCTGGAAGCCTCCGGGTGTGTAGTTTTCAGAAATGTATGGGTGTGGTAGGTTTCCCTAGATGGCCGCAGAGCACCGGGCCAAAAACCCAGGTGACCCCCCCTTGCAAAACCAGGTGGTTTTGAGATAGGCAATTTTGATGTCACCTCACTACGTTTTGGGCCCTTGCCTGTCGCGGGTACTTGGGCCTCCCACACAAGTGAGGCACCATTTCTACCGGGAGACCCAGGGTAACGCTGGGAGGTAGGAAATTTGAGTGAGCCCGGTGATACCACAACTTTCCCACACAAAAATTTGTGAAAAAAGTGATTTTTTCAGCTAAAATTGAGGTTTGCAAGGTATTCTGGGTAAGGAAACGTTGGGGGATCCACATAAGCCATACCTCCCTGGAAGCCCCCGGGTGTCTAGTTTTCAGAAATGTATGGGTTTGGTAGGTTTCCCTAGATGGCCGCCATACACCGGGCCAAAAACCCAGGTGACCCCCTTCCAAAAGCAGGTGGTCTTGAGATAGGCAAATTTGAAGTCACCTCACTACGTTTTGGGCCCTTGCCTGTCGCGGGAACTTGGGCCTTCCACACAAGTGAGGCACCATTTTTACCGGGAGACCCAGGGGAACGCTGGGAGGTGGGAAATTTGAGTGAGCCCCGTGATGCCACAACTTTCCCACACAAAAATGTGTGAAAAAAGTGATTTTTTTCTGCTAAAATTGAGGTTTGCAGGGGATTCTGGGTAAGGAAACGTTGGGGGATCCACGCAAGCCATACCTCCCTGGAAGCCCCCGGGTGTCTAGTTTTCAGGAATGCATGGGTTTGGTAGGTTTCCCTAGATGGCCGCAGAGCACCGGGCCAAAAACCCAGGTGACCCCCCTTGCAAAACCAGGTGGTTTTGAGATAGGCAAATTTGAGGTCACCTCACTACGTTTTGGGCCCTTGCCTGTCGCGGGAACTTGGGCCTCCCACACAAAAGAGGCACCATTTTTACCGGGAGACCCAGCAGAACACTGGGAGGTGGGAAATTTGAGTGAGCCCGGTGATGCCACAACTTTCCCACACAAAAATGTGTGAAAAAAGTGATTTTTTCAGCTAAAATTGAGGTTTGCAGGGGATTCTGGGTATGGAAACGTTGGGGGATCCACGCAAGCCATACCTCCCTTGAAGCCCCCGGGTGTCTAGTTTCCAGAAATGTATGGGTTTGGTAGGTTTCCCTAGATAGCCGCCGAACATCGGGCCAAAAACCCAGGTGACCCCCTTGCAAAACCAGGTGGTCTTGAGATAGGCAAATTTGAAGTCACCTCACTACGTTTTGGGCCCTTGCCTGTCGCGGGAACTTGGGCCTCCCACACAAGTGAGGCACCATTTTTACCGGGAGACCCAGGGGAATGCTGGGAGGTGGGAAATTTGAGTGAGCCCGGTGATGCCACAACTTTCCCACACAAAAATGTGTGAAAAAAGTAATTTTTTTTAAGCTAAAATTGAGGTTTGCAGGGAATTCTGGGTAAGGAAACATAGGGGGATCCACGCATGCCATACCTCCCTGGAAGCCCCTGGGTGTCTAGTTTTCAGAAATGTACGGGTTTGGTAGGTTTCCCTAGATGGCCACAGAGCACCGGGCCAAAACCCAGGTGACCCCCCTTGCAAAAACAGGTGGTTTTGAGATAGGCAAATTTGAAGTCACCTCACTACGTTTTGGGCCCTTGCCTGTCGCGGGAACTTGGGACTCCCACACAAGTGAGTCACCATTTTTACCGGGAGACCCAGGGGAATGCTGGGAGGTGGGAAATTTGAGTGAGCCCGGTGATACCACAACTTTCCCACACAAAAATGTGTGAAAAAAGTGATTTTTTTCAGCTAAAATTGAGGTTTGCAGGGTATTCTGGGTAAGGAAACGTTGGGGGATCCACGCAAGCCATACCTCCCTGGAAGCCCCCGGGTGTCTAGTTTTCAGAAATGTATGGGTTTGGTAGGTTTCCCTAGATGGCCGCCGAACACCGGGCCAAAAACCCAGGTGACCCCCTTGCAAAACCAGGTGGTCTTGAGATAGGCAAATTTGAAGTCACCTCACTACGTTTTGGGCCCTTGCCTGTCGCGGGAACTTGGGCCTTCCACACAAGTGAGGCACCATTTTTACCGGGAGACCCAGGGGAACGCTGGGAGGTGGGAAATTTGAGTGAGCCCCGTGATGCCACAACTTTCCCACACAAAAATGTGTGAAAAAAGTGATTTTTTTCAGCTAAAATTGAGGTTTGCAGGGGATTCTGGGTAAGGAAACGTTAGGGGATCCACGCAAGCCATACCTCCGTGGAAGCCCCCGGGTGTCTAGTTTTCAGAAATGCATGAGTTTGGTAGGTTTCCCTAGATGGCCGCAGAGCACCGGGCCAAAAACCCAGGTGACCCCCCTTGCAAAACCAGGTGGTTTTGAGATAGGCAAATTTGAGGTCACCTCACTACGTTTTGGGCCCTTGCCTGTCGCGGGAACTTGGGCCTCCCACACAAGTGAGGCACCATTTTTACCGGGAGACCCAGGAGAACACTGGGAGGTGGGAAATTTGAGTGAGCCCGGTGATGCCACAACTTTCCCACACAAAAATGTGTGAAAAAAGTGATTTTTTCAGCTAAAATTGAGGTTTGCAGGGGATTCTGGGTACGGAAACGTTGGGGGATCCACGCAAGCCATACCTCCCTGGAAGCCCCCGGTGTCTAGTTTTCAGAAATGTATATGTTTGGTAGGTTTTCATAGATGGCCACAGAGCCCCGGGCCAAAAACCCAGGTGACCCCCCTTGCAAAACCAGGTGGGAGATAGGCAAATTTGAACTCACCTCACTACGTTTTGGGCCCTTGCGTGTCGCGGGAACTTGTGCCTCCCACACAAGTGAGGCCCCATTTTTACCAGGAGACCCAGGGGAACGCTGGGAGGTGGGAAATTTGAGTGAGCCCAGTGATGCCACAACTTTCCCACACAAAAATGTGTGAAAAAAGTGATTTTTTCAGCTAAAATTGAGGTTTGCAGGGGATTCTGGGTAAGGAAACGTTGGGAGATCCACGCAAGCCATACCTCCCTGGAAGCCCCTGGGTGTCTAGTTTTCAGAAATGCATGGGTTTGGTAGGTTTCCCTAGATGGCCGCAGAGCACCGGGCCAAAAACCCAGGTGACCCCCCTTGCAAAACCAGGTGGTTTTGAGATAGTCAAATTTGAAGTCACCTCACTACGTTTTGGGCCCTTGCCTGTCGCGGGAACTTGGGACTCCCACACAAGTGAGTCACCATTTTTACCGGGAGACCCAGGGGAATGCTGGGAGGTGGGAAATTTGAGTGAGCCCAGTGATGCCACAACTTTCCCACACAAAAATGTGTGAAAAAAGTGATTTTTTTCAGCTAAAATTAAGGTTTGCAGGGGATTCTGGGTAAGGAAACTTTGGGGGATCCACGCAAGCCATACCTCCCTGGAAGCCCCCGGGTGTGTAGTTTTCAGAAATGTATGGGTGTGGTAGGTTTCCCTAGATGGCCGCAGAGCACAGGGCCAAAAACCCAGGTGACCCCCCCTTGCAAAACCAGGTGGTTTTGAGATAGGCAATTTTGATGTCACCTCACTACGTTTTGGGCCCTTGCCTGTCGCGGGTACTTGGGCCTCCCACACAAGTGAGGCACCATTTTTACCGGGAGACCCAGGGGAACGCTGGGAGGTGGGAAATTTGAGTGAGCCCCGTGATGCCACAACTTTCCCACACAAAAATGTGTGAAAAAAGTGATTTTTTTCAGCTAAAATTGAGGTTTGCAGGGGATTCTGGGTAAGGAAACGTTGGGGGATCCACGCAAGCCATACCTCCCTGGAAGCCCCCGGGTGTCTAGTTTTCAGGAATGCATGGGTTTGGTAGGTTTCCCTAGATGGCCGCAGAGCACCGGGCCAAAAACCCAGGTGACCCCCCTTGCAAAACCAGGTGGTTTTGAGATAGGCAAATTTGAGGTCACCTCACTACGTTTTGGGCCCTTGCCTGTCGCGGGAACTTGGGCCTCCCACACAAGTGAGGCACCATTTTTACCGGGAGACCCAGGGGAATGCTGGGAGGTGGGAAATTTGAGTGAGCCCGTTGATGCCACAACTTTCCCACACAAAAATGTGTGAAAAAAGTAATTTTTTTTAAGCTAAAATTGAGGTTTGCAGGGAATTCTGGGTAAGGAAACATAGGGGGATCCACGCATGCCATACCTCCCTGGAAGCCCCCGGGTGTCTAGTTTTCAGAAATGTACGGGTTTGGTAGGTTTCCCTAGATGGCCACAGAGCACCGGGCCAAAACCCAGGTGACCCCCCTTGCAAAACCAGGTGGTTTTGAGATAGGCAAATTTGAAGTCACCTCACTACGTTTTGGGCCCTTGCCTGTCGCGGGAACTTGGGACTCCCACACAAGTGAGTCACCATTTTTACCGGGAGACCCAGGGGAATGCTGGGAGGTGGGAAATTTGAGTGAGCCCAGTGATGCCACAACTTTCCCACACAAAAATGTGTGAAAAAAGTGATTTTTTTCAGCTAAAATTAAGGTTTGCAGGGGATTCTGGGTAAGGAAACTTTGGGGGATCCACGCAAGCCATACCTCCCTGGAAGCCCCCGGGTGTGTAGTTTTCAGAAATGTATGGGTTTGGTAGGTTTCCCTAGATGGCCGCAGAGCACCGGGCCAAAAACCCAGGTGACCCCCCCTTGCAAAACCAGGTGGTTTTGAGATAGGCAATTTTGATGTCACCTCACTACGTTTTGGGCCCTTGCCTGTCGCGGGTACTTGGGCCTCCCACACAAGTGAGGCACCATTTTTACCGGGAGACCCAGGGGAACGCTGGGAGGTGGGAAATTTGAGTGAGCCCGGTGATACCACAACTTTCCCACACAAAAATGTGTGAAAAAAGTGATTTTTTTCAGCTAAAATTGAGGTTTGCAGGGTATTCTGGGTAAGGAAACGTTGGGAGATCCACGCAAGCCATACCTCCCTGGAAGCCCCCGGGTGTCTAGTTTTCAGAAATGCATGAGTTTGGTGGGTTTCCCTAGATGGCCGCAGAGCACCGGGCCAAAAACCCAGGTGACCCCCCTTGCAAAACCAGGTGGTTTTGAGATAGGCAAATTTGAGGTCACCTCACTACGTTTTGGGCCCTTGCCTGTCGCGGGAACTTGGGCCTCCCACACAAGTGAGGCACCATTTTTACCGGGAGACCCAGGAGAACACTGGGAGGTGGGAAATTTGAGTGAGCCCGGTGATGCCACAACTTTCCCACACAAAAATGTGTGAAAAAAGTGATTTTTTTCAGCTAAAATTGAGGTTTGCAGGGGATTCTGGGTACGGAAACGTTGGGGGATCCACGCAAGCCATACCTCCCTGGAAGCCCCCGGTGTCTAGTTTTCAGAAATGTATGTGTTTGGTAGGTTTCCATAGATGGCCACAGAGCCCCGGGCCAAAAACCCAGGTGACCCCCCTTGCAAAACCAGGTGGGAGATAGGCAAATTTGAACTCACCTCACTACGTTTTGGGCCCTTGCGTGTCGCGGGAACTTGTGCCTCCCACACAAGTGAGGCCCCATTTTTACCAGGAGACCCAGGGGAACGCTGGGAGGTGGGAAATTTGAGTGAGCCCGGTGATGCCACAACTTTCCCACACAAAAATGTGTGAAAAAAGTGATTTTTTCAGCTAAAATTGAGGTTTGCAGGGGATTCTGGGTAAGGAAACGTTGGGAGATCCACGCAAGCCATACCTCCCTGGAAGCCCCCGGGTGTCTAGTTTTCAGAAATGCATGGGTTTGGTAGGTTTCCCTAGATGGCCGCAGAGCACCGGGCCAAAAACCCAGGTGACCCCCCTTGCAAAACCAGGTGGTTTTGAGATAGTCAAATTTGAAGTCACCTCACTACGTTTTGGGCCCTTGCCTGTCGCGGGAACTTGGGACTCCCACACAAGTGAGTCACCATTTTTACCGGGAGACCCAGGGGAATGCTGGGAGGTGGGAAATTTGAGTGAGCCCAGTGATGCCACAACTTTCCCACACAAAAATGTGTGAAAAAAGTGATTTTTTTCAGCTAAAATTAAGGTTTGCAGGGGATTCTGGGTAAGGAAACTTTGGGGGATCCACGCAAGCCATACCTCCCTGGAAGCCCCCGGGTGTGTAGTTTTCAGAAATGTATGGGTGTGGTAGGTTTCCCTAGATGGCCGCAGAGCACCGGGCCAAAAACCCAGGTGACCCCCCCTTGCAAAACCAGGTGGTTTTGAGATAGGCAATTTTGATGTCACCTCAAAACGTTTTGGGCCCTTGCCTGTCGCGGGTACTTGGGCCTCCCACACAAGTGAGGCACCATTTTTACCGGGAGACCCAGGGGAACGCTGGGAGGTGGGAAATTTGAGTGAGCCCGGTGATACCACAACTTTCCCACACAAAAATTTGTGAAAAAAGTGTTTTTTTCAGCTAAAATTGAGGTTTGCAAGGTATTCTGGGTAAGGAAACGTTGGGGGATCCACGTAAGCCATACCTCCCTGGAAGCCCCCGGGTGTCTAGTTTTCAGAAATGTATGGGTTTGGTAGGTTTCCCTAGATGGCCGCCAAACACCGGGCCAAAAACCCAGGTGACCCCCTTGCAAAAGCAGGTGGTCTTGAGATAGGCAAATTTGAAGTCACCTCACTACGTTTTGGGCCCTTGCCTGTCGCGGGAACTTGGGCCTTCCACACAAGTGAGGCACCATTTTTACCGGGAGACCCAGGGGAACGCTGGGAGGTGGGAAATTTGAGTGAGCCCCGTGATGCCACAACTTTCCCACACAAAAATGTGTGAAAAAAGTGATTTTTTTCAGCTAAAATTGAGGTTTGCAGGGGATTCTGGGTAAGGAAACGTTGGGGGATCCACGCAAGCCATACCTCCCTGGAAGCCCCCGGGTGTCTAGTTTTCAGGAATGCATGGGTTTGGTAGGTTTCCCTAGATGGCCGCAGAGCACCGGGCCAAAAACCCAGGTGACCCCCCTTGCAAAACCAGGTGGTTTTGAGATAGGCAAATTTGAGGTCACCTCACTACGTTTTGGGCCCTTGCCTGTCGCGGGAACTTGGGCCTCCCACACAAAAGAGGCACCATTTTTACCGGGAGACCCAGCAGAACACTGGGAGGTGGGAAATTTGAGTGAGCCCGGTGATGCCACAACTTTCCCACACAAAAATGTGTGAAAAAAGTGATTTTTTCAGCTAAAATTGAGGTTTGCAGGGGATTCTGGGTATGGAAACGTTGGGGGATCCACGCAAGCCATACCTCCCTTGAAGCCCCCGGGTGTCTAGTTTCCAGAAATGTATGGGTTTGGTAGGTTTCCCTAGATAGCCGCCGAACATCGGGCCAAAAACCCAGGTGACCCCCTTGCAAAACCAGGTGGTCTTGAGATAGGCAAATTTGAAGTCACCTCACTACGTTTTGGGCCCTTGCCTGTCGTGGGAACTTGGGCCTCCCACACAAGTGAGGCACCATTTTTACCGGGAGACCCAGGGGAATGCTGGGAGGTGGGAAATTTGAGTGAGCCCGGTGATGCCACAACTTTCCCACACAAAAATGTGTGAAAAAAGTAATTTTTTTTAAGCTAAAATTGAGGTTTGCAGGGAATTCTGGGTAAGGAAACATAGGGGGATCCACGCATGCCATACCTCCCTGGAAGCCCCTGGGTGTCTAGTTTTCAGAAATGTACGGGTTTGGTAGGTTTCCCTAGATGGCCACAGAGCACCGGGCCAAAACCCAGGTGACCCCCCTTGCAAAAACAGGTGGTTTTGAGATAGGCAAATTTGAAGTCACCTCACTACGTTTTGGGCCCTTGCCTGTCGCGGGAACTTGGGACTCCCACACAAGTGAGTCACCATTTTTACCGGGAGACCCAGGGGAACGCTGGGAGGTGGGAAATTTGAGTGAGCCCGGTGATACCACAACTTTCCCACACAAAAATGTGTGAAAAAAGTGATTTTTTTCAGCTAAAATTGAGGTTTGCAGGGTATTCTGGGTAAGGAAACGTTGGGGGATCCACGCAAGCCATACCTCCCTGGAAGCCCCCGGGTGTCTAGTTTTCAGAAATGTATGGGTTTGGTAGGTTTCCCTAGATGGCCGCCGAACACCGGGCCAAAAACCCAGGTGACCCCCTTGCAAAACCAGGTGGTCTTGAGATAGGCAAATTTGAAGTCACCTCACTACGTTTTGGGCCCTTGCCTGTCGCGGGAACTTGGGCCTTCCACACAAGTGAGGCACCATTTTTACCGGGAGACCCAGGGGAACGCTGGGAGGTGGGAAATTTGAGTGAGCCCCGTGATGCCACAACTTTCCCACACAAAAATGTGTGAAAAAAGTGATTTTTTTCAGCTAAAATTGAGGTTTGCAGGGGATTCTGGGTAAGGAAACGTTAGGGGATCCACGCAAGCCATACCTCCGTGGAAGCCCCCGGGTGTCTAGTTTTCAGAAATGCATGAGTTTGGTAGGTTTCCCTAGATGGCCGCAGAGCACCGGGCCAAAAACCCAGGTGACCCCCCTTGCAAAACCAGGTGGTTTTGAGATAGGCAAATTTGAGGTCACCTCACTACGTTTTGGGCCCTTGCCTGTCGCGGGAACTTGGGCCTCCCACACAAGTGAGGCACCATTTTTACCGGGAGACCCAGGAGAACACTGGGAGGTGGGAAATTTGAGTGAGCCCGGTGATGCCACAACTTTCCCACACAAAAATGTGTGAAAAAAGTGATTTTTTCAGCTAAAATTGAGGTTTGCAGGGGATTCTGGGTACGGAAACGTTGGGGGATCCACGCAAGCCATACCTCCCTGGAAGCCCCCGGTGTCTAGTTTTCAGAAATGTATATGTTTGGTAGGTTTTCATAGATGGCCACAGAGCCCCGGGCCAAAAACCCAGGTGACCCCCCTTGCAAAACCAGGTGGGAGATAGGCAAATTTGAACTCACCTCACTACGTTTTGGGCCCTTGCGTGTCACGGGAACTTGTGCCTCCCACACAAGTGAGGCCCCATTTTTACCAGGAGACCCAGGGGAACGCTGGGAGGTGGGAAATTTGAGTGAGCCCAGTGATGCCACAACTTTCCCACACAAAAATGTGTGAAAAAAGTGATTTTTTCAGCTAAAATTGAGGTTTGCAGGGGATTCTGGGTAAGGAAACGTTGGGAGATCCACGCAAGCCATACCTCCCTGGAAGCCCCTGGGTGTCTAGTTTTCAGAAATGCATGGGTTTGGTAGGTTTCCCTAGATGGCCGCAGAGCACCGGGCCAAAAACCCAGGTGACCCCCCTTGCAAAACCAGGTGGTTTTGAGATAGTCAAATTTGAAGTCACCTCACTACGTTTTGGGCCCTTGCCTGTCGCGGGAACTTGGGACTCCCACACAAGTGAGTCACCATTTTTACCGGGAGACCCAGGGGAATGCTGGGAGGTGGGAAATTTGAGTGAGCCCAGTGATGCCACAACTTTCCCACACAAAAATGTGTGAAAAAAGTGATTTTTTTCAGCTAAAATTAAGGTTTGCAGGGGATTCTGGGTAAGGAAACTTTGGGGGATCCACGCAAGCCATACCTCCCTGGAAGCCCCCAGGTGTGTAGTTTTCAGAAATGTATGGGTGTGGTAGGTTTCCCTAGATGGCCGCAGAGCACAGGGCCAAAAACCCAGGTGACCCCCCCTTGCAAAACCAGGTGGTTTTGAGATAGGCAATTTTGATGTCACCTCACTACGTTTTGGGCCCTTGCCTGTCGCGGGTACTTGGGCCTCCCACACAAGTGAGGCACCATTTTTACCGGGAGACCCAGGGGAACGCTGGGAGGTGGGAAATTTGAGTGAGCCCCGTGATGCCACAACTTTCCCACACAAAAATGTGTGAAAAAAGTGATTTTTTTCAGCTAAAATTGAGGTTTGCAGGGGATTCTGGGTAAGGAAACGTTGGGGGATCCACGCAAGCCATACCTCCCTGGAAGCCCCCGGGTGTCTAGTTTTCAGGAATGCATGGGTTTGGTAGGTTTCCCTAGATGGCCGCAGAGCACCGGGCCAAAAACCCAGGTGACCCCCCTTGCAAAACCAGGTGGTTTTGAGATAGGCAAATTTGAGGTCACCTCACTACGTTTTGGGCCCTTGCCTGTCGCGGGAACTTGGGCCTCCCACACAAAAGAGGCACCATTTTTACCAGGAGACCCAGCAGAACACTGGGAGGTGGGAAATTTGAGTGAGCCCGGTGATGCCACAACTTTCCCACACAAAAATGTGTGAAAAAAGTGATTTTTTCAGCTAAAATTGAGGTTTGCAGGGGATTCTGGGTATGGAAACGTTGGGGGATCCACGCAAGCCATACCTCCCTTGAAGCCCCCGGGTGTCTAGTTTTCAGAAATGTATGGGTTTGGTAGGTTTCCCTAGATAGCCGCCGAACATCGGGCCAAAAACCCAGGTGACCCCCTTGCAAAACCAGGTGGTCTTGAGATAGGCAAATTTGAAGTCACCTCACTACGTTTTGGGCCCTTGCCTGTTGCGGGAACTTGGGCCTCCCACACAAGTGAGGCACCATTTTTACCGGGAGACCCAGGGGAATGCTGGGAGGTGGGAAATTTGAGTGAGCCCGTTGATGCCACAACTTTCCCACACAAAAATGTGTGAAAAAAGTAATTTTTTTTAAGCTAAAATTGAGGTTTGCAGGGAATTCTGGGTAAGGAAACATAGGGGGATCCACGCATGCCATACCTCCCTGGAAGCCCCCGGGTGTCTAGTTTTCAGAAATGTACGGGTTTGGTAGGTTTCCCTAGATGGCCACAGAGCACCGGGCCAAAACCCAGGTGACCCCCCTTGCAAAACCAGGTGGTTTTGAGATAGGCAAATTTGAAGTCACCTCACTACGTTTTGGGCCCTTGCCTGTCGCGGGAACTTGGGACTCCCACACAAGTGAGTCACCATTTTTACCGGGAGACCCAGGGGAATGCTGGGAGGTGGGAAATTTGAGTGAGCCCAGTGATGCCACAACTTTCCCACACAAAAATGTGTGAAAAAAGTGATTTTTTTCAGCTAAAATTAAGGTTTGCAGGGGATTCTGGGTAAGGAAACTTTGGGGGATCCACGCAAGCCATACCTCCCTGGAAGCCCCCGGGTGTGTAGTTTTCAGAAATGTATGGGTTTGGTAGGTTTCCCTAGATGGCCGCAGAGCACCGGGCCAAAAACCCAGGTGACCCCCCCTTGCAAAACCAGGTGGTTTTGAGATAGGCAATTTTGATGTCACCTCACTACGTTTTGGGCCCTTGCCTGTCGCGGGTACTTGGGCCTCCCACACAAGTGAGGCACCATTTTTACCGGGAGACCCAGGGGAACGCTGGGAGGTGGGAAATTTGAGTGAGCCCGGTGATACCACAACTTTCCCACACAAAAATGTGTGAAAAAAGTGATTTTTTTCAGCTAAAATTGAGGTTTGCAGGGTATTCTGGGTAAGGAAACGTTGGGGGATCCACGCAAGCCATACCTCCCTGGAAGCCCCCGGGTGTCTAGTTTTCAGAAATGTATGGGTTTGGTAGGTTTCCCTAGATGGCCGCCGAACACCGGGCCAAAAACCCAGGTGACCCCCTTGCAAAACCAGGTGGTCTTGAGATAGGCAAATTTGAAGTCACCTCACTACGTTTTGGGCCCTTGCCTGTCGCGGGAACTTGGGCCTTCCACACAAGTGAGGCACCATTTTTACCGGGAGACGCAGGGGAACGCTGGGAGGTGGGAAATTTGAGTGAGCCCCGTGATGCCACAACTTTCCCACACAAAAATGTGTGAAAAAAGTGATTTTTTTCAGCTAAAATTGAGGTTTGCAGGGGATTCTGGGTACGGAAACGTTGGGGGATCCACGCAAGCCATACCTCCCTGGAAGCCCCCGGTGTCTAGTTTTCAGAAATGTATGTGTTTGGTAGGTTTCCATAGATGGCCACAGAGCCCCGGGCCAAAAACCCAGGTGACCCCCCTTGCAAAACCAGGTGGGAGATAGGCAAATTTGAACTCACCTCACTACGTTTTGGGCCCTTGCGTGTCGCGGGAACTTGTGCCTCCCACACAAGTGAGGCCCCATTTTTACCAGGAGACCCAGGGGAACGCTGGGAGGTGGGAAATTTGAGTGAGCCCGGTGATGCCACAACTTTCCCACACAAAAATGTGTGAAAAAAGTGATTTTTTCAGCTAAAATTGAGGTTTGCAGGGGATTCTGGGTAAGGAAACGTTGGGAGATCCACGCAAGCCATACCTCCCTGGAAGCCCCCGGGTGTCTAGTTTTCAGAAATGCATGAGTTTGGTGGGTTTCCCTAGATGGCCGCAGAGCACCGGGCCAAAAACCCAGGTGACCCCCCTTGCAAAACCAGGTGGTTTTGAGATAGGCAAATTTGAGGTCACCTCACTACGTTTTGGGCCCTTGCCTGTCGCGGGAACTTGGGCCTCCCACACAAGTGAGGCACCATTTTTACCGGGAGACCCAGGAGAACACTGGGAGGTGGGAAATTTGAGTGAGCCCGGTGATGCCACAACTTTCCCACACAAAAATGTGTGAAAAAAGTGATTTTTTTCAGCTAAAATTGAGGTTTGCAGGGGATTCTGGGTACGGAAACGTTGGGGGATCCACGCAAGCCATACCTCCCTGGAAGCCCCCGGTGTCTAGTTTTCAGAAATGTATGTGTTTGGTAGGTTTCCATAGATGGCCACAGAGCCCCGGGCCAAAAACCCAGGTGACCCCCCTTGCAAAACCAGGTGGGAGATAGGCAAATTTGAACTCACCTCACTACGTTTTGGGCCCTTGCGTGTCGCGGGAACTTGTGCCTCCCACACAAGTGAGGCCCCATTTTTACCAGGAGACCCAGGGGAACGCTGGGAGGTGGGAAATTTGAGTGAGCCCGGTGATGCCACAACTTTCCCACACAAAAATGTGTGAAAAAAGTGATTTTTTCAGCTAAAATTGAGGTTTGCAGGGGATTCTGGGTAAGGAAACGTTGGGAGATCCACGCAAGCCATACCTCCCTGGAAGCCCCCGGGTGTCTAGTTTTCAGAAATGCATGGGTTTGGTAGGTTTCCCTAGATGGCCGCAGAGCACCGGGCCAAAAACCCAGGTGACCCCCTTGCAAAACCAGGTGGTTTTGAGATAGTCAAATTTGAAGTCACCTCACTACGTTTTGGGCCCTTGCCTGTCGCGGGAACTTGGGACTCCCACACAAGTGAGTCACCATTTTTACCGGGAGACCCAGGGGAATGCTGGGAGGTGGGAAATTTGAGTGAGCCCAGTGATGCCACAACTTTCCCACACAAAAATGTGTGAAAAAAGTGATTTTTTTCAGCTAAAATTAAGGTTTGCAGGGGATTCTGGGTAAGGAAACTTTGGGGGATCCACGCAAGCCATACCTCCCTGGAAGCCCCCGGGTGTGTAGTTTTCAGAAATGTATGGGTGTGGTAGGTTTCCCTAGATGGCCGCAGAGCACCGGGCCAAAAACCCAGGTGACCCCCCCTTGCAAAACCAGGTGGTTTTGAGATAGGCAATTTTGATGTCACCTCAAAACGTTTTGGGCCCTTGCCTGTCGCGGGTACTTGGGCCTCCCACACAAGTGAGGCACCATTTTTACCGGGAGACCCAGGGGAACGCTGGGAGGTGGGAAATTTGAGTGAGCCCGGTGATACCACAACTTTCCCACACAAAAATTTGTGAAAAAAGTGTTTTTTTCAGCTAAAATTGAGGTTTGCAAGGTATTCTGGGTAAGGAAACGTTGGGGGATCCACGTAAGCCATACCTCCCTGGAAGCCCCCGGGTGTCTAGTTTTCAGAAATGTATGGGTTTGGTAGGTTTCCCTAGATGGCCGCCGAACACCGGGCCAAAAACCCAGGTGACCCCCTTGCAAAAGCAGGTGGTCTTGAGATAGGCAAATTTGAAGTCACCTCACTACGTTTTGGGCCCTTGCCTGTCGCGGGAACTTGGGCCTTCCACACAAGTGAGGCACCATTTTTACCGGGAGACCCAGGGGAACGCTGGGAGGTGGGAAATTTGAGTGAGCCCCGTGATGCCACAACTTTCCCACACAAAAATGTGTGAAAAAAGTGATTTTTTTCAGCTAAAATTGAGGTTTGCAGGGGATTCTGGGTAAGGAAACGTTGGGGGATCCACGCAAGCCATACCTCCCTGGAAGCCCCCGGGTGTCTAGTTTTCAGGAATGCATGGGTTTGATAGGTTTCCCTAGATGGCCGCAGAGCACTGGGCCAAAAACCCAGGTGACCCCCCTTGCAAAACCAGGTGGTTTTGAGATAGGCAAATTTGAGGTCACCTAACTACGTGTTGGGCCCTTGCCTGTCGCGGGAACTTGGGCCTCCCACACAAGTGAGGCATCATTTTTACCGGGAGACCCAGCAGAACACTGGGAGGTGGGAAATTTGAGTGAGCCCGGTGATGCCACAACTTTCCCACACAAAAATGTGTGAAAAAAGTGATTTTTTCAGCTAAAAATTGAGGTTTGCAGGGGATTCTGGGTACGGAAACGTTGGGGGATCCACGCAAGCCATACCTCCCTTGAAGCCCCCGGGTGTCTAGTTTTCAGAAATGTATGGGTTTGGTAGGTTTCCCTAGATAGCCGCCGAACATCGGGCCAAAAACCCAGGTGACCCCCTTGCAAAACCAGGTGGTCTTGAGATAGGCAAATTTGAAGTCACCTCACTACGTTTTGGGCCCTTGCCTGTCGCGGGAACTTGGGCCTCCCACACAAGTGAGGCACCATTTTTACCGGGAGACCCAGGGGAATGCTGGGAGGTGGGAAATTTGAGTGAGCCCGGTGATGCCGCAACTTTCCCACACAAAAATGTGTGAAAAAAGTGATTTTTTTCAGCTAAAATTAAGGTTTGCAGGGGATTCTGGGTAAGGAAACTTTGGGGGATCCCCGCAAGCCATACCTCCCTGGAAGCCCCCGGGTGTGTAGTTTTCAGAAATGTATGGGTTTGGTAGGTTTCCCTAGATGGCCGCAGAGCACCGGGCCAAAAACCCAGGTGACCCCCCTTGCAAAACCAGGTGGTTTTGAGATAGGCAAATTTGAAGTCACCTCACTACGTTTTGGGCCCTTGCCTGTCGCGGGAACTTGGGCCTCCCACACAAGTGAGGCACCATTTTTACCGGGAGACCCAGGGGAATGCTGGGAGGTGGGAAATTTGAGTGAGCCCGGTGATGCCACAACTTTCCCACACAAAAATGTGTGAAAAAAGTGATTTTTTCAGCTAAAATTGAGGTTTGCAGGGGATTCTGGGTAAGGAAACGTTGGGGGATCCATGCAAGCCATACCTCCCTGGAAGCCCCCGGGTGTCTAGTTTTCAGAAATGCATGGGTTTGGTAGGTTTCCCTAGATGGCCGCAGAGCACCGGGCCAAAAACCCAGGTGACCCCCCTTGCAAAACCAGGTGGTTTTGAGAGAGGCAAATTTGAAGTCACCTCACTACGTTTTGGGCCCTTGCCTGTCGCGGAAACTTGCGCCTCCCACACAAGTGAGGCACCATTTTTACCGGGAGACCCAGGGGAATGCTGGGAGGTGGGAAATTTGAGTGAGCCCGATGATGCCACGACTTTCCCACACAAAAATGTGTGAAAAAAATGATTTTTTTCAGCTAAAATTGAGGTTTGCAGGGGATTCTGGGTAAGGAAACGTTGGGGGATCCATGCAAGCCATACCTCCCTGGAAGCCCCCGGGTGTCTAGTTTTCAGAAATGTATGGGTTTGGTAGGTTTCCCTAGATGGCCGCAGAGCATCGGGCCAAAAACCCAGGTGACCCCCCTTGCAAAACCATGTGGTTTTGAGATAGGCAAATTTGAAGTCACCTCACTACTTTTTGGGCCCTTGCCTGTCGCGGGAACTTGGGCCTCCCACACAAGTGAGGCGCCATTTTTACCGGGAGACCCAGGGGAATGCTGGGAGGTGGGAAATTTGAGTGAGCCCGGTGATGCCACAACTTTCCCACACAAAAATGTGTGAAAAAAGTTATTTTTTTCAGCTAAAATTAAGGTTTGCAGGGAATTCTGGGTAAGGAAACGTTGGGGGATCCACACATGCCATACCTCCCTGGAAGCCCCCGGGTGTCTAGTTTTCAGAAATGTATGGGTTTGGTAGGTTTCCCTAGATGGCCACAGAGCACCGGGCCAAAAACCCAGGTGACCCCCCTTGCAAAACCAGGTGGTTTTGAGATAGGCAAATTTGAAGTCACCTCACTACGTTTTGGGCCCTTGCCTGTCGCGGGAACTTGGGCCTCCCACACAAGTGAGGCCCCATTTTTACCAGGAGACCCAGGGGAACGCTGGGAGGTGGGAAATTTGAGTGAGCCCGGTGATGCCACAACTTTCCCACACAAAAATGTGTGAAAAAAGTGATTTTTTCAGGTAAAATTGAGGTTTGCAGGGGATTCTGGGTAAGGAAACTTTGGGGGATCCACGCAAGCCATACCTCCCTGGAAGCCCCCGGGTGTTTAATTTTCAGAAATGCATAGGTTTGGTAGGTTTCCCTAGATGGCCGCAGAGTACCGGGCCAAAAACCCAGGTGACCCCCCTTGCAAAACCATGTGGTTTTGAGATAGGCAAATTTGAAGACACCTCACTACGTTTTGGGCCCTTGCCTGTCGCGGGAACTTGGGACTGCCACACAAGTGAGGCACCATTTTTACCGGGAGACCCAGGGGAACGCTGGGAGGTGGGAAATTTGAGTGAGCCCCGTGATGCCACAACTTTGCCACACAAAAATGTGTGAAAAAAGTGATTTTTTTCAGCTAAAATTGAGGTTTGCAGGGGATTCTGGGTAAGGAAACGTTCGGGGATCCATGCAAGCCATACCTCCCTGGAAGCCCCCGGGTGTCTAGTTTTCAGAAATGTATGGGTTTGGTAGGTTACCCTAGATGGCCACAGAGCACCGGGCCAAAAACCCAGGTGACCCCCCTTGCAAAACCAGGTGGTTTTGAGATAGGCAAATTTGAAGTCACCTCACTACGTTTTGGGCCCTTGCCTGTCGCGGGAACTTGGTCCTCCCACACAAGTGAGGCACCATTTTTACCGGGAGACCCAGGAGAACACTGGGAGGTGGGAAATTTGAGTGAGCCCGGTGATGCCACAACTTTCCCACACAAAAATGTGTGAAAAAAGTGATTTTTTCAGCTAAAATTGAGGTTTGCAGGGGATTCTGGGTACGGAAACGTTGGGGGATCCACGCAAGCCATACCTCCCTGGAAGCCCCCGGTGTCTAGTTTTCAGAAATGTATGTGTTTGGTAGGTTACCCTAGATGGCCACAGAGCACCGGGCCAAAAACCCAGGTGACCCCCCTTGCAAAACCAGGTGGGAGATAGGCAAATTTGAACTCACCTCACTACGTTTTGGGCCCTTGCGTGTCGCGGGAACTTGTGCCTCCCACACATGTGAGGCCCCATTTTTACCAGGAGACCCAGGGGAACGCTGGGAGGTGGGAAATTTGAGTGAGCCCGGTGATGCCACAACTTTCCCACACAAAAATGTGTGAAAAAAGTGATTTTTTCAGCTAAAATTGAGGTTTGCAGGGGATTCTGGGTAAGGAAACGTTGGGAGATCCACGCAAGCCATACCTCCCTGGAAGCCCCCGGGTGTCTAGTTTTCAGAAATGCATGGGTTTGGTAGGTTTCCCTAGATGGCCGCAGAGCACCGGGCCAAAAACCCAGGTGACCCCCCTTGCAAAACCAGGTGGTTTTGAGATAGTCAAATTTGAAGTCACCTCACTACGTTTTGGGCCCTTGCCTGTCGCGGGAACTTGGGACTCCCACACAAGTGAGTCACCATTTTTACCGGGAGACCCAGGGGAATGCTGGGAGGTGGGAAATTTGAGTGAGCCCAGTGATGCCACAACTTTCCCACACAAAAATGTGTGAAAAAAGTGATTTTTTTCAGCTAAAATTAAGGTTTGCAGGGGATTCTGGGTAAGGAAACTTTGGGGGATCCACGCAAGCCATACCTCCCTGGAAGCCCCCGGGTGTGTAGTTTTCAGAAATGTATGGGTGTGGTAGGTTTCCCTAGATGGCCGCAGAGCACCGGGCCAAAAACCCAGGTGACCCCCCCTTGCAAAACCAGGTGGTTTTGAGATAGGCAATTTTGATGTCACCTCACTACGTTTTGGGCCCTTGCCTGTCGCGGGTACTTGGGCCTCCCACACAAGTGAGGCACCATTTTTACCGGGAGACCCAGGGGAACGCTGGGAGGTGGGAAATTTGAGTGAGCCCGGTGATACCACAACTTTCCCACACAAAAATGTGTGAAAAAAGTGATTTTTTCAGCTAAAATTGAGGTTTGCAGGGGATTCTGGGTATGGAAACGTTGGGGGATCCACGCAAGCCATACCTCCCTTGAAGCCCCCGGGTGTCTAGTTTTCAGAAATGTATGGGTTTGGTAGGTTTCCCTAGATGGCCGCAGAGCACCGGGCCAAAAACCCAGGTGACCCCCCTTGCAAAACCAGGTGGTTTTGAGATAGGCAAATTTGAAGTCACCTCACTACGTTTTGGGCCCTTGCCTGTCGCGGGAACTTGGGCCTCCCACACAAGTGAGGCACCATTTTTACCGGGAGACCCAGGGGAATGCTGGGAGGTGGGAAATTTGAGTGAGCCCGGTGATGCCACAACTTTCCCACACAAAAATGTGTGAAAAAAGTGATTTTTTCAGCTAAAATTGAGGTTTGCAGGGGATTCTGGGTAAGGAAACGTTGGGGGATCCATGCAAGCCATACCTCCCTGGAAGCCCCCGGGTGTCTAGTTTTCAGAAATGCATGGGTTTGGTAGGTTTCCCTAGATGGCCGCAGAGCACCGGGCCAAAAACCCAGGTGACCCCCCTTGCAAAACCAGGTGGTTTTGAGAGAGGCAAATTTGAAGTCACCTCACTACGTTTTGGGCCCTTGCCTGTCGCGGAAACTTGCGCCTCCCACACAAGTGAGGCACCATTTTTACTGGGAGACCCAGGGGAATGCTGGGAGGTGGGAAATTTGAGTGAGCCCGATGATGCCACGACTTTCCCACACAAAAATGTGTGAAAAAAATGATTTTTTTCAGCTAAAATTGAGGTTTGCAGGGGATTCTGGGTAAGGAAACGTTGGGGGATCCATGCAAGCCATACCTCCCTGGAAGCCCCCGGGTGTCTAGTTTTCAGAAATGTATGGGTTTGGTAGGTTTCCCTAGATGGCCGCAGAGCATCGGGCCAAAAACCCAGGTGACCCCCCTTGCAAAACCATGTGGTTTTGAGATAGGCAAATTTGAAGTCACCTCACTACGTTTTGGGCCCTTGCCTGTCGCGGGAACTTGGGCCTCCCACACAAGTGAGGCCCCATTTTTACCAGGAGACCCAGGGGAACGCTGGGAGGTTGGAAATTTGAGTGAGCCCGGTGATGCCACAACTTTCCCACACAAAAATGTGTGAAAAAAGTGATTTTTTCAGGTAAAATTGAGGTTTGCAGGGGATTCTGGGTAAGGAAACTTTGGGGGATCCACGCAAGCCATACCTCCCTGGAAGCCCCCGGGTGTTTAATTTTCAGAAATGCATAGGTTTGGTAGGTTTCCCTAATGGCCGCAGAGTACCGGGCCAAAAACCCAGGTGACCCCCCTTGCAAAACCATGTGGTTTTGAGATAGGCAAATTTGAAGACACCTCACTACGTTTTGGGCCCTTGCCTGTCGCGGGAACTTGGGACTGCCACACAAGTGAGGCACCATTTTTACCGGGAGACCCAGGGGAACGCTGGGAGGTGGGAAATTTGAGTGAGCCCCGTGATGCCACAACTTTCCCACACAAAAATGTGTGAAAAAAGTGATTTTTTTCAGCTAAAATTGAGGTTTGCAGGGGATTCTGGGTAAGGAAACGTTCGGGGATCCATGCAAGCCATACCTCCCTGGAAGCCCCCGGGTGTCTAGTTTTCAGAAATGTATGGGTTTGGTAGGTTACCCTAGATGGCCACAGAGCACCGGGCCAAAAACCCAGGTGACCCCCCTTGCAAAACCAGGTGGTTTTGAGATAGGCAAATTTGAAGTCACCTCACTACGTTTTGGGCCCTTGCCTGTCGCGGGAACTTGGTCCTCCCACACAAGTGAGGCACCATTTTTACCGGGAGACCCAGGAGAACACTGGGAGGTGGGAAATTTGAGTGAGCCCGGTGATGCCACAACTTTCCCACACAAAAATGTGTGAAAAAAGTGATTTTTTCAGCTAAAATTGAGGTTTGCAGGGGATTCTGGGTACGGAAACGTTGGGGGATCCACGCAAGCCATACCTCCCTGGAAGCCCCCGGTGTCTAGTTTTCAGAAATGTATGTGTTTGGTAGGTTACCCTAGATGGCCACAGAGCACCGGGCCAAAAACCCAGGTGACCCCCCTTGCAAAACCAGGTGGGAGATAGGCAAATTTGAACTCACCTCACTACGTTTTGGGCCCTTGCGTGTCGCGGGAACTTGTGCCTCCCACACAAGTGAGGCCCCATTTTTACCAGGAGACCCAGGGGAACGCTGGGAGGTGGGAAATTTGAGTGAGCCCGGTGATGCCACAACTTTCCCACACAAAAATGTGTGAAAAAAGTGATTTTTTCAGCTAAAATTGAGGTTTGCAGGGGATTCTGGGTAAGGAAACGTTGGGAGATCCACGCAAGCCATACCTCCCTGGAAGCCCCCGGGTGTCTAGTTTTCAGAAATGCATGGGTTTGGTAGGTTTCCCTAGATGGCCGCAGAGCACCGGGCCAAAAACCCAGGTGACCCCCCTTGCAAAACCAGGTGGTTTTGAGATAGTCAAATTTGAAGTCACCTCACTACGTTTTGGGCCCTTGCCTGTCGCGGGAACTTGGGACTCCCACACAAGTGAGTCACCATTTTTACCGGGAGACCCAGGGGAATGCTGGGAGGTGGGAAATTTGAGTGAGCCCAGTGATGCCACAACTTTCCCACACAAAAATGTGTGAAAAAAGTGATTTTTTTCAGCTAAAATTAAGGTTTGCAGGGGATTCTGGGTGTAAGGGTGCTCAGAATCTTCTGCAGGAGCGTCAGGAGCCTGAAGATCTATCTCTGTCTTCCCCTGCGGCCTTCCGTCTCTATCAGACCCTAGAGAACCGGATGACACGCCAAGGGAAAACAGGGTGACAAAACAAGGGAAGGAGGGTATGACTTCAGAGGTAGTGTTGAGGAGGGTCCAAGGAGGTGGGTCTTCTCTGGATACACACTGTAATAGAAAACCTAATCACTCTTCCCTCCGGCACATACACAGTAAACCATGAACATCAGCAAGCCCACCTACCACTGGGGTCTGGAGTTCTTTGCAGAACGGGGAATCGCCACCGTTGGAAATACCAGGTACACAGGAGGGGGCAGGCATAGAATGATCAGTTTTCCTAAATCACATAAGCAATAAGTCAGAGGAAATTAGGTAGGGGAGACAATGTTCACATCAGAGCTTCTATAGGTCCTTTACTCACTCATGGAGACCACTCCAACTCCCCTTTCCGGTATTTACCAAAGGCCGGTCCAAGGGAACTTCTTAGGATGTGGACTACGACCTAACAGGTAAGCAGCAGGCAATAACTATTCGATTCACTCATACTTAAGGTAACTATAAACACATAAGAAAATGGAGCGCGTTGCGCTGTTACCGTGTTTCAGTCGTGCATCGGCTCTACTTCGTGGTTCACGCTAGCAGCCCCCTTGTATTCGTGAAACTTCCAGTCTCCGAGGAGAACTATCCCACCATTCATAAAGAGGAGGAATAAATCAGGGTAGTGAGATAAGGGGGGCGACTGAATGAGGAACTAGGTAGAACTACCAGATGCCGTTGGAATGGAAACTAGTAAATTCCCAGTAAAGGGAAAACAAGGATATTGACGGTTGAGTGGGACTGAACGGTGCAAGGAATAGCTGAACCCTCAGTGATATCAAAAACGAGACGTGTGGACAGAGTGGGGGAGGGCACCGTTAAAGAAAAAGAGAAGCACACTATATACAAATATCCTACCGCCACCAAGGTGCTCGCGCTGCGGCTGAGAGGCAGCACTGGGATAAGGAACGGCGTGCACTCACGCGAAGTGACGCCGCCCCGGGATGGACAACAAACAATAGAAACACACAAGCGAGCTCCAAGGTGGAACAGGAGAGCTCGCAACGGTAATTCTTTGGCGTCTTGCAAACACGCCAAAACCGCTCGAAAAGAACCCGCAAGGATTCACGATACTCCGGAAACAGGATGCAATCTTTCCGGAAGTCAGGCATTCAACACTCGGACAAAACCAGGCAACTAGGCTAGAACGCTAAGCGCGATCGTACGCGCCTAGCCTCCTTAAATACTGGCTCGTCTGTGGATCGGAGTTCGAGTCCCGGGGCATGACAGCACACTCCCCCCACAACGGCCCCCCCCCGTCATGGGTTTGTCGGGATGCTTCAGGTGAAACAGGCGTACAAGGCGAGGGGCGTGGACATTAGCAACCGGCTCCCACGTGCGTTCCTCCACTCCATATCCCTTCCAATGTATGAGGTACTGGAGCGTATTCTTCACCAAGCGCGAATCCACTATGGATTCTACTTCATACTCAGAGGGATCTGAAAGAGAGACTGGAGTGGGACGACGCGGGAGCCGGGTGCCCGCCTCCACAGGCTTTACCAAAGAAACGTGGAACACTGGATGTATCTTAAATGAGGTAGGTAATTCCAGTTTCACAGCCACTGGATTAATCACACTGTGTACCTTGTATGGGCCTATGTAGGCAGGGTTGAACTTGCGTGGACCACGGAGTGCCAGATGTTTGGTGGAAAGCCACACCTTATCCCCCGGTTCATAGATAGGTTCTAACCGTCTGTGGAGATCAGCCCCCTCCTTATACGCTATCTTTGCGGCTGCCAGATTCTCCTGGGTGCAACTATGGATGTCTCGCAACCGTGAGAGAAACTCATTGGCCGCCGGGGTAGGGCCTTCCTGTGACTCTCCAGTAGGTAACAACTTGGGATGAAATCCGTGAGAACTATAGAAGGGTGAGTAGCCTGTAGAGGAATGGGGGCTGTTGTTATATGCGATTTCTGCCACCCACACCCATTCATCCCATTCTATTGGTTTCTGCAGTGCCTGTGTTCGTATGTACTGTTCGAAGCATTGGTTAACCCTCTCAGTTTGCCCGTCGGATTGGGGGTGGTGACTGGAGGACAACCTGACATCTATACCAAGCAAGGAGCACAAACATTTCCAAAACCGGGACACAAACTGGGCCCCCCTATCAGACACCAGTACGGAGGGAATTCCATGTAGACGGACAATCTCTCGTAAGAACACCGAAGCTAGTTCACTGGCAGTAGGCAACCCCCTCAAGGGAACAAAATGAGCTGTTTTTGTAAACATATCCACCACCACTAGCAGGGTAGTATTTTGGTTTTGGGTCACTGGCAACTCGACAACAAAATCAAGGGAGACAGTATGCCAGGGTCCCGGCGGAGCAGGGAGAGGCAGGAGTAAGCCCACTGGGTTTTGGCGGGAGACTTTGGACTGGGCACATACATGACACGTCTTAACATACGTAATAATGTCCTTCAGCATGCACGGCCACCAGAATCGTTCTCGCACTGCCTGAGTAGTCTTCTTAATTCCTGGGTGGCCTGCCAACGTATGGGAGTGGTACCAATCCAACACCTGTTGCTGTAGTTCTCTAGTGGGTAAAACTATTCCCCCTTGTACACATACGTAACCGTTCTGAATGGTAGTGGGCTGAGAACCCACAACACCCCCCATTTCTGCTGATGACTGGCTCTGCCTAACCTGGGTGAGAAACATTTCTTCAGAGAGAACCCCACCCAAAATGGCTTCCTTAGGAACAATAGTCGGGGCTTCCAAAGGCAATTCGGGGTGATCAAACCCTAAGCGAGATAAGGTGTCCGCTTTCCCATTCTTCCGCCCTGGACGGTAGTGGATACAAAAGTCATATTCGCAAAAGAACTGTGACCACCGTATTTGTCGCATGGACAAAGCTTTGGCGGACGTCAAATATTGGAGGTTGCGGTGATCTGTCAAAACTGTTGTTTGATGCCTAGCCCCCAACAAGTACTGACGCCATTCTTCAAAAGCCTTCTTTATAGCGAGAAGCTCCTTTTCTCCTACCGCGTAATTGTATTCTGCCGGGGTAAATTTGTGAGAAAAATATGCCACTGGGTGATTAAGGCCACTAACAGGGTCTCTTTGACTAAGAACTCCCCCCACGGCCACTTGAGAAGCATCAACCTCCACAATAAAAGGCAGGGCAGGATCAGGGTGGTGAAGAACAGGAGCTCGGGTGAAAGAAAGACGCAACTGTTGGAATGCATTCTCAGCTGTTCTGGACCAGGTATAGATGACTCCCTTCTTCAAGAGGGCCGTAAGCGGCGATGCCAGATCCGAAAAATTCTTTATAAACCTTCTATAAAAGTTGGCAAAACCCAAAAAGCTTTGCAACTCTTTGACTGTTTTAGGCGCAGGCCAGGACAGGACAGCCTTCACCTTACCAGGATCCATTGCCAAACCCCATGGAGACACCACAAAACCTAGAAAGGGCACCTCTTGAGTGTGGAAAGAGCACTTCTCTAGTTTACAGTACAATTTGTTGTCATGTAGTCGTTCTAATACCTTCCGTACATGCATTATGTGTTCTGACAGGGAGGCAGAATAAATCAATAGATCGTCAATGTAGGCTATGACATAATCTTCTAGCATATCTCTGAGCACTTCGGTAATGAAAAATTGAAATGCTGCAGGAGCATTACAAAGCCCAAAGGGCATGACTAAATACTCGTATAGCCCGTATTTGGTGCAGAATGCAGTCTTCCACTCATCTCCCTCCTTGACTCGCACAAGATGGTATGCACCACGTAGATCTAACTTCGTGAAGTACTGTGCGCCTCTCACCCTGTCAAGGAGGGAGGCAATGAGGGGCAACGGGTAACGATTCTTGATGGTGACTTGATTCAACCGTCGATAGTCAATACAACATCTCAATCCCCCTTCCCGCTTGGGAATGAAAAACAATGCAGAAGAAGCCGGGGAGCGCGATGATCTGATGAACCCCTTTTCCAGCATGTCATCGAGGTACTGTCGTAGATACACGTTTTCCTTTTCTGTTAGCGAGTATACACGACTGCAAGGTATTCTAGCCCCTGCTTCCAAGTCTATTCGGCAGTCATACACCCTATGTGGAGGGAGAGATTCTGCTTCTCTTGGGTCAAATACGGCCTTTAAATCGGTGTAACAGGTAGGCAGCTCAGAAGCCGGTTCCTCTGCCACAGGAGGTATGTCAGCTAGCGTGCCAGCTATCACTCCCTTTTGACTTCGGGAAGGGCGAAATTCTAGAAGGGAGTTTTCCCAATCTATGACGGGGTTGTGGAGTTTTAGCCACGGGATTCCTAACAAAACGGGAATGTGTGGTGAATGTATCAGATCAAAGGACAGGTCTTCTTGATGCTGAGGTCCTATACTCATGTGCAACTGCTCTGTTTGATGGGTTACCGGTCCCGAGACAAGCGGCCTGCCATCAATAGTTGAGACCCTATTGGAGACCTCTTTCTTTACACAGGGTATTAGGTTGTTACGGGCCCATTCTTCATCCATATAATTCCCTGATGCTCCAGAATCAATCATGATTCTTACGTGTAATCCCTGCTGTTCCAGTGCGATATAGGCGGAAACATAGAAATGTGACGTGGCGGACAAGTCGTGATCAGCGGGGGAGACCGTACAACCTGAACTGCCCGGGAGCCTGGTCTCAAAGGCCCCCGGACATTCTAGTTTCCCTGTCGGTTAACAGGGCTCGGCTTGGCAGAACAAGCCCGTACAAAATGACCGGCTTTACCGCAGTACATGCACAATTTCTCGGCCCTTCTTCTCTGCCGTTCTTCTTGCGTCAAAGGGCCCCGCACCATCCCTATTTGCATAGGTTCGCTCTCATCCACGGACTTTGGCAACTCACTCTTTTTCTCCTTAAACAGTCCATATCGTGGTTCCCCTTTCCCCTTTTCGTTTTTTCGTTCTCTTAACCTATGATCAATTTTAATCACTAAGTCTATTAGGTCAGGACACGATTCAGGTAACTCCACTATTTGGGATAGAGCGTCCTTTAATTCATCCCGCAAACCCCTGTAGAAGAGTGCACCGCGTTTTTCTTCCGGCCAGTTGGCCTCTACCACTAGTCTCCTAAAGGAAGTGATGTACTGGACCAAATCACGACTCCCCTGTTTCAAGGCTAACAACTCTGTATCAGCCGCGTGGGTGTATACTTGTCGATCGAACAGTTTACGGAACTCCCTCCTAAAGGCTCCATAATTATATAGTAGAGGATCGTCTCTTTCCACTAGGGGTATGGCCCAATCCGCAGCGGACCCGCTTAAATAAGATATGGCGAACGCCACCCTAGATTGATCTGAAGGAAAACAGGCCGCCTTGCACGAGAAGTGTAGTTGACATTGACTCAGGAAAGCGGCACACCGGGCTGCGTCTCCTGCGAAACGCTCCGGCGGGGCTAGGGGAATGGACTGGGGGGTAGATACATGGATAACTGGTTGTTGGGCAGTACTTCTCTCTCCTGAGGGCCCCGCTCTTTGTAGGCCCTGCAGGGCATCTACTCTTGCAGCTAAGGCCTGGGTCTCACCTTGCAAATTGCCTATCATATTGGCCACATCCGCCAACGTTACTGTACCTAAATCCATGACGCTCGGGCAGAACACACTGTTTAAGGCTTAGCGTTCTGTAAGGGTGCTCAGAATCTTCTGCAGGAGCGTCAGGAGCCTGAAGATCTATCTCTGTCTTCCCCTGCGGCCTTCCGTCTCTATCAGACCCTAGAGAACCGGATGACACGCCAAGGGAAAACAGGGTGACAAAACAAGGGAAGGAGGGTATGACTTCAGAGGTAGTGTTGAGGAGGGTCCAAGGAGGTGGGTCTTCTCTGGATACACACTGTAATAGAAAACCTAATCACTCTTCCCTCCGGCACATACACAGTAAACCATGAACATCAGCAAGCCCACCTACCACTGGGGTCTGGAGTTCTTTGCAGAACGGGGAATCGCCACCGTTGGAAATACCAGGTACACAGGAGGGGGCAGGCATAGAATGATCAGTTTTCCTAAATCACATAAGCAATAAGTCAGAGGAAATTAGGTAGGGGAGACAATGTTCACATCAGAGCTTCTATAGGTCCTTTACTCACTCATGGAGACCACTCCAACTCCCCTTTCCGGTATTTACCAAAGGCCGGTCCAAGGGAACTTCTTAGGATGTGGACTACGACCTAACAGGTAAGCAGCAGGCAATAACTATTCGATTCACTCATACTTAAGGTAACTATAAACACATAAGAAAATGGAGCGCGTTGCGCTGTTACCGTGTTTCAGTCGTGCATCGGCTCTACTTCGTGGTTCACGCTAGCAGCCCCCTTGTATTCGTGAAACTTCCAGTCTCCGAGGAGAACTATCCCACCATTCATAAAGAGGAGGAATAAATCAGGGTAGTGAGATAAGGGGGGCGACTGAATGAGGAACTAGGTAGAACTACCAGATGCCGTTGGAATGGAAACTAGTAAATTCCCAGTAAAGGGAAAACAAGGATATTGACGGTTGAGTGGGACTGAACGGTGCAAGGAATAGCTGAACCCTCAGTGATATCAAAAACGAGACGTGTGGACAGAGTGGGGGAGGGCACCGTTAAAGAAAAAGAGAAGCACACTATATACAAATATCCTACCGCCACCAAGGTGCTCGCGCTGCGGCTGAGAGGCAGCACTGGGATAAGGAACGGCGTGCACTCACGCGAAGTGACGCCGCCCCGGGATGGACAACAAACAATAGAAACACACAAGCGAGCTCCAAGGTGGAACAGGAGAGCTCGCAACGGTAATTCTTTGGCGTCTTGCAAACACGCCAAAACCGCTCGAAAAGAACCCGCAAGGATTCACGATACTCCGGAAACAGGATGCAATCTTTCCGGAAGTCAGGCATTCAACACTCGGACAAAACCAGGCAACTAGGCTAGAACGCTAAGCGCGATCGTACGCGCCTAGCCTCCTTAAATACTGGCTCGTCTGTGGATCGGAGTTCGAGTCCCGGGGCATGACACTGGGTAAGGAAACTTTGGGGGATCCACGCAAGCCATACCTCCCTGGAAGCCCCCGGGTGTGTAGTTTTCAGAAATGTATGGGTGTGGTAGGTTTCCCTAGATGGCCGCAGAGCACCGGGCCAAAAACCCAGGTGACCCCCCCTTGCAAAACCAGGTGGTTTTGAGATAGGCAATTTTGATGTCACCTCACTACGTTTTGGGCCCTTGCCTGTCGCGGGTACTTGGGCCTCCCACACAAGTGAGGCACCATTTTTACCGGGAGACCCAGGGGAACGCTGGGAGGTGGGAAATTTGAGTGAGCCCGGTGATACCACAACTTTCCCACACAAAAATGTGTGAAAAAAGTGATTTTTTCAGCTAAAATTGAGGTTTGCAGGGGATTCTGGGTATGGAAACGTTGGGGGATCCACGCAAGCCATACCTCCCTTGAAGCCCCCGGGTGTCTAGTTTTCAGAAATGTATGGGTTTGGTAGGTTTCCCTAGATAGCCGCCGAACATCGGGCCAAAAACCCAGGTGACCCCCTTGCAAAACCAGGTGGTCTTGAGATAGGCAAATTTGAAGTCACCTCACTACGTTTTGGGCCCTTGCCTGTCGCGGGAACTTGGGCCTCCCACACAAGTGAGGCACCATTTTTACCGGGAGACCCAGGGGAATGCTGGGAGGTGGGAAATTTGAGTGAGCCCGGTGATGCCACAACTTTCCCACACAAAAATGTGTGAAAAAAGTAATTTTTTTTAAGCTAAAATTGAGGTTTGCAGGGAATTCTGGGTAAGGAAACATAGGGGGATCCACGCATGCCATACCTCCCTGGAAGCCCCCGGGTGTCTAGTTTTCAGAAATGTACGGGTTTGGTAGGTTTCCCTAGATGGCCACAGAGCACCGGGCCAAAACCCAGGTGACCCCCCTTGCAAAACCAGGTGGTTTTGAGATAGGCAAATTTGAAGTCACCTCACTACGTTTTGGGCCCTTGCCTGTCGCGGGAACTTGGGACTCCCACACAAGTGAGTCACCATTTTTACCGGGAGACCCAGGGGAATGCTGGGAGGTGGGAAATTTGAGTGAGCCCAGTGATGTCACAACTTTCCCACACAAAAATGTGTGAAAAAAGTGATTTTTTTCAGCTAAAATTAAGGTTTGCAGGGGATTCTGGGTAAGGAACCTTTGGGGGATCCACGCAAGCCATACCTCCCTGGAAGCCCCCGGGTGTGTAGTTTTCAGAAATGTATGGGTTTGGTAGGTTTCCCTAGATGGCCGCAGAGCACCGGGCCAAAAACCCAGGTGACCCCCCCTTGCAAAACCAGGTGGTTTTGAGATAGGCAATTTTGATGTCACCTCACTACGTTTTGGGCCCTTGCCTGTCGCGGGTACTTGGGCCTCCCACACAAGTGAGGCACCATTTTTACCGGGAGACCCAGGGGAACGCTGAGAGGTGGGAAATTTGAGTGAGCCCGGTGATACCACAACTTTCCCACACAAAAATGTGTGAAAAAAGTGATTTTTTTCAGCTAAAATTGAGGTTTGCAGGGTATTCTGGGTAAGGAAACGTTGGGGGATCCACGCAAGCCATACCTCCCTGGAAGCCCCCGGGTGTCTAGTTTTCAGAAATGTATGGGTTTGGTAGGTTTCCCTAGATGGCCGCCGAACACCGGGCCAAAAACCCAGGTGACCCCCTTGCAAAACCAGGTGGTCTTGAGATAGGCAAATTTGAAGTCACCTCACTACGTTTTGGGCCCTTGCCTGTCGCGGGAACTTGGGCCTTCCACACAAGTGAGGCACCATTTTTACCGGGAGACCCAGGGGAACGCTGGGAGGTGGGAAATTTGAGTGAGCCCCGTGATGCCACAACTTTCCCACACAAAAATGTGTGAAAAAAGTGATTTTTTTCAGCTAAAATTGAGGTTTGCAGGGGATTCTGGGTAAGGAAACGTTAGGGGATCCACGCAAGCCATACCTCCGTGGAAGCCCCCGGGTGTCTAGTTTTCAGAAATGCATGAGTTTGGTAGGTTTCCCTAGATGGCCGCAGAGCACCGGGCCAAAAACCCAGGTGACCCCCCTTGCAAAACCAGGTGGTTTTGAGATAGGCAAATTTGAGGTCACCTCACTACGTTTTGGGCCCTTGCCTGTCGCGGGAACTTGGGCCTCCCACACAAGTGAGGCACCATTTTTACCGGGAGACCCAGGAGAACACTGGGAGGTGGGAAATTTGAGTGAGCCCGGTGATGCCACCACTTTCCCACACAAAAATGTGTGAAAAAAGTGATTTTTTCAGCTAAAATTGAGGTTTGCAGGGGATTCTGGGTACGGAAACGTTGGGGGATCCACGCAAGCCATACCTCCCTGGAAGCCCCCGGTGTCTAGTTTTCAGAAATGTATGTGTTTGGTAGGTTTCCATAGATGGCCACAGAGCCCCGGGCCAAAAACCCAGGTGACCCCCCTTGCAAAACCAGGTGGGAGATAGGCAAATTTGAACTCACCTCACTAAGTTTTGGGCCCTTGCGTGTCGCGGGAACTTGTGCCTCCCACACAAGTGAGGCCCCATTTTTACCAGGAGACCCAGGGGAACGCTGGGAGGTGGGAAATTTGAGTGAGCCCGGTGATGCCACAACTTTCCCACACAAAAATGTGTGAAAAAAGTGATTTTTTCAGCTAAAATTGAGGTTTGCAGGGGATTCTGGGTAAGGAAACGTTGGGAGATCCACGCAAGCCATACCTCCCTGGAAGCCCCCGGGTGTCTAGTTTTCAGAAATGCATGGGTTTGGTAGGTTTCCCTAGATGGCCGCAGAGCACCGGGCCAAAAACCCAGGTGATCCCCCTTGCAAAACCAGGTGGTTTTGAGATAGTCAAATTTGAAGTCACCTCACTACGTTTTGGGCCCTTGCCTGTCACGGGAACTTGGGACTCCCACACAAGTGAGTCACCATTTTTACCGGGAGACCCAGGGGAATGCTGGGAGGTGGGAAATTTGAGTGAGCCCAATGATGCCACAACTTTCCCACACAAAAATGTGTGAAAAAAGTGATTTTTTTCAGCTAAAATTAAGGTTTGCAGGGGATTCTGGGTAAGGAAACTTTGGGGGATCCACGCAAGCCATACCTCCCTGGAAGCCCCCGGGTGTGTAGTTTTCAGAAATGTATGGGTGTGGTAGGTTTCCCTAGATGGCCGCAGAGCACCGGGCCAAAAACCCAGGTGACCCCCCCTTGCAAAACCAGGTGGTTTTGAGATAGGCAATTTTGATGTCACCTCACTACGTTTTGGGCCCTTGCCTGTCGCGGGTACTTGGGCCTCCCACACAAGTGAGGCACCATTTTTACCGGGAGACCCAGGGGAACGCTGGGAGGTGGGAAATTTGAGTGAGCCCGGTGATGCCACAACTTTCCCACACAAAAATGTGTGAAAAAAGTAATTTTTTTCAGCTAAAATTGAGGTTTGCAGGGAATTCTGGGTAAGGAAACGTTGGGGGATCCACGCATGCCATACCTCCCTGGAAGCCCCCGGGTGTCTAGTTTTCAGAAATGTACGGGTTTGGTAGGTTTCCCTAGATGGCCACAGAGCACCGGGCCAAAACCCAGGTGACCCCCCTTGCAAAACCAGGTGGTTTTGAGATAGGCAAATTTGAAGTCACCTCACTACGTTTTGGGCCCTTGCCTGTCGCGGGAAATTGGGACTCCCACACAAGTGAGTCACCATTTTTACCGGGAGACCCAGGGGAATGCTGGGAGGTGGGAAATTTGAGTGAGCCCGGTGATGCCACAACTTTCCCACACAAAAATGTGTGAAAAAAGTAATTTTTTTCAGCTAAAATTAAGGTTTGCAGGGGATTCTGGGTAAGGAAACTTTGGGGGATCCACGCAAGCCATACCTCCCTGGGAGCCCCCGGGTGTGTAGTTTTCAGAAATGTATGGGTTTGGTAGGTTTCCCTAGATGGCCGCAGAGCACCGGGCCAAAAACCCAGGTGACCCCCCCTTGCAAAACCAGGTGGTTTTGAGATAGGCAATTTTGATGTCACCTCACTACGTTTTGGGCCCTTGCCTGTCGTGGGTACTTGGGCCTCCCACACAAGTGAGGCACCATTTTTACCGGGAGACCCAGGGGAACGCTGGGAGGTGGGAAATTTGAGTGAGCCCGGTGATACCACAACTTTCCCACACAAAAATGTGTGAAAAAAGTGATTTTTTCAGCTAAAATTGAGGTTTGCAGGGTATTCTGGGTAAGGAAACGTTGGGGGATCCACGCAAGCTGTACCTCCCTGGAAGCCCCCGGGTGTCTAGTTTTCAGAAATGTATGGGTTTGGTAGGTTTCCCTAGATGGCCGCTGAACACCGGGCCAAAAACCCAGGTGACACCCTTGCAAAACCAGGTGGTCTTGAGATAGGCAAATTTGAAGTCACCTCACTACGTTTTGGGCCCTTGCCTGTCGCGGAAATTTGGGCCTTCCACACAAGTGAGGCACAATTTTTACCGGGAGACCCAGGGGAACGCTGGGAGGTGGGAAATTTGAGTGAGCCCCGTGATGCCACAACTTTCCCACACAAAAATGTGTGAAAAAAGTGATTTTTTCAGCTAAAATTGAGGTTTGCAGGGGATTCTGGGTAAGGAAACGTTAGGGGATCCACGCAAGCCATACCTCCCTGGAAGCCCCCGGGTGTCTAGTTTTCAGAAATGCATGAGTTTGGTAGGTTTCCCTAGATGGCCGCAGAGCACCGGGCCAAAAACCCAGGTGACCCCCCTTGCAAAACCAGGTGGTTTTGAGATAGGCAAATTTGAGGTCACCTCACTACGTTTTGGGCCCTTGCCTGTCGCGGGAACTTGGGCCTCCCACACAAGTGAGGCACCATTTTTACCGGGAGACCCAGGAGAACACTGGGAGGTGGGAAATTTGAGTGAGCCCGGTGATGCCACAACTTTCCCACACAAAAATGTGTGAAAAAAGTGATTTTTTCAGCTAAAATTGAGGTTTGCAGGGGATTCTGGGTACGGAAACGTTGGGGGATCCACGCAGGCCATACCTCCCTGGAAGCCCCCGGGTGTCTAGTTTTCAGAAATGCATGGGTTTGGTAGGTTTCCCTAGATGGCCGCAGAGCACCGGGCCAAAAACCCAGGTGACTCCCCTTGCAAAACCAGGTGGTTTTGAGATAGGCAAATTTGAAGTCACCTCACTACGTTTTGGGCCCTTGCCTGTCGCGGGAACTTGGGCCTCCCACACAAGTGAGGCACCATTTTTACCAGGAGACCCAGGGGAATGCTGGGAGGTGGGAAATTTGAGTGAGCCCGGTGATGCCACAACTTTCCCACACAAAAATGTGTGAAAAAAGTGATTTTTTCAGCTAAAATTGAGGTTTGCAGGGGATTCTGGGTAAGGAAACATTGGGGGATCCATGCAAGCCATACCTCCCTGGAAGCCCCCAGGTGTCTAGTTTTCAGAAATGCATGGGTTTGGTAGGTTTCCCTAGATGGCCGCAGAGCACCGGGCCAAAAACCCAGGTGACCCCCCTTGCAAAATAAGGTGGTTTTGAGAGAGGCAAATTTGAAGTCACCTCACTACGTTTTGGGCCCTTGCCTGTCGCGGAAACTTGCGCCTCCCACACAAGTGAGGCACCATTTTTACCGGGAGACCCAGGGGAACGCTGGGAGGTGGGAAATTTGAGTGAGCCCGATGATGCCACAACTTTCCCACACAAAAATGTGTGAAAAAAGTGATTTTTTTCAGCTAAAATTGAGGTTCGCAGGGGATTCTGGGTAAGGAAACGTTGGGGGATCCATGCAAGCCATACCTCCCTGGAAGCCCCCGGGTGTCTAGTTTTCAGAAATGCATGGGTTTGGTAGGTTTCCCTAGATGGCCGCAGAGCACCGGGCCAAAAACCCAGGTGACCCCCCTTGCAAAACCAGGTGGTTTTGAGATAGTCAAATTTGAAGTCACCTCACTACGTTTTGGGCCCTTGCCTGTCGCGGGAACTTGGGACTCCCACACAAGTGAGTCATCATTTTTACCGGGAGACCCAGGGGAATGCTGGGAGGTGGGAAATTTGAGTGAGCCCAGTGATGCCACAACTTTCCCACACAAAAATGTGTGAAAAAAGTGATTTTTTTCAGCTAAAATTAAGGTTTGCAGGGGATTCTGGGTAAGGAAACTTTGGGGGATCCACGCAAGCCATACCTCCCTGGAAGCCCCCGGGTGTGTAGTTTTCAGAAATGTATGGGTGTGGTAGGTTTCCCTAGATGGCCGCAGAGCACCGGGCCAAAAACCCAGGTGACCCCCCCTTGCAAAACCAGGTGGTTTTGAGATAGGCAATTTTGATGTCACCTCACTACGTTTTGGGCCCTTGCCTGTCGCGGGTACTTGGGCCTCCCACACAAGTGAGGCACCATTTTTACCGGGAGACCCAGGGGAACGCTGGGAGGTGGGAAATTTGAGTGAGCCCGGTGATACCACAACTTTCCCACACAAAAATTTGTGAAAAAAGTGATTTTTTCAGCTAAAATTGAGGTTTGCAAGGTATTCTGGGTAAGGAAACGTTGGGGGATCCACGTAAGCCATACCTCCCTGGAAGCCCCCAGCTGTCTAGTTTTCAGAAATGTATGGGTTTAGTAGGTTTCCCTAGATGGCCGCCGAACACCGGGCCAAAAACCCAGGTGACCCCCTTGCAAAAGCAGGTGGTCTTGAGATAGGCAAATTTGAAGTCACCTCACTACGTTTTGGGCCCTTGCCTGTCGCGGGAACTTGGGCCTTCCACACAAGTGAGGCACCATTTTTACCGGAAGACCCAGGGGAATGCTGGGAGGTGGGAAATTTGAGTGAGCCCCGTGATGCCACAACTTTCCCACACAAAAATGTGTGAAAAAAGTGATTTTTTTCAGCTAAAATTGAGGTTTGCAGGGGATTCTGGGTAAGGAAACGTTGGGGGATCCATGCAAGCCATACCTCCCTGGAAGCCCCCGGGTGTCTAGTTTTCAGGAATGCATGGGTTTGGTAGGTTTCCCTAGATGGCCGCAGAGCACCGGGCCAAAAACCCAGGTGACCCCCCTTGCAAAACCAGGTGGTTTTGAGATAGGCAAATTTGAGGTCACCTCACTACGTTTTGGGCCCTTGCCTGTCGCGGGAACTTGGGCCTCCCACACAAGTGAGGCACCATTTTTACCAGGAGACCCAGCAGAACACTGGGAGGTGGGAAATTTGAGTGAGCCCGGTGATGCCACAACTTTCCCACACAAAAATGAGTGAAAAAAGTGATTTTTTCAGCTAAAATTGAGGTTTGCAGGGGATTCTGGGTACGGAAACGTTGGGGGATCCACGCAGGCCATACCTCCCTGGAAGCCCCCGGGTGTCTAGTTATCAGAAATGCATGGGTTTGGTAGGTTTCCCTAGATGGCCGCAGAGCACCGGGCCAAAAACCCAGGTGACCCCCCTTGCAAAACCAGGTGGTTTTGAGATAGGCAAATTTGAAGTCACCTCACTACGTTTTGGGCCCTTGCCTGTCACGGGAACTTGGGCCTCCCACACAAGTGAGGCACCATTTTTACCGGGAGACCCAGGGGAATGCTGGGAGGTGGGAAATTTGAGTGAGCCCGGTGATGCCACAACTTTCCCACACAAAAATGTGTGAAAAAAGTAATTTTTTTCAGCTAAAATTGAGGTTTGCAGGGAATTCTGGGTAAGGAAACGTTGGGGGATCCACGCATGCCATACCTCCCTGGAAGCCCCCGGGTGTCTAGTTTTCAGAAATGTACGGGTTTGGTAGGTTTCCCTAGATGGCCACAGAGCACCGGGCCAAAACCCAGGTGACCCCCCTTGCAAAACCAGGTGGTTTTGAGATAGGCAAATTTGAAGTCACCTCACTACGTTTTGGGCCCTTGCCTGTCGCGGGAACTTGGGACTCCCACACAAGTGAGTCACCATTTTTACCGGGAGACCCAGGGGAATGCTGGGAGGTGGGAAATTTGAGTGAGCCCAGTGATGCCACAACTTTCCCACACAAAAATGTGTGAAAAAAGTGATTTTTTTCAGCTAAAATTAAGGTTTGCAGGAGATTCTGGGTAAGGAAACTTTGGGGGATCCACGCAAGCCATACCTCCCTGGAAGCCCCCGGGTGTGTAGTTTTCAGAAATGTATGGGTTTGGTAGGTTTCCCTAGATGGCCGCAGAGCACCGGGCCAAAAACCCAGGTGACCCCCCCTTGCAAAACCAGGTGGTTTTGAGATAGGCAATTTTGATGTCACCTCACTACGTTTTGGGCCCTTGCCTGTCGCGGGAACTTGGGCCTTCCACACAAGTGAGGCACCATTTTTACCGGGAGACCCAGGGGAACGCTGGGAGGTGGGAAATTTGAGTGAGCCCCGTGATGCCACAACTTTCCCACACAAAAATGTGTGAAAAAAGTGATTTTTTCAGCTAAAATTGAGGTTTGCAGGGGATTCTGGGTAAGGAAACGTTAGGGGATCCACGCAAGCCATACCTCCCTGGAAGCCCCCGGGTGTCTAGTTTTCAGAAATGCATGAGTTTGGTAGGTTTCCCTAGATGGCCGCAGAGCACCGGGCCAAAAACCCAGGTGACCCCCCTTGCAAAACCAGGTGGTTTTGAGATAGGCAAATTTGAGGTCACCTCACTACGTTTTGGGCCCTTGCCTGTCGCGGGAACTTGGGCCTCCCACACAAGTGAGGCACCATTTTTACCGGGAGACCCAGGAGAACACTGGGAGGTGGGGAATTTGAGTGAGCCCGGTGATGCCACAACTTTCCCACACAAAAATGTGTGAAAAAAGTGATTTTTTCAGCTAAAATTGAGGTTTGCAGGGGATTCTGGGTACGGAAACGTTGGGGGATCCACGCAGGCCATACCTCCCTGGAAGCCCCCGGGTGTCTAGTTTTCAGAAATGCATGGGTTTGGTAGGTTTCCCTAGATGGCCGCAGAGCACCGGGCCAAAAACCCAGGTGACTCCCCTTGCAAAACCAGGTGGTTTTGAGATAGGCAAATTTGAAGTCACCTCACTACGTTTTGGGCCCTTGCCTGTCGCGGGAACTTGGGCCTCCCACACAAGTGAGGCACCATTTTTACCGGGAGACCCAGGGGAATGCTGGGAGGTGGGAAATTTGAGTGAGCCCGGTGATGCCACAACTTTCCCACACAAAAATGTGTGAAAAAAGTGATTTTTTCAGCTAAAATTGAGGTTTGCAGGGGATTCTGGGGAAGGAAACATTGGGGGATCCATGCAAGCCATACCTCCCTGGAAGCCCCCAGGTGTCTAGTTTTCAGAAATGCATGGGTTTGGTAGGTTTCCCTAGATGGCCGCCGAACACCGGGCCAAAAACCCAGGTGACCCCCCTTGCAAAACCAGGTGGTTTTGAGAGAGGCAAATTTGAAGTCACCTCACTACGTTTGGGGCCTTGCCTGTCGCGGAAACTTGCGCCTCCCACACAAGTGAGGCACCATTTTTACCGGGAGACCCAGGGGAATGCTGGGAGGTGGGAAATTTGAGTGAGCCCGATGATGCCACAACTTTCCCACACAAAAATGTGTGAAAAAAGTGATTTTTTTCAGCTAAAATTGAGGTTCGCAGGGGATTCTGGGTAAGGAAACGTTGGGGGATCCATGCAAGCCATACCTCCCTGGAAGCCCACGGGTGTCTAGTTTTCATAAATGTATGGGTTTGGTAGGTTTCCCTAGATGGCCGCAGAGCACCGGGCCAAAAACCCAGGTGACCCCCCTTGCAAAACCAGGTGGTTTTGAGATAGGCAAATTTGAAGTCACCTCACTACGTTTTGGGCCCTTGCCTGTCGCGGGAACTTGGGCCTCCCACACAAGTGAGGCCCCATTTTTACCAGGAGACCCAGGGGAACGCTGGGAGGTGGGAAATTTGAGTGAGCCCGGTGATGCCACAACTTTCCCACACAAAAATGTGTGAAAAAAGTGATTTTTTTCAGCTAAAATTGAGGTTTGCAGGGGATTCTGGGTAAGGAAACTTTGGGGGATCCACGCAAGCCATACCTCCCTGGAAGCCCCCGGGTGTCTAATTTTCAGAAATGCATGGGTTTGGTAGGTTTCCCTAGATGGCCGCAGAGTACCGGGCCAAAAACCCAGGTGACCCCCCTTGCAAAACCATGTGGTTTTGAGATAGGCAAATTTGAAGACACCTCACTACGTTTTGGGCCCTTGCCTGTCGCGGAAACTTGGGACTGCCACACAGGTGAGGCACCATTTTTACCGGGAGACCCAGGGGAACGCTGGGAGGTGGGAAATTTGAGTGAGCCCCGTGATGCCACAACTTTCCCACACAAAAATGTGTGAAAAAAGTGATTTTTTTCAGCTAAAATTGAGGTTTGCAGGGGATTCTGGGTAAGGAAACGTTAGGGGATCCACACAAGCCATACCTCCCTGGAAGCCCCCGGGTGTCTAGTTTTCAGAAATGTATGGGTTTGGTAGGTTTCCCTAGATGGCCACAGAGCACCGGGCCAAAAACCCAGGTGACCCCCCTTGCAAAACCAGGTGGTTTTGAGATAGGCAAATTTGAAGTCACCTCACTACGTTTTGGGCCCTTGCCTGTCGCGGGTACTTGGGCCTCCCACACAAGTGAGGCACCATTTTTACCGGGAGACCCAGGGGAACGCTGGGAGGTGGGAAATTTGAGTGAGCCCAGTGATACCACAACTTTCCCACACAAAAATTTGTGAAAAAAGTGATTTTTTCAGCTAAAATTGAGGTTTGCAAGGTATTCTGGGTAAGGAAACGTTGGGGGATCCACGCAAGCCATACCTCCCTGGAAGCCCCCGGGTGTCTAGTTTTCAGAAATGTATGGGTTTGGTAGGTTTCCCTAGATGGCCGCCGAACACCGGGCCAAAAACCCAGGTGACCCCCTTGCAAAACCAGGTGGTCTTGAGATAGGCAAATTTGAAGTCACCTCACTACGTTTTGGGCCCTTGCCTGTCGCGGGAACTTGGGCCTTCCACACAAGTGAGGCACCATTTTTACCGAGAGACCCAGGGGAACGATGGGAGGTGGGAAATTTGAGTGAGCCCAGTGATGCCACAACTTTCCCACACAAAAATGTGTGAAAAAAGTGATTTTTTTCAGCTAAAATTGAGGTTTGCAGGGGATTCTGGGTAAGGAAACTTTGGGGGATCCATGCAAGCCATACCTCCCTGGAAGCCCCCGGGTGTCTAGTTTTCAGGAATGCATGGGTTTGGTAGGTTTCCCTAGATGGCCGCAGAGCACCGGGCCAAAAACCCAGGTGACCCCCCTTGCAAAACCAGGTGGTTTTGAGATAGGCAAATTTGAGGTCACCTCACTACGTTTTGGGCCCATGCCTGTCGCGGGAACTTGGGCCTCCCACACAAGTGAGGCACCATTTTTACCAGGAGACCCAGCAGAACACTGGGAGGTGGGAAATTTGAGTGAGCCCGGTGATGCCACAACTTTCCCACACAAAATTGAGTGAAAAAAGTGATTTTTTCAGCTAAAATTGAGGTTTGCAGGGGATTCTGGGTACGGAAACGTTGGGGGATCCACGCAGGCCATACCTCCCTGCAAGCCCCCGGGTGTCTAGTTTTCAGAAATGCATGGGTTTGGTAGGTTTCCCTAGATGGCCGCAGAGCACCGGGCCAAAAACCCAGGTGACCCCCCTTGCAAAACCAGGTGGTTTTGAGATAGGCAAATTTGAAGTCACCTCACTACGTTTTGGGCCCTTGCCTGTCGCGGGAACTTGGGCCTCCCACACAAGTGAGGCACCATTTTTACCGGGAGACCCAGGGGAATGCTGGGAGGTGGGAAATTTGAGTGAGCCCGGTGATGCCACAACTTTCCCACACAAAAATGTGTGAAAAAAGTAATTTTTTTCAGCTAAAATTGAGGTTTGCAGGGAATTCTGGGTAAGGAAACGTTGGGGGATCCACGCATGCCATACCTCCCTGGAAGCTCCCGGGTGTCTAGTTTTCAGAAATGTACGGGTTTGGTAGGTTTCCCTAGATGGCCACAGAGCACCGGGCCAAAACCCAGGTGACCCCCTTGCAAAACCAGGTGGTTTTGAGATAGGCAAATTTGAAGTCACCTCACTACGTTTTGGGCCCTTGCCTGTCGCGGGAACTTGGGACTCCCACACAAGTGAGTCACCATTTTTACCGGGAGACCCAGGGGAATGCTGGGAGGTGGGAAATTTGAGTGAGCCCAGTGATGCCACAACTTTCCCACACAAAAATGTGTGAAAAAAGTGATTTTTTTCAGCTAAAATTAAGGTTTGCAGGGGATTCTGGGTAAAGAAACTTTGGGGGATCCACGCAAGCCATACCTCCCTGGAAGCCCCCGGGTGTGTAGTTTTCAGAAATGTATGGGTTTGGTAGGTTTCCCTAGATGGCCGCAGAGCACCGGGCCAAAAACCCAGGTGACCCCCCCTTGCAAAACCAGGTGGTTTTGAGATAGGCAATTTTGATGTCACCTCACTACGTTTTGGGCCCTTGCCTGTCGCGGGTACTTGGGCCTCCCACACAAGTGAGGCACCATTTTTACCGGGAGACGCAGGGGAACGCTGGGAGGTGGGAAATTTGAGTGAGCCCGGTGATACCACAACTTTCCCACACAAAAATGTGTGAAAAAAGTGATTTTTTCAGCTAAAATTGAGGTTTGCAGGGTATTCTGGGTAAGGAAACGTTGGGGGATCCACGCAAGCCATACCTCCCTGGAAGCCCCCGGGTGTCTAGTTTTCAGAAATGTATGGGTTTGGTAGGTTTCCCTAGATGGCCGCCGAACACCGGGCCAAAAACCCAGGTGACCCCCTTGCAAAACCAGGTGGTCTTGAGATAGGCAAATTTGAAGTCACCTCACTACGTTTTGGGCCCTTGCCTGTCGCGGGAACTTGGGCCTTCCACACAAGTGAGGCACCATTTTTACCGGGAGACCCAGGGGAACGCTGGGAGGTGGGAAATTTGAGTGAGCCCCGTGATGCCACAACTTTCCCACACAAAAATGTGTGAAAAAAGTGATTTTTTCAGCTAAAATTGAGGTTTGCCGGGGATTCTGGGTAAGGAAACGTTAGGGGATCCATGCAAGCCATACCTCCCTGGAAGCCCCCGGGTGTCTAGTTTTCAGAAATGCATGAGTTTGGTAGGTTTCCCTAGATGGCCGCAGAGCACCGGGCCAAAAACCCAGGTGACCCCCCTTGCAAAACCAGGTGGTTTTGAGATAGGCAAATTTGAGGTCACCTCACTACGTTTTGGGCCCTTGCCTGTCGCGGGAACTTGGGCCTCCCACACAAGTGAGGCACCATTTTTACCGGGAGACCCAGGAGAACACTGGGAGGTGGGAAATTTGAGTGAGCCCGGTGATGCCACAACTTTCCCACACAAAAATGTGTGAAAAAAGTGATTTTTTCAGCTAAAATTGAGGTTTGCAGGGGATTCTGGGTATGGAAACGTTGGGGGATCCACGCAGGCCATACCTCCCTGGAAGCCCCCGGGTGTCTAGTTTTCAGAAATGCATGGGTTTGGTAGGTTTCCCTAGATGGCCGCAGAGCACCGGGCCAAAAACCCAGGTGACTCCCCTTGCAAAACCAGGTGGTTTTGAGATAGGCAAATTTGAAGTCACCTCACTACGTTTTGGGCCCTTGCCTGTCGCGGGAACTTGGGCCTCCCACACAAGTGAGGCACCATTTTTACCGGGAGACCCAGGGGAATGCTGGGAGGTGGGAAATTTGAGTGAGCCCGGTGATGCCACAACTTTCCCACACAAAAATGTGTGAAAAAAGTGATTTTTTCAGCTAAAATTGAGGTTTGCAGGGGATTCTGGGTAAGGAAACGTTAGGGGATCCATGCAAGCCATACCTCCCTGGAAGCCCCCAGGTGTCTAGTTTTCAGAAATGCATGGGTTTGGTAGGTTTCCCTAGATGGCCGCCGAACACCGGGCCAAAAACCCAGGTGACCCCCCTTGCAAAACCAGGTGGTTTTGAGATAGGCAAATTTGAGGTCACCTCACTACGTTTTGGGCCCTTGCCTGTCGCGGGAACTTGGGCCTCCCACACAAGTGAGGCACCATTTTTACCGGGAGACCCAGGAGAACACTGGGAGGTGGGAAATTTGAGTGAGCCCGGTGATGCCACAACTTTCCCACACAAAAATGTGTGAAAAAAGTGATTTGTTCAGCTAAAATTGAGGTTTGCAGGGGATTCTGGGTATGGAAACGTTGGGGGATCCACGCAGGCCATACCTCCCTGGAAGCCCCCGGGTGTCTAGTTTTCAGAAATGCATGGGTTTGGTAGGTTTCCCTAGATGGCTGCAGAGCACCGGGCCAAAAACCCAGGTGACTCCCCTTGCAAAACCAGGTGGTTTTGAGATAGGCAAATTTGAAGTCACCTCACTACGTTTTGGGCCCTTGCCTGTCGCGGGAACTTGGGCCTCCCACACAAGTGAGGCACCATTTTTACCGGGAGACCCAGGGGAATGCTGGGAGGTGGGAAATTTGAGTGAGCCCGGTGATGCCACAACTTTCCCACACAAAAATGTGTGAAAAAAGTGATTTTTTCAGCTAAAATTGAGGTTTGCAGGGGATTCTGGGTAAGGAAACATTGGGGGATCCATGCAAGCCATACCTCCCTGGAAGCCCCCAGGTGTCTAGTTTTCAGAAATGCATGGGTTTGGTAGGTTTCCCTAGATGGCCGCCGAACACCGGGCCAAAAACCCAGGTGACCCCCCTTGCAAAACCAGGTGGTTTTGAGAGAGGCAAATTTGAAGTCACCTCACTACGTTTTGGGCCCTTGCCTGTCGCGGGAACTTGGGCCTCCCACACAAGTGAGGCGCCATTTTTACCGGGAGACCCAGGGGAATGCTGGGAGGTGGGAAATTTGAGTGAGCCCTGTGATGCCACAACTTTCCCACACAAAAATGTGTGAAAAAAGTGATTTTTTTCAGCTAAAATTGAGGTTTGCAGGGGATTCTGGGTAAGGAAACGTTGGGGGATCCACGCATGCCATACCTCCCTGGAAGCCCCCGGGTGTCTAGTTTTCAGAAATGTATGGGTTTGGTAGGTTTCCCTAGATGGCCACAGAGCACCGGGCCAAAAACCCAGGTGACCCCCCTTGCAAAACCAGGTGGTTTTGAGATAGGCAAATTTGAAGTCACCTCACTACGTTTTGGGCCCTTGCCTGTCGCGGGAACTTGGGCCTCCCACACAAGTGAGGCCCCATTTTTACCAGGAGACCCAGGGGAACGCTGGGAGGTGGGAAATTTGAGTGAGCCCCGTGATGCCACAACTTTCCCACACAAAAATGTGTGAAAAAAGTGATTTTTTTCAGCTAAAATTGAGGTTTGCAGGGGATTCTGGGTAAGGAAACTTTGGGGGATCCACGCAAGCCATACCTCCCTGGAAGCCCCCGGGTGTCTAGTTTTCAGAAATGTATGGGTTTGGTAGGTTTCCCTAGATGGCCGCCGAACACCGGGCCAAAAACCCAGGTGACCCCCTTGCAAAACCAGGTGGTCTTGAGATAGGCAAATTTGAAGTCACCTCACTACGTTTTGGGCCCTTGCCTGTCGCGGGAACTTGGGCCTTCCACACAAGTGAGGCACCATTTTTACCGGGAGACCCAGGGGAACGATGGGAGGTGGGAAATTTGAGTGAGCCCAGTGATGCCACAACTTTCCCACACAAAAATGTGTGAAAAAAGTGATTTTTTTCAGCTAAAATTGAGGTTTGCAGGGGATTCTGGGTAAGGAAACGTTGGGGGATCCACGCAAGCCATACCTCCCTGGAAGCCCCCGGGTGTCTAGTTTTCAGAAATGCAGAGGTTTGGTAGGTTTCCCTAGATGGCCGCAGAGCACCGGGCCAAAAACCCAGGTGACCCCCCTTGCAAAACCAGGTGGTTTTGAGATAGGCAAATTTGAAGTCACCTCACTACGTTTTGGGCCCTTGCCTGTCGCGGAAACTTGCGCCTCCCACACAAGTGAGGCACCATTTTTACCGGGAGACCCAGGGGAACGCTGGGAGGTGGGAAATTTGAGTGAGCCCGGTGATGCCACAACTTTCCCACACAAAAATGTGTGACAAAAGTGATTTTTTTCAGCTAAAATTAAGGTTTGCAGGGGATTCTGGGTAAGGGAACTTTGGGGGATCCACGCAAGCCATACCTCCCTGGAAGCCCCCGGGTGTGTAGTTTTCAGAAATGTATGGGTTTGGTAGGTTTCCCTAGATGGCCACAGAGCACCGGGCCAAAAACCCAGGTGACCCCCCTTGCAAAACCAGGTGGTTTTGAGATAGGCAAATTTGAAGTCACCTCACTACGTTTTGGGCCCTTGCCTGTCGCGGGTACTTGGGCCTCCCACACAAGTGAGGCACCATTTTTACCGGGAGACCCAGGGGAATGCTGGAAGGTGGGAAATTTGAGTGAGCCCGGTGATACCACAACTTTCCCACACAAAAATTTGTGAAAAAAGTGATTTTTTCAGCTAAAATTGAGGTTTGCACGGTATTCTGGGTAAGGAAACGTTGGGGGATCCACGCAAGCCATACCTCCCTGGAAGCCCCCGGGTGTCTAGTTTTCAGAAATGTATGGGTTTGGTAGGTTTCCCTAGATAGCCGCCGAACATCGGGCCAAAAACCCAGGTGACCCCCTCGCAAAACCAGGTGGTCTTGACATAGGCAAATTTGAAGTCACCTCACTACGTTTTGGGCCCTTGCCTGTCGCGGGAACTTGGGCCTTCCACACAAGTGAGGCACCATTTTTACCGGGAGACCCAGGGGAACGCTGGGAGGTGGGAAATTTGAGTGAGCCCGGTGATGCCACAACTTTCCCACACAAAAATGTGTGAAAAAAGTGATTTTTTCAGCTAAAATTGAGGTTTGCAGGGGATTCTGGGTAAGGAAACGTTGGGAGATCCACGCAAGCCATACCTCCCTGGAAGCCCCCGGGTGTCTAGTTTTCAGAAATGCATGGGTTTGGTAGGTTTCCTGTTGTAATCTCAGTTCTGTATTAAATGGTATGCTCCGCACACCCCTCTGTTTCCACCATGTTGGTATGTCCCCTGAGAGGTGACAGTAGAATGTTGAGGAGAGCTCTCCAGTTCAGGAGAGTGGATGACAGGAAAATAAATGCTTTACTTACCTCGTCTTCTTGGCTTCATGGTTTTCTTCAAACTACAACACTGGCGACGTCTCTGCGCAGGGGGCAGCCTGTCATCTCCCCTTTCGTTACATTCTCTCCGGATTTGCTGAAAAGGACGACAGGAAAACTGTTGGGGCATTTTGACATGTCATGATGTTATATTTTCTCTTAAATACATATATAGGGAGATGTGTTGTAATCTCAGTTCTGTATTAAATGGTATGCTCCACACACCCCTCTGTTTCCACCATGTTGGTATGTCCCCTGAGAGGTGACAGTAGAATGTTGAGGAGAGCTCTCCAGTTCAGGAGAGTTATGGACGCCCATGATCCTACCAACAAGGAAGAACTTAAATCATTTCTGGGTCTAGCGGAATACATGTCTAAATATGTAAGGAACTTTGCAGACATGTGTGATGAGTTGCATGACATGCTAAAAAAGGAGAAGGAATTTCTGTGGGAAGAAAAACACAGCAGGGCGGTTAAGGCAATAAAGAAGAGCATTCTTGAATCACCTGCGTAGGGCGCATTCGACCCATGCAAGAAAACGGTCCTGACCACAGATGCTTCTAACAAAGGGTTGGGAGCAATGCTATCTCAACATGAACAAGGGAAGGTCACTATTATTGCATTTGCATCACGGTCGCTCAACTCGGCGGAGAAGAACTATTCCGTGATTGAGAGGGAGGCTTTGGCGTGTTTCTGGGCAGTGAACCATTTTAAATTTTTCCTGTGGGGGATACAATTTGTTATACACACTGACCACAAGCCTTTGACCTTCATGTTTTCACCAAAAAATATACACAACAATTCCCCACGCATTGCTAAATGGGTCCTGGGGTTACAAAACTATTGCTTCAAGGTAGAGTATTTGCCAGGTCCGAAGAACGTAATTGCAGACTATTTGTCAAGGTCACCCCTTCTGGAGTATGCAAAAGAGGAACAGTTGGACGCTCCTATATTTTCCATGCATCTCTCTTCTTTGTCGAAGGAAGAGTGGGAGAAAAGCATGGCGGGGGACAAGGAAATGAGCATCCTCAGAGAGTTAATTCTCAATGGTTGGCCTGAACACCGTTCTCAAGTTCAAGAAGAAGTAAAGGATTTTTGGGAAGTGAGATATGAATTATCAGTTATCTCGGATATGATACATAGGGGGAAAAGAGTTGTTCCTCCTTGCAGCATGAGAAACAAAATAAATGACCTGGCCCATGAGGGCCATTTGGGGAGGAGCCTGACCAAATGCAAAGTCAGGAATGATTTCTGGTTTCCAAAGATGGACTCCATGATCGAAATTAAAGTAAAGGAATGCAACAGCTGTGCAAGTAGTGATAAGAGCAAAGTTACACGTAAGACTCCTTTATCCCCTGTAGCGGTGCCAGAAGTTCCTTGGACCAAATTGGCAGTTGACATAATTGGTCCCATGGAAGTTCTAGGCACCCAGAAGAGGTTTATGTTTGTGTTGGTGGACTACACGTCACATTGGGTAAAGGTTAAGTTCACACCGCAGACTACCACGAGTAACCTCATCACATTCTTGAAGAATGTATTCGTGTATGAAGGCATTCCGGCAACATTGGTTACTGACAATGGAGTGCAGTTTACCTCAGAGGCCATGACCACATTTCTCTAAGAGTTAAACATAAAACACGAGAGAACTGCACTCTATTGTCCGAGAGCCAATGGGTTGGTGGAGAGAACTAACAGATTCATAAAAGAGCACATTCAGTTGGCCATTGCTAGTGGGTTCAACGTGGAAGATTCCCTGAGAGAGTGCATTTGGGCACACCACACTACCCCCAATCTGGTCACGGGAGTGTCTCCTTTTGTTAACTTAAGGGGAAGGGAACCGTGTACCAAACTGGTCCCGCACTGGCTGGGGGGTGGAAAAAAGGTGAACCCAGACCTTGGGGTCAGTAAGCAGCTGAGATCCCAACATCAAAGTAGGTACAAGGGTTGGTATGATCATAGTCAGGGAGTCAAAACACAAGAGTACACGAGGGGTACCACTGTGGTTGTGAAGAAGCCCACACACGTACAACCTGGGTTGAGCAAGTATCAGACACACCAAAAGGTGGATAAAGATTGCAAGAATGTGGTTCGCCTAGAGAATGGTCAGACGTGGAGTAAGGACAGAATCGCTGTGTCATCTCAACTGTAAGTTGGTGTATTAGCCATGCCAACAATGCATATGTCATGATGTTATATTTTCTCTTAAATACATATATAGGGAGATGTGTTGTAATCTCAGTTCTGTATTAAATGGTATGCTCCGCACACCCCTCTGTTTCCACCATGTTGGTATGTCCCCTGAGAGGTGACAGTAGAATGTTGAGGAGAGCTCTCCAGTTCAGGAGAGTGGATGACAGGAAAATAAATGCTTTACTTACCTTGTCTTCTTGGCTTACAAGGGGATTTGAGAGTTACCTTGAGTATCCCCTATACAAGGTTTTGTTAGAGTGGGTTCAGCTAGCGGGTGGTTGTCCGCAGGGTGTATTCCCACACCAGCCAGGCAAGTTACGTCAGCCAAGTACCCTCCATCTCACACAATATGGGTACGCCTGGGATGAGCCAACCGCCCTCATTTTTAAATGACTGTGGTGATCCAGAAATACATTGGAAGGACTGGACTAAGCTGTTCGAATCCTATTTGATTGCGATGGGTGGAGAAAGGTTTTCTCCGTTGCGTAAACAACACATACTATTGCATAATTTGGGGGTGCATGGTCGTAAAGTTTACGAAACTTTACCCGAACCTGAACTGGAGGAAGAGGATGATGCTGATGTGTACGACCTGACACTGATGAAATTAGAAATTCATTTTGGAGACAAAGTCAACGTGGTGCTTGAACGCCACAAATTCTTTAGCAGAGTGCAAGGAAAGAGCGAATCCATCAATAATTATATAGCGGCTCTTAGAGGTTTGACGCAATTGTGCGACTTTGGGGAGCTTAATGATTCTTTGATAAGAGACCAACTAGTAAGATGTACAAACAGTGGGAAGGTCCAGGAAAAATTACTTGCAAAAAATCCGTCCTTAAAGGAGGCCGTTGCCATTGCCCAATCTATTGAGCACACGGCCAAGTGTGTTAGAGAAATGAAAGCAAAGGAAGAAGTGGTCGCCCCCATTCAATGTGAAGAGGTTGATGGAGAAGTGCTAAAGGTGCATAACAGGGAAGGTGCGAAAAATCTATCCGTCCACAAGGAAGGTCAAAATTTGAAATGTTACAGGTGTGGAAGCAGCAACCACTTAGCTAATAGCCCATTTTGCCCAGCACACAGTGTTATGTGTAAAAAATGCAATAGAAGAGGGCATTTGGCCAGAGTATGCAGGGAGGGGACGAGTAACACTTCCAGGGTCAGCAATCCCAGTGGAGAAACACAGGCAAGATTCGTTTTCCAAGTCAAGGACAGTGATGAAACGTCCAAGCCCAACTATCCCAAATGTGTAATACATATAGACAACAAAGCCATTGAAGTGTTTGCTGATTCGTGTTCCCCGTATACTCTCATAAATGAAAAGGACTTCGAGGAAATCCTAGGTTGCAGCAAAAACATGCTACATCCTCCTGACATTTCTCCTGAGGGGTACACCAGAGACCCCATTCCCCTAGTGGGGATGTTGAATAGCCACATAGAGTTTAAAGGCAGATCTATGATGGGCAAAGTGTATGTGGTAGAAAAAGGGGCGAACCTTTTGGGATGGCAGCACCAAAAAGTACTAGGTATCATCCTTGATCCAAATAACAAAGAACAAGTCATTTTGGTAGACACCCTCGACAACAAGGAATGCTGTCGTCTACAAAAGGCCTTTCCTGACCTATTTACAGAAAAACTAGGAAAATTGAAAGAGTTCCAGCACAAAGTCAGAGTTAAGAAAGGCGCAAAACCAGTAGTTCATAGGGCGCGCCCTGTACCGTTGCGCTTGAGAGAAGTTCTGAAAAACGAACTGGACAAACTATGTGACATGGGGGTTATACAACCCATTGATGCATCTGAATGGTTGGCCCCCCTGGTGTTAGCATCTAAGGCCAACGATAAGGGTATCCGTGTGTGTGTTGACTTACGCAGCCTAAACGACAACATCTGGGTGGAGAGGTTTCCTCTGCCCAACATAAATGAAATGTTGAGCACAATGGGTAAAGGGTGTTTTTTCTCAGTCATCGATTTGTCCATGGCCTACCACCAAGTCGAGTTACACCCTGATTCAAGACCGCTAACGGCGTTTTCTTCGCCGGTTGGTGCTTACATGTTTGTAAGGATGCCGTTTGGTTTAGCCTCGGCGGCATCTATCTTCCAGAAAGTGATGCAACAAGTGTTGGATGGTGTCAAAAACACGTTGTGTTTCCAAGATGACATTTTAATGTATGGGGCTACGGAAGAAGAACATGATGCCATTTTTAACACGGTGTGTCAAAGGTTGACCAGGGCAGGTTTAACCGTGAAACTGGAAAAGTGTAAAATCAAAGTGGACTCAGTTGACTATTTGGGTCATACTATATCCAAAGATGGTTTCAAACCAAAGTATAGTTTGATTCAAGCAGTTATGGACGCCCATGATCCTACCAACAAGGAAGAACTTAAATCATTCCTGGGTCTAGCGGAATACATGTCTAAATATGTAAGGAACTTTGCAGACATGAGTGATGAGTTGCGTGACATGCTAAAAAAGGAGAAGGAATTTCTGTGGGAAGAAAAACACAGCAGGGCGGTTAAGGCAATAAAGAAGAGCATTCTTGAATCACCTGCGTTAGGCGCATTCGACCCATGCAAGAAAACGGTCCTGACCACAGATGCTTCTAACAAAGGGTTGGGAGCAATGCTATCTCAACATGAACAAGGGAAGGTCACTATTATTGCATTTGCATCACGGTCGCTCAACTCGGCGGAGAAGAACTATTCCGTGATTGAGAGGGAGGCTTTGGCGTGTTTCTGGGCAGTGAACCATTTTACATTTTTCCTGTGGGGGATACAATTTGTTATACACACTGACCACAAGCCTTTGACCTTCATGTTTTCACCAAAAAATATACACAACAATTCCCCACGCATTGCTAAATGGGTCCTGGGGTTACAAAACTATTGCTTCAAGGTAGAGTATTTGCCAGGTCCGAAGAACGTAATTGCAGACTATTTGTCAAGGTCACCCCTTCTGGAGTATGCAAAAGAGGAACAGTTGGACGCTCCTATATTTTCCATGCATCTCTCTTCTTTGTTGAAGGAAGAGTGGGAGAAAAGCATGGCGGGGGACAAGGAAATGAGCATCCTCAGAGAGTTAATTCTCAATGGTTGGCCTGAACACCGTTCCCAAGTTCCAGAAGAAGTAAAGGATTTTTGGGAAGTGAGATATGAATTATCAGTTATGTCGGATGTGATACATAGGGGGAAAAGAGTTGTTCCTCCTTGCAGCATGAGAAACAAAATAATTGACCTGGCCCATGAGGGCCATTTGGGGAGGAGCCTGACCAAATGCAAAGTCAGGAATGATTTCTGGTTCCAAAGATGGACTCCATGATCGAAATTAAAGTAAAGGAATGCAACAGCTGTGCAAGTAGTGATAAGAGCAAAGTTACACGTAAGACTCCTTTATCCCCTGTAGAGGTGCCAGAAGTTCCTTGGACCAAATTGGCAGTCGACATAATTGGTCCCATGGAAGTTCTAGGCACCCAGAAGAGGTTTATGTTTGTGTTGGTGGACTACACGTCACATTGGGTAAAGGTTAAGTTCACACCGCAGACTACCACGAGTAACCTCATCACATTCTTGAAGAATGTATTCGTGTATGAAGGCATTCCGGCAACATTGGTTACTGACAATGGAGTGCATAGTGTCCGAGAGCCAATGGGTTGGTGGAGAGAACTAACAGATTCATAAAAGAGCACATTCAGTTGGCCATTGCTAGTGGGTTCAACGTGGAAAATTCCCTGAGAGAGTGCATTTGGGCATACCACACTACCCCCAATCTGGTCACGGGAGTGTCTCCTTTTGTTAACTTAAGGGGAAGGGAACCGTGTACCAAACTGGTCCCGCACTGGCTGGGGGGTGGAAAAAAGGTGAACCCAGACCTTGGGGTCAGTAAGCAGCTGAGATCCCAACATCAAAGTAGGTACAAGGGTTGGTATGATCATAGTCAGGGAGTCAAAACACAAGAGTACACGAGGGGTACCACTGTGGTTGTGAAGAAGCCCACACATGTACAACCTGGGTTGAGCAAGTATCAGACACACCAAAAGGTGGATAAAGATTGCAAGAATGTGGTTCGCCTAGAGAATGGTCAGACGTGGAGTAAGGACAGAATCGCTGTGTCATCTCAACTGTAAGTTGGTGTATTAGCCATGCCAACAATGCATATGTCATGATGTTATATTTTCTCTTAAATACATATATAGGGAGATGTGTTGTAATCTCAGTTCTGTATTAAATGGTATGCTCCGCACACCCCTCTGTTTCCACCATGTTGGTATGTCCCCTGAGAGGTGACAGTAGAATGTTGAGGAGAGCTCTCCAGTTCAGGAGAGTGGATGACAGGAAAATAAATGCTTTACTTACCTCGTCTTCTTGGCTTCATGGTTTTCTTCAAACTACAACATTTCCCTAGATGGCCGCAGAGCACCGGGCCAAAAACCCAGGTGACCCCCCTTGCAAAACCAGGTGGTTTTGAGATAGTCAAATTTGAAGTCACCTCACTACGTTTTGGGCCCTTGCCTGTCGCGGGAACTTGGGACTCCCACACAAGTGAGTCACCATTTTTACCGGGAGACCCAGGGGAATACTGGGAGGTGGGAAATTTGAGTGAGCCCAGTGATGCCAAAACTTTCCCACACAAAAATGTGTGAAAAAAGTGATTTATTTCAGCTAAAATTAAGGTTTGCAGGGGATTCTGGGTAAGGAAACTTTGGGGGATCCACGCAAGCCATACCTCCCTGGAAGCCCCCGGGTGTGTAGTTTTCAGAAATGTATGGGTGTGGTAGGTTTCCCTAGATGGCCGCAGAGCACCGGGCCAAAAACCCAGGTGACCCCCCCCCTTGCAAAACCAGGTGGTTTTGAGATAGGCAATTTTGATGTCACCTCACTACGTTTTGGGGCCTTGCCTGTCGCGGGTACTTGGGCCTCCCACACAAGTGAGGCACCATTTTTACCGGGAGACCCAGGGGAACGCTGGGAGGTGGGAAATTTGAGTGAGCCCGGTGATACCACAACTTTCCCACACAAAAATTTGTGAAAAAAGTGTTTTTTTCAGCTAAAATTGAGGTTTGCAAGGTATTCTGGGTAAGGAAACATTGGGGGATCCACATAAGCCATACCTCCCTGGAAGCCCCCGGGTGTCTAGTTTTCAGAAATGTATGGGTATGGTAGGTTTCCCTAGATGGCCGCCGAACACCGGGCCAAAAACCCAGGTGACCCCCTTGCAAAAGCAGGTGGTCTTGAGATAGGCAAATTTGAAGTCACCTCACTACGTTTTGGGCCCTTGCCTGTCGCGGGAACTTGGGCCTTCCACACAAGTGAGGCACCATTTTTACCGGGAGACCCAGGGGAACGCTGGGAGGTGGGAAATTTGAGTGAGCCCCGTGATGCCACAACTTTCCCACACAAAAATGTGTGAAAAAAGTGATTTTTTTCAGCTAAACTTGAGGTTTGCAGGGGATTCTGGGTAAGGAAACGTTGGGGGATCCACGCAAGCCATACCTCCCTGGAAGCCCCCGGGTGTCTAGTTTTCAGGAATGCATGGGTTTGGTAGGTTTCCCTAGATGGCCGCAGAGCACCGGGCCAAAAACCCAGGTGACCCCCCTTGCAAAACCAGGTGGTTTTGAGATAGGCAAATTTGAGGTCACCTCACCACGTTTTGGGCCCTTGCCTGTCGCGGGAACTTGGGCCTCCCACACAAGTGAGGCACCATTTTTACTGGGAGACCCAGCAGAACACTGGGAGGTGGGAAATTTGAGTGAGCCCGGTGATGCCACAACTTTCCCACACAAAAATGTGTGAAAAAAGTGATTTTTTCAGCTAAAATTGAGGTTTGCAGGGGATTCTGGGTACGGAAACGTTGGGGGATCCACGCAGGCCATACCTCCCTGGAAGCCCCCGGGTGTCTAGTTTTCAGAAATGCATGGGTTTGGTAGGTTTCCCTAGATGGCCGCAGAGCACCGGGCCAAAAACCCAGGTGACCCCCCTTGCAAAACCAGGTGGTTTTGAGATAGGCAAATTTGAAGTCACCTCACTACGTTTTGGGCCCTTGCCTGTCGCGGGAACTTGGGCCTCCCACACAAGTGAGGCACCATTTTTACCGGGAGACCCAGGGGAATGCTGGGAGGTCGGAAATTTGAGTGAGCCCGGTGATGCCACAACTTTCCCACACAAAAATGTGTGCAAAAAGTAATTTTTTTCAGCTAAAATTGAGGTTTGCAGGGAATTCTGGGTAAGGAAATGTTAGGGGATCCACGCATGCCATACCTCCCTGGAAGCCCCCGGGTGTCTAGTTTTCAGAAATGTACGGGTTTGGTAGGTTTCCCTAGATGGCCACAGAGCACCGGGCCAAAACCCAGGTGACCCCCCTTGCAAAACCAGGTGGTTTTGAGATAGGCAAATTTGAAGTCACCTCACTACGTTTTGGGCCCTTGCCTGTCGCGGGAACTTGGGACTCCCACACAAGTGAGTCACCATTTTTACCGGGAGACCTAGGGGAATGCTGGGAGGTGGGAAATTTGAGTGAGCCCAGTGATGCCACAACTTTCCCACACAAAAATGTGTGAAAAAAGTGATTTTTTTCAGCTAAAATTAAGGTTTGCAGGGGATTCTGGGTAAGGAAACTTTGGGGGATCCACGCAAGCCATACCTCCCTGGAAGCCCCCGGGTGTGTAGTTTTCAGAAATATATGGGTTTGGTAGGTTTCCCTAGATGGCCGCAGAGCACCGGGCCAAAAACCCAGGTGACCCCCCCTTGCAAAACCAGGTGGTTTTGAGATAGGCAATTTTGATGTCACCTCACTACGTTTTGGGCCCTTGCCTGTCGCGGGTACTTGGGCCTCCCACACAAGTGAGGCACCATTTTTACCGGGAGACCCAGGGGAACGCTGGGAGGTGGGAAATTTGAGTGAGCCCGGTGATACCACAACTTTCCCACACAAAAATTTGTGAAAAAAGTGATTTTTTCAGCTAAAATTGAGGTTTGCAGGGTATTCTGGGTAAGGAAACGTTGGGGGAACCATGCAAGCCATACCTCCCTGGAAGCCCCCGGGTGTCTAGTTTTCAGAAATGTATGGGTTTGGTAGGTTTCCCTAGATGGCCGCCGAACACCGGGCCAAAAACCCAGGTGACCCCCTTGCAAAACCAGGTGGTCTTGAGATAGGCAAATTTGAAGTCACCTCACTACGTTTTGGGCCCTTGCCTGTCGCGGGAACTTGGGCCTTCCACACAAGTGAGGCACCATTTTTACCGGGAGACCCAGGGGAACGCTGGGAGGTGGGAAATTTGAGTGAGCCCGGTGATGCCACAACTTTCCCACGCAAAAATGTGTGAAAAAAGTGATTTTTTCAGCTAAAATTGAGGTTTGCAGGGGATTCTGGGTACGGAAACGTTGGGGGATCCATGCAGGCCATACCTCCCTGGAAGCCCCTGGGTGTCTAGTTTTCAGAAATGCATGGGTTTGGTAGGTTTCCTGTTAGACCTGGCCCCTTGGCGTGAGTCTCCCTTCCTCTTTTTGTCGCTGTGCCTCATGTGTTTTTATGGTGTTGGCCGCTCAGCGCGCTGTGCCGCTGCCAACCAGTGTCGCGGTGCGAGTGCTCCCTATGTAAATTGTATATGTTGGTTGGATTCCATGATTGGATTGTTTGATTTACTGTCAGACCCCAGTAAAATGCGCCGGGGGCGCCAGGGCATGTAAATACGAACAACGCTGGTGGGCTTGCAGCACTGGTTGTGCCACCCACAGAAGCGGCCGGTAAAATATGTCTGAGGTCTGCCATCGCAGAACCTGCGTGCAGTCTGGTACTGACATGCTGACCGGCAAGTGCCCACACTTGCCAGTCCCTAAAACCTTCCCTTAGCTGCATGTTAGTCACCCCTCTGGTAGGCCCACGGGCAGGGTGCGTTGTAAGCCTAAGGTAGGACAAGCCCGGATGCGTGGCATGTCCTAGTAGTGAATTACCGCCATCTTGTTGTTCACTACTGCAAGGCTACCCTGTTCTCATAGGCCAGTATGGGCGGCCTGGATTATTACACCCTATGATCCTAACCGACCCAGGGAACATGGTAGAAGATCGAGTTTAGTATGCCTGAACTCGGAATAATAAGGTACATCTTTTCGCAAGGTTTATTTTAATATTCCGGGTTTGCAAATGCCGCTTTTAGAAAGTTGGCCTTTGCTTGCCTAAACCTTTCAGCCGCCTCTGCGTGATGTGTATCTGATGTCTGGCTGGTATGAGTGACAGGGCTGGGGGAACCCAGATGGGCAGGGCTAGGTAGCCTGGTAATGAATAGGACGATCGACAGGTAGATGGGTGGGAGGAGTGCTCCTAGGCTCTGAATAGGACAGTGCTCTGCTACCTCAATGCCGGCTCCGCCCCCTGTGGAGCGTCTGATGACTCTGCCCTGCACTCTGAAAGAAGAAGCCTGCATCGCGTAAACAAAGTGCTCAGAAACCGGACTGAACTAGGCAAGGGCCCCCCTGGCCTGGGAGAACAAAAGATTTGCTGTATAAATGGAGGAGCCCTGCTCCTGAGAAACTAGATCCGCTTTTGACCAAGAAGAATCTCTGCCTGAGGAGGAGGCACCGGGAAAGCTGTAGGAGGAAGACTGTCCCTATCCTGGGGGATTGGCCTGCAGTGGTGACCTTGCTGCCAAAGGAGAGAAGAGAAACTGTTGCTGAAGACTTTCACTTTACTTTTACTTTCAAGACTTGTGCTTTTCCAAAACGATCTCCAAGGGCTTGGAACTGAGCTTGCCCCCTGAACTGAGCCCCAGGACCATTGGGCTCTACCTGATCTTCACTCGCCTGCTGCTGGACTGTGGTGTCCTTTCCCTCGCCGGAGCTGTGTCCCTCGTGCCCCAGTCCCTCCTTGAGCCGTGACCAGGACTGCTTAGCCGCCCCCGCCTTGGGAAGAGCCTCGCTTGATCGGAGCCGCTCCCCCTACGCTGTGCTGGGCTGCCCCGTCACCTCGCTCGTTGGAGGCTCGCTGTGCACCTTCACCCTCCCGCCGGAATCGGCGTTTGTGAGCATCTCCAAGCCTCGGACGGCCCGGACGTATCTGCGTGCCCGGCTGCCCCGCTTTGTTCACCCGCCACCTGCAACACCCCGCTCTTGTCGTGAGCCTGAAGATCAGACCCCATCGTGAAGTGTGGGAGCCTCGGACGCCGCCTCGCCCTTCGGTCGAAGGGCCGCTGAAATCCCGCACCCGCCTTTGCGTCAAGAAACAAGGTACTGTACTCACGAACTCGACCGCGAGCTCGCATCGGATCCAGGGTCCGCAACGTTCTTATTTCCCTGTCATCTGCTGTGTGCTTCCTGGGCGCTGCCTCAGCCCAAAGTGCGCTGAGGCCTACAGTTACCTTGTGCCCGCCTAAAGAACTTTCCGTAAAACAAAGAGAAATTTACCGTATTTCCATGAATTGTGGCCCCATCAGTTCAACGTTACTGGGCCTTGTATTTGAATCTGCTGAATCTACATAAAAGCTTATTTTTATATACTTCCTGATTGGTGTCCGTTTGTGGTGCATGCAAGGGGTTTACTGTATGTGTAATTGCATTTGCTTAACCGTGTACGCCTGAGACTTAGCCTAGACTGCTCGCGCCACGCACCTAGAGGGTGAGCAGGGGTTATTCTGGGGAGTCAACCTTCGCCCTGACAAGAAGTAAAGGGTCCCTGCTTGTTGTGGGTTCACACCTGCGTCAACCGGAGCCCCCTCATTTCTAACATTGGTGGCAGCGGTGAGGATTTACGGATTTGCATTTGTGGTTTGCGTATAGTGAACCACTGATCACCACGTAGTGAGAGCAGACCAGTAACACAGCCACAAGACTAGAATTTGTTTTTGTTTTGCCAAGAATCTCCGTTGTTAGAACCATGCCTGGTTCACTTCCCGCCGGAAGGGCAGCTTCTATAATCTCTGGATTTGAGGACATAGATTGGGAAGAAAGCGCACTTCGGAATTATAGCAATGAAGAATTGAAAGGTTTTTGCTCCAAGTTCAGAATTGCCCAAACTGGATTGAAAAACAAGACCCAATTCGTGAAGGCGCTGAGGGCCTGGTATGAGTCAAAGGCACCAGAGAATCAGGTGGAAGTGGTTCCACCAGAAAGTGTCCATGAGTTTGGCCGAGGCCTGTCGCCAGAAGAGTTGGCAGACAGGGCAGCAACCCGGGCACACGAGGTGGAGATGGCAAAACTTCATGGGCAGATGGATATGGAAAAACAAAGACTAGCCATGGAAGAAAAGAAACTACAATTAGAGCATGACATGAAGCTGAGGGAGCTGGAGCTGAAAGCAAAAAGTTTGGAGCTTAATCCCTCTGGTGGCAGCACACCGCCAGTACCGGCGGAACCAAGAGTTTATATTCCCAAGGATGTGGTGAAGGAGTTCTTCAAGAATGACGACATCGGGCAGTGGTTCAGAGCCTACGAGGTAGCCATGTCTTCCCACCGGGTCCCTGAGAAAGATTGGGGAGCGGGGTTGTGGGGACGGTTCCTGAGTGAAGGGCGGGACACACTGTTAGATTTACCTGCTGATGTTCATAATTCTTATGCCCATATGAAGGAAGCATTGATGGCTAGGTATGGGTTGACCCCTGAGTTATATAGACAGAGGTTTAGGGGTTGCACTAAGATTCCCAATAGTACGTATGTGGAGTATGTGACTTTCTTTTGCAGAGTGCTGGATGGTTGGGTAAAGGGTAGTAAGGTAAATGATTATCAAGGGCTTCTTGATTTAGTGGCATGGGAGCACTTGTCCAGTAATTGTTTTCCTGAGCTACGCCAGCACCTGATCGATAGTAGGCTGACTAACCCTAGGAAGCTTGCTGAGGAGGCGGACCGCTGGGTCAGTACCAGGGTCCACAAGGGTACCGTGGGGGATTCCGCCAAAGGTGGGCAGGGTCCCCAGCAGAAGAGTGGGGGGGACAGGGGTAAACAGAAGCAGTTCCAAAAAGGGCCCCAACATAGTCCCCAAGGGAACCAAGGGAAGGGTTCTCAGCCTCCCCCACCCCAGAAACCGACCGGGGCCCCGACAGGTCCTCCTGTTCAAAAGGGGCCCGTAAGATGTTACAGGTGTAACAATTTGGGGCATTTTGCCTCTGATGTAAAGTGTCCATTGTTTGATAAACCAGCGCCCACTGGTGCTCCACCCCGGCAGGTGACTAGTGTAGCCTTGGGGGAGGAGAGGGATGTCCAAGGTGGGTGGGGTCCCGCAGAGATGTCCCTGGTCTCGCTAGGAGACCGTGAAGTGGTCCCTCCAACCCAGCTGCCTGAGAACACTAAGAAGTACAGGCAGTGGGTGACCATAAATGGCCATAGAGTGGAAGCTCTTAGGGATACAGGAGCCAGTGTGACAGCTGTCAGGTGTCACCTGGTGTCTCAGGAGCAGGTGGTCCCCAACGCATTCTATCCCGTTGTTGCCGCTGACAACACAGAGAGACACTGCAAGGTGGCTCAGGTTCCCTTTGAGTGGGGGGGGGGTCTCTGGTACTCTTCAGGTAGCTGTGAGGCCCGCCATGCCTGTAGACTGTTTGTTAGGGAACGATTTGGAGAGCTCACCTTGGGCTAAGGTGGAGCGGAGTGCTCACCTGGAGATGTTGGGTATGCCGGATTGGGCGTGTGTCACCACACGGTCCATGGCAGCCAGTAGAGGTACTCAAGAGGTCCTGGAGCCTGAGAGGGAGGCCCAGGAACCGGCCTCAGAGAGAAGGAGCAAGGGGCGCGGGAAGCCAGCCCCTGAAGTTCCCACGGTCCAGGAGGAAGCAGACCTTGAGGGGGATGCCCTGGAGCCTACAGGGGAGCAGATAGCTGAACTGGGAGACCTGCCGGAGCTGACCCATTGGCAGCAGGAAGGGGGTCCCACCAGGGAGGACCTTTGCAAGGCACAGAAGGAGTGCCCTTCTCTCGTGGGTATGCGGCAGCAGGCTGCAGACCAGGCCGCAGGTGATCAGTCAGGATCACATTTCGTTTACTGGGAGAACGACCTCCTATATACAGAGCCTAAGGTTGCTGAGCCTGGGTCAGCCCGTGCGCTGGTGGTACCCCAGGACTTCAGAGCCTTCCTACTGGGGCTGGCTCACGATGTGCCATTGGCAGGGCATTTGGGGCAGGACAAGACCTTTGAAAGGCTTGTCACCCACTTTTATTGGCCTCAAATGCGCAGGAGTTCAGATACTCACTGCAGGACATGCCAGACTTGCCAGGCAAGTGGAAAGAGTGGAAGGAAGCAGAAGGCTCCACTCCAGCCATTCCCTGTGGTCGGTACCCCATTCCAGCGAGTGGGGATTGACATTGTAGGGCCACTGGACCCCAGGACAGCGATGGGCAATAGGTTCATCCTGGTCCTGGTGGACCATGCCACCCGGTACCCGGAAGCCATTCCTCTAAGGACAGTGACGGCCCCCGTGGTGGGACGGGCACTGATGGGAATTTTCTCCCGAGTGGGATTCCCTCTAGAAGTGGTGTCTGACCGAGGTACCAATTTCATGTCCAAGTACATGAAATCTCTTTGGCAAGAGTGTGGTGTAACCTACAAGTTCACCACCCCTTACCACCCCCAAGGAAACGGGTTGGTTGAGAGATTCAACCGAACCCTCAAAGGCATGATAATGGGCCTGGAAGGAGCCATGAGGCGTAAGTGGGACGTCCTCTTACCATGCCTTCTCTTCGCTTACCGTGAGGTGCCACAGAAGTCTCTGGGGTTCAGTCCCTTTGAGCTTCTGTATGGTCACCCAGTCAGAGGACCTCTAAGTCTGGTCAAAGAAGGCTGGGAGCAATCTCCCAGGAAACCTCCCCAGAATGTATATAGTTACATGCTGGCCTTCAGGAATCAGACTAGGCGATTCAGGCAACTTGCTGAGGCAAATCTGAAAGCCAGCCAGGAGGAGATGAAGCGGTGGTACGACCAGAACGCCACTCTGGTAGAGCTTCAGCCTGGGCAGAAAGTATGGGTCTTGGCCCCCGTGGAGCCGTGTGCGCTCCAGGATAAGTGGACCGGTCCCTTTGAGGTGGTGGAGCGCAAGAGTCCTGTTACCTACGTGGTGGACCTAAAGTCTCCTAGGAACCCCTTAAGGGTCCTACACGTCAACCGCCTCAAGCCCCACTTGGAGAGGTCCCAAGTGGGCATGCTCTTGGCAACAGATGCTGGAATGGAAGAGGAGACAGAACCTCTTCCTGACCTCCTGTCAGCCAAGGAGCAAGATGGGTCAGTGGATGGTGTCATCCTCTCTTCCACCCTGACCCCTGAGCAACAGAATGATTGTCGCCAGTTGCTGGGACAATTTTCTGACCTGTTTTCCCTGGTCCCTGGTGTCACTGATTGGTGCGTCCATGATGTGGACACTGGGGATAGTCCACCTGTGCGGCACAAGGCCTACAGGGTGACTGACAGGGTGAGGACATGCATCAAGGAGGAGGTCTCCAAGATGTTTGCACTCGGGGTAATTGAGTCTTCTAGCAGTCCTTGGGCCAGCCCCGTGGTCTTGGTCCCAAAAGCTGCAGCGCCGGGAGCCACACCCGAACTCCGGTTCTGTGTGGACTACAGAGGACTCAATTCGGTCACTAGGACCGACGCACACCCCATCCCCAGAGCTGATGAGCTCATCGATCGGCTAGGGGCTGCCAACTACCTCAGCACGTTTGATTTAACGTCTGGGTATTGGCAGATCGCCTTGACCGAGGGGGCCAAAGAGAGGTCAGCATTTTCCACCCCAGATGGGCACTACCAGTTCCGGGTTATGCCATTTGGGATGAAGAATGCCCCTGCCACCTTCCAGAGATTGGTCAACCAGGTGTTGGCTGGGCTGGATTCGTTCAGTGCAGCCTACCTGGATGACATCGCAGTGTTCAGCTCCACTTGGGAGGAACACTTGCGTCACCTCTGGGAAGTGTTGATGGCGCTGCGCAAGGCAGGCCTCACGATCAAGGCGAGTAAGTGCCAGATCGGGCAGGGTTCCGTGGTGTACTTGGGACACCAAGTTGGGAGTGGCCAGGTGGCACCCCTTCAGCCCAAGATAGAAACCATCCTGAATTGGGAGGCGCCCAAAACCCAGACGGAGGTGAGAGCCTTCCTAGGTCTCACCGGGTACTACAGGAGGTTTGTCAAGGGGTATGGCAACATGGTTGCCCCCTTGACAGCGCTGACTTCGAAGAAGCAGCCCAGGAAAGTGATCTGGACTGACACCTGTCAGAAAGCTTTTGAGGCCTTGAAAACTGCTATGTGTACGGCGCCCGTGCTCTTGGCTCCCAACTTCTCCAAAGAGTTTATCGTTCAGACAGACGCTTCAGAGCATGGTGTGGGGGCTGTTCTTTCACAGATTAATGAGGAGGGCCTAGATCAACCCGTAGCCTTTCTTAGCAGGAGGTTACTTCCACGGGAACAAAGGTGGAGTGCTATTGAGCGTGAGGCATTTGCTGTGGTCTGGGCGCTGAAGAAGCTAAGACCCTACTTGTTTGGGTCTCACTTCCGGGTTCAGACGGACCACAGGCCCCTCAGATGGTTGATGCATATGAGGGGTGAGAATCCAAAGCTGTTGAGGTGGTCCATTTCCCTATAGGGTATGGATTTCACGGTGGAACATCGCCCTGGTACAGATCACGCCAATGCTGACGGTCTGTCCAGATTTTTCCGCCTTAGTGATGAGGAACTCCCTGGGGTAGGGTAGTTCTCCCCACTTTTCAGCTGGAGGGGACACGTGTTAGACCTGGCCCCTTGGCGTGAGTCTCCCTTCCTCTTTTTGTCGCTGTGCCTCATGTGTTTTTATGGTGTTGGCCGCTCAGCGCGCTGTGCCGCTGCCAACCAGTGTCGCGGTGCGAGTGCTCCCTATGTAAATTGTATATGTTGGTTGGATTCCATGATTGGATTGTTTGATTTACTGTCAGACCCCAGTAAAATGCGCCGGGGGCGCCAGGGCATGTAAATACGAACAACGCTGGTGGGCTTGCAGCACTGGTTGTGCCACCCACAGAAGCGGCCGGTAAAATATGTCTGAGGTCTGCCATCGCAGAACCTGCGTGCAGTCTGGTACTGACATGCTGACCGGCAAGTGCCCACACTTGCCAGTCCCTAAAACCTTCCCTTAGCTGCATGTTAGTCATCCCTCTGGTAGGCCCACGGGCAGGGTGCGTTGTAAGCCTAAGGTAGGACAAGCCCGGATGCGTGGCATGTCCTAGTAGTGAATTACCGCCATCTTGTTGTTCACTACTGCAAGGCTACCCTGTTCTCATAGGCCAGTATGGGCGGCCTGGATTATTACACCCTATGATCCTAACCGACCCAGGGAACATGGTAGAAGATCGAGTTTAGTATGCCTGAACTCGGAATAATAAGGTACATCTTTTCGCAAGGTTTATTTTAATATTCCGGGTTTGCAAATGCCGCTTTTAGAAAGTTGGCCTTTGCTTGCCTAAACCTTTCAGCCGCCTCTGCGTGATGTGTATCTGATGTCTGGCTGGTATGAGTGACAGGGCTGCGGGAACCCAGATGGGCAGGGCTAGGTAGCCTGGTAATGAATAGGACGATCGACAGGTAGATGGGTGGGAGGAGTGCTCCTAGGCTCTGAATAGGACAGTGCTCTGCTACCTCAATGCCGGCTCCGCCCCCTGTGGAGCGTCTGATGACTCTGCCCTGCACTCTGAAAGAAGAAGCCTGCATCGCGTAAACAAAGTGCTCAGAAACCGGACTGAACTAGGCAAGGGCCCCCCTGGCCTGGGAGAACAAAAGATTTGCTGTATAAATGGAGGAGCCCTGCTCCTGAGAAACTAGATCCGCTTTTGACCAAGAAGAATCTCTGCCTGAGGAGGAGGCACCGGGAAAGCTGTAGGAGGAAGACTGTCCCTATCCTGGGGGATTGGCCTGCAGTGGTGACCTTGCTGCCAAAGGAGAGAAGAGAAACTGTTGCTGAAGACTTTCACTTTACTTTTACTTTCAAGACTTGTGCTTTTCCAAAACGATCTCCAAGGGCTTGGAACTGAGCTTGCCCCCTGAACTGAGCCCCAGGACCATTGGGCTCTACCTGATCTTCACTCGCCTGCTGCTGGACTGTGGTGTCCTTTCCCTCGCCGGAGCTGTGACCCTCGTGCCCCAGTCCCTCCTTGAGCCGTGACCAGGACTGCTTAGCCGCCCCCGCCTTGGGAAGAGCCTCGCTTGATCGGAGCCGCTCCCCCTACGCTGTGCTGGGCTGCCCCGTCACCTCGCTCGTTGGAGGCTCGCTGTGCACCTTCACCCTCCCGCCGGAATCGGCGTTTGTGAGCATCTCCAAGCCTCGGACGGCCCGGACGTATCTGCGTGCCCGGCTGCCCCGCTTTGTTCACCCGCCACCTGCAACACCCCGCTCTTGTCGTGAGCCTGAAGATCAGACCCCCATCGTGAAGTGTGGGAGCCTCGGACGCAGCCTCGCCCTTCGGTCGAAGGGCCGCTGAAATCCCGCACCCGCCTTTGCGTCAAGAAATAAGGTACTGTACTCACGAACTCGACCGCGAGCTCGCATCGGATCCAGGGTCCGCAACGTTCTTATTTCCCTGTCATCTGCTGTGTGCTTCCTGGGCGCTGCCTCAGCCCAAAGTGCGCTGAGGCCTACAGTTACCTTGTGCCCGCCTAAAGAACATTCCGTAAAACAAAGAGAACTTTACCGTATTTCCAAGAATTGTGGCCCCATCAGTTCAACGTTACTGGGCCTTGTATTTGAATCTGCTGAATCTACATAAAAGCTTATTTTTATATACTTCCTGATTGGTGTCCGTTTGTGGTGCATGCAAGGGGTTTAATGTTAGAGTCGGGGATCTCTGGTTGGCGCAAGGTTGCCCTTGTGTCAAGCAGGAACCCTCTCCTCCACGTCAGGGCGCAGGATAACCCCTCGCGAATGACCCTTGCTCACCCTCTAGGTGCGTGGCGTGAGCAGCCAAGGCGATTCCTCAGACGTTGTTGGTTAAGCACTTACAATCATACACACAGTAAATACATCAATCCCCCCAGAAACGGACACCAGACTTGGATATATATAAAAATACGCTTCTTTATGTAAAAATAGGTATATATCTCGGCAGACTTATCACAAGACCAATAACGTTTTCGCTATGCCACCAGGTTGTAAAGCAGGCAAATGTTCTTTGTTCGTAGTTTCAAATGGAGACCTTGTAGTCTCTTGCAAATGTTACTTGTGGTTCCAGTACTCACAGAGATCGGCTCCTGCGAACGGGGAAATAAGGCGTTGCGGGCCCCGAGCCCGATACTGGAACTTCTTTCGTGATGTGGAGAGTCGGCACAGGTCGGTGCGACTCTCAGCTTGGGAAGTGTTCTTGGGTCCTCAATCAGCAGGTGTGGGCAAGTAGGCAGGCGCGGCCAGCGACCCTTTAGCACGGCGGTGCAGGAGGGTCTCCACAACGGGGGCGGCGCGGCCTGAGATGTCCGGGGATAGCGAAGCGGGGTCGCAGGGCACGGTCAGTGCAGCTGTTTGACCCGGCGTAGATCACAGTCGTCGGACGGTTTCCGGCGGGAGGGGTGATAGCACGGTCAGCGCGCTCCAGTAGCAGGCGGTGACAGGGATGCAGGCGGCCTGGCCCGGGGACAGAGAGCGGCTCTGGACGGAGCGGGGCTCTCACGGGTTTGAGGCAGGCAAGCTTCTGAGTGTCACGGCCCTAGGAGGGGCGATGAGGGGCGCAGTCTCTTTCCAGCGGGATGCACACACGGCTCGAATTGGAGGACGAGCAAGAAGCACAGAGAACCCACTGTTCCTGGGGTTCAGTTCAGGGGGCAAGCTCAGATCAAGCCCTTGGAGAATGTTCAAGCACAAAGTAGCAAAGTCTTTTCAGTAAGTCTCTTCCTCTCCTTTCTCAGCAAGGCAAGCAGCAGGCCAGCTCCTCCAGCGTCTTCTTCTCCTTCTAGTCGGGCAGAGGTTCTTTGTGGTAAACAGGATTCTGATTTCTTAGGAGCCAGGCTCCTACTTTTATACCATGATTCTTTTGTTCTTTAGCGCCAGGGGGCCTAGGCCTGGCTCAGTCCAGTTCTGGAGCACTTTGTTATGGTGACTCTGCTCTTTCCTTTCAGCAGCAGGGCAGAGACATCAGCCGCCCCACAGGGGGTGGCGCCGGCTTTGTGGTGGCAGAGCACAGGGCTATTCAAGAGTCAAGGTGTACTCCTCCCACCCATCCAGGTGTCACCTCTCTACCCACCACCTGGCAGCCAACCTGTCTCTGGGGATCCCCCCACCCTGCTCCTTACTGTTGCTAGGCAGAACACACACACACAGCAGAGGCGGACTGAGATGGTCAGGTCAGTAAATACTAACTTTCTAAAAGTAGTATTTACAAACCCAGGATATTAAAATAAACTTGACTACAAGAAGTATTTTATCATCCTGAGTTCAGGCATACTAAACTTGACATTTCTACCATGCTCTCTGAGTCTACTGGGGTCACAGCGTTGGCGTGATCCCGGCAGCCCATTCTGGCCTATGGAGAGCAGGTAGCCTTCAATAGTGAAGAACGGAAATGGCTGTAATTCACTACTAAGACATGCCACACACATCAGGGCATGTCCTACCTTATGCCTACAATGCACCCTGCCCTTGGGCCTAGCAGAGGGGTGGCTAATATGTAGGTAAGGGAAGGTTTAGGGACTGGCAAGTGGGGGCACTTGCGCAGTCAGCGCGACGGTCCCGGACCGCGCACAGGGTCTGCGGTGGCAGACCCTAGACACACTTTACAAGGCCGCTTCCGTGGGTGGCGCAACCAGCGCTGCAAGCCCACCAGCAGCATTGGCATTCACAAGCCCTGGCACCCCTGGTGCACTTTACTGGGGACTGACAGTGAATCCAATAAACCAATCATGAACATCAATTACAGGTACACTTTACCTAGGGAGCACTTGCACTGCGGCACGGATTAGCCGTGGCGCAGTGCCCTGAGCGGACAACACCAGCAAAACAATCGAGGCACACCATCAAAAAGTGGAAGGGAAACCCACGCCAAGGTGCCAGGTCTAACACGTGTCCCCTCCAGCTGAAATGTGGGGAGAACTACCCTTGCCCAGGGGGTTCCTCGTCACTAAGGCGGAAATACCTGGACAGACCGTCAGCGTTGGCGTGATCTGTACCAGGACGGTGTTCCACCGTAAAGTCCATACCCTGTAGGGAGATGGACCACCTCAACAGCTTCGGGTTCTCACCCCTCATTTGCATCAACCATCTGAGGGGCCTGTGGTCCGTCTGAACCCGGAAGTGAGACCCAAACAAGTAGGGTCTTAGCTTCTTCAGCGCCCAGACCACAGCAAATGCTTCTCGCTCAATTGCACTCCACCTACTTTCCCGTGGAAGTAACCTCCTACTGATGAAGGCTACGGGTTGGTCCCAGCCCTCCTCAGTCATCTGTGAGAGCACAGCCCCTACACCATGCTCTGAAGCGTCTGTCTGTACTAGGAATTCCCTGGAGAAGTCAGGGGCCAAGAGCACGGGCGCCGTGCACATGGCAGTCTTCAGGGTGTCGAAAGCTTTCTGACAGGTGTCAGTCCAAATCACGTTCCTGGGCTGCTTCTTGGAAGTCAGCTCTGTCAAGGGGGCAACGATCGTTCCATAGCCCTTGACAAACCTCCTGTAGTACCCAGTGAGCCCCAGGAAGGCCCTCACTGCGGTCTGCGTCTTGGGGGGTTCCTAAGCCAGGATGGTCTCGATTTTGGGTTGCAAGGGTGCCACCTTGCCACTCCCCACTTGGTGTCCCAAGTACACCACGGAACCCTGCCCGATCTGGCACTTGCTTGCCTTGATCGTGAGGCCTGCTCGGCGCAGAGCCATCAACACTTCCCAGAGGTGGCGCAGGTGTTCGGGCCAGGTGGCACTGAACACCGCAATGTCATCCAGGTAGGCGGCACTGAACGCATCCAGCCCAACCAGTACCTGGTTGACCAACCTCTGAAAGGTGGCAGGGGCATTCTTCATTCCAAATGGCATGACTCGGAACTGGAAGTGCCCATCTGGAGTAGAGAATGCTGACCTCTCTTTGGCCCCTTCGGTCAAGGCGATCTGCCAGTACCCAGACGTTAAATCAAACGTGCTGAGGAACCGGGCAGCCCCCAGCCGATCAATGAGCTCATCAGCTCTGGGGATGGGGTGCGCGTCAGTCTTCGTTACTGAATTGAGTCCTCTGTAGTCCACACAGAACCGGAGTTCAGGTGTGGCTCCCGGCGCAGCAGCCTTTGGGACCAAGACCACGGGGCTGGACCAAGGACTGCTGGAGGACTCAACCACCCCTAGCGCAAGCATCTTGGAGACCTCCTCCTTGATGCAAGCTCTGACCCTGTCAGTTACTCTGTAAGCCTTGTGCTTCACAGGTAAGCTGTCTCCTGTGTCCACATCATGGACGCACCAATCTGTGACACCAGGAACCAGGGAGAATCGGTCGGAAAACTGTCCCAGCAAGTGGCGGCAATCCTCCTGTTGTTCGGGCGTCAGGGTGGGTGAGAGGTTAACTCCATCCACTGACCCATCTTTCTCAGAGGCCACTAAGAGGTCAGGAAGAGGCTCGGTCTCCTCTTCCATTCCATCATCAGTGGCCAGCAGCATGCCCACTTCGGTCCTCTCTAAGTGGGGCTTAAGGCGGTTAACATGTAGGACCCTCAAAGGGTTCCTGGGAGACCGCATGTCCACCAAGTAGGTGATAGGACTTTTGCGCTCCACAATCTCAAATGGACCTGTCCACTTATCCTGAAGTGCACAAGGCTCCACTGGGGCCAAGACCCACACCTTTTGTCCAGGTTGAAGCTCTACCAGAGTGGCATTCCGGTCGTACCACCGCTTCATCTCCTCCTGGCTGGCTTCCAGATTTGCCTCAGCAAGTTGCCTGAAACGCCGAGTCTGGTTTCGGAAGGCCAGCATGTAACTATATACATTCTGGGGAGGTTTCCTGGGAGATTGCTCCCAGCCTTCCTTTACCAAACTCAGAGGTCCTCTTACCGGGTGACCATACAGAAGCTCAAAGGGGCTGAACCCTAGAGACTTCTGCGGCACCTCTCGGTAAGCGAAGAGCAGGCATGGCAAGAGGACGTCCCACTTACGCCTCATTGGACCGTCCAGGCCCATGATCATGCCTTTCAGGGTTCGGTTGAATCTCTCAACCAACCCATTTCCTTGGGGGTGGTAAGGAGTGGTGAACTTGTAAGTTACCCCACACTCCTTCCACAGGGATTTCATATATGTGGATATGAAATTGGTCCCCCTGTCGCTCACCACCTCTAGAGGGAATCCCACTCGGGAGAAAATTCCCATCAGTGCCCGTCCCACCACGGGGGCCGTCACTGTCCTCAGCGGGATGGCTTCAGGGTACCGGGTGGCATGGTCCACCAAGACCAGGATGAACCTGTTGCCCAGGGCTGTCTTGGGGTCCAGAGGCCCCACAATATCAATACCCACTCGTTGGAATGGCGTACCGACCACAGGGAAAGGTTGCAGAGGAGCCTTGTGCTTCCCTCCGCTCTTACCACTTGCCTGGCAAGTCTGACAGGTTCTGCAGTAGGAATCTGAATTCTTATGCATTTGGGGCCAGTAAAAGTGGGTGACAAGCCTGTCATAGGTCTTGTCCATCCCCAAATGTCCTGCTAAAGGCACATCGTGAGCCAGCCCCAGTAGGAAGGTTCTGAACTTCTGGGGTACCACCAGCACACGGGCTGACCCAGGTTCAGCAGCCTTAGGCTCGGAATACAGGAGGTCACTCTCCCAGTACACGTAGTGTGTTTTGGCCTGAACACCATTGGCCTGGTCTGCAGCCTGCTGCCGCATACCTACGAGAGAAGGGCATTCTTTCTGCTCCCTGCAGAATTCCTCCCTGGAGGGACCTCCTTCTTGCTGCCAATGGGTCAGCTCAGGCAGATCTCCCAGTTCGGCAATCTGTTCCCCGGTAGGCTCCAGAGCATCCCCCTCAGGGTCTACTTCCTCCTGGGCCGTGGGAACTTCGGGGGCCGGTTTCCCGCGCCTCCTGCGCCTTCTCCCTAAGGCCGGTTCCTGGACCTCTCCCTCAGGCTCCAGGACCCTCTCAACACCCCTACTGGCTGCCATGGACCGGGTGGTCACGCACGCCCAGTCGGGTAGACCCACCATCCTCAGATGCGTGGTCTTTTCCACCTTTTCCCAAGGGGAACTCTCCAGGTCGTTCCCTAGCAGACAGTCTACAGGCATGTCAGTTCTCACAGCGACTTGTAGAGTACCAGAGACCTCCCCCCACTCAAAGGGAACTTGAGCCATTGGACAACGACTCTCTACGTTGTCAGCATTGACAACCCTACAGTAGGCATTGGGTACAATTTGCTCTTGAGACACCAGGTGTTGCCTCACCGAGGTCACGCTGGCTCCCGTATCTCTAAGAGCCTCAACCTTCTTTCCATTGATGGTCACCACCTGCCCATATTTCTTAGTGTTAGAGGGCAGGTAGGTTACAGGGACCATCTCACTGTCTCCTAGCGAGACTAGGGTCATCTGCCCGGGACCCCCACCCTCCTGGACTGCTACCTCCTCCCCAAAGTTAACACTAGCTACTTGCCGGGGTGGAGCACCAGTGGGGGCGGTCTTACCAAACAGGCGACACTTAGGATCAGAGGCAATGTGACCCGGGTCACCACACCTATAACAATTGAAGGGCCCCTTTGGAACAGGTCTACCTGTCGGGGCCCCGTTCTGCTGCGGGGGTGGGGGAGGCTGAGAACCCTTCTGCTGGTTCCCTTGGGAATTACTTTGGGGGCCTTTTTGGAACCCCTTCTGCTTACCCTTGTCCCCCCCACTCTTCTGCTGGGGACCCTGCCCACCTTTGGCGGAGTCTCCCACTTGACCCTTGTGGACCCTGGTGCTGAGCCAGCGGTCCGCCTCCTCAGCAAGCTTCCTCGGGTTGGACAGCTTGCTATCTATCAGGTGCTGGCGTAGCTCAGGAAAACATTGACTGGACAAGTGCTCCCATGCAATTAAATCAAGCAGCCCTTGATAATCATTCACTTTGCTACCCTTCACCCAACCATCCAGCGCTCTGCAGAAAAAGGTCACATACTCCACATACGTACTCTCAGGGATCTTCTTGGTCTCCCTGAACCTTTGTCTATATAGCTCAGGAGTTAACCCATACCTGGTCATTAAAGCTTCCTTCATATGGGGGTATGAGGTCTGGACTTCTAAGGGCAAATCTAACAGTGTGTCCCGCCCTTCCGCAAGGAACCTTCCCCACAACCCCGCTCCCCAGTCTTTCTCAGGGACCCGGTGTGAGGACATGGCCACCTCGTAGGCTCTAAACCACTGCCCTATGTCATCCTTTCTAAAATACTCCTTTACTACATCTTTGGGGATGTACACCTTGGACTCTACCTGCGCTGGTGGAGTGCTGCCACCAGAAGGAGCGGTGTCCAAACTTTTCGCCTTCAGCTCCAACTCCTTCAATCTTATATCATGATCCATTTGGCGTTGTTGTGCCTCCAGGGCCAACTTCTGCTTTTCCATTTCCATTTGTCCTGCCAACTTTGCCATCTCCATTGCATGCGCCCTGTCGGCTGCCCTGTCTGCCAGCTCCTCTGGTGACCGGACTCTGCTGGGTTCCTCAAGGTTGTCGGGTGGAACGATGTCCCCCGCATTCCGTAGGTCTCGTGACTCCTTCCAGGCTCTCAACGCCTTGGTGTACTGGGGCTTCCTCTTGCATCCAGCATGGGGGACTCTGAATTGTACACTGTAGCCTTTCAATTGCTCCATCGTGTAGCCTTCCAGTCTCTCCCAATCCACCTCATCTATTCCAGAAATCACAGAGAGTGCTCTTCCAGCGGAGTGCGAGCCAGGCATGGTTGCAGTAATGGCAGATGTCTCAACAAAGTTCAACAATTACAAACCTGTGGCTGCGTTATTTGGTCTGCTCTCACTATCTGGTGATTAATAATTCACTGTATGCAAATTACAAGTGCATATCCGAAATCCCAACCGCTGCCACCAATGTTAGAGTCGGGGATCTCTGGTTGGCGCAAGGTTGCCCTTGTGTCAAGCAGGAACCCTCTCCTCCACGTCAGGGCGCAGGATAACCCCTCGCGAATGACCCTTGCTCACCCTCTAGGTGCGTGGCATGAGCAGCCAAGGCGATTCCTCAGGCGTTGTTGGTTAAGCACTTACAATCATACACACAGTAAATACATCAATCCCCCCAGAAACGGACACCAGACTTGGATATATATAAAAATACGCTTCTTTATGTAAAAATAGGTATATATCTCGGCAGACTTATCACAAGACCAATAAAGTTTTCGCTATGCCACCAGGTTGTAAAGCAGGCAAATGTTCTTTGTTCGTAGTTTCAAATGGAGACCTTGTAGTCTCTTGCAAATGTTACTTGTGGTTCCAGTACTCACAGAGATCGGCTCCTGCGAACGGGGAAATAAGGCGTTGCGGGCCCCGAGCCCGATACTGGAACTTCTTTCGTGATGTGGAGAGTCGGCACAGGTCGGTGCGACTCTCAGCTTGGGAAGTGTTCTTGGGTCCTCAATCAGCAGGTGTGGGCAAGTAGGCAGGCGCGGCCAGCGACCCTTTAGCACGGCGGTGCAGGAGGGTCTCAACAACGGGGGCGGCGCGGCCTGAGATGTCCGGGGATAGCGAAGCGGGGTCGCAGGGCACGGTCAGTGCAGCTGTTTGACCCGGCGTAGATCACAGTCGTCGGACGGTTTCCGGCGGGAGGGGTGATAGCACGGTCAGCGCGCTCCAGTAGCAGGCGGTGACAGGGATGCAGGCGGCCTGGCCCGGGGACAGAGAGCGGCTCTGGACGGAGCGGGGCTCTCACGGGTTTGAGGCAGGCAAGCTTCTGAGTGTCACGGCCCTAGGAGGGGCGACGAGGGGCGCAGTCTCTTTCCAGCGGGATGCACACACGGCTCGAATTGGAGGACGAGCAAGAAGCACAGAGAACCCACTGTTCCTGGGGTTCAGTTCAGGGGGCAAGCTCAGATCAAGCCCTTGGAGAATGTTCAAGCACAAAGTAGCAAAGTCTTTTCAGTAAGTCTCTTCCTCTCCTTTCTCAGCAAGGCAAGCAGCAGGCCAGCTCCTCCAGCGTCTTCTTCTCCTTCTAGTCGGGCAGAGGTTCTTTGTGGTAAACAGGATTCTGATTTCTTAGGAGCCAGGCTCCTACTTTTATACCATGATTCTTTTGTTCTTTAGCGCCAGGGGGCCTAGGCCTGGCTCAGTCCAGTTCTGGAGCACTTTGTTATGGTGACTCTGCTCTTTCCTTTCAGCAGCAGGGCAGAGACATCAGCCGCCCCACAGGGGGTGGCGCCGGCTTTGTGGTGGCAGAGCACAGGGCTATTCAAGAGTCAAGGTGTACTCCTCCCACCCATCCAGGTGTCACCTCTCTACCCACCACCTGGCAGCCAACCTGTCTCTGGGGATCCCCCCACCCTGCTCCTTACTGTTGCTAGGCAGAACACACACACACAGCAGAGGCGGACTGAGATGGTCAGGTCAGTAAATACTAACTTTCTAAAAGTAGTATTTACAAACCCAGGATATTAAAATAAACTTGACTACAAGAAGTATTTTATCATCCTGAGTTCAGGCATACTAAACTTGACACTTCTACCATGCTCTCTGAGTCTACTGGGGTCACAGCGTTGGCGTGATCCCGGCAGCCCATTCTGGCCTATGGAGAGCAGGTAGCCTTCAATAGTGAAGAACGGAAATGGCTGTAATTCACTACTAAGACATGCCACACACATCAGGGCATGTCCTACCTTATGCCTACAATGCACCCTGCCCTTGGGCCTACCAGAGGGGTGGCTAATATGTAGGTAAGGGAAGGTTTAGGGACTGGCAAGTGGGGGCACTTGCGCAGTCAGCGCGACGGTCCCGGACCGCGCACAGGGTCTGCGGTGGCAGACCCTAGACACACTTTACAAGGCCGCTTCCGTGGGTGGCGCAACCAGCGCTGCAAGCCCACCAGCAGCATTGGCATTCACAAGCCCTGGCACCCCTGGTGCACTTTACTGGGGACTGACAGTGAATCCAATAAACCAATCATGAACATCAATTACAGGTACACTTTACCTAGGGAGCACTTGCACTGCGGCACGGATTAGCCGTGGCGCAGTGCCCTGAGCGGACAACACCAGCAAAACAATCGAGGCACACCATCAAAAAGTGGAAGGGAAACCCACGCCAAGGTGCCAGGTCTAACATTTACTGTATGTGTAATTGCATTTGCTTAACCGTGTACGCCTGAGACTTAGCCTAGACTGCTCGCACCACGCACCTAGAGGGTGAGCAGGGGTTATTCTGGGGAGTCATCCTTCGCCCTGACAAGAAGTAAAGGGTCCCTGCTTGTTGTGGGTTCACACCTGCGTCAACCGGAGCCCCCTCATTTCTAACATTGGTGGCAGCGGTGAGGATTTACGGATTTGCATTTGCGGTTTGCGTATAGTGAACCACTGATCACCACGTAGTGAGAGCAGACCAGTAACACAGCCACAAGACTAGAATTTGTTTTTGTTTTGCCAAGAATCTCCGTTGTTAGAACCATGCCTGGTTCACTTCCCACCGGAAGGGCAGCTTCTATAATCTCTGGATTTGAGGACATAGATTGGGAAGAAAGCGCACTTCGGAATTATAGCAATGAAGAATTGAAAGGTTTTTGCTCCAAGTTCAGAATTGCCCAAACTGGATTGAAAAACAAGACCCAATTCGTGAAGGCGCTGAGGGCCTGGTATGAGTCAAAGGCACCAGAGAATCAGGTGGAAGTGGTTCCACCAGAAAGTGTCCATGAGTTTGGCCGAGGCCTGTCGCCAGAAGAGTTGGCAGACAGGGCAGCAACCCGGGCACACGAGGTGGAGATGGCAAAACTTCATGGGCAGATGGATATGGAAAAACAAAGACTAGCCATGGAAGAAAAGAAACTACAATTAGAGCATGACATGAAGCTGAGGGAGCTGGAGCTGAAAGCAAAAAGTTTGGAGCTTAATCCCTCTGGTGGCAGCACACCGCCAGTACCGGCGGAACCAAGAGTTTATATTCCCAAGGATGTGGTGAAGGAGTTCTTCAAGAATGACGACATCGGGCAGTGGTTCAGAGCCTACGAGGTAGCCATGTCTTCCCACCGGGTCCCTGAGAAAGATTGGGGAGCGGGGTTGTGGGGACGGTTCCTGAGTGAAGGGCGGGACACACTGTTAGATTTACCTGCTGATGTTCATAATTCTTATGCCCATATGAAGGAAGCATTGATGGCTAGGTATGGGTTGACCCCTGAGTTATATAGACAGAGGTTTAGGGGTTGCACTAAGATTCCCAATAGTACGTATGTGGAGTATGTGACTTTCTTTTGCAGAGCGCTGGATGGTTGGGTAAAGGGTAGTAAGGTAAATGATTATCAAGGGCTTCTTGATTTAGTGGCATGGGAGCACTTGTCCAGTAATTGTTTTCCTGAGCTACGCCAGCACCTGATCGATAGTAGGCTGACTAACCCTAGGAAGCTTGCTGAGGAGGTGGACCGCTGGGTCAGTACCAGGGTCCACAAGGGTACCGTGGGGGATTCCGCCAAAGGTGGGCAGGGTCCCCAGCAGAAGAGTGGGGGGGACAGGGGTAAACAGAAGCAGTTCCAAAAAGGGCCCCAACATAGTCCCCAAGGGAACCAAGGGAAGGGTTCTCAGCCTCCCCCACCCCAGAAACCGACCGGGGCCCCGACAGGTCCTCCTGTTCAAAAGGGGCCCGTAAGATGTTACAGGTGTAACAATTTGGGGCATTTTGCCTCTGATGTAAAGTGTCCATTGTTTGGTAAACCAGCGCCCACTGGTGCTCCACCCCGGCAGGTGACTAGTGTAGCCTTGGGGGAGGAGAGGGATGTCCAAGGTGGGTGGGGTCCCGCAGAGATGTCCCTGGTCTCGCTAGGAGACCGTGAAGTGGTCCCTCCAACCCAGCTGCCTGAGAACACTAAGAAGTACAGGCAGTGGGTGACCATAAATGGCCATAGAGTGGAAGCTCTTAGGGATACAGGAGCCAGTGTGACAGCTGTCAGGTGTCACCTGGTGTCTCAGGAGCAGGTGGTCCCCAACGCATTCTATCCCGTTGTTGCCGCTGATGACACAGAGAGACACTGCAAGGTGGCTCAGGTTCCCTTTGAGTGGGGGGGGTCTCTGGTACTCTTCAGGTAGCTGTGAGGCCCGCCATGCCTGTAGACTGTTTGTTAGGGAACGATTTGGAGAGCTCACCTTGGGCTAAGGTGGAGCGGAGTGCTCACCTGGAGATGTTGGGTATGCCGGATTGGGCGTGTGTCACCACACGGTCCATGGCAGCCAGTAGAGGTACTCAAGAGGTCCTGGAGCCTGAGAGGGAGGCCCAGGAACCGGCCTCAGAGAGAAGGAGCAAGGGGCGCGGGAAGCCAGCCCCTGAAGTTCCCACGGTCCAGGAGGAAGCAGACCTTGAGGGGGATGCCCTGGAGCCTACAGGGGAGCAGATAGCTGAACTGGGAGACCTGCCGGAGCTGACCCATTGGCAGCAGGAAGGGGGTCCCACCAGGGAGGACCTTTGCAAGGCACAGAAGGAGTGCCCTTCTCTCGTGGGTATGCGGCAGCAGGCTGCAGACCAGGCCGCAGGTGATCAGTCAGGATCACATTTCGTTTACTGGGAGAACGACCTCCTATATACAGAGCCTAAGGTTGCTGAGCCTGGGTCAGCCCGTGCGCTGGTGGTACCCCAGGACTTCAGAGCCTTCCTACTGGGGCTGGCTCACGATGTGCCATTGGCAGGGCATTTGGGGCAGGACAAGACCTTTGAAAGGCTTGTCACCCACTTTTATTGGCCTCAAATGCGCCGGAGTTCAGATACTCACTGCAGGACATGCCAGACTTGCCAGGCAAGTGGAAAGAGTGGAAGGAAGCAGAAGGCTCCACTCCAGCCATTCCCTGTGGTCGGTACCCCATTCCAGCGAGTGGGGATTGATATTGTAGGGCCACTGGACCCCAGGACAGCGATGGGCAATAGGTTCATCCTGGTCCTGGTGGACCATGCCACCCGGTACCCGGAAGCCATTCCTCTAAGGACAGTGACGGCCCCCGTGGTGGGACGGGCACTGATGGGAATTTTCTCCCGAGTGGGATTCCCTCTAGAAGTGGTGTCTGACCGAGGTACCAATTTCATGTCCAAGTACATGAAATCTCTTTGGCAAGAGTGTGGTGTAACCTACAAGTTCACCACCCCTTACCATCCCCAAGGAAACGGGTTGGTTGAGAGATTCAACCGAACCCTCAAAGGCATGATAATGGGCCTGGAAGGAGCCATGAGGCGTAAGTGGGACGTCCTCTTACATGCCTTCTCTTCGCTTACCGTGAGGTGCCACAGAAGTCTCTGGGGTTCAGTCCCTTTGAGCTTCTGTATGGTCACCCAGTCAGAGGACCTCTAAGTCTGGTCAAAGAAGGCTGGGAGCAATCTCCCAGGAAACCTCCCCAGAATGTATATAGTTACATGCTGGCCTTCAGGAATCAGACTAGGCGATTCAGGCAACTTGCTGAGGCAAATCTGGAAGCCAGCCAGGAGGAGATGAAGCGGTGGTACGACCAGAACGCCACTCTGGTAGAGCTTCAGCCTGGGCAGAAAGTATGGGTCTTGGCCCCCGTGGAGCCGTGTGCGCTCCAGGATAAGTGGACCGGTCCCTTTGAGGTGGTGGAGCGCAAGAGTCCTGTTACCTACGTGGTGGACCTAAAGTCTCCTAGGAACCCCTTAAGGGTCCTACACGTCAACCGCCTCAAGCCCCACTTGGAGAGGTCCCAAGTGGGCATGCTCTTGGCAACAGATGCTGGAATGGAAGAGGAGACAGAACCTCTTCCTGACCTCCTGTCAGCCAAGGAGCAAGATGGGTCAGTGGATGGTGTCATCCTCTCTTCCACCCTGACCCCTGAGCAACAGAATGATTGTCGCCAGTTGCTGGGACAATTTTCTGACCTGTTTTCCCTGGTCCCTGGTGTCACTGATTGGTGCGTCCATGATGTGGACACTGGGGATAGTCCACCTGTGCGGCACAAGGCCTACAGGGTGACTGACAGGGTGAGGACATGCATCAAGGAGGAGGTCTCCAAGATGTTTGCACTCGGGGTAATTGAGTCTTCTAGCAGTCCTTGGGCCAGCCCCGTGGTCTTGGTCCCAAAAGCTGCAGCGCCGGGAGCCACACCCGAACTCCGGTTCTGTGTGGACTACAGAGGACTCAATTCGGTCACTAGGACCGACGCACACCCCATCCCCAGAGCTGATGAGCTCATCGATCGGCTAGGGGCTGCCAACTACCTCAGCACGTTTGATTTAACGTCTGGGTATTGGCAGATCGCCTTGACCGAGGGGGCCAAAGAGAGGTCAGCATTTTCCACCCCAGATGGGCACTACCAGTTCCGGGTTATGCCATTTGGGATGAAGAATGCCCCTGCCACCTTCCAGAGATTGGTCAACCAGGTGTTGGCTGGGCTGGATTCGTTCAGTGCAGCCTACCTGGATGACATCGCAGTGTTCAGCTCCACTTGGGAGGAACACTTGCGTCACCTCTGGGAAGTGTTGATGGCGCTGCGCAAGGCAGGCCTCACGATCAAGGCGAGTAAGTGCCAGATCGGGCAGGGTTCCGTGGTGTACTTGGGACACCAAGTTGGGAGTGGCCAGGTGGCACCCCTTCAGCCCAAGATAGAAACCATCCTGAATTGGGAGGCGCCCAAAACCCAGACGGAGGTGAGAGCCTTCCTAGGTCTCACCGGGTACTACAGGAGGTTTGTCAAGGGGTATGGCAACATGGTTGCCCCCTTGACAGCGCTGACTTCGAAGAAGCAGCCCAGGAAAGTGATCTGGACTGACACCTGTCAGAAAGCTTTTGAGGCCTTGAAAACTGCTATGTGCACGGCGCCCGTGCTCTTGGCTCCCAACTTCTCCAAAGAGTTTATCGTTCAGACAGACGCTTCAGAGCATGGTGTGGGGGCTGTTCTTTCACAGATTAATGAGGAGGGCCTAGATCAACCCGTAGCCTTTCTTAGCAGGAGGTTACTTCCACGGGAACAAAGGTGGAGTGCTATTGAGCGTGAGGCATTTGCTGTGGTCTGGGCGCTGAAGAAGCTAAGACCCTACTTGTTTGGGTCTCACTTCCGGGTTCAGACGGACCACAGGCCCCTCAGATGGTTGATGCATAAGAGGGTGAGAATCCAAAGCTGTTGAGGTGGTCCATTTCCCTACAGGGTATGGATTTCACGGTGGAACATCGCCCTGGTACAGATCACGCCAATGCTGACGGTCTGTCCAGATTTTTCCGCCTTAGTGATGAGGAACTCCCTGGGGTAGGGTAGTTCTCCCCACTTTTCAGCTGGAGGGGACACGTGTTAGACCTGGCCCCTTGGCGTGAGTCTCCCTTCCTCTTTTTGTCGCTGTGCCTCATGTGTTTTTATGGTGTTGGCCGCTCAGCACGCTGTGCCGCTGCCAACCAGTGTCGCGGTGCGAGTGCTCCCTATTTAAATTGTATATGTTGGTTGGATTCCATGATTGGATTGTTTGATTTACTGTCAGACCCCAGTAAAATGCGCCGGGGGCGCCAGGGCATGTAAATGCGAACAACGCTGGTGGGCTTGCAGCACTGGTTGTGCCACCCACAGAAGCGGCCGGTAAAATATGTCTGAGGTCTGCCATCGCAGAACCTGCGTGCAGTCTGGTACTGACATGCTGACCGGCAAGTGCCCACACTTGCCAGTCCCTAAAACCTTCCCTTAGCTGCATGTTAGTCACCCCTCTGGTAGGCCCACGGGCAGGGTGCGTTGTAAGCCTAAGGTAGGACAAGCCCGGATGCGTGGCATGTCCTAGTAGTGAATTACCGCCATCTTGTTGTTCACTACTGCAAGGCTACCCTGTTCTCATAGGCCAGTATGGGCGGCCTGGATTATTACACCCTATGATCCTAACCGACCCAGGGAACATGGTAGAAGATCGAGTTTAGTATGCCTGAACTCGGAATAATAAGGTACATCTTTTCGCAAGGTTTTATTTTAATATTCCGGGTTTGCAAATGCCGCTTTTAGAAAGTTGGCCTTTGCTTGCCTAAACCTTTCAGCCGCCTCTGCGTGATGTGTATCTGATGTCTGGCTGGTATGAGTGACAGGGCTGGGGGAACCCAGATGGGCAGGGCTAGGTAGCCTGGTAATGAATAGGACGATCGACAGGTAGATGGGTGGGAGGAGTGCTCCTAGGCTCTGAATAGGACAGTGCTCTGCTACCTCAATGCCGGCTCCGCCCCTGTGGAGCGTCTGATGACTCTGCCCTGCACTCTGAAAGAAGAAGCCTGCATCGCGTAAACAAAGTGCTCAGAAACCGGACTGAACTAGGCAAGGGCCCCCCTGGCCTGGGAGAACAAAAGATTTGCTGTATAAATGGAGGAGCCCTGCTCCTGAGAAACTAGATCCGCTTTTGACCAAGAAGAATCTCTGCCTGAGGAGGAGGCACCGGGAAAGCTGTAGGAGGAAGACTGTCCCTATCCTGGGGGATTGGCCTGCAGTGGTGACCTTGCGGCCAAAGGAGAGAAGAGAAACTGTTGCTGAAGACTTTCATTTTACTTTCACTTTCAAGACTTGTGCTTTTCCAAAACGATCTCCAAGGGCTTGGAACTGAGCTTGCCCCCTGAACTGAGCCCCAGGACCATTGGGCTCTACCTGATCTTCACTCGCCTGCTGCTGGACTGTGGTGTCCTTTCCCTCGCCGGAGCTGTGACCCTCGTGCCCCAGTCCCTCCTTGAGCCATGACCAGGACTGCTTAGCCGCCCCCGCCTTGGGAAGAGCCTCGCTTGATCGGAGCCGCTCCCCCTACGCTGTGCTGGGCTGCCCCGTCACCTCGCTCGTTGGAGGCTCGCTGTGCACCTTCACCCTCCCGCCGGAATCGGCGTTTGTGAGCATCTCCAAGCCTCGGACGGCCCGGACGTATCTGCGTGCCCAGCTGCCCCGCTTTGTTCACCCGCCACCTGCAACACCCCGCTCTTGTCGTGAGCCTGAAGATCAGACCCCCATCGTGAAGTGTGGGAGCCTCGGACGCCGCCTCGCCCTTCTGTCGAAGGGCCGCTGAAATCCCGCACCCGCCTTTGCGTCAAGAAACAAGGTACTGTACTCACGAACTCGACCGCGAGCTCGCATCGGATCCAGGGTCCGCAACGTTCTTATTTCCCTGTCATCTGCTGTGTGCTTCCTGGGCGCTGCCTCAGCCCAAAGTGCGCTGAGGCCTACAGTTACCTTGTGCCCGCCTAAAGAACTTTCCGTAAAACAAAGAGAACTTTACCGTATTTCCAAGAATTGTGGCCCCATCAGTTCAACGTTACTGGGCCTTGTATTTGAATCTGCTGAATCTACATAAAAGCTTATTTTTATATACTTCCTGATTGGTGTCCGTTTGTGGTGCATGCAAGGGGTTTACTGTATGTGTAATTGCATTTGCTTAACCGTGTACGCCTGAGACTTAGCCTAGACTGCTCGCGCCACGCACCTAGAGGGTGAGCAGGGGTTATTCTGGGGAGTCATCCTTCGCCCTGACAAGAAGTAAAGGGTCCCTGCTTGTTGTGGGTTCACACCTGCGTCAACCGGAGCCCCCTCATTTCTAACATTTCCCTAAATGGCCGCAGAGCAGCGGGCCAAAAACCCAGGTGATCCCCCTTACAAAATCAGGTGGTTTTGAGATAGGCAAATTTGAAGTCACCTCACTACGTTTTGGGCCCTTGCCTGTCGCGGGAACTTGGGCCTGCCACACAAGTGAGGCACCATTTTTACCGGGAGACCCAGGGGAACGCTGGGAGGTGGGAAATTTGAGTGAGCCCAGTGATGCCACAACTTTCCCACACAAAAATGTGTGAAAAAAGTGATTTTTTCAGCTAAAATTGAGGTTTGCAGGGGATTCTGGGTAAGGAAACTTTGGGGGATCACGCAAGCCATACCTCCCTGGAAGCCCCCGGTTGTCTAGTTTTCAGAAATGTATGGGTTTGGTAGGTTTCCCTAGATGGCCGCAGAGCACCGGGCCAAAAACCCAGGTGACCCCCTTGCAAAACCAGGTGGTTTTGAGATAGGCAATTTTGATGTCACCTCACTATGTTTTGGGCCCTTGCCTGTCGCGGGTACTTGGGCCTCCCACACAAGTGAGGCACTATTTTTACCAGGAGACCCAGGGGAATGCTGGTAGGTGGGAAATTTGAGTGAGCCCGGTGATACCACAACTTTCCCACACAAAAATGTGTGAAAAAAGTGATTTTTTCAGCTAAAATTGAGGTTTGCAGGGTATTCTGGGTAAGTTAACGTTGGGGGATCCACGCAAGCCATACCTCCCTGGAAGCCCCCGGGTGTCTAGTTTTCAGAAATGTATGGGTTTGGTAGGTTTCCCTAGATGGCCGCCGAACACCGGGCCAAAAACCCAGGTGACCCCCCTTGCAAAACCAGGTGGTTTTGAGATAGGCAATTTTGAAGTCACCTCACTACGTTTTGGGCCCTTGCCTGTCACGGGAACTTGGGCCTCCCACACAAGTGAGGCACCATTTTTACCGGGAGACCCAGGGAAACGCTGGGAGGTGGGAAATTTGAGTGAGCCCGGTGATGCCACAACTTTCCCACACAAAAATGTGTGAAAAAAGTGATTTTTTCAGCTAAAATTGAGGTTTGCAGGGGATTCTGGGTAAGGAAACGTTGGGGGATCCACGCACGCCATACCTCCCTGGAAGCCCCTGGGTGTCTAGTTTTCAGAAATGTATGAGTTTGGTAGGTTTCCCTAGATGGCCACCGAACACCGGGCCAAAAACCCAGGTGACCCCCCTTGCAAAACCAGGTGGTTTTGAGATAGGCAATTTTGATGTCACCTCACTACGTTTTTGGCCCTTGCGTGTCGCGGCTACTTGGGCCTCCCACACAAGTGAGGCACCATTTTTACCGGGAGACCCAGGGGAACGCTGGGAGGTGGGAAATTTGAGTGAGCCCGGTGATGCCACAACTTTCCCACACAAAAATGTGTGAAAAAAGTGATTTTTTTCAGCTAAAATTGAGGTTTGCAGGGGATTCTGGGTAAGGAAACGTTAGGGGATCCACGCAAGTCATACCTCCCTGGAAGCCCCAGGGTGTCTAGTTTTCAGAAATGTATGGGTTTGGTAGGTTTCCCTAGATGGCCGCAGAGCACCGGGCCAAAAACCCAGGTGACCCCCCTTGCAAAACCAGGTGGTTTTGAGATAGGCAAATTTGAAGTCACCTCACTACGTTTTGGGCCCTTGCCTGTCGCGGGAACTTGGGCCTCCCACACAAGTGAGGCACCATTTTTACCGGGAGACCCAGGGGAATGCTGGGAGGTGGGAAATTTGAGTGAGCCCGGTGATGCCACAACTTTCCCACACAAAAATGTGTGAAAAAAGTTATTTTTTTCAGCTAAAATTGAGGTTTGCAGGGGATTCTGGGTAAGGAAACGTTGGGGGATCCACGCAAGACATACCTCCCTGGAAGCCCTCGGGTGTCTAGTTTTCAGAAATGCATGGGTTTGGTAGGTTTCCCTAGATGGCCGCAGAGCACTGGGCCAAAAACCCAGGTGACCCCCCTTGCAAAACCAGGTGGTTTTGAGATAGGCAAATTTGAAGTCACCTCACTACGTTTTGGGCCCTTGCCTCTCGCGGGAACTTGGGACTCCCACACAAGTGAGTCACCATTTTTACCGGGAGACCCAGGGGAATGCTGGGAGGTGGGAAATTTGAGTGAGCCCAGTGATGCTACAACTTTCCCACACAAAAATGTGTGAAAAAAGTGATTTTTTCAGCTAAAATTGAGGTTTGCAGGGGATTCTGGGTAAGGAAACGTTAGGGGATCCACGCAAGCCATACCTCCCTGGAAGCCCCCGGGTGTCTAGTTTTCAGAAATGCATGGGTTTGGTAGGTTTCCCTAGATGGCCGCAGAGCACCGGGCCAAAAACCCAGGTGACCCCCCTTGCAAAACCAGGTGGTTTTGAGAGAGGCAAATTTGAAGTCACCTCACTACGTTTTGTGCCCTTGCCTGTCCCGGAAACTTGCGCCTCCCACACAAGTGAGGCACCATTTTTACCAGGAGACCCAGGGGAATGCTGGGAGGTGGGAAATTTGAGTGAGCCTGGTGATGCCACAACTTTCCCACACAAAAATGTGTGAAAAAAGTGATTTTTTTCAGCTAAAATTGAGGTTTGCAGGGGATTCTGGGTAAGGAAACGTTGGGGGATTCATGCAAGCCATACCTCCCTGGAAGCCCCCGGGTGTCTAGTTTTCAGAAATGTATGGGTTTGGTAGGTTTCCCTAGATGGCCGCAGAGCACCGGGCCAAAAACCCAGGTGACCCCCCTTGCAAAACCATGTGGTTTTGAGATAGGCAAATTTGAAGTCACCTCACTACTTTTTGGGCCCTTGCCTGTCGCGGGAACTTGGGCCTCCCACACAAGTGAGGCGCCATTTTTACCGGGAGACCCAGGGAAATGCTGGGAGGTGGGAAATTTGAGTGAGCCCAGTGATGCCACAACTTTCCCACACAAAAATGTGTGAAAAAAGTTATTTTTTTCAGCTAAAATTAAGGTTTGCAGGGAATTCTGGGTAAGGAAACGTTGGGGGATCCACGCATGCCATACCTCCCTGGAAGCCCCCGGGTGTCTAGTTTTCAGAAATGTATGGGTTTGGTAGGTTTCCCTAGATGGCCACAGAGCACCGGGCCAAAAACCCAGGTGACCCCCCTTGCAAAACCAGGTGGTTTTGAGATAGGCAAATTTGAAGTCACCTCACTACGTTTTGGGCCCTTGCCTGTCGCGGGAACTTGGGCCTCCCACACAAGTGAGGCCCCATTTTTACCAGGAGACCCAGGGGAATGCTGGGAGGTGGGAAATTTGAGTGAGCCCGGTGATGCCACAACTTTCCCACACAAAAATGTGTGAAAAAAGTGATTTTTTCAGCTAAAATTGAGGTTTGCAGGGGAGTCTGGGTAAGGAAACTTTGGGGGATCCACGCAAGCCATACCTCCCTGGAAGCCCCCGGGTGCCTAATTTTCAGAAATGCATGGGTTTGGTAGGTTTCCCTAGATGGCCGCAGAGTACCGGGCCAAAAACCCAGGTGACCCCCCTTGCAAAACCATGTGGTTTTGAGATAGGCACATTTGAAGACACCTCACTACGTTTCGGGCCCTTGCCTGTCGCGGGAACTTGGGACTGCCACACAAGTGAGGCACCATTTTTACCGGGAGACCCAGGGGAACGCTGGGAGGTGGGAAATTTGAGTGAGCCCCGTGATGCCACAACTTTCCCACACAAAAATGTGTGAAAAAAGTGATTTTTTTCAGCTAAAATTGAGGTTTGCAGGGGATTCTGGGTAAGGAAACGTTTGGGGATCCACGCAAGCCATACCTCCCTGGAAGCCCCCGGGTGTCTAGTTTTCAGAAATGTATGGGTTTGGTAGGTTTCCCTAGATGGCCGCAGAGCACCGGGCCAAAAACCCAGGTGACCCCCCTTGCAAAACCAGGTGGTTTTGAGATAGGCAAATTTGAAGTCACCTCACTACGTTTTGGGCCCTTGCCTGTCGCGGGAACGTGGGCCTCCCACACAAGTGAGGCACCATTTTTACCGGGAGACCCAGGGGAATGCTGGGAGGTGGGAAATTTGAGTGAGCCCGGTGATGCCACAACTTTCCCACACAAAAATGTGTGAAAAAAGTGATTTTTTTCAGCTAAAATTGAGGTTTGCAGGGGATTCTGGGTAAGGAAACGTTGGGGGATTCATGCAAGCCATACCTCCCTGGAAGCCCCCGGGTGTCTAGTTTTCAGAAATGTATGGGTTTGGTAGGTTTCCCTAGAGGGCCACAGAGCACCGGGCCAAAAACCCAGGTGACCCCCCTTGCAAAACCAGGTGGTTTTGAGATAGGCAAATTTGAGGTCACCTCACTACGTTTTGGGCCCTTGCCTGTCGCGGGAACTTGGGCCTCCCACACAAGTGAGGCACCATTTTTACCGGGAGACCCAGGAGAACACTGGGAGGTGGGAAATTTGAGTGAGCCCGGTGATGCGACAACTTTCCCACACAAAAATGTGTGAAAAAAGTGATTTTTTCATCTAAAATTGAGGTTTGCAGGGGATTCTGGGTATGGAAACGTTGGGGGATCCACGCAGGCCATACCTCCCTGGAAGCCCCCGGGTGTCTAGTTTTCAGAAATGTATGGGTTTGGTAGGTTTCCCTAGATGGCCGCCGAACACCGGGCCAAAAACCCAGGTGACCCCCCTTGCAAAACCAGGTGGTTTTGAGATAGGCAAATTTGAAGTCACCTCACTACGTTTTGGGCCCTTGCCTGTCGCTGGAACTTGGGCCTCCCACACAAGTGAGGCACCATTTTTACCGGGAGACCCAGGGGAATGCTGGGAGGTGGGAAATTTGAGTGAGCCCGGTGATGCCACAACTTTCCCACACAAAAATGTGTGAAAAAAGTGATTTTTTCAGCTAAAATTGAGGTTTGCAGGGGATTCTGGGTAAGGAAACGTTGGGGGATCCACGCACGCCATACCTCCCTGGAAGCCCCTGGGTGTCTAGTTTTCAGAAATGTATGAGTTTGGTAGGTTTCCCTAGATGGCCACCGAACACCGGGCCAAAAACCCAGGTGACCCCCCTTGCAAAACCAGGTGGTTTTGAGATAGGCAATTTTGATGTCACCTCACTACGTTTTTGGCCCTTGCGTGTCGCGGCTACTTGGGCCTCCCACACAAGTGAGGCACCATTTTTACCGGGAGACCCAGGGGAACGCTGGGAGGTGGGAAATTTGAGTGAGCCCGGTGATGCCACAACTTTCCCACACAAAAATGTGTGAAAAAAGTGATTTTTTTCAGCTAAAATTGAGGTTTGCAGGGGATTCTGGGTAAGGAAACGTTAGGGGATCCACGCAAGTCATACCTCCCTGGAAGCCCCAGGGTGTCTAGTTTTCAGAAATGTATGGGTTTGGTAGGTTTCCCTAGATGGCCGCAGAGCACCGGGCCAAAAACCCAGGTGACCCCCCTTGCAAAACCAGGTGGTTTTGAGATAGGCAAATTTGAAGTCACCTCACTACGTTTTGGGCCCTTGCCTGTCGCGGGAACTTGGGCCTCCCACACAAGTGAGGCACCATTTTTACCGGGAGACCCAGGGGAATGCTGGGAGGTGGGAAATTTGAGTGAGCCCGGTGATGCCACAACTTTCCCACACAAAAATGTGTGAAAAAAGTTATTTTTTTCAGCTAAAATTGAGGTTTGCAGGGGATTCTGGGTAAGGAAACGTTGGGGGATCCACGCAAGACATACCTCCCTGGAAGCCCTCGGGTGTCTAGTTTTCAGAAATGCATGGGTTTGGTAGGTTTCCCTAGATGGCCGCAGAGCACTGGGCCAAAAACCCAGGTGACCCCCCTTGCAAAACCAGGTGGTTTTGAGATAGGCAAATTTGAAGTCACCTCACTACGTTTTGGGCCCTTGCCTCTCGCGGGAACTTGGGACTCCCACACAAGTGAGTCACCATTTTTACCGGGAGACCCAGGGGAATGCTGGGAGGTGGGAAATTTGAGTGAGCCCAGTGATGCTACAACTTTCCCACACAAAAATGTGTGAAAAAAGTGATTTTTTCAGCTAAAATTGAGGTTTGCAGGGGATTCTGGGTAAGGAAACGTTAGGGGATCCACGCAAGCCATACCTCCCTGGAAGCCCCCGGGTGTCTAGTTTTCAGAAATGCATGGGTTTGGTAGGTTTCCCTAGATGGCCGCAGAGCACCGGGCCAAAAACCCAGGTGACCCCCCTTGCAAAACCAGGTGGTTTTGAGAGAGGCAAATTTGAAGTCACCTCACTACGTTTTGTGCCCTTGCCTGTCCCGGAAACTTGCGCCTCCCACACAAGTGAGGCACCATTTTTACCAGGAGACCCAGGGGAATGCTGGGAGGTGGGAAATTTGAGTGAGCCTGGTGATGCCACAACTTTCCCACACAAAAATGTGTGAAAAAAGTGATTTTTTTCAGCTAAAATTGAGGTTTGCAGGGGATTCTGGGTAAGGAAACGTTGGGGGATTCATGCAAGCCATACCTCCCTGGAAGCCCCCGGGTGTCTAGTTTTCAGAAATGTATGGGTTTGGTAGGTTTCCCTAGATGGCCGCAGAGCACCGGGCCAAAAACCCAGGTGACCCCCCTTGCAAAACCATGTGGTTTTGAGATAGGCAAATTTGAAGTCACCTCACTACTTTTTGGGCCCTTGCCTGTCGCGGGAACTTGGGCCTCCCACACAAGTGAGGCGCCATTTTTACCGGGAGACCCAGGGAAATGCTGGGAGGTGGGAAATTTGAGTGAGCCCAGTGATGCCACAACTTTCCCACACAAAAATGTGTGAAAAAAGTTATTTTTTTCAGCTAAAATTAAGGTTTGCAGGGAATTCTGGGTAAGGAAACGTTGGGGGATCCACGCATGCCATACCTCCCTGGAAGCCCCCGGGTGTCTAGTTTTCAGAAATGTATGGGTTTGGTAGGTTTCCCTAGATGGCCACAGAGCACCGGGCCAAAAACCCAGGTGACCCCCCTTGCAAAACCAGGTGGTTTTGAGATAGGCAAATTTGAAGTCACCTCACTACGTTTTGGGCCCTTGCCTGTCGCGGGAACTTGGGCCTCCCACACAAGTGAGGCCCCATTTTTACCAGGAGACCCAGGGGAATGCTGGGAGGTGGGAAATTTGAGTGAGCCCGGTGATGCCACAACTTTCCCACACAAAAATGTGTGAAAAAAGTGATTTTTTCAGCTAAAATTGAGGTTTGCAGGGGAGTCTGGGTAAGGAAACTTTGGGGGATCCACGCAAGCCATACCTCCCTGGAAGCCCCCGGGTGCCTAATTTTCAGAAATGCATGGGTTTGGTAGGTTTCCCTAGATGGCCGCAGAGTACCGGGCCAAAAACCCAGGTGACCCCCCTTGCAAAACCATGTGGTTTTGAGATAGGCACATTTGAAGACACCTCACTACGTTTCGGGCCCTTGCCTGTCGCGGGAACTTGGGACTGCCACACAAGTGAGGCACCATTTTTACCGGGAGACCCAGGGGAACGCTGGGAGGTGGGAAATTTGAGTGAGCCCCGTGATGCCACAACTTTCCCACACAAAAATGTGTGAAAAAAGTGATTTTTTTCAGCTAAAATTGAGGTTTGCAGGGGATTCTGGGTAAGGAAACGTTTGGGGATCCACGCAAGCCATACCTCCCTGGAAGCCCCCGGGTGTCTAGTTTTCAGAAATGTATGGGTTTGGTAGGTTTCCCTAGATGGCCGCAGAGCACCGGGCCAAAAACCCAGGTGACCCCCCTTGCAAAACCAGGTGGTTTTGAGATAGGCAAATTTGAAGTCACCTCACTACGTTTTGGGCCCTTGCCTGTCGCGGGAACGTGGGCCTCCCACACAAGTGAGGCACCATTTTTACCGGGAGACCCAGGGGAATGCTGGGAGGTGGGAAATTTGAGTGAGCCCGGTGATGCCACAACTTTCCCACACAAAAATGTGTGAAAAAAGTGATTTTTTTCAGCTAAAATTGAGGTTTGCAGGGGATTCTGGGTAAGGAAACGTTGGGGGATTCATGCAAGCCATACCTCCCTGGAAGCCCCCGGGTGTCTAGTTTTCAGAAATGTATGGGTTTGGTAGGTTTCCCTAGAGGGCCACAGAGCACCGGGCCAAAAACCCAGGTGACCCCCCTTGCAAAACCAGGTGGTTTTGAGATAGGCAAATTTGAGGTCACCTCACTACGTTTTGGGCCCTTGCCTGTCGCGGGAACTTGGGCCTCCCACACAAGTGAGGCACCATTTTTACCGGGAGACCCAGGAGAACACTGGGAGGTGGGAAATTTGAGTGAGCCCGGTGATGCGACAACTTTCCCACACAAAAATGTGTGAAAAAAGTGATTTTTTCATCTAAAATTGAGGTTTGCAGGGGATTCTGGGTATGGAAACGTTGGGGGATCCACGCAGGCCATACCTCCATGGAAGCCCCCGGGTGTCTAGTTTTCAGAAATGCATGGGTTTGGTAGGTTTCCCTAGATGGCCGCAGAGCACCGGGCCAAAAACCCAGGTGACCCCCCTTGCAAAACCAGGTGGTTTTGAGATAGGCAAATTTGAAGTCACCTCACTACGTTTTGGGCCCTTGCCTGTCGCTGGAACTTGGGCCTCCCACACAAGTGAGGCACCATTTTTACCGGGAGACCCAGGGGAATGCTGGGAGGTGGGAAATTTGAGTGAGCCCGGTGATGCCACAACTTTCCCACACAAAAATCTGTGAAAAAAGTGATTTTTTCAGCTAAAATTGAGGTTTGCAGGGGATTCTGGGTAAGGAAACGTTGGGGGATCCATGCAAGCCATACCTCCCTGGAAGCCCCCGGGTGTCTAGTTTTCAGAAATGCATGGGTTTGGTAGGTTTCCCTAGATGGCCGCAGAGCACCGGGCCAAAAACACAGGTGACCCCCCTTGCAAAACCAGGTGGTTTTGAGAGAGGCAAATTTGAAGTCACCTCACTACGTTTTGGGCCCTTGCCTGTCGCGGAAACTTGCGCCTCCCACACAAGTGAGGCACCATTTTTACCGGGAGACCCAGGGGAACGCTGGGAGGTGGGAAATTTGAGTGAGCCCGATGATGCCACAACTTTCCCACACAAAAATGTGTGAAAAAAGTGATTTTTTTCAGCTAAAATTGAGGTTTGCAGGGGATTCTGGGTAAGGAAACGTTGGGGGATCCATGCAAGCCATACCTCCCTGGAAGCCCCCGGGTGTCTAGTTTTCAGAAATGTATGGGTTTGGTAGGTTTCCCTAGATGGCCGCAGAGCACCGGGCCAAAAACCCAGGTGACCCCCCTTGCAAAACCAGGTGGTTTTGAGATAGGCAAATTTGAGGTCACCTCACTACGTTTTGGGCCCTTGCCTGTCGCGGGAACTTGGGCCTCCCACACAAGTGAGGCACCATTTTTACCGGGAGACGCAGGAGAACACTGGGAGGTGGGAAAGTTGAGTGAGCCCGGTGATACCACAACTTTCCCACACAAAAATGTGTGAAAAAAGTGATTTTTTCAGCTAAAATTGAGGTTTGCAGGGGATTCTGGGTAAGGAAACGTTGGGGGATCCATGCAAGCCATACCTCCCTGGAAGCCCCCGGGTGTCTAGTTTTCAGAAATGTATGGGTTTGGTAGGTTTCCCTAGATGGCCGCAGAGCACCGGGCCAAAAACCCAGGTGACCCCCCTTGCAAAACCATGTGGTTTTGAGATAGGCAAATTTGAAGTCACCTCACTACTTTTTGGGCCCTTGCCTGTCGCGGGAACTTGGGCCTCCCACACAAGTGAGGCGCCATTTTTACCGGGAGACCCAGGGGAATGCTGGGAGGTGGGAAATTTGAGTGAGCCCGGTGATGCCACAACTTTCTCACACAAAAATGTGTGAAAAAAGTTATTTTTTTCAGCTAAAATTAAGGTTTGCAGGGAATTCTGGGTAAGGAAACGTTGGGGGATCCACGCATGCCATACCTCCCTGGAAGCCCCCGGGTGTCTAGTTTTCAGAAATGTATGGGTTTGGTAGGTTTCCCTAGATGGCCACAGAGCACCGGGCCAAAAACCCAGGTGACCCCCCTTGCAAAACCAGGTGGTTTTGAGATAGGCAAATTTGAAGTCACCTCACTACGTTTTGGGCCCTTGCCTGTCGCGGGAACTTGGGCCTCCCACACAAGTGAGGAGCCATTTTTACCAGGAGACCCAGGGGAACGCTGGGAGGTGGGAAATTTGAGTGAGCCCGGTGATGCCACAACTTTCCCACACAAAAATGTGTGAAAAAAGTGATTTTTTCAGCTAAAATTGAGGTTTGCAGGGGATTCTGGGTAAGGAAACTTTGGGGGATCCACGCAAGCCATACCTCCCTGGAAGCCCCCGGGTGTCTAATTTTCAGAAATGCATGGGTTTGGTAGGTTTCCCTAGATGGCCACAGAGTACCGGGCCAAAAACCCAGGTGACCCCCCTTGCAAAACCATGTGGTTTTGAGATAGGCAAATTTGAAGACACCTCACTACGTTTTGGGCCCTTGCCTGTCGCGGGAACTTGGGACTGCCACACAAGTGAGGCACCATTTTTACCGGGAGACCCAGGGGAACGCTGGGAGGTGGGAAATTTGAGTGAGCCCCGTGATGCCACAACTTTCCCACACAAAAATGTGTGAAAAAAGTGATTTTTTTCAGCTAAAATTGAGGTTTGCAGGGGATTCTGGGTAAGGAAACGTTAGGGGATCCACGCAAGCCATACCTCCCTGGAAGCCCCCGGGTGTCTAGTTTTCAGAAATGTATGGGTTTGGTAGGTTTCCCTAGATGGCCGCAGAGCACCGGGCCAAAAACCCAGGTGACCCCCCTTGCAAAACCAGGTGGTTTTGAGATAGGCAAATTTGAAGTCACCTCACTACGTTTTGGGCCCTTGCCTGTCGCGGGAACTTGGGCCTCCCACACAAGTGAGGCACCATTTTTACCGGGAGACCCAGGGGAATGCTGGGAGGTGGGAAATTTGAGTGAGCCCGGTGATGCCACAACTTTCCCACACAAAAATGTGTGAAAAAAGTTTTTTTTTTCAGCTAAAATTGAGGTTTGCAGGGGATTCTGGGTAAGGAAACGTTGGGGGATCCACGCAAGCCATACCTCCCTGGAAGCCCCCGGGTGTCTAGTTTTCAGAAATGCATGGGTTTGGTAGGTTTCCCTAGATGGCCGCAGAGCACCGGGCCAAAAACCCAGGCGACCCCCCTTGCAAAACCAGGTGGTTTTGAGAGAGGCAAATTTGAAGTCACCTCACTACGTTTTGTGCCCTTGCCTGTCCTGAAAACTTGCGCCTCCCACACAAGTGAGGCACCATTTTTACCAGGAGACCCAGGGGAACGCTGGGAGCTGGGAAATTTGAGTGAGCCTGGTGATGCCACAACTTTCCCACACAAAAATGTGTGAAAAAAGTGATTTTTTTTCAGCTAAAATTGAGGTTTGCAGGGGATTCTGGGTAAGGAAACGTTGGGGGATTCATGCAAGCCATACCTCCCTGGAAGCCCCCGGGTGTCTAGTTTTCAGAAATGTATGGGTTTGGTAGGTTTCCCTAGAGGGCCGCAGAGCACCGGGCCAAAAACCCAGGTGACCCCCCTTGCAAAACCAGGTGGTTTTGAGATAGGCAAATTTGAGGTCACCTCACTACGTTTTGGGCCCTTGCCTGTCGCGGGAACTTGGGCCTCCCACACAAGTGAGGCACCATTTTTACCGGGAGACCCAGGAGAACACTGGGAGGTGGGAAATTTGAGTGAGCCCGGTGATACCACAACTTTCCCACACAAAAATGTGTGAAAAAAGTGATTTTTTTCAGCTAAAATTGAGGTTTGCAGGGGATTCTGGGTACGGAAACGTTAGGGGATCCACGCAGGCCATACCTCCCTGGAAGCCCCCGGGTGTCTAGTTTTCAGAAATGCATGGGTTTGGTAGGTTTCCCTAGATGGCCGCAGAGCACCGGGCCAAAAACCCAGGTGACACCCCTTGCAAAACCATGTGGTTTTGAGATAGGCAAATTTGAAGTCACCTCACTACTTTTTGGGCCCTTGCCTGTCGCGGGAACTTGGGCCTCCCACACAAGTGAGGCGCCATTTTTACCGGGAGACCCAGGGGAATGCTGGGAGGTGGGAAATTTGAGTGAGCCCGGTGATGCCACAACTTTCCCACACAAAAATGTGTGAAAAAAGTTATTTTTTTCAGCTAAAATTAAGGTTTGCAGGGAATTCTGGGTAAGGAAACGTTGGGGGATCCACGCATGCCATACCTCCCTGGAAGCCCCCGGGTGTCTAGTTTTCAGAAATGTATGGGTTTGGTAGGTTTCCCTAGATGGCCACAGAGCACCGGGCCAAAAACCCAGGTGACCCCCCTTGCAAACCAGGTGGTTTTGAGATAGGCAAATTTGAAGTCACCTCACTACGTTTTGGGCCCTTGCCTGTCGCGGGAACTTCGGCCTCCCACACAAGTGAGGCCCCATTTTTACCAGGAGACCCAGGGGAACGCTGGGAGGTGGGAAATTTGAGTGAGCCCGGTGATGCCACAACTTTCCCACACAAAAATGTGTGAAAAAAGTGATTTTTTCAGCTAAAATTGAGGTTTGCAGGGGATTCTGGGTAAGGAAACTTTGGGGGATCCATGCAAGCCATACCTCCCTGGAAGCCCCCGGGTGTCTAATTTTCAGAAATGCATGGGTTTGGTAGGTTTCCCTAGATGGCCGCAGAGTACCGGGCCAAAAACCCAGGTGACCCCCCTTGCAAAACCATGTGGTTTTGAGATAGGCAAATTTGAAGACACCTCACTACGTTTTGGACCCTTGCCTGTCGCGGGAAATTGGGACTCCCACACAAGTGAGTCACCATTTTTACCGGGAGACCCAGGAGAACACTGGGAGGTGGGAAATTTGAGTGAGCTCGGTGATGCCACAACTTTCCCACACAAAAATGTGTGAAAAAAGTGATTTTTTCATCTAAAATTGAGGTTTGCAGGGGATTCTGGGTATGGAAACGTTGGGGGATCCACGCAGGCCATACCTCCATGGAAGCCCCCGGGTGTCTAGTTTTCAGAAATGCATGGGTTTGGTAGGTTTCCCTAGATGGCCGCAGAGCACCGGGCCAAAAACCCAGGTGACCCCCCTTGCAAAACCAGGTGGTTTTGAGATAGGCAAATTTGAAGTCACCTCACTACGTTTTGGGCCCTTGCCTGTCGCGGGAACTTGGGCCTCCCACACAAGTGAGGTGCCATTTTTACCGGGAGACCCAGGGGAATGCTGGGAGGTGGGAAATTTGAGTGAGCCCGGTGATGCCACAACTTTCCCACACAAAAATGTGTGAAAAAAGTAATTTTTTTCAGCTAAAATTGAGGTTTGCAGGGGATTCTGGGTAAGGAAACGTTGGGGGATCCACGCAAGCCATACCTCCCTGGAAGCCCCGGGGTGTCTAGTTTTCAGAAATGCATGGGTTTGGTAGGTTTCCCTAGATGGCCGCAGAGCACCGGGCCAAAAACCCAGGTGACCCCCCTTGCAAAACCAGGTGGTTTTGAGAGAGGCAAATTTGAAGTCACCTCACTACGTTTTGTGCCCTTGCCTTTCCCGGAAACTTGCGCCTCCCACACAAGTGAGGCACCATTTTTACCAGGAGACCCAGGGGAACGCTGGGAGGTGGGAAATTTAAGTGTGCCTGGTGATGCCACAACTTTCCCACACAAAAATGTGTGAAAAAAGTGATTTTTTTCAGCTAAAATTGAGGTTTGCAGGGGATTCTGGGTAAGGAAACGTTGGGGGATTCATGCAAGCCATACCTCCCTGGAAGCCCCCGGGTGTCTACTTTTCAGAAATGTATGGGTTTGGTAGGTTTCCCTAGAGGGCCACAGAGCACCGGGCCAAAAACCCAGGTGACCCCCCTTGCAAAACCAGGTGGTTTTGAGATAGGCAAATTTGAGGTCACCTCACTACGTTTTGGGCCCTTGCCTGTCGCGGGAACTTGGGCCTCCCACACAAGTGAGGCACCATTTTTACCGGGAGACCCAGGAGAACACTGGGAGGTGGGAAATTTGAGTGAGCCCGGTGATGCCACAACTTTCCCACACAAAAATGTGTGAAAAAAGTGATTTTTTCATCTAAAATTGAGGTTTGCAGGGGATTCTGGGTATGGAAACGTTGGGGGTTCCACGCAGGCCATACCTCCATGGAAGCCCCCGGGTGTCTAGTTTTCAGAAATGCATGGGTTTGGTAGGTTTCCCTAGATGGCCGCAGAGCACCGGGCCAAAAACCCAGGTGACCCCCCTTGCAAAACCAGGTGGTTTTGAGATAGGCAAATTTGAAGTCACCTCACTACGTTTTGGGCCCTTGCCTGTCGCTGGAACTTGGGCCTCCCACACAAGTGAGGCACCATTTTTACCGGGAGACCCAGGGGAATGCTGGGAGGTGGGAAATTTGAGTGAGCCCAGTGATGCCACAACTTTCCCACACAAAAATGTGTGAAAAAAGTGATTTTTTCAGCTAAAATTGAGGTTTGCAGGGGATTCTGGGTAAGGAAACGTTGGGGGATCCATGCAAGCCATACCTCCCTGGAAGCCCCCGGGTGTCTAGTTTTCAGAAATGCATGGGTTTGGTAGGTTTCCCTAGATGGCCGCAGAGCACCGGGCCAAAAACACAGGTGACCCCCCTTGCAAAACCAGGTGGTTTTGAGAGAGGCAAATTTGAAGTCACCTCACTACGTTTTGGGCCCTTGCCTGTCGCGGAAACTTGCGCCTCCCACACAAGTGAGGCACCATTTTTACCGGGAGACCCAGGGGAACGCTGGGAGGTGGGAAATTTGAGTGAGCCCGATGATGCCACAACTTTCCCACACAAAAATGTGTGAAAAAAGTGATTTTTTTCAGCTAAAATTGAGGTTTGCAGGGGATTCTGGGTAAGGAAACGTTGGGGGATCCATGCAAGCCATACCTCCCTGAAAGCCCCCGGGTGTCTAGTTTTCAGAAATGTATGGGTTTGGTAGGTTTCCCTAGATGGCCGCAGAGCACCGGGCCAAAAACCCAGGTGACCCCCCTTGCAAAACCAGGTGGTTTTGAGATAGGCAAATTTGAGGTCACCTCACTACGTTTTGGGCCCTTGCCTGTCGCGGGAACTTGGGCCTCCCACACAAGTGAGGCACCATTTTTACCGGGAGACGCAGGAGAACACTGGGAGGTGGGAAAGTTGAGTGAGCCCGGTGATACCACAACTTTCCCACACAAAAATGTGTGAAAAAAGTGATTTTTTCAGCTAAAATTGAGGTTTGCAGGGGATTCTGGGTAAGGAAACGTTGGGGGATCCATGCAAGCCATACCTCCCTGGAAGCCCCCGGGTGTCTAGTTTTCAGAAATGTATGGGTTTGGTAGGTTTCCCTAGATGGCCGCAGAGCACCGGGCCAAAAACCCAGGTGACCCCCCTTGCAAAACCATGTGGTTTTGAGATAGGCAAATTTGAAGTCACCTCACTACTTTTTGGGCCCTTGCCTGTCGCGGGAACTTGGGCCTCCCACACAAGTGAGGCGCCATTTTTACCGGGAGACCCAGGGGAATGCTGGGAGGTGGGAAATTTGAGTGAGCCCGGTGATGCCACAACTTTCCCACACAAAAATGTGTGAAAAAAGTTATTTTTTTCAGCTAAAATTAAGGTTTGCAGGGAATTCTGGGTAAGGAAACGTTGGGGGATCCACGCATGCCATACCTCCCTGGAAGCCCCCGGGTGTCTAGTTTTCAGAAATGTATGGGTTTGGTAGGTTTCCCTAGATGGCCACAGAGCACCGGGCCAAAAACCCAGGTGACCCCCCTTGCAAAACCAGGTGGTTTTGAGATAGGCAAATTTGAGGTCACCTCACTACGTTTTGGGCCCTTGCCTGTCGCGGGAACTTGGGCCTCCCACACAAGTGAGGCACCATTTTTACCGGGAGACCCAGGAGAACACTGGGAGGTGGGAAATTTGAGTGAGCCCGGTGATACCACAACTTTCCCACACAAAAATGTGTGAAAAAAGTTATTTTTTCAGCTAAAATTGAGGTTTGCAGGGGATTCTGGGTACGGAAACGTTAGGGGATCCACGCAGGCCATACCTCCCTGGAAGCCCCCGGGTGTCTAGTTTTCAGAAATGCATGGGTTTGGTAGGTTTCCCTAGATGGCCGCAGAGCACCGGGCCAAAAACCCAGGTGACACCCCTTGCAAAACCATGTGGTTTTGAGATAGGCAAATTTGAAGTCACCTCACTACTTTTTGGGCCCTTGCCTGTCGCGGGAACTTGGGCCTCCCACACAAGTGAGGCGCCATTTTTACCGGGAGACCCAGGGGAATGCTGGGAGGTGGGAAATTTGAGTGAGCCCGGTGATGCCACAACTTTCCCACACAAAAATGTGTGAAAAAAGTTATTTTTTTCAGCTAAAATTAAGGTTTGCAGGGAATTCTGGGTAAGGAAACGTTGGGGGATCCACGCATGCCATACCTCCCTGGAAGCCCCCGGGTGTCTAGTTTTCAGAAATGTATGGGTTTGGTAGGTTTCCCTAGATGGCCACAGAGCACCGGGCCAAAAACCCAGGTGACCCCCCTTGCAAACCAGGTGGTTTTGAGATAGGCAAATTTGAAGTCACCTCACTACGTTTTGGGCCCTTGCCTGTCGCGGGAACTTCGGCCTCCCACACAAGTGAGGCCCCATTTTTACCAGGAGACCCAGGGGAACGCTGGGAGGTGGGAAATTTGAGTGAGCCCGGTGATGCCACAACTTTCCCACACAAAAATGTGTGAAAAAAGTGATTTTTTCAGCTAAAATTGAGGTTTGCAGGGGATTCTGGGTAAGGAAACTTTGGGGGATCCATGCAAGCCATACCTCCCTGGAAGCCCCCGGGTGTCTAATTTTCAGAAATGCATGGGTTTGGTAGGTTTCCCTAGATGGCCGCAGAGTACCGGGCCAAAAACCCAGGTGACCCACCTTGCAAAACCATGTGGTTTTGAGATAGGCAAATTTGAAGACACCTCACTACGTTTTGGACCCTTGCCTGTCGCGGGAAATTGGGACTCCCACACAAGTGAGTCACCATTTTTACCGGGAGACCCAGGAGAACACTGGGAGGTGGGAAATTTGAGTGAGCCCGGTGATGCCACAACTTTCCCACACAAAAATGTGTGAAAAAAGTGATTTTTTCATCTAAAATTGAGGTTTGCAGGGGATTCTGGGTATGGAAACGTTGGGGGATCCACGCAGGCCATACCTCCATGGAAGCCCCCGGGTGTCTAGTTTTCAGAAATGCATGGGTTTGGTAGGTTTCCCTAGATGGCCGCAGAGCACCGGGCCAAAAACCCAGGTGACCCCCCTTGCAAAACCAGGTGGTTTTGAGATAGGCAAATTTGAAGTCACCTCACTACGTTTTGGGCCCTTGCCTGTCGCGGGAACTTGGGCCTCCCACACAAGTGAGGCACCATTTTTACCGGGAGACCCAGGGGAATGCTGGGAGGTGGGAAATTTGAGTGAGCCCGGTGATGCCACAACTTTCCCACACAAAAATGTGTGAAAAAAGTGATTTTTTCAGCTAAAATTGAGGTTTGCAGGGGATTCTGGGTAAGGAAACGTTGGGGGATCCATGCAAGCCATACCTCCCTGGAAGACCCCGGGTGTCTAGTTTTCAGAAATGCATGGGTTTGGTAGGTTTCCCTAGATGGCCGCAGAGCACCGGGCCAAAAACCCAGGTGACCCCCCTTGCAAAACCAGGTGGTTTTGAGAGAGGCAAATTTGAAGTCACCTCACTACGTTTTGGGCCCTTGCCTGTCGCGGAAACTTGCGCCTCCCACACAAGTGAGGCACCATTTTTACCGGGAGACCCAGGGGAACGCTGGGAGGTGGGAAATTTGAGTGAGCCCGATGATGCCACAACTTTCCCACACAAAAATGTGTGAAAAAAGTGATTTTTTTCAGCTAAAATTGAGGTTTGCAGGGGATTCTGGGTAAGGAAACGTTGGGGGATCCATGCAAGCCATACCTCCCTGGAAGCCCCCGGGTGTCTAGTTTTCAGAAATGTATGGGTTTGGTAGGTTTCCCTAGATGGCCGCAGAGCACCGGGCCAAAAACCCAGGTGACCCCCCTTGCAAAACCAGGTGGTTTTGAGATAGGCAAATTTGAGGTCACCTCACTACGTTTTGGGCCCTTGCCTGTCGCGGGAACTTGGGCCTCCCACACAAGTGAGGCACCATTTTTACCGGGAGACGCAGGAGAACACTGGGAGGTGGGAAAGTTGAGTGAGCCCGGTGATACCACAACTTTCCCACACAAAAATGTGTGAAAAAAGTGATTTTTTCAGCTAAAATTGAGGTTTGCAGGGGATTCTGGGTAAGGAAACGTTGGGGGATCCATGCAAGCCATACCTCCCTGGAAGCCCCCGGGTGTCTAGTTTTCAGAAATGTATGGGTTTGGTAGGTTTCCCTAGATGGCCACAGAGCACCGGGCCAAAAACCCAGGTGACCCCCCTTCCAAAACCATGTGGTTTTGAGATAGGCAAATTTGAAGTCACCTCACTACTTTTTGGGCCCTTGCCTGTCGCGGGAACTTGGGCCTCCCACACAAGTGAGGCGCCATTTTTACCGGGAGACCCAGGGGAATGCTGGGAGGTGGGAAATTTGAGTGAGCCCGGTGATGCCACAACTTTCCCACACAAAAATGTGTGAAAAAAGTTATTTTTTTCAGCTAAAATTAAGGTTTGCAGGGAATTCTGGGTAAGGAAACGTTGGGGGATCCACGCATGCCATACCTCCCTGGAAGCCCCCGGGTGTCTAGTTTTCAGAAATGTATGGGTTTGGTAGGTTTCCCTAGATGGCCACAGAGCACCGGGCCAAAACCCAGGTGACCCACCTTGCAAAACCAGGTGGTTTTGAGATAGGCAAATTTGAAGTCACCTCACTACGTTTTGGGCCCTTGCCTGTCGCGGGAACTTGGGCCTCCCACACAAGTGAGGCCCCATTTTTACCAGGAGACCCAGGGGAACGCTGGGAGGTGGGAAATTTGAGTGAGCCCGGTGATGCCACAACTTTCCCACACAAAAATGTGTGAAAAAAGTGATTTTTTCAGCTAAAATTGAGGTTTGCAGGGGATTCTGGGTAAGGAAACTTTGGGGGATCCACGCAAGCCATACCTCCCTGGAAGCCCCCGGGTGTCTAATTTTCAGAAATGCATGGGTTTGGTAGGTTTCCCTAGATGGCCGCAGAGTACCGGGCCAAAAACCCAGGTGACCCCCCTTGCAAAACCATGTGGTTTTGAGATAGGCAAATTTGAAGACACCTCACTACGTTTTGGGCCCTTGCCTGTCGCGGGAACTTGGGACTGCCACACAAGTGAGGCACCATTTTTACCGGGAGACCCAGGGGAACGCTGGGAGGTGGGAAATTTGAGTGAGCCCCGTGATGCCACAACTTTCCCACACAAAAATGTGTGAAAAAAGTGATTTTTTTCAGCTAAAATTGAGGTTTGCAGGGGATTCTGGGTAAGGAAACGTTAGGGGATCCACGCAAGCCATACCTCCCTGGAAGCCCCCGGGTGTCTAGTTTTCAGAAATGTATGGGTTTGGTAGGTTTCCCTAGATGGCCGCAGAGCACCGGGCCAAAAACCCAGGTGACCCCCCTTGCAAAACCAGGTGGTTTTGAGATAGGCAAATTTGAAGTCACCTCACTACGTTTTGGGCCCTTGCCTGTCGCGGGAACTTGGGCCTCCCACACAAGTGAGGCACCATTTTTACCGGGAGACCCAGGGGAATGCTGGGAGGTGGGAAATTTGAGTGAGCCCGGTGATGCCACAACTTTCCCACACAAAAATGTGTGAAAAAAGTTATTTTTTTCAGCTAAAATTGAGGTTTGCAGGGGATTCTGGGTAAGGAAACGTTGGGGGATCCACGCAAGCCATACCTCCCTGGAAGCCCCCGGGTGTCTAGTTTTCAGAAATGCATGGGTTTGGTAGGTCTCCCTAGATGGCCGCAGAGCACCGGGCCAAAAACCCAGGCGACCCCCCTTGCAAAACCAGGTGGTTTTGAGAGAGGCAAATTTGAAGTCACCTCACTACGTTTTGTGCCCTTGCCTGTCCTGAAAACTTGCGCCTCCCACACAAGTGAGGCACCATTTTTACCAGGAGACCCAGGGGAACGCTGGGAGGTGGGAAATTTGAGTGAGCCTGGTGATGCCACAACTTTCCCACACAAAAATGTGTGAAAAAAGTGATTTTTTTTCAGCTAAAATTGAGGTTTGCAGGGGATTCTGGGTAAGGAAACGTTGGGGGATTCATGCAAGCCATACCTCCCTGGAAGCCCCCGGGTGTCTAGTTTTCAGAAATGTATGGGTTTGGTAGGTTTCCCTAGAGGGCCGCAGAGCACCGGGCCAAAAACCCAGGTGACCCCCCTTGCAAAACCAGGTGGTTTTGAGATAGGCAAATTTGAGGTCACCTCACTACGTTTTGGGCCCTTGCCTGTCGCGGGAACTTGGGCCTCCCACACAAGTGAGGCACCATTTTTACCGGGAGACCCAGGAGAACACTGGGAGGTGGGAAATTTGAGTGAGCCCGGTGATACCACAACTTTCCCATACAAAAATGTGTGAAAAAAGTGATTTTTTCAGCTAAAATTGAGGTTTGCAGGGGATTCTGGGTACGGAAACGTTAGGGGATCCACGCAGGCCATACCTCCCTGGAAGCCCCCGGGTGTCTAGTTTTCAGAAATGCATGGGTTTGGTAGGTTTCCCTAGATGGCCGCAGAGCACCGGGCCAAAAACCCAGGTGACCCCCCTTGCAAAACCATGTGGTTTTGAGATAGGCAAATTTGAAGTCACCTCACTACTTTTTGGGCCCTTGCCTGTCGCGGGAACTTGGGCCTCCCACACAAGTGAGGCGCCATTTTTACCGGGAGACCCAGGGGAATGCTGGGAGGTGGGAAATTTGAGTGAGCCCGGTGATGCCACAACTTTCCCACACAAAAATGTGTGAAAAAAGTTATTTTTTTCAGCTAAAATTAAGGTTTGCAGGGAATTCTGGGTAAGGAAACGTTGGGGGATCCACGCATGCCATACCTCCCTGGAAGCCCCCGGGTGTCTAGTTTTCAGAAATGTATGGGTTTGGTAGGTTTCCCTAGATGGCCACAGAGCACCGGGCCAAAAACCCAGGTGACCCCCCTTGCAAACCAGGTGGTTTTGAGATAGGCAAATTTGAAGTCACCTCACTACGTTTTGGGCCCTTGCCTGTCGCGGGAACTTCGGCCTCCCACACAAGTGAGGCCTCATTTTTACCAGGAGACCCAGGGGAACGCTGGGAGGTGGGAAATTTGAGTGAGCCCCGTGATGCCACAACTTTCCCACACAAAAATGTGTGAAAAAAGTGATTTTTTCAGCTAAAATTGAGGTTTGCAGGGGATTCTGGGTAAGGAAACTTTGGGGGATCCATGCAAGCCATACCTCCCTGGAAGCCCCCGGGTGTCTAATTTTCAGAAATGCATGGGTTTGGTAGGTTTCCCTAGATGGCCGCAGAGTACCGGGCCAAAAACCCAGGTGACCCCCCTTGCAAAACCATGTGGTTTTGAGATAGGCAAATTTGAAGACACCTCACTACGTTTTGGACCCTTGCCTGTCGCGGGAAATTGGGACTCCCACACAAGTGAGTCACCATTTTTACCGGGAGACCCAGGGGAACGCTGGGAGGTGGGAAATTTGAGTGAGCCCAGTGATGCTACAACTTTCCCACACAAAAATGTGTGAAAAAAGTGATTTTTTCAGCTAAAATTGAGGTTTGCAGGGGATTCTGGGTAAGGAAACTTTGGGGGATCCACACAAGCCATACCTCCCTGGAAGCCCCCGGGTGTGTAGTTTTCAGAAATGTATGGGTTTGGTAGGTTTCCCTAGATGGCCGCAGAGCACCGGGCCAAAAACCCAGGTGACCCCCCCCTTGCAAAACCAGGTGGTTTTGAGATAGGCAATTTTGATGTCACCTCACTACGTTTTGGGCCCTTGCCTGTCGCGGGAACTTGGGCCTCCCACACAAGTGAGGCATCATTTTTACCGGGAGACCCAGGGGAATGCTGGGAGGTGGTAAATTTGAGTGAGCCCGGTGATGCCACAACTTTCCCACACAAAAATGTGTGAAAAAAGTTATTTTTTTCAGCTAAAATTGAGGTTTGCAGGGGATTCTGGGTAAGGAAACGTTGGGGCATCCACGCAAGCCATACCTCCCTGGAAGCCCCCGGGTGTCTAGTTTTCAGAAATGCATGGGTTTGGTAGGTTTCCCTAGATGGCCGCAGAGCACCGGGCCAAAAACCCAGGTGACCCCCCTTGCAAAACCAGGTGGTTTTGAGATAGGCAAATTTGAAGTCACCTCACTACGTTTTGGGCCCTTGCCTGTCGCGGAAACTTGCGCCTCCCACACAAGTGAGGCACCATTTTTACCGGAAGACCCAGGGGAACGCTGGGAGGTGGGAAATTTGAGTGAGCCCGGTGATGCCACAACTTTCCCACACAAAAATGTGTGAAAAAAGTGATTTTTTTCGGCTAAAATTGAGGTTTGCAGGGGATTCTGGGTAAGGAAACGTTGGGGGATCCATGAAAGCCATACCTCCCTGGAAGCCCCCGTGTGTCTAGTTTTCAGAAATGTATGGGTTTGGTAGGTTTCCCTAGATGGCCGCAGAGCACCGGGCCAAAAACCCAGGTGACCCCCCTTGCAAAACCAGGTGGTTTTGAGATAGGCAAATTTGAGGTCACCTCACTACGTTTTGGGCCCTTGCCTGTCGCGGGAACTTGGGCCTCCCACACAAGTGAGGCACCATTTTTACCGGGAGACCCAGGAGAACACGGGGAGGTGGGAAATTTGAGTGAGCCCGGTGATGCCACAACTTTCCCACACAAAAATGTGTGAAAAAAGTGATTCTTTCAGCTAAAATTGAGGTTTGCAGGGGATTCTGGGTAAGGAAACATTGGGGGATCCACGCAAGCCATACCTCCCTGGAAGCCCCCGGGTGTCTAGTTTTCAGAAATGCATGGGTTTGGTAGGTTTCCATAGATGGCCGCAGAGCACCGGGCCAAAAACCCAGGTGACCCCCCTTGCAAAACCAGGTAGTTTTGAGATAGGCAAATTTGAAGACACCTCACTACGTTTTGGGCCCTTGCCTGTCGTGGGAACTTGGGCCTCCCACACAAGTGAAGCACCATTTTTACCGGGAGACCCAGGGGAACGCTGGGAGGTGGGGAACGCTGGGAGGTGGGAAATTTGAGTGAGCCCAGTGATGCCATAACTTTCCCACACAAAAATGTGTGAAAAACGTGATTTTTTCAGCTAAAATTGAGGTTTGCAGGGGATTCTGGGTAAGGAAACTTTGGGGGATCCATGCAAGCCATACCTCCCTGGAAGCCCCCGGGTGTCTAGTTTTCAGAAATGTATGGGTTTGGTAAGTTTCCCTAGATGGCCGCAGAGCACCGGGCCAAAAACCCAGGTGACCCCCCTTGCAAAACCAGGTGGTTTGAGATAGGCAAATTTGAAGTCACCTCACTACGTTTTGGGCCCTTGCCTGTCGCGCAAACTTGCGCCTCCCACACAAGTGAGGCACCATTTTTACCGGGAGACCCAGGGGAATGCTGGGAGGTGGGAAATTTGAGTGAGCCCGGTGATGCCACAACTTTCCCACACAAAAATGTGTGAAAAAAGTGATTTTTTCAGCTAAAATTGAGGTTTGCAGGGGATTCTGGGTAAGGAAACGTTGGGGGATCCATGCAAGCCATACCTCCCTGGAAGCCCCCGGGTGTCTAGTTTTCAGAAATGCATGGGTTTGGTAGGTTTCCCTAGATGGCCGCAGAGCACCGGGCCAAAAACCCAGGTGACCCCCCTTGCAAAACCAGGTGGTTTTGAGAGAGGCAAATTTGAAGTCACCTCACTACGTTTTGGGCCCTTGCCTGTCACGGAAACTTGCGCCTCCCACACAAGTGAGGCACCATTTTTACCGGGAGACCCAGGGGAACGCTGGGAGGTGGGAAATTTGAGTGAGCCCGATGATGCCACAACTTTCCCACACAAAAATGTGTGAAAAAAGTGATTTTTTTCAGCTAAAATTGAGGTTTGCAGGGGATTCTGGGTAAGGAAACGTTGGGGGATCCATGCAAGCCATACCTCCCTGGAAGCCCCCGGGTGTCTAGTTTTCAGAAATGTATGGGTTTGGTAGGTTTCCCTAGATGGCCGCAGAGCACCGGGCCAAAAACCCAGGTGACCCCCCTTGCAAAACCAGGTGGTTTTGAGATAGGCAAATTTGAGGTCACCTCACTACGTTTTGGGCCCTTGCCTGTCGCGGGAACTTGGGCCTCCCACACAAGTGAGGCACCATTTTTACCGGGAGACGCAGGAGAACACTGGGAGGTGGGAAAGTTGAGTGAGCCCGGTGATACCACAACTTTCCCACACAAAAATGTGTGAAAAAAGTGATTTTTTCAGCTAAAATTGAGGTTTGCAGGGGATTCTGGGTAAGGAAACGTTGGGGGATCCATGCAAGCCATACCTCCCTGGAAGCCCCCGGGTGTCTAGTTTTCAGAAATGTATGGGTTTGGTAGGTTTCCCTAGATGGCCGCAGAGCACCGGGCCAAAAACCCAGGTGACCCCCCTTGCAAAACCATGTGGTTTTGAGATAGGCAAATTTGAAGTCACCTCACTACTTTTTGGGCCCTTGCCTGTCGCGGGAACTTGGGCCTCCCACACAAGTGAGGCGCCATTTTTACCGGGAGACCCAGGGGAATGCTGGGAGGTGGGAAATTTGAGTGAGCCCGGTGATGCCACAACTTTCCCACACAAAAATGTGTGAAAAAAGTGATTTTTTCAGCTAAAATTGAGGTTTGCAGGGGATTCTGGGTAAGGAAACGTTGGGGGATCCATGCAAGCCATACCTCCCTGGAAGCCCCCGGGTGTCTAGTTTTCAGAAATGCATGGGTTTGGTAGGTTTCCCTAGATGGCCGCAGAGCACCGGGCCAAAAACCCAGGTGACACCCCTTGCAAAACCATGTGGTTTTGAGATAGGCAAATTTGAAGTCACCTCACTACTTTTTGGGCCCTTGCCTGTCGCGGGAACTTGGGCCTCCCACACAAGTGAGGCGCCATTTTTACCGGGAGACCCAGGGGAATGCTGGGAGGTGGGAAATTTGAGTGAGCCCGGTGATGCCACAACTTTCCCACACAAAAATGTGTGAAAAAAGTTATTTTTTTCAGCTAAAATTAAGGTTTGCAGGGAATTCTGGGTAAGGAAACGTTGGGGGATCCACGCATGCCATACCTCCCTTGAAGCCCCCGGGTGTCTAGTTTTCAGAAATGTATGGGTTGGGTAGGTTTCCCTAGATGGCCACAGAGCACCGGGCCAAAAACCCAGGTGACCCCCCTTGCAAACCAGGTGGTTTTGAGATAGGCAAATTTGAAGTCACCTCACTACGTTTTGGGCCCTTGCCTGTCGCGGGAACTTCGGCCTCCCACACAAGTGAGGCCCCATTTTTACCAGGAGACCCAGGGGAACGCTGGGAGGTGGGAAATTTGAGTGAGCCCGGTGATGCCACAACTTTCCCACACAAAAATGTGTGAAAAAAGTGATTTTTTCAGCTAAAATTGAGGTTTGCAGGGGATTCTGGGTAAGGAAACTTTGGGGGATCCATGCAAGCCATACCTCCCTGGAAGCCCCCGGGTGTCTAATTTTCAGAAATGCATGGGTTTGGTAGGTTTCCCTAGATGGCCGCAGAGTACCGGGCCAAAAACCCAGGTGACCCCCCTTGCAAAACCATGTGGTTTTGAGATAGGCAAATTTGAAGACACCTCACTACGTTTTGGACCCTTGCCTGTCGCGGGAAATTGGGACTCCCACACAAGTGAGTCACCATTTTTACCGGGAGACCCAGGGGAACGCTGGGAGGTGGGAAATTTGAGTGAGCCCAGTGATGCTACAACTTTCCCACACAAAAATGTGTGAAAAAAGTGATTTTTTCAGCTAAAATTGAGGTTTGCAGGGGATTCTGGGTAAGGAAGCTTTGGGGGATCCACACAAGCCATACCTCCCTGGAAGCCCCCGGGTGTGTAGTTTTCAGAAACGTATGGGTTTGGTAGGTTTCCCTAGATGGCCGCAGAGCACCGGGCCAAAAACCCAGGTGACCCCCCCCTTGCAAAACCAGGTGGTTTTGAGATAGGCAATTTTGATGTCACCTCACTACGTTTTGGGCCCTTGCCTGTCGCGGGAACTTGGGCCTCCCACACAAGTGAGGCATCATTTTTACCGGGAGACCCAGGGGAATGCTGGGAGGTGGGAAATTTGAGTGAGCCCGGTGATGCCACAACTTTCCCACACATAAATGTGTGAACAAAGTTATTTTTTTCAGCTAAAATTGAGGTTTGCAGGGGATTCTGGGTAAGGAAACGTTGGGGCATCCACGCAAGCCATACCTCCCTGGAAGCCCCCGGGTGTCTAGTTTTCAGAAATGCATGAGTTTGGTAGGTTTCCCTAGAGGGCCGCAGAGCACCGGGCCAAAAACCCAGGTGACCCCCCTTGCAAAACCAGGTGGTTTTGAGATAGGCAAATTTGAAGTCACCTCACTACGTTTTGGGCCCTTGCCTGTCGCGGAAACTTGCGCCTCCCACACAAGTGAGGCACCATTTTTACCGGAAGACCCAGGGGAACGCTGGGAGGTGGGAAATTTGAGTGAGCCCGGTGATGCCACAACTTTCCCACACAAAAATGTGTGAAAAAAGTGATTTTTTTCGGCTAAAATTGAGGTTTGCAGGGGATTCTGGGTAAGGAAACGTTGGGGGATCCATGAAAGCCATACCTCCCTGGAAGCCCCCATGTGTCTAGTTTTCAGAAATGTATGGGTTTGGTAGGTTTCCCTAGATGGCCGCAGAGCACCGGGCCAAAAACCCAGGTGACCCCCCTTGCAAAACCAGGTGGTTTTGAGATAGGCAAATTTGAGGTCACCTCACTACGTTTTGGGCCCTTGCCTGTCGCGGGAACTTAGGCCTCCCACACAAGTGAGGCACCATTTTTACTGGGAGACCCAGGAGAACACGGGGAGGTGGGAAATTTGAGTGAGCCCGGTGATGCCACAACTTTCCCACACAAAAATGTGTGAAAAAAGTGATTCTTTCAGCTAAAATTGAGGTTTGCAGGGGATTCTGGGTAAGAAAACGTTGGGGGATCCACGCAAGCCATACCTCCCTAGAAGCCCCCGGGTGTCTAGTTTTCAGAAATGCATGGGTTTGGTAGGTTTCCATAGATGGCCGCAGAGCACCGGGCCAAAAACCCAGGTGACCCCCCTTGCAAAACCAGGTAGTTTTGAGATAGGCAAATTTGAAGACACCTCACTACGTTTTGGGCCCTTGCCTGTCGTGGGAACTTGGGCCTCCCACACAAGTGAAGCACCATTTTTACCGGGAGACCCAGGGGAACGCTGGGAGGTGGGGAACGCTGGGAGGTGGGAAATTTGAGTGAGCCCAGTGATGCCATAACTTTCCCACACAAAAATGTGTGAAAAACGTGATTTTTTCAGCTAAAATTGAGGTTTGCAGGGGATTCTGGGTAAGGAAACTTTGGGGGATCCATGCAAGCCATACCTCCCTGGAAGCCCCCGGGTGTCTAGTTTTCAGAAATGTATGGGTTTGGTAAGTTTCCCTAGATGGCCGCAGAGCACCGGGCCAAAAACCCAGGTGACCCCCCTTGCAAAACCAGGTGGTTTGAGATAGGCAAATTTGAAGTCACCTCACTACGTTTTGGGCCCTTGCCTGTCGCGCAAACTTGCGCCTCCCACACAAGTGAGGCACCATTTTTACCGGGAGACCCAGGGGAATGCTGGGAGGTGGGAAATTTGAGTGAGCCCGGTGATGCCACAACTTTCCCACACAAAAATGTGTGAAAAAAGTGATTTTTTCAGCTAAAATTGAGGTTTGCAGGGGATTCTGGGTAAGGAAACGTTGGGGGATCCATGCAAGCCATACCTCCCTGGAAGCCCCCGGGTGTCTAGTTTTCAGAAATGCATGGGTTTGGTAGGTTTCCCTAGATGGCCGCAGAGCACCGGGCCAAAAACCCAGGTGACCCCCCTTGCAAAACCAGGTGGTTTTGAGATAGGCAAATTTGAAGTCACCTCACTACTTTTTGGGCCCTTGCCTGTCGCGGGAACTTGGGCCTCCCACACAAGTGAGGCGCCATTTTTACCGGGAGACCCAGGGGAATGCTGGGAGGTGGGAAATTTGAGTGAGCCCGGTGATGCCACAACTTTCCCACACAAAAATGTGTGAAAAAAGTTATTTTTTTCAGCTAAAATTAAGGTTTGCAGGGAATTCTGGGTAAGGAAACGTTGGGGGATCCACGCATGCCATACCTCCCTGGAAGCCCCCGGGTGTCTAGTTTTCAGAAATGTATGGGTTTGGTAGGTTTCCCTAGATGGCCACAGAGCACCGGGCCAAAAACCCAGGTGACCCCCCTTGCAAACCAGGTGGTTTTGAGATAGGCAAATTTGAAGTCACCTCACTACGTTTTGGGCCCTTGCCTGTCGCGGGAACTTCGGCCTCCCACACAAGTGAGGCCTCATTTTTACCAGGAGACCCAGGGGAACGCTGGGAGGTGGGAAATTTGAGTGAGCCCCGTGATGCCACAACTTTCCCACACAAAAATGTGTGAAAAAAGTGATTTTTTCAGCTAAAATTGAGGTTTGCAGGGGATTCTGGGTAAGGAAACTTTGGGGGATCCATGCAAGCCATACCTCCCTGGAAGCCCCCGGGTGTCTAATTTTCAGAAATGCATGGGTTTGGTAGGTTTCCCTAGATGGCCGCAGAGTACCGGGCCAAAAACCCAGGTGACCCCCCTTGCAAAACCATGTGGTTTTGAGATAGGCAAATTTGAAGACACCTCACTACGTTTTGGACCCTTGCCTGTCGCGGGAAATTGGGACTCCCACACAAGTGAGTCACCATTTTTACCGGGAGACCCAGGGGAACGCTGGGAGGTGGGAAATTTGAGTGAGCCCAGTGATGCTACAACTTTCCCACACAAAAATGTGTGAAAAAAGTGATTTTTTCAGCTAAAATTGAGGTTTGCAGGGGATTCTGGGTAAGGAAACTTTGGGGGATCCACACAAGCCATACCTCCCTGGAAGCCCCCGGGTGTGTAGTTTTCAGAAATGTATGGGTTTGGTAGGTTTCCCTAGATGGCCGCAGAGCACCGGGCCAAAAACCCAGGTGACCCCCCCCTTGCAAAACCAGGTGGTTTTGAGATAGGCAATTTTGATGTCACCTCACTACGTTTTGGGCCCTTGCCTGTCGCGGGAACTTGGGCCTCCCACACAAGTGAGGCATCATTTTTACCGGGAGACCCAGGGGAATGCTGGGAGGTGGTAAATTTGAGTGAGCCCGGTGATGCCACAACTTTCCCACACAAAAATGTGTGAAAAAAGTTATTTTTTTCAGCTAAAATTGAGGTTTGCAGGGGATTCTGGGTAAGGAAACGTTGGGGCATCCACGCAAGCCATACCTCCCTGGAAGCCCCCGGGTGTCTAGTTTTCAGAAATGCATGGGTTTGGTAGGTTTCCCTAGATGGCCGCAGAGCACCGGGCCAAAAACCCAGGTGACCCCCCTTGCAAAACCAGGTGGTTTTGAGATAGGCAAATTTGAAGTCACCTCACTACGTTTTGGGCCCTTGCCTGTCGCGGAAACTTGCGCCTCCCACACAAGTGAGGCACCATTTTTACCGGAAGACCCAGGGGAACGCTGGGAGGTGGGAAATTTGAGTGAGCCCGGTGATGCCACAACTTTCCCACACAAAAATGTGTGAAAAAAGTGATTTTTTTCGGCTAAAATTGAGGTTTGCAGGGGATTCTGGGTAAGGAAACGTTGGGGGATCCATGAAAGCCATACCTCCCTGGAAGCCCCCATGTGTCTAGTTTTCAGAAATGTATGGGTTTGGTAGGTTTCCCTAGATGGCCGCAGAGCACCGGGCCAAAAACCCAGGTGACCCCCCTTGCAAAACCAGGTGGTTTTGAGATAGGCAAATTTGAGGTCACCTCACTACGTTTTGGGCCCTTGCCTGTCGCGGGAACTTGGGCCTCCCACACAAGTGAGGCACCATTTTTACCGGGAGACCCAGGAGAACACGGGGAGGTGGGAAATTTGAGTGAGCCCGGTGATGCCACAACTTTCCCACACAAAAATGTGTGAAAAAAGTGATTCTTTCAGCTAAAATTGAGGTTTGCAGGGGATTCTGGGTAAGGAAACATTGGGGGATCCACGCAAGCCATACCTCCCTGGAAGCCCCCGGGTGTCTAGTTTTCAGAAATGCATGGGTTTGGTAGGTTTCCATAGATGGCCGCAGAGCACCGGGCCAAAAACCCAGGTGACCCCCCTTGCAAAACCAGGTAGTTTTGAGATAGGCAAATTTGAAGACACCTCACTACGTTTTGGGCCCTTGCCTGTCGTGGGAACTTGGGCCTCCCACACAAGTGAAGCACCATTTTTACCGGGAGACCCAGGGGAACGCTGGGAGGTGGGGAACGCTGGGAGGTGGGAAATTTGAGTGAGCCCAGTGATGCCATAACTTTCCCACACAAAAATGTGTGAAAAACGTGATTTTTTCAGCTAAAATTGAGGTTTGCAGGGGATTCTGGGTAAGGAAACTTTGGGGGATCCATGCAAGCCATACCTCCCTGGAAGCCCCCGGGTGTCTAGTTTTCAGAAATGTATGGGTTTGGTAAGTTTCCCTAGATGGCCGCAGAGCACCGGGCCAAAAACCCAGGTGACCCCCCTTGCAAAACCAGGTGGTTTGAGATAGGCAAATTTGAAGTCACCTCACTACGTTTTGGGCCCTTGCCTGTCGCGCAAACTTGCGCCTCCCACACAAGTGAGGCACCATTTTTACCGGGAGACCCAGGGGAATGCTGGGAGGTGGGAAATTTGAGTGAGCCCGGTGATGCCACAACTTTCCCACACAAAAATGTGTGAAAAAAGTGATTTTTTCAGCTAAAATTGAGGTTTGCAGGGGATTCTGGGTAAGGAAACGTTGGGGGATCCATGCAAGCCATACCTCCCTGGAAGCCCCCGGGTGTCTAGTTTTCAGAAATGCATGGGTTTGGTAGGTTTCCCTAGATGGCCGCAGAGCACCGGGCCAAAAACCCAGGTGACCCCCCTTGCAAAACCAGGTGGTTTTGAGAGAGGCAAATTTGAAGTCACCTCACTACGTTTTGGGCCCTTGCCTGTCGCGGAAACTTGCGCCTCCCAAACAAGTGAGGCACCATTTTTACCGGGAGACCCAGGGGAACGCTGGGAGGTGGGAAATTTGAGTGAGCCCGATGATGCCACAACTTTCCCACACAAAAATGTGTGAAAAAAGTGATTTTTTTCAGCTAAAATTGAGGTTTGCAGGGGATTCTGGGTAAGGAAACGTTGGGGGATCCATGCAAGCCATACCTCCCTGGAAGCCCCCGGGTGTCTAGTTTTCAGAAATGTATGGGTTTGGTAGGTTTCCCTAGATGGCCGCAGAGCACCGGGCCAAAAACCCAGGTGACCCCCCTTGCAAAACCAGGTGGTTTTGAGATAGGCAAATTTGAGGTCACCTCACTACGTTTTGGGCCCTTGCCTGTCGCGGGAACTTGGGCCTCCCACACAAGTGAGGCACCATTTTTACCGGGAGACGCAGGAGAACACTGGGAGGTGGGAAAGTTGAGTGAGCCCGGTGATACCACAACTTTCCCACACAAAAATGTGTGAAAAAAGTGATTTTTTCAGCTAAAATTGAGGTTTGCAGGGGATTCTGGGTAAGGAAACGTTGGGGGATCCATGCAAGCCATACCTCCCTGGAAGCCCCCGGGTGTCTAGTTTTCAGAAATGTATGGGTTTGGTAGGTTTCCCTAGATGGCCGCAGAGCACCGGGCCAAAAACCCAGGTGACCCCCCTTGCAAAACCATGTGGTTTTGAGATAGGCAAATTTGAAGTCACCTCACTACTTTTTGGGCCCTTGCCTGTCGCGGGAACTTGGGCCTCCCACACAAGTGAGGCGCCATTTTTACCGGGAGACCCAGGGGAATGCTGGGAGGTGGGAAATTTGAGTGAGCCCGGTGATGCCACAACTTTCCCACACAAAAATGTGTGAAAAAAGTGATTTTTTCAGCTAAAATTGAGGTTTGCAGGGGATTCTGGGTAAGGAAACGTTGGGGGATCCATGCAAGCCATACCTCCCTGGAAGCCCCCGGGTGTCTAGTTTTCAGAAATGCATGGGTTTGGTAGGTTTCCCTAGATGGCCGCAGAGCACCGGGCCAAAAACCCAGGTGACACCCCTTGCAAAACCATGTGGTTTTGAGATAGGCAAATTTGAAGTCACCTCACTACTTTTTGGGCCCTTGCCTGTCGCGGGAACTTGGGCCTCCCACACAAGTGAGGCGCCATTTTTACCGGGAGACCCAGGGGAATGCTGGGAGGTGGGAAATTTGAGTGAGCCCGGTGATGCCACAACTTTCCCACACAAAAATGTGTGAAAAAAGTAATTTTTTTCAGCTAAAATTAAGGTTTGCAGGGAATTCTGGGTAAGGAAACGTTGGGGGATCCACGCATGCCATACCTCCCTGGAAGCCCCCGGGTGTCTAGTTTTCAGAAATGTATGGGTTGGGTAGGTTTCCCTAGATGGCCACAGAGCACCGGGCCAAAAACCCAGGTGACCCCCCTTGCAAACCAGGTGGTTTTGAGATAGGCAAATTTGAAGTCACCTCACTACGTTTTGGGCCCTTGCCTGTCGCGGGAACTTCGGCCTCCCACACAAGTGAGGCCCCATTTTTACCAGGAGACCCAGGGGAACGCTGGGAGGTGGGAAATTTGAGTGAGCCCGGTGATGCCACAACTTTCCCACACAAAAATGTGTGAAAAAAGTGATTTTTTCAGCTAAAATTGAGGTTTGCAGGGGATTCTGGGTAAGGAAACTTTGGGGGATCCATGCAAGCCATACCTCCCTGGAAGCCCCCGGGTGTCTAATTTTCAGAAATGCATGGGTTTGGTAGGTTTCCCTAGATGGCCGCAGAGTACCGGGCCAAAAACCCAGGTGACCCCCCTTGCAAAACCATGTGGTTTTGAGATAGGCAAATTTGAAGACACCTCACTACGTTTTGGACCCTTGCCTGTCGCGGGAAATTGGGACTCCCACACAAGTGAGTCACCATTTTTACCGGGAGACCCAGGGGAACGCTGGGAGGTGGGAAATTTGAGTGAGCCCAGTGATGCTACAACTTTCCCACACAAAAATGTGTGAAAAAAGTGATTTTTTCAGCTAAAATTGAGGTTTGCAGGGGATTCTGGGTAAGGAAACTTTGGGGGATCCACACAAGCCATACCTCCCTGGAAGCCCCCGGGTGTGTAGTTTTCAGAAATGTATGGGTTTGGTAGGTTTCCCTAGATGGCCGCAGAGCACCGGGCCAAAAACCCAGGTGACCCCCCCTTGCAAAACCAGGTGGTTTTGAGATAGGCAATTTTGATGTCACCTCACTACGTTTTGGGCCCTTGCCTGTCGCGGGAACTTGGGCCTCCCACACAAGTGAGGCATCATTTTTACCGGGAGACCCAGGGGAATGCTGGGAGGTGGGAAATTTGAGTGAGCCCGGTGATGCCACAACTTTCCCACACATAAATGAGTGAACAAAGTTATTTTTTTCAGCTAAAATTGAGGTTTGCAGGGGATTCTGGGTAAGGAAACGTTGGGGCATCCACGCAAGCCATACCTCCCTGGAAGCCCCCGGGTGTCTAGTTTTCAGAAATGCATGGGTTTGGTAGGTTTCCCTAGAGGGCCGCAGAGCACCGGGCCAAAAACCCAGGTGACCCCCCTTGCAAAACCAGGTGGTTTTGAGATAGGCAAATTTGAAGTCACCTCACTACGTTTTGGGCCCTTGCCTGTCGCGGAAACTTGCGCCTCCCACACAAGTGAGGCACCATTTTTACCGGAAGACCCAGGGGAACGCTGGGAGGTGGGAAATTTGAGTGAGCCCGGTGATGCCACAACTTTCCCACACAAAAATGTGTGAAAAAAGTGATTTTTTTCGGCTAAAATTGAGGTTTGCAGGGGATTCTGGGTAAGGAAACGTTGGGGGATCCATGAAAGCCATACCTCCCTGGAAGCCCCCATGTGTCTAGTTTTCAGAAATGTATGGGTTTGGTAGGTTTCCCTAGATGGCCGCAGAGCACCGGGCCAAAAACCCAGGTGACCCCCCTTGCAAAACCAGGTGGTTTTGAGATAGGCAAATTTGAGGTCACCTCACTACGTTTTGGGCCCTTGCCTGTCGCGGGAACTTGGGCCTCCCACACAAGTGAGGCACCATTTTTACCGGGAGACCCAGGAGAACACGGGGAGGTGGGAAATTTGAGTGAGCCCGGTGATGCCACAACTTTCCCACACAAAAATGTGTGAAAAAAGTGATTCTTTCAGCTAAAATTGAGGTTTGCAGGGGATTCTGGGTAAGGAAACATTGGGGGATCCACGCAAGCCATACCTCCCTGGAAGCCCCCGGGTGTCTAGTTTTCAGAAATGCATGGGTTTGGTAGGTTTCCATAGATGGCCGCAGAGCACCGGGCCAAAAACCCAGGTGACCCCCCTTGCAAAACCAGGTAGTTTTGAGATAGGCAAATTTGAAGACACCTCACTACGTTTTGGGCCCTTGCCTGTCGTGGGAACTTGGGCCTCCCACACAAGTGAAGCACCATTTTTACCGGGAGACCCAGGGGAACGCTGGGAGGTGGGGAACACGGGGAGGTGGGAAATTTGAGTGAGCCCAGTGATGCCATAACTTTCCCACACAAAAATGTGTGAAAAACGTGATTTTTTCAGCTAAAATTGAGGTTTGCAGGGGATTCTGGGTAAGGAAACTTTGGGGGATCCACACAAGCCATACCTCCCTGGAAGCCCCCGGGTGTGTAGTTTTCAGAAATGTATGGGTTTGGTAGGTTTCCCTAGATGGCCGCAGAGCACCGGGCCAAAAACCCAGGTGACCCCCCCCTTGCAAAACCAGGTGGTTTTGAGATAGGCAATTTTGATGTCACCTCACTACGTTTTGGGCCCTTGCCTGTCGCGGGAACTTGGGCCTCCCACACAAGTGAGGCATCATTTTTACCGGGAGACCCAGGGGAATGCTGGGAGGTGGGAAATTTGAGTGAGCCCGGTGATGCCACAACTTTCCCACACATAAATGTGTGAACAAAGTTATTTTTTTCAGCTAAAATTGAGGTTTGCAGAGGGATTCTGGGTAAGGAAACGTTGGGGCATCCACGCAAGCCATACCTCCCTGGAAGCCCCCGGGTGTCTAGTTTTCAGAAATGCATGGGTTTGGTAGGTTTCCCTAGAGGGCCGCAGAGCACCGGGCCAAAAACCCAGGTGACCCCCCTTGCAAAACCAGGTGGTTTTGAGATAGGCAAATTTGAAGTCACCTCACTACGTTTTGGGCCCTTGCCTGTCGCGGAAACTTGCGCCTCCCACACAAGTGAGGCACCATTTTTACCGGAAGACCCAGGGGAACGCTGGGAGGTGGGAAATTTGAGTGAGCCCGGTGATGCCACAACTTTCCCACACAAAAATGTGTGAAAAAAGTGATTTTTTTCGGCTAAAATTGAGGTTTGCAGGGGATTCTGGGTAAGGAAACATTGGGGGATCCATGAAAGCCATACCTCCCTGGAAGCCCCCGTGTGTCTAGTTTTCAGAAATGTATGGGTTTGGTAGGTTTCCCTAGATGGCAGCAGAGCACCGGGCCAAAAACCCAGGTGACCCCCATTGCAAAACCAGGTGGTTTTGAGATAGGCAAATTTGAGGTCACCTCACTACGTTTTGGGCCCTTGCCTGTCGCAGGAACTTGGGCCTCCCACACAAGTGAGGCACCATTTTTACCGGGAGACCCAGGAGAACACGGGGAGGTGGGAAATTTGAGTGAGCCCGGTGATGCCACAACTTTCCCACACAAAAATGTGTGAAAAAAGTGATTCTTTCAGCTAAAATTGAGGTTTGCAGGGGATTCTGGGTAAGGAAACGTTGGGGGATCCACGCAAGCCATACCTCCCTGGAAGCCCCCGGGTGTCTAGTTTTCAGAAATGCATGGGTTTGGTAGGTTTCCATAGATGGCCGCAGAGCACCGGGCCAAAAACCCAGGTGACCCCCCTTGCAAAACCAGGTAGTTTTGAGATAGGCAAATTTGAAGACACCTCACTACGTTTTGGGCCCTTGCCTGTCGTGGGAACTTGGGCCTCCCACACAAGTGAAGCACCATTTTTACCGGGAGACCCAGGGGAACGCTGGGAGGTGGGGAACGCTGGGAGGTGGGAAATTTGAGTGAGCCCAGTGATGCCATAACTTTCCCACACAAAAATGTGTGAAAAAAGTGATTTTTTCAGCTAAAATTGAGGTTTGCAGGGGATTCTGGGTAAGGAAACTTTGGGGGATCCATGCAAGCCATACCTCCCTGGAAGCCCCCGGGTGTCTAGTTTTCAGAAATGTATGGGTTTGGTAGGTTTCCCTAGATGGCCGCAGAGCACCGGGCCAAAAACCCAGGTGACCCCCCTTGCAAAACCAGGTGGTTTGAGATAGGCAAATTTGAAGTCACCTCACTACGTTTTGGGCCCTTGCCTGTCGCGCAAACTTGCGCCTCCCACACAAGTGAGGCACCATTTTTACCGGGAGACCCAGGGGAATGCTGGGAGGTGGGAAATTTGAGTGAGCCCGGTGATGCCACAACTTTCCCAAACAAAAATGTGTGAAAAAAGTGATTTTTTCAGCTAAAATTGAGGTTTGCAGGGGATTCTGGGTAAGGAAACGTTGGGGGATCCATGCAAGCCATACCTCCCTGGAAGCCCCCGGGTGTCTAGTTTTCAGAAATGCATGGGTTTGGTAGGTTTCCCTAGATGGCCGCAGAGCACCGGGCCAAAAACCCAGGTGACCCCCCTTGCAAAACCAGGTGGTTTTGAGAGAGGCAAATTTGAAGTCACCTCACTACGTTTTGGGCCCTTGCCTGTCGCGGAAACTTGCGCCTCCCACACAAGTGAGGCACCATTTTTACCGGGAGACCCAGGGGAACGCTGGGAGGTGGGAAATTTGAGTGAGCCCGATGATGCCACAACTTTCCCACACAAAAATGTGTGAAAAAAGTGATTTTTTTCAGCTAAAATTGAGGTTTGCAGGGGATTCTGGGTAAGGAAACGTTGGGGGATCCATGCAAGCCATACCTCCCTGGAAGCCCCCGGGTGTCTAGTTTTCAGAAATGTATGGGTTTGGTAGGATTCCCTAGATGGCCGCAGAGCACCGGGCCAAAAACCCAGGTGACCCCCCTTGCAAAACCAGGTGGTTTTGAGATAGGCAAATTTGAGGTCACCTCACTACGTTTTGGGCCCTTGCCTGTCGCGGGAACTTGGGCCTCCCACACAAGTGAGGCACCATTTTTACCGGGAGACGCAGGAGAACACTGGGAGGTGGGAAAGTTGAGTGAGCCCGGTGATACCACAACTTTCCCACACAAAAATGTGTGAAAAAAGTGATTTTTTCAGCTAAAATTGAGGTTTGCAGGGGATTCTGGGTAAGGAAACGTTGGGGGATCCATGCAAGCCATACCTCCCTGGAAGCCCCCGGGTGTCTAGTTTTCAGAAATGTATGGGTTTGGTAGGTTTCCCTAGATGGCCGCAGAGCACCGGGCCAAAAACCCAGGTGACCCCCCTTGCAAAACCATGTGGTTTTGAGATAGGCAAATTTGAAGTCACCTCACTACTTTTTGGGCCCTTGCCTGTCGCGGGAACTTGGGCCTCCCACACAAGTGAGGCGCCATTTTTACCGGGAGACCCAGGGGAATGCTGGGAGGTGGGAAATTTGAGTGAGCCCGGTGATGCCACAACTTTCCCACACAAAAATATGTGAAAAAAGTGATTTTTTCAGCTAAAATTGAGGTTTGCAGGGGATTCTGGTTAAGGAAACGTTGGGGGATCCATGCAAGCCATACCTCCCTGGAAGCCCCCGGGTGTCTAGTTTTCAGAAATGCATGGGTTTGGTAGGTTTCCCTAGATGGCCGCAGAGCACCGGGCCAAAAACCCAGGTGACCCCCCTTGCAAAACCAGGTGGTTTTGAGAGAGGCAAATTTGAAGTCACCTCACTACGTTTTGGGCCCTTGCCTGTCGCGGAAACTTGCGCCTCCCACACAAGTGAGGCACCATTTTTACCGGGCGACCCAGGGGAACGCTGGGAGGTGGGAAATTTGAGTGAGCCCGATGATGCCACAACTTTCCCACACAAAAATGTGTGAAAAAAGTGATTTTTTTCAGCTAAAATTGAGGTTTGCAGGGGATTCTGGGTAAGGAAACGTTGGGGGATCCATGCAAGCCATACCTCCCTGGAAGCCCCCGGGTGTCTAGTTTTCAGAAATGTATGGGTTTGGTAGGTTTCCCTAGATGGCCGCAGAGCACCGGGCCAAAAACCCAGGTGACCCCCTTGCAAAACCAGGTGGTTTTGAGATAGGCAAATTTGAGGTCACCTCACTACGTTTTGGGCCCTTGCCTGTCGCGGGAACTTGGGCCTCCCACACAAGTGAGGCACCATTTTTACCGGGAGACGCAGGAGAACACTGGGAGGTGGGAAAGTTGAGTGAGCCCGGTGATACCTCAACTTTCCCACACAAAAATGTGTGAAAAAAGTGATTTTTTCAGCTAAAATTGAGGTTTGCAGGGGATTCTGGGTAAGGAAACGTTGGGGGATCCATGCAAGCCATACCTCCCTGGAAGCCCCCGGGTGTCTAGTTTTCAGAAATGTATGGGTTTGGTAGGTTTCCCTAGATGGCCGCAGAGCACCGGGCCAAAAACCCAGGTGACCCCCCTTGCAAAACCATGTGGTTTTGAGATAGGCAAATTTGAAGTCACCTCACTACTTTTTGGGCCATTGCCTGTCGCGGGAACTTGGGCCTCCCACACAAATGAGGCGCCATTTTTACCGGGAGACCCAGGGGAATGCTGGGAGGTGGGAAATTTGAGTGAGCCCGGTGATGCCACAACTTTCCCACACAAAAATGTGTGAAAAAAGTTATTTTTTTCAGCTAAAATTAAGGTTTGCAGGGAATTCTGGGTAAGGAAACGTTGGGGGATCCACGCATGCCATACCTCCCTGGAAGCCCCCGGGTGTCTAGTTTTCAGAAATGTATGGGTTTGGTAGGTTTCCCTAGATGGCCACAGAGCACCGGGCCAAAAACCCAGGTGACCCCCCTTGCAAAACCAGGTGGTTTTGAGATAGGCAAATTTGAAGTCACCTCACTACGTTTTGGGCCCTTGCCTGTCGCGGGAACTTGGGCCTCCCACACAAGTGAGGCCCCATTTTTACCAGGAGACCCAGGGGAACGCTGGGAGGTGGGAAATTTGAGTGAGCCCGGTGATGCCACAACTTTCCCACACAAAAATGTGTGAAAAAAGTGATTTTTTCAGCTAAAATTGAGGTTTGCAGGGGATTCTGGGTAAGGAAACTTTGGGGGATCCACGCAAGCCATACCTCCCTGGAAGCCCCCGGGTGTCTAATTTTCAGAAATGCATGGGTTTGGTAGGTTTCCCTAGATGGCCGCAGAGTACCGGGCCAAAAACCCAGGTGACCCCCCTTGCAAAACCATGTGGTTTTGAGATAGGCAAATTTGAAGACACCTCACTACGTTTTGGGCCCTTGCCTGTCGCGGGAACTTGGGACTGCCACACAAGTGAGGCACCATTTTTACCGGGAGACCCAGGGGAACGCTGGGAGGTGGGAAATTTGAGTGAGCCCCGTGATGCCACAACTTTCCCACACAAAAATATGTGAAAAAAGTGATTTTTTTCAGCTAAAATTGAGGTTTGCAGGGGATTCTGGGTAAGGAAACGTTAAGGGATCCACGCAAGCCATACCTCCCTGGAAGCCCCCGGGTGTCTAATTTTCAGAAATGCATGGGTTTGGTAGGTTTCCCTAGATGGCCGCAGAGTACCGGGCCAAAAACCCAGGTGACCCCCCTTGCAAAACCAGGTGGTTTTGAGAGAGGCAAATTTGAAGTCACCTCACTACGTTTTGGGCCCTTGCCTGTCGCGGAAACTTGCGCCTCCCACACAAGTGAGGCACCATTTTTACCGGGAGACCCAGGGGAACGCTGGGAGGTGGGAAATTTGAGTGAGCCCGATGATGCCACAACTTTCCCACACAAAAATGTGTGAAAAAAGTGATTTTTTTCAGCTAAAATTGAGGTTTGCAGGGGATTCTGGGTAAGGAAACGTTGGGGGATCCATGCAAGCCATACCTCCCTGGAAGCCCCCGGGTGTCTAGTTTTCAGAAATGTATGGGTTTGGTAGGATTCCCTAGATGGCCGCAGAGCACCGGGCCAAAAACCCAGGTGACCCCCCTTGCAAAACCAGGTGGTTTTGAGATAGGCAAATTTGAGGTCACCTCACTACGTTTTGGGCCCTTGCCTGTCGCGGGAACTTGGGCCTCCCACACAAGTGAGGCACCATTTTTACCGGGAGACGCAGGAGAACACTGGGAGGTGGGAAAGTTGAGTGAGCCCGGTGATACCACAACTTTCCCACACAAAAATGTGTGAAAAAAGTGATTTTTTCAGCTAAAATTGAGGTTTGCAGGGGATTCTGGGTAAGGAAACGTTGGGGGATCCATGCAAGCCATACCTCCCTGGAAGCCCCCGGGTGTCTAGTTTTCAGAAATGTATGGGTTTGGTAGGTTTCCCTAGATGGCCGCAGAGCACCGGGCCAAAAACCCAGGTGACCCCCCTTGCAAAACCATGTGGTTTTGAGATAGGCAAATTTGAAGTCACCTCACTACTTTTTGGGCCCTTGCCTGTCGCGGGAACTTGGGCCTCCCACACAAGTGAGGCGCCATTTTTACCGGGAGACCCAGGGGAATGCTGGGAGGTGGGAAATTTGAGTGAGCCCGGTGATGCCACAACTTTCCCACACAAAAATATGTGAAAAAAGTGATTTTTTCAGCTAAAATTGAGGTTTGCAGGGGATTCTGGTTAAGGAAACGTTGGGGGATCCATGCAAGCCATACCTCCCTGGAAGCCCCCGGGTGTCTAGTTTTCAGAAATGCATGGGTTTGGTAGGTTTCCCTAGATGGCCGCAGAGCACCGGGCCAAAAACCCAGGTGACCCCCCTTGCAAAACCAGGTGGTTTTGAGAGAGGCAAATTTGAAGTCACCTCACTACGTTTTGGGCCCTTGCCTGTCGCGGAAACTTGCGCCTCCCACACAAGTGAGGCACCATTTTTACCGGGCGACCCAGGGGAACGCTGGGAGGTGGGAAATTTGAGTGAGCCCGATGATGCCACAACTTTCCCACACAAAAATGTGTGAAAAAAGTGATTTTTTTCAGCTAAAATTGAGGTTTGCAGGGGATTCTGGGTAAGGAAACGTTGGGGGATCCATGCAAGCCATACCTCCCTGGAAGCCCCCGGATGTCTAGTTTTCAGAAATGTATGGGTTTGGTAGGTTTCCCTAGATGGCCGCAGAGCACCGGGCCAAAAACCCAGGTGACCCCCTTGCAAAACCAGGTGGTTTTGAGATAGGCAAATTTGAGGTCACCTCACTACGTTTTGGGCCCTTGCCTGTCGCGGGAACTTGGGCCTCCCACACAAGTGAGGCACCATTTTTACCGGGAGACGCAGGAGAACACTGGGAGGTGGGAAAGTTGAGTGAGCCCGGTGATACCTCAACTTTCCCACACAAAAATGTGTGAAAAAAGTGATTTTTTCAGCTAAAATTGAGGTTTGCAGGGGATTCTGGGTAAGGAAACGTTGGGGGATCCATGCAAGCCATACCTCCCTGGAAGCCCCCGGGTGTCTAGTTTTCAGAAATGTATGGGTTTGGTAGGTTTCCCTAGATGGCCGCAGAGCACCGGGCCAAAAACCCAGGTGACCCCCCTTGCAAAACCATGTGGTTTTGAGATAGGCAAATTTGAAGTCACCTCACTACTTTTTGGGCCATTGCCTGTCGCGGGAACTTGGGCCTCCCACACAAATGAGGCGCCATTTTTACCGGGAGACCCAGGGGAATGCTGGGAGGTGGGAAATTTGAGTGAGCCCGGTGATGCCACAACTTTCCCACACAAAAATGTGTGAAAAAAGTTATTTTTTTCAGCTAAAATTAAGGTTTGCAGGGAATTCTGGGTAAGGAAACGTTGGGGGATCCACGCATGCCATACCTCCCTGGAAGCCCCCGGGTGTCTAGTTTTCAGAAATGTATGGGTTTGGTAGGTTTCCCTAGATGGCCACAGAGCACCGGGCCAAAAACCCAGGTGACCCCCCTTGCAAAACCAGGTGGTTTTGAGATAGGCAAATTTGAAGTCACCTCACTACGTTTTGGGCCCTTGCCTGTCGCGGGAACTTGGGCCTCCCACACAAGTGAGGCCCCATTTTTACCAGGAGACCCAGGGGAACGCTGGGAGGTGGGAAATTTGAGTGAGCCCGGTGATGCCACAACTTTCCCACACAAAAATGTGTGAAAAAAGTGATTTTTTCAGCTAAAATTGAGGTTTGCAGGGGATTCTGGGTAAGGAAACTTTGGGGGATCCACGCAAGCCATACCTCCCTGGAAGCCCCCGGGTGTCTAATTTTCAGAAATGCATGGGTTTGGTAGGTTTCCCTAGATGGCCGCAGAGTACCGGGCCAAAAACCCAGGTGACCCCCCTTGCAAAACCATGTGGTTTTGAGATAGGCAAATTTGAAGACACCTCACTACGTTTTGGGCCCTTGCCTGTCGCGGGAACTTGGGACTGCCACACAAGTGAGGCACCATTTTTACCGGGAGACCCAGGGGAACGCTGGGAGGTGGGAAATTTGAGTGAGCCCCGTGATGCCACAACTTTCCCACACAAAAATATGTGAAAAAAGTGATTTTTTTCAGCTAAAATTGAGGTTTGCAGGGGATTCTGGGTAAGGAAACGTTAAGGGATCCACGCAAGCCATACCTCCCTGGAAGCCCCCGGGTGTCTAGTTTTCAGAAATGTATGGGTTTGGTAGGTTTCCCTAGATGGCCGCAGAGCACCGGGCCAAAAACCCAGGTGACCCCCTTGCAAAACCAGGTGGTTTTGAGATAGGCAAATTTGAAGTCACCTCACTACGTTTTGTGCCCTTGCCTGTCCCGAAAACTTGCGCCTCCCACACAAGTGAGGCACCATTTTTCCCAGGAGACCCAGGGGAACGCTGGGAGGTGGGAAATTTGAGTGAGCCTGGTGATGCCACAACTTTCCCACACAAAAATGTGTGAAAAAAGTGATTTTTTTCCAGCTAAAATTGAGGTTTGCAGGGGATTCTGGGTAAGGAAACTTTGGGGGATTCATGCAAGCCATACCTCCCTGGAAGCCCCCGGGTGTCTAGTTTTCAGAAATGTATGGGTTTGGTAGGTTTCCCTAGAGGGCCGCAGAGCACCGGGCCAAAAACCCAGGTGACCCCCCTTGCAAAACCAGGTGGTTTTGAGATAGGCAAATTTGAGGTCACCTCACTACGTTTTGGGCCCTTGCCTGTCGCGGGAACTTGGGCCTCCCACACAAGTGAGGCACCATTTTTACCGGGAGACCCAGGAGAACACTGGGAGGTGGGAAATTTGAGTGAGCCCGGTGATACCACAACTTTCCCACACAAAAATGTGTGAAAAAAGTGATTTTTTCAGCTAAAATTGAGGTTTGCAGGGGATTCTGGGTACGGAAACGTTAGGGGATCCATGCAGGCCATACCTCCCTGGAAGCCCCCGGGTGTCTAGTTTTCAGAAATGCATGGGTTTGGTAGGTTTCCCTAGATGGCCGCAGAGCACCGGGCCAAAAACCCAGGTGACACCCCTTGCAAAACCATGTGGTTTTGAGATAGGCAAATTTGAAGTCACCTCACTACTTTTTGGGCCCTTGCCTGTCGCGGGAACTTGGGCCTCCCACACAAGTGAGGCGCCATTTTTACCGGGAGACCCAGGGGAATGCTGGGAGGTGGGAAATTTGAGTGAGCCCGGTGATGCCACAACTTTCCCACACAAAAATGTGTGAAAAAAGTGATTTTTTCAGCTAAAATTGAGGTTTGCAGGGGATTCTGGGTAAGGAAACTTTGGGGGATCCACACAAGCCATACCTCCCTGGAAGCCCCCGGGTGTGTAGTTTTCAGAAATGTATGGGTTTGGTAGGTTTCCCTAGATGGCCGCAGAGCACCGGGCCAAAAACCCAGGTGACCCCCCCCTTGCAAAACCAGGTGGTTTTGAGATAGGCAATTTTGATGTCACCTCACTACGTTTTGGGCCCTTGCCTGTCGCGGGAACTTGGGCCTCCCACACAAGTGACAAAAGCAAAAACAACAATTGATGGACAGAATGCAGAACAATGTCATACATTCACCCCAGTACAGAGATCTGGGCCTAAATCCATCGTTTTTTTGCTCACCATGCCATTCCAGTTTGAACCCAGCCATATGCAAATCAGTCTTGACCCTGTGCCCCATGGGAACAGTCCAGCCCGAACTGCCAAGCCAGGTCCTCCCTGGACTGGAAACAAGCATCCTAGGACCGGTTTCGGGCTTTCAGCCCTCGTCAGCCAGGATAGCCTGATTCCAGTGGCATGGAGAGCAAGGGACTCACGTCTGAGCATACCCTTCCCACTCGGGGTGACAAAAGCAAAAACAACAATTGATGGACAGAATGCAGAACAATGTCATACATTCACCCCAGTACAGAGATCTGGGCCTAAATCCATCGTTTTTTTGCTCACCATGCCATTCCAGTTTGAACCCAGCCATATGCAAATCAGTCTTGACCCTGTGCCCCATGGGAACAGTCCAGCCCGAACTGCCAAGCCAGGTCCTCCCTGGACTGGAAACAAGCATCCTAGGACCGGTTTCGGGCTTTCAGCCCTCGTCAGCCAGGATAGCCTGATTCCAGTGGCATGGAGAGCAAGGGACTCACGTCTGAGCATACCCTTCCCACTCGGGGTGACAAAAGCAAAAACAACAATTGATGGACAGAATGCAGAACAATGTCATACATTCACCCCAGTACAGAGATCTGGGCCTAAATCCATCGTTTTTTTGCTCACCATGCCATTCCAGTTTGAACCCAGCCATATGCAAATCAGTCTTGACCCTGTGCCCCATGGGAACAGTCCAGCCCGAACTGCCAAGCCAGGTCCTCCCTGGACTGGAAACAAGCATCCTAGGACCGGTTTCGGGCTTTCAGCCCTCGTCAGCCAGGATAGCCTGATTCCAGTGGCATGGAGAGCAAGGGACTCACGTCTGAGCATACCCTTCCCACTCGGGGTGACAAAAGCAAAAACAACAATTGATGGACAGAATGCAGAACAATGTCATACATTCACCCCAGTACAGAGATCTGGGCCTAAATCCATCGTTTTTTTGCTCACCATGCCATTCCAGTTTGAACCCAGCCATATGCAAATCAGTCTTGACCCTGTGCCCCATGGGAACAGTCCAGCCCGAACTGCCAAGCCAGGTCCTCCCTGGACTGGAAACAAGCATCCTAGGACCGGTTTCGGGCTTCCAGCCCTCGTCAGCCAGGATAGCCTGATTCCAGTGGCATGGAGAGCAAGGGACTCACGTCTGAGCATACCCTTCCCACTCGGGGTGACAAAAGCAAAAACAACAATTGATGGACAGAATGCAGAACAATGTCATACATTCACCCCAGTACAGAGATCTGGGCCTAAATCCATCGTTTTTTTGCTCACCATGCCATTCCAGTTTGAACCCAGCCATATGCAAATCAGTCTTGACCCTGTGCCCCATGGGAACAGTCCAGCCCGAACTGCCAAGCCAGGTCCTCCCTGGACTGGAAACAAGCATCCTAGGACCGGTTTCGGGCTTCCAGCCCTCGTCAGCCAGGATAGCCTGATTCCAGTGGCATGGAGAGCAAGGGACTCACGTCTGAGCATACCCTTCCCACTCGGGGTGACAAAAGCAAAAACAACAATTGATGGACAGAATGCAGAACAATGTCATACATTCACCCCAGTACAGAGATCTGGGCCTAAATCCATCGTTTTTTTGCTCACCATGCCATTCCAGTTTGAACCCAGCCATATGCAAATCAGTCTTGACCCTGTGCCCCATGGGAACAGTCCAGCCCGAACTGCCAAGCCAGGTCCTCCCTGGACTGGAAACAAGCATCCTAGGACCGGTTTCGGGCTTTCAGCCCTCGTCAGCCAGGATAGCCTGATTCCAGTGGCATGGAGAGCAAGGGACTCACGTCTGAGCATACCCTTCCCACTCGGGGTGACAAAAGCAAAAACAACAATTGATGGACAGAATGCAGAACAATGTCATACATTCACCCCAGTACAGAGATCTGGGCCTAAATCCATCGTTTTTTTGCTCACCATGCCATTCCAGTTTGAACCCAGCCATATGCAAATCAGTCTTGACCCTGTGCCCCATGGGAACAGTCCAGCCCGAACTGCCAAGCCAGGTCCTCCCTGGACTGGAAACAAGCATCCTAGGACCGGTTTCGGGCTTTCAGCCCTCGTCAGCCAGGATAGCCTGATTCCAGTGGCATGGAGAGCAAGGGACTCACGTCTGAGCATACCCTTCCCACTCGGGGTGACAAAAGCAAAAACAACAATTGATGGACAGAATGCAGAACAATGTCATACATTCACCCCAGTACAGAGATCTGGGCCTAAATCCATCGTTTTTTTGCTCACCATGCCATTCCAGTTTGAACCCAGCCATATGCAAATCAGTCTTGACCCTGTGCCCCATGGGAACAGTCCAGCCCGAACTGCCAAGCCAGGTCCTCCCTGGACTGGAAACAAGCATCCTAGGACCGGTTTCGGGCTTTCAGCCCTCGTCAGCCAGGATAGCCTGATTCCAGTGGCATGGAGAGCAAGGGACTCACGTCTGAGCATACCCTTCCCACTCGGGGTGACAAAAGCAAAAACAACAATTGATGGACAGAATGCAGAACAATGTCATACATTCACCCCAGTACAGAGATCTGGGCCTAAATCCATCGTTTTTTTGCTCACCATGCCATTCCAGTTTGAACCCAGCCATATGCAAATCAGTCTTGACCCTGTGCCCCATGGGAACAGTCCAGCCCGAACTGCCAAGCCAGGTCCTCCCTGGACTGGAAACAAGCATCCTAGGACCGGTTTCGGGCTTTCAGCCCTCGTCAGCCAGGATAGCCTGATTCCAGTGGCATGGAGAGCAAGGGACTCACGTCTGAGCATACCCTTCCCACTCGGGGTGACAAAAGCAAAAACAACAATTGATGGACAGAATGCAGAACAATGTCATACATTCACCCCAGTACAGAGATCTGGGCCTAAATCCATCGTTTTTTTGCTCACCATGCCATTCCAGTTTGAACCCAGCCATATGCAAATCAGTCTTGACCCTGTGCCCCATGGGAACAGTCCAGCCCGAACTGCCAAGCCAGGTCCTCCCTGGACTGGAAACAAGCATCCTAGGACCGGTTTCGGGCTTTCAGCCCTCGTCAGCCAGGATAGCCTGATTCCAGTGGCATGGAGAGCAAGGGACTCACGTCTGAGCATACCCTTCCCACTCGGGGTGACAAAAGCAAAAACAACAATTGATGGACAGAATGCAGAACAATGTCATACATTCACCCCAGTACAGAGATCTGGGCCTAAATCCATCGTTTTTTTGCTCACCATGCCATTCCAGTTTGAACCCAGCCATATGCAAATCAGTCTTGACCCTGTGCCCCATGGGAACAGTCCAGCCCGAACTGCCAAGCCAGGTCCTCCCTGGACTGGAAACAAGCATCCTAGGACCGGTTTCGGGCTTTCAGCCCTCGTCAGCCAGGATAGCCTGATTCCAGTGGCATGGAGAGCAAGGGACTCACGTCTGAGCATACCCTTCCCACTCGGGGTGACAAAAGCAAAAACAACAATTGATGGACAGAATGCAGAACAATGTCATACATTCACCCCAGTACAGAGATCTGGGCCTAAATCCATCGTTTTTTTGCTCACCATGCCATTCCAGTTTGAACCCAGCCATATGCAAATCAGTCTTGATTTCCACACAAGTGAGGCATCATTTTTACCGGGAGACCCAGGGGAACGCTGGGAGGTGGGAAATTTGAGTGAGCCCAGTGATGCTACAACTTTCCCACACAAAAATGTGTGAAAAAAGTGATTTTTTCAGCTAAAATTGAGGTTTGCAGGGGATTCTGGGTAAGGAAACTTTGGGGGATCCACACAAGCCATACCTCCCTGGAAGCCCCCGGGTGTGTAGTTTTCAGAAATGTATGGGTTTGGTAGGTTTCCCTAGATGGCCGCAGAGCACCGGGCCAAAAACCCAGGTGACCCCCCCCTTGCAAAACCAGGTGGTTTTGAGATAGGCAATTTTGATGTCACCTCACTACGTTTTGGGCCCTTGCCTGTCGCGGGAACTTGGGCCTCCCACACAAGTGAGGCATCATTTTTACCGGGAGACCCAGGGGAATGCTGGGAGGTGGGAAATTTGAGTGAGCCCGGTGATGCCACAACTTTCCCACACAAAAATGTGTGAAAAAAGTTATTTTTTTCAGCTAAAATTGAGGTTTGCAGGGGATTCTGGGTAAGGAAACGTTGGGGCATCCACGCAAGCCATACCTCCCTGGAAGCCCCCGGGTGTCTAGTTTTCAGAAATGCATGGGTTTGGTAGGTTTCCCTAGATGGCCGCAGAGCACCGGGCCAAAAACCCAGGTGACCCCCCTTGCAAAACCAGGTGGTTTTGAGATAGGCAAATTTGAAGTCACCTCACTACGTTTTGGGCCCTTGCCTGTCGCAGAAACTTGCGCCTCCCACACAAGTGAGGCACCATTTTTACCGGAAGACCCAGGGGAACGCTGGGAGGTGGGAAATTTGAGTGAGCCCGGTGATGCCACAACTTTCCCACACAAAAATGTGTGAAAAAAGTGATTTTTTTCGGCTAAAATTGAGGTTTGCAGGGGATTCTGGGTAAGGAAACGTTGGGGGATCCATGAAAGCCATACCTCCCTGGAAGCCCCCGTGTGTCTAGTTTTCAGAAATGTATGGGTTTGGTAGGTTTCCCTAGATGGCCGCAGAGCACCGGGCCAAAAACCCAGGTGACCCCCCTTGCAAAACCAGGTGGTTTTGAGATAGGCAAATTTGAGATCACCTCACTACGTTTTGGGCCCTTGCCTGTCGCGGGAACTTGGGCCTCCCACACAAGTGAGGCACCATTTTTACCGGGAGACCCAGGATAACACGGGGAGGTGGGAAATTTGAGTGAGCCCGGTGATGCCACAACTTTCCCACACAAAAATGTGTGAAAAAAGTGATTCTTTCAGCTAAAATTGAGGTTTGCAGGGGATTCTGGGTAAGGAAACGTTGGGGGATCCACGCAAGCCATACCTCCCTGGAAGCCCCCGGGTGTCTAGTTTTCAGAAATGCATGGGTTTGGTAGGTTTCCATAGATGGCCGCAGAGCACCGGGCCAAAAACCCAGGTGACCCCCCTTGCAAAACCAGGTAGTTTTGAGATAGGCAAATTTGAAGACACCTCACTACGTTTTGGGCCCTTGCCTGTCGTGGGAACTTGGGCCTCCCACACAAGTGAAGCACCATTTTTACCGGGAGACCCAGGGGAACGCTGGGAGGTGGGGAACGCTGGGAGGTGGGAAATTTGAGTGAGCCCAGTGATGCCATAACTTTCCCACACAAAAATGTGTGAAAAAAGTGATTTTTTCAGCTAAAATTGAGGTTTGCAGGGGATTCTGGGTAAGGAAACTTTGGGGGATCCACGCAAGCCATACCTCCCTGGAAGCCCCCGGGTGTTTAATTTTTAGAAATGCATGGGTTTGGTAGGTTTCCCTAGATGGCCGCAGAGTACCGGGCCCAAAACCCAGGTGACCCCCCTTGCAAAACCATGTGGTTTTGAGATAGGCAAATTTGAAGTCACATCACTATGTTTTGGGCCCTTGCCTGTCGCGGAAACTTGCGCCTCCCACACAAGTGTGGCACCATTTTTACCAGGAGACCCAGGGGAACGCTGGGAGGTGGGAAATTTGAGTGAGCCTGGTGATGCCACAACTATCCCCACACAAAAATGTGTGAAAAAAGTGATTTTTTTCAGCTAAAATTGAGGTTTGCAGGGGATTCTGGGTAAGGAAACGTTGGGGGATTCATGCAAGCCATACCTCCCTGGAAGCCCCCGGGTGTCTAGTTTTCAGAAATGAATGGGTTTGGTAGGTTTCCCTAGAGGGCCGCAGAGCACCGGGCCAAAAACCCAGGTGACCCCCCTTGCAAAACCAGGTGGTTTTGAGATAGGCAAATTTGAGGTCACCTCACTACGTTTTGGGCCCTTGCCTGTCGCGGGAACTTGGGCCTCCCACACAAGTGAGGCACCATTTTTACCGGGAGACCCAGGAGAACACTGGGAGGTGGGAAATTTGAGTGAGCCCGGTGATACCACAACTTTCCCACACAAAAATGTGTGAAAAAAGTGATTTTTTCAGCTAAAATTGAGGTTTGCAGGGGATTCTGGGTACGGAAACGTTAGGGGATCCACGCAGGCCATACCTCCCTGGAAGCCCCCGGGTGTCTTGTTTTCAGAAATGCATGGGTTTGGTAGGTTTCCCTAGATGGCCGCAGAGCACCGGGCCAAAAACCCAGGTGACACCCCTTGCAAAACCATGTGGTTTTGAGATAGGCAAATTTGAAGTCACCTCACTACTTTTTGGGCCCTTGCCTGTCGCGGGAACTTGGGCCTCCCACACAAGTGAGGCGCCATTTTTACCGGGAGACCCAGGGGAATGCTGGGAGGTGGGAAATTTGAGTGAGCCCGGTGATGCCACAACTTTCCCACACAAAAATGTGTGAAAAAAGTTATTTTTTTCAGCTAAAATTAAAGTTTGCAGGGAATTCTGGGTAAGGAAACGTTGGGGGATCCACACATGCCATACCTCCCTGGAAGCCCCCGGGTGTCTAGTTTTCAGAAATGTATGGGTTTGGTAGGTTTCCCTAGATGGCCACAGAGCACCGGGCCAAAAACCCAGGTGACCCCCCTTGCAAACCAGGTGGTTTTGAGATAGGCAAATTTGAAGTCACCTCACTACGTGTTGGGCCCTTGCCTGTTGCGGGAACTTGGGCCTCCCACACAAGTGAGGCCCCATTTTTACCAGGAGACCCAGGGGAACGCTGGGAGGTGGAAAATTTGAGTGAGCCCGGTGATGCCACAACTTTCCCACACAAAAATGTGTGAAAAAAGTGATTTTTTCAGCTAAAATTGAGGTTTGCAGGGGATTCTGGGTAAGGAAACTTTGGGGGAGCCACGCAAGCCATACCTCCCTGGAAGCCCCCAGGTGTCTAATTTTCAGAAATGCATGGGTTTGGTAGGTTTCCCTAGATGGCCGCAGAGTACCGGGCCAAAAACCCAGGTGACCCCCCTTGCAAAACCATGTGGTTTTGAGATAGGCAAATTTGAAGACACCTCACTACGTTTTGGGCCCTTGCTTGTCGCGGAAACTTGCGCCTCCCACACAAGTGAGGCACCATTTTTACCGGGAGACCCAGGGGAACGCTGGGAGGTGGGAAATTTGAGTGAGCCCGGTGATGCCATAACTTTCCCACACAAAAATGTGTGAAAAAAGTGATTTTTTCAGCTAAAATTGAGGTTTGCAGGGGATTCTGGGTAAGGAAACTTTGGGGGATCCATGCAAGCCATACCTCCCTGGAAGCCCCCGTGTGTCTAGTTTTCAGAAATGTATGGGTTTGGTAGGTTTCCCTAGATGGCCGCAGAGCACCGGGCCAAAAACCCAGGTGACCCCCCTTGCAAAACCAGGTAGTTTTCAGAAATGTATGGGTTTGGTAGGTTTCCTGTTAGAAATGAGGGGGCTCTGGTTGACGCAGGTGTGAACCCACAACAAGCAGGGACCCTTTACTTCTTGTCAGGGCGAAGGATGACTCCCCAGAATAACCCCTGCTCACCCTCTAGGTGCGCGGCGCGAGTAGTCTAGGCTAAGTCTCAGGCGTACACGGTTAAGCAAATGCAATTACACATACAGTAAACCCCTTGCATGCACCACAAACGGACACCAATCAGGAAGTATATAAAAATAAGCTTTTATGTAGATTCAGCAGATTCAAATACAAGGCCCAGTAACGTTGAACTGATGGGGCCACAATTCTTGGAAGTACGGTCAAGTTCTCTTTGTTTTACGGAAAGGTCTTTAGGCGGGCACAAGGTAACTGTGGGCCTCAGCGCACTTCGTGCTGAGGCAGCGCCCAGGGAGCACACAGCAGATGACAGGGAAATAAGAACGTTGCGGACCCTGGATCCGATGCGAGCTCGCGGTCGAGTTCGTAAGTACAGTACCTTGTTTCTTGACGCAAAGGCGGGTGCGGGATTTCAGCGGCTCTTCGACAGAAGAGCGAGGCGGCGTCCGGGGCCCCCACACTTCACGAGGGTGTCTGATCGTCAGGCTCACGACAGGAGCGGGGTGTTGTAGGTGGCGGGTGAACAAAGCGGGGCAGCCGGGCACGCAGATGCGTCCGGGCCGTCCGAGGCTGGGAGATGCTCACAAACGCCGATTCCGGCGGGAGGGTGAAGGTGCACAGCGAGCCTCCACGAGCGAGGTGACGGGGCAGCCCAGCACAGCGTAGGGGGAGCGGCTCCGATCGAGCGAGGCTCTTCCCAAGGCGGGGGCGGCTAAGCAGTCCTGGTCACGGCTCAGGGAGGGACTGGGCACGAGGGTCACAGCTCCGGCGAGGGAAAGGACACCCCAGTCCAGCAGCAGGCGAGTGAAGATCAGGTAGAGCCCAATGGTCCTGGGGCTCAGTTCAGGGGGCAAGCTCAGTTCCAAGCCCTTGGAGATCGTTTTGGAAAAGCACAAGTCTTGAAAGTAAAAGTAAAGTGAAAGTCTTCAGCAACAGTTTCTCTTCTCTCCTTTGGCAGCAAGGTCACCACTGCAGGCCAATCCCCCAGGATAGGGACAGTCTTCCTCCTACAGCTTTCCCGGTGCCTCCTCCTCAGGCAGAGATTCTTCTTGGTCAAAAGCGGATCTAGTTTCTTAGGAGCAGGGCTCCTCCATTTATCCCACAAATCTTTTGTTCTCCCAGGCCAGGGGGGCCCTTGCCTAGTTCAGTCCGGTTTCTGAGCACTTTGTTTACGTGATGCAGGCTTCTCCTTTCAGAGTGCAGGGCAGAGTCATCAGACGCTCCACAGGGGGTGGAGCCGGCATCGAGGTAGCGGAGCACTGTCCTATTCAGAACCTAGGAGCACTCCTCCCACCCATCTACCTGTCGATTGTCCTATTCATACCAGGCTACCTAGCCCTGCCCATCTGGGTTCCCCCAGCCCTGTCACTCACACCAGCCAGACATCAGATACACAACACGCAGAGGCGGCTGAAAGGTTTAGGCAAGCAAAGGCCAACTTTCTAAAAGCGGCATTTGCAAACCCGGAATATTAAAATAAACCTTGCGAAAAGATGTACCTTATTATTCCGAGTTCAGGCATACTAAACTCGATCTTCTACCAAGTTCCCTGGGTCGGTTAGGATCGTAGGGTGTAACAATCCAGGCCGCCCATACTGGCCTATGAGAACAGGGTAGCCTTGCAGTAGCGAACAACAAAATGGCGGCCATTCACTACTAGGACATGCCACGCATCCAGGCTTGTCCTACCTTAGGCTTACAACGCACCCTGCCCGTGGGCCTACCAGAGGGGTGACTAACATGCAGCTAAGGGAAGGTTTTAGGGACCGGCAAGTGTGGGCACTTGCCAGTCAGCATGTCAGTACCAGACTGCACGCAGGTTCTGCGATGGCAGACCTTAGACATATTTTACCGGCCGCTTCTGTGGGTGGCACAACCAGTGCTGCAAGCCCACCAGCGGTGTTCGCATTTACATGCCCTGGCGCCCCCGGCGCACTTTACTGGGGTCTGACAGTAAATCAAACAATCCAATCATGGAATCCAACCAACATATACAATTTACATAGGGAGCACTCGCACCGTGACACTGGTTGGCAGTGGCACAGCGCGCTGAGCGGCCAACACCATAAAAACACATGAGGCACAGTGACAAAAAGAGGAAGGGCGACTCACGCCAAGGTGCCAGGTCTAACACGTGTCCCCTCCAGCTGAAAAGTGGGGAGAACTACCCTACCCCAGGGAGTTCCTCATCACTAAGGCGGAAAAATCTGGACAGACCGTCAGCATTGGCGTGATCTGTACCAGGGCGATGTTCCACCGTGAAATCCATACCCTGTAGGGAAATGGACCACCTCAACAGCTTTGGATTCTCACCCCTCATATGCATCAACCATCTGAGGGGCCTGTGGTCCGTCTGAACCCGGAAGTGAGACCCAAACAAGTAGGGTCTTAGCTTCTTCAGCGCCCAGACCACAGCAAATGCCTCACGCTCAATAGCACTCCACCTTTGTTCCCGTGGAAGTAACCTCCTGCTAAGAAAGGCTACGGGTTGATCTAGGCCCTCCTCATTAATCTGTGAAAGAACAGCCCCCACACCATGCTCTGAAGCGTCTGTCTGAACGATAAACTCTTTGGAGAAGTTGGGAGCAAAGAGCACGGGCGCCGTGCACATAGCAGTTTTCAAGGCCTCAAAAGCTTTCTGACAGGTGTCAGTCCAGATCACTTTCCTGGGCTGCTTCTTCGAAGTCAGCGCTGTCAAGGGGGCAACCATGTTGCCATACCCCTTGACAAACCTCCTGTAGTACCCGGTGAGACCTAGGAAGGCTCTCACCTCCGTCTGGGTTTTGGACGCCTCCCAATTCAGGATGGTTTCTATCTTGGGCTGAAGGGGTGCCACCTGGCCACTCCCAACTTGGTGTCCCAAGTACACCACGGAACCCTGCCCGATCTGGCACTTACTCGCCTTGATCGTGAGGCCTGCCTTGCGCAGCGCCATCAACACTTCCCAGAGGTGACGCAAGTGTTCCTCCCAAGTGGAGCTGAACACTGCGATGTCATCCAGGTAGGCTGCACTGAACGAATCCAGCCCAGCCAACACCTGGTTGACCAATATCTGGAAGGTGGCAGGGGCATTCTTCATCCCAAATGGCATAACCCAGAACTGGTAGTGCCCATCTGGGGTGGAAAATGCTGACCTCTCTTTGGCCCCCTCGGTCAAGGCGATCTGCCAATACCCAGATGTTAAATCAAACGTGCTGAGGTAGTTGGCAGCCCCTAGCCGATCGATGAGCTCATCAGCTCTGGGGATGGGGTGTGCGTCGGTCCTAGTGACCGAATTGAGTCCTCTGTAGTCCACACAGAACCGGAGTTCGGGGGTGGCTCCCGGCGCTGCAGCCTTTGGGACCAAGACCACGGGGCTGGCCCAAGGACTGCTAGAAGACTCAATTACCCAGAGTGCAAACATCTTGGAGACCTCCTCCTTGATGCATATCCTCACCCTGTCAGTCACCCTGTAGGCCTTGTGCCGCACAGGTGGACTATCCCCAGTGTCCACATCATGGACGCACCAATCAGTGACACCAGGGACCAGGGAAAACAGGTCAGAAAACTGTCCCAGCAACTGGCGACAATCATTCTGTTGCTCAGGGGTCAGGGAGGAAGAGAGGATGACACCATCCACTGACCCATCTTGCTCCTTGGCTGACAGGAGGTCAGGAAGAGGTTCTGTCTCCTCTTCCATTCCAGCATCTGTTGCCAAGAGCATGCCCACTTGGGACCTCTCCAAGTGGGGCTTGAGGCGGTTGACATGTAGGACCCTTAAGGGGTTCCTAGGAGACTTCAGGTCCACCACGTAGGTAACAGGACTCTTGCGCTCCACCACCTCAAAGGGACCGGTCCACTTATCCTGGAGCGCACACGGCTCCACGGGGGCCAAGACCCATACTTTCTGTCCAGGCTGAAGCTCTACCAGAGTGGCATTCTGGTCGTACCACCGCTTCATCTCCTCCTGGCTGGCTTCCAGATTTGCCTCAGCAAGTTGCCTGAATCGCCTAGTCTGATTCCTGAAGGCCAGCATGTAACTATATACATTCTGGGGAGGCTTCCTGGGAGATTGCTCCCAGCCTTCTTTGACCAGACTTAGAGGTCCTCTGACTGGGTGACCATACAGAAGCTCAAAGGGACTGAACCCCAGAGACTTCTGTGGCACCTCACGGTAAGCGAAGAGAAGGCATGGTAAGAGGACGTCCCACTTACGCCTCATGGCTCCTTCTAGGCCCATTATCATGCCTTTGAGGGTTCGGTTGAATCTCTCAACCAACCCGTTTCCTTGGGGGTGGTAAGGGGTGGTGAACTTGTAGGTTACACCACACTCTTGCCAAAGAGATTTCATGTACTTGGACATGAAATTGGTACCTCGGTCAGACACCACTTCTAGAGGGAATCCCACTCGGGAGAAAATTCCCATCAGTGCCCGTCCCACCACGGGGGCCGTCACTGTCCTTAGAGGAATGGCTTCCGGGTACCGGGTGGCATGGTCCACCAGGACCAGGATGAACCTATTGCCCATCGCTGTCCTGTGGTCCAGTGGCCCTACAATGTCAATCCCCACTCGCTGGAATGGGGTACCGACCACAGGGAATGGCTGGAGTGGAGCCTTCTGCTTCCTTCCACTCTTTCCACTTGCCTGGCAAGTCTGGCATGTCCTGCAGTGAGTATCTGAACTCCTGCGCATTTGAGGCCAATAAAAGTGGGTGACAAGCTTTTCAAAGGTCTTGTCCTGCCCCAAATGCCCTGCCAATGGCACATCGTGAGCCAGCCCCAGTAGGAAGGCTCTGAAGTCCTGGGGTACCACCAGCGCACAGGCTGACCCAGGCTCAGCAATCTTAGGCTCTGTATATAGGAGGTCGTTCTCCCAGTAAACGAAATGCGATCCTGACTGATCACCTGCGGCCTGGTCTGCAGCCTGCTGCCGCATACCCACGAGAGAAGGGCACTCCTTCTGTGCTTTGCAAAAGTCCTCCCTGGTGGGACCCCCTTCCTGCTGCCAATGGGTCAGCTCCGGCAGGTCTCCCAGTTCAGCTATCTGCTCCCCTGTAGGCTCCAGGGCATCCCCCTCAAGGTCTGCTTCCTCCTGGACCGTGGGAACTTCAGGGGCCGGCTTCCCGCGCCCCTTGCTCCTTCTCTCTGAGGCCGGTTCCTGGGCCTCCCTCTCAGGCTCCAGGACCTCTTGAGTACCTCTACTGGCTGCCATGGACCGTGTGGTGACACACGCCCAATCCGGCATACCCAACATCTCCAGGTGAGCACTCCGCTCCACCTTAGCCCAAGGTGAGCTCTCCAAATCGTTCCCTAACAAACAGTCTACAGGCATGGCGGGCCTCACAGCTACCTGAAGAGTACCAGAGACCCCCCCCCACTCAAAGGGAACCTGAGCCACCTTGCAGTGTCTCTCTGTGTTGTCAGCGGCAACAACGGGATAGAATGCATTGGGGACCACCTGCTCCTGAGACACCAGGTGACACCTGACAGCTGTCACACTGGCTCCTGTATCTCTAAGAGCTTCCACTCTATGGCCATTTATGGTCACCCACTGCCTGTACTTCTTAGTGTTCTCAGGCAGCTGGGTTGGAGGGACCACTTCACGGTCTCCTAGCGAGACCAGGGACATCTCTGCGGGACCCCACCCACCTTGGACATCCCTCTCCTCCCCCAAGGCTACACTAGTCACCTGCCGGGGTGGAGCACCAGTGGGTGCTGGTTTACCAAACAATGGACACTTTACATCAGAGGCAAAATGCCCCAAATTGTTACACCTGTAACATCTTACGGGCCCCTTTTGAACAGGAGGACCTGTCGGGCCCCGGTCGGTTTCTGGGGTGGGGGAGGCTGAGAACCCTTCCCTTGGTTCCCTTGGGGACTATTTTGGGGCCCTTTTTGGAACTGCTTCTGTTTACCCCTGTCCCCCCCACTCTTCTGCTGGGGACCCTGCCCACCTTTGGCGGAATCTCCCACGGTACCCTTGTGGACCCTGGTACTGACCCAGCGGTCCGCCTCCTCAGCAAGCTTCCTAGGGTTAGTCAGCCTACTATCGATCAGGTGCTGGCGTAGCTCAGGAAAACAATTACTGGACAAGTGCTCCCATGCCATTAAATCAAGAAGCCCTTGATAATCATTCACCTTACTACCCTTTACCCAACCATCCAGCGCTCTGCAAAAGAAAGTCACATACTCCACATACGTACTATTGGGAATCTTAGTGCAACCCCTAAACCTCTGTCTATATAACTCAGGGGTCAACCCATACCTAGCCATCAATGCTTCCTTCATATGGGCATAAGAATTACGAACATCAGCAGGTAAATCTAACAGTGTGTCCCGCCCTTCACTCAGGAACCTTCCCCACAACCCCGCTCCCCAATCTTTCTCAGGGACCCGGTGGGAAGACATCGCTACCTCGTAGGCTCTGAACCACTGCCCGATGTCGTCATTCTTGAAGAACTCCTTCACTACATCCTTGGGAATATAAACTCTTGGTTCCGCCGGTACTGGCGGTGTGCTGCCACCAGAGGGATTAAGCTCCAAACTTTTTGCTTTCAGCTCCAGCTCCCTCAGCTTCATGTCATGCTCTAATTATAGTTTCTTTTCCTCCATGGCTAATCTTTGTTTTTCCATATCCATCTGCCCATGGAGTTTTGCCATCTCTACTTCATGTGCCCGGGTTGCTGCCCTGTCTGCCAACTCTTCTGGCAACAGGCCTCTGCCAATCTCCTGGACACTTTCTGGTGGAACCATTTCCACCTGATTCTCTGGTGCCTTTGACTCATACCAGGCCCTCAGCGCCTTCACGAGTTGTTCCTTCCTTTTCAATCCAGTTTGGGCAATTCTGAACTTGGAGCAAAAACCTTTCAATTCTTCATTGGTATAATTCTGAAGTGCGCTTTCTTCCCAATCTATGTCCTCAAATCCAGAGATTATAGAAGATGCCCTTCCGGCGGGAAGTGAACCAGGCATGGCTCTAACAACGGAGATTCTTGGCAAAACAAAACAAATTCTAGTCTTGTGGCTGTGTTACTGGTCTGCTCTCACTACGTGGTGATCAGTGATTCACTATACGCAAACCACAAATGCAAATCCGTAAATCCCACCGCTGCCACCAATGTTAGAAATGAGGGGGCTCTGGTTGACGCAGGTGTGAACCCACAACAAGCAGGGACCCTTTACTTCTTGTCAGGGCGAAGGATGACTCCCCAGAATAACCCCTGCTCACCCTCTAGGTGCGTGGCGCGAGCAGTCTAGGCTAAGTCTCAGGCGTACACGGTTAAGCAAATGCAATTACACATACAGTAAACCCCTTGCATGCACCACAAACGGACACCAATCAGGAAGTATATAAAAATAGGCTTTTATGTAGATTCAGCAGATTCAAATACAAGGCCCAGTAACGTTGAACTGATGGGGCCACAATTCTTGGAAGTACGGTCAAGTTCTCTTTGTTTTACGGAAAGGTCTTTAGGCGGGCACAAGGTAACTGTGGGCCTCAGCGCACTTCGTGCTGAGGCAGCGCCCAGGGAGCACACAGCAGATGACAGGGAAATAAGAACGTTGCGGACCCTGGATCCGATGCGAGCTCGCGGTCGAGTTCGTAAGTACAGTACCTTGTTTCTTGACGCAAAGGCGGGTGCGGGATTTCAGCGGCTCTTCGACAGAAGAGCGAGGCGGCGTCCAGGGCCCCCACACTTCACGAGGGTGTCTGATCGTCAGGCTCACGACAGGAGCGGGGTGTTGTAGGTGGCGGGTGAACAAAGCGGGGCAGCCGGGCACGCAGATGCGTCCGGGCCGTCCGAGGCTGGGAGATGCTCACAAACGCCGATTCCGGCGGGAGGGTGAAGGTGCACAGCGAGCCTCCACGAGCGAGGTGACGGGGCAGCCCAGCACAGCGTAGGGGGAGCGGCTCCGATCGAGCGAGGCTCTTCCCAAGGCGGGGGCGGCTAAGCAGTCCTGGTCACGGCTCAGGGAGGGACTGGGCACGAGGGTCACAGCTCCGGCGAGGGAAAGGACACCCCAGTCCAGCAGCAGGCGAGTGAAGATCAGGTAGAGCCCAACATCAGATACACATCACGCAGAGGCGTGCTGAAAAATTTAGGCAAGCAAAGGCTAGCTTTCTAAAAGCGGCATTTGCAAACGCAGAATATTAAAATAAACCTTGGGAAAAGATGTACCTTATTATTCCGAGTTCAGGCATACTAAACTCGATCTTCTACCATGTTCCCTGGGTCGGTTTAGGATCATAAGGTGTAACAATCCAAGCCGCCCATACTGGCCTATGAGAACAGGGTAGCCTTGCAGTAGTGAACAACAATATGGCGGTAATTCACTACTAGGACATGCCACGCATCTAGGCTTGTCCTACCTTATGCTTACAACGCACCCTGCCCGTGGGCCTACCAGAGGGGTGACTAACATGCAGTTAAGGGAAGGTTTCTAGGGACCGGCAAGTGTGGGCACTTGCCAGTCAGCATGTCAGTACCAGACTGCACGCAGGTTCTCCGATGGCAGACCTTAGACATATTTTACCTGCCGCTTCTGTGGGTGGTACAACCAGTGCTGCAGGCCCACCAGCGGTGTTTGCATTTACATGCCCTGGCGCTCCTGGCACACTTTACTGGGGTCTGACAGTAAACCAAACAATCCAGTCATGGAATCCAACCAACATATATAATTTACAAGGGAGCACTCGCACCGCGACACTGGTTGGCAGTGGCACGGCGCGCTGAGTGGCCAACACCATAAAAGCACATGAGGCACAGCGCAAAAAAGAGGAAGGGAGACTCACGCCAAGGTGCCAGGTCTAACACGTGTCCCCTCCAGCTGAAAAGTGGGGAGAACTACCCTACCCCAGGGAGTTCCTCATCACTAAGACGGAAAAATCTGGACAGACCGTCAGCATTGGCGTGATCTGTACCAGGGCGATGTTCCACCGTGAAATCCATACCCTGTAGGGAAATGGACCACCTCAACAGCTTTGGATTCTCACCCCTCATATGCATCAACCATCTGAGGGGCCTGTGGTCCGTCTGAACCCGGAAGTGAGACCCAAACAGGTAGGGTCTTAGCTTCTTCAGCGCCCAGACCACAGCAAATGCCTCACGCTCAATAGCACTCCACCTCTGTTCCTGTGGAAGTAACCTCCTGCTAAGAAAGACTACGGGTTGATCTAGGCCCTCCTCATTAATCTGTGAAAGGACCGCCCCCACACCATGTTCTGAAGCGTCTGTCTGAACGATAAACTCTTTGGAGAAGTTGGGAGCCAAGAGCACGGGCGCCGTGCACATAGCAGTTTTCAATGCCTCAAAAGCTTTCTGACAGGTGTCAGTCCAAATCACTTTCCTGGGCTGCTTCTTCGAAGTCAGCGCTGTCAAGGGGGCAACCATGTTGCCATACCCCTTGACAAACCTCCTGTAGTACCCGGTAAGACCTAGGAAGGCTCTCACCTCTGTCTGGGTTTTGGGCGACTCCCAATTCAGGATGGTTTCTATCTTGGGCTGAAGGGGTGCCACCTGGCCACTCCCAACTTGGTGTCCCAAGTACACCACGGAACCCTGCCCGATATGGCACTTACTCGCCTTGATCGTGAGGACTGCCTTGCGCAGCGCCATCAACACTTCCCAGAGGTGGCGCAGGTGTTCTTCCCAAGTGGAGCTGAACACCGCGATGTCATCCAGGTAGGCTGCACTGAACGAATCCAGCCCAGCCAACACCTGGTTGACCAATCTCTGGAAGGTGGCAGGGGTATTCTTCATCCCAAAGGGCATAACCCGGAACTGGTAGTGCCCATCTGGGGTGGAAAATGCTGACCTCTCTTTGGCCCCCTTGGTCAAGGCGATCTGCCAATACCCAGATGTTAAATCAAACGTGCTGAGGTAGTTGGCACCCCCTAGCCGATCTATGAGCTAATCAGCTCTGGGGATGGGGTGTGCGTCGGTCATAGTGACCGAATTGAGTCCTCTGTAGTCCACACAGAACCGGAGTTCGGGTGTGGCTCCCGGCGCTGCAGCCTTTGGGACCAAGACCACTGGGCTGGCCCAAGGACTGCTAGAAGACTCAATTACCCCGAGTGCAAACATCTTGGAGACCTCCTCCTTGATGCATGTCCTCACCCTGTCAGTCACCCTGTAGGCCTTGTGCCGCACAGGTGTACTATCCCCAGTGTCCACATCATGGACGCACCAATCAGTGACACCAGGAACCAGGGAAAACAGATCAGAAAATTGTCCCAGCAACTGGCGACAATCATTCTGTTGCTCAGGGGTCAGGGCGGAAGAGAGGATGACAAAATCCACTGACCCATCTTGCTCCTTGGCTGACAGGAGGTCAGTAAGAGGTTCTGTCTCCTCTTCCATTCCAGCATCTGTTGCCAAGAGCATGCCCACTTGGGACCTCTCCAAGTGGGGCTTGAGGCGGTTGACATGTAGGACCCTTAAGGGGTTCCTAGGAGACTTCAGGTCCACCACGTAGGTAACAGGACTCTGGCGCTCCACCACCTCAAAGGGACCGGTCCACTTATCCTGGAGCGCACACGGCTCCACGGGGGCCAAGACCCATACCTTCTGTCCAGGCTGAAGCTCTACCAGAGTGGCATTCTGGTCGTACCACCGCTTCATCTCCTCCTTGCTGGCTTCCAGATTTGCCTCAGCAAGTTGCCTGAATCGCCTAGTCTGATTCCTGAAGGCCAGCATGTAACAATATACATTCTGGGGAGGTTTCCTGGGAGATTGCTCCCAGCCTTCCTTGACCAGACTTAGAGGTCCTCTGACTGGGTGACCATACAGAAGCTCAAAGGGACTGAACCCCAGAGACTTCTGTGGCACCTCACGGTAAGCGAAGAGAAGGCATGGTAAGAGGACGTCCCACTTACGTCTCATGGGTCCTTCTAGGCCCATTATCATGCCTTTGAGGGTTCGGTTGAATCTCTCAACCAACCCGTTTCCTTGGGGGTGGTAAGGTGTGGTGAACTTGTAGGTTACACCACACTCTTGCCAAAGGGATTTCATGTACTTGGACATGAAATTGGTACCTCAGTCAGACACCACCTCTAGAGGGAACCCCACTCGGGAGAAAATTCCCATCAGTGCACGTCCCACCACGGGGGCCATCACTGTCCTCAGAGGAATGGCTTCCGGGTACCGGGTGGCATGGTCCACCAGGACCAGGATGAACCTATTGCCCATCGCTGTCCTGGGGTCCAGTGGCCCTACAATGTCAATCCCCACTCACTGGAACGGGGTACTGACCACAGGGAATGGCTGGAGTGGAGCCTTCTGCTTCCTTCCTCTCTTTCCACTTGCCTGGCAAGTCTGGCAGGTCCTGCAGTGAGTATCTGAACTCCTGCGCATTTGAGGCCAATAAAAGTGGGTGACAAGCCTTTCAAAGGTCTTGTCCTGCCCCAAATGCCCTGCCAATGGCACATCATGAGCCAGCCCCAGTAGGAAGGCTCTGAAGTCCTGGGGTACCACCAGCGCACGGGCTGACCCAGGCTCAGCAACCTTAGGCTCTGTATATAGGAGGTCGTTCTCCCAGTAAACGAAATGTGATCCTGACTGATCACCTGCGGCCTGGTCTGCAGCCTGCTGCCGCATACCCACGAGAGAAGGGCACTCCTTTTGCGCCTTACAAAAGTCCTCCCTGGTGGGACCCCCTTCCTGCTGCCAATGGGTCAGCTCCGGCAGGTCTCCCAGTTCAGCTATCTGTTTCCCTGTAGGCTCCAGGGCATCTCCCTCAAGGTCTGCTTCCTCCTAGACCGTGGGAACTTCAGGGGCCGGCTTCCCGCGCCCCTTGCTCCTTCTCTCTGAGGCCGGTTCCTGGGCCTCCCTCTCAGGCTCCAGAACCTCTTGAGTACCTCTACTGGCTGCCATGGACCGTGTGGTGACACACGCCCAATCCGGCATACCCAACATCTCCAGGTGAGCACTCCGCTCCACCTTAGCCCAAGGTGAGCTCTCCAAATCGTTCCCTAACAAACAGTCTACAGGCATGGCGGGCCTCACAGCTACCTGAAGAGTACCAGAGACTCCCCCCACTCAAAAGGGAACCTGAGCCACCTTGCAGTGCCTCTCTGTGTTGTCAGCAGGAACAACGGGCTAGAATGCATTGGGGACCACCTGCTCCTGAGACACCAGGTGACACCTGACAGCTGTCACACTGGCTCCTGTATCTCTAAGAGCTTCCACTCTATGGCCATTTATGGTCACCCACTGCCTGTACTTCTTAGTGTTCTCAGGCAGCTGGGTTGGAGGGACCACTTCACGGTCTCCTAGCGAGACAAGGGACATCTCTGGGGGACCCCACCCACCTTGGATATCCCTCTCCTCCCCCAAGGCTACACTAGTCACCTGCCGGGGTGGAGCACCAGTGGGTGCTGGTTTACCAAACAATGGACACTTTACATCAGAGGCAAAATGCCCCAAATTGTTACACCTGTAACATCTGACGGGCCCCTTCTGAACAGGAGGACCTGTCGGGGCCCCGGTCGGTTTCTGGGGTGGGGGAGGCTGAGAACCCTTCCCTTGGTTCCCTTGGGGACTACTTTGGAGCCCTTTTGGGAACTGCTTCTGTTTAGCCCTGTCCCCCCAACTCTTCTGCTGGGGACCCTGTCCACCTTTGGCGGAATCTCCCACGGGACCCTTGTGGACCCTGGTACTGACCCAGCGGTCCGCCTCCTCAGCAAGCTTCCTAGGGTTAGTCAGCCTACTATCTATCAGGTGCTGGCGTAGCTCAGGAAAACAATTACTGGACAAGTGCTCCCATGCCATTAAATCAAGAAGCCCTTGATAATCATTTACCTTACTACCCTTTACCCAACCATCCAGCGCTCTGCAAAAGAAAGTCACATACTCCACATACGTACTATTGGGAATCTTAGTGCAACCCCTGAACCTCTGTCTATATAACTCAGGGGTCAACCCATACCTAGTCATCAAGGCTTCCTTCATATGGGCGTAAGAATTATGAACATCAGCAGGTAAATCTAACAGTGTGTCCCGCCCTTCACTCAGGAACCGTCCCCACAACCCCGCTCCCCAATCTCTCTCAGGGACCCGGTGGGAAGACATGGCTACCTCGTAGGCTCTGAACCAATGCCCGATGTCGTCATTCTTGAAGAACTCCTTCACTACATCCTTGGGAATATAAACTCTTGGTTCTGCCGGTGCTGGCGGTGTGCTGCCACCAGAGGGATTAAGCTCCAAACTTTTTGCTTTCAGCTCCAGCTCCCTCAGCTTCATTTCATGCTCTAATTGTAGTTTCTTTTCTTCCATGGCTAATCTTTGTTTTTCCATATCCATCTGCCCATTAAGTCTTGCCATCTCCACTTCGTGTGCCCGGGTTGCTGCCCTGTCTGCCAACTCTTCTGGCGACAGGCCTCTGCCAAACTCATGGACACTTTCTGGTGGAACCATTTCCACCTGATTCTCTGGTGCCTTTGACTCATACCAGGCCCTCAGCGCCTTCACGAGTTGGGCTTTGTTTTTCAATCCAGTTTGAGCAATTCTGAACTTGGAGCAAAAACCTTTCAATTCTTCACTGGTATGATTCTGGAGTGAACCTTCTTCCCAATCTATGTCCTCAAATCCAGAGATTATAGAAGCTGCCCTTCCGGCGGGAAGTGAACCAGGCATGGCTCTAACAACGGAGATTCTTGGCAAAACAAAAACAATTGCTAGTCTTGTGGCTGTGTTACTGGTCTGCTCTCACTACGTGGTGATCAGTGGTTCACTATACGCAAACCACAAATGCAAATCCGTAAATCCTCACCGCTGCCACCAATGTTAGAAATGAGGGGGCTCTGGTTGACGCAGGTGTGTACCCACAACAAGCAGGGACCCTTTACTTCTTGTCAGGGCAAAGGATGACTCCTCAGAATAACCCCTGCTCACCCTCTAGGTGCGTGGCGCGAGCAGTCTAGGCTAAGTCTCAGGCGTACACGGTTAAGCAAATGCAATTACACATACAGTAAACCCCTTGCATGCACCACAAACGGACACCAATCAGGAAGTATATAAAAATAAGCTTTTATGTAGATTCAAATACAAGGCCCAGTAACGTTGAACTGATGGGGCCACAACTCTTGGAAATACGGTAAAGTCTCTTTGTTACGGAAAGTTCTTTAGGCGGGTACAAGGTAACTGTGGGCCTCAGCGCACTTCGTGCTGAGGCGGCGCCCGGGAAGCACACGACAGATGACAGGGAAATCAGAACGTTGCGGACCCTGGATCCGATGCGAGCTCGCGGTCGAGTTCGTAAGTACAGTACCTTGTTTCTTGACGCGAAGGCGGGTGCGGGATTTCAGTGGCTCTTCGACAGAAGGGCGAGGCGGCGTCCGGGGCTCCCACACTTCACGATGGGGGTCTGATCTTCAGGCTCACGGCAAGAGCGGGGTGTTGCAGGTGGCGGGTGAACAAAGCGGGGCAGCCGTGCACGCAGATACATCCGGGCCGTCCGAGGCTTGGGGATGCTCACAACGCCGATTCCGGCGGGAGGGTGAAGGTGCACAGCGAGCCTCCAGCGAGCGAGGTGACAGGGGCAGCCCAGCACAGCGTAGGGGGAGCGGCTCCGATCGAGCGAGGCTCTTCCCAAGGCGGGGGCGGCTAAGCAGTCCTGGTCACGGCTCAGGGAGGGACTGGGGCACGAGGGTCACAGCTCCGGCGAGGGAAAGGACACCACAGTCCAGCGGCAGGTGAGTGAAGATCAGGTAGAGCCCAATGGTCCTGGGGCTCAGTTCAGGGGGCAAGCTCAGTTCCAAGCCCTTGGAGATCGTTTTGGAAAGCACAAGTCTTGAAAGTAAAAATAAAGCAAAGTCTTCAGCAACAGTTTCTCTTCTCCCCTTTGGTAGCAAGGTCACCACTGCAGGCCAATCCCCCAGGACAGGGACAGTCTTCCTCCTACAGCTTTCCCGGTGCCTCCTCCTCAGGCAGAGATTCTTCTTGGTCAAAAGCGGATCTAGTTTCTTAGGAGCAGGGCTCCTACATTTATACAGCAAATCTTTTGTTCTCCCAGGCCAGGGGGGCCCTTGCCTAGTCCAGTCCGGTTTCTGAGCACTTTGTTTACGTGATGCAGGCTTCTTCTTTCAGAGTGCAGGGCAGAGTCCTCAGACGCTCCACAGGGGGCGGAGCCGGCATTGAGGTGGCAGAGCACTGTCCTATTCAGAGCCTAGGGGTACTCCTCCCCCCCCTCTACCTGTCGATCATCCTATTCACCACCAGGCTACCTAGCCCTGCCCATCTGGGTTCCCCCAGCCCTGTCACTCACACCAGCCAGACATCAGATACACATCACGCAGAGGCGGGCTGAAATGTTTAGGCAAGCAAAGGCCAGCTTTCTAAAAGCGGCATTTGCAAACGCGGAATATTAAAATAAACCTTGGGAAAAGATGTACCTTATTATTCCGAGTTCAGGCATACTAAACTCGATCTTCTACCATGTTCCCTGGGTCGGTTTAGGATCATAAGGTGTAACAATCCAAGCCGCCTATACTGGCCTATGAGAACAGGGTAGCCTTGCAGTAGTGAACAACAAGATGGCGGTAATTGACTACTAGGACACGCCACGCATCTAGGCTTGTCCTACCTTATGCTTACAACGCACCCTGCCCTTGGGCCTACCAGAGGGGTGACTAACATGCAGTTAAGGGAAGGTTTTAGGGACCGGCAAGTGTGGGCACTTGCCAGTCAGCATGTCAGTACCAGACTGCACGCAGGTTCTGCGATGGCAGACCTTAGACATATTTTACCGGCCGCTTCTGTGGGTGGCACAACCAGTGCTGCAGGCCCACCAGCGATGTTTGCATTTACATGCCCTGGCGCTCCTGGCGCACTTTACTGGGGTCTGACAGTAAACCAAACAATCCAATCATGGAATCCAACCAACATATATAATTTACAAGGGAGCACTCGCACCGCGACACTGGTTGGCAGTGGCACGGCGCGCTGAGCGGCCAACACCATAAAAGCACATGAGGCACAGCGCAAAAAAGAGGAAGGGAGACTCACGCAAGGTGCCAGGTCTAACACACTTTTATACCTCTACTTGTACTTTGTACTCTTTTGTAACTTGCACACATGTCACTTTTCCTCTTGTAATGTATTGTTTGCTACCTCTTGTATTTTGTTTGCTTTTGATACATGCACAATTACCACCATTGCCTCATGTAACATAATGTTTGCTCTTGTTTTTAGAGTGTCTGCCATTTATTGCAGTATTTTACCTCATGTGACATCCATCAGAGAGCTGCGTGAATAATTACCTGGTAATCCCCTCAGCACAATGCAAACACCCACCCGAAATAGGTACCCAGTGAGGTCACACCGTTCGCATCGCCCTAACCTGCTCAAGGTTCATGTGACCTCAGTGACAGTCACAGCGACTGGATCACTGTTGCTCTAGGGTGTGCTGCTTCGTAGGCATACCCGCAAGACTGGAGATGAACTTCAGTATGGATTGTGGTGGACAGGCCTTCAAGGTTAACCCACAATTGACACCACTAGGGTACACCTGCTTGTGCTAAGACATCAAGCCTTCTAAGGTCTAGTGGGGCCTTCTACGGTCTAGCATGGGAATGTGCTCCATCAGTACAGTGGTGTGGTGGACTGGTCATGAATGCGGAACCCGGTTCCCCAGTTCCAAATTCCACAGCTCTGGCCATAGTGCCACATCCCCACTAAACACCATGTGAGGCACCATTTTTACCGGGAGACCCAGGGGAACGCTGGGAGGTGGGAAATTTGAGTGAGCCCGGTGATACCACAACTTTCCCACACAAAAATTTGTGAAAAAAGTGATTTTTTTCAGCTAAAATTGAGGTTTGCAGGGTATTCTGGGTAAGGAAACGTTTGGGGATCCATGCAAGCCATACCTCCCTGGAAGCCCCGGGGTGTCTAGTTTTCAGAAATGTATGGGTTTGGTAGGTTTCCCTAGATGGCCGCCGAACACCGGGCCAAAAACCCAGGTGACCTCCCTTGCAAAACCAGGTGGTCTTGAGATAGGCAAATTTGAAGTCACCTCACTACGTTTTGGACCCTTGCCTGTCGCGGGAACTTGGGCCTCCCACACAACTGAGGCACCATTTTTACCGGGAGACCCAGGGGAACACTGGGAGGTGGGAAATTTGAGTGAGCCCGGTGATGCCACAACTTTCCCACACAAAAATGTGTGAAAAAAGTGATTTTTTTCAGCTAAAATTGAGGTTTGCAGGGGATTCTGGGTAAGGGAACGTTGGGGGATCCACGCAAGCCATACCTCCCTGGAAGCCCCCGGGTGTCTAGTTTTCAGAAATGCATGGGTTTGGTAGGTTTCCCTAGATGGCCGCAGAGCACCGGGCCAAAAACCCAGGTGACCCCCCTTGCAAAACCAGGTGGTTTTGAGATAGGCAAATTTGAAGTCACCTCACTACGTTTTGGGCCTTTGCCTGTCGCGGGAACTTGGGCCTCCCACACAAGTGAGGCACCATTTTTACCGGGAGACCCAGGGGAACGCTGGGAGGTGGGAAATTTGAGTGAGCCCGGTGATGCCACAACTTTCCCACACAAAAATGTGTGAAAAAAGTGATTTTTCAGCTAAAAGTGAGGTTTGCAGGGGATTCTGGGTAAGGAAACGTTGGGGAATCCATGCAAGCCATACCTCCCTGGAAGCCCCCGGGTGTCTAGTTTTCAGAAATGCATGGGTTTGGTAGGTTTCCGTAGATGGCCGCAGAGCACCGGGCCAAAAACCCAGGTGACCCCCCTTGCAAAACCAGGTGGTTTTGAGATAGGCAAATTTGAAGACACCTCACTACGTTTTGGGACCTTGCCTGTCGTGGGAACTTGGGCCTCCCACACAAGTGAGGCACCATTTTTACCGGGAGACACAGGGGAACGCTGGGAGGTGGGAAATTTGAGTGAGCCCAGTGATGCCATAACTTTCCCACACAAAAATGTGTGAAAAAAGTGATTTTTTCAGCTAAAGTTGAGGTTTGCAGGGGATTCTGGGTAAGGAAACGTTGGGGGATCCACGCAAGCCATACCTCCCTGGAAGCCCCCGGATGTCTAGTTTTCAGAAATGTATGGGTTTGGTAGGTTTCCCTAGATGGCCGCCGAGCACAGGCCAAAAAGACAGTTGACCCCCTTGCAAAACCAGATCGTTTTGACATTGTTTGTTTCTACAGCGTGAGAATTTCGGCACAATATTGCAAGGAAAATGTGACAGACATTTTGAGGTTTGCAGGACATTGTGGATAAAATAACTTTTTGGAATTCACAAGAGAGACATCACCATGAACTCCCGTGGGTTTACGACAATATCTACAGTTGGTGGGTTATTCTTACATGGAACATACACCTTGGCAGAGAAACTAAAAAGACAAAGATTCCTGCACAGCCATCTATTCCTCAAACGCACACACATACTGGTTGGATTTGACACGAGGGCGAGTGATGGTTCAGTATATTAAATTTTATTAACAAGAGATTACAAAAAATGAAATGCACTGTCAATAATTAAATGGAGAAAAAACTGAACCAATGACTCGCAGCTCGTGAGCTGTAAAGCAACGGCAAGGCACCAACCGCTTTACAGGCCATTCACACACCTTTCATACGTGATACACACAAGACCATTCGCACCACCAGGCACAAAAATAACACATTACAAAATTCACAAAAGGGACAAGGTACACCCTGCTTCAGAAAGGCAAATATTACTGCACAGCCATCTATTCCTCAAACGCACACACATAGTGGTTGGATTTGGCACGAGGGTGAGTGATGGTTCAGTATATACAATTGTATTAGCAAGTGATTTCACATAAATGAAATGCACTGTTAACAATTGAAAGGGCGAGAAACTGAACCATTGACTCACAGCTCGTGAGCTGTAAAGCCACGACAAGGCACCAACCTCTTTACAGGCCATTCATACACCTTTCATATGTGTGAGACATACAAAACCATTCACACCACCAGCCGCGGGCCCATCACATAACAAAACTCACACCAGCACACAGCGCCATTCAAGGGCCCATCACTTTCACACGCCCACATTCCTGACACAGCAACTACACAAGCTGATGAATTGCGTGGAGTGGCACTCAGCTAGCAGTGTGTGTAGTGACCAGCAGCAAGTCACTACTCACACACCGCCAGCCAAGCACCATTCCATGCACACCGCCAACCAAGTGCCAGTCCACACACACCGCCAACACATTTAGGATTTTTTTTAGACAAAAATAAAAACACAAACAAATCGCAAATCGATACAAATCTACAAACACAAAATCAGAAACGAAATACATTGCACTAACGCCAACCTTGAAACAGAATCAAATTTTTCAAAGAATACAGACCAGGCAGTTCACTTTACCACTCATGAATGCTCCCAAAAATTATTTTGCGTGTGGTACGCTCTAAAACAAGCAGGGACACACAGCCCAGGTTTAGAAGGACAGTCGGGGCAGTACATACGAATCTCCTTCCGCGTACCTCTTCGCCAACAGACTCTGCATCTCCTAGTGGGAAAATCTTTTGCCGGTGTGGGAGGGATGAAATCAGGAAAGTGGCGATCTTTCAATCGAACCACATCCTCCACCACTCCAAATCTAGGAACACTTGCATGTTCCACAACAACAAGGCTAGCTATCACAGAGTGCTGAAACTGAAGAAATGTCAAGTTTGACGCAGGAGAACACTCCTTGAACACAATAAAAGCACTGAAATTTGCTAATTCGAAGAAATGGATGGCCAACTTCTTATACCAAACATAAGCCTTCCGAATAGCAGAGTAAGGTTCCAACCTCTGATCTACTCTGTCAACACCACCCATGTGCTTATTGTAGTCTAGAATGCACACAGGTTTGCGCACTTCAGCAACCTGACCCCAAACAGCCACAGGTGAAGTACTCTCATCATGGATGGTAGTCAGCATGTACATATCCCTCCTGTCCACAAATGTTACAGCTAGTAGTTCATCACTACGCAAGGAACTGCACTGCCCCCTCTGAAGTTTTTTGCAAACAAGCTCTTTCGGATAACCTTTACGGTTAGAGCGGATTGTGCCACATGCAAAAGTGTCCACTTTATACAATTCCTTAAATAATTGCACAGCAGTATAGAAGTTATCAAGGTACAAATGGTGGCCTCTGTTAAACAGTCTTCTAGCAAGATCCCACACAATTTTCTCTGAAACTCCAAAAGTGGACGGACAACCTGGGGGGTAATAGTAGAATCTCTGCCAGTGTACACACGAAAATTAAAAACATATCTTGTCCTACTCTCAGACAACATATACAGCCTAATTCCATAGCGTGCCCTCTTGCTAGGGATGTACTGCCTAAAAATCAAACGGCCCTTGTACAAGACCAAAGACTCATCAATAGATATTTCTTTCCCTGGAGTATAGATCTCAGAAAATCGATCTACAAAGTGATCAAGAATGGGCCGAATCTTAAGAAGATGGTCACAGTCAGGGTGATCTCATGGCAACGCCATAGAATTATCAACAAAATGCAGCATACGTAGCAAAAGTAAATACCAATTACGAGTCATAACTGCAGGAAATACGGCAGTTGCCAACAAGGGGCTAGTAGACCAATATGAAGCCAAGGTTGGCTTCCTTACCACACCCATCAATAAAGTCAAACCCAAAAACTTCTTAATCTCTTCCAGATATGTGGGAGTCCACCGGGTAGCTCTAGACTGGGGCCTAAGTTTGTCGCTGTTGTCCCTCAAAAACTGTTCAGCATACAAATTCGTCTGCTTAACAATCTCATCCAAAAATACATCATCCATAAACAACTGAAAAAACTGTATAGGCAAAAAGTGTTCACAATCCACTGTACACCCTGCATCACCGCTAAAAACAGGCAACACCAGCTGCACCATGTTTGGATCAACCCAAAGTCCAGCACTTCCAGTAGGAAGCCTAGCAGCCTCAGACTGCAATCCAGATGCCTCTTGCACCATCGGCACAGCAGTTTCCTCCTCTAAGACAGGCACTTCATCCGCACTGAGAGTTGCTTCATCCACACCAAGAGTACCTTCATCTGCACTGAGAGAACCTTCATCATCTGATGATTCCATGTTGAGAGAAAACTCACTGCCAGAATCTTCCCCTCCCTCCTCTCCCTCAGACTCATAATCATGCTCAGAGGAAGATTCAAGAAGCATACCGACCACCTGTTGAGCAGTCATTCTAAGGCTAGCCATATTGCTTACTAATAAAGGTAACTTGTCAAACAAGTCAACAACAACAAACACTTTGTAAAATAAGTAATAAACAAAAAGCACCTTTATCAAAAACTCATATATACTCCAAAACAATACCACTCACTTGCCAGAGGCAGCTAAACTACTCACCACCACCTACTCTGTACAGACACAGTATGGATCAACAATATCCCACTAAAAAAGAAAGAGAAAAGCAATTACACATAAGACTATGCAAAACACATTGCAAAGAATTTCATGCTCAAACCACTAACTGAATATGCCGCCATTATGACATCACTTACAAAAAAATTAATTCAGACATTACAATATTACTCATTTGGAGTAAATACAACCAAAAAAAAAATTCTTACCAAAACAATGCAACTACACAAAACTGCAGAACAACCACTGTCGAAACTGGAATCAGGAATCAAAAGCTTTAGACTAGAATAAAAAGGAGAAAAAAACTTTATTGTCACATATGCATATAATGCTCTAGACCATCACGTACTGCGCAAAATGTATTACTTGAACCTCCCACTTTCAAGAAGGAAAGATCGATGGCCCAATCCTTTACAAGCAACGCGGCGAGAATCTGGAACTCAGCCTCAGCTCCGGACCACCCCCTCCCTCTTCCCAGTCCTTCAAAACCGACCTCAAAGTTCTCCTCCTGCAAAGACACTTCCAAACTTAATTCACACCCTCTCTATTGTCTGAAGGAAGTCTTTACATTATAGGAAATTCTGTTCTCCATGCTCGTAGAAGTGCCTTCCCAGTGTGTTCCTGTGTTTTGAGTGTCTGCCATTTATTGCACTTTTATACCTCTACTTGTACTTTGTACTCTTTTGTAACTTGCACACATGTCTTTTTTTCTCTTGTAATGTATTGTTTGCTACCTCTTGTATTTTGTTTGCTTTTGATACATGCACAATTACCACCATTGCCTCATGTAACATAACGTTTGCTCTTGTTTTCAGAGTGTCTGCCATTTATTGCAGTATTTTACCTCATGTGACATCCATCAGAGAGCTGCGTGAATAATTACCTGGTAATCCCCTCAGCACAATGCAAACACCCACCCGAAATAGGTACCCAGTGAGGTCACACCGTTCGCATCGCCCTAACCTGCTCAAGGTTCATGTGACCTCAGTGACAGTCACAGCGACTGGATCACTGTTGCTCTAGGGTGTGCTGCTTCGTAGGCATGCCCGCAAGACTGGAGATGAACTTCAGTATGGATTGTGGTGGACAGGCCTTCAAGGTTAACCCACAATTGACACCACTAGGGTACACCTGCTTGTGCTAAGACATCAAGCCTTCTAAGGTCTAGTGGGGCCTTCTACGGTCTAGCATGGGAATGTGCTCCATCAGTACAGTGGTGTGGTGGACTGGTCATGAATGCGGAACCCGGTTCCCCAGTTCCAAATTCCACAGCTCTGGCCATAGTGCCACATCCCCACTGAACACCATACTTGCCCACTGAGAGAAACTTGCACTGCCTTCAGCTATAACCTAATTGTGCCCGCTATAAACACTTGGATGTGGCTCAATTCAAATTATGCACTTGATAAGAGTAATATGCTGCCTAAAAAATTTTTTAAAAAAGCAACCACTCATAGGGAATGCAAAGCATGTGAAATGTAAGCAGAAACAACATGGTTACCTAAACTATCTCTCACTAACTATTCAGAAATCAGCGAGTGGTTCCACCTGAAAAGTTATGGACATGACTAGAGGGCCCTGAAGGGAACTGTTTCACTGTCCATTGCTTACATCCTTACAAAACGTAAGCAGTATGGTATAAAAAGACCACATCCATAAACATAGAGCCATGGTACACATTGTGTTTTCCAATCCACCCATCAACCAGGTATTGCAGTACCTCCAGGAATGGTACACTCTCCCAACCTGGAAACAACAATGCTCTTCAAAGAAAGACGAGAAAATGAAAGTAAAACTTCACTCGCAAACTCTGTAAAGTGATGCTGGTGTATTTGGATGTAAAAAAAAACAATCTGGCCACTTTGCAACCCCTCTGTCTTGCTATTAGTTAGGTATTTAATTCTCATATAAGAAATTCTATTTCTCTACATGCTGCTGCACTTTGGATTTGAAAGATTAAAAAGAAGGGCATTTCTCGGCATTTTTGGATCCATTTCACAGGGAAGCAACTAGAAAGACGAGCGTTTTTCAAATTTGGATCCATTTCACAGGGAAGCAGCAACAGGCACACACGAACGAAGCCGAGCCTCGTGGCATGCCTGGGCATACCAAAGTGCCCCCAACCTAACCCAAACCCACCGATGCAAAAATCATGCTGCTGCACTTTGGATTTGAAAAATTAAAAAGAAGGGCATTTCTCGGCATTTTTGGATCCATTTCACAGGGAAGCAACTAGAAAGACGAGCGTTTTTCAAATTTGGATCCATTTCACAGGGAAGCAACAACAGGCACACACGAACGAAGCCGAGCCTCGTGGCATGCCTGGGCATACCAAAGTGCCCCCACCCTAACCCAAACCTACCGATGCAAAAAAAAAACCTCCCCAGCCCCAAAACTCAGCCAGCAAATGGCTTCCTGCGCCTCGGAGAGCCAAGGGGAAACCTCCAATGACGTCAGCGCGGCTCACGCGCTGATGTCATTGATGACGCGGGGGGGCGGGGGGAGGCAGGGGAAGGTCTTCCCCTGCCTTCCCAGTAAAAAAAAAAAAGATCGACCACTCACGGGGGGAGCGCCAGCGCTTCCCCCGTGGGTGGGTGCCATGACGAGCTGGACTCGTCATGTGCACAGCGCGACTGTGCTCCATGACGAGTCCAGCTCGTCATGGGCACAGAAGGGGTTAAAAAAGCGCACATACAAAATGTCTCTCCGAGCCAGCGAGACCTAAAAATGGTTGTCCTGCCCTGCTTTCTATAGCTCTTCACTAACATCCGACCCTTGACCTTGTTGGTAGGTCGCTCCCCCACCACACAGCTCCGCCTGTGTGTCTTGACCCTGCCCTAGCTGCTGTAGAAGTTGAGGCCCTCCTCCACCCGCAGGCTACCACCTGCGTCTCATCCCTGGTGGTCAGTGGTAGGCCTTTGGTTTGTATCTCTGTCGCTGTCTGTCTGTCTTCCCTGTATTGCCATACTGTCTGTGACCGCTGTTGCCTGTTTCCCCCCTGTGCCTGCATTCTTATCTGTGCCCGTTTTGCCTTCTGTTCCCCCTCGCTGCTCCTGATTTCTGCCCGTTTTGCTTGCCTTCTGTCCCCCTCGTTGCCCCTTCAGTCTGTGCCCTCTTGCCTTCTGTTCCCCCTCGCTGCCCCTGATTTGTGCCCGTTTCGCCTTCTGTTCCCCCTTGCTGCCCCTGATTTGTGCCCATTTTGCTTGCCTTCTGTCCCCCTCGTTGCCCCTTCATTCTGTGCCCTCTTGCCTTCTGTTCCCCCTCGCTGCCCCTGATTGTGCCCGGTTGCCTTCGGTGCCCTCGCTGCTCCCGTTCCTGCTGCTGCGTCCCCTGCGGCCCGCCCCCCTCACTGGCCATTCACTGCCCCTGCCTCCCGCCTCCCGCCTCCCAGCTGTTCCTTCCTCCCACATCCCCATATATGGTGGACGCTGTGCGGCCGCACCGCTGGCGCACCAAAGGCGCACCTAAGGCAAGCCCGTCTACGCCCGTCCGTGCCCAGCGCCAGAACCCCTGGTCCCCGTGTTGCAGCGTGGAACATCAAATTCCCTCTTCGTCACAGACCAAATACCTCAACATCAAATTCACTCATATACATTCATTGGTGGGGCCCAGAACACCAATACTTACACTCCGTTGATCTGCTTTCCTAGGGAAAATAAGCTTCCAAATGCTGACGTGAAAGGAATACCTTTACCTTACCCTAAATACATTGACTTCAAACCTAAGATATCCCTCTCATAAGGAGATGGATCATTTAGTTGTTATCTATGATTTTAGTGACTAAACTCATCTATCTACACATTACTTCTTTATCCTAATGCTCTTCTTCAAATAATCGACACAACACATTTGTCAATTAATCAAGTATTCTTTATCTAAGAAATATTGCAAGAAACGTTAGAAAGTCATCATCAGCATTTCAGAGCATCATATTTACCTATTCTGGCTAAAAGTCGTCCTCTAAGTCAGTCAGTCAAGGAAGAATTTTATTCAGCAAAGTTAGGGCGCAATTCAGTCTCTCAAAGATTCAGGATAACAGCTGTCCAGCAGTGTCACCGTCCTCTCCGTCAGCATAACGTCAGGAAATCGAGTTCATCAAAGAAGAGCGTGAACATTTAGCTCAACTCCCTACTATAATGAAAATAATGTCAAAAAGTATCAAGATCGGGGTTTAGAAAGTCCTGATTGGTCGACTTGGGGTTAGGAGGTAAAGTTCTCAGGGTGTCCAAACGATGAACTCATCATACTTGCTGGTTCCGGTTTTTAAATCAAGCATTGTCTTTGGTATTGGCTAGGTTCCCGGAGCGTTCTTGAAGGGTACATGTTCTCCCGGGGTTAGGTCCAGGCTACTGCTGCTAGCGGTGACGCATGCGCACTTCACCCAGAACCTCGTGTTGTCAGGGCAGTCAACGTCTCGTTCAGCCATCTTGTTTAGGCCGAAATGGTCAACTTAAGCAAAAGAAACACAAAAACGTAATTAAAACAGAGAAATGGCTAATAAAATGTTATCCCCTTGCTAATACCCATATGTGTGTGTATTTATCTAGCAGAAGCAACACTCAGAGTGGTTTATACTCACGAAATAAAGCACAAATCACAAATACATCACCAAAGCAACATATAACATGCAATTTTCTAATTTCCTACTATTAATATGCGTACTTAAATTAGTTTACAATTAGTATAGCCATGCAAAGTGCAATTCCCACGTGTAATTCTTTTGTTAGCATGATTGGTAAATGTATCACTGCAAACCAATTAATACGATTTCTATTAGTTAATAATTCAAATTAATATAAACATGCAGAATGGGGGGGGTATACAAAATTTTGTACTACCCGCTCCATCACCCGCACACGCCACGACGACCACCACCGCTATGATGCCAGCACACTCCACGTTCTCAACCCCAGACGGACCCACACCTGCTTCAAGGCTGCCCCGAAGCGCACACACGGTCCCTTCACCTGCCGGAACTGCAGCTACACCAGCCTCAGAGCCGCCGAACAACCCACCAAGAAAGACCTCAACCACCTCCAATGCATCCTACTGAACACCCGCTCTGCACGCAGACAAGCTGTTGACCTCTGGGACCTGCTCGACACATCATCCCTGGACGTCGCCTTCCTGACAGAGACCTGGATGAACGACTCCTCCGCACCCGACATCGCCATAGCCATCCCAGACGGCAACAAGATCACCCGCAGAGACCGCACCAACGGAGTCGGAGGAGGCATCTCCATCATCCACAAGAACAGCATCAGGGTCTCGACCAGCACCAACGACACTCTCAGCACCGCCGAACACATGCATTTCCAGATCCACACAGACCCCAACTCCACCCTCAGAGGCACCCTTGTCTACAGACCGCCCGGACCCCGACCCCAGTTCAGCGACTCCCTCACCGACTTCATCACACACGCCCTGACCTCCACCGACTACATCCTCGTCGGAGACCTGAACTTTCACCTTGAGAACAACAATGACAGCAACTCGACAACCCTGATCGATAACCTCGCCAACCTCGGACTGAGGCAACTCGCCACAACACCTACCCACTGTGCCGGCCACACGCTTGACCCCATCTTCTCCGCAAGCCCCCACGTCACCTTCAGCCACACCACTGAACTCCTCTGGACCGACCACCGCTGCATCCACTTCTCCTTCCAGAAACCGACCACACACCACCGCACCCAACAGATCCCTCACCGCTGCTGGAGAAAAATCACTGAAGACCAACTACACGCAAACCTCGCTCTCAGCCCACCCACCGAACCCTCCAACACCGACGATGCTGCCCACAGCCTCAGATGCTGGATCGAAGACTGCGCCAACACCCTCGCCATGCTGAAGAAACCCCCCCACAGAGACACCAGCAAGTGGGCCAGCTGGTTCACCCCAGAACTCCTAGCCTCCAAGTGAGCCTGCCAGAAACTAGAGAAGAGATGGCACAGCGAACAGAATCCGGACAGCTACGCAGCCCACAAGGACGCCACCCACAACCACCATCACCTCATCAGGACTGCCAAGAGGACCTCCTTCAAAGACCGCCTCGACAACAACGCACACACTAGCAAGGAGCTCTTCAACATTGTGAAGGAACTCTCCAACTCCAGCTCAAACACCAACAACATCCCGCTGTCGCAAGCCCGGTGTGACTCCCTCGACACTTTTTTCCACCGCAAGATAGCAGACATCCACAACAGCTTCAACACCCAGACAGCCCCAACAGACAGCAACACAACAGACTCTCCGCACACCATCGACCACGACCCCCTGCTAGCCTGGACCAGCGTGAGCATCGATGACACCATCAAGACCATGAGCACAATCCACTCCTGCTCCCCGTCAGACCCATTCCCGCACCACATCTTTAACAAAGCCAGCAGCTCCATCGCACCCCACCTGTGCAACGTCATCAATCTCTCCCTCGAGACCACGACCTTCCCAGAGAGCTGGAAACACGCTGAGATCAACGCCCTACTCAAAAAACCCAAGGCAGACCCTAGAGATCTCAAAATCTTCCGGCCCATCTCTCTGCTCCCGTTCCCGGCCAGGGTCATCGAGAAGATCGTCAGACAGCTAACCCGATACCTCGAAGAAAACAGAATCCTGGACCCTTCCCAGTCAGGGTTCCCCAGCAACCACAGTACCGAGAGCGCCCCCATCGCCGCCACCAACGACATCAGGACCCTGCTGGACAATGGTGAGACCGCAGCCCTCATCCTCCTGGACCTCTACGCTGCCTTTGACACGTCTGCCACCGCACACTACGCGCATGCCTCCACGCCGTAGGGATCAGAGACAAAGCCCTGGAATGAACCACCTCCTTCCTCTCCGGCAGAACCCAGAGCGTCCGCCTCCCCCATTCCGATCCAAAGCCTCCGAGATCATCTGCGGTGTACCCCATGGATCCTCCCTCAGCCCGACACTGTTCAACATTTACATGGCCCCGCTCTCACTTGTCGCCCGACAGCACGACCTCAACATAATCTCTTACGCCGACGACACTCAACTAATCTTCTCCCTCACCAAGGACCCCATCATCGTGAAAGCCAACCTCCACGAAGGTATGAAGGCTGTCGCCGACTGGATGAAGATCAGCCGACTGAAGCTGAACACGGACAAAACGGAGGTCCTCATCCTCGGCACCAACCCTTCAGCCTAGGACGACTCCTGGGGGCCGACGGCACTGGGGTCAGCCCTGACACCCACTGACCACGCATGCAACCTGGGAATCATCCTCGACTCAACACTCTCCATGAGCAAGCAAGTCAACGCCGTCTCCTCCTCCTGCTTCAACACCCTCCGCATGCTCCGCAAGGTCTATAGGTGGATCTTGACAGATACAAGAAGAACAGTCACCCAGGCCCTCGTCAGCAGCAGACTCGACAACGGAAACGCCCTCTACGCGGGAGCTCCTACCAAGCTCATCAAACAACTGCAACGCATCCAAAACGCCTCTGCACGATTTATCCTCGACGTACCACGCCACGGCCACATTACCCCCCACCTGAGAAACCTGCACTGGCTGCCAGTCAACAAGAGGATATCCTTCAAGCTCCTCATCCACGCACACAAGGCACTCCACAAGACCGGCACAGCCTACCTCAACAGAAGACTTTCCTTCTACATCCCCAACCGCCAGCTCCGCTCTGTCGACCTTGCACTCGCCACCGTCCCGCGCATCCGAAGAACAACCACCGGTGGGAGATCCTTCTCCCACCTCGCCGCCAAGACCTGGAACACCCTCCCACTGAGCCTATGACAGACCCAAGACCTGCTGACCTTCAGGAGGCTACTCAAGACCTGGCTGTTCGATCAGTAGCGGCCCACCCCTCCCAGCGCCTTGAGACCCTCACGGGTATGTAGTGCGCTCTACAAATGTTGATTGATTGATTGATTGAACATCCCTATTCCCTTAACACAGTACTTTTTCAACACACTAAGAGGAACCCTTTTGCGATTAATATGGGCGGGAACCTGTCCCCTTATTCGTTGGGACAACACTAACACTCTCTTATGAGTGCGGGGGTCTATGTGTCCCTGACCTACATTTATATTATCTAGCAGCTCAATGCCATTACACATACCGTTTGTACCATCCTGACACCCGAATACCTTATTGATGCCCTGAAAGAGTGGTTCTTCAAAGAATCAGCCACACCCAGATTCTACCCAAGGGAATCCCATTCGACGATATGGACATACAAACGGTGTCCTTTACCTGTTGGGCATGGCGCCGTATGCACGGCACATTGGGAGGTGGCCCCCTCTATTCCAATGCCATCCCGCTGCATGACAACCCTTGGCTCCCTCTCGCTAGGGAAAAACTAGTCCAAGGCACCCTTCATAGGTATGACCTCCACACTATGGGGGACTCGTTCCCTGATGGGCATGTTAATCCCCTTTTGGAGGGACCATGGGATAGGGATATTCTATACATGGACCAATTTATTTTCAGGAGACTGCGCAACAAGTTACGATCACTCCACCCTTCCTATCCACTCCCTCCTGACGATTTTGCCCCACTGACAATCTCGACTACCGAGTGAGGACGCATTATTATTAGACTATATAGATCCGGTCTTGAACTAAAACCCAACACTACCAATAGAGTGCTTAAAGTTTGGGCGACAGAACTCCGGATGAAAATCAATGTCAAAATATGGGCATACTGCTGCACACAGATGCAGCACATTTCTATCTGTCAACCCCACAAATTGTTACACTTTACATTTTTACATCAATATTATATATCCCCATCCGATATTGCTAAGTTTGACTATACCAGATCTGATGCCAGAAAGAAGCAAGTGGCATTTAGAGCATGGAATAAAATTGAGGTTAAAGAGTTAGAAAGAGTTAGAAAATCTATTGAATGTTACTCTTCCACATTTATCGATAGATATAGAAAAGGCGACCACCCAATACTCTAAATGGCTTGAAGCTGCCGGTGACAAGTTAGCGCCGAAAAAACTATTATATTCTAATAGAGTACGGCCTTCTGCTCCGTGGTATGGACAGGAATTAAAAGATCTTAAACTGAAATGCAAATTACTAGAGAGGAAGTGGAGAAAAGGATATAAAGCCTTGGAGAAAGAGGCATATAGATTAAGTTTAGTGGCATATAAACAAGTTCTCCAAGCGGCGAAGAAAACATTCTTCGCAATCGAATAAACTCTGCTATAAATTCAGCCAAAGAACTTTTTAAAATGGTAATCAGCCTGGCATACCTTGGCCCTCCCAGTATACCCTCGAGCCAGGAGCTCTGTGATATAATAGCCAAATTCTTATACAGTAAGGTGGAGACTATTTTTACTACATTTAATGGCCCTACTACAGATGGGAAACTAGATGTTGAAGAGAGGTAGAAATTACGCGTAGGTTCATATCTTAGTTTAGATGAATTTACGCCTCTTCTTACTAGTGAGACCTATAAGTTATTGATGTCCACTAAATCAGGCTCTCCTTATGATCTATGTCCAGTAGCAGCCTTAAAACTAGCCCCAGAACCAATTACGATATCATTGACCACGATCATAAATGCCATGTTTAGGCAAGGATATTTCCCGATAGCCTGGAAATCCGCATCAATCCTGCCGCTACTTAAGAAACCTAACCTAAACCCGAAGGATCCTAATAACTTTCGACCCATTTCACGTATCCCTTTGCCAGCCAAATTAGCTGAGAAAAGTATGAATGCACAACTTACTACATACTTACTGGAAGCTCAAGGATTGGATCCAACTCAATATGGGTTTAGAGCGGGCCATAGTACCGAGTCCGCGTTGTTAAAATCTACAGAGGAAATTAGAATCGCATTAGATCAGGGAGGCAAGGCCGCAATGATCATGCTCGATCTGTCGGCGGCCTTCGATACGGTCCATCACGATTTGTTGATGGACCGGTTGTGGGAATGTGGAGTACAAGGCAAAGCATGGGAACTCTTGAAGTCCTTCCTCTCAGACAGAAAACAGACAGTGTCTCTCGGCACTTTCTGTTCTAAACCGTTTTCACTGCCTTGCGGGGTCCCACAAGGTTCCTCGCTTAGTCCAACATTGTTTAACGTTTATGTGTCCTCTCTTGCCCCTTTGATCAGGTCATTTGGATTTGATCTTACATCTTATGCAGATGACACTCAGATTGTGGTGTCTCTGCAACCAGGGCAAGAGAGGGGGACAGAATTACGTTTTCATGATTGCATGGACGCAGTGGGTATATGGACGGCCCAGAACTGTTTAAAACTCAACGCAAGCACGACGGAGGTCATTTTGTTTGGGAACGATCCTAAGTTCTGGACCCCAAGTTGGTGGCCGGTTTCACTGGGCTCACTTCCAACTCCCTCCAGGAAAGTAAAGAATCTGGGAGTTTTGATTGATGATAGGCTCCAGTTTGAAGATCAAGTCAATTCAGTTGTCTCGGCTACCACATTTGTCTTGAGAACCTGTAAGAAGATTTTACAGTATCTTCCCAAGGAAAATCAACGCACTATAGTGACTGCATTGACTATGACCAGGCTGGACTATTGCAACAGCCTTTATTGTAATATCCAGGAGCGCCTGTTGCATAGATTACAACTTCTTCAAAACTCGGCAGCCAGATTACTTACAGGGACACCTAAATTTGCCTCTGTTTCTGGTGACATTAGAAGACTCCACTGGCTGCCTGTTAAGAAACGGGTGCAGTTTAAGTCACTTTGCACCGTTTTTAAAGCTCTTCACGAGAATGGCCCAGAACATCTAAAGCAGCAGTTTAAGTGGGATGTTCCAAATAGACCACTGCGATCCCTAGGAGCTAAATTGGTAGCAGTTCCAGCCTTCAAAAAAACTGGCTGGGGAGGCAGGAGTTTTCGGGTGGGGGCAGCCAAAGCTTGGAATGCCCTCCCGTTTCAACTTCGTAACAACATGGATCTCATGGCTTTTAGGAAAGCCTTAAAAACCTGGATGTTTAATGTGTAATATGTGGTTTCTTTTTTGGTGAGCCTTTTTCGGGAGGTTCTTTGTAGATAGCGCCAGGACACCTTCGGGTAACAGTTTGCGCTTTAGAAATATTATAACATAACATAACATAACATGCTTGTGCTAAGTGCCAAGATGCGGGAGCTGACTTTGCACACCTCGCCTGGACCAGCTCTATAGTACAGGCTTTCCGGGTTGACGGTGTTCGAACAGATCTCAGCTTGCACCTTGTCCACTAATGGCATTATTGGGATATACCCTCAAGGTGCCATGCTGCGCCCAGAGTTTGGTGTCCATGGCGCTGCTACTGGCTAAAAGAGTGGTAGCACTGCGATGGGGTAGTGCTTGTCCCCCAACAGCTTCGGGATGGCTGGAGAGTATGTGTCATTGCTAGAAAGTAGGGGAGGATTATGCACAAATGCAACCCCTGATCTCACATCCCAAAAACTTCTGGGCCCCTTTCCAGGCCAACCTGTCATCTATAGAGTGGAATGAAATACAGCTCAGCATTCACGTCACTGTATACATGTCTCTGTGCTATCTGATGCCTAGAGTATCACAATGACTAGTGCCATCCGGTTGAAGCATAGTTAATACTCTGAAATATTTGTAAATGGAATATTACATGTCCAAATGAAATGTTACATGTTCAAATAGGATGGTCGAACTTTATTTTTTCATATAGTATTTGACAAGTGTGATGTGCATACATTGTTGCTATTAATTTGAAATGCTCAATAAAAAGTAGAAAAAAAAGGATGTGTGAGTCTGTCATCCAATGTACAAACTCAACTCAACTCTATGCTACTCCCCTCTACAACACTGTCCTCCAGTCTATACCAGTGTATGTCACAGTAGTTTATTCTATGCCACTGTATGCCACTTTGACACTCTATGCCCCTCCACTCTACCAAAGATTACTCCACTGCATGCTACTCCACTGTACAACCCTGTACTACAGTGTCAATGCGTAGACCATAATATTTAGTATACCCTAAGGGAACCGGATGTAAAATCTTGTGGAATGATGTAAAACATCTGAAAAGATACCGTAGCCTGCTATAAAATAAAAGACAACTTCAGGTGGTCAATGGCTAAAGCGTAACCCATGGAACGTATGCGGATCGGAGATATTGCAGCAACGCATAAGCTTTAATATTTGGGTATCCCCATAGTAAACGATGTTGGAAAGCAAAAGGAACGCCGCTATTTGGCACGGAAGTACTGTGCTCACACATCCAACATAAGACTATGTCAAATTGAATCCTGGTAAGTTCTATCCCAAGAAACACAGGGGATACCGAATATTATAGGCGGTATGGACCATTATATATGGTATCCCCTAAGGGAACCGGACGTACAATCTTGTGGAATGATGTAAAAAATGTGAAAAGATACTGTCTTCTGCTATCAAATAAAAGACAATTTCAAGTGGCCGATGGCTAAAGGGTAACCCATGAAACGTAGGGGATACGAGATATTACAGCAATGCGTGAGCCATAATATTTGGTATCCCCATAGTAAACGATGTTGGAAAGCAAAGGGAAGGGAGCTATTTGGCATAGAAGTACTGTGCTCACACATCCAACATAAGACCATGTCAATTTGAATACTGGTAAGTTCTAACCCCAGAATCACAGGGGATACCGGATTTTATAGCCCGTATAGGCCATCATATACGTTATCCCCTAAGGGAACCGGATGTACAATCTTGTGGACTGATGTAAAAAAAATTGAAAAGTTAATGTAGTCTGCCATCAAGTAAAAGGCGACTTCAAGTGGTCAATAGCTAAAGGGTAACCCATGAAACGCAGGGGATACAAGATATTACAGCAATGCGTGAGCCATAATATTTAGTATCCCCTAAGGGAACTGGATGTAAAATCTTGTGGAATGATGTAAAACATCTGAAAAGATACCGTAGCTTGCTATCACATAAAAGACAACTTCAGGTGGTCAATGGCTAAAGCGTAACCCATGAAACGTATGTGGATCCGAGATATTACAGCAATGCATGAGCTACAATATTTGATATCCCCATAGTAAACGATGTTGGAAAGCAAAAGGGAGGGTGATATTTGGCATAGAAATACTGTGCTCACCCATCCAACATAAGACCATGTCAAATTGAATACTGGTCTGTTCTAACCTAAAAAACATAGGGGATACCAAATATAATAGTCGGTATAGGCCATAATATATAATATCACCTAAGGGAACCGTACGCACAATATTGTGGAATGATGTACAAAATGTGAAAAGATACTGTAGTCTGCTATCAAATAAAAGACAATTTCAAGTGGTCAATGGCTAAAGTGTAACCCATGAAACGTAGGGGATACGAGATATTACAGCAATGCGTGAGCCATAATATTTGGTATCCCCATAGTAAACGATGTTGGAAAGCAAAGGGAAGGGAGCTATTTGGCATAGAAGTACTGTGCTCACACATCCAACATAAGACCATGTCAATTTGAATACTGGTAAGTTCTAACCCCAGAATCACAGGGGATACCGGATTTTATAGCCCCTATAGGCCATCATATACGTTATCCCCTAAGGGAACCGAATGTACAATCTTGTGGACTGGTGTAAAAAAAATTGAAAAGTTAATGTAGTCTGCTATCAAGTAACAGGCGAATTCAAGTGGTCAATAGCTAAAGGGTAACCCATGAAACGCAGGGGATACAAGATATTACAGCAATATTTAGTATCCCCTAAGGGAACTGGATGTAAAATCTTGTGGAATGATGTAAAACATCTGAAAAGATACTGTAGCTTGCTATCACATAAAAGACAACTTCAGGTGGTCAATGGCTAAAGCGTAACCCATGAAACATATGTGGATCCGAGATATTACAGCAATGCATGAGCTACAATATTTGATATCCCCATAGTAAACGATGTTGGAAAGCAAAAGGGAGGGTGATATTTGGCATAGAAATACTGTGCTCACCCATCCAACATAAGACCATGTCAAATTGAATACTGGTATGTTCTAACCTAAAAAACATAGGGGATACCAAATATAATAGTCGGTATAGGCCATAATATATAATATCACCTAAGGGAACCGTACGCACAATATTGTGGAATGATGTACAAAATGTGAAAAGATACTGTAGTCTGCTATCAAATAAAAGACAATTTCAAGTGGTCAATGGCTAAAGTGTAACCCATGAAACATAGGGGATACGAGATATTACAGCAATGCATGATCCATAATATTTGGTATCCCCATGCTAAATGATGTTGGAAAGCAAAAGGAAGGGTGCTATTTGGCATAGAAATACTGCGCTCACCCATCCAACTTAACACCATGTCTAATTTAATCCTGGTAAATTCTAAACCAAGAAACACGGGGGATACCACATATTATAGCCGGTATAGGCCATTATATTTGGTATCCCCATTGTAAGCAATGTTGGAAAGCAAAAGGAAAGGTGGTATTTCCCTTGGGAATACTGTGCTAATCCATCAAACATAATACTATGTGAAATTGAATACTGGTAAATTCTAACCCCAGAAACACAGGGGATAACAGATATTATAGCCGGTATAGGCCATTATATGGGGTATCCCTTAAGGGTACTGGATGTAAAATCTTCTGGGATTCATGTACAAAATCGGAAAAGATACTGTAATCTGCTATATAATAAAAGGTAACTTCAACTGGTGAATGGTGAAAGGGTAACCTATGAAACATAGGGGATAAGAGATATTACAGCAATGTGTGAGCCATAATATTTGGTATCCCCATGGTAAATGATGTTGGAAAACACTAGGAAGGGTTATAATCAGCATATAAATACTGTGCTCACCCATCCAACATAAGAGAATCTGTGGTATCCCCTAAGGGAACCGGACATACAATCTTGTGGAGTTCTGTAAAAAATGTGAAAAGCTGCTGTAGTCTGCCATCAAATAAAAAACAACTTCAAGTGGCCAATGGCTAAAGGGTACATCATGAAACGTAGGGGATACGAGATATTACAGCAATGCGTGAGCCATAATATTTAGTATCCCCTAAGGGAACCGGATGTAAAATCTTGTGGAATGATGTAAAACATCTGAAAAGATACTGTAGCCTGCTATCAATTAAAAGACAACTTCAAGTGGCCAATGACTAAAGGGTAACCCGTCAAATGTAGGTGATACAAGATATTACAGCAATGCTTAAGCCATAATGTTTGGTATCCCATAGTAAACGATGTTGGAAAGCAAAAGGCAGAGTGATATTTGGCATAGAAATACTGTGCTCACCCATCCAACATAAGACCATGTCAAATTGAATACTGGTATGTTCTAACCTAAAAAACATAGGGGATACCAAATATAATAGTCGGTATAGGCCATAATATAAGATATCACCTAAGGGAACCGTACGCACAATCTTGTGTAATGATGTACAAAATGTGAAAAGATACTGCAGCCTGCTATCAAATAAAAGACAACTTCAAGTGGTCAATGGCTAAAGTGTAACCCATGAAACCTAGGGGATACAAGATATTACAGCAATACGTGAGCCATAATATTCGCCATCCCCTTAGTAAATGATGTTGGAAAGCAAAAGGAAGGGTGCTCTTTGGTATAGAAATACTGTGCTCCCCCATCCAACATAAGACAAAGTCAAATTGAATCCTGGTAACTTCTAACCTGAGAAACGCTGGGGATACCAAATATTATAGGCCGTATAGGCTATTATAATTGGTATTCCGTCAGGGTACTTGAGGCAAAATCTTGTGGAATTATGTACAAAATGTGAAAAGATACTGATGGCTGCTATCAAACAAAAGGCAATTTCAACTAGTAAATGGCTAAAGGGTAACCCATGAAACATAGGTGATACAAGATATTACTGTAATACGTGAGCCCATAATATTTGGTATCCCCATAGTAAATGATGTTGGAAAGCAAAAGGAAGGGTGCCATTTGCTATACAAATACTGTGCTCCTCCATCCAACATAAGGCGATGTCAAATTGAATCCTGGTAACTTCTAACCCGAGAAACGCTGGGGATACTAAGTATTATAGGATGGATAGGCTATTATAAGTGATATCCCCTAAGGGTACCGGAGGCAAAATCTTGTGGAATGATATACAAAATGTGAAAAGATTCTGTAGTCTGCTATCAAATAAAAGGCAAATTCAATTGGTCAATGGCTAAAGGGTAACCCATGAAATATAGGGGATACAAGATATTATGTCAATGCGTGACCCATAATATTTGGTATCCCCTTAATAAATGATGTTGGAAAGCAAAAGGAAGGATTTTATTTGGTATAGAAATTCTGTGCTCTCCCAGCCAACATAAGGCGATGTCAAACTTAATCCTGGTAACTTCTAACCCGAGAAACACTGGGGATACCAAATATTATAGGCCGTATAGGCTATTATATTTGGTATCCCCTATGGGTACCGGATGCAAAATCTTGTGGAATGATGTACAAAATGTGAAAAGATACTGTAGCCTGCTATCAAACAAAAGGCAATTTAAACTTTTCAATGGCTCAAGGTTAATCCATGAAACATAGGGGATACGAGATATTACAGCAATGAGTGAGCCATAATATTTGTATCCCCAAATTAAATGATGTTGGAAAGCAAAAGGAAGGGTGCCATTTGCTATACAAATACTGTGCTCCTCCATCCAACATAAGGCGATGTCAAATTGAATCCTGGTAACTTCTAACCCGAGAAACACTGGGATACCAAATATTATAGGCCGTATAGGCTATTATATTTGGTATCCCCTATGGGAACCAGATGTAAAATCTTGTGGAATGATGTAAAAATGTAAGAATTAATTGTAGTCTGTTATCAAACAAAAGGCAACTTCAACTGGTCAATGGCTAAAGGGTAACCCATGAAACATAGGGAATACAAGATATTACAGCAATACGTGGGTCATAATATTTGGTATCCCTATAGTAAACCATGTTTTAAAGCAAAAAAAGAGTGCTACTTCGCATAGCAACACTGTGCTCCCCCATCCAACATAAGACTATATCAAATTAAACCCTGGTAATTTCCAACTCGAGAAACACAGGGGATACCAAATATTTTAGGCCGTATAGGATATTATATTTGGTATCCCCTAAGCGTACTGGATGTAAGTTCCTATGGAATGATGTACAAAATGTGAAATGGACCCGCGATCTCATTGCCATCACCTGGGGGAAGCCTGCTGACCACGGGTGAAGCGTTACCTGCTCGCCCCAACGCGCTAAACTCTTCGAGCTACAGGACTGCTCCCGTGCGAAGGGAGCCATTGAGGGTGACACCGCTTCATCTACAACGTTGGAACTCCAAGTCCAAGAAGCCCCTGCGCACCACCCACGCCTCTTAAGGCGCTCTACACTCCCGCTGACCGGGACGTGTCTGGGCGAAGCCCGGACCAACGGCGGGCCCGTCCTTGCCCGTCATTGCCAGGAAGAGGCAGGGCAGGGCCACCCCCCTTGCCTTCGCATCTAGGACTAAGTCGGCACCGAAAGTCGCTTTCAAGGGTACTGTGTACATTGGCTCATCTCATCTTTTGTCTGTTTCTCTTTTATTTATTTTTTATTTTATTTTTGTCTGAGCCTACACGAGAGGTTACCTTACTGACTCTGTGGACTTTGTTCTTACTGGACTGCTGAGGATCTTCCATTTGCTCCTACTTCCACAAAACCGTTATTGCCCTGTTGTTGAAGGCCACAGATTCAGAGACGCATTTTGTGAAAGTACTTTAAGCATTTGTGGCACTAGTGGTTACTATCTATTGAGGGAGCACTATGGGGAAAAGGAAAGGGGGGCGTGGCTTGGCAGCCGACGGGCATGGACGCGTGAGCCAAGAGCTCCGCATCCAGCCCGGCCAAAATCCTGTGAAGCGTGGTGCCCCGGCGCTCCGGAGCTCCTGGAGGGCTTCCCCCACCTGGTCTGTGCCCCTGGAGCGGACCGAGAGCAAGGATCGCGGCGCCCAGAGCTGGAGCCGCGACTACAAACGCGGCGGAAGCGGGTGGCGGCCGGCCATCTTGGGCGGCCTGCGAGGGGACGGGCAGCCGCGGCCCACAGTACACTGGAGGCCGCCCGGAAGTGCGGGGAACCTGGCTGGCAAATCCAGAAGTGCCGGTCGAACGCTGGTGGGCAGCGGAAGGAGGCGGAGAATACCCGCAGCGGGAGGTTCGGCGCGGCGGATCCCTGGCTGGCACTGGCAGCGGAGGCTGCACGGTGGTGGAGCGGCGCACAGGAGGAAGGAGCTGGGCTTGCGGTGGGGGCGAGGACCCTGGCGCCGGAGAGGAGACAGCGGACTCGGCGGATCTGGTAGGCGGACGGGGCCACGAGGGAGACGACTGTTCCTGCGGGAGACACTGTGGTGCGGAGCTGTCTGACCTGGGGCGGCAGGCCTGAGGAGCTGATTTTAGGATAGATCCCCCGACCCAGCGGAGACTGCGGCCACTGGTGTGCGGTGAGGGCCTAGCACATCGTGGTGCCCCAGGGAGGACGGCGGGGACACCCCGGCTGGGGAATTGACCGGAGGCAGTGCGAAGAGGGTCCCTGCAGAGGTCGTGGGGCACGCTGGGCCCGGGTGCTGGCCGCTGCCCCGGGGACTAGGCCTTACGCCGGATTACGAGAGTCAGGCTCCGAAACATGGGCAAACCGCGTCCCAAGCTGGGAGGGAACCCAGCGGATCCGGCGGGGGACACTGTCGCTGGCCGGGAGGGCGGAACGAGTGCGGACGCCGCGGTGGGCCTCCAACAACGGCAGCTGGAACAAATCCTGCAGGCCATAGCGGACACGAAGTCGGCGTTGCAGGCTGACATTGCCCAAGTGTTCACGGATCTGGGGCTGCTTCGGGTGGACCACAGGAAGCTGGCGGATAGGGTCAAGCAAACGGAGGACAGATTGGACTCGATGGCTCCAGCCCAGAAGGTGACGGAGGGCCAGACGGCGGATCTCCTGCGGAGGGTCGTGGTACTGGAAAAGAGGGCCGAGGACGCGGAAGGGCGTAACCGCCGCAATAACATTCGAGTGGTGGGGCTGCCGGAAAAGATTGAAGGGGGTGACATGCTGACCTTTCTGGAGACCTGGCTGCAGGAGGTGGTGGCGCCGGAGGGGCTCACGCGGTTCTACACCTTGGAGAGGGCGCATAGGGTGCCTGCTCTTCCCCCGGATCCGGGCCGTCCACCCCGGCCGGTGGTGGCCCGACTGCTGCACTACAGGGATCGAGACATTATCCTACAGAGGGCTCGGACGATGGGCCCCTTCCAGGTGCAGAATGTCCCGGTTTCCATTTACCCGGACTATCCCATGGAGGTCCAACGCAGACGCTCCTCCTTTCAGGCGGTGAAGAAGGCGCTACGGGAGGAGGGGCTGCAGTACTCCTTGTTGTTCCCGGCCCGCCTCAGAGTGGTACTGGACGGTGTGACATCCTTCTTCACTGACCCCGCAGCGGCCTGGAGTTGGCTGGAATCGGCCAGGACCCGCGCAGCGGCGCACACGGATGGAGAGAGACTGCCGGGAGCGCTGGCAAAGCCCCGTCGCAGCAGACGTAATAAAGCACGGCAGACGAGGGTCCGCTCACCCAGTGCCTCCCAGATGGTGTTGGAGCGGCGGGCTGCTCTGCGAGCGGTCTCCGTGATCTCCGGGGCGGTGGCCTCCCAGCCCAGCGAGGATTCAGGCTCCCGGAAGGGCACTGAGGACTCCCACTCTGATGGCGCTGAAGAGGAGGCGGAGATGATACCTGATGTTACTCCTGGGACTGCTGATGAGTTGCTGGACGCTTGAAGGTTTGGGGCGCTTTCGGGCCCTGGTCTGGAGGGCACAGACAGTGTGGAGCTGGGGTGTTTTGAAAGTGAGGCCGGGCTGGGCCATGCGGGGTTAGGGGGGGAACTGATATGATATGGGATGGGGCTCTGCGGCTGGTCATGAGGGGCCTGGAGGGGAGAGTGGGGGGGCCTGAAAGGAGCGGAGCGCTGGGGGTGAACTGGTTGAGACTGGGCAGGGATGCTTTGATGAGGACTATCGTCAAGCCCGTCTGGCAGTGAGCCGCCACCTCAACCTCACGGACATAGTGAGACCCTGGTGGCTACCAGAGAGTTTGGTTGCTGTTGGGGGTAGTATTTGGATGGGTTACTGCGGTTTAGCACCTGTTCTGGGGAGGGGAGGGAGCTCGGGGAGTCGGGTGGTTGCGGGGTTTATGGGGTTTGACAGTGTGCCTCGGAGGGCCCGAAATGGGTGGTTGGTTCAACGATGGGATGGGGACCCCACCTGAATTGCGATTTATGACTTGGAATGTGAGGGGGCTCACCTCTATGGTGAAGAGACATAAAGTCCACGCGTACTTAGTACTTAGAGGGGTCCAGGTGGCATTCCTCCAAGAAACCCACTTAGATAGAGAGGAGGGCAAGGCGCTGCATAGACGCTGGAGGGGTCAATTGTATTACACAACTTTCTTGAAGTTTGCCCGGGGTGCCCTGATCTGGGTGAGGGCGGGGGTCCCTTTCCAGCCTTTGAGGACGATAGTGGACCCGGAGGGCAGGTTTGTGGCAGTGCAGGGGCGGCTGGATGGGAGGGATATAGCTTTGTGTAGTGTGTATGCCCCTAATGTGGACCAGGCCGCGTTCTTTTCCAGACTGTCGGGTCAGCTGGCGGAGTATTTAACGGGGCCGGTGGTGTTGGGTGGAGATTACAATTCAGTGATGGATGTTGAGATGGACAGGTCCCATCCGCCACTTGCACAGTCGGTGGTTTGTCGGGTGGCCAAAAGTAGGCAGGCCTGGCAGGCTACTTGGGGCTTGGTGGACACGTGGCGTACCCACCACCCACAAGACAGGGATTATTCATTCTACTCGGCCCCTCACGAGTTGCACGTCCGATTGGATGGCATATTATGTTCACCGGATGTTCAGCCTCTGATGCGGCATAGTGAATATTTAGCCAGGACCATATCGGACCATAACCCCTGCGTGGGGATGCTGCAATGGTCCAGGCAGAGGCAGGCGATTCCTACTTGGCGCCTTAACCCCTTGCTGCTAGAGGACCCGGTATTCCGGGCTGAGGTTAGACTGTGTAGTACAGTACTTTGGGCATAATTCAGGGACGGCGGCGAGCCGAGCGACGGAATGGGACGCGTTTAAGGCGGTCGTCCGCGGGGTTTGCATCTCATCCACGGCCGGGATGCGGAAGGCCTTGTTAAAAGAGGTGGACAGAGCGGAGGCACGGTTGCGGGTGGCGGAGCGGGCGCATCAGGAAGGGGACGGCGAGGTGACTACGGTTGTAGAGGCGCGGGAGAGCGTGGCGGTCCGAATGGAGCAGCTTCGTTGTTACGATCATAAAACTTATCTCGTGCGAGCGCAGGCAGAAAGGGATAAGGTTGGATCCCTCCTGGTGTGGTTGGCGAACCCGGCGGCGCGCGGTGATTCAATACTCTCCCTGGTAGAGGAAGGGGGGGTGCCGGTCTATTTCCAGGTGGGGATTAATATGCGGTTCGCCAGCTATTATGCTGGGTTATATGATAGTACTATGGAGCGGGAACCTGAAGGCCTGGTTGATTTTTTGTTGGAAGCCCGCCTGCCTCGATTGGATCCGGACATTGGGAAAGACCTTGGGGGCATGATATCGCTGAGCAAGATCCGAGGGGCAATTAGGCATATGGCCCGTCGAAAGACCCCGGGGGCGGATGGTTTGCCCGTCGAGTTTTATGCGGCCTACCCGGATCTGCTGGCACAGCAGCTGCAGGCCCTGTATAGCGAGGCATGGGGGTTGGGGCAGTTGCCCGCCTCCGCTCGGGAGGCGATCGTGATACCTTTGCTGAAACCCGGTGGGGAGGCGGGTGCGCGCACAGAGTACCGCCCGCTCTCTATGCTGACAGTGGACTACAAAATTCTGAGCAGAGTGTTGGCGTCGCGCCTCTTGACCCATATGACCGCCTTGATCCACCCGGATCAGGCAGGCTTCATTCCACGGCGCAGCACGGCCACCTCTATTCGGCGGCTGCTGCGGGTGATGGAACTGGACCGAGATGAATACCCGGAGGCCTGCACACTGTCGGTCGACTTGGAAAAGGCCTTTGATAGTGTGGAGTGGCCATATTTGTATCGAGTGCTGCGGGAGTTCGGTCTGGGGGAGGACTTTGTACGTTGGACCACCTTGCTATATAGTGGTGCCACGGCCCGGGTGAAGACGGGGGCTACTATTTCGGCCTCATACCACGTGCGGAGGGGGACGAGGCAGGGCTGTTCTCTCTCCCCCTTGTTGTTCGCGCTGGCTGTTGAACCTCTGGCGGCTCACGCCCGACGGGGATGCGCCTATTCCGGAGTCTCCCTGAGGGGGGACGCCCATTATATCTCCCTGTATGCAGATGACCTGCTGCTGTTTTTGAGGGATGCGACTGATGCGTTAAGTGGAGCGGTCGCCCTGTTGAAGGAGTTCGGCCGCATGTCCGGACTGAAGGTCAATTGGGGTAAGACGTGTTTGTTTCCGTTGTCACAGGGCGGCGGGACACCGCAGACGGGGGGACGAATCCGGTGGGAAGGCAGCTGTTTGCGCTACCTGGGGGTTAACATTTATCATACACAGGCAGATTTGTTGGAAGGGAATGTTGGCAGAGCACTTCGCGGTCTGCGGGGTAGTATGGGGTTTTGGAGTATACTCCCGCTCTCGTGTGCCGGGAGGGTGGCGTTGCTGAAAATGGTGGTGCTGCCACGCCTTCTCTATTTTTTCCGCACACTTCCTATATGGATCCCGGCGTCGTATTTTGCGCGACTGCGGGCGCTTTCGACGGGCTTCATTTGGGGTTCGGGAAGGAGACGGGTGGCGCTCGCCACATTGCGGCGGCCACGAGCGGAGGGGGGCCTGGCAGCCCCCGATTTTGAATGGTACTATTTGGCGGCCCAACTTCAGTGGCTTACGCAGGCGGTGGCCCGGGAGTATAGAGGCCCGGAGGGCCCGCAGGACAGGCTGATCCCGCGGCATGTGCTGGCTTTTATGGTTCTCCAGCAGCGACTGGACTTAACTCAGCTAACCCTGGAGGAGCGTACACTACGGCAGTGTTGGAATAGGTGTCAGAGGCGGGCAGCCATAGTCCTCCCGTACACCCCTGAAATCCCCCTGGGGATGTGTACAGCGCTCCCGCATGGGGGTGATTGGTCCGGGCTAGCGATTTGGGAGGAGCTGGGAGTACAGATGGTAGGGGACCTATTCCGGGACGGTGTGTTACTGTCCTTCCAGGACTTGCAGGATGCCTACGGGCTCCCGCGGGGGGACTTTTTGCTTCATGCGGCCTTGGTGGCGAGCCTCCAGAAACACTGGAATATGGGGCTGTCGGAACCGCCGACTGCAGCGGGTTGCCAATATGTCATGATGGCAGCGGGGACGACCAAGGCCATTACTTGCCTGTATCGACGATTGTCGACGGAGGGCTTGCACCCTCTGGATGCTCTGAGGGGAAAGTGGGAAGCGGACCTCGGGAAAGCGATCCCTGAGACCACATGGTCCACGCTAGTGCGGAGGGCCTGGAAGGGAACAAGGAACGCACGGTTTCAGCTAGTTCAGTTTTTCACGTTACACAGGGCGTATCTGACGCCGGCCAAGGTCTTGCAATATTTCAGAGGGGCACACTCTCCATGTCCACGATGTGGAGGAGAGGGGGCAGATTTTCGCCACATGTTTTGGGCCTGTTCGCAGTTGGGCGACTATTGGGCTGAGGTAGTGGACTGCTTGAATCAGGTGACAGACCGCTCTATTACTCCAGAGATGGGGGCCTGCTTGTTGCTATGGTTCCCCCACACCCGTCGCACGAAGGTCACTAGCAAGTTCTATGATCTGGGGTTGATACTGGCCAAGAGAGAATTGACCATGCACTGGAAATCTAGGGGGGGGCCTAGCTTTTTGCGGTGGAGGGCAGCGTTAGTGAGATGGGCGGGGGCGGAGGGTATGCTCCGAGTGCAGTTGGCTCTTAGAAGAGACGATGAGAAGGCGCTAGCGACGGCCAGGGCATGGGAAGCGTTGGTGGTGGAACTCCAGGGGTTGATATCTGAGGTAGGGGACGGAGGGAGCACGTCGGATAGGCAAGAGGCGAGGGGGACTGGGGAATAAGAATTGATGGGAAGGAAGGAGGTCCCTGGACACATAACAGAGGCCTGGACAAGAGGGAAGATCTGCTTGCACAGAGAGGGATTGAGCGTCCGTACATGATTTCCTTGGAAGGAGGGGCACATCGGGGGAGAGGCAGGGGACAGAGGCACACTGTCATGGGGGTGGGGAGGGGTGGGAATGAGTTGGGGTTAGGAGGGACGATACTCCTTTTGGACACGGGGCCACGCTGTGTAATGAACAGTAATTGTTGATTTGGAAAACAATAAAAATGTTTCAACAAAAAAAAATGGGGAAAAGGAAAACTATGGAGGGCGGGGGAGGTAATGGGGGACCTCAAGCAGTTAAAGGGAAGAGGGCGATGAGGACACCTAAACACCAGGGCGGCAATTGTGTACTCGACCAGCTAGAAACCCTGATTAACGAGTGCAAGGTCATTCTAGAGGGGACCCAGACTGCGCCCAGCACCTCCGGTGTCCCAATAGATGGACCCCTGTTAAGCCCTGGACCACACTGCCCCCCAGTTTTTCCAACAATGTTTCAAAAGCAATCCCTCAAGAGGGCCCCTACAGTATCCAACAAGCCTGCATCAATAAAGGATACACCTCAACCTCATTTTACCTCCACTGATAGTACCGGTTCAAAAATTCTACCCTTAGAACCAGTAATCCACTGCGTGAACAGATTTTCACCCCTTGAGATCTTTAGTGCCCTTGAGATCTTTAGTGCCGATCAAAACGAAACTGAGACTATGTCATCCGCCCCTGGGTTGGTGGGTGATCTTGTGACAAACTGCTCAGAAAATGAATCAGAGTCCTCGGACACCAAATTGATCTTACAATCACTTAAAGATGAAATTGGAACACTGAAAACTATGGTGGAAGGTCTCACCACCCTAGTTAAAACGCTCTTAGGGGCAGTTCCGCCGTGCACCCAGCATGATATCCTTGCAAATAGCAATAATCCATCCCTCACATTTAACGATGTACCATTACAGAAACCAGTACCTTTTAGCAAAGGACATATCTCTAATAGCCTCATTACATCGCACTCAGCCACCTGTTCTACTTCCACCCATATACAAGCAAGAAACTACTCTTTAGCTACGAGAAAGAGCAGTTTTGACACCCCTATACAAGATAAGCTCATGAAGCTAGCGGCCCCACAGTATTCCTCAAACAGCCATAGAGCAACACAACGAGGGCAAGCTCAACTCCCTATGTTTGGAAGCCGAGACAAGCCGCACCTTCCAGTCTAGTTAACTAGAACTAGCCTGCAGCAACTTAAAACAATTCTCATGACCAATGTCCCGAAACTTAATATCAAGACTATCCACAAGAGCCCAGACTCCTTGATAAATAAAGTGACTCACTGGAATCGACATGTCAGGGGCTGTCGATCAGTGATTAGAAATGACATTCTAAGAGGACGGAGATATTCTTTACCGACACGCCAATTGGACAACATCGAGATTACCCTACCAGGGATGGAGACGGCAGAGAATCTCCTTGCTTTAGAATTTCGTACATTCGCCCGATGGGCCTTCCATCCAATTTAGACATCTCCCAAAACTTGAGCAGGTTAGAACACAAATCACACATAATATGTGGTATCCCCACAGTAAAATATTATGGAAAACACAGGGAAGGGTGCTATTTGGCAGGAAAATAATTTGTTCACAGAATGCCATGTCAAATTGAATGCTGGTAAGCTCTAACCCAAGAAATATAAGGGATACCAAATATTATAGCCCCAAAAAAGGCTATATATTTGGTATCCCCGAAAGGAACCAGATATTAAAGCTTGTGGAATCAAATAAAAAATGCAAAGAATTAGTGTAATCTACTATCATATAAATGGTAACTTGAATTAGTCAGTGGCTAAAAGTTAACTGTTGAAAAGTAGGGGATATAAGAAATTACAGCAATGCAGGAGTAGTAATGCCCGGTTACTCACCGGTAATATCCATTACTCCGAGTCCTGGTCTTCCCTTCCCATTCCTTAACAGTGAGCAGCTAGTCTGCTCCCCAGAAACCTAAAACCTAGCAGAGCTTTTCAGCACTTCCCCCAATATGGCGCCACCAATCCGGTGAGGATAAAGGGGGAAGTGCACAACATCACATCCTGAGAATACCAAAGAAACCCAGAAAACAAAAAAACAATCACCAGAAACAAAACCACAGGGAGGGAGGGAAGGGCACAGGAGTGGGACGGGTAGACCAGGACTCGGGAGTAATGAATATTACCAGTGAGTAACCGGGCATCACCTCCTCATCCTGTCTTCCCGTCCCATTCCTTAACAGTGAGCCCATACCCAAGCACACAGTGATTGTAAGAAAAAAAGACCAGAAAGTGTGTCAGGCAGGTCAATTTTAATGAAAAGAAAGCAGTACAAATCACAAACCATGTACAGCAGTCAAAACATAAGCTCCAAAAGCAGCCGAGGCCGCCATCCCCAACTGAAGACGATAATGAGAAACAAAAGCATGGGGAGAAGCCCACGTGGCAGCATTACAGATGTCATGCAAGGAGGCACCCTTGAACAAGGCCTAGGAGGAGAAGACACCCCAGGTGGACCTACCCTGGACCGAAGAAGGGAGAGGACAGTGAGCCAACTCGCAAGCCGACACAATAGCACCCTTAAGCCAACGAGACAAAGTGGACAAGGAAGGCTGAAGACCCTTCCCAGAGAGGCCGTAGGTGACAAACAAAGAATCAACCATCCTAAAATGCTTGGTCCGGTCCAAATAGATGCAGAGAATGGAGAACCACCTCCTCTGGGGAGGAGGGATGCTGAAAAAAGACAGAGAGAACAACATCCTCCTGACAGTGGAAAGAAGACAAAACCTTGGGCAGAAAAAACTGAGTAGGACGAAGAACAACCTTGTCAGAGCAGAAACGCAAAGGGGGGTGGGATGGAAACCATCAAAGCACCAAGCTCACCAACCTGCCACCTAGAAGTAATGGCCACGAGAAAAAGAACCTCAGCAAAAAGGAATCACAGAAAGGTCCACTGAGAGCAGAGGCTCAAAAGGGGGCCTGGTCAAGGCCTGGAGAACCAGGGTAAGATCCCAGGCTGGCACGAGAGAGTGAGAGACAGGCCGCTGAATCAAAAAACTCTGCAAGAGGAGAGCCACCAAAGGGGAGGTAGAAGAAAAAGAAGAACCCGGAACAGCCAGAATGGCAGCCCACTGCGCCCGGAGGGTGGAATCAGCGAGCCTCAGGATAAACCCATCCCGCAAGAAGTCCAGCACCCACACAGCAGCACAGGAGGAAGAAGACAGACCCTTACCAAGGCACCAGGAAGAGAGGTTCTTCCAATAACGGTCGTAGAACTTCAAGGTGGAAGGGCGCCTAGACAACTGGATGCACTGGGCAACCTCAACAGAACAACCCTGACCCAAACTCCCAGCCAGAGGCGGCGCAGGGAGGATAGGCGGAGAAGAGGAGCCCTCAGAGGGGAGGGACATTGGGGAAACTGCCAATGTGGGCACACTGACAGGGTCAGAAGAAGGAGAAACGAAGGCAGACAGGACCACTTCGGCACCACCAGAAGAACCTCCGCCTGGTCCGACTGAATCTTCTGGAGGACCTGGGGGATCAAGGCAAACGGCGGCAAGGCAAAAAGGAGACCCAGTGACCACAGAACGGAGAAAGCATCTATCGCCCAGGGCAGACGTGACGGAACGAGGCTGCAAAAATGAGGAAGTAGGGCAGACTCCTCCGAAGCAAACAGATCAAGCCAGGGAAGGCGGAACCAGAGGACAATCTGATCAAACAGAGCCTGGGACAGACACATCGTCACAGAGGAAGGGAACACCCTGCTCAGGGAGTCCGCAGGCCCATTCTCCCTCCCCGGAAGATAGACAGCCGTCAGAGACAAGAGACTCCGCTCGTCCCAAAGACCAATCTTCCTGGAAAGGAGAAACAGACTGGCACATGCCTCCCCTGATGATTCACATACGCACAAACAACCTGGTTGTCGTTTGAACAGAGACAGCATGGCCCAGAAAGAGAGGAACAAACCATAGCAGGGCCAACCAAACCGCCTGCAGCTCCTTCCAGTTGGAGGACTGAAGAGACTCGAACTGGTACCAATGACCCTGAGCCTTGGAAGCACCCAGGACCGTACCCCAACCCACGGCACTGGCATTGGTGGTCAACACAACCACAGCCGGAGGGGGAAGAAGGTCGAACCCCCGGGAAAGAGACACTTAGGGGACAACCACCAATGGAGAGCAGCCCGAATCTCTGATGTGATGGTAATATGAGCCTTGTAATCCGGAGAAGCAGGATCCCTGTGGGCCAGGACATGATGCTGGTGGGGATACAAATGCTGACAGGCCCAAGGGAGGAGATGCAGAGTGGAAGCCATCTCCCCTTGACTCCGTAACAAGAGCCAGGCAGAAACATGGGACTGGGACAGAACACAAGAAAGGTAACGGAACAAATTCAACTGTCTCTCCTGGGAGAGGTACACCATCCCCAGATCCATGCAGAACAGGGCCCCCCCCAGGAACTTCAGAGTCTGGGAGGGCAGCACGGAGGACTTTCGGAGGTTGATGAGGAACCCAAAGGACTCCAGAAGATGACACATCTGGTCCACATCCGTCAGAGCCTGAGAGTAAGAAGGTGAAACATTCAACCAATCATCCAGGTAGGGGAAAACCTGAAGACCCCTGGAATGTAGAATACCCACCAGAGGGGCCAAGAACTTTGTGAAAACCCGTAGCACCGCTGAAAGGCCGAAAGGAAACACTCAGAACTGAAAATGGCGAGAGTCCACAGCAAAACGGAGATACTGGTGATCCGCAGGATGGATAGGGACGTGAAGATAAGCGTCCACGAGATCCAGGGAAGCAAGGAAACACCCCGGCAGCACCAGATGCAGACCCGTTTTGAAAGAAAACAAAGTCCCGAGGCACCCGACCTCTCGCGGTACCAGGCAAGGGGGCGGATGCATAAAAGAGCGACCGACAGCACAAAAAAAAACCAGGAGGCAGGAACCCCAAAAGGACGCTCCGCGCCGTCAGGAAAGACAGAGAAACCCTGCCCGCTGGGACCTCGCCGGAGATGTGCGTGTGTATACCAGGTGAGGAGCCAGCAAAACGAAAAACAGGCACAAGCGATCGCTAGAGCGAGCCGCGAGGGAGGCACAGTAAATGCTCCCCACAGAACAACAACAAAAAGGGCGGCCGCTACAGCGGGCCACCACAAATATACATAAATCAATAGAAGGGACACTTACTCAACCCAGCAGCTCCGCTACGCAGAAAGGCAACTGACTAAGGCAGAAAAAAAGGAACAGGATGTGATGTAGTGAATTTCCCCCTTTATCCTCAACGGATTGGTGGAGCCATATTGGGGGAAGTTATGAAAAGCTCTGCTAGGTTTTAGGTTTCTGGGGAGCAGACTAGCTGCTCACTGTTAAGGAATGGGACGGGAAGACAGGACCTGGAGGTAATATGTGATATCCACACAGTAAAAGATGTTGGAAACCAGACCAAGTAGAGGGAGTATCCACCACCTTAAACCAAATAACATATTGAGGCTAAGGATATTTTTTTGCTTTCAGTTTTTTTTAAATTTGCAATGTTTCCCCTTGAATTTGGCATGCCCTTCATTTTGCACCTGAAGCAGCCGCCTAGTACACCTATAAACTCTTACCATAACTTTTATTTGTTAAAGTGAAGCTTGCACTGCAGGTATTTGAATGTCTGGATTCTCTTTGGGTTGTTGACAATTACACTGTTCATTGCCACTTATAACTTTTAGTGTTCCCAAGCCAGTCAGTCTTCTCTTTTAAACTACAAGAGCGCTTTGCATGCTGCAATTTTTCAGCCATACTGTCAATCTTAAAAGAGAAACTAAAAGTCCCTGAATGCTCAATGTAGACTAAAAAGTGAAGATTTACATCTCTCATAATAAAGAGAGACTTGACACTGGGGCTGCACCAGAAACAAAAATCATTTGGTTATGTTTACTATTCTGAAAGAGCCATGTGTTGGCACATGAAAATGTATTTGTGTAAAATGCCCTACATTCATTTGTAACAATTATGCTTCCTTTTAATAATCATTGTAGGAAATTACCATATTATGTGTGGTGTCCCTCCAGATTTTTCCCATATCTGCTTTGCTGGCTTTACAACTCTGTGCAATTTACCCCTGCTAGTAGAGTGCCTGTGCGCCCTCTTAGATATGGTTAATTTGGCTTATTCCTCATTGGAATATTTAACTTGCTTGGATGTCCCTACTATATGATATAGAAAGTGAACACAGGGTCTGGAAATGTAATGGCACTAGAGGACTGCAGTGCCTATAGTGCCATCAACTACAGCGGCAGGGCAAACATGGCTTCAGGCCTACCCTGTGTATTCCTGACTGCTGCACTGTAAAAATCTACTGTGCTTTCATTCAACAAAACGTTTTTTGTTAGGTAAAATCATTTCTTTTAAATATCAAAAAGTCACTCCTGTATAGGCCGTATAGCACACATTTAACATACCCTTATAGTGACTAGCACCCAAAAGCTATTTTTACTGTGAGAAGGCTCTTGCTATCCCAAAGGGAAACACTGGGAAGCGATTGTAAAAATAAATGTTGGTATCTCCAGTTAGGGTCCAGCTACAAAAATTATGAAACAACTATTTTCTATTAGTTATTAAAATCCCAACTCAATAGTGTGAAGTCGTATTTTTAATGAATATTAGGGAAAGGCATATTTTAGAAAGTAACATTTTCCCTGCTTGAAGCTGCTCGGGCTAATTTGCATTCTCTCATAAGCAGTGGCACAGCAGGAATAAGCCATGATGAATGGTATAAAAAAATTATCATAGGCCAGGTAAAATGGCTTGGGAATCAGCAGTTGTTTTTCTCTTCCCCTGGCAGTAAGACCAGTGGGGTTCGCCCAAGAACTTAATTTACTTCGAAGGGGTGTCCCCTGTAATAGGGGAATGTTTGGTAATACCTGGAAAGGTCCGGGCTTATGTCCTTATTAGACTGTCTCCAAATGCTTCCTCCAGAACTGGTATAGTGTGACCTCAGAGAAGGAGAGTGTTGATTTCCCTGGTCATACATCTGGGAGGGCAGTGCACACAGGGTCTGCATAAAGAGAAAAGGATTTCTCCATCTTGGATTTTGAGAGTGAGAGGGCATTGTGGGTTTGTTTACAGAAGGGCAAACAGGAACAGTTTTAAAAGCAGGTAGGGTTACCCCTAGGAATTTTTACCCATTCGCTTTGGGCGCCATTAGGAGCAATACACGGGTTGGTACCAACATTAATATGGAACCTCAAGACACCCTTTTTAATCACACTTTATGGACCTGTGGAAGAAGAGAACAGGACCGGACCTGATTTCTGTAACTAGAGCAGAGCCTTGAAGGATTGGACTTGCTTTCCCTTGTAACCTGGACAAAAAAGTAGACACCTATTGACCTGTATAGCTATAGGGACACAACAGGCTGCAAGAGGACTTTTCCATGAAGTGCCCAGCTGACCAATAACAACTGGACCTGACTTGGAAACTGCTGATGGCTTCTCCTGGAGTGAGTCTTGACTCAACTGTTGTTCCTCAGGTCCTGGAAACCTGAGCTGTGTCTAACTGCACTTGTCATACCACCTCTGAAAAGTTTGGACCGACAAGGTTTTAGATTTCCAGTTCTCAGGAGGACCGGAACACACAAACCCATTCTATCCACCCAAGGCATAGCCATGCTGGTTTGAAGAAAGTGGTTTCTCCCACTTGGAGCTTCGCTGCAGCAGCAAATCAGTGGGCCCTGAGCGATAAGGTACCGGGCCTCATGGAACTCATCGTCAGGATACAGCCTGGCGGCTAGATCCACTGAAGGATTTTGACTTCAATTTCAGAGACTGAGTCCCAAGGAAAAACTCTACTGTGGCCATTGACTAACAATGGTGTGTAATCCTTTTAAGTGCTATTATCACTATCACTGATTGTAGTTTCAAATCAGGTCCGGGTTTTCCAGGGAACACTCTGAGAGCCGATCACCATTGTTTGCTAGAACCGCCATGGAGTTGGAGCTGCAGAGATAGGCAGACGGACTGAACCTGCCGTTTTTTTCTCCCGCACCCTACCCGCCTCTATGGCCTCTACGGCCCGCTTCTGCAGGCTCTACGGTCTCTACGGCCTACACAGTTCCTTACTCCTCAGCACGAGGCACTAGCTCGCACCCGCACCGCACCACCCTTCCACTGGCCTCGCCGCCCGCCCGGCAGCCCAGCTTCCCTGCTATCAGCCGGTGGGCCCCCGGCCTACCCCTTCCCAGTCGGAGCTGGGAGCAGGGCGCTGGGAGCCGAGGGCTGGGACCCAGGTGGCGGCAGAGGCGGCAGTGGAGCTGTGCAGCGGGATGACACACCAGGGTCTATCAATCAGCCCGCGGTGAGAGCGGGACGGAGACGGAGAGTGCGATGTGGTGCGTAGAAGTGCGGTGCGGCTCTATGCCAGACACAACCACCCCCAGCCACGTCCTGCTCGGTCTTCCAGGTGACTGTTGCGATCACCGGACAGCCAGATAGTCAGACCACAACCAGATCACCAGGACGTCCATCAGGACACCCAAGAACTGAGTTGAGGTGAGACGAGAGGTGGGTGAAGAGAACTGTTGTGAATTGTGAGTGCACTGGAAGAGTATTTGGAGAGCCCGCTCACCCGCCCACACCCAGGCCCGCAACTTTAAAGAAACTCCAACAGCACAGCCTGGCCATCTAGCTGGGGGAGCTGGTGAGCGGGCCCACAGTCGCTGAGGCTGCTGGAGGCTGCTGGGGGTAGTACGGCAGCCTAGCAGGTGGCTTTACATCAGCTCTCCACCGCAAGAGCCCGCAAGAGCCCAGTGCAAAGATCAACCATGCGGACCAGAAACTCAAACCTGGTCCAGCACCAAGACAACCATCTCCCTCACAAAACCGCAAGGTGGCAAAAGTCCAAGATTCTGTATCCCCGAGGCAGAGGGTATGCCAAACCCGGGCTATTCCCTACGGATGGGCTGCAAATGGGCGAGTCGCTAACCACAACTGCAACCTCATCGGAAAAGACCATACATACAAGTGAAACTACGGCAACTGGTAATAGCAACAGTATTAAAAAGAGCACAACCACCACCATCGGTAACAGCGACATAAGAGCGTACCTTTACTACACAACTTCAGAAGATAAATTTGCTGAATCTGGCAAAGCAGCCGACACACCCCATGCTGAAAGCACTGTTAGAACATTGGCATACGCCTACAAATATGCAGACAAATATGCAGATCCAAGTTTAGGACTTCAACCAGACGTTACTATTGTTACGGGAAAAAGAGCTCCATAAAAAACAATAGATCTAGGCTCATCCAGCTCCAACAACCCAGCACGTCAAACTTTAGGGACCGCAAAAATGGACCACATGGACGAGAGAGACAACTTTCTTATTACAAACGAACTACCAGCGGGTACCACCCACTACCAAAATCAATACCAACAGCTAAACTTGGCTCCCCCGATATCCCAAGAGGGCACATTAACAAATCGTCAGTTAATTGACCAGCCGACTGCGTCGTCCCTAAAGGACTCAAGCAATGCCTCACTGCCTAGTCCAACATCTACGTCAACATGGTCCAACAACAATGACAGAGCTAAAAAAGAAACAAGTGTAGCATCAAAGGCAGCCCCAATGGCTACTCATCCCAATGCCTCCAACCCAGTGTTTCACAGCCGAAATCACCTGTCAACCCTGAGAACATCTCCCACCTTACCAATAAACCCTTCAGTTTTCCGAAGGACCCACAGTGCCAATAATCATGCAGAAAACAGTTGAGCACTTTTTAACAAATTAAATTAATCTCCTGATTTCTTAATTTCAGAATCGAGTGAGGGCTCTCCTCAGAATCAAGAACCAACACGGGCACACACAGAACTCCTTTAAGGCTTCAATTGGAGCCTTTTGATTCTTCTGTGCTGGCTGAGTCCACAAGTCAACAACTCTCACCCACATGGCACTCTAATCTTTCAAACTCCAGCTTTCTTCCACACGCAAATGAGCCTTGGATCCTTGGTTCTCCTAAAAAGGGAGCGGAAATTGGTCTGCAGCCTCATAAAATCGAGAAGAATCTAGCACTAATCAAAAACGCCTTGATTTCAATGGCAAATGCTGCCATAATGCATTCAGACAAATTGGACACTCAAATAAATATACTGCAAACAGTAGCTGGACTGATCGCTGGACTAGATTCAAAACTGGAACACTTAAATACCCTGATCCACAGAGCCCAGGCAAATACGGCTTTAATGGTCAAACAAGAAGATTGTGGATGCAGTCCAATACTGCAACATCTGGAAAAGCTCAAAGAGATAATGAGCACCCTAGTTAAGGGCCTCTGGAATGAAGTCAACAGGCGACCAAACACCCTATACTCCCTGCCCCAACAAAACACAAACCCGACCACAAGCACAAAGGACTTACACACCAACGATAAAGAAGCTTCACTCGAAATTACAGGGGCCATGGGTGACCAAATAAATAGTGCAGAAGAACCTGAAACAAAAACCTGCTGCAATTAAGACAAAGGTCCAGGAGCTATCTATTAGTCAACACCCATAACTTCAGACAGCCAACATTTGTCTAGAAAAAACAAGAAAAACTAAAAAAGTTAAACAAATTAAAAAAAATCAAAACCCACAATGAAGGGTCTATCATGCATTGGCTCCAGCTGGAAAACAAGGGGAATGAGGATCATAATAAAGAACACCGTGCGATAATGACCTCTTCTCAAACAACGACCCCTAACAAAAAAACTTCAGACATACAAACGGACGGCGCAACTAACAGCAAAATCATCGCTCTAGGCACCATGGGACACCCTTTGGCGCATCCGTCTAAGTCCCTCGATACGACTGACCAAACACCTAGGTGGCACTTTAATAATACACAAGGGCCGCAAGTTGAAGAAGCAAACCACGAACAAAAGAAAAATCTGGAATCTAATTTAAAGTGGCCTGCAGTGACCAAAGCGGACAATGTAAGAATGAATAGCATCAATCAAGGAAAATCTAGCCCATGAAAAACAAATAAATGTGTTCCTATGCCAGCAACAGGCCATTAGGAACCCCAACTAACAACCACACCTATTAATTATAGGGAGATGAAGTCCATTCAAACATGCACTTAAGATCTATATTCGTCCACTGCCCACCACCATAAGCTTTGGAGCAACGCTCAGCAGACGGTAGTAAGCTTAAATATGCACGGGGAATACTTGGATACCCAGGCGAAATCAACTCGGAACTCCATAGAGGCCCCTGATGCGCAGGAGGCAACTCTCCATCAAAATTTGCCATTCACTGACCAAACAAAAGACCACGAAAAACTAAAAGTACTGCTGTATCCCGATTACACCTCACAGGGGAAACAGGACATTCTTAATAGAGACAATCTCCTGAAGCTTTGCGTAAACATTCCGGGCTTAGAAAAAATAAAAACAACTGACATCGACAGTGTGTCTTTCCTCGCCCCTGGACCAAGCAAGACAAATGATATAACAGATAATCTTTGCCAATCTGGCTATGGCCGAGACCCTGAGAGGAAATAACAAGCAACAGGGAAACTGGGATATAAAAACCATGACCCCGTCTGCTATAAAATACCCGGCGATCCTGAAAAGTAGAGACCCGAAGGAACAGCTGGGACCTCAAGAACTGAAAGATCAGAAAAGGACGCTAAAAAAGGATTCAATCTGGCCAGCAATAGTAACTGGGTCTATTCTCCATGGCACCAAAGGTGGATCAAAAACAACAACACGCGCAGAAGGGGGCAATCGCTCCTGTTCCACCATGGGGAACATCTGCAAAGATATTCGGAGACTCAAGGGGGATCTTCATGTACATTAAGCACTGATTGAAAGTACACTTTACAGAGTTAAAGAACTCTTCTGACATGTGTCTGGCTGGCACACTTAAAGGCCTTAATACGGTTGATGGCCCCCTATCAATACTTCTGATTAACATCTACTACAACCCCCACGGGCCTGGCCCTAAGGACAAGCTCACTCAGTTGATAACTGAGATAGAAACTCTGCTTCTACAGTTTGCATCTATGGAACCCATTATTCTTGGAGACTTCAATACGCACAGAATAGGGACCACTGTATCACCAAACCACCGCTCAGGGAGCACTGGGATTTTCAACGCCCATATGCGGGCATACAATTTGGCAACAACGCACTCTCTAGCGATAAAGTATAAGCCTGGGGCATTCTTTGCACCCACTTACAACAACCAGACCACAATAGACTATATCTTATTAAGTGAGAGATTACAAAAACTCATGTCAAACTACACTGTGCACCCATGGAGTGAAAGCGACCATTCTGCCTTAATTGTTCAGTTAACCATCACAGCAGACACTCGCCACTTTCTTCGCTGCATCAGGGCATCCAAAGGGGAAGAACAGCATAAACTGCTCAGAAGAATCAAATGGGGGCCGATGCCAATCAATACATTTGACTCTTGGAAACAAACGTGGACAGGCTGGCAAACCGGCTCAAATAATGGGGGTATCATAGATGAATGGGATCATCTCACCTACAAACTAGCCTCATTGCTTCGGGAGGGCACCACATCTAGAACTCCCACAGATTCATCATATACCCTAGGACACGTCCCAGCGATCAAGGAAAGCACCAAACAAGTAAACCCCAAACGCAGAGTCTATCAGAAATCTGGGTCAGAGTCAGTGCTTAATTTGTAAAATATTAAGTGCCAGGGCTCTGACTAGGAGGCCACTGCAGCTTGCACCACCTATGACCCCTGTCATTGCTGCCAAAACAACCACTAGCCATCTCTCTCGCATGTAAATGCGACAGTTCAGATTATTCTAGGTCCCCAAAGCTAAAGGAATGGCTGGGGAGGCAAGTATTAGTAATGTTTTAATGTATATTGTTTTCCTAAACAACTGTTAATCTGCTGATCTCTAAATTACATGAGCAGCGCCACCTTGTGGCAGACTGCCCTAAGTGTGGTGTTGACAATAAAGTCCCGGTGCTGAGCACCGGAAATCAATTAAGTGCTGGTGCTCAGCACCGGAAAGCTCCGGCTCAAATTAAGCACTGGTCAGAGTCTGCCAAAATGCAATTTAAAATAGCTGCAAAAAGCCACTCAAAACAGGTCTGGAAAGCAAGACGTGAACGCATGGAGGCAAAACGGCTGAAGATCTTTGAGCTGTTGGCACCGTGTAAATCCCAAGAATTTTGGCAATACCTAAACAACCTAACCCACGGGGCCACTAACAGAGAGAATCCACTTGACGCGGGCACCATGTGAAAACCCTGTACTCTGACGATTCGAACACAACTCCTCCAAATAGCCCCACAACACTAAGGGAGGGAACTGGCAACGCCACAGTTGAATGGACCATACTGTTGGATGATTTAACCCTTCCAGGTAAAGGACTAGTCTGCACAACTTTAAAGAAAGTTTCAATACAATGCGGTGCCTGGCCCCAACGGGCTGCCTGGCTCCCTCTTCAGGGAAGATACAGACTTTTGGACGGAAAATTTGGCTCAGTTAGACGCCGAATACAGACTTCTGGGGGATGTTCCAGATTCCTGGAGAGGATCTCTGCTGCACCCAATATACAAAAACGAGCCTAACACCGACCCTAAGAACTACCGCATGATCGCCCTGTTGGACATTGAGGGCAAGGCGTATGCAAGCACTCTTCTGGCGGAACTAGTGGACTGGGTTGGCACTGAAGGCCTCTTGCCCTTTTTTAAGACCGGGTTTAGACCAGGGGGCTCCACTGTGGACAACATCATCGCCCTGTCATACTTAGCCCAACAAGCGGTGGCCCATCAAACCCTGCCGCTTTTCTCCAGCTTTACTCAGCAGCCTTCGATGGGGTAGATCGCACCATCCTCTGGCAGAAATTGGCACGCTGGAATATCAGTCCGTCTTTACTACAAGCCATTAGATCGCTGTATTCACGAACCTGGGTAAGGGTCAAACTCTCGAGCGAGTTTGCCACAGAGAATATCACCACGGATCGAGGGCTAAAGCTGGGCTGCGTTCTGGCCCTGATGCTTTTCAATTTATATACAGCTGACATGGGCCAAGCCCTGCACAGAGCCACTTTAGCCACCCCCTGGATCGGGCACACAAAGATCCAATTGATGCAATACGCTGATGACCTGGTTCTTTTGGATCACACCAAAATCGGCCTACAAAAAGCACTCACAGCCCTCGCAGTCTACGATGCCAAAAATGAATTGGTTGCTAACCCAACCAAGTCTAAAATAATGATTTTTGGCCACTATCCAAAAACAAAAGTGGCAATGTGGAGGTTGGGTCCACTGACTTTGGACTGTGTACAACATTATAACTATCTGGGGCTTGGCTTAGTGAAACGGGCCACCCACGGGTCCACCTCCACAAACTGCAGCAGAAAAGGAAAAAGGTCATCTACTCCCTCTGCAAATTACACACTACCCTAGATAGTCCACAAAGAACGGCCATTCAAAGAGTACTCAGGGCGAAACTACCACCATCCCTCAATTATGCGCAACAGGCTTTTCCAGGGAAATTTGCGAATGACCTCGATGAAATACACTGCACAGCTTACAAAAAGCTATTTCGTCTACTAGTCTGCACCAGGAACAACTTAATTCATCTGGAATTTAATCTTAATCAACAAAAATTGGAAGAGATGGCGACCCTGAGCAAATACTTTTATCAAACAACTTCAGCACTGGAGAACTCTATGAAGGCCGTTATAAAACGCATCTTCCAACAACCTGGCAATCCTTGGTATGCCTGTCTCGCCTCCACCAAAGACCTCCTGCAACTTGCAATAGAGAACAGGGACCCCAGCATAATCAAGTATGCCACTATTAAAAGGACAATAAAAAAGCAAGTACGTCTACATTCTCGCACTTTGGGTATGGAATCCTTGGTAGCAAGAGGCTTCCACAAGACCCAAAGCCTCCCCCAAACACTGCCCAGCCTCAAACTTCATCTTACGCAGGCTGTGGGGAGATAAGCCCTACATAGAATCTTAGCTCCCAGACTACATCCTCTCCCTCTTAAAGAACTATATCCAACTGGGAAAGTAAGGTCAGTCATCATGGAGTGCCGCCTTTGCAACTACAAACAAGAGTCTCTGGTCCATATTTTACTCTGCTGCCAGGCACTGCGTCTAGTCCGCAGAACCTACCTCAGGCCATCCTCCACCAACTGGGCACTCTCACAGCAAAGGAGGCAGTCCATCGCCTCTATACGTTGGACACAGTGAAGCATATGGCCAACTTTGGCAAATTTGTCCACTACACTTGTATAAAAATGATGGACACTGCCCCCTAGGCTGTAAGGCGAGCACTACTGGGGCTGCCATCTGTCCACTTCTTCATAACAGACTAATATTAATATAAAGACTGATTATCACCTGATTGTTTTTTATCTGAGATAGCAAAGGAGAATTTTAACATTGTTGTGTACATACACTTGCTTTTTTAGATTTTTAGATTTTTTTATAAGCTGTATTTTTGTAATGATTTTAAGTAACCACACAAATAAAGAATTCATTCATTCATTCACTTTAATCTTTTAAATTCATATCTGTTGTATCCTTTAATGGATTAGTCTTGTTTTGGTGTCATTTTGCTTATTCAATTTTACTCTATTTTTATAATTTGGTTTGGTATTTTTATTTCTTGGTGTTTTTTACTTTATTACTGTTCTGACAGTGGATAAATAAGTCACACATTGCCCTAAATTAAGCCTGTCTTATCTACACCATTCCTATCAGCGGGTGGAACTTAGGTTAATTAGTGACTTTGAAGGTCCATGCTGTCTCGAGTTGTGATAATTTCTTGAGATGTCCACCACAAATATGAATCCAATTTCTTGCAATCATAGAAGAAATGCATATTTTTAAAGGACTGCTTTGTGTGCTCCTTGTTTTAGGTGCAAATGTCAAAAGAAAAAAAAATACATAGTTGTATTGCTTTTTAGGTTGAGCCTAGGGAACGCACATGTGCTGTCTGGAAGTTATATTGATAAAAGGAGTTTGCACCTGCCTGCTGCTTACCATTGGTTCAGTCTAGTGTCACTCTTCTTTGTTGCCTCCTAAGTGGTTCCTGTAGTGATACCTCACTACAGTTTTTTGCAGTGGAGCACCGCCTAAATACAGTTTCTTTCCGCTTGCATTCTTCATCTGTTGGGGAGAACTATTTTTTCTTATTGTTGCAGGTCGGCACGCCATGCTTTATCACTGTGCAACAAATGTAAAGCGCAGCTCGTATGTACAGCCGCCCACCCCTGCATTTCTCTCATTACCAGCCCATAACCCCCCATTTCTCTCATCAGTCAGTGGTGAGAATAAAATATTGGAGGCTCGCCTGTGAACTTAAATGCATGAAGTCTGCCCTCCCTGTGACAGTGCCTTTGCTAAGTGCCGTCTCGCTTCTTTCGCTAGTACTTGTTTTGTGTTGCTGCCACTGCATTAGGTTTGCGAGCCCTAAAACATGATTACGCAGTTTGCGATCCCTTAACCAAGATGGCGCATCCTAAGCTGATTACCTTCAGCATTGATAGTAACTTAACTAATATGGCACCCTTAGGGTGACAATGTGCGGGTGCTGCGCTGGTCAAAATAATCCAGTTTTGCCCTCCTTCTGCCTCCGGTGCTGGATGAGATGCTGGAGGCCCTGGAAGGCAGCAATGAGCCCATGGGGTCCACGATGCTGCAGAAGCAGCAGGTGAAACTGGGCCTGGCGAAGCTGGAGCAGGCAAGGCGCCTGGCCTTGGAGCTCCATTTGTTCAGGTAGGGCAGGGGTGGTGGGCTGTTCGGGCACGTATAGCATCACAAGTTCGGCAGGAGTGCTTTTTAATACAATACATGCTGAACACCTGAAACTGTTATCTGCATCTTTGCAAGGCATACAAAATGTTTCTGGAGCGTGCTTTGGGTATAGTTATACTTCTGATTTGTGAGGCTGGACTATTGTGTTTTCAGAGCGCAGTGCAGCCTTATTTCTACTTCGCAGTGCTTCAGTGAATGTATGGGTCAGGTGTTTGGTGAGAGAATAAGGACTTTCACCTACCCCATCAACTAAAGCAGTACATTAAACATTCTGGGGCATAGATGATTTCGCCAGAGCTAATTGTCGCTGTGCGCCAGAGAATGTCTGTGCTTATGTGCATTTGCGTCTGTGCGCCAATACAATCAGTGCACAGACGCAAATGCTTATAAACACAGAGTTCAAAGTCTTCACCAACATCATTGCGCTTTACAGACTGATCCTCTGTAATGCCGTTGGGAGCATAATCTGGTGCACAGTGACAATTAGCGCTGGCGCAGTCATCTGTAATACGGCCCCAGAATATGATATTTTTTGTTTGGTCTTCCAATCGAGTAAGCAGCAGAGATACTGGGAAGCTGCTGCTGTGAAGGCTCACTCGGTAATGTTGTAGTCCTCAGAACAAAAAGACGGTAATGCTGGCCCTGCTGTGCCAGTCATGCCATCCCTTCCTTGCCCTCACACAGTTACAAGTTGCAAGGCTCCGGAAACATGTAGCATGCTTTTTGTGTGCATGACATGCACCAGAGAGTTTACAAATAGGCCTATATTTGGCAGTCTCAATGCCACAGAGTGACATAATTGTGTTCATCAACAGGGCATTGTCAACGTGTCCTTGCAACGTGCAGAACACCACATGCAAGTGCTATAAATGAGACCAGTCATGAGACTTTTCCTTCATCAGTCATAATTAGTAACTGTCTCTTGTAAGGTTTGATGGAACACAGCATTTAAGATTTGAATGGGTTAAACCAGCGTCCAAGTGTAATACTGTGTTGGAAGACTGCAGATTAGGCAGGCATCCAAGCAACTGACAACGAAGCATAGTTTCGGGGTAAGGGCACAAAACCACCACCAACTACTGATTTGTAAATTGGATTTTATGTTTATTGAGATCTGAGCCACCATGTAGCCTGATATATCGTCCAGTCTTGACCAAAGGTCCAATAAAGTACAAAACTTTCTTTTTTATAAATAGTTTCCCTATGTAGCCATCTTTTTCTTTCCATACCAACCATCTGTAACTTTCCTACCCATGCATCACCTACCATCTTTTCATTCAACTGATCACCCAGACATCCATGCATGTACTCATACAGCTATCCATCTATTCAATCATTCCTACAAATAGCTATCATTCCACCAACCCATCTATCCTAACTGTACCTCTTGCTTCTTAAATGCTCACATTATCTGGATGGTAGCCACATTATTCCACTACACACCACATACACCGACTCTACTCTATAACACATAAATATTTACATTTACAATGCCAATAGCTTGAACTCTCGTTTTCTAACTGATCACTCCACTACAAACAAAAACAAGCATTTGCAATGCAACAGGTCTCGCATTTGCGAGAGATTAAGCTATCGGCATTGTAAATTACAATGCCTTTTATTTATCTGTTTTGTAATTAACACATAAAGAAAAAACATTGTCAATTACAATGCTAATAGCTCAAACTCTTGTAAATACAAGACCTATTTCCTTGCAAAGAAGTAGCCGCCATTGTCCCGGGCTGCTTGGAAAGTGAAAGCACGCATGGCGCGCTGAATGTTGCAGGAAAGCCTGTTCTGCCTGCAGTAGGAGAAACTCATTTGAAAACCAGCATTAGATTGTACTGTGCAGCATGAGACATAAGTGTGCACCAGGTTCCGTGCGTGAAAACCAGACATGTGAGAAACCAGCATTAAAGTGTGCTGTGCAACGTGAGACACAAGTGTGCACAAGGACCGTGCCTTAAAAACAGTATTATGGAAAACCAGCATTAGAGTGTGCTGTGCTACATGAGACACAAGCGTGCACCAGGTTCCATGTATGAAAACTATCATTAGTGTGTGCTTTGCAGCGTGAGGCATGAGAGTGCACCAGGATCCGTGTGCGAAAACCAGCCGTGTGCGAAACCAGCATTAGAGTGTGCTGTGCAGCGTGAGGCATGAGCATGCACCAGGATCTGTGCATGAAAACCAGCTGTGTGGGAAACCAGCATTGGAGTTTGCTGTGCAGCATGAGGCATGAGCGTTCATCATTATCTGTGTGCGAAAACTAGCCATGTGGGGAAACTATCATTTGAGTTTGCTGTGCAGAACGAGACTTAAGCGTTCATCAGGACCTGTGCATTAAAACCAGCCCTGTGGAAAACCAGTATTAGTGTGTGCTGTGCAACTTGAGACACGAGCATGCACCAGGATCTGTGCGCAAAAGCCAGCCATGTGGGAAACCAGCATTAGAATGTGCTGTGATGCGTGGAACACAAGCGTGCACCAGGATCCATGTATGAAAACCAGCATCAAAATGTGTGCAGTGCTACGTGAGACACAAGCGTGCACCAGGATAAGTGCATGAAAAATACCCCTGTGGAAAACCAGCATTACTGTGTACTGTGCAGAATGAGACATGAGCGTGCACCAGAATCTGTGCATAAAAACCAGACATGTGGAAAAGTAGCATTAGAGTGTGCTGTGCAGCATGCAACACAAGCGCACACCAGGATTTGTGTAGGACAACCTGCCCTGCTATGTGGAAAACCAGCATTAGAGTGTGCTGTGCAGTGAGTGACATGCGCTTGAACCAGAATTCCCGTACAAAAACCTGCCACGTAGGAAGCTGGCACCAGAATGTTTGCCATGAGCCACCAGCGTGCACCAGGATCCGCGTACGAACAAAGACAGTAAGGGAACTAGTCCCAGAATGTGTGCTGTGTAGCCTGAGTCACGAGCGTGCACCAGTATCTGGGTACGAAAACCAGCAATGAGAGAAACGAACATCAGAATGTGTGCCACCAGTGTGCACCAGGACCCATGTATGACAAGCATTTGCAATGCAATAGGTGTCGCATTTGCCAGAGTTTAAGCTATTGGCATTGTAAATGACAATGACTTTTATTTATCTGTTTTGCTAATTAAGACGTAAATAAAAGACATTTACAATGCCAATAGTTCAAACTTTTGTAAATGAGAGACCTATTCAAAGAAGCGGCCGCCATTATCCCTGGCTGCTCGGAAAGTTAAAACATGCATGGCGCACTAAATGTTGCAGGAAAGCATGGTGTGCCTGCAGTAGGAGAAACTCATTAAAAAAAATAGTGCTTACAGACTAAAAAAGACGTACCGTGTAACAACTGAAGTAAAAGGGACAGTCCTATTGGGAGGTTACAAATGAAGACAAGGCGGTACTAAGGAGGGACTTACAAACCTATTAACAAATCAGAAGTCAGCATTTACGAAGGACAATGACAAGAGCCAATGGCAAATGTGGGAGGAAAGTGGGCGGGCTTCTATTCCATGCTCCAATACATCATGCCACAGAGTAGCACATGCGCTACCCAGGCTCAACCCCAAAAATAAGTAAAATACATTTTCATTTACAACGCCAATAGCTCTAACTTTCACAAAAGTAAGAGACTGATTGCGTTGCCAATGCTTGTTTAATTAGCATGGACACAAAAAGATAGGGCAGCTGGTAAAATGCCACGTATGTTGTATGAGTCAAACTAAACATGCGCTGTTATGCAACTTATTTTGCAAGTTATAGTTTGTCATTAACACCTTGTAACATATTCATTATATGACAATCAAAACACTTTCTTTCCCTATTTTAATAGTTTGCTTTTTTCATTGCCTTTTTCTTTTTACCTTTACCCTTTAATCTTTCGCTCATTTTGATATTATTTTTCCCCTTATTTGAACCCTGCCAATTGTTTCTATTCTCTTCCCCTCGTTATTTTGTTACGATTGGATATGCTTCAGGCATAGTTTCTTTGCTTTCACAATGTTTATTAATTAATTGATATTTCCATTACGATTCATTCTCTCTATTTATTTCTGTCTGTCTGTCTTCGTGCAAAAGTTTCAGGTGATTTGTGGCCAGAGCCGAGTTTGGCATCCTGTTGAATTGTGTATCCCCTAACTCAGCCCGAGCAGTGATCAGTTGCTTCTGTCTGAACCTGCCCGGGCTGAGTTTTGTTTCCGAAAAGTGCAGAAGAGAAGGGGATACACAATACTGTGGGGACACCAGATATTACACAACAGGTCATGGTTATCCCTGAGAGCTGAAGAGGACTACGGCTTCACTCCCCGGGATGTTTAGCCACTGCTTATTTCCAATGCACGGGGGTCTGTCACATGGCCGATGTCTGCCTCCGGGCTCACTGAGGCACTGTGCTTCCCTCCCGCTCACCGTCACTGGCATTATTCCAGGCACAGCGCCTGATACCGAGCAGTGTACGTGTTGTCAGCAGCCCGTGGATACTGCCTGTACTAGACTGTTCTTGCACCAGGCAACTCCACTGCTTAAATTACAACATAATTCCACATTGCCCCCGGGACCTGGCACACCTGGGGGTTATAGAAAACAAAGGGCGGGGCCACGCTTCATTTTTTTTTATTTTCAAGTCCTGATTCGCGCACCCAGTGCGAATTCGGGCGATTTTAAAAAACAAAAAAATGCTTTTTTTGAGCCTGGGGGTCCCTGTGGGACCCCCTGAGCAGGCCTGGGGGGTCAGGGTGTTTTTATCCTGCCCCCTTTTCTTGCTTTTAATCTTTCACTCACCTTTTTATTTCTCTCTCTGTCTGAGGAACAAGATGGCTGCCAATACTTCCTGGTTTGAAGTGTTGGCAGCCAATCAGAGGCAAGCTCGTGCTTGTATGGTTAGGCTCTGCCCAGATATCAAAACTTTTTCTTTTAATTTTTCAGGAACTACTGAATGGATTTACACCATTTAACAAAAAGGGCTCTTTCTGAAACAAGACCTACCTTTTGCCAAATTTGGTGTAATTCCATTCAGCAGTTCGGGCTGTAGCCGTGTCTAAAGTTTCCTATGGGAAATTGCATGGGGAAAACACGTTTTGGGAACCCCCTTTTTTCTCGGCCCGGCTTGTCGAATTACTCTGAAACTTTCAAGATAGGAGCGGACCGGAGCGCCCCACGAGTTTTGAAAATTTCGCGAAGATCCGGCGACCGGCGCCAAAGTTATTGGGAATAGAATGTTGCGAATTTCCTATGGAAAATAGGTCCTCCTAACTATAACTACCTACTGGCGACCGTATTGAAGAATGAGTAGGTGTATGACTGTCTGAATGGATGATTTAATGGGTGTGTGACTGACTGTATAAGTGAGTGATTAAAGGTGTCTTTCTGAATGCATGGGATAGTTACTAAACTGTGTAAATGTCTGTATCAGTCTGTTAGTTGGTGTGTAATGGGCTGCACGGGTTGATGAGTAGTTACATGAGTGTCTATATGGGTTATTGATTGGTTTTCTGAGTATCTGTATGGGTGCCTAAGTGTCTGTGTGGGTTGGGGGGGTGACTCTGTGCATAGATGTGGGAGTGGGTAATTCACTAGGTGTATGGGTTCAAGAGTACATCTGTAAAGGGCTGTAGGGGTAGGTGAGTGTGTGTATGGGTGTGTTGGTAAGTGAAAGATTGTCTCAGTGGTACATGTGTGAGTAACTAAATATGTGAGAGGCAGTATTATGCGAGTGTTGGGGTATATAAATCACTCTATGTGAGAGTGAGTGATTGAGAGAGTGGCTGTTTGGATGAGTGTGTGGTTGTATCAGTGATTGTATAAGAGAGCAAGTATGTGTTAGTATCTGTATGAATAAGTGAGGTGGTGTGTGTATAACTGTATAGGTGAGTAAATGGGAGTGTGAATGATTCTTTGCATGATTGACTAGGTGTGTGAGGAACCCTATGGATGAGTGGTGATGTGTGAGTTTCTGTATAAGTGTATGAGTGCAAATGATGGTGCAGTATTGATAAGTGAATGCATGTATGAGTGACTGTATGGGTGAATGAGTGGGAGTGTGTGTAGACCTAGGAATCAGTGAGTGGGTATGTAGTAACTGGTGTGGGTGTGTCTACGGTTTCAAAAATGGTAGCCTGTATTTTAGAGTGGGTGTATCAAAGGTTATATTAGGGTGTGAGAAGGAGCATCAGATTATGACGTGGATGATGTCATCAGTGATGTCATCAGTGATGTCATTTGAGATGTCATCAGTGATGTCATCAGTGATGTCACTGACCATGTCATGAATGATGTAATATATGACATCATCAGCAGTGCATTGCGGGGGGGTGAGTTATAGCTCAACTAACTATAACAGCCACATTTCTCTGTTTTTGTACGAGTAAAATGTCCAACTAACTATAATGTCCCTGAAACCTATGTTTTTTTCAGTGAATTTCTATGTTTTTTTAATGCTAATTTGTAACTATAACATCCCTGAAATCTATGTTTTTTTAGTGAATTTCTAAAGTTTTGTAAATGCTAATTTCTATCTATAACGTCCCTGAAGCCTATGTTTTTTTCAGTGAATTTCTATGGTTTTTTAAATGATAATTTCTAACTATAACGTTCCTAAAACTTATGTTTTCTTCAGTGAATTTCTAAGGTTTTTTAAATGCTAATTTATAACTATAATGTAGTAGTTGCTTTTGCAGAGTGGTACAGAAAGGGGGCTGGGCCTCCGACCAGCACTCAGGAATTCCGCTGCGTAGAACTTACAGGAGGTACCTGGAGGGCTTCTTGGCCCCCAAAGTACCTCAGGAGTAAATTGAACTTCTTCCCCCATCCTGTACTCGGCTAGGAGGCACGTTTGCAGAGTGGTGGAGAAAGGGGGGCATGGCCTCCAAAGATGTCTTAGCAATCCTACTGTGTGGGACTTACTGGAGGTAACAAGAGGGGTAGTTGGCCCCCAGGCCCCCAAGGACATCCTTGGGGGCCAACTACTCCTCTTATTACCCCTAGTAAGTCCCACACAGCAGTAATGCTAAGTTGTCATAGCAGGCCATGCCCCCTTTCCCCACCACTCTGCAAACGCACTTTCTGGCGTACACTTGGATGGGGATTGGAGTCCCCTTCGCTGCTGGGGGTCCTTAGAGGCCAACTAGCCTACCTGATACCTCCAGTATGTCCCACATAGTGGGTTTACTGAAAGTTGAACACAGGCACACAGGTACAAGAGGACCTAATCGCCACACCAGCAGTGTGTCAAGAGGCGTGTTTGCAGAGTGTGGGAAAAAGGGGCGTGGCCTCGGACCACCTCTCAGCAATCCAGCTCTGTGGCGCTTCCTGAAGGTATGTGGTGGGCTAGTTGGCCCCCAGGGACCCTCAGTATTCAAGCGGAATTCATTTCTCAACTTACAACACGCTAGGGGGTACATTTGCACAGTGGTGCAGAGTGGGGGTGGGGCCTCCGGCAAGATGCCGGCATTTGTTTTTCAAATTTTTTTTAGAAGGGGGGCTGTGTGGCCCCCCTTCTTTTAGTATTTTCGTGGCCCTGGGGACCCCATCCGTCAGGGCCTGACCCTTTTTTTATTTACAAAAAAAAAACGGGAAGGTGGCCGCTTGGCCCCCCTCCCGAGACCAAATTCGGCCCAGGGGAACCCATCCCACAGGGCATGGCCTCCTTTTTAAAATGTATTTATAGGGAAGGGGGCCGTGTGGCCCCCTTTCCTTGGACCAATTTGGCCCGGATACCCCATCCCCTGGGGCATGAACCCTTTTTTTAAATTTATTTCTAGGGAAGGGGGGACCACACGGGCCCCCTTCCCTGGGCCTCTTTGGCCTCAGGGACCCCATTCCCCGGGGCATGGCGTTTTAAAAAAAATATTTCATGGGAAGGGGGGCCGCGTGCCCCCCCCCTCCCCTAGGCCACTATTGGCCCCAGGGACCCCGCCCCGAGGCCGGCCTACCGTTGAAATTTTTTTTTAATTTAAATTGGAGGGGGGCCGATTGGCCCCCTTCCCAGGCTACTTCTGGCCCCAAGGACCCCATCCCCTGGGGCCGGCCCTTTGCGTTTGGGACTGTGGGGGGAGCCCCAATGCCCCCATTGTCCTGTCGACTCCCCGCCTCCTGCGGAAGCCTGCATTGCTTTTGCACAAGGGGAGCTGCTGACATGCAGCTCCCCTTGTGCTAAAGCAATTCTGCTTTGGTATTTGGAAGCAAGAGCAGGTTTTCCTGCTCTTGCGTCCAAAAACCAAAGCAGGAGTTTGCTATGGCAGGGCGGGAGCAACAGCAAACAACAATGACCCCGGGGGTGGACACCCAGGTACATTGCAGGAGCCGGCCCTGGAGGGTGGCGGTCCCCAGGGCCATTGAGGGCTCCAGGAGGGGGGCTGCACGGCCCCCTCCCATCATTTTCCAAGCCCTGGGGAGGTGGTGGTTTTCGGGGCCTGGGGGTCCGTAACGGACCCCCCATGTAAATAATTAGTGCCTTGGGGAGGTGGTGGTCCCCGGGGCAGTGGGTGGGGAGCTGGAGTCCCCCCACACCAATGTATTTGATCTTAAGCCTCGGGGAGGTGGTGGTCCCTGGGGCTTGGGGGGGCCCGCGAGGCCCCCTGCATATAATTAGCAATGTCCCAGGTAGGTGGTGGTACTCAGGGCAGCATGGGGTGGCAGGACCCCCCACGCATTTTTGTTCAAGCATCCGGGAGGTGGAGGTCCCCGGGGTTGCGGGGGGCTGTGTGCCCCCGTATAATATTTCAAAAGCACTGGGGAGGTGGTAGTCCCTGGGGCTGGGCCCCCGCATACAGTATAAACATCGCCCCTGGGACCTGGCCCACCCGGGGGCTTACAGATAACAAAGCACGGGAGCCCACACTTTGTTTTTTTAATTTTCTCGGCGGAATTCACGCATTCAGCCGTTTATAAAAAATAAAATGCTTTTTTTGTGCCTTGGGGTCCTTGTGGTTGTTTCTACCCTGCCCCCTTTTCTTGTTTTTCACCTTTTTTCTTCTGTTTTCTTGGGGGGTTTTTTAAACAGATTTTATTAAATTTTCAATTTTCAACCCGTCAATCACCACATATTACAGTCATACACAATGTCGTGATACATTGAGGTCATCGTACGGTGTACATGCATTATCATCAACAATAAGTGTATGGCACAGTATTACAACTATCCCATCCCTCCCTCCCTCCCCTTACTTCATCTGGCGCCAACCTCTCCTAGCGTATATGTCAAGGTGTTCCCACAGCTACTCCCAACTGCATGCAAATATTCAAATGGGTATGTGTGCACCCCATAGTGCAGGAGTCACAAACAATGGAATCCCCTAAACGCGTAAACTGGAAAACAGGGGCTAGGTAATAAAACAGTTATTATGTCCGAGTTATCGGCACAGGTGGCCAAGGCCCTGAAGGCTTCCAGGATATTGTCCCAGTCCAAAGAGATAACCCTTTTGCGCAACCCCCGAGCCTCCTCCCGACAGATGGCAGCACTCTCCGCACCACCCCATCTCACTACTTCCCCATGCCAGCCAGAAAGTTGGGGGGTGTGGTTGACTTCCACCGCATCGTAATAGAGCGTTTAGCCAGAAGCAAAGACAGGTCCACAAAGCGAAGTTGCACTTTCTGTGCCTTAGGGCGTCTGATCAGCCCCAAAAGGCATACTGCAGGCGTGTCTGGGACTGGGATCCCAGCCGCAGTTGTGAGCAAGGACAGTACCTCGGACCAATAAGGGGTAAGCACAGGGCACTGCCATAGCATGTGTAATAAATCAGCACCGTCTAATTTGCATCTCGGACAGCAGTGGTGTGTGGCCGGAAAAATACGTTGTAAGCGGTGTGGGGTAAGATACGCCCTGTGCAAGACCATGTATTGTATGAATTTGAATTTGGCGTTCCGTGGAATTTTCCTGGGGTATGCTAAGGCTTTGTCCCAGTCCCTATCTGACATGTCTGTCCCCTGGTCTGCAGCCCATTTATGGTGTAGACCCATCAGTGAGATTCTGGTGTGGGTGGTAATGCCTTTGTAGTACCATTTGGTAAGGTGGCGGCCGTTTCCCATCAGGTAGGTCATAAAGACCATTTCGTGGCGTGGGGGCTCCTCCCTGTGTGGGGCCCAATGTTTCGTCACATACTGCATGAGTGCGGCATGCAATAGGTACAATGCATCCGTGACCCCATGATGCCGTGCAAATTGGTCCATTAATGTGCCGTCATCAAATAGGTCACCCACTGTGGTCACCCCACCCTCCGCCCAAGGAAGCAATCGTCGTGTAGTGTTCAGTCCAGTGGGGGTAGGGATCCCAAGGAGTGGAGTAGTGTCGGAATAGGGAAGGCAACTACGTGTGTAATGAGTGGCTTTTTTCCAATAAATGAGCGCCGTGCACAAGAGCAACGTGGCATCCGCCGGTATCCAAGCCTGCGGGAGCAGCAGTGTGTGGAGCCACCCCCGGTCTACGTCAGCAGGGGAAAAATCTATTTCCTGTAAGTTGCGCCCTGCCAGCCAATACGAGAGCCATTGCAATTGGCTTGCATAGCAGTATGCTCGGAAAGTCTGGGGCACCCAGACCGCCCTTATCCGTGTCTAATTGTAACTTGGTCAGCCCAACCCTACGGCGGCCATTACCCCAGATCAAAGCGGAAAGTGTAGTGTTCAGGGAGTTGAGTATCGGGGTCGGGATCATAACCGGTAGGTTGGTGAAGAAATATAAAAGCCGGGGCAGGACTACCATTTTCGAGATCACCACTCGGCCAATCACCAAGAGTGGTAGGGAGGACCAAAAACTGACCTGGGAGCGGAGCGATCGTACAGCTTTACCCAGATTGCCCTTAATGAGATCTGGCGCTGATCGGTAAATCTGAATGCCTAAATATCGAAAAGTGTGTGCGGCGACAGTTAGGGAACAGGAGCCAAACTGAACCGTTTCTGGGCGATCCCCCTGTCGGAAAAAGAAGGCATACGACTTATTGCCGTTGATGGTTGATGGTAAGGTGTCGTCTGCCCCAAGCTGATCCCCTGTTGCTTCGCTGATAGCCACACCCTAAGGGCCAAAGGCTCCAGGGCCTGCACAAAAAGCAAGGGGGATAGGGGGCATCCCTGGCGGGTGCCTTTACCCACCGGGTACTCCAGTGAAATATGCCGTCCCGTGCGGGCCCGTGCTGTGGGGTCCGTGCATAAAAGTCGCACCCACTTTAAATAATCCGGGGATATACCAAAGCGTTCTAGCGCTCGGAACATGTAATCCCACCGGAGCGTATCGAATGCTTGTCGGAAATCATAGGGTGACACATCCAGCGTCGGCTCTGTCCTCGGGGGTGGTTGCCATAACATGATACAACCTCCTGATATTTAGTGAGGTGCACCGCGCTGGCACGAAGCTGCATTGGTCTGGGTGTATGAGCCTGTGTACATATGGTAGCAGGCGGCTAGCTAGCACCTTACTCAATATTTTATATTCGGTATTGAGGAGGGACAATGGTCTGTATCCGGACAGGTCCGTCGATGGACGTCCCGGTTTAGGGAGAGAGACTACCAGTGCCTGTCTAGTGGAGTGAGGCAGGGACCCTGAAGACAGCACGGCTTTGTACAAGCTCTCTAGTTGTGGCACCAGAGTGTCCGAAAAAGTGGCATAGAATTCAGCCGGAAGGCCTTCCAAACCTGGGGCCTTATTCCGGGGTAAGGCCCTGATGGCCACCTTAATTTCGGTCCTTGTAATAGGGCCGGAGAGAGCCTCCTGCCCTGATTTGTCCAATTGCGAAAACTGTACCTCAGCTAAAAAGGTATCTAGAGCCTCTTCCATCAATGGGGGGGTGCCCGATATAGAGCCTGATAGTAGTCACAGAAGGCTGCATTAATGGGCTGTTGCGTATGTACTGTGTCCCCGCTGCTAGTGATAATCCCATGAAGCGGGGAATGTGGGGGGTCATCCCTGAGTATGCGTGCTAGTAGCGGGCCCGCCTTGTCTACGTCAGCATGACTTGCGTGCGTATAGGCAGTATAATCTATTTGCCTAAGCATCTCCAGCAATTCAGCATGTTGTATTCAGGCGTCTTGTAGAAGCATGCCCTTCGTGGGGTCAGTCGCCGCAGCCTGTTCAAGACTATTTAGTGAGTTTTCTACCGCTTTCAAGTTGTTATGTAGTTCCCTGCGCGCCCCAGCCGTGGTGCTGATAGCTATCCCCCTGATCACTGTCTTGAATGCATCCCACTCCACCTGGGGTGTGGATGCGGTACCAGTGTTCTCAGAAAAGTAATTGTCTGTGCCAGTCACCAGTGCCTCCCGGAAGACTGGGTCCTCGAGCATCTGAGGCCACAATTTCCAGGTAGGAACCGGGGTGGGGATTCTGCCCCAGCTGAGGGAGATCTCCAATGGGTTGTGGTCAGAAAGGGTCTTACCCAAGTATGTGGCGTGTGTTACCTGGGTTGTAATGTGACTGGAGCAAAGTATCCTGTCTATGCGAGTATGAAGTTGGTGCGGTGGGAAAAGAATGAGTATTCCCTACTGGTAGGGTTTTTCAAGCACCAAACATCCCCCAGGCCCCAGCCCTCGGCCCAGCTGCATAATGCCTCCGTTTGACGAACAGTGCTTGCCCCTCCTAGGGGGGGGGGGGTGAGACCTATCAATAGATGGGTCCATTACAGTGTTATAGTCCCCTCCCATTATCCACGGACACTCAGCCCAAGGCGCCAGGACCGGATTGAGGCTCAAGAGGTACGCATCCTGATCAAAGTTGGGCGAATATATGCTGCCAAGGACAATCTGTGCCCCATCTAATGTGCCCCTCACTAAGACATATCTGCCCAATGGATCCACCCGCTGCTCCAGCGCTTCAAAGGGAACCCCATTCCGTATCCAGATGGACGCGCCCCTCGCAAATGCAGAATATGATGTGGAGAAAATCTGGCCTCTCCATTTTTTGCGAAGCTTAGCCGCTTCAGCTGCCGTCAGGTGGGACTCTTGTAAGAACACTATATGGGCACGCCGCCTGTTCAACTGTGCATGTACTCTGTGCCATTTATGAATCGACCCCAGTCCCCTGACATTCCAGGTAATCACGCTGAAGCTATCCTGCATTGATATGTAAGCCGTGTATCTATATATCGCCTGTGCAGCAAAGGGGAAGCAGTAGTGTATCGGTAGGAGCAGGTAGCTGGCCAGAGCCTAAAAAAAAACAAATTCCCATCTACAATACTCGGGCCAGCTATCGGAACTTTGCTGGCCCAAACCCGGTGCACAACGGTGCAAACTGAAAACATTGTACATGTTGCTTTCGCTATAAGGGGGGTGTATGCCCACAGCCAGGCCAGCTGAGTTAGAGCGTTCCGAGCTTTACGCAGCCCAGACCACTATTATTATCTTCACATTTTGCAGTTTTGGCACTAGCAGTATGGTATCATGTCGCTAGGTGTAGGACATAAGTGGCGGGGTCAGTAGACAACCCACCTCTACAAAGTGCAGAAGTCAGCATCACCCTAGATAACCATCAGCAGTCTGGGGCGTAATGTTACTAAACAAGTTAATACTAGATCCTGAGTCCGAGTGGTTTGATGTCTCGTCAGAAGACTCGGGTAGGACCGGAAGGGCTGCCTCCCCGAACCGGGCGGCCGTCTCCAGCGCCTCAGCCTGATCCCGCCGGACCCGCTCCGGGGTGGGAGTCCCGGGCATAGTGGCGAGCCCCCTCCGGAGATGTTTGATTTGCGAACTCGCCGTGGCCTCGGGGGGGCAGGGACCATCTGAGAAGAGGGCCCAGATCCGCCAGGGGGGAACATGATTTCAATCCATTCTGCCGCCTCGTCTGGGGACTCAAAGAATTGTGTCTTATGGTCATGAATCACTTTCAACTTGGCAGGGAATAACAGTGCATACTTAACATTCAGTGCCCTGAGCTTGACCTTCACGTCTTGGTAGTGGGACCGTTGGCGTTGGACCAGAGCGGTATAGACTGGATACAGGGATATCCTCTGATTTTCATATTGTATATGGGATAGCTCCCTCGCTTTCTGTAACAGGATGTCCCGATCCCTGAAGTTCAGTACTTTGACAATCAGGGGCCGAGGGCGTGCTCCCGCCACTGGTCTACCCGTCGGCACCCTGTGCGCCCTTTCCACACAAAAAAGGTCCGAGAGGCCCTCCGATGCCTCCGATTCCCTAAACCACCGCTCCATAAATCTAGCAGCGTCAGAACCCTCGCATCGCTCTGGCAGACCTATGACACGGATGTTATTTCGTCGGGCGCGTCCTTCCGCATCGTCCGCCCTCTCCTGTAGATCTGCAACCTGCTTCTGGAGCAGTGCAATCTGTGCACCGTGTTCCTTGGGTTGTGGCGCCAGCTCCAGTAGAGTGTGTTTGTTTTCTTTGACTACTGCAGCAAGCTTGTCATGATCCGCTTTAAGGAGGGTAAACCCAGAAGACAAAGTCCCAATCTGTTTCTCAATGGCCTGTCGCGAATCACGCACCTCCTTTAGAATAAGGTTCAGTTTGTCTGGGGGAGACCCCAAGGCAGAGGGCGGATCGCTGGCCGTTGGCTGCGTGACTGGCGGAGAGTCATCAATCTGCTGACTATCAGCAGCGCCAGCATCCGTCCCCTTGACCCTGTGGTGACCCATTGCAGCTCCGGAGGCTAGCGATGGCCGCAGGCCCAGGCAGGTCGAGAGATACCACTAGGGAGATGGCGTAATCTTCCACAATCGTAGTGGCCAAGGAGTCACAACAAGCAGGAAGGGGTGCCTCGGGCCCCAGGCAGAGTATCACCTTATACACAGTATGCCAGGCTGCACCCAGGTCTCAGTTAATGGCAGGTTGCCGTCCCCAAGCTGGGTTAAGCGAATGTTAACTCACCAGTGATCCCGAAGTTCCAGATCAGGGCGATCATTCTAGGATGTGAGGCAGAGAGGGAGAGCAGGCCCCAGCAGACAGCCAGGGAGCGTGAGCAATCAGAGAGGCTGCAGGCCCCAGACGTTCTCCATGAGCCAGTCAAGTAGGAGCACAGGCCCCGCCCACTCGCGGAGACCCCGAGGCCGTAGGCCTATTCAAACCACCGGGTCAGAGGAGCAGGCGCTGCAGTCACGAACTGCCAGCGGCAGCCGGGTGGAAGCTGGGAGCACCAGGGGTATGCCCCACTCGCCCATGAAATCCCAGGCCGCAAAGGCACTCAGGACCGCCTTTCCGGGAAAGGCAGCGATAGGACAGGCCCCGGGCACAGAGCGCCGCAGACAGACTCAGCCCTGCGCCGCTGGGTGTCAGGCAGCCAGCAGCGGCAGCCAGCGCAGTGTCGCTCCATGCAGTACGCCGGTATCCATGGCAATGTTGGGAGCAGCACCGGGCCTCAATCCTCCCCGGAGCCAACAGGGGCCAGCAGACAGTCGCGGCCCACGGGCCAGTCCCAATCCCCCAGCACTCACCCCCCCAGCAGCAGCAGCGGGGGCACAGAAGACCGCAGCAGCGTCAGACCCGGCCCACGTCTCCGCAGCCTGCTCCTGGGGAAGGCCTCCGGCAGCACGGTTCACCCCGATGGTCCGAAGGGCTCAACAGCCTGCAGTTTCTCCGGGCAGGAGGCCACCCAGTCCACCAGGTTCGCCTCTCCGGAGGTCGCGCATCAGGTAAGAGCCGAAACTGCTAGGATTATGTAGGATGCAGCAGGTCCGGGCGCGGAGCTCGTTTAGTCTGCGGCCGCCATGCTTGGCAGTCAGCCACGCCCCCTTCTTCTGTTTTCTTGTGACTCGGTTCCGAGTCACAAGATGGCTGCCAACACCTCCTAGTTTGGAGTGTTGGCAGCCAATCAGAAGTCAGCTCATGCTCGGGAGGAGTCTCGACTCCTCCTCGGTGCTCAGATATCGATATTTTTCTTTTTTAACCTCTCAGGAACTACTGAACAGATTAACACCATCTAATAAAAAGGTCGCTTTCTGGACCAAGACCTATCTTTTTGCTAAATTTGGTGTCATTCCGTTTAGCAGTTCGGGCTGTAGCCTTGTCTAAAGTTCCTATGGAAATTAACATGGAGAAAACATGTTTTGGGACCCCCCTTTTTTCTTGGCCCCCGCTTCACGAATCACCCCGAAACTTTCAAGACAGGAGCTGACCAGAGCGCCCCATTAGTTTTGAAAATTTTGCAAAGTTAATGGCAAATCAAAAAACGCTTTTCCTATGGAAACTACATTCTAACTATAACTACCTACTGGCGTCTGCCAGTAGGTAACATATATATATATATATATATATATATATACATATATATATATATATATATATATATATATTCACTTAAAAAACCATAGGTTTCACACATGTTATAGTTAGCTGGACATTTCACTCGTAAAAAACCAATGAAATTCCCCCGTTATAGTTAGTGCAGGCAACTATAACTCACGCGACCGCAATCCTCTGCTGATGACGTCAGATATTACATCACTGATGACATATGTGTCTTTATGAAAAATAAATATTTGTAATATATGTATAGCTAAAGATTAATGGAAGAAGACATGGGTAAATAAGTGTCTAAATACAGTGATGTAATATCTGACGTCATCAGCAGAGGATTGCGGTCGCGTGAGTTATAGTTGCCTGCACTAACTATAACGGGGGAATTTCATTGTTTTTTTACGAGTGAAATGTCCAGCTAACTATAACATGTGTGAAACCTATGATTTTTTTTTTTTTTGTTTTTTTTTTTTGTTTAAAACGTTTTTATTGAGACAAAACAAACCATGGGGGAGGGGGATAGGAGGTCAGGATACATGGAATACAGTCAAAGAAAAAGGGTGCAACTCCAGAGGGTTGGCAATAGGTAGCGCGGTGAGTCAGGGGGAAAAACACAGTAAATGAAGGCTAGAAATGCAAGCTATGGAATCCCCGCCCGCGTATCCGACACCCCAAATCTAAGCAATGAAAGCCATCAGCAACTCAACAGAACACAATCCCCCCCCCCATTCCCCATCCTCCCAGTAACGAAAAAACAACACCCCCCCCCCCCCGTCCTATGGTCCCGCACCAGAGTAATCCTCACCAGGAAGCCCCGCACCCCCCCCCCCCTCCCCGGGATGTCCCCGCCTCACATGTAAACTAGTCCGCCGGGGTCACCGGCGGCGTCAGCCTGAGAAGCCTAAGATACCTCGGGCAGGTGAGTTCCCGGAATTCAGTGGACAGCAGCGCTAGAAAGGGTTGCCACAGCTCTTCAAATTGGTCTATCTCCCCCGCAACCGTAAGCGACAGCTTCTCCATCCCCAGCACATGCCAAAGCCTATGCAACCAACCGGTGATGGAGGGGACGGTGGTTGTGCGCCAGTGGATTAGAATGTTCTGAACCGCAGACCCCAGCGCAATTGCGATCTGCCTACCCCTACGGGACTTCAGTGGGTACATTAGGTCATTGGGGAGGCCCAACAGGACATACGCCGGGAGTCGCGGCAGCTCTATCCCAAAGTGCTTATCCACCTCGTCCAAAACTTCCTTCCAGTAGGCGGTCAGCACTGGGCAATCCCAAAGAATGTGTGAAAGGGTACCTTCCTGCCCGCAGCTCCGCCAGCACCCCCTGTCAGTGTGTTTATGCATTTCATACAGTCTCTCCGGGGTGTAGTACCAGTATGTGGACACCTTAGTAAAGGTCTCCGTAAGGCCCGTGTGATATGCAGAGTGCCGCGCCCGATACGCAATTTTGTCCCATTCCTTGTGGCTGAGTGTCCTACCCAATTCCCTGTGCCAGCGCTCCCTCCCCGGGTTGTAATAGTGAAACGGCGGGGGTTGTAGGTATTTGTACAGATCGGTAATTAGCTTAGCGTCGGAGGTCCGAGTAGCCAACCACCTCTCATACGGTGTAATTGGACGGGCGGCGGTGGCACGCACCTGGGGCTGGAGGGCCCAATGCCGAACCTGCATGTAGCGCAATCTGTCCAGCTCCGTCAGGCCGAACTCCTGGCGGAGTTGCCGAAAAGGAACCACTCCTTCCAAGCCATAGATCTGGAAGAGTGCCCTGCAGCCCGCCTGCACCCAGTGGGAGAAAACCCCCGGCTCCATCCCTGGGGAGAAGTCCGGGTTGCCCACAATGGGCGTGAGCGGCGAAGGGAAGGTGGTAAGGCCCCGGGCCTCACAGACCGCGTCCCACACACGCAGGGGGACCCGCGTAACAAAGGAAGCGTAAAGATTAGGGGGGCGATGCGCGCGGCGCAGGAATGGAACCTCCTGTAAGGTGCGGCCCGCCACTGCCTGGTCTTGGAAGAGCCAATGTTTGTCGGACTCCCACCTGCTCCACTCCACCAGATAGCGTAGCTGTGCCGCCTGAAAGTACTTACGGAGGTCTGGAATGCCAAGACCCCCCGCCTCCGGAGCAAGCGTGGAGAGGACCCTCTTCATGCGCGGCCTGCGGCCCTGCCAGACAAAGCGGGAGATGTCAGCCTGCATTTGTCGTATCCAGCCCACCGGGGGTTGGAGCGGGAGGGCCCGGAAAAGATATAGTATCTGGGGCAACACCGTCATCTTGACCGCCGCGATTCGCCCCAGCCAGGACAGCAGGCCTTTGTTCCAGCGGCCAAGCTCATCCTTGATCTTCCTGCTGAGGGAGGCATAATTGGCCGTAACCATCTCCGGTAATGTAGGCGCCAGCAGAATCCCCAGGTACGGCACCGTGGACGAGGACCACTGCATGGGGAAGAGCCGCTGAAGATCCCTCCTGGTATCCGCAGCCAGGGACACGTCTAACGCCATCGACTTGCTCATATTCATTTTGAAGCCGGCCACCCCCGCAAAGGCGTCCAGTTCCCGGAGGCAAGCAGGCAGCGACCTCCTAGGGTCGTCCAAGGTCAACAGGACATCATCCGCGTAGAGACTGACGGTGTGGACGTACTGGCCCATCCGGACGCCGACAGCATCCGGATTATTACGAATCCTCTGAGCAAACGGCTCCATGTAGAGGGCAAACAAGAGCGGCGAAAGAGGGCAGCCCTGCCGCGTGCCGCGCTCGATGGCAAAGCCACCGGAGCTACACCCGTTGACCCGCACCGACGCTGAAGGATGCTTATAGCAGTTAAATACCATGGTGCGGAACTTATCGCCGATTCCCAATTTCTTGAGGACCAGCTCAAGGTACGGCCAGTGAACTCTGTCGAAGGCCTTCTCCGCATCGACGGACAGCAACATCCGCTCCCCCGAGATCCTTGAGGCCTTCTCCAGAACATGCGTCACCCGCTTGGTGTTGTCAACCGTCTGTCTGCCGGGCACAAAACCAGCCTGGTCCGCCTCCACCAGACCGGGGAGGTGTGGACTCAGCCTGGACGCGAGAATCCCCGTGTACAACTTGAGGTCGACATTTAAAAGCGAGATGGGTCGGTACGAGCCGCAGAGGGCCCGGTCCTTCCCAGGTTTCGGGATTACCGCGACCGTCGCCCTCAGGAGATCCGGAGGGATGGCTCCCGGTTCGGAGAAAGAGTTAAATAGCCGAGTAAGGACAGGGGCCACGACCGTGCAAAAAGTCTTGTAAAATAGCGACGTGTACCCGTGCGGTCCCGGGGCCTTGCCATGTTTCAGCCGCGCGATAGCTGAAATCACTTCCTCAACATGGATGTCCCGCTCCAGGTGGTCCGCCTGAGCCGGATCCAGTACCGGGAGGGTCACCGACTCCAAATAGCCGTCGGCATCCCGTGGCGAGGAGGGCTCCTCAGCATACAGCGCCTCGTAGAAGCCGCGGAAAGATTCCGCTACCTCCGCGTCCCCGGAGACAACCCCCCCGTCCGTGCCCACCAATTCTTTCACAACGCTACGCTGTTGCGCGACCCGGAGCCGGTGTGCTAGGAGCTTGCCACATCTGTCCCCCCCAGTGTAGTAGGCATGTTTCAAGCGTAGGGCGGCGTACTCCGCCCTGTCAAGATCCAGAGCCGACAGGAGCTTCCTCGCTGCCTTCAACTGCCTCCACACCCTCGGCGCCCCTGTGCGGCGGTGGACCTGCTCAAGCTCCCGGACCTGAGCTGTCAGCTCATCCCTCTTCAGTTGCCGCTCCTTATTTTCAGCTGCAGAGATAGAGATAAATTCCCCCCGGAGGACGGCCTTCAATGCCGCCCACTGTGTCGCCTGCGAGGTGTCAGTGTTGCTATTGTGGGTGAGATAGTCCTGTATGACCTCCCCGATGCGTTGCACCACCGACTTTTTGTGTAGAAGGGTATCCCGGAGGCGCCACACCCCCCGAGAGGGGGAGGCCGCCGGCCACTGGAAAACGCCGGTGACTGGGGAGTGGTCAGACAGGGTCAGGACCCCGATGTCCGCCGCCGTGGCAGCGGCACGCATCGGTCCACTCACCAGGAGGTAGTCCAGCCGTGAGTAGGTTCGGTGTGCGTGCGAGAAATAAGAGTAGTCCCTATCCGTGGGGTGCATGGAGCGCCAGAGGTCGTGCAAGTCCATTTCCGCAATCCGGGCCCTCCCAGCCTGGGACAGTTCCCCCGTCTGCGGGGAGCGCTGCGCCGATCTGTCCATCACAGAATCGAAGACAATGTTGAGGTCCCCCCCCAAGATAATGTGGCGGTCGGGGGAAGCAGTGACATCCACCAGCGCGGAATCTAGGAAGCGCTCTTGGTGATCGTTTGGGCTATAAACGGAGCCGACCGTAAATGCTATGCCTCCCAGGCGCATGCGATACGCAAGGAGCCTCCCCTTCTGTTCAGCACACTTATGCAAAACCTCCCCCCGAAAGGAGCTCGCTAGGAGAATGGCTACCCCCGCCGTCTTGTTCGCTGCCGAGGAAAAGAACTGGGTAGGGAACTTAGCAGAACGCATCCTATGGCAATCTCGGGGCAATAAGTGTGTCTCCTGCAAAAGGCAAATGTCCGCCTGCGTCCCCTCCAGCAACGATAGGATCGCTCTGCGCTTCACCGGGTTATTCAGACCCTGAACATTAAGGGTCACTACCTTTAGGCCCGGCATTCCTCGCGGGGATCGGGAGCGCCATGCAATGGGCAAGGAATCAGCGGGTGGGGCGCGCGGGGCCGCCGCGCAGGACAAGCCAAAACAAAGCGGGCATAGACAACATCGGACGGGACCTTCCCAACCCCAAAACAACCCCCTCCCCCACCCCAAACACAGCCCTGGCAACTAGCCACCCACAAACTCAAACACCCCATTGTCTCAGTCAAGCCCCAAGACGGGCAAGTCCGTAGAAAAGAACGAAGTGGACGTCCAGCCACTCACCTCTATCCGCTCCCCCCCAACCCCCCCGCCCCGTACCAAGCATGTAAAGAAGCTAAAGACATCTCCCCCCGGAGTGTGTGTTAGGCCGTCAAGGCCACGCCAGAGGAGCCGGTCGAGTCCCCGGCCGCCGCCCTCAGAGCATCGGCCATGTCCGCCCTGGTGGTAGGGGAGTCCGGACGCCCCACGCTGGCCGCCGAGCGCCGCCTCGTTGACCTCCGCCGGTTCCGTCTCTCCGAGGACCTCCACGACGGCGTAGCTCCCTCTTCCTCCGCCGCCGTGAGCCCCAGGACACCACAAATGTCTTGCAAGGAGCGTAGCTGGTGTAACACCCCACTCCACCGAAAAATCAGGCGGAAGGGGTGACCCCAAGAGTACGGCGTCTCGTGTTCGCGCAAAAAGTCAGTGGCAATCCTAAAGGACCTGCGTTTCTGCAGCGTGATGGCGGAGAGGTCCTGGTAAAGCGCCACCGGCCGATCCCGGAAAGTCAGGGGCTGTTTCCTGCGGGCCTCAGCCATGATGCGTTCCTTCAGTGGAAAGTCGGGCAGGAAGGCCAGAATGTCCGGTGGAGGTGCCGATGACTGGCGCTGCCGGCCGACCCTATGCGCCCTATCAATGCTGATGGGAAAGTCCGCAGCTTCCCCCAGGATCTCTCGGAACAGGGCCCGTAGGTAGCCCCCCAGATCGGACCCCTCATCCGCAGTCGGCACACCACGCACTCGGATGTTGTTCCTCCGAGATCTGTTCTCAAGGTCCTCAGAGTGGGCCTGGAGCTCCACACACTGCTCCCGGAGGCGGAGAACGTCCTGCTGAAGGTGGACTATCTCCTCCGCTCGATGTTGGCCCTCCGTCTCCACCGCTTCAACACGTTCGCCAAGGCCCTCCACCTCCCTGTGCACTTCTCGGACCTCGCTGGCCACCTCCCGCTTCAGCGTCTGGAAGTCCTCCCTGAGGGAGCTAAACAGTTCCTCCATAAAGGCCCTCGTGATGGGTGGCTCCCCCCCAGTCACATCCGCCGGAGCCCGGGAGGACCCCGGCGAGGGCTGCGTCCTGTCCCGCAATTGCTGGGCCCTGCCAAGCATGTCCGGCAGGGTACGGTCCCCTTTCTTCGGGCCGCCTCTTCCAGACATCGCTATCTCCGCAGTCGGGCACAGATCCAGGCGCCCCAGGGGTGCTCAGCCGCCGGCAAGCACTCGACGTGGGTATCCCCCACGAGCGAAGTCGCTGCGTCACAGGTGACAAAATGGCGGCCCAGTCCGGTCACCGTCAGCCGCGGGAGCCCGTGCGAGACAACCAAGGGGGCCGCAGTGGGGGGGTCTCATCAGCACATCCCTCCGAGAGTCAGCCCAGCAGCAGCGGGGGTCACTTGCATCCAGCAGCCAGGACTCCGGCGAAGGCTGCCACCACTGCTCCTTCGGGGACAAAATGGCGGCAGGGCGGAGCAGGCCAAAACGACCAAGCCCGACGACACCACCGGGGCCCCTGAAGCACCCCACAGTCAAATAAGTTCCGCCACCGGCCCCAGTCCGTCACGCACAGGGGCCCAGATGGTCCAACCCCGTCAGGGAGTCCGCTGTACCTCGGCTAGGGGTTAGGGGCCCCCGCAGTGCGAGGCGTCGCCGTCACAAGTCTGAGTGCCGGGGCGCCCGTCCCAAGCCTTCCGCACCGTCGGGTCCCCTCCCGCAAGGCTCCTTCAATCTCCGTCGAGCGGCGGGCCAGATCCCCTCCAAATCGCAACTTTCAGCACCAGGCCCAACCGAGGCGCCCGGACAGCACTCCAATGCGCTCCGCCCCTCGGGCTCGCCGTCGTCCCTTGAACTCGATCGGACTTTTTTTGGGGGGGTTCCCCCGAGGCGATCCGAACCAAAACAGCACCAATGTGCACCCCTGATGCTCCGCCACTCTCCTCTCCCGCGCTGAGCCTCAGCAGGGGGAGAAAAGCGTAAGAAAAGGGCTCAAGCTTGGCCGGGCCGGAGGAGCTACGGGAGGAAGCGTCCGCTCACCCCGCCATCTTGGCCACGCCCCCCAACCTATGATTTTTTAAGTGAATTTGCAAGGTTTTTTAAATGCTAATTGGTAACTATAACGTGTGTGAAACCTATGGTTTTTTCAGTGAATATATAAACATATAAATATAATCTGCATATCTATATAAATATAAATTCATGCAAACATATACATATATGCATACATATGCATGGTATGTACATGAAAGTTTGAAAAACTCTAATACAAGCAAAGCTAAAAAGCCACCTAATTACAAACAGAATTGCTTTAACTTAAACGAGGGCGAGACCTATTGCATTTTCAATGCTTGTTTACTTTGATTCCATCAAGAAGGCATTCAGATGTGTCCCACATTTCCCATAAATTCTGAATGGTAGCACTCTAGTTGCTCATTAGATCACTGTAGTAAAGCTACTGCTCACCAGGGAAGTCTGCTGCTGGTATTGAAAGTGCATGTTTCAGTCTGCATGTCAGAATTTTTTAATGAAATAGAAGAGGATTTGATAAGTCACTCATAATTTCTATGGCAAAATGAACCTCCTCATTGTGTTCCTTTTAAATTAAACTACTCACTCTCTACTACTCACTCGCTACTACTTTCTACTACTCACTCTCTACTACTCACTTTCTACTACTCTCTACTACTCTACTACTCTCTACTACTCACTCTCTACTACTCACTCTCTACTACTCTCTACTACTCTCTACCACTCACTCTCTACTACTCTACTACTCACTCTCTACTACTCTCTACTACTCTCTCTCTACTACTCTCTCTCTCTACTACTCCCTCTCTACTATTCTCTCTACTACTCACTCTCTACTACTCACTCTCTACTACTCTCTACCACTCTCTACTACTCTCTACTACTCTCTACTACTCTCTACTACTCTCTACTACTCACTCTCAACTACTCACTCTACTACTCTCTCTACTACTCACTCTACTACTCACTCTACTACTCTCTACCACTCACTCTCTACTACTCTCTCTCTCTACTACTCACTCTCTACTACTCACTCTACTACTCTCTACTACTCTCTCTGCTACTCACTTTCTACTACTCTCTACTACTCACTCTCTACTACTCACTCTCTACTACTCACTCTCTACTACTCTACTACTCTCTACTACTCTCTCTACTACTCACTCTCTACTACTCACCCTCTACTACTCTCTACTACTCTCTCTCTACTACACACTCTCTACTACTTGCTCTCTACTACTCCTTCTACTACTCACTCTACTACTCACTCTCTACTACTCCCTACTACTCCCTACTACTCACTCTACTACTCACTCTCTACTACTCTCTACTACTCACTCTGTACTACTCTCTACTACTCTCTCTACTACTCTCTACTACTCTCTCTCTACTACTCTCTCTCTACTACTCACTCTCTACTACTCACTCTCTACTACTCACTCTCTACTACTCTCTCTACTACTCTCTACTTCTCTCTACTACTGACTCTCGACTACTCTCTACTACTCACTCTCTACTACTCTCTACTACTCACTCTACTACTCATTCTCTACTACTCATTCTCTACTACTCTCTCTCTGCTACTCAGTCTCCACTACTCACTCTCTACTACTCTCTACTACTCACTCTCTAATACTCACTCTCTACTACTCCCTCTACTACTCACTCTCTACTACTCTCTACTACTCTCTACTTCTCACTCGCTACTACTCTCTACTACTCACTCTCTACTACTTACTACTACTCTCTCCTACTCACTCTCTGCTACTCTCTCTACTACTCTCTACTACTCTCTCTACTACTCTCTCTCTACTCTCTACTCTCTATTACTCATCCTCTACTCTCTACCTCTCTACCTTTCTCTACCTCTCTCTCTACTACTCTCTACCTCTCTACCTCCACCTCTCTCTACACGCACACATATGCACATATATGCATTTATATATATGTATGTGTATATATATGTATATACATACATATATAAACATATATATAATCTGCATATCTATATAAATACAAATATAAATGCATGCATACATATAAAGATATGCATGTTATTTACATGACATTTTGAAAAACACTAATAAAAGCAAAGCTAAAAAGCCACCTAATTACAAACAGAATTGCTTTAACTTAAACGAGGGCGAGACCTATTGCATTTTCAATGCTTGTTTACTTTGGTTCCATCAAGAAGGCATTCAGATGTGACACATTTGCCATAAATTCTGAATGGTAGCACTCTAGTTCCTCATTAGATCACTGTAGTAAAGCTACTGCTCACCAGGGAAGTCTGCTGCTGGTATTCAAAGTGCATGTTTCAGTCTGCATGTCAGAACTTTTTAATGAAATAGAAGAGGATTTGAGAAGTCAAAATGTGCCCTAAGTTTTCTTTCTGCAGCACTAGTCATAATATCTATGGCAAAATGAACCCCCTCATTTTGTTCCTTTGCAAATTAAATGTTTTAAATGTTACCACTTTATTCCAATCAAGGTGGCTGCAGGTGTGCCATACCTTTGTCATAAGTAAGACTGTTAGCGCTCTAGTTGTTCTTTAAAACACTCTGGGATTTCTGTCATTGGGCTATACTTGGGCTACATCTCGGTGATATTTGTGCTACATTTGGGCTCTTTTGTCTCTGGTGGCCATCTTGGGAGACTTGTTATGAAGTTTCCTAATTTCCTCATTTACTGCAGTCTCCTCAGTAGGCATACTGTCAGTTTTTTACTTTGATTCAATGAAGAAGGCATTCAGATGTGTCACATATTTGCCATAAATTCAGAATGTTAGCACTCTAGTTGCTCATTAGATCACTGTAGTAAAGCTACTGCTCACCAGGGAAGTCTGCTGCTGGTATTGAAAGTGCATGTTTCAGTCTGCATGTCAGAATTCTTTAATGAAATAGAAGAGGATTTGAGAAGTCACTCAAAATGTGCCCTAATTTTTCTTTCTGCAGCACTAATCATACATTCTATGGCAAAATGAACCCTCTCATTTTGTTCCTTTTTAAATTAAATGTTTTAAATGTTACCACTTTATTCCAATCAAGATGGCTTCAGATGTGCCATACCTTTGTCATAAGTAAGACTGTTAGCGCTCTAGTTGTTCTTTGGAAAACTCTGGGAAGCTGCAGTAGAACACAAAGGAATCAACTGACAGTCTCTGCCCTTGTTGGATGTACATGTTTTACTGAGAATGTCAGACTTCATTCTCACATGACTGAGAAAGATAATGTGAATTTACAGAAAATATGCTCTCCGTTTAGCTTATAGATCACCTTCCAAACCTCTGTGGGAAAAGCATGTGAAAATAGTTTTCTCTCAAACATGATATCCCAGCAGAAGGCTTTTTCACATGGTAAAATCAACTTAGAACATACTACAATTCCTAAACTGAGTATGGTACCATCAACAAATGATTTATAATGTAACTAAAGTCTTAAAACCTTCTATTAACTGCAATGCTTTTTAATGAGGTGCTATCATGTATATTGAACCATTAAGTGGGTCGCACACCGCTCGTCTTACTAGCAAGTAGCCCCATAGGATTCTGGACAATGAAGTAGCAGCGGCGAGTACACCTATGCTACAAGTGTTAAATAAATGCCATCCCTGGACACGTGTTTCGAGGTAGTTGCCTCTCGTCAGCAGGGAGCAGGTCTGTATGTGGGGTGCCGGTAGACTGCCAAATATACAAGGTTAAATACCTTTCACGGCGCGCGGGTGCGGGATCCTGACTCGTCAGCCAATCGCTCGAGGGAGCTTTAAATTCAACCATTAAGTGGGTCGCACACCGCTCGTCTTACTAGCAAGTAGCCCCATAGGATTCTGGACAATGAAGTAGCAGTGGCGAGTACACCTATGCTACAAGTGTTAATTAAATGCCATCCCTGGACACGTGTTTCGAGGTATTTGCCTCTCGTCAGCAGGGAGCAGGTCTGTATGTGGGGTGCCGGTAGACTGCCAAATATACAAGGTTAAATACCTTTCACGGCGCGCGGGTGCGGGATCCTGACTCGTCAGCCAATCGCTCGAGGGAGCTTTAAATTCAACCATTAAGTGGGTCGCACACCGCTCGTCTTACTAGCAAGTAGCCCCATAGGATTCTGGACAATGAAGTAGCAGCGGCGAGAACACCTATGCTACAAGTGTTAAATAAATGCCATCCCTGGACACGTGTTTCGAGGTAGTTGCCTCTCGTCAGCAGGGAGCAGGTCTGTATGTGGGGTGCCGGTAGACTGCCAAATATACAAGGTTAAATACCTTTCACGGCGCGCGGTTGCGGGATCCTGACTCGTCAGCCAATCGCTCGAGGGAGCTTTAAATTCAACCATTAAGTGGGTCGCACACCGTTCGTCTTACTAGCAAGTAGCCCCATAGGATTCTGGACAATGAAGTAGCAGCGGCGAGTACACCTATGCTACAAGTGTTAAATAAATGCCATCCCTGGACACGTGTTTCGAGGTAGTTGCCTCTCGTTAGCAGGGAGCAGGTCTGTATGTGGGGTGCCGGTAGACTGCCAAATATACAAGGTTAAATACCTTTCACGGCACGCGGGTGCGGGATCCTGACTCGTCAGCCAATCGCTCGAGGGAGCTTTAAATTCAACCATTAAGTGGGTCGCACACCGCTCGTCTTACTAGCAAGTAGCCCCATAGGATTCTGGACAATGAAGTAGCAGCGGCGAGTACACCTATGCTACAAGTGTTAAATAAATGCCATCCCTGGACACGTGTTTCGAGGTAGTTGCCTCTCGTCAGCAGGGAGCAGGTCTGTATGTGGGGTGCCGGTAGACTGCCAAATATACAAGGTTAAATACCTTTCACGGCGAGCGGGTGCGGGATCCTGACTCGTCAGCCAATCGCTCGAGGGAGCTTTAAATTCAACCATTAAGTGGGTCGCACACCGCTCGTCTTACTAGCAAGTAGCCCCATAGGATTCTGGACAATGAAGTAGCAGCGGCGAGTACACCTATGCTACAAGTGTTAAATAAATGCCATCCCTGGACACGTGTTTCGAGGTAGTTGCCTCTCGTCAGCAGGGAGCAGGTCTGTATGTGGGGTGCCGGTAGACTGCCAAATATACAAGGTTAAATACCTTTCACGGCGCGCGGGTGCGGGATCCTGACTCGTCAGCCAATCGCTCGAGGGAGCTTTAAATTCAACCATTAAGTGGGTCGCACACCGCTCGTCTTACTAGCAAGTAGCCCCATAGGATTCTGGACAATGAAGTAGCAGCGGCGAGTACACCTATGCTACAAGTGTTAAATAAATGCCATCCCTGGACACGTGTTTCGAGGTAGTTGCCTCTCGTCAGCAGGGAGCAGGTCTGTATGTGGGGTGCCGGTAGACTGCCAAATATACAAGGTTAAATACCTTTCACGGCGCGCTGGTGCGGGATCCTGACTCGTCAGCCAATCGCTCGAGGGAGCTTTAAATTCAACCATTAAGTGGGTCGCACACCGCTCGTCTTACTAGCAAGTAGCCCCATAGGATTCTGGACAATGAAGTAGCAGCGGCGAGTACACCTATGCTACAAGTGTTAAATAAATGCCATCCCTGGACACGTGTTTCGAGGTAGTTGCCTCTCGTCAGCAGGGAGCAGGTCTGTATGTGGGGTGCCGGTAGACTGCCAAATATACAAGGTTAAATACCTTTCACGGCGCTCGGGTGCGGGATCCTGACTCGTCAGCCAATCGCTCGAGGGAGCTTTAAATTCAACCATTAAGTGGGTTGCACACCGCTCGTCTTACTAGCAAGTAGCCCCATAGGATTCTGGACAATGAAGTAGCAGCGGCGAGTACACCTATGCTACAAGTGTTAAATAAATGCCATCCCTGGACACGTGTTTCGAGGTAGTTGCCTCTCGTTAGCAGGGAGCAGGTCTGTATGTGGGGTGCTGGTAGACTGCCAAATATACAAGGTTAAATACCTTTCACGGCGCGCGTGTATATTGGTCCCAAGATGGCTGCCAACACTTCTTGGATGAAGTGCTGACAGCCAATCAGATCTCACAATGAGATGTGTGGTTAGGCTCCACCCAGATATGTATATGATTTTACTTTTGATTTTCTCAGGAACTACTGAACGGATTTACACCATATATGCAAAAGGCACATGCCTGACCTGAGGACTACCTCTTTGCCAAATTCCAAGTAATTCTGTTCAGCCGTTCTGGCTGTAGCTGTGTCTAAAGGTCCTATGGAAAAATGCATGGGGAAAATGCGTTTTGGGACCCCCCTTTTTTCTCGGCCCCCGCTTGACGAATCACCCCGAGACTTTCAGGGTAGGAGCTGAACGGAGCGCCCCGTTAGTTTTGAAAATTTCGCGAGGATTCGTCAACCGGCGCCAAAGTTATTCAAAATAGAATTTTGAGATTTCCTATGGAAACTAGGTTGTAACTATAACTATCTACTGGCGACCGCCAGGGGATAATATATATATATATATTGTTGGGGACTTGAGGCGGCCTCGAACACCAAATATGCATGATCCACTTGGCTACAATTAGCCCTCTCCCCCTTTACTTTGCATAGCAGCGCTCACATGAGCACAACATGGCTCCGTAACTGACACCTACCAGAATAATGGCAGCTGGGAAATGGAGTCCTTGATGAACCGGACTCCACCAGAAAGCAATCAAAGACGGAGTCTGCTTCACTCCGACCAATCGGAGTGCATTGTGACTTTTAAAGGAGGGAGGAAGTGCATCCTAATGTAATCAGGCATCTGACGAAGGCAAGAAACGCCGAAATGCATTATGCCCTGTTTTGCTACAGTTAATAAAGGACCGCCGACAAAATCCCCGCTGTGTCCTCTGCTCATTTCTACGGAAGCGAGTTCTTTGCATATATATATATATATATATATATATATATATATATATATATATATATATATATATATAGCAATCAACCTTTCCTCGAACGATCCTCTTTGTCCTGGATCAAGAAGGGGACGGACTCCAGTAAGTTATACCCAACTCAATTTATTTCTTGTTTGTGCGCTCTGCCGCCATGACGCGTTTCGGGCTCAACAGCCCTTGATCACATGACGAGCCCCTCGTGATTGTCCCATTTAAAGTGACAGTGCATAATTGTTTGCCATAGACATAGAAAAAAGATTTTACCATGATATGGATGTTTTCAACATGCTGAATCTTGTCATAGTTACTTATTGTAATTGTAAAATACATCACTAGACTTGTTCCTCATGGCTCATGATTTATACAGTAATGTAATATAATATAATGTGAGGATTGAGCTGTTGGCTCATATGTCACTCAGTGCAATTGTGAATGTATAAATACATAAATAAACCGCACATATAAAACCAGAGCAATACAGATGATAAAAGCGGGTTAAAACAAGGTTGTTAAAACATTCTTTTTAAGCAATTGCTGGAAAACATGGTATTTTTCTAACTGTGCAAAACGGCAAGTAAAGTGCAAAGTTGTGCAAAAATAGTGCAATAGAATCACCTGTGCGTTCTCAAATTGTTTTCCAAATTTCATCTATGAATCGTGATTCATAGGGATGGAATGTAGGTCAAGGGAAAAGATAAAAACGGGGGAACAAAAGGGGGAGAGAGAGGTGGCGGAAGGAAAAATGAAAACATTTATAAAAATATGTATTTTGTACAGATAAAATTATCTTTTAGTGGAGAGCCTTGGAAAAAGAAATCTATATTTTAAGTTTATTGTTAGGGAATATAATTTACTCTGTTAGATATAGATTTCTTACAGCCACGTATAGAGATCTTCCGTGGTGTTAAGCCCCTGTGGGCTTTTACTGTCCAATTCCAGTATGTATTTGGTCTCCAGTTTTCTAAGGATAGCCTCACGATCACCGCCTCTTCTAAGAGGCGGAATACAGTCAATTGCAAAGTATTTAAGGAATTGTATGTTACTTTCATGACAATCCCTAAAGTGACGGGCCACCGGATATGAAGTATCTATATTGGTGATTGCACGTAGGTGTTGGAGAATTCTCTTGTGGACCTGCAGCTTTGTGGATCCCACATACTGCAGTCCACAGGAGCACTCCAACATGTAAATGGCAAATTCCGTTTTGCAAGTCATGTTTATTGTGATCATGTGTGGTTTCTCCTCAAAAGGAGTAATGAATGATGTCTTGTTTGTTGCGTGTCTACAAGCCTTACAGGTAGAGCACTTAAAAAAGCCTCTACGTTTAGTTAGCCAGTTTGTTACTGATTTAATTTCTGGGCTGCTATTAACCAAGAAATCACTGGTAGATGGTGCCCTTCTGAAAGTGATGGTCGGGTTAGATGGAATAATCTCATTTAATTGTGTGTCTAGATGTAACAAATACCAGTTGTTCTTGATAATTTTGCTGAGGCTGTCTTTTTGTTTGTTGTATGTTAGGATTAATCTTGTCTCATCTATTTTGTTAGTGCAAATTTGACTGCTATTGGATTTAGTTTTACTGTTGGATGGTTTAAACAATAAATCCTCCCTACTCATGGACCTAGTCTTTTGTATAGCCTCATCAATGATTTTGTTGCTATATCCTCTTTGTATGAATCTATTTTTACTTTCTTGTTGTGCCATTGCTAGGTCATTTTCAGTACTGCAGATTCTTCTAATCCTTAGCATCTCCCCATATGGAATGCTATGAATAGTATGTTTGGGGTGAAAGCTTGAGGAATGCAGCGTGGTGTTTCCTGCAGTGGGTTTACGATACAATTTAGTCTGAAGCTGGTTGTTTGCTACATATACCTTCACATCAAGAAAACAAACCTCTGTAGTGTCAATGGTACTGGTAAAATGCAGATTGAGATTGTTGACGTTAATATCATCTATAAACCTCAGAGCCTCACTTTCACTGCCACGCCAAATTATAAAAAGATCGTCAATGTAGCGCATCCATTTTATCACATGATTAGTCATTGTTATTGCATGTGTAGTTTTTAAGACAGTCTCTTCCCAATAGCCCATATGGAGGCAAGCATAGCTTGGTGAAAAGCTAGCCCCCATGGCTACTCCTCGTAGTTGCTGGTAGATTTGTTGATCAGCATTTTATTGTGTTGATGGAAATGGATCAGTCTATTGGATAAAAAATATTCTACCGCTCTCAGTCCATCTTTGTGATTGATTGAAGTGTAGAGGTTAGCAACGTCCAAAGTTATTAGAAGGTAATTGTCTTTCCACTGGTAATTGTGTATTTGCCTCAGGAAATCAGATGTGTCTTGGACGTATGATGATAGTCCTTGGACTAGATCTTGTAGGAAAGAGTCTATGTAAATAGAGACATTTTCGAGTAGACTTTGTTTGGCCGATATTATTGGCCGTCCTGGTGGGTTTAGGATGTCTTTGTGTATTTTCGGTATGAAGTAAATTACCGGCATGATAGGATGATCTTTTTTCATAAATTTGTATTCGTCTTGGTTAAGGAGGCCAATACTTTTCCATGCTAGTAGTTGTGTAAAGAGTTCATTTTGCGCCTGTGTTGTTGCTTGTTTGTTGCTGATCCTGTAGCATAATCTGTCATTTAGTTGAGACAACGCTTCATCGGTGTAGTGTTGCAGGGGCCATAACACCACATTTCCACCCTTATCAGAATTGCGGATGACCACTTTGTCTTGTTCCTTCAGTTTTTTAATTAATTGATGGTATTTTTGTTGTTGAAAAGAATACTTCTTTTTTGTGCATGCCGTCTTATAATTCAATTTTTTTATTTCCGCAACCACTGTTTCACTGAATATGTCGATGTTGTCTCTGGGTAGGATCGGCACAAACTTGGACTTAGGTTTGAAGTTGGTTTTGGGTCTCTGGCTTGTATTGAGGTGTTGTTGTGCCAGGATAGATTGAGAAGAAGGAGACAGGGTGCTCGCTGGTACATTGTGTTCTAAATCGTGCAATACACCTAGGGTGTGGACATCGGATATGGCTAGTTGGATGGTTTCCCCCAATGGGTTCATATTAGTAGAGATATCCGGTTCTTTGCTGGATTTAAGAGCATGAAATCTCCGAAGCTTGAGCTTGCGTATAAAATGATAAATATCCGCTCTGGTTTGCGCATAGTCGAAGTTGGTTTCGGGACAAAAAGAAAGTCCTAGTGTAAGGAGTTGTTCTTCTGCTTTGTCTAGATTGACATTGGCTAGATTGATAATGGTGTTAGGTGATTGGGATTGTAGATCAGTTACCGACGCCAATTCCTTTTCTGGGTTCTGTTGAGTCTCCCTTTGTTTTTTCCTTCGTCGTTTCCTTCTTTCATTTCTTTTGAAGTTTCTTTGTTGGTTCCTGTCATTTGAGGATTTCTTGGGCGCAAGGTTTGGCGCCGCTCGTCCCGTAAAAAATGAAGTTCGTCGACTAGCGTATGTTTTTCCTTGGGATTGATTGTACCTCCTGTTGCTCCCCTGTTGGATTCGATATCAGATTCGCTATCGACAGCTGAGCTGAGGTCTGAGACTGAAGACATTGTTTGTGTATGACTGGGTCCCGCCGTGGCAGACGGGATAAGGGGCTTAGTGTTTCTTGATGAGGCTTTAATTGCATCATACTTGTGTGCGAAGGTGAAAATCTGCCCACGCTCGTAGTCTTGTTTATCCCTTTGGAATTTGAAACTCTTTCTTTGTATAATGATGTGTTCTTCTTTTTTTAGTCTGCTCATCATTTCATCACGCCATTTGCTTTTAGTCTCCCCAGTTTCAATGGCTGCATATATATATCCCAATGGTTAGTTGGCTGTTCCCAAGCCACTTGAACGGTGGGCACACGGCAGGGGTAGCCACCCCCAAATATTCCACACGATCCGCTGCGTCTCACTTTCCCATCACAGGACGAAAGAACACTGGAGCCGAGGCCACAATCAAAATACGTGTTTATTTAACACCAGGTCCGACGCGTTTCGGAGTTAAATGGCACCCCCACCAGGAGCAGCGTCCTCCCTGCTCAGCCCCTTCTCACCAACTGATTCACCCTTCCAATCCAAACCACCCTCAACATTCTATCTGACCTCATCAAAGGCTGAGCAGGCAGGCAGAGAACCAGAGTAGGGAGAATGCATTGAAAATAAGCACATTACAACACACTCCTTTCTCACGGGCAACAGACTGTGTTTTTTCCACAATATTAAAGTGCAAGTGCCGGTCACGTGCTATAGACATAAACAACATACTCAAATTAATGTTGTTTTAAATCGGTTCAAAATCAGATGGCAACTAATGCATTTTCTTAAAATATTAGCACAAAAATATTAGCGCAAAGATATGTGGAACTCGAGCAACATTATGCATTAACATAATCATGTCGTGATGCGATAAATGAAATTCAAACAAATGAAAACTTTATCAAATCATTAGCGCGCGCAGAGACATGCTGGGAGTCCCGTACTACATTCGTATGCTCGTAACATGGCTAAGCGTAACAGTGTAAAGCCCGAGTGGGCTAAATCAAAAGGTCTAATCAAAAGACCTGGGGAAGATCATATCAACTTGTTTGAGCACACGTCCTCTAGATAATGGATCAATAAGATCATCTCTCACTACTAGGACACCAGCACGCTCCTGCCTGTGCTCACAATTTTCGATGAGGCTTCATATTAATATTCGAAATATGTGGGTCAATGAAAAAATGGAACCATCACAATTCCTAAAGTTATGCGAATTCAAAACATCATGCCCCAGTGGGCTTACTCAAAAATCACGCGCAGTATTATCAAAACAACAACCACTTGTACAACAAATTCATAAAGAACCCTTATCAGTGAGCAATTTTCTTCGGCACTGTCGAAAGTTTTATGAGGTTATCCCAGTTACAATCAAAGTTCCATAGGCCACCTGAAAGATGAATAAAAAGACTTGTTGGCAAACTCAAACAATGCACAGACCAAATAAAATTAACACAACATGTTAAAAACACATTAGAGAACAGTACCAGAGCCCGCTGTTATTGACATTCACAAGTGTACCGATAGCTCCTCATCAAGATTTAGACCTTCTGGGGCCATGGTATTGTATTTTATGATTATTTTTGATTCTAGTCTTCTGAGCTCTCTTGTCCTGTTACCACCTCTGCACCTTGCCGGGATGTGGTCCAGGACAGAGAACCTGAGCAGATTTGGATTCTGTCCATGGAACTCATAAAAGTGTCGTGCAATGGGATATGTTTTGTCATTTTTCGTGATGGCTCTACGATGTTCGAGTATTCTGACCTTGCATTTGTGGATAGTACTGCCCACATAAAATTTATTACAAGGGCATCTTAGTGCGTATACTGCGTACTCAGTGTTACAACTTAGGAGTTTTTGTATTATCAGGGGTGCTAAATCTTTAGAGAGTTTAATAGATTTGCAGTTGTTGCTGAATTTGCAAGCTTTACGGAAGAGAGCTCTTTGCATATATATATATATATATATATATATATATATATATATATATGAACATATATCCCCTCCACACGCAACCCACAACTCACATTCATCCACACGCAACCCACAACTCACATTCATCACATGCAGGCATTAACCACTCACCCACAACGCGCACACATTGCATGTAGAAGCATACCACTACTGTTACCACCATAAACCACACTAGCTGGCCAGACTAGCATGATATGCGGTATAACACATAAAACCAACAAATAAGTTGCATGGCACACCAACCCACAGAAAAACAACATACACACCATCAAAGCACTCAGAAACTCATTACAGTACATAGAACTCTCAAACTCACACATAAGGAAAGGATGACTTGCTCCTTCACAGTCATCCCTCAAACAAAGCATCAAGGGCCTCATGTAGGTAGCTAAATACCGGTCGGTAACGGACGAAATTCGGTAAATATCCCGTTACCGACCGATATTTAGCTATTTGGGATGTAGGAGGCATAATTCAGGATTCGGTAAATTACAGAATCGGTAAATTACCGAATCGGTAAATACCGAATCCTGAATGTAGGGAGCACTCTAAAAAGTGCAAATTAGAATTAAGAATTCGTTATTTACCACCAAATACAGGTTGGTGATAAATAACGAATACCTTGCAAAACGCAATATTTTGCAGATGTAAGAGTGCCATGTGGCAGACATACATGCCCTTAGGGCATGTATGTGCGCCACATGTGCACACATGCAAGAATCAGGGGTGCAACAGGGTGTCAATGTGACACCCTGCCACCCTTGTATATGCTCCCCCCATTACCGAATCGGTATTTACCGAATCGGTAATGGTGACTGGATTCCCATTGATTCCTATGGGCCTCCAGGCCCATAGGAATCAATGGGAAGGTATGCCCCATTACCGAATCGGTAAATACCGATTCATATTTACCAAATTTTTCCGATTCGGTAAAATTTACCGATTCATTACCTACATCACATTTACCGATTCATAAATACCGAATCGGTAAAATTCGGTATTTATGAATCGGTAAATGTGTTGCTACCTACATGTGGCCCCTAGTGTACAGCCATCAATGGGTGACTTACACCCTCACAGTCATTCCTCAAACAAAACATCTGGTGTACAGCAAGCAATGGGTGACTTACTCCCTCACACTCATCCCTCAAACAAAACATCTAGTGTGCAGCAAGGAATGTGTGGCTTACTCCCTCACAGTCATCTCTCAAGCAAAGACATCTTATTAGTGTCTGTGATGATTCCCCCGCTCAGGAAACTTGCGTACCGGTCGGAATTCACTCTTAACAGAAAATCAATATATCAGGAAATGTGTGGACCTACTTCTTAGGTGGAATAACCTAACTACTGTCCAATCGAGGTGCTGTATAGAAGAAGATTAACAAGGGGTTGAGTCAAAACCACTCTCTCTACATTGCTTTTAAACCTGCATTTGTGATTACATGCACATTGGCAAACAGCTAAAGCTGTTAAGCCAGACCTGTAAGCACACATTTACATTCTTTATGAGGTAGTGCATAGACGCATGTAAAAAGTGCCTGTATACGCTGAACCAAGCACTCACATAGGGGCATATCAACAAGGCGGCGATAAAAAATTATTGCCGCCTTAGGGCCAGCTTCCGGCGATAAAGGGGCGATAATTTTATTGCCCTATCCGCAAGGCGACGCTAACCCCTGTTAGCGTTACTTTTCCGGCGATAGCGACCGGAATTTTATCGCCTTTCAAGCCAGCGATAATTAACGCTAATGACATGCAAAGTAGGCGTTCCTGACTGAAATCCAATGAAAAAAGTCACTAACACAGCTGCTCACTATTAACAAGGTTATCGCCAAACCGCTTAGCTACAAAAAAACGCACGCTAACTCCAGTTTTTAACACCTGATAAAAACCTGACTTAAACTGGAGATAAGTGGGTGTATATAAGGGAGAGTTGGCCCGAGTCTTCCCAGAACAGCCATAGAAGCCATGGAGATAGTCATCATGCAGATTGGAGTCCCATCAATGCAGCAACAACAACAACCACCGCCAATGCCACCACCACCAGGACCACCACCACCCATGCAGCGACGAAGAAGACAGCGGTCACTGTGCAGACGTGTCTACCTCACAGACTTAAGGCCAGAGGAAGTCATAACCCACTACAGGCTCAAAAGGACATCCATCCAGCACATCCTGACCCTCATTGCCCACAGGCTGACGCCACCAACACAGCGGACAACCAATATCCCTCCGCAGACAAAACTGCTCACTGTGCTGCACTTCTTGGCCTCTGGGACATTCCAACCAACAACAGCCAGAGTCGGTGGAGTATCACAGGCATCCTTCTCAACCTTCCTCCCCACTGTCTTGGATGGCATACTCAGCCTGATTCCTCAGCACCTACACTTCCCCCACACTGTGCAGGAGCAGATTGCCATCAAGCAAGGATTCCATGCCATTTCTGGCTTACCACAGGTGATCGGTGCAATTGACTGCACACATGTACCATTTGTGCCCCCTGCGGACAGCGAACACATCTACCGCAACAGGAAGCACACCCATTCAATGAATGTGCAGGCAATAGTGGAACACTGCGGACTGTTCACAAATGTCGTTGCCAAATTTCCAGGGAGTGTGCATGATGCATTCATCTTCCGACACTGCATGATAAACCAGCGCTTCCAGGATGGCACATATGGAAATGCATTGCTTGTCGGTAAGTACCAACTGAACACACCACATGCACCAAAAACACAATCATGTTGACCCATCTAGAGGGAGGATGTAAATACATTGCCTATGCACTGATTGGGGGGGTGCACAAAATGCATGGGCACATGCTGATGTATTGTGTATGAGGATGAGGTATACAGGCTCCACTGTGTAGAGCACGGCTACTCATAGTATGGCCCACGTGCTGCCAGCGGCCTGGCAAGCCTTTCTTGTTGGGCCGTGGACCTTGCAGACATTGTACCTGTGTGCCATGTCTGCAGATTTCATAAGAGTGCCACCAAACTCTGCCGCACCAGCGCGGACTCCGCGAGACTCTGCACCATGGGGGCTGTGCGAGCCCAGCGATAGTCAGAGTGGAGATGCATGTGCACCAAGAGGTGAAATATAACAAAAACTCGTTAACAAGTAAATGGTCCATGAAAGACCTGTGAATTACTAGGGTGTGGCTGTGTGTGTGCCCAGGAAGCTGTCCCAGCCAAGGCTGCCATGGGGGGAGGTGACAGAGGGTGACAGAGGGAGAGAGGGGCAAAGAGACAGAGGGAGGGAGACAGAGGGATGGAGACAGAGGGAGGGAGACCGAGGGCGAACGAGGGAGTGAGACAGAGGGAGAGATAGAGCAAGGGAGGGAGAGACAGAGCGAGGGAGGGAGACAGAGAGAGGGAGGCAGAGAGAGAGAGAGAGAGAGAAAGAGAGAGAGAGAGAAAGAGAGAGAGAGATGTGTGTATGCCAGGTTTGGTGGCTCAGCGAACGAGGGTGTCCGCACCAGGGGCCTGTGTCCAACCACATGGTCAGTTCCCTTACTCACTAGCCCTGCCCCCTTCCCCACTGACCCCGCCCCCACCCGTGCAGCACACTGCCACAAAACACACAGCTAATTTGGGACCAGAGAGAAAGTATGTGAGTACCCATGGTGTAGAGTAACCCCCAGTACCTGGCCATCTATTTACCTAATTAAAGTCATCCGGACTGGTATCCTAGTCCGGTGTGTGGTCGCATTGTTGATGAAGATGATCATGTTGCAGTTCTTGTTGCCAGTGACCTATTTGTGTGACCCAACGTTTCACAAGTACTCACACATGTACAATCAGTGTGTCAATTCTGAGGTTTGTCGTGACCAAGGTTGTAACAATGCACTTTGATTGTAGGAAGTGCAGAGTGTGGCAAATGTGCATGCATATGCCGGAAAATGTGTCATGAAACCACCATACAGCGTCAGTGGTGTTGATTGCAGTGTTGTTGTTGCTGCTGTTGATGGTGTCTAGTAGCATCTCCTCTCTCACTCTCCCACACATATTTCTCATTCTCAACCCTGTTATATGGTGTGTCATGTGATTGCCCGATGAGTAAGTGGATGTGTATTCGGTCACTACTTGTGTGTTGAAATTGATCTGTCAAATGCTAATCCATTGCAAATGCAAAGAAGTGTGCAATGGTGAGCCATGCCATGTGTATCAGCGTGGTGAAGTGTGTGGACAGTCTGATCTTGTCAAATAAATCACATAGTGAAAATGGTTTTGAGAAGTTGTGTCATGTGAGTCTTATGCTCTGCTAGTGACAGATGACGCAGGCCAGTAAGTTTACGTTGTGTCACAAGTTATTGTTGATGGTGTGTGCCAACCTTCACTGTCCCCAGTGGGCCCTGCAGGTGAGGTGGCTGTGGTCTGTTCCTCCGTTTTAGCTCTGGACATACAATTGCATGGCTTGTGTGGTGTCACAGGTCTGCCATCAGCATGAGATGCATGTCTGAATGTTAGCTGTGCCATGTGTGGTCTATGTCATTTGAACATTCACATGGTGGTGACTGCAACAAGTGTGGATCAGTGCCATGGCTAGATGTTAGGAGAGCCAGGCTGCCTGTTGGTGTCTGTGGTTTTTGTGCAGGTATCATTCCCATTTTGTACACTTGTAGTGACACTTATGCAACCGTGCAGCAAACACCAGCAAAAAGGATGGTTGGAGGATCAACACTGAGGCAAAATACTCAGCATTGATGCCGCTAAATAGCCAGAAGCAACACATGTCTAACCTAAGTCTAAAAATAGCAAAAATCAGAATAGAAAAATATGTCAACGCTGCCAACATAGTATGCCTAATGAATCATGTATACATCTCCCTATTACATCTCATAGGTGATCAAGGATATGCACTCTGCCCGTGGATGATGACACCAATACGAAACCCCACCACCCAGGCACAGAGGCAGTACAATGCTGCACTTCGACGCACACATGGTATCGTGGAGCGTACATTTGGCGTGCTCAAGTCACGTTTCAGTTGCCAGGACATTACAGGTGGCAAACTGCTGTACAGCCCAGAAATGGTCAACAAAATCATACTAGCATGTTGTGTATTGCACAACATTTGTGTCCGCACAAATGCCCCCTGGATCCAAGTGCCTGCATCACCGGGCGACGACCAGGATGATGATGAAGATCAACGAGGTGGCCCACACACCACAGCCACTGCTGCTGGAATTGCCCGAAGGGACAGGATAATAAACAATTACTTCACTTGAGCACATCACATTGTGACTGACAAAAACAAAGACATGTATATGGAAAATTACCTCAAGAACTGTTTGTGACAATAAAGAAACTCAACACACATACCCTGTCTGCAAGTTACTTTCCTGCATCAGTATATCACTATACCATTGTACAATAATTGCAAGTAAGAGTCCAAAACTAAAATCCTGGTGTGTATGTTTCATCATCACAGAGATTTAATAGTGTGTCAATTGTGCACAACTTGACTTTACAAGGAGTAAAATCTGGCACACAATACGTCAATGGTTGTGTCAAATAGCATGTAAATCAAGATTCACAGGGTGTACTCATTACTATTGAAATGTATGGGTTTGTAAGTGACAAATAATTAATTTAACGGTTAATTCAGTGTTACATTTTCTGGACAAATCAGAAAATTGGGTGTGGAATGTTGCTCAAATCTGAGAAGTGGGTGTTGAATGGGGCTCAAATCTGAGAAGTGTGTGTGAACTGTGGGTTGAAGCAGAAAAATGGGTGTGAAATTGGGGCTCAAATCGGAAATATGGGTCCTAAATTGTGGGCAAATATGAAAAGTGGGTGTGAAATGGTGCCAATTCTGAAAATATATCTCTGCATGCATCCAAGATATTGAATGAGCCACCAGCAGAGCTCACATGCACACCATCTCTGGACACCTTCAGGAAGACCGTCAAGACCGCTCTCTACGTTGAACAAATCGGCTCATTGTCAGTATGACCCAACAGACAAGATGAACTATCTGACCATCTCCCTGCAACCCGTGGTGGACTAAGTCACTGAGAGTCACATAAACACCCAGCTGACTGGCTACATTAAGGAGAACTCCATCAAGCACAGCACCAAGAACGTACACCATGCTGACAATGCTTAAATATGCATGCCACTTGACATGTGTCACATTGCGGACAACACATCCTACTACACCTCAATGCAGCCTCAAACACCCTCTCATCCACCACACCACAGATGCCAGACACCACCACAAGGGGATGCGAGGAACAGCCCTCACCTGGATCCACTCCGTCTTCCACGCAATAAGCCAAAGGACCCTCACCCACCCCTATCTCCTAAACCACAGGCAACAACTGCAGAGTCTCCTCCACCTGCTTCAACACCCTACGTATGCTCAACACGATCTACAGATGGATCCCGACAGACACAAGGAAAACAGTCACCCAGGCCCTCGTCAGCTGCAGACTCGACTACGGAAACGCACTCCACGCCGGAGCCATCACCAAGCTCATCAACAGACTGCAAAGAATCCAGAATGCCTCTGCATGCCTGATCCTCGACGTCCCGTGTCGCAAACACGTCACTGAGGAACATGCACTGGCTCCCCGTAGATAAAAGAATCTCCTTCAAACTCAGGATCCATGCACACAAGGCACTCCACAAGACCGGACCGGTTTATCTCAACAGTCGACTCTCCTTCTACGTACCCAACAGGAAACTCTGATCCGCAGACCTCTACCTGGCTACCGCCCCACGCATCCGTAGAACCACAGCCGGAGGCAGATCCTTCTCACACCGCGCCGCCAAGCCCTGGAAGACCCTCTCTCTCAACCTACGACAAACTGAAGACCTTCTAACCTTCAGGAGACGACTCAAGACCTGGCTGTGTGACCAGTAGCAACAGCATCCTCCCTCTCCCCACCCTCAGCGCCTTGAAACCCTTGCGGGTATGTAGTGCGCTTGAAAAATTATTTGATTGATTGAATGATTGCTTGAGTACCACATGGAGCGTCACTAAGACACACGTTTTGCTATATGCACATGTCCCAACTCACTGCCATTGCTAGACAGCACGGGGTAAGCATATCATCCACACAGACAACACACAGCTCATCCTCCCCCTCACGAATAATGCAGAAGACACAAAAGCCAGCTCCCAGGAATGAACGTCGGAACTAGCAGATTGGATGACACACCTCTGCATAAAGATCAACTGTGAGAAGACTGACCTCCTCATCTCCGCTCCATCCACATCTGCATGGGACAACCTCTGGGGGTTGTCTGCCCTTGTGAGCCCGCCCTCACTGACAGACCATGCACGCAAGTTTGGCATCATCCCTAATCCACCATCATCCTGCCCAGCCAAATCTACTCCATTGCATGCTACAGCTGTCTAAAGATCTAACCAAATCCATCACAATGGCTAACCCCAGGATGCGTTAAAATTGTCACAAACGCACTCATCCCCAGCAGACTGGACTACTGCAACAAAATCTACGCAGGGAGATACAAAACGCCACTACATAAGTTCTAACACAGCCTGAAAGCTGCAGACACACCTGTCTTCAGAAACCCACATCCCAAACACAAGAGGCAACACATACAGAATATCCAATGTAGCACCAACAAGGAGAAAGTAAGCCGCTAACTACTCACACACACGCCACAAAGACGTCCACGAGAGAGTCAACCTCAACATCCCCAAGAGGAACTGCTGCTCTGACAACCTTGCACTTGCAGACTCGACCGGGATTGGAAAATCACAAGGCAGAGGAAGAGCTACCACCTACGCCGCCAGCAAAGCAATGGACGAGATGAAAGTCAACTTTCAACTTCCAACAATCTCACACCCAGCATGCTTACATGCGGGACAACAAGACATGGCTATTTGGCTGAGGCGGAGCTGCACTCCCACTCCTCCACAGGGACTTGGGACCCTCACGTGTGAGTAGGGCACATCATGCCCACCCTTATTGTCGGATTGATCTGCACACATACTCATCACCTACAGACCACCCCAGGGGAGTAGTACCCTTACAATCCACATCTCTTTTTTGAATGAATGTCTGTGAAATTACCAAAAGATGTGGGGATGAGTAATGTCACATGCCAGTTTGGGTGTCAACTGTCTTAGAACATGGAACAGCAATTCCCATTCTGTTGGGTGCTAGGGGATACACAGTACCTAGGCCTACAGCGTGCTCCGACTCTTGCCTGTACAGCGAAGCTCAAATATTCAACACTGTTGGATGAGACGGATAAGGCGCGGGACGTCTACTCAAAACTGAGCCTCACATGGTTTCGATGCATAGCGGGAGGGAAAATGTAGAGTCTTCCACGCATTTCCTATGTATGTCAATTTGGACACATGGTGTCCCCTCCCCGTGCACTCACACAATTGCAAGCCCTCATTAATAAGTCTGTCAGGGAGGGCAAGCGGACTTGCCTCTCACTTGTGCAGCTTACACGGCCGAAAATTCAAGGTTGCCTGGGATTGTCCCTCATTGGTGGCTACTAACAAGCCACATGCCTTTGATATATAGTTGAATGGAATAGGCTGCTATCGGAGAAGCAATGTAACTTCATGGACCAGTCTGTGGCGGGCAAAAACATCTGGATCTAACTGTGGCTAGCCCATAAGCACTGGCCCTGGGACTTGTACTCTTTGCTGGTTAGGGCACCCACCCACAAAGTCTTGGACAGGATGGCAGTATGGAAGGGGTGGGCCTCTTTCCCCTCACCGACGAACTACAGCGTGGATAACCCGGACTTGCCCCCGGATCAGGAATCAGCGATATTCCATGGCAAAAACAGGGCTGCAAGAGCATAGGGTCTATCTTTGATCTAGAAGGGCTTGTGCCATATCTGTGGCCCATACAGGATTATGAATTTCCCGCTGCTGTTGTGTATTCATAATGCCAAATAACACACTGGGTCACGGGACTCGACATTGGTTACGTCATTTGCGAAGTGGTTAGCGCGTAAGGAGGACAAATATTCCCTCATATCTGAGCTGTACAAAATGCTTTTCACCTGTCTGAGTGGTCAGTGCACAAAAGTGCAGGTTTTGTGGGAAATGTAGCTGGTGAGGCCAATTTCAGCCAAGGAATGGGAACGTATCCAGTGTAGCGGGGGCTGAAATCCCCTTCAAGGTTTGCTCTCATTGGTGTTTCACACTTGTGCAACTACATGTCTGGGATAAAAGCAAGCCAGATCGCTGCTGTCGGGGATGCTGGATGACTGGTATCCTCGTGCACTTACTCTGGCATTGTCCAAAATTGTAGAGAAATTGGGGTGAGTCCTTAGATAACATAGATACAGCGTGCAACATTGCAATGCCAGGCGCACCGGAGTACACTCTCCTTGGCCTCTCACATCCGAAGGCCTTCCCACTAACATCCCTCAGGGATAGGCAAATAGTCCCAGCGTTGCTGGCGGACAGGCCGGTTATCCTAGCACAGTGGGGTACAGTGGCAGTTCCAGGGCTCCTGTCCTGGTTACAACGTCTAAGGAACCTATTAGCTCTGGAGCGTCTGTCTCGGGGTGCAGAGGGAAGGGTGAGAGATTTTGCAACTCCGTGTTGCCCCTTTGTGATTTCATTGTCCAGAGATATGAGGGAAGTCACATGCCCAAAGTACTTTCAGGTCTGACGCACTCCACCGATGGGGCAATCATCCTCCGCCGCTCACCCAGTGGAGTGACGAGGGGGCTCCCTTCCACACATATTGTGTATGCTTACTATCATCTAGGTAGGCTGCAACCAGTGCCGAAGGTGGCGTTGTGGGAGGGTTATTGGGGGAGGGGTGTCTTTTCTCCCTTGTTCTTGATTGTTTCATTTCTCTGTTTTACATGCTTATCCTTTGGAAAATGGAAGACGCTCTTAGTGGCTTGTTCGCTCTTCCGGTATGCGTCCGGCCTCCGGGTTGCGGCTTAAACGCTGTGTAAATGCTCACAATGCTTGCACGGCCGGCATCCGGATGTAGCCAGCAAGCTGGTTTTGCCACATTAGCCTGCCTTCCTATAAAAATATGTAACCCTAAAATGGAGTTGGCCTTCATTGTGCAAACCTATCTTCACATTGTATTATTGTGCTGTGACCAGAGTTTTTGCCTGAATGTCCATCATTGCTATAAAAATGCCGGGCAGTGAGATTCTTATCGCAAACACGATGATATGTCCCCCGCGTATTTAAAAGGTTATGTCTGGACACACTCCCCAATACTGTATCAGCATCAGGCCAGTAGCAGCCTCTTAGCGTGAAGAAACCCATTGCAAACTATGAAACATGCCGCATACACATTACAGTAAGCCTATGGACATTAGCGGGCCCTTAGCGTGCAGATTCTGATCGCATGTATTCAGCCTGATGACATTAGCTGCCCCTTAGCGTGCAGATTCTGATCGCATTTCATTAAACTGGACGCATACACATTACAGTAGGCCTATGGACATTAGCGGGCCCTTAGCGTGCAGATTCTGATTGCAAGTATTCAGCCTGATGACATTAGCTGCCCCTTAGCATGCAGATTCTGATCGCATTTCATTAAACTGGATGCAGACCCATTACAGTAGGCCTATGGACATTAGCGGGCCCTTAGCGTGCAGATTCTGATCGCATGTATTCAGCCTGATGACATTAGCTGCCCCTTAGCGTGCAGATTCTGATCGCATTTCATTAAACTGGACGCATACACATTACAGTAGGCCTATGGACATTAGCGGGCCCTTAGCGTGCAGATTCTGATCACATGTATTCAGCCTGATGACATTAGCTGCCCCTTAGCGCGCAGATTCTGATCGCATTCCATTAAACTGGACGCATACACATTACAGTAGGCCTATGGACATTAGCGGGCCCTTAGCGTGCAGATTCTGATCGCATGTATTCAGCCTCATGACATTAGCGGCCCCTTAGCGTTCAGATTATGATCGCATTTCATAAAACGGGCCGCATACACATTACAGTATCAGCCTGAGTACATTAGCGGCCCCTTAGTGTGCAGTTTCTTGTCGCTTTGTACAAAAAATGCCTCTAACACACAGGAAGTGATGTATGCCTGCTTCCTGTCGCCTTGTGTGTGGCATTCACTTTCACTTTCTCTTTTGAGCACATTGTGTTTGATTTGGCTGAGTGAGGAGGTGTTTTGGGGTTTGTGCTTGTGGAGAGTGTATTTTGGAGTGTTGCTGTGTCCTGTCTAACGTGTATTTTTGAATTATTTCACATTTTACTTACTTTTTACTGTCTACTGTCCTCAGTCTTGTTGTGTTTGTTGTGGGTTATTTTCCTTTATTGTCATTATTGGGTTTTCTTTTTGTAGTCTGGGGTGAGAACTGGGGTGTGTGGAGATGCCGGCGGTGGGAAGGTCAGGGCGGATGTCAGAGGGGGCATTGGGGGGCTTCCTGTGGCTGGTGCGGTGCTACCTGCCTCTGATGCTGGAGAGGGGAGGACGTATCCTCCAGGGCTATGGTGTGGCTGTACGGAACTTGCGGTGGGAGCGTGTGCGAGTGCAGATGCTCCACTGCTTCAAGGTGAACAGGTCTGTGTGCAAGTGGAAGCACCGCTGGCAGGACATGCTGGCGCGGGAGGCGGACCTGCTTGATTACACCGGAGTCATGCCTGGCATCCAAGGTGGTAAGTACCAATTCCCTTGTTGTCCACAACTAATGTTACGTACATATATGAGTGACGTGTGTGAGAAGAAGATAAGATGTCTTAATGCTGTCCCAAGACCGTGAAACTGTAACAACGTGGTTAATGCAATGCGACTTGCTAAAAATACTTGCGCATGATGGCCTTGACCTTGGATTTGCATGACTCACTCTTCCCACTACAGTGTGTGCAACAGTACGGAAGGTGTTGGGATAGTCAATCAAAATACCCATTATTGATGTGCGCCATGCAGTGCAAGGTGAAGTGACGATTGGCGTTGCAATGACCACGTAGATTACGTTTGCCACTCGAAATACCAAATAGGAATGGAGATCCCCGGTGTTAAACTTCCCAAAATACACATGCTTAATGTGAGCGTATACTCAGCAGGAAGGGTTGTAGGGGCGTGGCGGTGTTTGCATGTTGAAGTATAGCAAAGGGTGTGTCTGTTGAAGAGCAATGTTCAGAGTTAGTCCTTGGAGATGGGGAGCAACATTGCCTGTCAGGGGTGTAGCGGAAGTTTGCCACAGGCCATATCTGCAAGGTAGGAAAAGGAGCAGACTCACAATCTGTTCTCTCTGGGGTGGGGGAACACGGCATAAGCCAGCTGGTCGGATCGTCGGGTCCTTTGATGTGCCATGGAAAGAGAGTTGTACGTTAAGGTATGTTTGCCCAGTGTTGTGGATGGCTGTGTGAGCCTGGGTGCACATCTTGACTGTGACTCTATCTTTGATGTGGAGACAGTGGAGTGTGCGCAGGTGGTGGGAGGTGAGACAGGGTCCTGGCAGTGTGAGGATCGATCCTGTGGTTGCATTTGAGATGTCCTGCAGCTTGCGGATGTTGTTCATGTAAATTCTGTCATGGACTGTGGTGCCATAGTAGGGTGAGCTACTGCACAGGGCATGAGTGAGTGTCTATGTGTGTTTGAGTAGGAGTCATTTGAGTGTCTGACATAGGAGGCAGAGTGTGTGGAAGCATGATGATGAGACCGGATAGATCTTGCAATTATCTTGGATATCGGAGTCCATGATGAATTACATGTTGCGTGCCTTGGCCGTGTTGGGGTGTGGGTTCCTCATGCCGTGTGAGGAACCTGTGTAATTACATGCGTGGAGGTTTTGGCGCATGATGGGTACTTATCTTTTGTTGTTGCTCACTTGTATGCAGCTCTTTGACATTCATCTAGCAAGCTCTGCCATGGATTCGCAATACTTGTTTTTGCTGGAATTGTGTTGGTTAGATACGTCGAGGAGGAGTTGCCAGTCGTATGCCTATGATACAATGTTGAGTCTATAGCTAATCCCGATTGTGGCGTGCGGAGACATGTAGATGTGAAAGATTGTAGGGCTGAATGAGGATCTCTGGGGGACTCCACGGCTGGTTGTTGTAGGCTCCAAGACAACAGAGGAGTGTCTGACCCACACCGTATGTACGTTGAGGAAGGAGCAGATCCAGTTGAGGGCCTTGTCTTGGATTCCTTTGTTGTGGAGTCTGCATATTGGTGGGCTTTGTGAGACAGTGCTGAATGCTGCAGCGATCGGTCAAGGATGATGAGTAAAAAGGTTTGGTTTTGCGCTCCGTGTGGATGAGGTGCCTTGATATTGAGTGAAACAACTCATATGTGCAGCTCGGCCAGCAGTGATGTTTTGGCTGTACAGCCTCTGCTTCCACATGTTCGTGTGTGGATGCCATTCAAAGTAGGCCCAGTCATGTGGCCAACATGGAGTCTACACCACAGGGATGTAGCATTGTCTGTCACTGTAGCAATTCACATTGTGAATATGCCACGTTTGATGGGGTTTGCTAACACCTATTTGCATTTGTCCTCTCACAGATGGACGCCAACCTATCACCCAGGGGGACATTGACCGTTTCCGTGACCCACACGCCACTGGTGAGTAGTGACAAGAAATATTGGCATGTTGCGTGGTCATGAGTGTCTGTGCCAAATGCAACACGTTGTTGATTAGCAGTATGGGTGTGTATCGCATGTCAATTGCCTATGATGTGCAGAGGTATTCAGCCTTTCCGAACTGTGTCTAATATGGTAGTTTAAAGGGGTACAATGCATCTCATTCAGAGTTGTGACTTTGTCCATCAACAGTCATTGATACACATGTCAATGTATGTGCCTATTTCCGAGCAACTAATGCTGCCAACTAGGCATTTACACTGCAGTTGTGTTGGCAATAGGCCACTAGCATTTACTCCCATGTTCATTTGCGCAGCGTAGTCAAGATGGCACACTTACATGCGGTAGACATCGTCCAAGGGCCGTGCAGTGGGTGTAGCATTGTGCACAATGAGGCAGTGCTATTATGTCCGTACAAGGTCAGACATCTTGGCACAGTGATGCCTAAGGTATACTGCATAGCACAGAAGCAGAAGTGGCAGGGTGTATCTCAGATCCAATTTTGTCAATGGCGTGTTACACAAACACATTCCATAGATGTGTACGTCAATTGAGATTTGATATTTGTGCACTGCAATGGTGTTGACAGGCTATGTCCATGTGGACATTCCATGCTGGAATCAGGATCATGTGTACCAACTCATCTGACACAATTGGTGACATCACTTAACACACATTTCATACCCATGCATTAGCTATGCATCATTTGATGTCACATAGATTTGCAAATCAAGCTTGCGGAAACTATCTGTGTGTACGCATTAACCATAACAATTACACAACCCTCATGACCCCAAGGTGCCATTACAATGTGTAATCCATTGTAACAGTTTGCGTAGTTGATGCATGCGTGTTCATCTCTACTATGGAGTGAGATTGGGGGTTACAACACATGCATGACTGGCAGTTGTGGTTCAATGATGTATCCTCCTCGCAGTGGATGACTATCACCAATTGCATAGTAATGGTGGAGTGAGTAAGTGCCTAAGTCAGCATTCATACCCCAAACATGTTTTCATGTGTGCGGCATGATGCAGCATGATTACAAGTGTGAGTAGGGCAGTCCCAGGCCTGTTATTGTGCATGTAGTGTGAGACTACAATAGGTAGTTATTTACACCTGCACACATACACCCTTGCCTGTCTTGGCACTGACTTGATGTACTGCACACAGTTCCTGGGGGACACACATGGCTGCACATGTGCATTGTACTTTTGATGCAGCTGTCTGTCACAGGATGGGAGAGGGTTGTGCTGTGCACGTAGGGGTTATGCCTCCCGAATGAAGTCAATTGTACATGTCACCCACAGCCCGGTTGTCCAATGATGCCATGTTCGTAGCGTGTCCTTAGCTTTCAGTTGTGTCAGTGCATGCACCATGCCATGCCCTGTCATGTCAGTCTCAACAGCATGTAGTTATTGAATCATGCGTAGACATTGGGTTTAACAGGTCAGTCCTCGACTTAACATGTTGTTTTTAACTTGTGAAACAGATCTCATGTTGGACGGTGTTGGACCTGTCAGCCCTAGGGTGGTCTCCCCTTCTATTTTGGTATCGCGCCTCATTTTTTCCACCCTCATTTTTATGTTGGACTAGGTCTCCGGGCGCCTTTTCATTGCCAATCAGTGTCAAGGTGCAGGTGCTCCCTTCTCCCAAGATGGCTGCCACAGGCCCCTGCTACTGTAGAGTGGTCTTTCATAGTAGCACCCTAGCTGCCAGGAGCTGGCAGGAACCGCACAACAATGTTGCGACTCCAGCCCGCCTTTTTGTCCCATAGGTAGAGTGGGGAAGCTCCTGGAATGTGCTGGAACCTTCTAGAAGGGAGGTGTGGTTTTTCTTTTGCCGCCTTGGCCAGAGGTCACCTGACCTAGGGCTACTTAAGTGAGGGAGGGAACTTTTTGTGGTGAGTTGGCCAGTGGGGTGAAGCAGAGCTGGAAGAATCCACCAGGAGTGTAGGGCCTAGCCAGGGACTTATGCCTCTGAGAGTGACAGGATCTAGGTGCTGCCTCTTAAGTGAGTGAGGGACCCTGTGAAACCCACTGATCTTGCACAGCAGTAGGAGGACCCAGAGACTCTCTGCCCAGCCTGACTAGGAAGGACCTGGTCGCCTTCTCCATCCCTACCCCCCTGTAACAGAACCCCATAAGGGCACCAGATACATCTGCGCCAACAAGACCTTATCTGACATCTAAGAACTTTAAACTTACAAGCCAAGCACTGAGACTGCGTGTCCAGATTGAACTTTAAACTTACAAGCCAAGCACTGAGACTGCGTGTCCCGATTGAACCTTAAACTTACAAGCCAAGCACTGAGACTGCGTGTCCAGATTGAACTTTAAACTTACAAGCCAAGCACTGAGACTGCGTGTCCAGATTGAACCTTAAACTTACAAGCCAAGCACTGAGACTGCGTGTCCAGACTGAACTTTAAACTTACAAGCCAAAGCACTGAGACTGCGTGTCCAGGCTGACCCCTTAACTCGGATGTGAAGCTGATTGGAGAACCACCGGGGATCGACCAGGTATTAGCGCTGTGACCCGTGCGCTCCCTGCCCTGGTCTGGGACCCCCGGCAGCGGGCTCCGCTGAACACAGAACCCCCATCCTTAACTTTAGCACCCCCCGTGATGTGCAAGCCAGCGCACTCACCGCCGCGACCCTGAGGCCGGAAGAAGTACCCTGCCGTGTCGAGAGGCCCGTGGAGAAGCCCAGGGCCCCCGTCGCTGCCGTCGCAGCTGTGAGGAGAAGTGCACGAGGCTGAGAACGAGTGCCCCCATCATCGCGGGAACGGACGCCTTCCAGCGCGGAGATCGAGGTAAGCCCGAAGGCTGGGATCGCCCCCGGTGCGCCCCCTGCTGGTTGGGAGCCACACCGCACCCTGGGCCCGGGTTCCCTCTCCGTGGGAGTTCCCACTGTCATCACGACGGAGAGACCCCGCCGAGGGACCCCTTCCTGGTACCCCCCGTGTCTGCCCTGAAGCGCGGTGCCTACGAACTGCACCGGAGCAAGAGACTCGCTCCGCAAGTCCCGTGCGCTCTCTGCGGACCGCCCCGTGTTAGACACTGACTGCACCCGAGCACGAGTAGCGCTCTGTGATTCCTATGCCATATTGAAGTGTTACGTGCTATTGATCCCGAGTAGCGCGCTGTTATTCATATGCCATACTGAAGTGTTACCTGCTATTGATTCCGAGTAGCGCTCTGTTATGTATATGCCATATTGAAGTGTTTGGTGCTATTGAGTACGAGTAGCGCCCTATTATTCATATGCCCTACTGAAATGTTACACGCTATTGATTACGAGTAGCGCTCCGTTATCCATGTTTCCTACTGCAGTGCTAGGCGCTATTAATTACGAGTAGTGCTCTGCTGCTCCTGTTCTACCTCGAAGTGCTAAAGGTCCTTAGTGGCGAGTAGCTCTCCATGCTAGATGCCCCGTTCTGAGGTCATCCCCGGTTAGCGCGCACAACGCGACAGGCAGGGGAAGAGCACGTGAACAGCTACGTGTTTGGTAGTTGTGCCCCAGGCAGTACTGTTATCTCGTGAATTGCATATATGGTATGAACAGCCTTTATAGCTCCTGACTGATATGTACATCGCTAGCTATTGTATTATCAGCATATGAAATGTACTGCTACCTCATGAACTGCATCTAACGTGATCTACTTGGATAAGCTTGAGTATTTACATAACTCCTACAGTGTGGCGTCACTTATTGTGTGTGTTCCTCGTCGCATGTGAGGTGCGTGTTGTATGGTTGCTTTACACACAGACCTTTGGTGGCCCGACCGCTCGTGTCACGTTACCGCCCCATAGGGCCTGGAGACCCCAGGTCCTACAGACGGTTACATAGTGTAGGGGACAGAAGACTGACATAGATTCTTTTTCTCTCAGACAACATGACACCTGAGGAACAGCACCGATTCCAGGTCGCCAAGGACCGGTACCTCCACGTGCGTAAGGTACATAAGGGATTTAGATTGATGGCAAGGAGGTACCGGGCCGAGAACAAGGCAGGGACCTGGCCGTCACTACCAGAATGCGTCATGACTGGCAGCGGCAACAGACCAGCAACCTCAGGTGTCAGTGTGGGCTCCCAACATGTCAATCCCCCTGCTGCCACACCCGCACCGGTGCCAGGCCACCATGCGCCGCCGCCTGCACCAGCACCGGTACCGGCATCGGCCCCAGCACCAGCACCGGGCCCCATGGATCCTGGACTGTCCCAACTTATACGATGGTCCAGGACCACACCAACATCCTCCAGGACATCCTGTACCTAAACCGGCAGATACATGAGATCCGGGCCCACCTTGGACTGCCATGAACACTGCCCCTGTTCTCACCCCCCCAGCTCTTCTCCCTTCCCACACTGTCCCTCTTTTAGTATTATGTTGTGTAATGTCATAGTTGTGTGTGTTATTTAGCATAGTTTTAATGTAGGCTTAGTTAGAGTTAGCTTTAGACTTTTTTTACTTATTGAATGTTATTGGATTTGGGGATAGGTTTCATTTATCTTTGGGTGGGGGGTTGATGTATTTATTCATTGTCGGTGTTTGTAAATAGTTAGGTAAAATAGCTTTAGTTAGAATAAATAGTTGTTGTTAGTTTAGGGCTAGAGTTAGGGACATAGATTAGTGTAGGTTTGTTTTATATATATAATTGTAGAATAAATCTTGTTAATTATAGATTTCTGCTTGCACTTATATCATGGCTGATGCGGGGGAGTGGGGCTTGCCCCATCGTGTGCAACTCATACCAGCACTGGAGTAATCATTGTATCTGTAACTATGGTCCTGACCTGTCACTCTGCAGGATGGATTGAGGCCAGATACCTTAGATGTGAGCACAATGACCTTGCATGTCTAATAGATTAGCAATTATGGTTTACGGCCTACTCTGGTGACAGTTCATTGTGACCTCCAACATCTCACATGTTCCTGGGCATGGCCAATCGATCTTCATTCCATGCATGCTTTTGGTCATTTGTGGGTCCATTGTTAACGTCACATGGCACAACAGTGTTAGTGAGTCACATGAGTTATATGAGACTGAGTAATGAGTTTGGAATAGAGGTCACTCACAGGTGTCTTGGAGTGTTAGCACTGTTCGGAATACAGACTTAACTTCGAGTTTCTTGCTCTTGTGACACACTTAATCATTACAGTTATGCCTTGGGACCTGATGATGTTTCTTTGCAGATACACAGTTCTGCTGCACACAAGTGGTGACATGCTGCATTGCTCCCTGTAACAACAGTGCCATAGCCACTCATCCCAGCTGTAACTTTCGCATTGTCTCATAGTGATGACACCCTTGTAATCTTGCCACTGATTCAGACTATATGCTAAGTGCAGTTCAACTGACATCCGTGGGCACATTGGCCAATATGTGTGCACTTCATGGCAGTGCTCAGAAGTTGCTTTGGCATTGTTTGTACACAGGTAGGGGCTGACTGACGCAATGTACTTTGGCTTCAGTAAGTATTGTGGACTCAACATCAGTGTGGCTTACTTTGTAGTTCCATGTATGTATGTTAGACCTGTGCCCTTGGGTCTCCTCAGCAATGTGAATCTGTTGTGAACACCTAGAGATGTGACATGCAACGTGCTACATCACAACAATCTTTGACCAACACGTCCTGTGTTTGGCGATATGCCAGGAGATTATGCTTTGCTATCATTCTTGGCGACACTACTTGTGTCCTGCAACAGACTTGTACATGTTGTTACACATGCATATTGTGAGAAAGTGGCTAGGTATATACTGTTCCCAAATAGGTACAGTGTGCACAGAGCCCAAAGTCACCAGAGTTTTGGCAGAGGTTAAAGTTAGATATAACCTTACTCTGTGAAGTGGTAGCTTGGTCAAGCAGTAAGGCAGTATCAGAGGACAGTGTAAAGCATTTGTTGTACACACTCAGTCAGCAAATGGTCTCACACACTCAATAACTGAACTCTAGGCCAATGGTTTTTATATAAAAATATATGTTTGTTTTATTTTATAACCAACAATAGGTATCAAAATATACTTCCTCAGATTGCGAGGCTTTAGTTACATATTTTGGCAATATGCAATTGACTTTGGTAGGTAATAGTTACAAGTTGTTGCAATAGGCAACAGAATTTCAAACACAATAATACATTGAGCTCAATGTGAGTTTGAAGTGATTTGCAATAGATTACTTCCAGGATTACTTTTCTAAGTCAAGGACTGGATCCTATATTCAGTCCTGTGCAAGGTCTTGGAAACATGTGAGTATATCCGTTGTAGTTGCTGTTGTGATTTTCAGGCAAGTCTTTTGCTATTTCAAAACTTGACACTTAGAAGAAATTTTACAGAGAAACTGGCAGTGATGTCCTATGGAACAAAATTGTGTTATTGGTAAGTACGGTTGTGAGTGCTTTTCAGGGTCAGTGCTGGGCACCAAGATCCAGCATTGGGATCTCTCCTAAAACCAGTTCAGTTTTTCCGTTTTAGTTACTTGGTTGATTTTAGGCAAATATTTAACTTTTTAGAATCTCCACAATTAGAAGAAATTTCTGATGAAACCAATCAATGTTACCCTATTAATAAAATTAGGTTATCGGCTTTTGGGTAAGTACTCGACTGGCAGAGTTAAGGTTCTGGCCACAGACTCAGGGTTCCCCCAGGGTCAGGTTTGTACAGTTGTTAACACTCTGCGGCACTGTGGCGGATGGGGGCAGAGTGAGTTTGGCCCAATGTTATCCTATGGGAGGCAGGGGGGCTTTGGTTGGTGGCTGCTGACTAGCAGGCCACACGGCTGTGGGAGCTGGGCTCCTGGTCACTTGCTCAGGGCAAATGGGGAAGTAGGTAGGAGTAGAAGTTACACTGCCAGGGCCACTCGGGCGGGTGGGTGCAGTGTGCCTTTGACCCTTTGTGCGCTCAATGGATTGCAAAGGGAAAGCTTCAGGAGAAACAAAGGCTGCAAGCTCGGGGTCGCAGATTCTTCATGTGCCCCCACCACTTTGGGAGGTAAATTGGGTAGATGGAGGGTGGGTATGTACCCAGGAGTCGGGCACAGGGGGCCGCAGGGCGCCGGGTGCTGGGGTGACTTTTGGACTTGGCAAATCTTACCCTCTTTTGATTGTGTTTGCGGGGGTCCCTGGTTCTGAGGCTGCAGGCGTCGTCATGAGCGTCGATGTGAGACCTTGGTGGCCAGATTCGGGGTCACAGTCGCCGGGGGGGGACGTCATCGGGGTCTTTGTCCACTCCGACACAGGCCAGGCTTGTCCAGTGCAGAGTGTGCAGGGTTTGCGGTTCCGGGATGATGCCTTGCTTTGAGCAGAGCTACTGCTCATGGGACTCCCATATGATCAGAGTCACAATGTAGCCAGGTCCACCGGGGTTTGTGAGGTTGCTAGCCACAAGTGGGCCTGGGCTTTGTCAGGAACAGGTTCATGGGTTGACTGGCCGGTAGGGCTGGGGCCAAAGCAGTTGGTGTCTTCCTCTTCTTAGCAGCTGAACGGCAGTTTCTTTCTTCTTGCTCTTCCTTGCTTTTTCGGAATCTGGAGAAGGAAGGTTCAGGGTGACTCTAAATACTAGATTTAGTTGTGTTACAGGTAGGTACAGGGCAGGGACCAATGGGTCCCTGCCCTGGGGTGGATACACACACTATCCTGCCACTCACCTGTGGGAGTGGGCCAGTAGCCTAGTCCTGATTGTGCAGGGCTTAACATCTTCAAGATGGAGAGCGCCTGGAGATGGGCTTCACCTCGCCTCCCCCACCTGAGGTTTGGGGTGGGCAGGCTGGCACATACCCTGTCCTTATTTTGTGTTTCAGGCCAGTCTTCCCGCCAGAGTGGGTGTCAGAACCGGGGGGTTGGGGGCAGTTTGCTGGGTACAGCAAGTGGCCTGGAGAAGCTCACAGAGTCTGCATGCCTTTGAAGCTTCCCCCTGGCCATCCTGGGGGAGGAGACCTAGCACCTCGCCCAGCATGTGCATTGTTGCAGGCCCAGGAGAGCGGGGGCTCTCCACCCTGGGGTCCAGCAACATGTCTGATGTGTGGCAGCCTAGGCAGCCTCCAAACCAGATGTGGATTGTAGGTTAGTTGTCAGGGGGCATCTCTAAGATGCCCTCAGTAGTGCTTTGTACATTGAATCACACAGTGGCATCAGTGCGGGTTTGATGTGCTGAGAAGTTTGATACCAAACTTCTCATTCTTCAGTGTTCCCATTATGGTGCTGTGGAGTTTGTGTTCGACGAGCTCTCTGCACCATATACTCTTAAATGGCAGCACTGCACTTACAGTGCCCAGGAATGGACTTGAGTACTGTAGGTGCAGAGGGATAATGCTGCTGTGCCCACACCACTGGCATAGGGCACCCAGCTATAGGGGTGGATGATGTATGCCAGGGCAGTGTAGGTTGTGTGCATGCAACACAGGGATGTGTGTCATGTCAACTCTTTATTTTGCCTTGTACCCAGACACTCTGCCTGCAAGGGCAGTGTGTTTGTGTTAGGGTACAGGGCCTCTAAGGTTGTCACAATAAGTGCTGCAGCCCTTAGAGGCCTTCCCTTGTCACAAGGCCCTGGGTACCTAGGGTACCATTTACCAGGGGCTGACATGTGGCCAGGATTTGCCAATTTTGAATGTTAGTGTTTAGGGGAGGAACATAGGCCCTGGGCACCTGATTGGCAGGAGTCCAGGGCACACTCAGTCAAAGTCCATTCAGCAGTTCAGCAAAAAGTGGGGGAATACCATGCAGGAAAGATGGTACTTTCTCACACATATGTCATACATGTCGGGGGCTCAGAGTTGGGATATTGCTAGATTGTGCTATCTGATCAATGTTGTCAGTGCAATCTTGTCCGTGTAATCTCGTGTGACCCCCTGTGCCCCTTCTTCACTGTCTGACTCCGGTTGTCTCATCTGTGCCGTCATCGCAAGTGTTATTTAGTTTGGCCCACTGTGCCCCCTTCTGCCGGGTTTAGTTGTGTTGCTCATTTACATTTCTTACCCTGTATTCAGACACGTGTTTTTCAAACCGCCTCCGCTCTCCCTTCCCGCCACCGTATCCCCTGCTGAGCCACACAGCAACACGCACATTCGAACCACCCACATGCCAGGCTAATCCTCCCACCTCCCCTTCCACTGGCGTACATCCATGCCGGGTCCGCGCAAAGTGCAGGGACATCCTGGGTCAGCAAACGCAGCTACACACGTTGCCACTACGATGCTAACACACTCAACGCCCTCAACATAGGACGATCACACACCTGCTTCCTGCCCGGAACAGAACGCAAACAAGGACACCTCGCCAGCCGGAACTGCATTGTCACCAGCATCCAATCTGCAAATCCACCCACTGTGTTGGAAGCCAACTACCTTAGCTGCATTGTCCCCAACACCCGCCACAGACGCCAACACACAAGTGAACTCTGGGACCTACTCAACTCATCCTCCCCAGACATGGTCTCCATGACAGTGACCTAATTGTACCCCTCCTCGGAAAACTACCTCGCCATAGCCATCCTGTGCAGCTACAAGATCAACCACAGGGACCGCACCAACGGAGTAGGACTAGGAATTGCCATCGTCAACAGGAACACTCTCAGAGTCTCAACCAACAACGACAACATCCTCATCAACGCCGAACACCTGCACTTCCAGATCCACACCAATCCCAACACCACCCTCAGAGTAACCAGCTTCTACATAGCCTCCAGACCCCTAACACAGTTCTGCAACTCCATCACCAACTTTGTCAGTACACACGCCCTCACATCCACAGACTACATCCTTCACGTTGAGCTGAACTTCCACCTCGTATACATTAACGGCACCGTATCCACCACCCTGATCAACACCCTAGCCAACCTCGGTCTCATACAACTTGTCACAACACCCACCCTCCACATCAGCCACACGCTTGACCACATATTATCCGCAAGCTCCCACATCTACTCCAACCACACAACCAACCTCCACTGAAACAACCATCGATGCATCACCTTCGCATTCCATGAAGACACCACACACCACCACACCCGACAGATCCACTGGCATTGCTGGAGCAAAGTCACAGAAGCACAGCTAACCAGCAGCCTTGCCTGGAGCACAACCACCGACACTGACTCCACCGCCCAGAACCTCAGACAAGGGATCGGCAACTGCGCCAACACACTCGCCCAGATTAAGACACACTCCAACAGACACACCAGCAAGTAAGCCAGCTGGTTCAATGCAGAACACCAGACCTCAATGCCGACCTGCCATGAGCTAGTGAAGAAATTGCACCGTGAACAGACACTGGACAGCTACACAACCCACAAAGACGCCACACGCAGACACCATCACCTCATCAGATACGCAATCGGGCCACCTTCAAAGACCCCATTGCCAACAACGCACACACCAGCTAAGTGCTCTTCAACCTAGTGAAAGAACTCTCTAACACCAGCTCCAACACCATCCCACATTTGCAAGACCTGTGCACCTGAGGTTTGGGGTGGGCAGGCTGGCACATACCCTGTCCTTATTTTGTGTTTCAGGCCAGTCTTCCCGCCAGAGTGGGTGTCAGAACCGGGGGGTTGGGGGCAGTTTGCTGGGTACAGCAAGTGGCCTGGAGAAGCTCACAGAGTCTGCATGCCTTTGAAGCTTCCCCCTGGCCATCCTGGGGGAGGAGACCTAGCACCTCGCCCAGCATGTGCATTGTTGCAGGCCCAGGAGAGCGGGGGCTCTCCACCCTGGGGTCCAGCAACATGTCTGATGTGTGGCAGCCTAGGCAGCCTCCAAACCAGATGTGGATTGTAGGTTAGTTGTCAGGGGGCATCTCTAAGATGCCCTCAGTAGTGCTTTGTACATTGAATCACACAGTGGCATCAGTGCGGGTTTGATGTGCTGAGAAGTTTGATACCAAACTTCTCATTCTTCAGTGTTCCCATTATGGTGCTGTGGAGTTTGTGTTCGACGAGCTCTCTGCACCATATACTCTTAAATGGCAGCACTGCACTTACAGTGCCCAGGAATGGACTTGAGTACTGTAGGTGCAGAGGGATAATGCTGCTGTGCCCACACCACTGGCATAGGGCACCCAGCTATAGGGGTGGATAATGTATGCCAGGGCAGTGTAGGTTGTGTGCATGCAACACAGGGATGTGTGTCATGTCAACTCTTTATTTTGCCTTGTACCCAGACACTCTGCCTGCAAGGGCAGTGTGTTTGTGTTAGGGTACAGGGCCTCTAAGGTTGTCACAATAAGTGCTGCAGCCCTTAGAGGCCTTCCCTTGTCACAAGGCCCTGGGTACCTAGGGTACCATTTACCAGGGGCTGACATGTGGCCAGGATTTGCCAATTTTGAATGTTAGTGTTTAGGGGAGGAACATAGGCCCTGGGCACCTGATTGGCAGGAGTCCAGGGCACACTCAGTCAAAGTCCATTCAGCAGTTCAGCAAAAAGTGGGGGAATACCATGCAGGAAAGATGGTACTTTCTCACACATATGTCATACATGTCGGGGGCTCAGAGTTGGGATATTGCTAGATTGTGCTATCTGATCAATGTTGTCAGTGCAATCTTTTCCGTGTAATCTCGTGTGACCCCCTGTGCCCCTTCTTCACTGTCTGACTCCGGTTGTCTCATCTGTGCCGTCATCGCAAGTGTTATTTAGTTTGGCCCACTGTGCCCCCTTCTGCCGGGTTTAGTTGTGTTGCTCATTTACATTTCTTACCCTGTATTCAGACACGTGTTTTTCAAACCGCCTCCGCTCTCCCTTCCCGCCACCGTATCCCCTGCTGAGCCACACAGCAACACGCACATTCGAACCACCCACATGCCAGGCTAATCCTCCCACCTCCCCTTCCACTGGCGTACATCCATGCCGGGTCCGCGCAAAGTGCAGGGACATCCTGGGTCAGCAAACGCAGCTACACACGTTGCCACTACGATGCTAACACACTCAACGCCCTCAACATAGGACGATCACACACCTGCTTCCTGCCCGGAACAGAACGCAAACAAGGACACCTCGCCAGCCGGAACTGCATTGTCACCAGCATCCAATCTGCAAATCCACCCACTGTGTTGGAAGCCAACTACCTTAGCTGCATTGTCCCCAACACCCGCCACAGACGCCAACACACAAGTGAACTCTGGGACCTACTCAACTCATCCTCCCCAGACATGGTCTCCATGACAGTGACCTAATTGTACCCCTCCTCGGAAAACTACCTCGCCATAGCCATCCTGTGCAGCTACAAGATCAACCACAGGGACCGCACCAACGGAGTAGGACTAGGAATTGCCATCGTCAACAGGAACACTCTCAGAGTCTCAACCAACAACGACAACATCCTCATCAACGCCGAACACCTGCACTTCCAGATCCACACCAATCCCAACACCACCCTCAGAGTAACCAGCTTCTACATAGCCTCCAGACCCCTAACACAGTTCTGCAACTCCATCACCAACTTTGTCAGTACACACGCCCTCACATCCACAGACTACATCCTTCACGTTGAGCTGAACTTCCACCTCGTATACATTAACGGCACCGTATCCACCACCCTGATCAACACCCTAGCCAACCTCGGTCTCATACAACTTGTCACAACACCCACCCTCCACATCAGCCACACGCTTGACCACATATTATCCGCAAGCTCCCACATCTACTCCAACCACACAACCAACCTCCACTGAAACAACCATCGATGCATCACCTTCGCATTCCATGAAGACACCACACACCACCACACCCGACAGATCCACTGGCATTGCTGGAGCAAAGTCACAGAAGCACAGCTAACCAGCAGCCTTGCCTGGAGCACAACCACCGACACTGACTCCACCGCCCAGAACCTCAGACAAGGGATCGGCAACTGCGCCAACACACTCGCCCAAATTAAGACACACTCCAACAGACACACCAGCAAGTAAGCCAGCTGGTTCAATGCAGAACACCAGACCTCAATGCCGACCTGCCATGAGCTAGTGAAGAAATTGCACCGTGAACAGACACTGGACAGCTACACAACCCACAAAGACGCCACACGCAGACACCATCACCTCATCAGATACGCAATCGGGCCACCTTCAAAGACCCATTGCCAACAACGCACACACCAGCTAAGTGCTCTTCAACCTAGTGAAAGAACTCTCTAACACCAGCTCCAACACCATCCCACATTTGCAAGACCTGTGCAACTCCTTTGATACTTTCGTCCATCGCAAGGGTGCAGACATCCACGACAGCTACAACCCCACGCCTGCCACGAATAGCACTGAGACCTCCATCCCCACGGATCCCATACGCACCAACCCCCTGCTCTCCTGGACCAACGTAAACAACACAAACACAATGCACATCTGGGACAACATCCACTCCGGATCAATGTCAGACACATGCCCACACCACATCTGCTCCAAAGCCAGCCCCACCATTGCACCCCATTTCCAGATGATCATCAACATCTCCCTCGTAAATTCAACCTTCACGTAGAGCTGGAAGCACGCCGATATCAACCCCTTACTCCACAAACAAAAGACTGACCCCAAGGACCGCCTGAACTTACGTCCCATCTCCCTGCTACCATTCCTGTGAGGTGTCATTGCGAAGACCATCAACAGACAACTGACCCACTAACTCTATGGGAACAGCATCCTGGATCCGTCCCATTCACTCTTCATCAGCAACTCCTACAGCAAACTGGACACATCTCCGCCACCAATGACATAATGCCACGGATGGACAACAATGAAACAGCAGCACTCATTGTCCAGGACCTGTGATTTGCCTTCAACACTGTCTTGCACCGCACACTATGCACACGCATACACGACACCGAGATCCAAGACAAGGCTCGTGACTGGACAAACTCCTTCCTCTACGGCAAAACGCAGTCCGCCCACCTCCACCCTTCCTGCTCAGAGTCCACAGTAATCTTCAGCGGATTACCCCAGGGCTCATCCCTCACACAACATTGTTCTACATGTACATGTCACCACTCGCACATGTTACCCGACTGCACAACCTCAACATCATCTCCTACGAGAACGACAGCCAGCTGATCTTCTCCCTCACCATGGCCACCCTCACTTACACAACCATACACCATGTAGGACTGTAAGACGTTGCTGAGTGGAGGAAGAACTGCCAACAGGAGATAAACATCAGAGAGGACAGAAATGCTCATCCTCGATTCCACCCCCTCCGCATGAGACACCTCCTGGTGTGCGGCCGCCCTAGGAACAGATCCAACACCAACCAACCACGCACGCAACATTGGGTTCAACATTAACTCTACTCTCTCCATGCCAAAGCAGGTAAACGCCGTATCGTCCTCCTGCTTCATCACCCTCCAGATGCTTGTCAAGTTCTACAGGTGGATTCCCCCTGAAACATGGAGAACAGTCACACAGGCACTCAGCAGCAGCAAGTTGGAATACAGTAACACCCTCTATGCATGAGCCTCGACCAAACTCTAAAAACGACTTAAACGCATTAAAAACGCCTCTGCACGCCTGCTCCTCAACATCCCTCGCTGACAGCACATCACACCCCACCTGGGAGACCTGCACTGGCTCACCGCCAACAAGTGTATCACCTCCACGTGCCAGAACCACGCACACGAGCCACTCCACAACACCGCACATGCATACCTCAACAGACGACTCAGCTTCTGCACCCCAATCCAGCAGGTCCACTACGCTGACATTGCAATCGCCACAGTCCCCCGCATCTGGAAAGCTAACTCCTGCAGAAGATCATTATGCCACCTCAACACAAAGAACTGGAACACTCTCCCCACCCTCCTGAGGCAGGCACAGCACATGCTAACATTAATGTGACTCCTCAAGAACGGGATTTCCAAGCAGTGGCAGACTCCCACCCCCCCTGCTCCTTGAGACACTCACGGGTTAGTGGTGCACTTTAAAGATGTTGTCATAGTAAAATGATCTAGATTCCTTTTGCACATACACGGCCATCTCACTGCCAATCCGTGTCAGGTGACACATGTACATTGATTGAATGAGCCTCGCTGGACCTTCTTGTGAATTCACAGCCCCTTACTTATTGCCTTAGTTAAACACTTGATTGTTCATGGAAACACGCACCTGTGTAATTTAAGGGAATTTATTTACAAGACAAGGTTTTGCATGTACCAGAAGTGGTCCATAGGACATGGGATTGGCAGGATGCCTGTTGGAGTAGCAGTCCATTGTGAGTGACAGAGCCAGGGGAAGAGGCGGATTTTGCAGTGCCATTGTAAATGAACAAGAGGAGATTTGCTGTAGGTCAATGTGTGGGTCCAAGCTGTGTGTTGTTGGATGTCGGCAGACAGTGGGAGAGGAAGGGCAGTGAAATGATGGTATGTGCAAACCGACAGGACTTTGTACATCACTGCTAGCTGGACTTGCGCATTACCAGTGTGGCAGTTTTATCCTCAGATTCGTCCGATGATGTGTCATGTGTCTCACATGTGGGTGGTGTTATGGTGGGAGCAGCACTGTGAGGCACAGACAAATCAGGGTGCAGAGCTGAGGATGTGGATGCGCAAGCAGCAGATGTTGTCGCAAGACCGTGGGGAGGTAAAGATGTCATATGGAGAAGCATGGCCTGCCATGTCCGTTCCAGATTACACTGGTGTTGAGCCGTGGCAGCCATCTGTTGGATCGCCCTCCTCTCCCTGGCCTCCATTATCCCTGACAGTTGGGATAATGCAGCACAGACACTGCTGGAGCTATCCTGCCGGGACAGTGTGTCCGCTCTCCGGATCAGGACCCCAGCAATGTCATCCAGGGTGCGTTGGATGTTATTGAGGGGTATGTGGATGTCTGACATCCTCGCAATGTTGTCGTCGAGGCGATTCAGACTCCCACTGAGCTCCTCAAATTTGGCTGCCAGGCTCTCCATGCCCACCCACACAAAGTCCCGTGTCTCCAGTTGTACCTCAAGCACCATGGTGTGAAAGGCCACATATGGGTTGGCTGGGTCCTGGGAGGCAGCTGTGGTGGGAGGTGCCTGCTGCTGGGTGGTTTGTGCAGGGGGTGAGCTGGGCGCAATGCTGCTGGGTAGCCCTGCTACTGGAGTTGGTGTGTTAAAGGAATCGAGGAGACGCTGAAATTCGTCCACATTGATGGTGGGTGTTTCCGACGAGTCATCGTGGCGGAGTAGGTCGTCCGGCTGTCCAGGAGGTGTTGTCACTCCCTCTGAAATGTTCATGGGAGATACAGTTTAACAGTGGTATCCATGTATAGGCATGCATTATTTGACTTAACAATCAGACTGAGGGAGACTGTACATTATAGATATTTTGTACAATATGCATGCTAGTTTCTGGATGGTGATTATTTCAGAGACATCACGGATGTGAGGGTGTACTTGTACGTTGTAATATCACAAGTTGCCTAGGTGAGAAATGTGTCTTGACAGTGTCCACACACAAATGCTACCTGTTGTGTCCTGGTTTGTGTTATGTGACTAATGCAGTCTGCAACACCTATTAGGCAATGTTGATGTACTCAGATTAGTATGTGTGTACACTGCATTGTGTGATGGTGGCACCTGCTGCCTTTGTTTAGCTGCCCCTTGTCCCTTTCATGAAATGGGCCTTCGAATTCTGTGTATGGAAAATGCAGACATGTGGAAATCTGTGTGGATTGTGTGTCCTTGTCAGAGTTGGGACACTTGTGCATAGTAGGTCATCAAGTGTCTTGTTCACATCAGGGGTTGTGTGTACATAAGTTTGTGACAGGGTGTGACATGCTCCCTTGAGGATGAGTTCCACACTCCGCAACATCAGTGAGGTGTCCTGCACCATGTGAATCTCTTTGTCCTGCAGGCATGCTATACATCATGCCCTATCACATGCATTATCAGTGTGGATCAAGGAGTTGCAGCTTTGCAGGGGCTTGCACATGTGCATGTGTTTAGTGTGCTATTAGTAATGTGTGATGAGTGCCCACTTTTGGCACATTGGCAATGGGAGCCTACTTGGGGGCATGTTATCATGGACGGCCATCATGTTATCGGCGCTTTAGCAGCAGGACACTTCCGTTACAAGCGGCAAAGATGTTCTTGGAAATATGCTGCATAGAATTCCAGGAGAAGCACATGTTCTGGTGTGAACATGGGCTTTAATTGGAATTCTCTGAAGCATGTTATCAGGCACATTATCACCGCTTTGATGGCAGTTTCATGCCGCTGAAGTGGCGATAATTTTAAGAACGTCCTTGATTATATACACCGTGTTTTTTCTACAAAGCTGCACTGTGTAGGACACATGTGCCTCTAAGTCGCTTTGGCTCCTTGCGATTTGTGTTGTGTGCATTGCGTCTGTCATGTTTAATCTTGCTTCCTGCACTTCTTTTGGATTACCCTTTCAGAGTATGGTGCAGCATATATAGCAATTGTTGTTTCTGTCTGAGCAGACAGTGTCCACACCCATTACCCACAGATTTGGTCCCACATGTGGAGTGTGTGTGGCAGTGGAGGGTCGTTTTGTGCATCATACCAGGCGCTGACCTTCTAGACTCTGCATGAGCGCTTTGATTTTAGAAGGGACTACATACTCCATGCAGCGATCACAGCGGAGATTCATGCGCATTGTAAAGGGGACCAAGCAGGACCTGAGCTTTCTTTAGGGTGCTAATACATATTGACAGCAGTTGTAAAGTTTAAGGCAGTCACATTCCTGTACATGCGCATGGGTCTGCCCCCTTTGGACATACTTAATTGAAATGGGAGGTAGATGTAGGGAGAGAGATACAAGAAAGGGCTTGTGCTGAGATTGTAGAGTAATCATGGAGGTGCACCATGCACACCCGCTTCCAAAGGCTTCTTTTTAATGTTTTACATCGCCTTATCTCACACCGGCAAAAAGTCAATGCATGTTTCTACACTGACTCATAGGAATGCACAAGGGTTCAGGGAGAGGGGGCAAACTTCCCTCACCTGTTTGGGGGTGACCACTTTGGGCTACTTATTGGACCGTAGTGATGACACTATTGAAGGTGTTGACGGACAGGGAGGTGGATCTGTCGTAGTGGGCTTATATCCTACTTGCTTCCCACACACGGCTCAAAGTGGGCTTGCTGCAAGTTTATGGATAGGGGATTATTAGTGGCCATGAGGGTATATTACGATGCACTGGAAGGCAAGTGGGGCCACAAGTTTAGATCAATGGGAGTGCAAGTTCACCTAATGGGCAGAGTGTGATGGGATAGTCAGGCTACTACTGGTCAAGGGTATGGTGAGCAAGGGATCACTTGAGGCGGCTAGGGCATGGGACCATTTCTTTGGACCATTGGTTGACGAAGACAGCCAGAGCGATGTCAACACTGAGGCAGGTGAGCTGGTACCAGGGTAAGGCCTTTATAGCCCGCAGATGTGACCATTCGACACCATTGTAGACATGCATGATGGGTGAATCTAAAGCGGCAGCCTGTATATTGTGTTGTTAGTGTTTACCTTCTGGATACCACAGATTACACATTGCTAAGGCTATCAAGGAGTACAGAGCAACATGGGTAGTGACATGCCTTGAGGGAGTGTGAAATAGACTTTCGGATGGATTTGTGATGATGATGTTTGTTTATATGGCCTGTGTTGAAAATTGGTTGTTAATCCCCTTTTTACATGGTTCTTAATATTAAAGGTAGTAGAGGAGACATGTCATAGTAACAAGCCAAGGATCCTATGCTCAGTAAATTGAACATCATAGTAAGGGGAGAAGGACTAGGGGCCATATTATTAAGATCAGCGTTAAAATTATCGCTGCTTTAGCGGCAGGTAACTGCCACTAAAGCGGTGGTAATGGGCTTGATGATATGCCCTTGTGAATTCCCATAGAAGTCCATGTTCTGGTGTGAACATGGGCTTCTATGGGAATTCACAAGGGCATATTATCAAGCCCATTGCCGCCACTTTAGTGGCAGTTTCCTGGCGCTAAGGCAGCGATAATTTTAACTCTGATCTTGATAACATGTCCCTAGGTTGGTGCGATTGTTAGATTTGAAGATTTAGCTTTCGCAGACATGAAGAGTTTTTTAATTTGCAAGAGCAAATAGTACATACCATGCGTTGACGTGGGGCGGGGGAGGGTGGTGGGTATTATGGACAGGGATATGTGTGAATGCAGGTAAGTTGCCTTTGGATGACTGAATGGATTTCATGGTGCGCCCTGCATCGCATTTTGCAATGGAGGGCACACGACTAAGGGGCATATTATCAGGGACGGCATTACAATTTATTGGCACTTGAGCGGCAGAGAACTTCCGCTTAAGCGGCAATAATGGGCTTGATAATATGCCCTGGGGAATTCTAATAGAAGTCCATGTTCTGGTGTGAACATGGGCTTCTATTGGAATTCTCCAGGGCATATTATCAGGCCCATTATCGCCGCTTTAGTGGCAGTTTTCTGCCGCTCAAGCGGCTATTGTTTTAACGCCGTCCTTGGTAATATGCCCCATAATCTGTATTTTTGGTGTGACATTGCATGTGTTGTCGGTATGCAGAGTCACTCATTACTTTCTCATCTTGCTGTACACAGTGCTGCATAGCATGTACAGGCAAGGGGGCATTTTTGTAGTACAGGCATGAGGTTGTCACAATGTCCCCCTTGCCTCATCACCACACTTATCCAAATCATCTTCAGAAGGCCGCAACTCCCATGTGCCAAAATGAGTATGCAGTGTGAATGTGACTGGTCACGTGCACGAGTAAGCATGCCAGCGAGAGGCTCAGCACACCTGCAACATTGCACATGTGTCTGGCTCGTGTGCAAGGTTGTGTGTGGCCCTCTAAGTCACCCTTGTTGGCCACGCACATCCTTGCACACAAGTCAGCCACATGTGCTATTTTGCAGGTGTGCTGGTCTTGCTGTTGGCATGCTTACTCGTGCACGTGTCCTTTTCACCATTCCCCTGGACAGTTCTCCAACTGGCATCTGGGGACTTAGGGGCATATTATCAAGCCAAGCGATAAAATTATCGCCGCTTTAGCGGCAGAAAACTGCCTCTAAAACGGCGATAATGGGCTTGATAATATGCTCTATGGAATTCCAATTGAAGCCCATGTTAGACGTCCTTCACATCTAACATGGGCTTCAATTGGAATTCCATAGATCATATTATCAAGCCCATTATCGCCGTTTTAGCAGCAGTTTTCTGCCGCCAAAGCGGCGATAATTGTATCGCCTGGCTTGATAATATGCCCCATGGTGCCTTCACTAACACCCGATGATGGGAGTCTCCTTCGCTCTGGCATGCCACTGTGGCAGTTTTGGGCAAGATGGGTGAATTGCCCACCTTCATCCAGTCACCCCATTCCTCTAATTCCTCAACCACCTCATGGCGGACCGGTGGGTCATTGCCAGTGGACATCGGCTTAAACCAAGAGGCATTGCGGGTGACCACCTCCTGCCCTATAGCTGCAGTGATCATGATGCCCTTTCGCTTCGTGACTCGCAACCAACCGTTCTCAAAGGGTGTCTGAAACTTCGATCTGGGGCACCGATCTCAAATCACCACCATTTCTCCCACTCGTGGCTTGGGACTCAAAGCCCTTCTGGCCCGATAATTGGCTGCCTATTTTTTAGCTTGCAGAACGGCAGCATCCTGGGGTTCAGGCCTCCAAATCTGCCCAACCGAAATACTGTCCCTCACTGGTCTCCTGAACAGTAAGACCATGGGTAAGCAGGACGTCGTGCTGTGAGGCGTGTTGCAGTACCTTTGAAGATATTGGTGCAGACCATTCGAGATCATCATTCTGGGACACCCCACTACATAGCATCTTATTAATAATCCTCATGAATCACAAGAAACAAGAGACGTAGTGATGGTACATAGGATAGCACATCAATTCCAAGCGATATGTTGTCTATGCTTGTCAATATAAGAATAACAATATTGGTGCCCCTCAAGGTAACAATACAGAAACACCCCACTACCACGGATGTCACCACATAGAAGATCAAAAGAACTCCTGTGCAAAGCTTAGCAAAACCACTGTACCTTGAAGAAGTTACAACAGTAACGAAACACGTGTCGGCTGTTTTCAGCGTTGCCAACAGGAAGGCTTTTTGAATTTGACCTCCGTGGATCAGCTAACAATATCAACATCTGTGCAAAACAATATATGTCCTTGTATTGGATTGAATTTTGAATATTGGATTTCTACAATTTTAATGAAACATTGTCATACGATATTAAATAGGATTTTGCAGAAGTTTTCTGATTGGACTGGTTTCCTGTGAGCAGTCATATTGTGTTTGAAATGTAAATGTGTTACACTATTAAGAATGGTGATATAAATATTGGAGAGTGCCGAGATACAGTGGTTTTGCTAAGTTCTCATGAATCACTCAGCCGCCCCATTGGCTTGAGGCCACTAGGTTTTATTCTCCTGTGAGTCACCCCAAGGGACTGGAGGTATTCCCTGAACTCCTGACTTAGAAATGAAGGACCATTGTCAGTCTTGATTGTGCATGGTAACCCAAAAGTGGGCCATAGCTGTTGAGGCGGTTACCACCCCCACCGGTCGATAGACCACTGTGAAGTTGTAGAACTGCATCTGTACTGCCTAGCTTTCAATCGGGGTGGTGGGTTCCTGGATGTGGCAGAAAACAAGTTCTCCAGCGGCATGTGATCGGTCATGGCCCTGAATTTGTGCCCCACACAGGTGTAAGTGAAAATGCTTGTATTCCCACCAGATGGTGAGAGCTTCACACTCAATCTGGGCATATCTGGTCTCAATCACCATCAATGCCCGGTTGGTGTATGTAATCAGCACTCACTTTCCTGAAATCTGTTCTTGGATGAGCACTGCCTCCAAGATCCACAGGACTACCATCCACTGTTAACTAGGTGGGGCAATGGGGGTCAAAGTAGGCTATTGTTGCATCTCTGAACAACGCTTTCTTAATTTCCTCGAAGGACCTTTCTGCCTGGTAAGCCTACGCCCAGAGGGCATCCGTTTTCATCAGCGCTCTGAGAGACGCAGAAGGTTTGATACAAAACTTCCACAGTATGTCGCCATGTCTGAAAAGCTCCTGACTTCCATTGGTGTCAGAGGTCTTTCGACATGCTGGATGGCATCAGTCATACGAGGGTACACATGCAGGGCTTCACTCGAGAAAATGTACACAAAGAACTCAATTGTGGATGAAAAGAACGAGCATTTGCTCTTATGCAGGGTTATGCAGTAGATAAGGATGTCATCGCTTCTGTTGAGTATGCCTTTGAAGCTTGACAGTACCTCGTGTATAGTGTTTTGAAAAGCCTCAACCACTGCAGAGATGTCAAAACTGAGGTGCCCATACCTCCACAATCTGACGTGCATAGAGAAGGTCATTATGTACCTCCTATCTGGGTCCAGCACCATCTGGTGATACCCCAACCCCAAATCCAGCTTGGAGAACCAGCGGGTGCCGTTAAGGTCAGCAACAATGTCATCCATGGTGGGAGCTATATGCCACTCTCACTGGATTGCCTTATTAGGCAGCTTCATGTCTATGCACAGCCTGACGGCCCCTGGTTGTTTCGGTTTAGGAGCAACCACTAATGGAGAGACCTATGGTGTTGGCACCAACACTTGCTCAATGACTCCTTATTGTTCCAGTTTGTTTAGCTCTTCTTCAAACAAAAAGTGGAGAAGAAATAGCATCCTCCCATGGCGTAAGCTGTACCGCCTGATCAATGTGGAGCTTCACCTTGGTGTCTATGGGGCACCCTAGTCCATGAAACAGTTGCAGAAAATCTCTCAGGATTTTATGGGCCTGTGTATCATGGATGCCTCGGGCAGAGAATACCAACTACTATTTTTCCACAGTCTGGCATCCTAGCAGTGTACAACTGCCTGCCTTTGTGATGTGAAACGTAGTTAGCCTTTTGACTTCTCATTAGCCACTTCCACTTGAATGTAGTTTCTGCTTCCATAACCATTGATCTTCACGGGGCCGGGCGATAGCGGCAGCAGCAGTGCCAGCAAGATGTACTGCTGCTTGTCCATTACATTAACTGACAGCCCTGTGTCAATTATGGCATTAACCTTGAACCCCCCCAATGATGACATCACACATTGGTGAAGGGCGTGCATTCTTCTGCGCCACTCCGGCGTATGAAATCATGACCGCCACTTCATCCTCACTGGCAACCTTGTCCTCAGGCAAGTGTTGCTCCAAATGACAGACGTCAACAGGCTCTCCATCCAGCGACAATTGTGTCAGGGCCAAAGTACCTTTGGATTTTGTAGGATTCCTCTTACCTTTTTCACCACTGGGGCAGACCTTCGCAAAGTGGTTAGGCTTTCTATATCTGGAGCATGTGTGGCCCTGCGCTGGGCATGTGTCAGTGGTGTGTTGGTCGTGGCCACTGTTGCGACACTTGGCTGATGTTACCGCTGGCGGCTTCTGCACCCGGGCTTGTGGCTGTCTGCGAAAGATCACATCCACCTCCTTCTCCTTGACCTTCACAGATTTGTGTGCTGGGGGGGTGGGATTCTATACAGTGTTTGTTCCATCGCCTTCACCGAACTGTTTCATAGCTCCTGTGAGTGCCCAAGGATTAATATGTCCTCCAACTTGATCCCAGGCTTGCGGGGAACGAAGGGGCACAGGACAGAGGAGCGGCAGACTTGGATGAGCTGCGCACGGACTTCCTTGTTTTGGTCATCATCTATGCAAGTACTGGCCAGGGCCCTGGGGCGAGCATGGATGGATACCATCAATAGTTTCATTTCCTGCCGACGGGCTTGGTTGCTGGGCTGAATTGAAAGGCTGTGAGCCGCGAGTTTGTAGACCTCCAGACTGGCCAATGCAGGCAGGGCAGAGGGCCATGCCCATCTCAATCCTTGTATGCCGTCTCGACCGCATGGCTGGATGGTCCTTCAGTTGCAGTTGTGCTGGGACACCGCCTCCCTCAGTGCAGTGCCGCCAGCTGGGTGCACCGCACACGGCGAGGTGAGGCAGAAGAGGAGCACTCACACTTTGGGCACCCCAAACAGCACAGCGGGTGAGCTACACCTCATCAACACTTGTTGTGGCCACTAAATGGGTCTCAGACTTGTGGGAGAGGGGGCATCACTGCCCCGGTGCACCATATGCCTTCATTCCGGGCAGGCAGTGGGAGATAGGCTTCATAAAGAACCACTACAGCTCAAAGATGAATCACCACACTCAGTTAACCTCTTGGCGAAAGCCCTGTGTGACCTCACACCTGCTTATTTATACTCTCGGAGGTGAGTGCTTGCGTCACAACCCTGCCAGTAGGAGCCGGGTGGTCTTCTACATGTTGAATCAGCAACAGGTTAACTTCTCTCTTAATCAGCAAGTATGCCTGTTTTCCAGCTATGTTCTTTCTTGGGATTCACTTAGGGATGAGTCACTTGTGTTTGGCATGTTTAAACCACTTCAACCGGTCAATATATTGGCAATTCATAATCCACACTCTCTTTTTAAACACACGCACATAAAAAAAAGATTAGCGTTCCACATACATCTGCATGAAATTAGGTCACAGGTCTGAACTCAGTCACCTTAAATGGCTGTTTCCTGCCTTGTGTGTGTAATGTTGTATTTGTAAAGCGTGAACCTCACCGGAAGCCAGCGGAGTGCCATGCAGGGTCAAAGGATGCAGCCAAGAAACAGTCAACATGTGATTGGAGGTGTATCAGGTTTCGAAGAGCGAAAGGGGACTGCAAATGTCTGTTTGTATCATCTGAGCTAGAATAGATGCCATTTGTAGGAGAGAAGGATCTGCTTCACATGGGTACCCCCACTTTTTGCTGGTGTTTCACAGTTTTTCGACCTTAGTCTGGCTGTGGCCCTGCTAATCAGGACCACAGCCTAGCTGCTTCCTCTCTAAAATGGTTTCCATGTACATTAGGTACATATCCAATTGGATTCTGGAGTGCCTTATAAGCCCCTAGTATATGGTATACTATGTACCAAGGGCATAGGTACCTCAGAGGCCTACCAGGGGCTGCAACATATATTATGCCACCCCTGGGAAGCACTCCAAAATGACACCACAGGTCTGCTACTGCATCCTGGGTAAGGGTGTGCTTGCACCCCTTACTGTGGTATAGGCTACCTATATCACTACCCTATACAGACACATATAAACCTATAAGCCACTCCTATGGCAGGCCTTGACAATCCTGAAGGCAGAGTGCTTGGTTTTATGTGACAGGGTGCCCAAGCATGAGCTGAGCCCCTCTGCAGCATTCGGAAATACTTCCTTATGGCTATTCTGTGATACAGCCATACCACATACTCTTAAGTGCATTATAACCTCGCGGTAAATGCTAACTTTGGGATGGCTGCATCAAAACATGTCGTGTTTGGTGTCAAACACTTTGGAATACTACCTCCCCCCGCCAGTCCTGGCGGCGGGGGTAGCATTCCACCCTTCTAGAGGGAGAGACATGTTCACACTGGCTAAACCCGGTAGGACTTTCCTGAGCCCTGGCATAACAAAATGGATGCCTCTGCCACAGACACGGGTCTGGCCTCCTGCTGCTTGCCGAAACTCCGACAGGGGAGGCCTGGACAATAGGTTTCCTGTTGAGGGGAGGTGTCCCCACCTCCCCAGACAGGCTGATGTGTATTAGGGCTGGGCGGGAGCACTCTCTGGTGCTTTGAAGTCCTGCACTGGGGGCACACTTGGTGTCCCTGTACATACTCCAGTTCAAACCGGTTGCAGGGGCTGCCTGCCCCTGCTCTGGCACGAAACTGGACAAAGGAAATGGGTGTAACCACCCCTCTTTCCTAGTCCACCCATAGGTGGGGCCTTAGAGTTAGTCCATCCCCTAAACTTAGTATAAGTATAGGAATCCTGTCCCTAGGACTTTAGATTACCCTGGACGAAACTATGCAACGTACATCCTGGGCCTTTGATGTTCTATCCTGACTAGAAGACTGAAGAAATCTCCCTTGGGGTCAAGGAGTGAGTCCCCTGTTTGGCAGGCACCAAAGAAGCATCTGACCGGTCTGCAATTCTGAAGCTCCCGCCGGACGCCAAAGTCTCTGCATCCCCAGAGGTAGATTTCCAGACTTCCCCGAGGCAATCCTGAGTCCACAGCAAAGCTGAGGCCCGTGGCTATCGTGGGTGATGTGGAACCGTGACCCCTGGCAACCGTGAACTTTTGCAGCAACACTATCTTCCTGTTCCTCCTCGAAGTTGTGCTTTGGGCTCCGAGTAGCCCCAGCCTTGAGCACCTCTTGCACGGAAGATTGTTGGCCTCCATTCCACGAGTGACCCGTGTGCCAGCTTCAAGTGCGATCGCTTGAGGCTCCTTAGCGATCACTAGCCCGCTGGCTAGCAGGTCCCCACGAAGGCGACTCCTTTTCTCCCTTACCTGGTTGCTCCAGATGTGCCCTGACTTACCCTTGCTGGGTGAGCCGCTCAGACCTTGCTGGTCTGCAACGCAGTCCTTTCTCTGATTTCCAGTGACTTGCCGTTGCCAAGGCTTGTTAGGTCCTTTCTGGTCGCCAACACGACAGCACTTGACAGACTTCATGGGACAGCCTGAATCCAGCTCATGGACTTCGTTGACGCCTCCTGGACCTCATGGCTGAAGAGTCAAGACATCCATCAACTCACCTGAAGCATCCGACATCTGTGGGCATCGGTCCATCCTGCCCTCGGTCACTGGCTAGTGACCCAGACTCTGTCCCCTCTGCTTTCAGGTTCCTTACATCCTATGTCCAGGCGTGGATCTCTTCGGACACTTCTCCCCTTCCCGGCAGCAGCAGTTCTTTGCAGGCTTCCATTGAAATCGACGACACGACCCGACACCAAAAGACACCTATGCACCCGGCTTCCCTGGGTGAGGTAACTCGAGTACTCCAGTGCTCTCGTGGGTGCTAGCCCTAGAACTTCTTAAGTCCAAAAGGGTTTGGTCCAGACTCGATTAGAAGTGTCCCTAATCTTTAAATTTCCGACCGCGACATTGCCCAAAGAAGAAAATAGGAACCCGAGGTTGTGTTTTCACACTGCATACAGCCCTCTTGGGTCCCCTGTGTCACTACCTTGGGTGGTTCCTCGGGGTCCCAGCGATTCTAGAGGCAATAGGCCTAGTGCCTATCCCAGTCGTGGTTCTTATACCACTGTTTTGGTATATGGTTTGGTACGCCCCTATGGTCCAAACGTGTATTTGTGCTTTTACTGATGCTTGATCACTTGTAACTAAAGTACTTCAAACTCCAGTCTCATAAAGAGAGGGGTGTGTGTTAACCTAAGTACATATATTTTAAATATATACCTGGTGTGGTTGTCTTTTCATTTGATCATTCAAGAGATTATAGACTGGTAAAACAAGCTGCTTTACATTCCTTCAAGACTTAGCCTAAAGGCTGCTCTCCATAGCTACCACTAGGATAGCTTTCATATAAGGTGGTCTTTAACCATTCACCATAAGGGGTTGTTTGGACTGATACAAGGTGCCCACTAGAACTAGTGGATAGCATATATCAGGCCACCTTCTCACATTGGTGTGCAGCATGTGGGATTCCAGCTTGCTATTGTTTTACCAGATAATCTCAATTGAATTGATCAACTGAAAACCACTAAAGGTACCTGAGATACATATAATATCAAGTTTAGCTACAGTAAGTTCTACTGAACTTAGAGTTGTGTGTTAAGGGACAGCACACCCTTTCTACAACTCAAGAGAGTTTAGTAGGCCACACTAGTGTAGGTAGTGCAATACACCACACCACATTAGTAATGTCTAACCAGCCAGGAACCAGTGGGTCCCTACCAGGAACCAGTGAGGCCCTTCCCTATAAATATGAGGATCTCTCCTTTGCTCAGCCTAGGGTCTTATGTACCTTTAGGAAGCTGAAGACAGGCAAAAGTCCATCCACACAGCATCTAATAAAGATACTGAAACTGGATGATATCACAACAATGATGAAGACAGTGTGGGTGGGGTAGCACCTGAGGGTGGGTGCAGGGGTGGAAACTCCCCTGACCCTAACTTTAATGCTGACCAGACTGGTGACAATGACCAGACTCTGGTGAACACAGACCACCAGGATGAGGATGAGGAGGATGACAATAATGCCACTTCCTTCATTCCTCCTGGTAGGCCTGACAACAGGGCTAGAAGGGATAGATCTCTGTCAAGGGGATCTATCCAGTCTAACTCCTCTATTGAAACCTCTGTTTCTTCTCACAGAGGGAGGGAAACCTCCCAGGAGAGGAGAGAGAGACTGCTGAAGTATGAGCAAGACAAGTTCAACCTCAGAAAGCAGCAGATGGCCTTAGATAGAGAAGCCCTGGAGCTCTACGGAGCTAGTAAAAAGGAGGGACTAGAGTCCCTTGGTGGCAGCAATTTCCCTAGAGATAGGGAGAGGTCTTATGACCATAGAAACCTAAGTAAGATTGTCCCTCCCTACCAGAGTGGGGAGGACATCCACAAATGGATAACTGCCTTGGAGAGGGCCTGTAAAGTACAGAAGGTCCCTCGGGGTCAGTGGGCTGCAATCTTATGGCTCTCCTTTGCAGACAAAGGTAGAAACAAGCTCCTCACTGTAAGATAAGTGGATGCTGATGACTACAAATTCTTGAAAAGTGCTCTAATAGATGGGGTTGGCCTAACCACTGAACAATACAGGTTAAAGTTCAGAGACACCCAAAAAGCACAAAATCAGGACTGGGTTGACTTTGTTGACTGTGCTGCTAAGGCTCTGGAAGGTTGGTTATTGGGCAGTAAAGTGTGTGACTTCAAAGGATTGTATAATCTGATAATGAGGGAGCAGATTCTTAATAACTGTCAAAATCAGCTGTTGCACCAGTACTTGGTAGACTCTGATCTGACCTCTCCCCAAGAATTGTGAAAGAAGGCAGACAAATGGGTCATAACCAGGGTGAGGCAGAAAGTACAGAACCAAGATGGTGACCCTAAGAAGCAAGATTCCAAAAACTCTGCTAAGGGTGGGGACAAGGGTAAAGACCAGAAGTCTTCACAAGGGCCCCAAAAATCTTCTTCTGAGTGGGGAGTCACCGGCTAACAAAGGGAAAGGCCAAAAGAAACCTTGGTGCAAAATCTGTAAGCAGAAAACTCACTGGACCAGTGACTGCACCAAGGCCAAATAGAATACTCCAGCCCCCACCAATGCCCCTAAGGCACCTGCTCCCCCTAGTGCAGTTACAATTGGTGGTGGGAATACACAGAATAAGGGTGTAGTAGGGTTGACCCTGGGTTCTGCGATGGACTCTGGCCTAGTCAGAGTACCAACTCAGGCTGTGCTTGTCAGTGATGGGGGCATGGATATGTCCCCCTTTGTGAACCCCAGTCACCTGGGCAAATACAGACAGCAGCCTTTGATAAATGGAGTCGAAGCTTGGGCATTCAGGGACACAGGAGCAAGTGTCACAATGGTGACAAAAGATCTTGCGGATCCTGGGCAGATTATACTTGGTGAAATGTACCAAGTGACCAATGCAAGCAATGTAAGAACAGACCATTCTCTGGCAGTTGTTAACTTCTCCTGGGGAGGGGTAACTGGCCTTAAGAAGGTTGTGGTAAGTGCGGACCTGCCAATACAGTGCTTGCTTGGCAATGATCTGGAAACTTCAGCTTGGGCTGAAGTGGAGCTCAGGACACATGCAGAAATGTTAGGGATCCCTGCACATGTCTTTGCTGTGACTAGGTCACAGGCTAAAACATCAAAAGCTGGACAGGCCCTGGATTCTGGAATAATGGACCAGGTGCCTCACAAGAGGAGGAGCAGTAGGGTTACGGCAGAGCCTTCCCACCTGACTCAGAATTCTGATCAGTCTCCTCAGGGCGATGCTCTTGAGCCTGAAGAAGGAACTGTCCCAGAGGAGCTTGAACCTGACCAGATTGAGTTCTTGGGGACAGGGGGCCCTTCCAGGTCAGTTCTGAGCCAGGCGCAGAAAACCTGCCCCTCTCTTTAAACCCTCAGATAGCAAGCTGCTGATGAGGCTGCTGGGAATGCTAGTGGCACTCATAAAGTTTATTGGGATGATGGACTCCTTTACTCAGAGAGTAGAGACCCCAAGCCTGGTGCATCCAGGAGGTTGGTTATACCTCTGAAGTTTAGGGGTTTCCTATTGACACCTGCCCCACATGTCTGAAGACACAAAGGAGGTTTGTCGCTCCTGTGTAACCTGCCGAGCCAGTGGCAAAGCAGGTGGCACTACCAAGGCCCCCCTGATACCACTACCTGTAGTGGGGGTTCCCTTTGAGAGGGTTGGGATTTACATTGTTGGTCCCATGGATCCTCAAACAGCATCTGGGCACAGATTTATACTGGTGGTAGTGGATCATGCCATCAGGTATCCAGAAGCAATTCCCCTAAGGACCACTACAGCACCTGTAGTGGCAAGAGCTCTCTTGAGTGTGTTCTCAAGAGTAGGCTTTCCTAAGGAGGTAGTATCTGACAGAGATGCAAACTTTATGTCAAGTTACTTAACTGCTATGTGGAAGGAGTGTGGAGTGAATTACAAATTCACCACACCCTATCACCCACAATGCAATGGTTTAGTTGAGAGATTCAACAAAACCTCAAAGGACTCCCAGAGAAGCTTAGGTGAAAATGGGACCTGCTCTTGCCCTGCCTTTCATTTGCATACAGGGAGGTGCCTCAGAAGGGGGTTGGCTACAGCCCATTTGAACTTCTGTTTGGTCATCCTGTCAGGGGTCCATTGTGTTTGGTGAAGGAAGGATGGGAGTTACCTCTCAAGCCCCCAAAGAAAGACATAGTGGACTATGCACTTGGTCTCCACTCCAGGATGGCTGAGTACATGAAAAAGGCAAACAAAAACCTTGAGGCTAGCCAGGAACTGCAAAAAGCCTGGCATGACCAAAAGGCTGTACTGACTGGTTACCAGCCAGGACAGAAGGTGTGGGTGTTGGAGCCTGTGACCCCAGCAGCTCTCCAGGACAAGTGGAGTGGACCCCACACTATTGTTGAACAGAAGGGAGAGGTTACTTACTTTGTAGACCTAGGAACTCTCAGGAGACCCTATAGGGTTCTCCATGTCAACAGGCTGAAGCCCTATGTGGACAGGGCTGACATGGGCTTGCTCATGGTAACTGATGAGGGACAGGAGGAAGAGAGTGACTGTTAGACTTGGGGGTCTCTAGTTGGCACAGGTATGCACTTGTGACAAATAGGGACCCTTGCCTCTAGTCAGGGTAAGGGGGTACGCTCCTAAAATAACCCCTGCTCACCCCCTTGGTAGCTTGGCACGAGCAGACAGGCTTATCTCAGAGGCAGTGTGTAAAGCATTTGTGAACACATACAGTAATCAAGTGACAACACTACAAATGGACACCACACAGGTTTTATATAAAAAATAAGTATTCTTTATATAGATTTACCATAAGACCATTAAACGACAAAAACACACAATACTGTTACTTTAGATGGTAGAATTTTGCTTAGTTCTCTTTAGTTCTTAAATGCGACACTTTAAGTCAATATACCTTTTAGATGCGACACGCAGGGCAATGAAAGTGTTGCAACGATGTTGATGCGTTGAAGATTTTGGTGCAAAGAAATAAAGACGTGAAGATCTTCCAGATGCGGCACGCTTCTCCGATGTTGCGAGAAGACTCGACTCCATGCTTCAGCTGCAGCGGCATCACCCTTTACGCGATGCGACGACAGCGGCCTTGGCAGTGGCACTCTTCTCCGACGTTTGCGAGACGCTTCCGCACGATGCGATGTTGCAGCGGCGACACCCCTTTACGCGATGTGACGACAACAGCTCTGACGGCGGCACACTTCTCCGTGGATGCGAGGCGCTTTTCTTGATGCTGTGCAATACGACAACTACGATGGCTGTGATGGCGACACGCTTCTTCCTCGATGCAAGACTCTTCTCTTGATGCGGTGCATTGCGTCAGCTTCGATGGCTGAGATGGCGACATGCTTCTTCGGCGTTGCGAGATACTTCCTAGATGATGTGAGACGCTTCCGCTCGATGCGATGCTGCAGCTGCGACACACTTTACGAGATGCGACAATAACAGCTCCGACGGCGGCACGCTTCTCCTTCTTGAGTCGCGCTTCCAGCTCCTTGCGACACGCAGTCCCTCAGAAGGCCCAACAACAGCAGCAGGCACTTCCAAAAAACTCTGGGGAGCTCGGGGGTGAAGTCTGCTGTTCCTGAGACTTCAGCAGGAGGCAAGCTCTTTTCCAAGCCCTTGGAGATCCTTCACAAGTTGAGCAAAAGCACACACAAAGTTCCTTTCTCCTCTATTTGGCAGTAAGGCAACCACTGCAAGCCAATCCCCCAGGTTCAGGGATAGTTTCCTCCTCAGCTTCTTCTGGTTCCTCCCTCAGCAGAGGTTCTTCTTGTTTTCCGAAAGTGATCTAAATTCTTGGGATCAGGGTCCCAATACTTATACCCCAAAATCCTTTGTCCTCTAAGGGCAGAGGGGCCTTTGCCCAGTCCAAACCAGTTCCTGATCACTCTGTTTACCAGGCTTCTCCTTTCCTTTCACAGTGTAGGGCAAAAACATTAGACGCCCCACAGGAGGTGCAGCCAGCATTGTGGAAAGCAAGTACAGCCCTGGAGCACTTTGTTGACAGGATTCCTTCTCTTCATTCACTGTGCAGGGCAGAGACATCAGCCGCTCCCCAGGAGGTGGAGCCAGCATTGTGGAAGGCAGGCACAGCCCTATTTAGGTCCCAGGTGCAACTCCTCCCACCCATCTAGATGCAGATCTCTCTATTCACCACTGGGACACCCCACCCTGTCTTCTGGAATTCCCCAGCCCTGTCACTCAAAGAAACCAGACAAAGTAATACACAGCCTAGCAGAGGCAGGTTTGAATGGTTAGACAAGAAAAGGCCTACTTTCTAAAAGTGGCATTTTCAAACACAGAATGTTAAAACCAACTTCACTAAAAGATGTATTTTATCATCCTGCATTCAGGCATACTAAATTAGAATTTCTACCATGTTCCCTGAGTCAGTTAACATTATAAAATGTAATAACCAAACTGCCCATTCTGGACTATGGAGAATAGGTAGCCTTGCAATAGTGAAAAACGAAAATGGCTGTAATTCACTATTAGAACATGCCACACACACCAGGGCATGTCCTACCTTATCCTTACAATGCACCCTGCCCTTGGGCCTACTATAGGGGTGTCTGATATGAAGAAAAGGGAAGGTTTAGTGACTGGCAAGTGGGTCAGCATGACAGTACCAGACTGCACGCAGACTCTGCAATGGCAGACCTTAGACACATTTTTACAGGCTGCTTCTGTGGGTGGCACAACCAGTGCTGCAAGCCCACCAGCAGCATTTGGATTTACAAGCCATGGGCCCTCCTGGTGCACTGTACTAGGGTCTGACAGGTAAACCAAACCAACCAATCATGGAATCACTTATTCGTACAATAGGGAGAGCATATGCACTTTAGCACTGATCAGCAGTGGTAAAGTGCCCAGAGTCATAAAACAGCCAACAACAGGTCAGAAAGAATATAGGAGGAAGGCAAAATGTTCAGGGATGACCCTGCAAAAAGGGCCAAGTCCTACAGTGACCCACTCCCTGACCTCCTCTCACAGAACCCTGATGATGGGTCAGTTGATGGTGTAGCCTTGGCAGGCAGCCTCACTGCCCAGCAGCAAACTGATTGCAGACAGGTTCTCAATCAGTTCAGACACATGTTCTCACTGACTCCAAGTCAGACTAACTGGTGCACTCATGAAGTGGACACTGGGGACAGCCTGCCTATTAAAAATAAGATTTATAGGCAACCTGACCATGTCAGGGACTGTATCATGACAGAAGTCCAGAAAATGTTGGATTTGGGTGTGATTGAACCCTCAGATAGCCCTTGGGCTAGTCCAGTGGTCCTTGTGCCAAAACCTCACACCAGTGGTGGAAAAAGAGAGATGAGGTTTTGTGTGGACTACAGGGGTCTCAATGCAGTCACTAGGACTGATGCCCATCCAATACCAAGGGCAGATGAGCTTATAGATACTTTGGCCTCAGCCAAGTACCTTAGCACATTTGACTTGACAGCTGGCTACTGGCAGATCAGACTAGCTGATGATGCAAAGCCAAAGACAGCATTTTCTACCCCTAGTGGGCACTATCAATTTGTGGTAATGCCCTTTGGTTTGAAGAATGCACCTGCCACTTTCCAAAGGTTGGTGAATACAGTTCTCACATGCCTGGAAGCCTTTAGTGCAGCATATCTAGATGATATTGCTGTCTTCAGCTCCACCTGGGAGGATCACCTGGTCCACCTAAGGAATGTTTTGGAGGCCCTACAAAAAGCAGGCCTAACCATCAAGGCCACTAAGTGCCAGATAGGGCAGAGTCAGGTTGTGTACCTGGGCCACCTTGTAGGTGGAGGCCAGGTTCAACCATTGCAGAGCAAGATCCAGACCATAATGGAATGGACGGCTCCAACCACCCAGACTCAGGTGAGAGCCTTCTTAGGCCTGACTGGGTACAATAGGAGATTTGTCAAAGGGTATGGATCAATAGTGACACCCTTGAATGACTTAACTTCTAAAAAGATGCCCAAAAAGGTTCTGACTACTCCAAAAAGTTCATTGTTCAAACTGATGCATCTGAATTGGGGGATGGGGCTGTACTATCACAATTGAATGAAGAAGGTCAGGATCAGCCAGTAGCTTTCATAAGCAGAAGGCTGACCTCTAGAGAGAAACGTTGGTCAGCCATTGAGAGGGAGGCCTTTGCTGTGGTTTGGGCTCTGAAGAAGTTGAGGCCATACGTGTTTGGAACTCACTTCCTTGTTCAGACAGACCATAAGCCCCTCTTATGGCTAAAACAAATGAAGGGTGAAAACCCCAAACTGCTTAGGTGGTCCATTTCCCCACAGGGGATGGACTTTACAGTGGAACATAGACCTGGGAGTAACCATGCCAATGCAGATGGACTCTCTAGGTATTTCCACTTAGAACATAAAGACTCAACTGGTCAAGGTTAGTTTAATGTCCCTGCGTGTGGGGGGGGGGGTTAAGTAGGAGAGTAGGACCTGCTTCACATGGGTACCCCCCACCTCCATGTACATTAGGTACATATCTAATTGGATTCTGGAGTGCCTTATAAGCCCCTAGTATATGGTATACTATGTACCTAGGGCATAGGTACCTCAGAGGCCTACCAGGGGCTGCAGCATATATTATGCCACCCCTGGGAAGCACTCCAAAATGACACCACAGGTCTGCTACTGCATCCTGGGTAAGGGTGTGCTTGCACCCCTTACTGTGGTATAGGCTACCTATATCAGTACCCTATACAGACACATATAAACCTATAAGCCACTTCTATGGCAGGCCTTGACAATCCTGAAGGCAGAGTGCTTGGTTTTATGTGAGAGGGTGCCCAAGCATGAGTTGAGCCCCTCTGCAGCTTTCGGAAATACTTCCTTATGGCTGTTCTGTGATACAGCCAATCATATACTCTTAAGTGCATTATAACCTCGCGGTAAATGCTAACTTTCGGATGGCTGCATCAAAACATGTAATGTATGTAATATAATGTAATAGTAACTTATAAAGCGCACTGCGATTCAACGAGCATCCTGGCGCTAAAAGAGGGAAAAGCAGGGAATTAAAAGTGCAGATAGAAAAATATTAGGTTTTAGGGAAGAGCCAGGTTTTAAGTTGTTTACGGAAGACCAAAAGGTCTTTCACCTGTCGTAGCTCCAGGGGCAGTTTATTCCAAAGTCTCGCGGCTGCGATACTAAAACTTGTCCCCCAAGCTTAGCTCTTCTGATCCGAGGTACTCCCACCCGGCAAGCTGTGGAGGATCGATGGCAGCGAGAAGGTGCATACCAGCAGAATTTACTCTGTAATGGTATGGGACCCAGACCATGCAGTGCCTTGAACACAACACAGAGGGACTTAAAGTAGATCCTCTGTGCTATGGGAAGCCAATGCAGCACCGCAAGGGCCTGAGTAGAGGAAGAATGACGGGGGCGCATAAGTGCCAATTTGGCTGCCATATTCTCAACTCTCTGCGATCTCCCGATCACAAATCGAGGGGATTCCAGCAATAATGAGTTACAATAATCCAATCTGCTAAGGATCACACTTCTAACTACCAAGGGGCGCACATGAGATGGGAGCTGGGGGAGAATCTTCCTCAGGATTCTTACAAGGGAGAAGCAAGTCCCCAAAGTCTTATTAACATGTGTTTCCAAAGACACATTTTCATTAAATATGACTCCCAAATTGCGGACTGCCCCACCAGGTCGTAATGGGGGGTTTGCAGGAAGAGGCCAGAAGTTGACCGGGAGGGGAAAGGATACTTTCCCACCCTTGGTGCAAAGGATTTCAGTTTTATCTGCATTAAATTGCAGCGAATTAGTTCTTAGCCAACAAGCCACACTCTGCATACATGCATGAAAATTCTCCAGGGAAGATGACTGCTCTCCCTTCACATGTCGTGTTTGGTGCCAAACGCTTTGGAATACTACCCCTACCTCTAGAGGGAGAGACATGTTCACACTGGCTAAACCCAGTAGGACTTTCCTGAGCCCTGGCATCACAAAATGGATGCCTCTGCCACAGACACGGGTCTGGCCTCCTGCTGCTGACCGAAACTCGAGCAGGGGAGGCATGGGCAATAGGTTTCCTGTCGAGGGGAGGTGTCCCCACCTCCCTAGACAGGCTGATGTGTATGGGGGCGGGGCGGGAGCACTCTCTGGTGCTTTGAAGTCCTGCACTGGGGGCACACTTGGTGTCCCTGTGCATACTCCAGTTCAAACCGGTTGCAGGGGCTACCTGCCCTGCTCTGGCACGAAACTGGACATAGGAAATGTGTGTAACCACCCCTCTTTCCTGGCCCACCTATAGGTGGGGCCTAAGAGTTAGTCCATCCCCTAAACTTAGTATAAGTATAGGGATCCAGTCCCTAGGACTTTAGATTACCCTGGGCAAAACTCTGCAACATACATCCTGGACCTTCGATGTTCTCTCTTGACTAGAAGACTGAAGAAATCTCCCTTGGGGTCAAGGAGTGACTCCCCTGCTTGGCAGGCACCAAAGAAGCAACTTAACAGTCTGCAATTCTGAAGCTCCCACCGGACGCCGAAGTCTCTGCATCCCCAGAGGTGGAGTTCCAGACTTCCCCGAGGCTACCCTGAGTCCACAGCAAAGCTGAGGCCTGTGGCTATCGTGGGTGACGTGGAACCCTGACCCCTGGACACTGTGAACTTTTGCAGCAACACTATCTTCCTGGTCCTCCTCGAAGTTGTGCTTTGGGCTTCTAGTAGCCCCAGCCTCGAGCACCTCCTGCACTGCAGGTTGTTGGCCTCCACTCCACGAGTGACCCGTGGGCCAGCTTCAAGTGCGATCGCTCGAGGCTCCTTCGCGATCACTAGCCCGCTGGCTAGCAGGTCCCCACAAAGGTGACTCCTTTTCTGATTGGGCTTACCTGGTTGCTCCAGATGTGCCCTGACTTACCCTTGCTGGGTGAGTCCCTCAGCCCTTGCTGGTCTGCAACGCAGTCCTTTCTCTGATTTCCAGTGACTTGCCGTTGCCAAGGCTTGTTGGGTCCTTTCTGGTCACCGACACCGCAGCACTCGAAAGACTTCGTGGGACAGCCCGAATCCAGCTTGTGGACTTCATCGACACCTCCTGGACCTCGTGGCTGAAGAGTCAAGACACCCATCAACTCACCTGAAGCACCCGACATCTGTGGGCATTGGTCCATCCTGCCCTCTGTCACTGGCTAGTGACCCAGACTCTGCCCCCTCTGCTTTCAGGTTCCTTACATCCTAGACCCAGGCTTGGATCTCTTCGGACACTTCTCCTCTTCCCGGCAGCAGCAGTTCTTTGCAGGCTTCCATTGAAATCGACGACGCGACCCGACACCAAAAGACACCTATGCACCCGACTTCCCTGGGTGAGGTAACTCGAGTACTCCGGTGCTCTCGTGGGTGCTAGCCCTAGAACTTCTTAAATCCAAAAGGGTTTGGTCCAGACTCGATTAGAAGTGTCCCTAATCTTTAAATTCCCAACTGCGACATTGCCCATAGAAGATAATAGGAACCCGCGGTTGTGTTTTCACACTGCATACAGCTCCCCTGGGTCCCCTGTGTCACTACCTTGGGTGGTTCCTTGGGGTCCCAGCGATTCTAGAGGCAATAGGCCTAGTGCCTATTTCAGTCGTGGTTCTTATACCACTTTTTTGGTATATGATTTGGTACGCCCCTAGGGCCCAAACGTGTATTAGTGCTTTTACTGATGCTTGATCACTTGTAACTAAACTACTTCAAACTCCAGTCTCATAAAGAGACTAGAGGGGTGTGTGTTAACCTAATTACATATATTTTAAATATATACCTGGTGTGGTTGTCCTTTCATTTGATCATTCAGGAGATTATAGACTGGTAAAACAAGCTGCTTTACATTCCTTCAAGACTTAGCCTGAAGGCTGCTCTCCATAGCTACCACTAAGATAGCTTTCATATAAGGTTGTCTTTAACCATTCACCATAAGGGGTTGTTTGGACTGATACAATGTGCCCACTAGAACTAGTGGACAGCATATATCAGGCCACCTTCTCACACCATTGAGATGTGTACAAGTAGTATCTGGCAATGCAATTCTTGTAAACTCAATTGAAACACCATTAGCTTTAATTCCTCTCTACCTAAAGTCTTAGTTGCACGTAATTAATGTATGTTTCTCTCATTCTTACTGTTTGTTATGTTGACAAATGCATACATTCCTTATCCCTTCTCTCTGGGCCAATAGTTATTTTATTGCTTTAGCATAGGAAACTGAATTTATGAGCTCGAACCCTATTTACATGCTTTGTTCTTTAATGCAGCTACTTTATTTTTATTTTTTGTATACAATACTGCGTGTGGCTTGTAGCTTCTCCAAAAGAGGTGTAAAAACTCCATCTGAAACACTCTATAAAAATATGTAATTATTTTGTTAACGAAACTTAACAAAAAGTTGGTTTGACGTATAGCTACATTTCTTTGTTCTTTAAGTTATATCCTTCGCACTCTCTTGTATTGTATTTCCTATATGGTTTGCTAATTTAGATCTGATATAGTGAAGTGTGAAAACGGATATTGCATCTGCTGTCTATTAGAAGTGCAGTGTCTGCAAATTTATGAGCTACCTAAGACAAGTGAATGTTCGGTCGGCCAAACACCAGTATTTCACAAGCAATTATGCAAGAAACAATGTTATTTACAGCGTAAAGAAAAAAAACCTTCTCAAAACCTGGTCGAAACTGACACTAAACAGTGGAAAATATAACAATCTCATTAGAAAAGTGTGTAACAAGACACACGTAGAAGCAGAAGCAGGCGACATACATATGTTTTGGCATTGCCATGGTGCTGATATTAGGGCCGCATTTAGAGTTTGGAGGGAACTGAATAGCCTCCAATATCTGAAGGAAACACATAGGGCCAGATTCACCACTTACTCACACAGCGCAGTACAGCAGCAACAAATGCTGTGCTGAGCTGCGTAAAAAGGAGAGAGGAGGAGAGCGCTGTATGTGCATCATTTAATTTTTTTCTTATATTGCTGGAAAAAGCAGTGGGGCAATGCTACTCCGCTTTAGTGGAGGAGCCGCCACTGCTTCCCACCCTATACCACTACAAACCTAGCAACCCGCAACTAAAACATAACTAAATTAAATCAGTAGCACATAATGTATATACTTAATAATCAATTCAATAATTAATGATAAATGTATAGTTAATTGTTAACTAAATAATTAGATTCCTACCCTATAGCCCTACAAACCCAGCAGCCCACACTACTTTTTAAATAAAATATATGATAACTTCACAATTTACATAATTAATTATCAATTAAATAATTAATAATGAGTTAAACATTAATTGTTAATTATTATCTAATTAACTTTCCACCCAATACCTCTGCAAATATAGCAACCCGCACCTAAAATATAGTAAATTTAATCAGTATTACATAATATTAATAATTAATATCCATCACACACCCGCTTAAAATGATTAATTAATTAATAATTAATTATTACTTAATTAACTTCCCATCCCATCCCCCTACAGACCCAATAACCCACTATAACTCTCTAAATTAGCAAACATTCTAAATCACTTAAAATTAGAAACTTTATTTTAAAACAATTATACAAATAATAACACATAAAATTAATATATGACCTAAAACACATTACAATATTAAAAACATTATTAAATAACAATATTCTTTATAACTACATTTTTTAAAACAATATTAACAACAACGACATTCTTAACAATAATATTACTTACCTGAAAAAAGCTATTCTTGACAATAATATTTCTGCATTACAATATTTTTGTATCAGAATATTTTTTTCTGAAATTTCGGTCTCACGATACTTACAACTCGATATTTTGTCCAAATACCAGAAGGTCACCATGTCCTTCCCCTCTACCTTCTCATGTAGCCCTACAACCCTGATGTTTCTACGACTATGACATTCATCGACTTTTGCCCATTGGTCAAGAACTTCCACCTTACGTGCATGTTTCGTCACCTGCCGGTGGAATTTGCCTATGATGCCCTCATTGTGCTTGGAGGCCAGTTTGAGGTGCTCATCACAACGCACTCACAGGTCTATGGCTACTTTAACTAGACCTTGCTGGATTCATTAACCGAATCTGTTAAAGCGAAACTGATGAACTCGCCATCTGGGTCCACAGAGAGAGTAGCATTGTAGGATCAAGGGTTTCCTCCATGTGGGGTGGCGTACTGTCAGGTTACAATCTGCTTCCGCTGTTCGCATGCTTCGTTGCTCAGGTATGACCCATGTCAGTATGGGTTATCTATTGTACCTTACAGGTGAATGTGTGGTTTTCCCACATTATCTAGGTGTCATACACAGTGAGCCCCATAGGGGTTCCAAATCCACCTGCAGGGCTGCAGCAGTCAGGTCCAACAATAAACTCCCCTCAGATACAAGGAGGTCATAGGCCTAGAAAAGCAGGTCCCTGCATGCACCCCAGCTCTGTTGAGGGGAGAGGAGGAAGGAAGTAGTCAATTAAATCTGCAATTCACTCTCCAACAGCAATAGCTTCTTCCCAGTCCCAGCATCCCACTACTTCTCACCTTGTGCTTCAAGGTACCCACAGTACCTCAAAAATTACTGAGCAAGTCCATCTTGCCACCAGCAAGTTCAGGCATGATTCAGGTCATTGGGGCCTAGTCACAGGAGGGTTCCTCTGATAAAGTACATAACCAGGGTCCCACTCCGCCAGCATGCAGCAGTCTCATCAGGCCACAACACCGATATACCAGCGCAGTTATACCCATCTAATGCGCCAGAGTGAGTGGTCGGTGCCACGACCCCGCCACCCACTAACAATCTCCAGGGCCCAGTGTTGGTTGTATGATGGAACCACGCATGCCTTTACCACACATGCCCTTACAACGTGGGAAGTACACTGAAGGTGTCATTACCACACGTTGCTTTAGCACACAAGTCGTTAAAACGACTTGCCTTAGGGAAGCGCTGGACTTTGGAATAGTTATAATTTATTATTCCAACTTCAGTCTGTGTAACAGTAGGGAAGGTGTTGGACATAAAATCCAACACCAGTCCACGTGTTCTCTAAAACAAGCTGTAACCACTTGCTTGCTAAAGGAATGTGTGGTAATGATTTGTTCATTGTAGTGCCTGTGTTGTAAAGGCACTGCGTGGCTTAGACTGCGTGGTAAGGATGTTTCCCCCTAGCGCTCTCTCTCCTACCTAGCATGGTTCCCTGCTCTCGGAAGCTAAGCTCCTCCTCTGATCTGGTAATTCACACTGCAGCGGGGCAGACCCTTCTTATGCTGCTACATCAGCACCCAGCAACTCCATTTTGACAGCATAGTAAGCCAGGGTGCCTCCAAACTGCCCTGCTGTCCTCGACGTGCTGCTTCTTTCCCTTCCATGACCTACTTAATGGCGCTACAGCATGGACATGCAGCAGGACCGTGCCCAGTGCTAAGAACTCTGATGCTTCCCACTCCCACTACTACCACGCTGCAATCCTCTGTGCCCTCAAAACTGATCACTGCATGACACAACATCGAGCGAACATTCTCTTGTACTTCCTGCAAGCTTCTATACACTTACCCAGACCTAGCACTCACATCACATACACCAACAGCACCCAAAAACACACTCTCTCATACTCACGTAGTTATGCAACCATCCTCACAACACTCCGCACTCGCATGCATGCTCCTCAACACACGTCCACTCACCAAACACGCCACGGAGATCTTGGTCCTGGTGCACAACAATGCGCTGGACCTACTTTTCCTTATGGAAAACTGGCTGAAACCTGCAAAGGCACATGCCATCCCCGCAAACATCACCCCTGGCTACATGATTGCCAGGCAAAACAGACTTCACAAGCCTGGAGGCAGAATCGCCACCATTCACATAAAAACCATAGGCTGCACAACATCCATGGACACGTCATCCCCCAACATGGAACACCTGTTGTTAAAGCGTCACATGACAGCCCACTTCACTCAAAGCAATGCTCTTAACTACAGACCATCGGGACTATGCACCAACTTCACCAACACCATCACAGACTTCATTGCACCACTTGCTCTCGATGCTAACAATTACATCCTACTCAGAGACCTGAATTTTGACCAGGAAGATCACGCCAAGCCCAAGTGAAAAGCACTCATCGAGGAACTTGGACGTCTGGGCCTCACCTTACAAGTAAAGGGACCTACCCATGTCGTCTTAAACCTCCTGGGCTCTATTTTCACCACTTTTGACAACATCTGAGTTGACGAGCCCACACCAGTCTCCAGGACAGACCACACCTGTGTGAAGTTCAGCATCCTTGTCCCATTCAACATAAATGCTACATCGCCAGAACAGCCCACCGAAACTAGAACATCATTGATCCAGCAAAAGGCCAGTCAACAAAAATTTCAAATGGGCCCATATACACAATCAAGTTTCCTGGCTGTTTCACTGGGGATCAAGTTTTGTAATTCACTTTGATCTTGATTAGTTAACTCACTGCAGACTCAAAATTATTCTTGAGAATTCTATTCAATGTCTAACTAATCTTCACAGATCAACACTCTTCCTTTGGCCGATGGACCATTAGTTGAGTAGTTGATAGTGATATTAATAATTAGGTAACTAACTTACAGATCTTAGTGAAATAACCACAGACTCTGGGTAAGATTCAATGAATTTTATCTAAATCTCAGTCATAAATGAACACTCATTAGTAGAAATTCACAGTGCAAACTCCATCAACTTTCATGGGAGAGAAAATTAATTTAGCAATATATTCAATTCACAGAACCATTTAACAAATTAAATGCATTAAGAGTGGATAGATAAAAAGACAAAAGGCATAATAAATCATTCATTTGCAAAAGGTATGAAAATTTAAGACAGAATAAAAGTTACCCAATGGTGATAACAGAAAACCCAGCCCACTGGCCAAAGGACTGGTGGAGGTCCCCTAATTAGGAATCAGGAGACAAAGACTTTAGGACAGGACCAGGACAAGGCAATACTTACTAAACTTCTCTACAGATCCGACGCACCAGGGTGCATCCCTCTCTTATACTCTCTCCCTCCTCGATATTCTTACGGAATCTTCAATCTAATCAGGTTGTCATTCAGGTATGAATCTTCCGAGTCTGTTCTCTCCTCTCCTCACGATGACATACATCCTCTGCTTCTCGCTCTCTCTGCATGTCAAACCCACTAATAATTTTTAAGTCGCTCTAGTTATAGTCTTTATATCTGCATGTCCCACCCTCAAAAGTTACAAATCTTGATAAAATATGAACTCTGATTGGGCAGGGACAGGGGAGTTGTCACACCTCATGCTGACATGTTTAATTTCTTAATAAACTCTTTTGTCTAACAAACCCTTCTCCTTTATCTCATTCATTATTCTGTCTTGTTTCCTTTCCCATATATCTAATGTTGAAAATCAAATAACATTTTGAATGCAGCTCCACAGTCGAGAAGAGGTTTCACACGTCTTTCGTCCTTGACTCTTGGCAGTCTGTCAGCAACACAGTCAGCGGGTCACATCATGATTCCACTGCGCATGCTTAGCTTGCCTCCATTTTCGCCGCCATCTTTTTCTCTTGCATGTAATATCAGGCCTAAATGTACACTATTAATAAAGGAATCATAAACAGATGTTAATTTCTGAAATATGTGATTTTCACTGTTCACCACCCACTTCTACTCCTTTCCATGTTATTATCTCTTTTTTTAAGCAAAAGCATTAGTAGCAATAGCTCTCTTTAAATTCAGTCAAGCATATGTCAGGCATGCGGTGCCTCAAGACCTAATGTTAGTAATTATTGTGCATGCATGAGAGTTTTCCCTTTTAAATGGGCTAGTCACGTTGTAATCTACATAATTCTGGTTTGCACATGTGCAAAAGAGTTTTCTAGTTTAAAGCGGTTTTTAGTCACGTTGCATTTCATTCTTTGTTATTTAAGCGTGCATAAAGCTCATTTCCCATATGTAGATGTTGTGCATATGTTAATTTCGTCTTCTTTACAATTTTTAACAATTAGTACTGTTATAGAGGGATTTCTCAGAGCAAGTTTTGTTTTCTTGAATCCTTGCTCCATCAATTTCACTAACACGGAATGGAACAACGCTGTTAACACCCACTACGCAGCAACAGCCTTCCCAAAGCCCAGAAGAATTTCATCAAATTGCATCACCTCATGCACTGACTACCTGGCTCCCCTCAAACACACCAATACAGCAAGATCCAGACCCCAGGCCAGCTGGTAGACAGAGGAACTCAGACTGATGAAACAGCACTGCAAACAACGTGAGCACAAATGGAGAATGAGCCAGGACCTTGCAGACAAGAGCATATTCAAAGCCGGCCTAAGACGCTACCACCAAATATTCTGGATGACCAAATACACCACTCTAGAGGGCTGCATCAATGCCATCACCACCAGAATCATAGAAATCTTCATCATTCTGAAAGATTTAACCCAACCAGCGGCCGCCTCCAACTCTATCACCCTCTCGCAGAACCTCCGCAACAATCTTTCTCAATTTTTGTGCAACAAAATAAGCGCCATTTACAGCAATGGCAACCTCATCTGTGGAGTTTTGCAAAGATCCTCTCTCAGCCCGACCCTCTTCACCGCATGAATGATCCCTTTTGCCAGCATCACCTGCTCTCATGACATTAACAACCTCTTCTATGCCAATAATATGCAACTCATTCTCTAGGTCATGGACAAGATATCCAGTACCCGGATCAAGTTCAATGACTGCATGGCTGAAATTCCCCACTGGATGAAGACCAACTGTCTAAAGCAGAACACTGACAAAACCAAAATTGTGATCTTCGGGAAGAAAACATTACTGCAGGTCTCCACCTGGTGGCCAACAGACAACCATCCCCATCACCCAAGCCAAGAGCCTCAGGATCATCATCAAACACAAACTTGTCATGTTATATTATGTGAATTTGTAGAGCGTGGCTAATCACACGTGAGGGTATCCAGGTGCTGAGTAGGGCATGCCTACGGTGGGAGGAGGAGATCATGTCTGTTTCGTCTGGAAGAGCCATGTCTTGAGGTTCCTTCCGAAGTCCATGAGGGAGGGGGAGGTTCTGAGGTGTTTCAAGAAGTTGTTCCAGGTCTTGGCTGTGAGGTATGCGAAAGAGAGTCCTCCACTTCTGGTCTTGTTGATGCAAGGGAGGTGTGCTCTTGCCTGGGGCACAGATTGAAGGTGAGGAAGAATGATGAGGAGTCAGCGTTGATCTGTCTGCTCATTGAGAGGTTAGTGCCCAAGATGATTCCAAGGTTCTTGGCGTGGTCCACAGGGATGGCTGCGGGGCAAGAGGCATCCCAGGGGAAATTATTTTTGCCAAAGATTAGGACTTCTGTTTTGTCTGTGCTGAGCTGGTGGCAATTGTTTTTTCATCCAAGCAGGGACCTCTCTCATGCAGTTGGTGAAGTTTGCTTTGGCGGTGCTGGTTGAGTCATTAAGGGAGAGGATGATCTGTGTGTTGCCAGTGTAGGATACTATGTTGAAGCCATGGGCTCTATGTCCGCGAGGGGCGTCATGTTGACGTTTAAGAGTGGTGGGCTGAGCACTGATCCTGGAGGGACTCCGCAAATGAGTTTCTTGGGCTCTGAGGTGTATGGGGAATGTCTGACTCATTGAGTCCTGTCCTTGAGGAAGGAGGATACCCACATGAAGGCTTGGCTGCAGCTAGTCAAGTGCTGAAGCTTTCTGATGAGTGATTCGTGGGAGACTATATTGAAAGCTGTGGCGATGCTGAGGAGAATGAGTGCAGCCATTTCTCCTCTGTTGAGGATACTTCTGATGTTATCGGTGGCACAGTGAGGGCTGTCTCTGTGATGTGGTTGGTGTGAAAGTCTAATGGAGAGCTGCCTAGGAGTTGATGCCATTCTAGGTGATCTGCGAGTTGGGTATTGCTGGCTTTCTCAATGATTTTGGCCTAGTAATAAGCGGCGACTAGTTTATTTTCTTTCCCCTCTTTTTCCCCTTTTTCAGTCTTGGTTCCCCATGGCTGGTGGGAGGTTGGATGTCAGTGCCTACACGCCTCTGGGTATTAGTTGCGCTATATAAATAAATAAATACATTTTAGCTGGGAAAAGGCAGGAGTGAGATGGGTCTGTAGCTGCTGAGGGTGTTGGGGTCCACTGTTGGGTTGTTCAATAGGGCATTGACTTCTGCATTTTATCCAGCAAGACGGGAAGGTGGCAGGGGTTATGGAGGTATTGATGATAGAGAGCGGGGGAGATGATGGTTCTTCCAAGGTTGTATATGAAGTGGCGGCAAGGGTCTGAAGAAGCTCCTGAGTGGGTGGTGTTGATCAGGGCAGTGTTTTTTTCATGTGAGAGGGGATTCCAGTTGCTTAGCTGCTGTTTGGCAAATAAGGAGGTGTCTGGCCCGGGCGTGGAGTTCATACCAGTATGCTGTGAATTGAAGGTGTTGTAGATTTTGGCTATCTTCTGTTCGAAGAAGTTTGAGAGGTTGTTGCAGAGGGTTTTAGATTAGATGATGTCATTGTTGACAGCTGTACAATTGGAGAATCCTTTAAAGATGGTGAAGAGCTCTTTGCCGTTGCTGGAGCTGGCTTTGAGTCTGAGAGTTAGGACATTTTTCTTTGCATCTGGTAGTTATTGGTGGTAGAGGCTGAGGGCGACTTTGTATGTGGATCTTGCAATGGTGTTTATGTCGAGTCTCCATTTTCTCTCAAGTTGTTTGCAGTGGCGCTTGGACTCCCTGAGGTAGTTTGTGTACCAGCTGGGTTGTTTGCTGCTGTAGGAGAGTAGGGTCTGCTATCCTATGGTCACCCCAAATTTTTGCTTTTTGCTTCACTGGTTTTTGACATATTGAGGCTGTGGGCCTGCCAATCAGACCCCCAGCCTGCTGTTCTCTCTACTAAATTAAAACTATGCACCCTAGGTGCATAACCAATTGGAAGTGGATCACCCTGTCAGCCCCTGTACCAGTGTACACTAGGTACCCAGGGCATTGGTGTACCCAAGGCCTGCCAGGGGCTGAAGCATGTATTATGCCACCCCAGGCTTGGCCTACCAATCTGACACAACTGGCTGATCACTCAGCTGGGGTAAGTTGGTGTAATCACCTCTTACTTAGGTGTAGTATACCTATACCTAACCTTAAATGGGACACATGTTAACCTATAAGTCACTCCTATGGCAGGCCTTAACAATCCTGAAGGCAGAGTGCTTGGTTCCATGTGAGATGGTGCTCTGGCATGAGCTGAGCCTGTCTGCAGTGGTCGGAACCCCTTCCTTCTACTGTTTCCAGATATCGTCATACCATATACTCTTAAGTGCATTATGAACCTCGCGGTTAAATGCTATCTTTGGTTTGGCTTTATCAAAACATGTCGAGTAAGGTGTCATACGAATTGGAATACTAACCCCTCGCCAATTCTGGCGAAGGGGTTAGCATTCCACCCTTCTAGAGGGACACGACATGTACAGTACCTGAAACCCGGGTAAAATCAGACATAGCCTCAGCTCCACAAAATGGATGCTGCCACCACAGACACAAGTCTGCCCTCCTGCTGCTGGGAGTCCTTCCAGCTTGGGAGGTGTGGACAAAGGGTTTCCTGCCAGGGGAGGTGCATGCACCACCCCAGACAGGATTTTGTGTATTGGTCAGGTAGGGCTTGAAAGAAACGAGACATGCCTGTGGCTCACAAGGAGCCTCGGTGCATATGCCAGTTCAAACCGGTCCTGGGGCACCCCAGTCCCGGGCCTGGGGCGAGCTGGACAAAGGATTGGGGGTGTAACCACCCCCCTTCCTGGTCCCACCCATAGGGAGGGACCTAGCAGGTAGTCCGGCCCCTAGAATCCGCTTAAAGGTAGGAGCTGTGTCCTAAGACTTCAGACATCCTGGAATCAACTTGAAACTAAGAAGAAGACGGGAACTTCGACATTCTGCTGCACAGAAGACTGAAGGAAATCTCCCCTGTGGTCAGGGAGTGACCACCTTGCTAACGCAAGCACCATCCAGCGAATCAACGTCTGCTTTGCCGCCGCCTCCCGCCGGAGCCCGAGCCCAGAGACTGACAAGACCTGGACCTCCAGACCTCTCACCGCCCGATCCACAGTCCCTGAAAAGAGGAGACCCGTGGAGGCACCGAGACACGTGGAGCCAGCCATCTTGAAAAGACCACGACAAGCTGCAAGTGCAACAACCGAGGCTCCCTCCAAGTTGTGCTTTGGGATCTGAGAAGCCCAACCCTCAAGCAGCATCTGCACCAAAGGGGAGCCCTCCAGCATCTCCACGATCTGCGTGGGGCCCTTCTGCATTTTGCCACTCGACGCGCCTAACCAGTTGCTGGCCCGCTGGCTAGTAGCCATCTTGGCGACGAACTTCAAGAAATACACTGCTGGTCTGGTTGCTCCAGACTGGCCCTTGCTCCCCACCAAAGGAGCAGTCCCTCTGACCTTGCTGGTCAGAACCATCAGCTTATCTTGTTCTCCACAACAATTGCTTTTGCCAAGGCTTGTTTGCCTCGATCATGTCGTCGACACCGCCGACAGCGAGAACCTGCGTGGGACAGCTCGTGAACCGACTCCTGGACGTCGTCGACCTCCAGGGACCACGTGGCTGCAGAGACAAGCTACACCTTTCTTCCTGTTTGCACCCGACATTGCCTGGTACCCACCTGGTGCCACGCCGGTCACTGGCTAGTGACTGTGAACACTGTCCCCTCTGCTTACAGGTCTTCAACATCTCCGATCCATTCTTGGATCCACCGCATCTCTCCCGGACCGACCGCCTGCAGCATCTTTGCCTTCAGGCTCCACGGAACAGATAGAAGAAACCCGACGCACTTCGAGGCCTATGCACCCGCTTCCTGTGGGTGAGGTAAAGCTGGCACTCCTGTGCCCAAGTGTAGTATTACATCTCTAGTGCCTGTGTTTCAAATCCTGAGTTCCTAGTCCATCCGGAAGATCCTTTTTGCAGTAACTTTGTACTTTTTACGCACCCATTGAAACCTATGGGAGCACGCGTGTGACTATTTGCTCTGCACACGCCACCCGTGGACCTCCTGGTCACTAACTGAAGTTAGCTCCTTGTAGGCCCAGCGATTCTAGAGGCCCTAGGCCTTTTCCCCTTTCTGTTCGTGGTACTTATACCACTATTTTAGTATATGGTTTGAGCGGCCACCAGGGCCTATCCATATAAAGTGCAACTTCTGTGTATTCTACTGTAATCTTGTTTGACGATTTGTGCTCCTGTGCTCATAAAGAGACTAGGGGTTACTTTGAGAAATAAATACATATATATTTTGAATATATATCTGTGTGGTGTCCTTTCATTGGTATAAAAGGGGGTTGCATTTGGTAAAACAGCTGGCTTAACACGCATCACGAGTTTAGCCTCAAAGACTGCTTAGCCTACGCTACCACTAGGGCAGCTAGTCCGAAAAGGTTGACTTACAACCACACCATAAGGGTTGCTTGGCATGGCACAAGGTGATCACTTTAACTAGTGAGCATCATATACCAGGCTAACTTCTCACAGCTGTTTTAGTAGATCTTGTTTCTGGTGGGAGCGGTGTGGTTGGTGCAGTTGGCAAGCCATTAATTGAAGAACTTCGAATATCGAGGTTACCAATGTGGTTGGGTGGATGTTCTTGTATGATCCTTGTCCGGTTTTCTTCGGATAGTTTGCCTCCGTTTCTTGATAGTGCTTTGAGTTTTTCTGGTGGGGTGGCTGTTGGGCGGGTATCTTGAAAAGTATGATGTAATGGTGGGACCGTGTCAGTGAGGTCATGTGGGTGGTGGTGATCCTGTTGATGGAGAAGAAAATAGGCTTGAGGCTGTGGCCTGCTGTGCGGGTTGGTCCTTGGTCGAGCTAGGTGAGTCTGATCTTTCTGAGGCTGTCGAGGAGGGCCATGGAGTTAGGATCTGTGGTGCATTCCCGGTGGAAATTCAGGTCCTCAAGGAGGATGTAGTTGGTTGATCTGATGGAGAGGGGAGCGATGAAGTCCGAGATGTGGTTGCAGAATTCCGCTGGGGGCCTGCGGGTGGTAGGTTAGGGTTACCTTAAGGGTTGCATTGTAGTCCATTCATATTTTGAAGTAGTGGTGTCCCATGAGGTTGGTGTCGGAGTCCGTGGAGGTGGTGTAGTCAATAGTGTTTTTGCAGATGTTCCCGAGTCCTCCGCCTGGTTTGTGGGTTCAGTCCTGGTGTATGATTTTGTATGTGGTGGGATGGCTTCAGCGATGTCTAGGTTGGAGGCTGTGTTGAGTCATGCTTCAGTCAGTAAGAGAAAGTTGGATGTGTTGTTCTTGAGGAGTTCCCAGATTTTGTGGCAGTGATTCCTGAGGGATCGGACGTTGAGGAGCATGGTGGACAGTTGATGCAGGGTGGTGGTGGTGGCATGCATCGGTGGTTTGGAGGTGGTGATGTCGGCATTTGAGGTGTCACAAGTGAAATCACAATGGGTGCAGGAGAAAGGTCCTACTGTGGTGCTGGTGGTTGTGCAGTGTAGGAAGGTGGAATCTGACTAATGGTTGCCCCCAACTTTTTGCCTGGTATTTGAGTGGTTTTTGTCTAGTCTGGCTGGGATCCTGCTATCCAGGGCCCCAGCCTATCTGCTGTCTCCCTAACACTAATGTGAAGTACCCTATGTACAAACCAATTGGATGCTGAGGATGCCCTGACAGTCCCTTGTAGATGGTACCCTAGGTACCCAGGGCATGGGTCCCTCAGTAGGCCTACCAGGGCTGCAGTACTTATTGTGCCACCCTGGGACAGCCATACAAACTGACACCACCAGACCACTACTGTAGTCTTGGTAAGGTGGTGCTGGCACCCCTTACAGGGATATAGGTACCCTATATCCCACCCCATTACAACACATATACTCTCATAGGTCACCCCTATAGCAGGCCTTGGTAATCCTACAAGGCAGGGTGCTGAGGTATGTGTGAGGGGGGACCCCTACATGAGTAGGGCCTCTCTGCAACCCTCGTAAAATCATTGCTGGGTTGTTTGTAGTGTAGCCATACCATATACTCTTAACCGCATTATAAGTCTATCGCGATAACGCGATAACTTGAGAATGGCTACACAGAACCATATCGTGTTTGGTGTCAAACATGTAGGAATCATACCCCCAGTCCAGCCATGGGAATGAGGGTACGATTCCCCCCAGCTAGAGGGGCGATATGGGAAAAGCGGTAGAATTTGGACACCAATTTAAAAGTGCACAAGTAACACAAAATGGTTACTGCCCGCCACCTACACGACCCTGGCTAGCTGTTGCTGGGGAAAACCCCAGCCTCGCCAGCTGGACAATAGGGCTCCTGTGGCAGGGAGGTGCTAGCATCTCCCCAGACAGGATAATGTGGATTGGAACAAGGTGGGTGCACCAAATGTCCTTTCAGAGTTGCACGTAGGCGGCTGCAGAAGCCTCATTCTGCATACACTGCTTGGAACCGGTTCAGGGGCATCCTGCCCCTCGCCCAGGCGATAAACACACAAAGGGGAGAGGGTGTAGCCACCCTTTCCCGCCTCACCTCTCATTGGTGGACACTACTCTGGACACTCCCCTAATCTTGGGGATAAAGGTGAATAACGTGGCCCCAGAGCCTCAGATTAATCTTGAACTTTACTGTCTTGACCTTCGACTTGCTGCTGCCCAGCTGACGGAAGAAATCTCCCTTGGGATAAAGGAGTTATCCCCCTGCTTGGCAGGCACCTGAAAAACTGCAAGTGACCTGGTTGGAACTTCACTGCTCTCATGAACTTCGACGACTTCCAGAAACCTTGAGGTGAATTTCCAGCGCATCCCAGAGGCCAGTGAGTGTGCTCAACGAGTTTGGGCACCGTGGACCGCGTGGGTGCCGAGATCCCCAATACCCCAGGACACCAGCCTCCTCTTGCGTAGCACACGACCCTGACCAGTGGGGAAGTTGTGCTTTGGCCATTTTCGAGCCAACCACTCTACAGCAATTGTGCCAAAGACCAGCACCCTAGCCCCCTCTGGTGGCCCGTGGGTGCCCTTTTACGCACGCCAAATTGCCGCCTCCTGCGGTCCCTTGTCTCTCGACTTGTGGGCCCTAGCGGAGGCCTATCTCTACAATCAAGAGTTCCCCTGGTTGCTCCTGGCCTGCTCTACAGTCTCCTTGAAGGAGACCTCTCCCAGACCTCGTGGGTCTGCACTGTAGCATATTTGTTTATTCTTCGTGGGTTGCGGTTGCCAAGGCTTAGTGGATCCAATCCGGACACTAACACCGCAGCGACCCTCATCCGACGTGGGACAGTCACCCTCCTTCAGCTGGCTTTCCTTGAAGCCTCCCGGAGCCCGTGGCTGCAGATCCAAGCTACACCACTTTCCACCTGAAGCACCCGACATCGAAGGGCTCCTTGCTTTGAGCCTCCTGGTCACTTTGCCGTGACCCAGACTCTGTCCCCTCTGCTTTCAGGTTCTTCTCTACAATCTTCACATCTTTGATCTTCACGGCATCATCGACGCTTTTGGCTAGCAGAACTTTTGACTATTTTCCCCTTGAAAATCAGCCCGCGACCCGACAGCAGAAATGACCTATGCACCCGGCTTCCCTGGGGCAGGTAACAGTGGTACCTCGGTACTCTCGTGGTAGTGGGCTCTTCAAAAGCTTAAGTCTGAAGTTTTAACTTTGTACTCCTGCTAGAAGTATTTTTAAACTGTTTATTTCCAACCGCGACATTCTCCATAGGCTGTAATAGAGATCCCGGTAGCAGCTACTTGCACTGCACGCGCCTCCCGTGGGTCCCCTTCCTCATAACCTGGGGTGGATTCTTAAGGGGCCAGTGATCCTGAATGCCCTAGGCATTGCCTGTAGAATTGTCGTGGTTCTTATACCACTTTTTTAGTATATGGTTTGGTCCCCCCCTGGGGCCCAATGCTATTTATTGTATCTATCAATGCTTGTTTGATATTGTAACTTTGCCACAGCTTCATAAAGAGACTGTGGGATTCTGTCTAGAATAAATACATATATTTTATATATATACCTGTGTGGGCTACTCTTTCATTTGGTTATTCAAGAGGTTATTATGGTAAAACAATAAGCTTAACACTCCTTCAAGACTTAGCCTGAAGGCTGCTCTCCACAGCTACCACTAGGATAGCTTTCTTTAAAGGTTGTCTTAAACCTATCATCAATAAGAGTCGAATTGGACTGGTGCAAGGTGTCCCTATAACTAGGAGACAGCATATGCCAGGCCAACTTCTCACATGCAGCAGCGTGTTTTCTGGTGTGCATTGTTGAGGTTGCGGAGGTTGGCAGAGGAGCAGTGGCAGCATTTGTTGGCTCTGGTGGTGGCTGTCATTGTGGTGCTGCATTGGATGGTCATGGTACTAGGGTTCCTGGCGGGCGCTGGGCATGGTTCAGCCATAGATGGGCACAAACAGACTTGTCTTTGGCGTGCCTGCTGTGCGTGCAAGCTCAGTGGTTGCACTTCAGCCTGCATTAAGTGAGTCCTGGTGTGGGCTGGGCTTCTGTTGGCGGGAAGAACTTTGAGTGGGAAAATCCCTGGTGCGAAAATCTGGGCGGTGGCAGTGTGACTTGGTCAAAAGGCGGCAAATGGTTCAGGCTGTTACAAGCAGGAACTGGAGGCCATTGGCAAGGGGCAAGCTAGGTATCCAGGTGCCCAAATCAATGACATTACCGCCTCACGCTTCAATACCAGGAAGGCTTTCAAATGACTCCCAATCAGCACAAGTCAATCTGGACTATAGGAACACTCTTTATGCCAGGATCAACAAAAACCTCACCAGAAGGCTACAGGCCATTCAGAGCTAGGCGGTCAGAATCATCCTCAACCTCCCACATTACAAACTTCTCACCCACAATTTCAAGGCTTCACTTAACACTGGCCTAGCATACTTCAACAATCGCATCAGCTTTTGCAAACCTTCTAGACACCTCAGCTCATCCAGACTCCTACTTGCACATATCCCTCTTATACGAAAAACCTGATCTGGTTTTCAAGCCTACTCCTACATTGCTTCTAATGTGTGGAACAACCTGGCGCTACATATAAGAGTCTCCTCCTCACTTCTTAAATTCCGCAAGAAGCTGAAGACCTAGCTGTTTGAGCAGTCCCACTAGACCCTAGTTGTGGATAGACTCACATCTACTTATCGCCAGGTTACCCTCCTGGTGATAGTGTGCTCTACAAATCTGCATAACATAATAATAACAATAACAGGTGCACTGTAATCCAGTTCTTGCAGCTTGGCACTGCTGGGACCCATCTTTCCTGTCAGGGATTCACCTCCCTTGCTGGCAGGTATTGTCACCGTTGTACCATCTGCCTTGGCACAACTGTGATAGCCTCCGGAATTAGCAGAGAGTGCTGAAATCGGGTCCCTGGCTCATCGAATCATCAGGATGGAGAGGGATCCAGAGAGGCTCACGGAAACTCTCTAGATGCATCAATCTTTCTGTGCAGCTGGCCACTCCCTCCATCGATAGAGGGAGTTAACAATGCTCTGCACTACTGGCTCCTTTCTGTCTGATGGCATGATAATATATGTGTTAATATGTGATAATATTTATAATTTCAACATCTCCACTGTATCAACATGAGGCACAACATCCTGGACTCTGCTGCAGGGAAACAGCCTTTACCATGCAGCCGGAACTATGCAGTGCCTTTACAACGGGGTCAATATCATGAATGTGTCATTACCACACATTCCTTTACCATGCAAGTCTTTACAACGACTTCCTTTAGGGAACCCGTTGTTGGACTGGTCTTGGATTTTAATTCTAACGTTTTCCCTACTATTGCGCAGCCTGGATTTGGAATAGTAAATTATACTATTCCAAAATCCAGTGCTTCCCTATGGCAAGTCATTGGAATGACTTGTGTGGTGAAGAAACGCATGGTAACTACGCATTTGCTGTATTTACTGCATTGTAAAGGCATGCGTGGTAAAGGCATGCATGGTTCCGTCTCCGTCACACAACCCCTCCAGGTGTCTTGTTTTCATAAATGTCTGGGGTTGGTTGGTTTTCCTAAGTTTCGGACGAGCCCGGGCCCAATTAGTACAGTTATCACTATTACCTTTAACCCCATAAATCATTCAGAAGCAGTCTCTTGCTGGTAGGGGTACCCCTGCAGAGAGTCGGTACCTTTGACTATCTGGGTATCCGACTCTCTGATAAAATGTCGTGGGGTCCCCACCTAGCTAAGATGCTCATGGGTCATAAGCGTGTGGCCGGAGCACCAGGCAGAACATCGCTCATCACAGAGTAGGCCAGTTGCACCGGCCCTCACGGTTTATGACGCAAAGGCAGTCAGCACGGCTCTTTATGGAGCCGATCTATGGGGGTTTGACAATGTCGAGGACATCTGCAGATCTGAGCATAAGTTTATGAGGGACCTGGTGATGCATCCTCACAATATAGCCTTAACACCTTTAATGCACAATATGGGCAGGAGGTCAATCAGCGACATAGCAAAGCTGCGCCCATTGCTCTTTTGGGCTCGCATTAGGCAGACCCCCGAAATTTCCAAATATGCTGAGGCACTCACCGAGGTCATACATCTAGATGTCGGTCATAGAATTAAATGGATCTCAAGTATCAAGAAGGCACTGACAGCTTTGGGCCTGCAAGGACATTGGGACAGGCAGGACCCACCGAGCAAGGAGGAGATTAAACGGATGTATTGGTTGAGGGTAGAAAGCCAGGGAACTACCAAACCTGAAGTGGGTAGACCTGACAGAAGAATTCTACCTTCACAAGCAGACCAGACGCCTAGAGCCTTATTTAGATTTAATTCAGGTCCCAAGGGACAGGACACTGTATATTCATTTTAGGTTTGGCACACTCCCTGTCCGCGCATTCACCGCAAAATGGCACACACTGAAACAGACACCAGAAGACTGTCCCTGTTGCGGAGCCCCGTTGGAGTGCGTTGCACATGTTTTGTTTGCTTGCCCGGTGTATAAAGCCCTTAGGTATAAATGGCTAAAACCAATCTGCCAACAGCTGGGCACACAGGACCATTGGGTTACTCTGCGCATCCTAAAGTCGGACTCAAGAGCTTTCTTTGTGTGTGATGTGGCCAAGTTCCTTGGTCGTGCTTGGCTAATCAGATGCAAAGCATTGCCAGGATGACTAAATAACGTACCCATGAAGTCGCGAAGAAATACTAAAGCTCTTGATGGCACTCAACAGCCTATTGGCTTTATATTTTATGCACCGGCACTTTATATTAGCTCACTGGTCCCGTTATTAGAAAGTAAACCCAATATATTGGTTTTATTGGGTAGAAATTGGGAGTCCCACAGTGTATGTATTATGAGGCTTATGCCAGGGAGGAACATTTTTGCCCGTATCTTTTTTATTAATAGTTTTATTGTAAATTACCCACATTTTTATTTACAAACATTTAATAGTACTCATTGTACAGCTCTCGACAACTGTAGTATTTATTAGATCTATAACTACACTTTCATGAATGTTTATGTATACTTCTCTGGATTATTTTATTGTATTATATGTCAAGTTGAATCTTTTTAACGTCTGCTGAAGCTTTTATGATACAAGTTGTCGAAATAAAGCATATACATACTATTGCCAATGTCACCACATTGCGTTTTGGGGCCTCTCCTTCACTGAAATGTGAGGAAAATGTGTGTTTGAGCCAAAGTTTGAGGTTTGCAAGGGCTTCACTGTATGATAACCTCATGAGACCCAGGTAAGTTCTGCCTCCTGGAATCCGTTGGGTCTTTGGTTTTCAAACATTTCTGGGTTTGGTAGGTTTCCCTGACTGCCAGCTCAGATAGGGCCCAAATTCTGCAGCTACACAACTCTTCAAAAGAGCATCAGTTTTGGGTAGAAAAATTTGATCTGTCCATGTTGCTTTTGGGCCTTGTCCTTTCGCGTGCACTAGTCCGACCCACACAAGTAAGTCACCGTTTTTATCAGTGAACATGTGGAAATGCTGGGTGATAGGAAATTTGTCGCTCCCCACAGGTTCCAGAACTTTCCCTCACTGAAATGTGGGTAAAATATGTGTTTTTAGCCAAAGTTTGAGGTTTGCAAGGGCTTCTGGGTAAGAAAACCTTGGTCAAGTCACAGAAGTCATACAACCCCGGACACTCTTAGTGTTTAGTTTTCGGAAATGTCTGGAATTGGACGTTTCCCTGGGTGGCAGCTGAGCTTGGGCCCAAAATCCACATCTGCCTACATTGTAAAAAAGCATGAATTTTGCAGGGTGAAATATGTCTTCTGGTTGCATTTTGGCTCTTTTATGTCTCAGGGGCTAGACCCAGCCACACAAGTGAAATACAGTTTTTATCGGAAGATGTTTGGTAACAAAGAAAAATAGAACATTTGTTATTGCCAATTGGACTTCTCTGTATGTGGTGTGCCTTCCAAATGTAAGCCAATATGCAAGAAAGAAGACAGTTTGAAAAATGTCCTCTGAATAACAATAGTATGGGTTACCACAATTTGAAAGGTGTACAAATAACCACTGTACCTAAACTCAGTATCCTGTGTACATGTCAGAAATACATAGGTTTGCTTCATAACCATTTTTCATTCTTTGCAGTTTACCATCTGAGTTGCAGCTTAGCTGTTGGTTCTTTTTATAAGGTGTTTTTAGAGAACCTACAAACCTAATAAATCTCCGCGACCAGAAGGGTCTGTCAGACGTAAGAGTTTATTGTTTTTGTAAATCAGTCATAATGACAAGAAGTTACAGATGCAGATGTTGGCACAAATGGATGTTTTTCCTACTCATTGTCATTATTTTTTATTTCAACCATTAGTTTATTTGGGAAAACCACAAATGACTCCTTGATGAATATAGATTTTTATCTACTTATCAGAAAGGTAGCTCTTTGGCATCAGCCATGGGTTTAGCATCTGTTTCCACCACATACCTCACATAGGTTGAAACCACAAAATTGAAGAAAACATGGACTAACTCTTAGAAAAAAGAATACATCGAGGAAACATTTTTTTTTGTTGATACATGTATGTAAACATTTTTTTAAAATGCCATTTTAAGAAAATAAACATCCTTACTTGCACAGCACCATTTTCCATTATTCTCACCCCATTAGGTATATTTCAGTCATCTTATTGGTCCCCTACAGGACAACCGAGAAACGCTGGGTACCTTTAGAATCACCAGTATGCTGGGAAAAAGAATGCAAATTTAATGTGGATGCCTTTTGTGTAAAAAAGTTATGAAGTTTTACATATGAGATACTGCTAACTAAAGGGGGTTAAACACCATGGGAAAGTCGTAGCAGTCAAGAGGTTAAACTATTTTACATTTAGGATCATTTGCAAATGTGCACATTCACATTACATTTTGTTGCTGCTGACTAACGTGATATGTAACTACAGATATAAGGTTAAGTGAAAAGGAGACTACATGCCTTAAAATGTGGGCTCACCTCACAAAAATAGGTTAAATAGAGCATAGTTTTTATTTTGAAATGATGCTTTGGTGTCCGCGTAGTTTCTTGTATTCATGGTGGTGGTAGGGAGTATTCTGCTTTGTAGTTAATGCCTTCCTGTGAAAAGGTGGTCCCTTTAAAGAGGACCATATCTTGCAGACACCAACATTTGTATGCAGGAATGAATCTGGGGAACTTCCCTTCTGAATCGGTGTTGGCATGTATTATCTTCCTACATACCTTCCTGCACAAAAACATTCCTGCCCGCAATGCAGGCACACTTGCAACATGATGTAATGGTGCATGCATTAGTGCTAGGAAGACAAAACGGCGCCAGCGCTAACAAAGGACAGGAATGCACCATATAATGTTATTTATGGCACATTACTGCCCTTTCTGTTTCATGCAGTGCGGCGCTGCAAGGTGACTTGCTGCGTTGCCGGAATTTATGATAAATATGACCCTAAGTTTGTTAGGTCAAGCGTTTGGGCCTGTGAGAAGTTATAGAATAAAAGGACTGGCCCATGGGGGTCTTTTGAGCATGATGAATGTGCATTACATGTTGTGTGCTTTGGCGGCGGTTTGGTCCAATGTTAGGGATTGATGAAAACTCTTCACGTTTCTCTACTGATTACAAAGAGGTGGGCAAGCTGCTATAGGATGGAGCCAGGCTTGAGCCTGATGCCTGGATCTGGCTTAGGTCAAGGTCCCTTTGGGACCTTTAGCCCTTACTGACCCAAGCTTTCATGTGGCTTCTGCCTATCAGCCTTGCTCTACCATAATGCACAAAGCGATAAAAACAAAGCATTAATATTTAAGGTAAAAAGGAGAGAAACATAGATACCCATTTAGTGGCTGATTTGTACAAAGTGAAACCAGAAAAACATGAATTAATCTTGGCTTTTTTGTTTAACCATATAGTATGCTCTTAGGCAAATATTTTATTTTACTACTCCCCCTTTTTCTTCGCTGTCACATACAAAAGCACCTTCAAATACGTGAGTTTAGAATATCACCTGTACCAAAACCTATTGCATTTGATTTAATAGACTATAATGTTGCTTTATCTATAAGAATATGAGACACTTTCAGGGTTCACATGACAACTCTTTTCTCCCTTAGGGGGGTATTTACAATGCTCCTGTGGCACATTTACCCTGCCGGAGCGTCACTTTTGTGAAGCTCCAGAGGTGCACTGTGCCAGCCCATATTTACAAGGCTACGCAAAGACATCCTGCATGGCTTGTCATGGACTTTTAAATATGGAGTACTCTGCGTGGAAGGGGCATTCCATGGGTGTTACTGTGGGTGTTCCCACGCAACACCCATGATTTCTGACACTGCTCTAGATATACAACATAGTATAGATCTTGGGCTGCGCAAAAATGAATGCCTTCCCAAAGCAGGCATAACGAGGAGAAATGTTTACATTTCTTCTTGTTTTTTCCTATTTCCATGTGTGCTGCATTCTGCAACACACATGGAATGAGGTAAACACCTCCTTTAGTTGTGTTTGTGCAGGAGGTTGTCCCTTCCAGCCAGTGCTTTAAATGGGAATAAATAAGTGCAGGTACCCATTCGCTCATCCATCCATCAACCCTTTCACTCTTTTATTCCATCCACCTTTTCATTCCATCCACCCTTTCACTCAATCCCTCCTTTCACTCATCCATCATCCACACTTTCATTCATCCATCCAATTTTTCACTTATCCACCCAGCATCTGCCCTTTTAGCCAATCATCCACCCTCTTTCACCCATGCATGCTTTCACTCATCCATCCATCTATTCATCCATCCCTCCAGACATCCACCCTTGCTCACTCATCCATCCACTCACTCACTCACCCACCCACCAACCCTTTCTTTCGTTATTTATGAATCTTTGTCTCAAGGGTGTCTGTATTGGCACTGGGCTGCAGTTTGTGCGCCGGCAGAATGGACAGAAAATCGCTGTATGTGGTAGATACATTGAACTCCTGCCCCTTTCTTTTGACATAGAACAGCGTGGCTAGAAGGCTTGCGGTGCTCGTGCAGCTGGTTTCACCACTCCCGCCCAGGCTGCCTTCCTGGCAGTGACACGCATTATATAGCCCCAGGATCACTGACTGGTACGTTGCAAAATAGCTGAGCGTGTGCTCCCACATGAGAAACTGACAGAACCCCTCTCCCCCTCACGCTCCCTCTTCAACACCCCCAGCCATACCCTGGTATGCGCACCCCAAGCCAGGCGATGGTATCTTACCCTCACCCCCCTCGGCTCGTCACCCAAAGGAGGCGGCTGGGGCAGGAGCCAGGCGGACAAGCTGCGTTTATTGGACAGAAGAGAAACAGCCGCACAGCGTGCACAGCGCCCAGCTGCCTCATAGCAGTACCGTAAAAACTAAGGGCAAGCACCCTCACCTCACAACAGCCTGTGAGATAGGCACGGACCAAAAACAACAATAACAAGCATTTGCAATGCAATAGGTCTCGCATTTACGTGGGTTTAAGCTATTGGCATTGTATATGACAATGCCTTTTATTTATGTTTTGAAAACCAAAACATAAATAAAGGGCATTGTCATGTACAATGCCAATAGCTCAAACTGCATAAATGCGAGACCTACTGCATTGCAAATGCTTGTTTTTAACGCAGAACAAAATGCTGTATGGTGCTCTATAAAACACGTTAGCGCCACCTGGTGTATTTCATGCAATACAGCCCCAGAAATGTTCTGCCAAATGCAATGGATCTCCGTCACATAAACAAAGGCAATAAAAATCAAACATCAAAGCGGCGAAAGTGAAAGTAATCCAGCAGAGCATCAAAGGGCTGGGTGAGAAGGGAGGGGGGAATGCAAGGGTCAAAGCGGCTAAAGTGAAAGAAAGCTATAGAGAAGGGATGTGATCGTGCACTCAAGGTTTAGGCCAGCCAAAAGACTGTGGGTAGCACTTTGAAAATCCCACATACAAAATGTCTATTCGAGCCTTTGGCTCAGCGAGACCTAAAAACCACCTACTTGTTTTGCCATAACACACTGCACCCTTATCCCCACTGCAAATAAACTGCGATGCAAAAACCAACTCGGAGGCTTGCATTTTTCAGTCAGAAGTGGGTTGGGTCTAGAGACAGTCGATTAACCCCTGACCAGTGAGGAAAAAGTTCTAGAAAAACAGGGTAATGCTTTACACCTCGATGGACTTTGAAGTTGCCCTGGTTAAGTTACGCAGCGCTGCTACCACTGCCAGGCTGCTAAAAGAACATTAAACAACAGTCCATGATCCAAGGGACAGTATAAGGGGGCTTAGAAACAACAGTCTACCCCCTACCACCACTGATATAGTGCAACAAATGTAAGCTGCCTCCTCACATGAACCCGTAGCAAAAGCCAGAAGACGTGACAAGAACAGCCCTCTCTTCTGATGGGGTGGAGGGAGCCAGACAGAATGAAAAGCAAACTTCTTGGAACAATTCTGGGGCAATCTAGAGGGGGGAGTCGTGCCTGCAGTGCTGCCACTGTTCGACTGAACAACACCACGTCCGGACACCCAGCAGAGACCCTTCCACGTCGAAAACAAACGCTCCTCGACCTCGTGAAACATTTTAGTGGCTGAGTGACACGTTGGGGAGCAGCACCTGCTCCGTTAACAACAAGCCTTTGCAATGCAATAGGTCTCGCATTTATAAGAGTTTGAGCTACTGGCATTGTAGCATTACAATGCCTTTTATTTATGTTTTGGTTTTAAAACAAATAAAAGGCATTGTCATTTACAATGTCAGTAGCATAAACTCGCATAAAAGCAGTGTGTGGAGTGCAGCAGTGTGCGGCGTGCAGCAGTGTGCGGCGTGCAGCAGTGTGCGGCGTGCAGCAGTGTGTGGCATGCAGCAGTGTGTGGCATGCAGCAGTGTTTCGTGTAGCATTGTGTGGCGTGCAGCAGTGTGCGGCGTGCAGCGGCATGCAGCAGTGTGTGGCGTGCAGCAGTGTGTGGCGTGCAGCAGTGTGTGGCGTGCAGCAGTGTGTGGCGTGCAGCAGTGTGGCGTGCAGCAGTGTGGCGTGCAGCAGTGTGCGGTGTGCAGCAGTGTGCGGCGTGCAGCAACATGAGGCGTGCAGCGGCGTGCGGCGTGCAGCAGCGTACGGCGTGCAGCAGTGTGCTGCGTGCAGCATGCAGCAGTGTGCGGTGTGCAGCAGTGTGCGGCGTGCAGCAGTGTCGTGCAGCATGCAGCAGTGAGTAATGCAGCAGTGTGCAGCAGTGTGTGGCGTGCAGCAGTCTGCGGCGTGCAGCAGTGTGTGGCGTGCAGCAGTGTTTCGTGTAGCATTGTGCGGCGTGCAGCAGTGTGTGGTTAAGAAAAATCGAAAAACTGCAGAAAAAGAAGCAGTTTAAAGTTAACGGTGTCTGTTGTCAATCAAATATTTTCAACATCCACAAGCACATAGAGCAAAACAAGAAAAGACCAGAATACACCTAAAACAACTGATACTGAAAGAACAGCCATACCGAACCTTCCCGCTACAGTGTTGTCACTTGACGTCACTGGGTAAACAAAAGACCCTGTGTAAAGCCTGGGGGCCTGAGAGTGGGGGCCTGAGAGCGGAGAATGCGGTTAAACATTTAACAGCAGGCTAGAAATTCCATCACTGTGTAAACATGTTTGATTTTCCGTCTCCTGCCATGTTTAAACACTCACCCTCTATGTTTTTTTAAAGAAAGAAACCAATGAAAGGGGGATATTGGGGGATATTTATTTTTGTTTAAAAATATGTATAAAATTAAATATGAAAGGACAGCAGTTTTCCAGAGATACGGTTTCAACATCAAATACCAAGTCGAGCATTCAAATTAGATGAACAATAAGTACCGAAAACAAAACGAACCAACCAGCATTTAAAGAAAGGAAATTAAAAGTGGAATTGATTTTGTTGTTTAGAATTGAATATTTTCTATGTTAACGCAGCACAAATGCACGAACATGTTGAGAGTTGCAAAGATTCAGAGACAAGTAACTATTGTGAGGGCACGCGGCTGCAGAGTTTTCTGTTTTACAATCCAGGGCACAGAGGAGGAGTGCGAGGCGCTATGAAAGGGACAGCTGTTCCGCAAGCTGCTTCCTTTGAGGATGTGAAATTTAGCATTAGTCAACAGCTAAATCCGGAAGAGAAAAGGAAACTGGACTAAACGTGACCAGCGACACTGAAATAATACTTTAAATACTATTATAATACTCATAACAGCACTACTAAAAATTGGAATCAGAGGAAGGCAGCGCTGTAAATGTAAAACAAATTAATCGGGGAGCCCACAACTAGTGGTATGTGTGCTTTGGAAAAATAATACTTTAAATACTATTATAATACTCATAACAGCACTACTAAAAATTGGAATCAGAGGAAGGCAGCGCTGTAAATGTAAAACAAATTAATCGGGGAGCCCACAACTAGTGGTATGTGTGCTTTGGAAAAACAAGCCCGGCGGAGCGTGGCGCGCGCGCTTGGTGGGGGAGCGCATTCCAGGCGGGGGAGCGGACCCTTTGAAGTAGGATGCCAAACGGATTGCGTGGCGGCACGATGCACGTGATTTTGCGCGTGCTCGCCATGCAATCCGCTTTTGGGAGCACTTTTGGGAGCCCCTTACTATAGTCTCGCATTGCGATTGCTTACGCGATAGCTAGGCGAGACCTAAAAAATGCCAGGCCCGGCATTGTTGCTAATCACTCCCAGAAATCATTGGGCGGAAATGCTACAGCCAATGCCACTGCTACGCAGTAGCAAACGTTAGTTACCTCGGGGTCACATCCACAGCACGCGGGGGAGCAGCTGAAAGCCTTCAATCAGTGTATTGCAATATCCCCAGAGCAGAGCCCAAGGCCAGAACCTGCCAGTCACTATAACACTACCGGTAGCTCACCCTAGTGCCACCAACACCTCCAAGCAGCAGGATGCACTGTATCGGATCCTGTACAGCGCACTGTCTCCGTATGCCTCCTGCAGCAGGACATGCTGCCTATCAGTGCCTCAGGCAGCAGGGCACACTGCCCATCCGTGCCTTTTGTTGCAGGCCACTTTGCCTATATGTGACTCCTGCAGCAAACATACTGCCCATATGTGCCTCCTGCAGCAGGGCACACAGTGCATCTGTGTCTCCTGCAGAAGGCAACACTATCCATCTGTGCCTTCTGTTGCAGGTAACACTGCCCATCTGTGCCTTCTGTTGTAGGACACACCACCCATCCATGCCTCCTGCATTATGCCACACTGCCCATCTGTGCCTCTTAAAGCAGGACACACTGTCCATCTGTAACTCCTGCAGCAGTACACACTGTCCATCTGTGCCACAGGCAGCAGAACACGCTGTGCACCTGTGCCTCCTGCAGCAGAGAACACTGTCCATCTGTGCCTCGTGCAGAAAGGCACACTGCCCGTCTGTGCCTCCTGCTGTAAGGTACTCTGCATTCCTCTGCAGCAGGGGAGACCACCAGGATGTGCCCACTTCAGCAGGGCGCACTATCCCTCTGTACAACACTGCCCCTAAGCGCCGCCAAATCACTAGGACACACTACCTTATCTGCATTCGGCAGCAGAGCCTCTGCCCCTCTATGCCTACTGCAATGGGGCACGCCGTGCCTCCTATAAGAGTGCACCAGTACACCGTTTCCCCGATTTCTTCCAGTAGCAGGCCCTGCCCTGTCATTCTCTCACTGATGGTCAACTGTGTCCAGCTTTGCACACACTGCCTGCCACCCATACTACCTACCTCCTCCATGTCCTTCTACCCACACAGAGATTGCTCCATAGAAATTGTCTTCCATGAGCACCCGTAGATAATACTATTTTTTTCAAATCTTGTATTTTCAGCGATATGACCACCGAAGGCCCTGATTCTATATTAAAAACAGAGCTTTGGACTATACCATTTCCCTCTAAAAGGCATATTTCTCTCCATGTGTTCCCATACCTAGCATGTCACGCAGTTTGGTGATTACTTTCCCTCCATGTTAAAGAACAGTAGATGTTTCAGCACCCAGGCTAATGTGCTGCATAGCTAAATACATTTAAGGTCCCAAAGGCGAGACCGATGCATTGCAAATGCTTGTTTTTAAAGCACGTAGCGTAAAATTTCTGCCACTGTGTTAGCTAGTTCCAAAACTTCCCTGGCCTCGCTACACTGATTTCCAAATATTTGTACCCCAGAATTCATTTTCTGAAACTATCTCTGAACGAAAGTGAGAAGGGGGATTTAGCCAGCCTAATTTTAATGCAAAATCTCTTGGACGTTCGAAAACTAAAAAGCATTAGTCTAAGAGCAAGTGAAGCATGAATGCCCTGCCCTCTAGTGGCCACCACTGCACACTAACCAGAGTGCGGTATGTAAAATGGAAAGTGGATTCCCGCCTTTGCATCACGTAAATGAAAACGTTGCGTCTTTCCGCAGGTCCGTGAAGTCCAGCCTTTGACAGGTGCTTCCCAGGAAAACGCCCATGGGCGCGAACTAGACTCAAAGGGGTAGATTTACAAGCTCTTTGCGCCTCTATGCGCTGCCAGTGCGTCACTTTTTTTGACGCACCGGTGGCACAAACAATGCGCCCTATTTACAACGTGACGCATCTAGGGAGATGCGTTACATTGTAAAGCCCTGTGTCACATTATACCTGCGTCGGGTATAATGTATGCAGGGGGGCGTTCCCATGCAGGAAAGCCTCGTAAAAGTGATGCGGTGATATCTACAAGATTTCATTGCGTCACTTTTAGGACGCCACTGCGTCAAAACCTTACGCCTGCTAGAAGCAGGTGTAAGGAGTGATGGAGTGTAGTGGGAATAGGCCACAAAATGCATTGCTGGAGTTGCGTCATGCTTACGACTCCAGCAATGCGTGACTTTTGCCCCAACAGATGCGTCAGAATTTCTGACGCATCTGTCAATCCTTCCGCCATGGTGCGCCGTATTGTAAATACTGCACATCCATGGTGGCGCAAGCATATTTTTGGTGTGGCGCAAGGAAAGTGACGCATCTCTATAGATGGGTTACTTTCTTGTAAATCTGCCCCATGGTTGGAGGGCCGGGTGAGGGGGAAGGGATGAGGGGGCTAACACATGGATTTTAGCACAGTGAATGACAAATATTCTACTTTAATACACATGCGGCCAGTAAACCTGGTGCAACGTGAAACACCAGATTCTATTATACATCACAATCTTTGGAAAATCGTACACTCTGGGCCAGTTGCGTCAACCTAACTAGTCTTAAAAAAATCTTTTACATGATATTTCACTGTCCGTCCACCAAAGGAAGGTTTTGAAAATTGGAAGCAAATAATGCAGTTTAAGCACATTTATTTAGTTACTGCTCTGTTCATGTTTCATTTACCTGAACACAATACTTTCAATTTATTTTCTGAATATGATGTTAGTATAGTAAACATATTTGTAGCTGTTTGGGGGAAGCTGCCACATATCCTAGCTCTATAGCACAAAGAAAGTTGAATATATTTTATTTGGTACTTTGTGACAAATCCCAGCAAATATTTTTGAATTTGAAATGCTGGGGTAGTCATTTAGCAAGAAACACAATTCGTGTTTGATAAGATTTGCTCTAATAACATACATTAAGGATAGAAACTGAGCACACAAGATTGATTATAGATCATACCCAACATCACAGATGAGTGTCAATCTGGGACTATGAAGGGTAAGAGATGTTGACCTAGTTTTCCATTTGACACTAATCGCACTGCACTCAGTACCCTTGTCTAAGTGAAAGGATCAGAAAATAAACAGAGCCCTAAAAGTCTTAGGTATTTTATTACATTCCAGTACCTCTACCTAGCCACTGGGCAGAAAATAATGGCCGTCGGAAGGTCGAGCCTCTAAGAGGCTCTGGCTTGGGATCACTTTCGGAGTCTATATCCCTGTTGTAGCCGACCTACGATGCACTACCGTAACAGAGAAGCTTGCTACTTACCCCATGAAAACTTTGGACCAGCCTGCCTACCAGTTTCCTATCGAAACTGCGCCTGTTTGTTCACCCAGACTCATCACCTCACGACCCCTGCCTGACCCTGGACAAAGGTGAACCGGGTGTCGTGTCTACTCACTTACAATGACGACAGACACGGAGGGTTCTCTATTCATGTGCTTTATTGCGTTCCTTACACCAGCATGTCATTCCCTCAACTGCCGACCTGACCTCCCACTCCGCCTCTTCCTGTCACCCCAGTCCTCCCCTATCTCCGCCCATACTGCTCCGCCCACACAGCCACTAGACCCCTCATCTCTACATCTCCCCCTTTGTTAGCAACGAACGGGGTCACCAAGAGTTACATCTCCTCAATCAGCCGCTTGGGCTGACGGATAGTTTGTCGTGGACGGAGTGTGCGGCCTTCAGGCACTGTATCTGATTCGGCTCCGGGTGTCTGCCCCACTGGACTGTCACCCTTGCTCTGTGCCTCGGGTTGCAGAGTTTTTGAAGGTGCAGGTTGCGACTCTAGAGTCTCTTGCAGAGCCGGGCTGCACTTCTGAAAGTGAGACACATTCCGGGTTACACGCCTGGTGTCTGACTCTGCTGTCAGCATGGTGCCTTTCTGACGAGTGACCGTCAGAGGTTCCGCTCTGAACCTGCTGTCTGTCTTCTTGGATTGTTCTTGCTTGACAATCACGCAGTCCCCTTCGTGGAACGAGAGAGAGCGAGCCCGCCGTCTGCCATCTGCGTACGCTTTCATGCTTTCTTTGCGAGCTTTGTCGGTGGCTTCAACCTCCCGATGAATACGGTTGGGAGAAATGGGTCGCAGCGCTCCCTCCCAAGTGGGTATCCGGGTCCTGACCGGGCGCCCCAACATAAGTGTAGCAGGGCATTTGCCTGTGGTGGCATGCGGCGTCGTCCGGTAGGCTCGGAGTACATCATTGAGGGCTGCCTGCGGGTCTCTTTTGTCCAGAGCGGCCTGTTGGAATGTCCTTTTTAAAGTGGCCATGAACCTCTCCGCTGTGCCGTTGGCCTGCGGCCATAGTGGTGTGACCCGTCGGTGTCGCACATTCATGAGCGTCAGGAAATCACTGAATTCCCGGCCATTGAACGGAGGCCCATTGTCTGTTTTCACCTCCGCGGGTAGGCCCCAGGCTGCAAAGACTTCATCCAGGATGGTGAGCGTGGCAGCTGCATTGGTGGATGGGACGAACCGGGCGATGGGGAACCTTGAGTACTCATCTATTATAACTAACACATACTTGCCCGATGACATGGGGCCGTAGAAGTCCATGGCCAGTTCTTGCCATACCCCTGGTGGCAGGGGCGTCATCTGGAGTGGAGCGGGTGGGTCTCCTTGCCTTACCACTTGGCACTGCAGACAGTCTTTTAGGGTGTGCTCTACCATTTTGTCTAGGAAGGGGAACCAGACACGTTCACGAAGCGCTCTTTTCGTCGTGACTACTCCTCGATGACTTTCGTGTGCCAGGTTGACGACTCCCTGTCTCAGTTGTTGGGGTATTACGATTCGAATGTCTCGCAGCAGTAGGCCATCAGGTGTGACGGATAGCTCTTCGCACACATTCCGGAATGCTTGCCACTCCTGACGCCTTGTGGTATCACTTTTTTCGTCCTCCGACTCTTCGTGCCGCCACCTGTTCGTTCGGACCCTTCGGATCACCTGCTGCAGCATGGTGTCTTGCTGGGTGGCGTCCAGGATGGCCTCTAGGGGGACCGCCGGTGGCCGCGCTTGGTCCACCACAAAATGGACATACTCGTCTGCCATGGACGGTGTGTGTCGCTGTGAGTCTTCCGGGTGGCGCGACATATAGTCAGCCGGGTTGGCAGCCTTCCCTGGCTTGTGCACGATTGTGAATGTGTATTCTTGCAGACGGAGTCCCCACCTCTCGATGCGGGGTGGCATCTTGGACCGGGGGTTGCCATAGATGGTGACGAGGGCTTGGTGGTCTGTTACCATGGTGAAATGCTTCCCGTAGATGAACACGTGGAAATGCTCACACGCCCACACCACCGCAAGGCTCTCCTTTTCCGGTTGGGAGTAGGCTTTCTCCGTGTCGGAAAGGCTCCGGCTGGCGTGCGCCACAATGTGGCGGTGGTCCGTGTCCTTGTCATATTGAGCCAGGATGGCTCCTAGCCCGACGGGGCTTGCGTCCACTGTTATTTCTGTCTTGCGATCTGGGCTGAAATAGGCCAGGCTTTCCACCGAGCCCTCCGCTCTCTTTATGTCCTGGAAAGCCTGCTCGCATTCGGGAGTCCACTCAAAGGCCTGTCCTTGCTTGGTGAGCGTGCGAAGTGGGTGACTTATTGTGGCATAGTCCTTGATATACCTTGAACAGTAACTCGCCATGCCAAGGAAGGATCGCACATCACTGACGTCAAGTGGACTCTTGGTGCTGTTCAGAGTACTCACTTTGGCAGGGTCTGGTTGCATTCCGGCTCCTGAAAAGATGTGGCCAAAGAATTTCAGTTGCGACTGATGGAACTCGCATTTCTCCTTGTTGAGCGTGAGGTTAGCCTCCAGGAGAGCATGGCAAACCCTATCTAGGGCCGTGTCGTGGACCTGGAGCGTCGCCCCGTAGACTAGAATGTCATCGCTGTAGTTCAGCGTATTTGGGATGTGATGTATCGTTTGCCGGATAGCTTCTTGGAATATTTCAGCGGCTGATGAAATGCCAAAATTCAGTCTCTTGTATCTGAACAACCCTAGGTGCGTTGCAAATGTTGTGATATAGCGGGAGCTCTCGTGTAGTTCCAGCTGATGATAGCCTTTGTTTAGGTCCAATTTAGAAAACACCCTCGCCCCATTGAGGGCGGCAATCATGTCACTTAAATGAGGTCCGGGATGACGCTCTCTCTCAATGGCGGTGTTGGGCATTCTCATGTCCACACAGAGCCGCACTTTCCCGGGTGTGCCTTTCTTTGGTACGATCACGACGGGAGATACCCACGGTGTGGCGCCCTCCGTCCGTTCGATGATGTCGGCGTCCAGCAGGTCTTGTAGCTCATCCTCCACCGCTTGCTGGAGGTGGAACGGAACTTTCCGCGGGTGTTGGGCAACCTGGCGGACCTGGTCATTTATGTGAAGGCGGATCTGGCCTCTGTTCATTTTCCCGAGTCCAGAAAACAGCTTTGGGAACTTGTGCACGGTGTCATTTTCACCAGTGACGCGGTACAGGATTTCCACCAGTTTCAACCGTTCAGCGGTTGGCAGACTGAGGAGACAGTCAGCTTCCGGTCCCTCGAGGACGTGAATCACGGCCGGAATAGATGTTGTTCGATGCCTTAGTGTCGTTGAAAACTTCCCCAAACATGGGAGCGGCTTCCTGGACATCCAGGTGTAGACACGCACATGTGCGGGGTCGAGCCGAGGCCGAGGGTTCATTTTCTGGTATTCGGTCACTGGGATGTAGTTGAGGGATGCCCCGCTGTCCATCACGAACTTTGTGGGATGCGTGCCAACGCAAATGTCCAACCGAGGGTATTTTTTGAGCTGATCGGGATCGGCAATCATGTTTGCATATTCTACAGAGTATTCGTGTTCACTCGAAGGTGATTCGGAGTCTCTTGATGGTGATCTTCTAGACCATCTTGAAGACCGTGACTCCCTGCTGGACTGGGAGGATTTGGAGGAGGACTTCCGGCGGTCACGTACCGCTCGCGCGTGGTGGCGGCGTGTCTCACCTCTTGGTGACCTCGTGGAGGCTTTTTCTTTCTCCCGGCGGTAGTCTCCGCACATGGTCTCAAAGTGATTGTTGCGACCACACTTGTGGCACTTCTGTCCCAGGGCCGGGCACGCTCCGATGTGTGGGAAGTCGTACCCGCATCGGTAACATCTTCTCAATGGCGCCTTCTTCCCATGATCCTGGCGCCTGCTTCTCTTCCCCGAATCAGGCCGTCGATGACCGGGGCGACGGTGGTGTCTCGATGGCGGCCGAGCTTGTCGTTCCCGCTCTCTCGACCACCGGCGAGGGCGGTCGGTGCGTACTTGACAGACTACCGCCTTGCGGTCCACGCGTCCTGCCTCCATTGTCTTGGCTTGCTCTTCAGTCTGATCATGGAGCCTCGTGATCTCTTCTATTTCATCCAGCGTGTGACTCTTTTTTAGTAACTTCCTGCGTAGCGTCTCCGACTGGCAGCCGTCGATCACCCGTAGGCGAATGGCGTCGTCCGTCGAGAACTCGTCGAACTCACAGTGGCGCGCCAGGCGCCGCAACCTTGTGATGTATGAGCCCATGACTTCATCTTTTTCTTGTCGCGCTCTTTGGAATACGTATCGTTCATAATCTACATTCTTCTTGTGCACAAACTTCCGATCCAGGGCTGCGCGCACATTCGCATATGTTCCCGCGTCCGCGGCGGGGAGTTCCTTTATCATCTTGCTGACATCCTTGCCCACGAGGTTTCGAAGTGCGATCAGTTGATCCTCGTCCCCTGTCACCTTCGAGCCCTTAATGTAGTCCTCAAAGTCTTCAATCCACTCTTCCCAGCGAGGGCCCATGCTGCTCCCAACCACGAGCGCTAGGGGTTCTGGGGGGCGCAGGTGCGACAGCCCCATGATGATTGGCTTCGCATCTTGGCGCGCTGGAGAATGGGCTGGGGACCCATGATTCGACATCGCGGTGTGCGTGTGATGCGCGCAGCGGCAGCGCAGAGCAGGCCCAGGGAATCCCTCGTGGAGTCTTGCGCTGTATTTAGGTAGGTCCCCACGTTCTTTTTTTTTTTTTTTTTGTATTTGCCTGTGCTTGATGAACTTTCAATGTTGCCTGACTTCAAAATGGCCGCCCGGGCCTATTTGCATGGGGCGTCTGAGAGTCCGCCTGACTTTAAGATGGCCGCCGGCTGGGGAGCGTGTGTAGACGTCCCACGTGGTGCCGGGCTCTCGAGTCATTCATTCCGGGGGCAGCGCGCTGCTTGGACGGCCCCTCTCATGGTCTGTTTCATTTATTATTATTCCTTTTCACTCACGGCTTCACAGGCGGGCGGGCGGGCGGAGTCCTCACATTCACTGCTCCGATCCGGCCTGGGAGACACGCGCGTCGGCGCTTTCACTTTTCCTCTTGCCTGTCACGGCGGCGGTCCTCTCCACCGCAGAGCGCTCGCTCCTTCAGCTGCTTGCCACGGCGGCGGTCCTCTCCACCGCAGAGCACTCGCTCCTTCAGCCGCAGGCTCTTCACACGCTGTCACGGGTGGCGGCGCTTTCGCTGGTTCCTTGCTACCAGCCCCTCGCCAGCTTACTCGGCGTGCTGGTGTTTCGGGAGAGCATCCAGCTCCATCCCACCCTCGTCGCCAGCTGTCGTGTCTACTCACTTACAATGACGACAGACACGGAGGGTTCTCTATTCATGTGCTTTATTGCGTTCCTTACACCAGCATGTCATTCCCTCAACTGCCGACCTGACCTCCCACTCCGCCTCTTCCTGTCACCCCAGTCCTCCCCTATCTCCGCCCATACTGCTCCGCCCACACAGCCACTAGACCCCTCATCTCTACATCGGGGTGAGTGACACAGGGGGACACAGTGGTGACTGGATGGTCCTGTCTGTGTCTGTGTTCCACAACCTGCAGCCTGGAGGCTGATAGCAGGACAGTCGGTGCCACCAGCATTGCACCCCTCTACTCGCGCGATAAAGTACGGGAGCCCGCCATCTTGGATGGAATAAGTGAGGGCGTCTGACCAGCCCCGCACCACAACCTTAACTTCGAGCGCTGCCGTCATCTCCAGGTTCTGGACCCTGTTGAGTCCTTCAGTGCAGTATCAATCGCCACTCTTGCCTGGGGAAACTCCGTCATCGACGGCATCTAGCTCAAAGCCCTGATGTATTCGTCTCCCGTCTAATTTGTGTTAAGGACGAGGACGTTAGTCGCAATCGAAAGAGGACTACAACTCTGCGGCTGCAGTTCACTTTTCTGCATTCACGTTGTCTTCTGCTACACAAAACAAATAGAAGCTCTTCAAAATTAACTGGAGAATAAAACAAGCATTTGCAAAGCAATAGGTCTCGTATTATTAAAGTTTGAGATATTGTCATTGCTAATAATAATGCAACACTGTGAGAAGTTGGCCTGGCATATGCTGGTCACTAGTTATAGTGGCCACCTTGCACCAGTCCAATTCGACTCTTATGGTAGATAGGTTTAAGACAACCTTTTAAAGAAAGCTATCCTAGTGGTAGCTGTGGAGAGCAGCCTTCAGGCTAAGTCTCAGAGGAATGTAAACCAGCTTGTTTTACCTTATAATCTCTTGAATTACCAAATGAAAGGACACCACACAGGTATATATATATCAAATATATATGTATTTATTACTAGACACACTCTACTAATCTCTTTATGAGATTAGAAGTCAGGAACATATGCAAATATCAACGTTTCACAATAAGTTAAGCACAAATATGGCTGGGGTCCTAGGGGTGTACCAGACCATATACTAAAAAAGAGGTTTAGGAAAGTCGACTTGCAAGGGGACAAGGCCTAGGGCCTGTAGAATCGCTGGGGCTTCACTAATCCACCCAAGGCAGGTAAGTAAAGGACCCACGGGAGACGCGTGCAGTTTGAGAACACAGCCGCGGGTTCCGTATTGATTTCAATGGAGCAAGTCGTGGTTGGATTTTTCAAGTTTAAGGGTACTTCTAGAGAGTCTACAAGCAAGCCACTTACAAGGTAAGTAGTTTGAGGACCAACACCCACAGGAGCACCGGAGTGCACGAGTTACCTCACCCAGGGAAGCCGGGTGCATAGGTGTCTTTTGGTGTCGGGTCGCGTCGTCGTTTTCTATGGAAGCCGAAGAAGTTTTGCTGCTTGTGAAGACTGGAGAAGTGTCCGGTAGAATCCAAGGCTGGATTCAAGATGAAGAAGACCTGAAAGCAGAAGGGACAGTGTTCACAGTCACTTGCCAGTGACCCGGGGCCAGGAAGATTGAGGCCCACGGAAGCCGGGTGATTTCAGGTGATCAAGGGTGTTTTGGCTCTTAAGTCACGAGGTCCAGGAGGCATCGATGACAACCAGGAGCTGGATTCGGAGTGTCCCATGAAGTCTGCAGCTTACTGAGGTGCCGGCAACCGGATTAGAGCCAACAAGCCTTGGCAACAGCAAGTCTTGTGGAAATTGAAGAAAGTCAGCGGTGCAGACCAGCAAGGTCTGAGGGACTCACTCAGCGAGGGTTAGTCAGGGCAGGCCTGGAGCACTCAGGGGAGCTCTTTGGTTTGATGAGAAAATCATTCAGGGGACCCACAAGCCAGCTGGCAAGGGATCACAAAGACGCCTTGTGAGGATTCGCTTCACAGGAGCCTACGGTCACTCGAACCAAGGTAGGCCTCTGATTTTTGAAGAAAATCCTGCTGGAGGCTTGGACCATACGTGGTCCAATGCACAAGTTTGTAGAATGTCGTGAAGGGGTTGTACTTGACAACAGTGCACGGTACCCGGGTATTGCTGTTCCTCATCACTCGTGGGGTCCACTCACCTTAGCTCTGCTGGAGACTCACAATGATAGTCAAGAAGTCAGGAAATCTACTTCCAGGGCTGCAGAGACTTTGGACTCCGGCGGCAGTGGGAAAGTTTGCGACCATTGATTCAAGTTTTTGGTGCCTGCCAAGCAGGGGAGTCACTCCTTGACTCCAAGGGAGATTCTTCAGTCTTCCAAAGGTGGTGGAACATCAAAGGGCCAGGATTCTTCTTGTAGAGCGTCGTCCAGGGATATCGGATTTGGAATGGCAAGGTTTCCCTATCTTCTACTAAAGGAAAGGGAGGGACTAGCTCTATGACCACTCCTCTGGGAGGGTCAGAGGAGTGGGTGGTTACACCCACTTCCCTTTGTCCAGTTTCGTGCCAGAGCAGGGGCAGGTAGCCCCTGAACAGGTTTGAGCTGGCATATGTACAGAGGAGCCTACTGCTCCCCCAGTGCAGGACTTCAAAGCACTCTAAGAGTGCACCCACCCAGCCCCAATACACTAAATCCTGTCTGGAAGGTGGTGACACCTCCCTGTGACAGGATGCCTATTATTGGGCCTCCTCCACTGCGAGTTTCAGTCAGCAGCAGGAGGGCAGCCCAGTGCCTGTGCTGGTGGCCTCCATTTTGTGATGCCAGGGCTCTTTCAGATTTCTACCGTGTTTCCACAGTAGGTACATGTCGTCCCCTCTAGAAGGGTGGGATCATACTCCCACACCAGTTACTGGTGTAGGGGTATGATTCCAAGTTGTTTGACACCAAACACGACATGTTTTGATGCAGTCATTCCAAAGTTAGCATTTACCGCTAGGTTATAATGCACTTAAGAGTATATGGTTTAACCGCATCCACAAACAGCCACAGAGAATAGACTCTGCCAGCTGCAGAGGGGCCCTGCTCAGGCAGAGGCACCCCCTCACATTGTAAACCAAGCACCCTGCCCTCAGGATTGATAGGGCCTGCCTTAGGGGTGACTGATAGGTTTATATGTGTGTGTATGGTGAGATATAGGAACCTATTCCTCAGTGAGGACTGCTAACACTACCTCACCCAGGCTGCAGTAGCAGGCCTGTGGTGTCAGAGTCCCAGGGGTGGCATAATACATGCTTCAGCCCCTGGTAGGCCTGTGAAGTACCTATGCCCTTGGTACCTAAGGTACCATATACTAGGGGCTCATAAGGTACCACAGTATCCAATCACTAGTGCATCTAATATGCACTCCAAGTTGTTTAGAGAGAACAGAGAGACTGGGGGCCTGATTAGCAGGGACTCAGCCAGACTATAGCCAGAAACCAGTGTTAACATAAAAAAAAAAGTGGGGGCAACATAAGTGCAGATCCTACTCTCCTACAAACACCAATAGCAACAGCTATTGCATTGCATTTTTGCATGCGCGCTGCTACAGGCTCGACCTAAAAATTAGCTGAAACACTGGCAAGGAGAGAGGGAGAAGAGAGAATAGAAGGCATTAGTGACGAGGCAGAGGGGATACAGAAAAAAGCATTGTACAAGGACGAGAGAGAGCGAATGGCAGTTGAGAGGAGGCTCGAAAACGAAATTGTGGTGAGACAGCTGCAGTAAAAAGAGTAGAGCGAGAGAGAGAAGGAAGGATAGAAATGAGGCAAGGCCAAAAATATGTGTAAGGAAACATCCATCTGGAATTTGGGGGGAGAGGGGTAAGAAATACAGAAATAAGTGAAGGGAGCAACAGCGGAAAGAGTGGTGGGACGGTCAAACAAAGAAATATCAGACAGACAGACAGACAGACATGGTGAGAGGTACCAGAACAAAATATGGTGGTGAGAGCTTCAGAACAAGAATTAGTCTGGAGGCGAGATAGAGAAAGAGAAAAAGTGAAGCAGATAGAGAGGGGCCAACAAGCAATACCGCAGGAACAAAATAACATCAGATGATAGAGAGTGGACAGAAGAAAAATATTGAAGAGGAGATGACAAGGACAGAGTGATAGGAATGGGAAGAGGCAGTATAAGAGAGCAGAGAGAAATTGGAGCACATAGAAGAGCAAAGTGCGACAGAGCTGAAAATACAAGAGAAAAGGACAAAACCATAACTAATTTAGGGAAGGGCAGAAAAAAGAGCAAATCGCAGAATAAATATATTGGAGAGGAGGGGAAAGCCGAACTGGAGAGAGGCTTTAACAGTAAATGATGAAGAAGAACAGAAAAATACATATTAGAAAGTTTCAATAGACATTGGGCAAGACGAAAGAACAGGAGAAAGTGATATACAAAGGGAGTGAATAAGGGTGCAGGAGGACGAGAGAGAACGAGACAGTGAGGAGAGAAATTGAGGTGGGGAGAAGGAGAGAGAGCGAGCGCTCAAAACAGAGCCGATATATAATAAAAAATAGGTGAAGGAGAAATCTCTTCACACTGTGCATGTTGCCTAATGACATGTACAACACACTGCAGGAAAAAGCACCTACCCCTTACCAACAGCTCCCTCAGCACTTCCAGGAATAACCTAAAGGAGAGGGGTTGGGGAAGGGGGCGGAATGCAAGCAGAACCCAGCCTGTTACAGAAGCCAATTCCAGGCCGGCGGCCTAGCGGGAACTTTAGTCAAGGGCCGATTTTTTCGCTGGGAAGGCAAAGAAATAAGTACACACATTACCCCTCCCCCGCTATCGTGTATCTAACTCCCCCCCTCCTCCCTACAGTACTGGGAGGAAAAAAAAGAAGTAAAGCTTTGCATGTAAATGGTGCTACTCCAGCAGCACAGTGAGTGGAGCTCTCCCGGGAATCGGGATTAGGTGAGGCGGACAGTGCTACTGCTACAGCGAGGACGGTCAGATGATCTGTGCGATGGTTTCCTGCCAGGGCAGGTACTATTGCCAACCTGTCTAGTTTGGTGCATTGCTGCCCACAGTCAACATTAACCGGAACATCGAGCGTACCTCCGGCCAGCGTGCATGTCTGTTTAAGTCTGCTAATTAAACAAGGGACCTCAGGTAGGGATGGTTCTCCTTTATGTTGGCGTAGACCGAGGACACCATGCATTGGTGGAGCTAATAAGGGGGAGGCTGATCACGCGTGACACCCCATTCTGTTTAAGAAACAAACATTGTAAGTCAACTGGGAAAAGTCACTGGTTTCACTAAACAAAAAATAAGCAAAGTCACAAAAAACCATCCATTACCTGTGGATGCTCAACTGCTACCAAAGCCATCGTGGTATCGCTAATCCTATTGAACGGATAAAGGATTATTAAAGTAATGAGAATGTCACTGTAGCAACTCTACTACTTAACACCACTAATACACATTAGCAAAGGAACGAGAGAAACCAGGCAACTCTGGAAAGAAGAACCATGTCTTTGGGGGACACTGCAAAACATTGTTAACTTAACAACGTTAATTAGAATAGGAATCAGCCCCATCTAATCCCAGACTAATAAAGCAGAGTAAGAAGGGATTTTAGAGTGGCGTGGAAGAGAGAAACACCATAGAAGTAAATGCCGAGCTTTGTGAAAGACTTTGAGCGACATCAAAAGCCAGGAATGCAAATACCGTTTAAGCAAATAAGAGTCACGTTTGCAACATGCGACAGTAAAACATGGATTTCGGAGTTTGTCCCATTTTCTTTACCCATTTCTAGATGTGCCAACTAGCCGTAGTGTTGGTCCCCTCCCTCAATCTCAAAAGGAACATAAGCGCTCCAGGATGGAACATAAGCTTAGACTATCTGTATAAGACCAAAGACCACTGAAATTCAAAGCTAGAAATCGGGGCTTTAAGAGGGCTGAAAACACTGGGGGGGGGGGGGGGGGAGGGGGGGGTTTAAATCTCAAAGGAGCGCGGCCGATGTAATTAAAGGCGTGAGTTAAAAACACGTAAACTGAAATTCTATGCGTAACATTATATGCCACCTGACTGGTATCTTGCCATTTCTGTCATTGTATCCAGATATATAACAATACAAATAACATACAACAATCCAGGGCTATTGGCTTCATCAATGGTGTCAGTTGCCTAAGATAAATAAGCAACAACTATGGCTTTGTTTAGAATATCGAAAATACTTCATTTCTGAAATGAGACTGATCTATCTCTAACGGGTCTCTGAAGTTGGATCAAAGGCAGTGAAGGGTGGCACGGCAGAGTTACCACCTTTTCTCTTTTCATCAAGGGTGAAGGCGAAAACAGAGAACTCGATAGGTACCCATCTCAGCACCCGCTTTTTAGAACTGTTAGTGCTCAGCACCGGCAGGACCCAGCCCACCTAAAGCCCTGCAAAGAATCCCTGTGGAGACCTCTGATATGCGGCAACACAGGAAGTGCAGCGGGTGTCTCCTACTACCTGCTTAAAGTGTACAAGTGAAGTCTCTAAGCGCTACAGAGGAAAATGTTGCAGCACGTATATTAAAAAATAAATAAATCACCACTCCTTTCAGAGGCGACAAAGTCCTTACGCTAACAATACCTAACAGGGAAAAATACCTCCTACATCCTGGCGATTGTAGGCGTCGAAATATCAATCTCCACAACCAACTCACCGCTTCAAGACAAACAAGGGGAGGGGGGCAAGCCGAGCTGCCCGCAGCTCTCCCGTTACACACACACAGCCCCACCCCACGGGGTGCGAGCAGACTCATAACAGGCCTTTACACGGATTTACGAACTCAACAGAGCCAACCAGACACTCCTAACAGGCAAGCAATGGTGGGGTGAAGTCCTACAGCAGCTTCATGTGACATCTTATAATCCGCATCTCCATTTCACACAGTTTATGTACACCAGACATACGCGAGTGGTGCGCGCAAGCAGCCCACCTCTCTTTCCTTCTTTCATTTAGTTGCTTCCCTGGGAAATGGATCCAAAAAAGAAGCCCACAAGTGGTATGCGCGCCACAGCGAGACATGTGGTTTCAAATATCGCGCCCGTGTCTGGGCACGATAATTGAAACCACATGACGGCCGATGCGCGTAATAGACACCAATAGGCCATGGGTGGAGCAATGCGCCCGCCTTTGGCCAACTGAGTGCTTTCTTTCATAAAAAGATGCACGCAAAGGCCAATAGCGTGGGTCAAAAGGAAAAGCACACGCATGAGTGTGTGCGATTCCTAGCTCTATTTTGAAACCCCCTACAAGAGGTCTCTCGCCGCGCGAGCAGTGTTACGCACTGCAACGCTAGGCGCAAGACCTAAAAAGTGAGTGACTAGAGCTTAGGGCAACTCTATGAAAGTTATGTGAGAGCTGTACAGTGTAACACTAATTGTCTAACCTGCTTCAGAGAAACTAATCCACCTAGCAAAGCGTGAGTGTCATCCTTGGTAATTTAATTTGTTAATTAGAAATCAAAGAAACTCGGGCTCCCTTTGCTCCGAAAACGGTGCACACTGTTGAAATGGAAAGCCTGAATAGAAGAAAAATTAGGCTTTATCGCCATCTTCTGGCCCTTTTTTATACATCTGCCAGAAAAACAACTCTCAACCAAGTTACACAAAGTTAAATGTGATAAAGCCACCTTCTGGCCTCCTACTCATACATCTGCAAGAAAAACATTTCTCAAAGAAGCTACATGAAGTCAAATGTGATAGAGAAAATGTATCTTGTCTTAACTGGACTGTTCTTCAGCACACCTTCGTTATTGATCAGATCAAGATCAACACCTATCTCCTACCCCTTTTCCCATACATTCAAACCTGCCTAATGGTACGTTTCTCACCCCAGAATGGTCCACACTGCAATTTTGAGGATCACTTTTTCTGTCCTCAGAACAGTGATGACTATAGAACTCTCTGGACCATCACCTGTGATTTTAATCTAATTCATTATCTGATGTTTTCCTGGCTCTGACAGTATGCTATCTCTGACCTCTGCTTGGGCCCTGCCGACGATCCGTCCCGATGAGAGCACTTTCAATTGAGCCTGCCGCATGGCTTTTTACCCACCCTATCTGGCCTCAATGCAGCCCTCAGCACATCACTAAACCCATGACCGCCACCCTGCCCTGCTGACAACGACCCGTCCTACTGAGGTCACCTTTCAACACCTTTCAACTGTGCCGGAGGGCTCTGCTTTCTCCTGAGTCCCTCGACACCCCTCCACAAGACAGCCTCCGAGTGGGAAGTCGTCGCACAACCTATCAGCTCTGCCACCACCGTGCCTGCTGCCATCTCCCGATCAAGATCTCCTGACCTATTGGACTACCAGACTGGCCTGATCCCTGCCTACCTGCTTACCCAGTTCTCGCTCTCCCCAGGCCCGCTGGATTTCCATTCCCCACTGCAAACAGGGTAAGTGCCTACATCCTGATATACTTCCTTAGGGATTTCATGGACAATTAAAAGGTCCACCTCAGGAAACCCTTTACATTCTCAGGCTACATGAAACCCTTACTTTCTAAGGCCACTGTGCCCGCTGCCACTCCTGTTCTTTATTCCATGATGAACTTGATCTCCTGATTGTGGGACACCCCCGCGCCGCACGGCCACCAGCTGCTGCGTGTGCCCCTCAGCCTTGTCCCTGCCGCGCTGCCTGCCTCGCCGCCGGCTGACTCCGTTGCCGTTTGTTTTGCCCTTGTTTCTCTCGCCATTTGTGCTTGTCATCTGTATTCCCTGCCCGTGTTTGAGTTTCTTTTTCCCTTGTTTTGTTCGCCATTTGTGCTTAATAAAGTATATTTGCCTGTTTATCTGTCCAGCTTGTGTCCTTCCTGTTAGCCCGCCTACATCGCCGCCTTCCCTCCCCGCTCCCCGCTTCCCGCCACCACCGCAAGCCCCGCCCCTTTTTTCATTCTGTTCCCGCCCCGCTCCCGCCTCCCAGCTGCTCCGCCCACCCGCGCACTTGGCCTTTATATGGCGACCGTGCGACACAGGTAAGTGTGACCCACTTGTGGGACACCCCCGCGCCGCACGGCCACCAGCTGCTGCGTGTGCCCCTCAGCCTTGTCCCTGCCGCGCTGCCTGCCTCGCCGCCGGCTGACTCCGTTGCCGTTTGTTTTGCCTTTGTTTCTCTCGCCATTTGTGCTTGTCATCTGTATTCCCTGCCCGTGTTTGAGTTTCTTTTTCCCTTGTTTTGTTCGCCATTTGTGCTTAATAAAGTATATTTGCCTGTTTATCTGTCCAGCTTGTGTCCTTCCTGTTAGCCCGCCTACATCGCCGCCTTCCCTCCCCGCTCCCCGCTTCCCGCCACCACCGCAAGCCCCGCCCCTTTTTTCATTCTGTTCCCGCCCCGCTCCCGCCTCCCAGCTGCTCCGCCCACCCGCGCACTTCGCCTTTATATGGCGACCGTGCGAACGCGCAGCGGTCACGCGCAGCGGGCGCGCCGATTGTGCGCCGAAGGCGCGCCAAAGGTAAGCCCGTCTGCGCCCGTCCGCGACCGGATCGCGACCAGCGCCAGGACCCCTGGCCCCCGATGCCGCCGACCGACCCGCCTGACGTACTCCGCCGCCACCCTCATCGCTCTCAACTCTGGCCGACTCCCAGAATGCCATCAAGCCACACCACGACGCACCCACGGACCTTTCAGCTGCCACGCCTGCAAATTCACCTGCATCCGGACCTGCCGCACACCAGCCCCCGCCAAGTCGAACAGCAGCAGCACCCACCTCAAGTGCATCCTGCTCAACACCCGCTCCGTCCACAGACACGCCATCGAACTCTGGAACCTCCTAGACGCCACAGCCCCTGACGTTGCCTTCCTCACAGAGACCTGGATGAACGCCTCATCAGCTCCCGACATCGCCATCGCTATCCCAGAGGGCTACAAGATCGTCCGGAGGGACCGCAACGCCAACCAGATGGGAGGAGGCATCGCCATCATCCACAAGAACACCATCCGTCTCACGACCAGCACCGAGAACACCCTGACCACTGCCGAACACCTGCATTTCCAGATCCACACCAACCCGAACACCACCCTCAGAGGCACCCTGATCTACCGACCCCCTGGACCACGCACGCAATTCAGCGAGGACATCGCCGACTTCGTCAGCCCGCATGCCCTCCCCTCAGCTGACTACATCCTCCTGGGGGACCTCAACTTCCACCTGGAGAACAACAACGACCGCAACACCAGCACCCTGCTGGACAACCTCGCCAACCTGGGACTCAAGCAACTGGTGTCCACCCCCACCCACCTCGCAGGACACACACTCGACGCAGTCTTCTCTTCCAGCACAGACATCGACTTCAGCCACGCCACAGAGCTCCAATGGACGGACCACAGCTGCATCCACTTCACCTTCAAGAGAACGACGACCCACCACCACCAGCAACAGGCCGCCCGCAGAAGCTGGAACAAGATCACAGCAGACCAGCTCGCCACCTCCCTGAGCCAGCACCCTCCTGCCAGCTCAGCGAACCCCAGCCAGGCCGCCGTCAACCTCACGAAGTGGATCAGCATCTGCGCGGACGAGCTCGCCCCGCTGAGGACCCCGCCCAGCAGACCCGGAAGCAAGAAAGCCCCATGGTTCACCGACGAACTCAAGAGCTCCAAGAAGAACTGCCGAGCCCTCGAGAAAGTCTGGAGAAGGGAACCTACACCGGACAACAGGACCTCCTTCAAGCTTGCCACCCGGAAGCACCACCAGCTTATCCGCGCCGCCAAGAAAACAGCATTCAAGGAACGGTTGGACAACAACGCACACAACTGCAAGGAACTCTTCAACATCGTGAAAGAGCTCTCCAACCCCAGCGCAGGAAACAACGACATCACCCCATCACAAGACCTCTGCAACTCCCTCGCTTCATACTTCCACAACAAGATCACGGACATACACAACAGCTTCAACAACCAACCAACGCACACCATGACCGAACAATCACCCCCCACCACCACCCTCCACGCCTGGACCCCGATCAGCACCGAAGACACCATCCGCACGATGAACTCCATCCACTCCGGATCACCGACCGACCCCTGCCCTCACCACGTTTTCAACAAGGCCGACGCTGTCATCGCACCCCACCTGCGAGACATCATCAACACATCATTCAACACCGCCACCTTCCCTGAGAGCTGGAAACACGCCGAACTCAGCGCCTTACTCAAGAAACCAACAGCGGACCCCACCGAACTCAAGAACTACCGCCCCATCTCGCTCCTCCCGTTTCCAGCCAAAGTCATCGAGAAGACCGTCAACAAGCAGATGGCCGCCTTCCTCGAGACGAACGGATCCCTCGACCCCTCACAGTCCGGCTTCCGAGCCAATCACAGCACCGAGACCGCCCTCATCGCCGCCACCGATGACATCCGAGCCCTGATGGACAATGGAGAAACAGCGGCCCTCATCCTCCTAGACCTCTCCGCGGCATTCGACACGGTCTGCCACCGCACCCTAGTACAGCGCCTCAGTAACATCGGAATCCAGGACAAGGCGCTGGAATGGATCATCTCCTTCCTCGACGGAAGGACACAGAGAGTCCGCCTACCACCATACAAATCAGAAGCCTCCGAAGTCATCTGCGGCGTCCCTCAAGGATCATCTCTGAGCCCCACCCTCTTCAACGTCTACATGAGCCCCCTCGCGGCCATCGTACGCAAACACAACCTCAGCATTATCTCCTACGCCGACGACACCCAGCTGATCCTCTCCCTGACCAACGACCCCGCCTCCGCCAGAGCCAACCTGCACGAAGGGATGAAAGAGGTAGCCGAGTGGATGACGACCAGCCGCCTGAAACTGAACTCTGACAAGACGGAGGTCCTCATCCTGGGCTCTTCCCCCTCCGCCTGGGACGACTCCTGGTGGCCTCCAGCCCTGGGCACCGCACCCAAACCAACAGACCATGCACGCAACCTGGGCTTCATCCTGGACTCCTCCCTCTCCATGACCAGGCAAGTCAACAACGTCTCCTCGGCGTGCTTCAACATCCTACGCATGCTACGGAAGATCTTCCGGTGGATCCCCACCGAGACCAGGAAGACCGTCACCCAGGCCCTCGTCACCAGCCGACTGGACTACGGCAACGCCCTCTACGCCGGTACCACCGCCAAGCTCCAGAAGAGACTCCAGCGGATCCAGAACGCCTCGGCCAGACTCATCCTCGACATCCCACGAACCAGCCACATCACCGGACACCTGAGAGACCTTCACTGGCTCCCCGTCAACAAAAGAATCACCTTCCGCCTCCTCACCCACGCACACAAAGCCCTACACGACCAAGGCCCGAGCTACCTCAGCAGCCGGATCAACTTCTACGCTCCCAAACGCCACCTCCGATCAGCCAACCACGCCCTCGCCGCCGTCCCCCGCATCCGCAGAGCGACTACAGGAGGAAGGTCCTTCTCCTACCTGGCCGCCAAGACCTGGAACTCCCTCCCGACCGACCTGCGCCTGACCCAAGACCACCTCTCCTTCAGGAAGAAGCTGAAGACCTGGCTGTTCGAGCAGTAGCGGCACCCCCCCCCCCAGCGCCTTGAGACCCTACGGGTATGTAGCGCGCTCTATAAGTGTCACTGATTGATTGATTGATTGGCCTGATTCCTGACTGTTGTCTTTGCCTACATCCTAACACCCACCCTGGGGGACCTCACAGGCGTATGTTTTTGAATTACTCTTGATAAATGATGACACAACCATAATGGCCACCGCGTGAAACCATGTTCTTACTCAGGCCACTGTGCTCGCTGCCGCTCCCAATCCGGACTTCCTGATTTACTGAATCTCCAAATTGACCTAACTCCTGACTGGAGTTATCTTACCTACTTCCTTCTTTGCACCTTTGGGATTTCTTGAGCGATTGAATGAAGACTCATTTCAAACAAACACACTTCTAAAATGGTTTTCCACATGAATACCAGTCTATCTGTAGGCCCATTGACTTTATTGTTGAACTCACTAGCCTGCTGAGCCCCCGCTATGCTCTATCCCCCACCAGACTTATATGGCAATGAATTAGCACTGTTCTTTCCTTTTCTTGATCTACAATTGTAATTGTTCCTTCCCAGACTGTCTAGACAATTTTATCTTGCACTCCTGTGGAGGCCATATTCCTACTTTTACTCTCTTATTCTCATGTTGGTGCTCAAAATTGCAGCCGTATAGGAACACTTGGTAGAAACGCACAGGCTGTAGATCACAGTTGTGGTTTCCCTCCCACTCCCCCCCGATTCATTCTCTTTCCTGTACCCCTAACTGCCCTCACAACCTTTCTCTAACTCTCCACTTCTCAGCCCCGTCCCAACATGCCCACCTCTTATCACGCACACATCTCTCATGACTACACTCTCTCCAGACATGGCCCTAACTCCTGGACCATCCTTTACCCCCCCCAATCTGTCTAAAAACGCTAAGAAAAACTTCAAACATAGACTACTCATTCGTAACCCTGAAACACTTATTGTTGCTAACTACCTCAGCCTCTCGTCCCCCATAAACACCAACTACATCTTCTATTCCAAACGCCCCTCCAAATGGAAAAGCATTTCCCTGCGTCAGCTATCTGTCACTCACTCAATCAAAATTCCCTATGGATTTAAATTATCCAATACTCCCTCCCCAATCTTTCCAGGTGAAATCGATATCTCCATCTTCAGAACGGGTAACATCCTCATACAAGCCGCCGAATCACACCTCACCATCTTTGAGCACCACTTCAACACCTTGTCTCTCCACCTGGACAAAATGAACCCTAATCCTCCGAATGCCCAATCGCTCAACACCCCGCTCTCTCCCTTTCCCCCTATCCCTCTCTCCCTCTCCCTGTCCTTACTCCTACCAACACCATGCTCCAAACTCCTATTCCCCACTCCCCCTCCCCTGTCACCTCTACAGCCAATGCCATCTACCAACCACCGCCACCCAAACTTTCTCTCCCTCCAATGATCCCCCCTCTTCCTGACATCCCCACTGCACAGCCCCTCTCCCTACCACTTACATTCTCCAACAATCTGTCCCCCTCAACCTCTTCTAAAATAACTAACCCCTTCCCTCCTCCCTCCTGTATGCCACAGCCTGAATCCCTACCCTTCCTCCCTGGTTCTCCTATCATACCACCTCTGGTCTCACCTTCACCCTCTCCAACCACCAAATTTTTCTCCACCATTAATCCCCGACGCAGTCCTACTTCACACTCTTTATGCACTCATATCATCTCTATCCACATCCCCCGAGTTCTCAAATCTCTTGTCCTCCATCATGCCACCACCCACGCCTAATTGCCTTAACTCTACTCATTCCAACACCATTGACCTCATACACCTTACACACAATTGCCCCCTGTCTACAACAAACACTATCCACTCCCTCTCACCCTCATCCTCCCCCTTAGAGATCCCCCACTCCCCTATAACCCTGACCCTACAGAATATCGAACACAACCTCTCTTTATAGACAAATGAACTCTTCCCAACTTAGAGAAGATGTTAAATCCCTCAGCTCAGGAACCCGACTCTCGCGTGTAAATGCCCACAACCCCAACCGTAAAATCCCCGCCAACTTCAATCGCCACCATTAGAATCCTTCCCCACTCCACAACCGTATGTCTAGGCCTCACCGCACCTCGAACCACCTCTCCCCTTCCGACCTCTCTGACCTATGCAATTCATACCATCCTAGTACTTCAGTCAACAACCCACCTCCCCCTACTCCTACATCCCTCTCATTCTAGGGACCAACAGAATTCCCTCCATTCACCCTCCCCCAGACCCTCTCCTCAACTCACCTCCATCCACTCCTGCCCTCCCTCCCAAAATAACCCCAATCCACTCGCCTGCATGCTTGTTAACTGCTGATTCGCCGCTCGACACGCCACTGAAATCTCCGAATCTATCCTTAGTGAATCTATTGACATTGCGTTCCTCACGGAAACTTGGCTCAATGAACACTCAACGAGCATGCTTGATCTACTCACCCCCCCAGATACTCTATCTTCAGAATGGACAGACCTGACAGAATAGGACGTGGATTGGCCATAATCTTCAAAAATGAACTTCAGCTCTCCCTTGTTAACAACTCTGGCCACTCCACCTTCGAATACCTTGAAGCTGAACTTAAAATTCTAGGCGCCCACTCTATTTGTTTACACACTATCTACCACCCTCCTGGTGATCCACACCCCTTTATTGATGAACTTTCTGACTTGATTACACAATCCTCACTATCCAACTCAAAAAATCTCTTCCTTGGAGACCTCAACCTCCACTTAAAGACACCAATGATCCCACTACCACCCTCTTCACCAACCTTCTTGAGATCAATGACCTCAAACAACTTTGTAAGTCCCCCACCCGCACCAAAGGAGCCATCCTGGATACCATCATTACCAACAATGACTTCCTGACCAACATCATCCCTATTGACTGGTCTGACCACCACCTCATACTGTTCACCATTTCCATCACGCCACCTCCCCTCACCTCAAAACAAATGAAACCTATGAAATGGACCAGAAATCTAAAACGTATCCCTCCTGGCGAACTTGAGTCCAAACTACAAGCTCAACTGCTCCTCACTCCTCTCACAAAACGCAAATGAGCTTACTGATCACTTCAATAAAGCCATCACGGATGTCCTAGACCAATTGGCCCCTCCTAAACTTAAAACTCTTAGAAACATCCCTTCCAAATCTTGGTTTAACCTTGAACTTAACAACGAAAGACGCTCATTAAGACTAATGGAAAGAACCTGGAGACAGCATCCCTCCCACTCTAACCTGACACTCCTCAGATCAGCTAGATCTACATACAGAAAACACATTTTTAACAAAAAGGCATCCTTCTTCCGTACACAACTCGATCGGGCCAAAAACAGACCTAGAGAACTGTTCAACATTATCTGGCACCAAACCTCCTCAGCTCCGCCTAACCCAACGGCCTCAACCGCTAGATGTGAAGAAATTGCCCACTTCTCAGAAAAAATCACCAAAATAGATCAATCCTTCCACTCAATGCAGATCCCAACCAACCCCCTACTTTCTCCTGACATCTCCTCTAATTCACACTCTACACTCCTGACACCCCTAGGTCCCCCCTCATACTCACCCCTACCTCACCTCACCCTAACCCCTCATCACACATTCATTCTCCTACTCCCTCCCTAAACTACCCCTACACCTTCCCACCCCTACTCCTCTTGTACCCAACCTCCCATACTCACGACCAAAAAACAATGCTTCCTGGCATAATTTCCTCCCTGTAACTAAGCACAAAGTCCACAGCATTATTACTAAACTAAAACCATCCTCCCATACCAAAGACCCCCTCCCATCTAACCTTGTCCAAGACCTAAAGCACATCATCGTCCCATCCTGGACCACAATCATCAACAGCTCCCTTGCTACGGGAAGTGTCCCTAGCTCCCTCCAACTTGGTAAAATCTCCCCCATTATCAAAAACGCTAATGCTGATCCTAATGACTTAAACAACCTCCGCCCCATCACCCACCTCCCCCTTCTTTCTAAAGCCCTCGAAAAATGTGTCTTGCTCCAATTAGACAAACACATCGAAAAATTCAACCTTCTGGATCCCTTACAATCAGGCTTCAGAAAAGGCTGCAGCACTGAAACTGCCATACTAAACATTGTTGATGACATCCACCACACCCTTGATAATGGTGAGACATGTCTTCTTATCCTCCTTGATCGCTCCGCAGCTTTTGACACTGTTAACCACTCTGCCCTACTTAATGTGCTCAAAGATCGCTTCGGCCTCAATGGTACTACTCACAAATGGTTTGTCTCCTATCTTCAACATCGAACCCAACAAATTAAAATTCAAGACTGTCTCTCTAAACCCACTCTGGTCAACCTAGGAGTTCCCCAGGGATCTATTCTCTCACCCTCACTCTTTAACCTCTTTATGAAACCCCTCACCCTTATTCTAAAACAAGCTGGTATCAACTACCATCTGTATGCCGATAACACCCAACTCTATTACAAGATCAAAACCCACGCTGACATCATACAACTTAATAACAACCTCACTAAAATCCAATCCTGGTTCTACCTTAATCATCTCAAACTCAACCCCAAAAAAACTGAAATCATCCTCTTCTCCCCAAAAAACAACCCTCTCCTCATTCAAACTTGGATTTCCGACCTCAATGCCCTCAACTGCCCTCTCTCCTTGTCCAACTCAGTAAAATCTCTTGGTATCTCCATCGATAACAGTCTAAACCTCAATGTACACATCAAAAATTTGGCTAAAGGAGCCCTGTTCACTCTACGTCATCTCAAGAAAATAAAACCCTTTCTCCCAACTGAAGATTTTCAACTAGTGGTTCAATCCCTGGTTCTTTCACAAATCGATTACGGCAATGCCATCCTCACCGGAATCCCCAAGGTCCACCTAGCTCCACTCAAATCTGTACTCAACCTTGCAGCCAGGCTCATCACCGACTGTAAACAGTTCGACCACATTTCCCCAGCTCGCACAACTCTAAAATGACTTCCCATCGAAGGCAGATCCACCTACAAAAATGCATGCATCACACACAAAGTCCTCCATGAAAATGCACCACCACACCTTGCCAATAAACTCTGCAAAGCGGGCAGCACACGACCCCTAAGAAGCACTAACGCTCTCCTCCTTGTCCCACCCCTGCTAAAAAAGAAATCCACTCAATCCCGCTCCTTCTCCGGAAATGCCCCCTACATCTAGAATGCCCTCCCCAAAGACCTACAATGCAACCCTTCCTACACCAGCTTTAAAAAAGATCTCAAAATTTACCTCCTCAATAAATATTGGGGGTCTCTACCTGCACCTTAAACTCGCTCTTCCATATCTTATAGGTATTTCAACTCTCTTCTCCAAGTATCTGTTTACATGATATGTATAACCTCAAGCCTTTTGTTATTGTCGGTCTTACCTGCTGTTTATCCTATAATGATGTTGTAAATGTTGTAATTTTGTTTTACCATATGTATCTCAGTCTTGTTAAGCGCTCTGATATTTCTGTTATTCTTTTATGCTGTAATTTATCTCTTACAATAATTAGCTCTATCATGTAAAGCGCTCTGATACCTCTGGGTCCAGCCAGCGCTATATAAAACCTCTAAAATAAATAAAATAAAATAGTAGCTGTTGTGGAGCTAAGCATGGGTAAAGGGATCAACCTTTGATGCCACTACAGCTATTCCTGCCATTTTAGTGAATTCATGCCATGGCAGCTCAGGGCTCACATTAAAACCTGCAAAGTACCCCTGAACACAAATGGGAGGTGATTATCAAATAGCAATAACATTTGTGAAAATAATTTGCAACAGTGCACGAAGAATGAGAATGTATTTACTGATAACAATGTTTGCAGATTTCTATTGAATTCTTGTGTGGAGCAAATGACGTATGAAATAAGACTTCTTGGGGTGGAAGCTTAGTAGCAATATAATGAAGTAATCCCAGAAAGAACTTTGGAGCATGAGTCTGTTGTGTAATAAGAATGATGGGGCTAAATTAGAACAATTGCATAACATTTTGGAATACTCATAGTGTGAGACAAAGACTGGACTGCAGACAAAATAGTCTCTGTTTTGTTGTGGCAGGCAGGAAATTAGGCACAATGGCTAGGCCCTGCAAACCTAATCCAAACCTAATTTGAGTTAACATATTGGCTCATCTGAGCAGGAAGCAATTACTGCAGAGACAGAAAATACCTTCACGTAGCAGTATCAATTTTAAGCCCTGCCCCTCCTGCTAACATAGCCTTCTGCCCTAAAAGCTATTGCAGAAGTCAAGACAACCATGCTGGCCTCTGTCCTCAAATAAATCATCTCTCCCTTCTACATTCCCTCCTGCAGTCTCCTCAGCTAAATGCAACTATTATAGCAAGGATCATGAGAGGTCTGCCTCGAGGTCCTATGTAGAAGGTGGGCAGCTCATGCTTCCAAGGGGTTCTTCTTGGCCTGCCCTAGTATCTCCTGCTCTCAAAATACTTAGCCAGATGTTCCTCTTTCAAATCACTTTTCATTACCAATGGGGAATCTAACCACTTCTTCAGTGATACACACAGACTAGTACTCCGGCCACAAAACTGGCATCCCAGCCCTCAGTCATTTCCTTCAGGAAGCTACACACTGATGGAACTTCCTTCTCTGTACACAAAGCAGCATTTTAAAACTCACTCCTTGTAAAGAAAAGAAACATCCAAAACCACCTCAGATTCAGGGATGCAGTAAAGACAGTCACTTATGTACTGGTGGTACATATTTGCATCTCTCACTCCTCTTGGCTCCATTCCAAGCTTAAGTGTATGTAACAATATTGCATGCATATTTCTTTTCCCCAAAACACATTGAAAATTATGCTCATTAGAACTGCACTGTACTGTGAACCACGTAATTCTACTTAGGCCCTGATTACAAATTCCTTGGAGGAGAGTGTGATATCTATTGCACATGTTAAGTTAGATACTAGGAGGGGGTCTCAATTCATCCGGTGTGATATATAGCATCAATTGTGATTTTTGTTGGAAAATGGGACATAAGATACAGGTTTTAGTGTTCTCTGCACCAAAACCTGCATGCTCTTTTATTTACAAGGCACTTATCCCCCAGCAAAGTTTTTTCCAGGTACATTTTGGCAAGGGAAACCTGTTGAAATTAACTGGGAAAATGTTGTGGTTGTGGGACTTGAGAAGTGGATATGTGCTGTACCAGGAGCTACAATACAAATTTTGAAATTAACTAGGCCAAACATATTCGGTGGCTTTAACCACTTAAGTTCATATAACACAAAGTTTTAAACATGGTACAAAGGTGGGCACTATAAACTACAACACTTAAAAAATATATCTGAAACGTTTTTGAAAAGCATCATTGATGGTCCTTTTAAAGCTGAACCTAATTCTGAATGTCTAGCTATTGCTCCACAGCACACAAAATAATTAAGATATCTGCAAGCGCTGTGATTTGAAAAAAGCAGCATAACTGATACCCTTCTGTACTCTAAAGAGTTTTATTTATAAGGGTTTTAGTATACAACACATTGTAAACTTAGCATTGCTTGAAAACTGTTTAAGTTAAATATATAAATTTGTGTTCTACATTACACAGGCTACAGGATATTTTATAGTTTTGCAGGATTGGGTTAGCTATTGTATCGATCCCAGGAGGATGAAAAGGTAAGATGCCTTTGTTGGAATTCAAATCCATGTCCGTTGGGATTTAGAATTGGTTGAGTGACTGAAGGTTCAAGCCAGGCTCGAGACAGATGCCTTGCTCTAGCTCACATTGAGGTCCTCTTAGACCCCTAAGACCAAAAAGAGCCAAGTTTGCTTGAGGCTTTCATTGCCACTCACACTCTAACCTCATGCAGCAAGAATTAAAAACAAACCATTGACCTGTGATGTAAAACAGGAGAAAGTAATAGCCATCTATTGTCTGAAATTCACAATGAGAAACCAGGTCTTGCATTTATGTGAGTTTGAGCTATTGGAATTGTAAATGATGATGCATTTTATTTATGTTTTGGTTTTTAAAACATAAATAAAAGGAATTGTCATTTACAATGCCAATAGCATAAACTCTCGCAAATTCAAGACTTATTGCATTGTAAATGCTTGAAGGCATCGCTGAGTTGCCCCCTTCTGTCTCCCATGGCCCCATTTGCTAGGAGTTAAATAAACAAGCCGGTGGTCACAACTGCACACGAGAGACCCTCCTGCCCTCCTGCAGTAAGAAACTCATGAAAGAAAATAGTGCTTACAGACAAAAGAAGACATACCATGTAACAACCAAAGTAAAAGGGCCAGTCCTCATGAAAGGTTACAAATGAAGACAAGGCGGTACTAAGGAGGGACTAACAAGCCTAATAACGAATCCAAAGCCAGTATTTACTGCAGTAAGATAAACTCATTAAAGAAAATAGTGCTTACAGACTAAAGAAGACCTACTTTGTAACAACCGAAGTTAAAGGGCCAGTCCTCACGGGAGGTTAGACAAACGGTACTAAGGAGGGACTAACAAGCCTAATAATGAATCAGAAGCCAGCATTTATGGAGGACAATGACACAAGCCAATGACAAATATGGGCGTAGTGTGGGTGGGGCTTCAAGTACATACTCCAATCCAGCATGGCTTGCAGAAAAGTGCATACGCTCCCCAGGCTCGACCTTATAACTGAGTTCAATCCCCGTTTCCTTGCTTGACCCAATGGTGTGATCCTAGGCAATATTTAATTTTACCATACCTCCTTTTATTATTGCACATTGCAGCCCCTTGAAATATGCTTCTACATGTATAATAAGAATCTAGGCCACATTTAGTTGAAGTACCATAGAATCGAACTAAAGGACTATACCTACCAATAGTCCCAATACCATTACCAAATAATCACTCAGCTGGCAGTGAAGAAGGTTCAATCATTTATTAAACAAGAATACTCTATAGAGGAGCCTCTCCGAACCTCACCGATAAGGTGCGCCGAGAAGACTGTTGGCTCCTAGTCAAACATGAGAATATATACTTTCTGTTCAACACATATAATCACTGTAAAAGGAAAAATACCAGTTGGCCCTCGAGCTCCAGAAAAGGACCATATATGGCAAACATCAGACCAGTACAAAGGCTTTACTATCTATTACTGATGAGGTCAGGAGGGGTGACTCCCTTTCGTCTTGGTGCCTGGGAGTGTAGGCACGGCGCCTCCAGGAATGCACTTATCGCCCCCCAAAGCCAGATGCGGCCTTGAGTCTTAGAACAGTCGAGTAAACAGCCTACCTTCAGCTGCTACCAATAACTCAGAAGAACTGAGGCCTGACAACTTCACGTGATCAACACGTGATCACGTCCCCTGCTCGAGCACATGAGGAGAAGATGGCGTCTGTGTGGTTCTCGGCCTACTCTTACAGTAATAGATATACAGGAAGGAATTAAACGAGTGTCCTCCAAGCGAAACATATATATATATATATATATTCACTGAAAAAACCATAGGTTTCACACATGTTATAGTTAGCGGAAATTTTACTGATAAAAAACCAATGAAATTGCCCCGTTATAGTTAGTGCTGGCAACTATAACTCACGCGACCGCAATCCTCTGCTGATGCTAATACTGTATTTAGACACTTATTTGCCCATGTCTTTTTCCATACATTTTTAGCTATACATATATTACAAATATTTTTTTTTATAAAGACACATATGTCATCAGCAGAAGATTGCGGTCGCGTGAGTTATAGTTGCCAGCACTAACTATAACGGGGCAATTTCATTGGTTTTTTATCAGTAAAATTTCCGCTAACTATAACATGTGTGAAACCTATGGTTTTTTCATTGAATTTGCAAGGTTTTTTAAATGCTAATTCCTAACTATAACGTGTGTGAAACCTATGGTTTTTTCAGTGAATATGTACGGTTTTTTAAATGCTAAGTTACTTTACGCCATTCGAGGCGTGCACGCCCACTTAACGCAGTGCGTTCCGTGCACGGTTTTTATCAACTTTAATAAGCCCTGTACATTTGGTGGCCTTCGGCCACCAAAAGCACAGGGGGTGGGGTCAATGTGGATAGTGTTTTTTTTATTTCGATTTTATAATTTCATGTTGCCAAAATATAGTTTTTTTACTGATGTCATAAGCCCTGTACATTTGGTGGCCTACGGCCACCAAAAGCACAGGGGGTGGGGTGAGTGTGGATAGTGTTTTTTTTATTTCTATTTTTTACCGTACGCTTACGGTAAGCGTACGGTAAGCGTACTCGGCGAAATTGCCGAAAAAAAAATAAAACCGTTTTTGCTCTTGGGGGATGTTTGGGGACTCCCTCAACATGACTATGTGGGAGGGAGTTGTCAAAACAGCCCCGTAACATGTTTTTGGGCATCATGTTTGATAAATAACACTCAGTGCGAGAGACAAAATGGCGGACGCCGCTTCCTGGTTTTGGCCGATTCGAATGTTTACTAAGATCTAAGAGCCAATCAGAATCGCGCTCGCGCACGCCACCGTACGCGTACGGTAAGCGTACGGTAAGCGTACCGTAAGCGGGCTCAGATATATATTGATTTAAAGGCTATTTTCTCAGAATCTACTGAACAGATTTACACCAAACCTACAAAAGGCACTTCCTTGACATAGGGACTACCTCTCTGCCAAATTTCTAGTAATTCTGTTCAGCCGTTCGGGCTGTAGCTCTGTCTAAAGGTCCTATGGAAAAATGCATGGGAAAAACGCGTTTTGGGACCCCCCTTTTATCTCAGCCCCCGCTTGACGAATCCCCCCGAGACTTTCAGGGTAGGAGCGGAGCGTAGCGCCCCACCTATTTTGAGAAATTCGCGAGGATTCATCGACCGGCGCCAAAGTTATTCAAAATAGAATGTTGCGGATTTCCTATGGAAAAGGGGTCCTAACTATAACTACCTACTGGCGACCGCCAGTAGGTAATATATATATATATATATATATATATATATATATATATATATATATATATATATATCAGCGCTACCAACAAAGTCCACACTTTCGGACAAAGTACAGCACTCAGGGAGTATTCCGTAGGTTTGTTTATTCAGCAACAAACAAAAGACAGACGGGTTTCAGGTTATCCCTCTTCAGTGTCTAGTTGCGCTAGCCGCGCGAAAGCATTTTGAAATCAATTTTCTATTTTCAATCCGCAAATGCCATATGATGCCATAGACTCGTTTTCCGATGCAGTACTTCATGATCTTCAGAAATTCAGAATCAAGACTTCTTCCTGCACACCGAAACAACAGAGGAACTTAACCCATGAACAAGAAGTGATCCTTAAAAATTTGGCTATGGATGAAAATATAATTTGTAAACCTTCGGACAAAGGTGGCAACGTAGTGTTACTTACAAGAGAACAATATTGTCGAGAATCTTACCGGCAGTTGAATTACATCAGGTTCTATGAAAAAACCAACAAAGAACTGTACCAAACTAGCATCACCCAGTATCATACCTTGATTGCTAAATGGCATAATCTAGGGTTGCTTGATATTAATGAATTTCTCTTTCTACGCAATAATGAACCAGTCACACCTACGTTCTACCAATTACCGAAAATACACAAAGACACAGTTGATCCACCTGGGAGACCGATAGTCTCTTCAAAGGGCAGTTAGGCAGAGAATATGTCCATTTATATAGACAGTTTTCTTCATCCATTTGTCATACAACTCAAGTCATATGTCAAGGACACTAAAGATTTTATTCTTCATCTGATGGACATTCACTGGGAACCTACCTTTAAACTAATTGCTATGGATATTACTAGCCTATACACCTGTATTGATCACCACCAGGGTATAATGGCAATGCGATACTTCCTAAATAAAAGGCCCCTAAAATTCGCAGAACACAGTACCATGCTGCTTGAATTCATCGAATTCTGTCTCCATAATAACATTTTCCTATTTCAGGGGCAATTGTTTAAACAAATCTCTGGAACAGCTATGGGCACCTGCTTCGCCCCCAGCTATGCGAATCTTTTTGTAGGCTGGTGGGAGGAGCAGGTGGCCCTTAGTGACGAAAGACAAAAATGGGCCGAACACATAGTTGTGTGGCACCGTTACATCGACGATCTTTTTATAGTTTGGAGAGGTTCAATTAAACAGGCAAAGGATTTCATTTCTGAACTCAACAATAATAATCTTAATCTTGGGTTCACATATGAAATTAGCACCACGGAAGTCAACTATCTAGACCTGAAGGTGCAGGTCAGGGATGGCAACCTTGGAACCGAATTATATCGGAAACCAACTGCCGGTAATTCAATCTTACATGGCAGTAGCAATCACCCCCCCAAGCTGATAAGCAGTATACCCTATGGGGAACTTCTCCGGCTTAAACGAAATTGCTCCAGAGAGGCCGATTTTGTGTCTGCTGCTTCAAATTGTATGACAAGATTTTTAACTAGGGGCTATAGTCAGGAAGTTCTTAACGCAGCATTAGTGAAAGTTAACAATATCCAGAGGAAGGATCTGTTGATCCGAAATGACATCCAGACTAACAGCAAAAAAAGTACCAACTTAAAAGGTAGCAAACTTCGGATGATAACAACCTTCTCAGATGATGCCAATACTTTGAGGAGAATATTGAAAAGGAATTGGCATATCTTGCAAACTGATTCCGTAATGGGTAAAGATATCCCGGCAGTGCCATTGATTACTTTCCGTAAATCACGGTCTTTGAGGGACAAACTGGTTCAGAGCTACCTACCACCTGTAAGTCACTCTAAAGGTGTTTTGAAAGATATGAAAGGTTTTTTCCCATGTGGGAAATGTAAAGCTTGTTGTAACAGTAAAAGAACCCTGAGCTACACTATTGATGGGATAAAAAGACCTAAACCCATAGATAAATTTATCACCTGCACCACCACTCATGTAGTTTACTGCCTCTTGTGTCCCTGTGGACTTAAGTACATTGGCAGCACTATTCATAGTGTAAAAATGCGCATCTTGGAACACCAGCGTGCGATTATGAATAATGACAGCAACTACCCTGTAGCCAGACATTTCGCCCTCAAACATAACAGCAACAGGGAACTGTTACAGTACTTTGGTTTGGACTGTGTATTTACTAATCCAAGGGGTGGGGATAGAGTGCAACGCTTGCGGAGACTTGAATCCCGCTACATTATTGATTTGCACACCAAAACACCCTTTGGGCTGAATAGCGGAAAGGAATTAGCTGTGCATTTGGGGAGGTAATCAGGGAGATTCCGATACATAATCTCTCTTTGTCTTCTTTTTCTTTTTTTCTTTTTTTCTTTTTTTCTTCTTTTCTCGTTTTCCTTCTTTGTTACTCAGGAAGCTCAGGGGTTATAAGTTGTAAGAACAATTCTTGTCACCCATATGTGTTTCTACTGAGCATGTTATGACTCTTTCTAACAGTAGTGAGTGTATAGTCTTATAGATTCTATTGGATATTCTCAACCATGCATAATATGCTTAGGCTGATACACGGCTTTGAATGTTTAATGAATTATTTAATCCATAAACATATCAATTGAATGATATGAGGTTTTTGCTACAATATGTACGCCGATCCACGGCTTAATTTTATGAACATATGTAGCTTTCCATGACACACAATTGTCAAGCGACATTTACAATATGTTTAGTTAATCACATCTTGATTGCATTCATGATTTGTAACAATTGTGTAGTCTGGACGTTGTTGATTTCATTCTTGAATGTCGAGCGATAAACAAGAAAAAGTGTTTATCCATATAAGTTGGTACGTTAACTTCACCCTGTTAAGATGGCCGCCATGTGATAGATGAATATTGCATTAGCTGTACCGGTGGGGGAAGTGACGTCAATGGCTTTTTGATTTCAAAATGCTTTCGCGCGGCTAGCGCAACTAGACACTGAAGAGGGATAACCTGAAACGCGTCTGTCTTTTGTTTGTTGCTGAATAAACAAACCTACGGAATACTCCCTGAGTGCTGTACTTTGTCCGAAAGTGTGGACTGGGGGCTACTAAAGGTACGCAGCCGATAAGTGTAATTACATTGGCTTTCCCCTACTGATATGTACCCTGCTCCTTGAACACAAAACGCAGAGGTGCTGTTCAATTTAGGCACTGGAATAGCCCTATCTTCAGTAACATTACGTCCTGAAAATGTCGATAATATTGAGTAAAATTGAATTCAACAAAATCCGAAATTTCATTTTTCAGCCAAGTGGTATTTTTTTGCCTTATATACATATTCATACAAGCATTCGGATCTAAGGTTCCCTCTCCATTATTCCCATTATCAGGGTTGAATCCTTGATGAACCTCAATATGTGATAAAATCATTTTATAATCTCTCTCTGAAAACCTTTGAGCATCCATAACATAATGCAGATACATCATAGAAAGCAATTTGAACCAAGCCTCGCAACTTCCCAGATAAGACAACGGTAGAGATATAAATAAATCATGCTTGTGCATAACAGATGGTAAAATACCACAAACCCAACAATTAGTAGTATTGGTGGCACTGTGTGCTTGATGAAGCATTTCGAGGAATGCGTTTTTCACATAGGTCTGACGATGCCTTTCCCTATGCGGGGCTAAGGTATGAAACACATGTTCCGGAGGTGGGGTAGTTGTTCCTCAAACAGTATGCATAGGATGGCGAAATTCTAAATATATGAATACTCCTAGTAATATAATTAGCAATATTGCTATAGCAACTATAAATGCAATTTTAACACGATTGGTCCAACTAGAAAAAACAGGCATGGATGCAGGAAAATAGCGTGGTAACAAAAAGGGCGTTCCTCTTCAGGAACAAAACGAGCAAAGGGATACATGGTAACTAAAAGTCCAACAATAAACTAGAGCAATGCAGTCCAACCTGCCAGAGGGTGCTTCTTTCCTGTGTCCGTTCAGAGCCTCACAGGCAGTCTCCTATCGTTCATCACAGATAATCCAAAACAAACTTCTCATGTTGGGGTTATGTTCTCATACAACTTTTAAAGAAAACACAACCTGGGCCCCCTTTACCAGGCGATTCTGTCTTTCTTTCTGAACAGAGCAACCAAATTTTCCAGGCTCTCAGCGCGTTCAGTTCAGTGTCTGGCTCAGTACACCAGAAACGTATCTAACAGACATTCAGAGCACAAGTCTGTACCCTATCACTCAAGTCTCTCCCTATCTCCTAATATGTTCACCTGGTGTATCGTGTTGTTTTCAGGGCCGCAGATTGTATCGAGTATGGCCAGGAACATCTTGATCAGAAAATAAAATAGAGGATGACGAATTCGGTGAGACAGAGGTAATGCGAGCCTCTTGATTAGCTGTAGGGACAACAGAATCGGGGGCGGTCAATTGTGCTGACGACAGCGCCCCTTCTGAGCCCGGTGCACCTTCTCCTTGCCCTTCTCCAATTACCAGGGCATCAGAAAAAGGGATGAATCGAGGAACTCGCTCACTTTTCTGAGTCAGAACCCCGCCCTGGATTCGCTGATCATATGGAAGCCGGAGGGGTAGTTTTTTCAAATGTGACATATGAATCCAGTGTCGCTTGCCGTTCACTTTTACCGCCGTCCGCGTGGCCAACGGATCACTGACAAAATATCGAAGGTCAAAAAATCGACCTACAAAAATATCGGAGCAAAAATATCGATGTCAAGAATATCAACATCCTATCTACAACATGGTAAGTACAAAAATATCGAAAATAAAATATAGAGGGGTCGATTCCGATCCTGGATAAACCGGGTACGAACCGTCGGACGGAGCGTTTTCTCCGTCCGACTCGTAACCGGTAGAAATACCTTACAAACATGCAAGTACGATTCGTATGCAAACACCATTTGCGTACAAATCGTAAAAAGCACCGAGCGAACTAAAAATACCCACAATTCTGATCCGGGACAACGCGGACGTGACGTCCGGAGGGGGACAGGCAGCGTTTCACGAACCAGCAAGTACGATTCGTGCCAACGTCACTCCGCACGGACAATATTTTACGGGAGCCAAAAACTGCCGGGAAATCAGACGACGTGCACAACGAGCACCTGTACGCGACGGACAGCCATGGACCCCAACCTACGTGTCATCCCGGCCCTCATTGCAGTCCACCTGGTGTACAGGAACCGACGCAGACGCCGCAGAAGGTCAGAACAACACCCAGGGTCAAAGGGGGGGGCAGGGCCAGGAAACATAACTCCCACCCAAGTCCTAAATCAAACATGCCCTGTACATACCTGACCCCCAGGGCCTGGTCACTTCGGGGGTGGGGGCGTCTCCACCAAGGCCTGCGTCCGCCACAACGGAAGTCAACATGGACGCGAACCGGCAACACAACAATTGTGGTACGCACCGTACCCACGCCTTAAGATCGTGGGTACGGGTCGTACCACACCCACCCCTACGTCACCGCCACAATGGCGGTACGGCCCGTACCCACGTCCCAAAGGCATGGGTACGGGCCGTACCGCCATTCTTGGGGTGACGTAGGGGTGGCCGTGGTACGACCCGTACCCACGCCCTTAAGGGGTGGGTACGGTGCGTACCCCTACGGCACCCCAACAATGGTGGTACGGCCCGTACCCACGCCCCCAGAGCGTGGGCACGGCCCGTACCACGCGTACCCCTACGTGACCGCCACAATGGCGGTACGGCCCGTACCCACGTCCCACAGGCATGGGTACGGGCCGTACCGCCATTCTTGGGGTGACGTAGGGGTGGGCGTGGTACGACCCGTACCCACGCCCTTTAGGCGTGGGTACGGTGCGTACCCCAATGGCACCCCAACAATGGTGGTACGGCCCGTACCCATGCCCCCAGAGTGTGGGTACGGCCTGTACCACGCGTACCCCTACGTCACCGCCACAATGGTGGTACGGCCCGTACCCACGTCCCACAGGCGTGGGTACGGCCCGTACCACCATTGCAGTGGTGATGTAGGGGTACGCTTGGTACGAGCTGTACCCACGTCCTAAAGGCATGGGTACGGTACGTACCCCTACGGCACCCCAACAATAGGGGTATGACCCGTACCCATGCCTCCAGGACGTGGATACGGCTCGTACCAAGCATACCCCCACATCACCACTGCAATGGTGCTACGAGCCGTACCCATGCCTGTGGGACGTGGGTACGGCTCATACCACGCCAGTGGACAGACACATAGGGGTGTGTGGCCATCAGCCCCAGCAGTGCCCAGACATGGGAGGGGTGGGTGCAGAGTCCTCCCAGCAGTGCCCAGACATAGGAGGGGTGGGTGCCTATCACTCCCAGCAGTGCCCAGACATAGGAGGGGTGAGTGCAGAGTCCTCCTAGCAGTGCCCAGACATAGGAGGGGTGGGTGCAGAGTCCTCCCAGCAGTGCCCAGACATAGGAGGGGTGGGTGCCTATCACTCCCAGCAGTGCCCAGACATAGGAGGGGTGGGTGCAGAGTCCTCCCAGCAGTGCCCAGACACAGGAGGGGTGGGTGCAGAGTCCTCCCAGCTGTGCCCAGACACAGGAGGGGTGGGAGCAGAGTCCTCCCAGCAGTGCCCAGACATAGGAGGGGTGGGTGCCTATCACTCCCAGCAGTGCCCAGACACAGGAGGGGTGGGTGCAGAGTCCTCCCAGCAGTGTCCAGACACAGGAGGGGTGGGTGCAGAGTCCTCCCAGTAGTGCCCAGACACAGGAGGGGCGGGTGCAGAGTCCTCCCAGCAGTGCCCAGACATAGGAGGGGTGGGTGCCTATCACTCCCAGCAGTGCCCAGACACAGGAGGGGTGGGTGCAGAGTCCTTCCAGCAGTGCCCAGACACAGGAGGGGTGGGTGCAGAGTCCTCCCAGCAGTGCCCAAACATAGGAGGGGTGGGTGCCTATCACTCCCAGCAGTGCCCAGACATAGGAGGGGTGGGTGCAGGGTCCTCCCAGCAGTGCCCAGACACAGGAGGGTGGGTGCAGAGTCCTCCCAGCAGTGGCCAGAAACAGGAGGGGTGGGTGCAGAGTCCTCCCAGCAGTGCCCAGACACAGGAGGGGTGGGTGCAGAGTCCTCCCAGCAGTGCCCAGACATAGGAGGGGTGGGTGCCTATCACTCCCAGCAGTGCCCAGACATAGGAGGGGTGGGTGCAGAGTCCTCCCAGCAGTGCCCAGACACAGGAGGGGTGGGTGCAGAGTCCTCCCAGCAGTGCCCAGACACAGGAGGGGTGGGTGCAGAGTCCTCCCAGCAGTGCCCAGACATAGGAGGAGTGGGTGCCTATCACTCCCAGCAGTGCCCAGACATAGGAGGGGTGGGTGCAGAGTCCTCCCAGCAGTGCCCAGACACAGGAGGGGTGGGTGCAGAGTCCTCCCAGCAGTGCCCAGACATAGGAGGGGTGGGTGCCTATCACTCCCAGCAGTGCCCAGACATAGGAGGGGTGGGTGCAGAGTCCTCCCAGCAGTGCCCAGACACAGGAGGGGTCGGTGCAGAGTCCTCCCAGCAGTGCCCAGACACAGGAGGGGTGGGTGCAGAGTCCTCCCAGCAGTGCCCAGACATAGGAGGGGTGGGTGCAGAGTCCTCCCAGCAGTGCCCAGACACAGGAGGGGTGGGTGCAGAGTCCTCCCAGCAGTGCCTAGACACAGGAGGGGTGGGTGCAGAGTCCTCCCAGCAGTGCCCAGACACAGGAGGGGTGGGTGCAGAGTCCTCCCAGCAGTGCCCAGACATAGGAGGGGTGGGTGCCTATCACTCCCAGCAGTGCCCAGACACAGGAGGGGTGGGTGCAGAGTCCTCCCAGCAGTGCCCAGACACAGGAGGGGTGGGTGCAGAGTCCTCCCAGCAGTGCCCAGACACCGGAGGGGTGGGTGCAGAGTCCTCCCAGCAGTGCCTAGACACAGGAGGGGTGGGTGCAGAGTCCTCCCAGCAGTGCCCAGACACAGGAGGGGTGGGTGCAGAGTCCTCCCAGCAGTGCCCAGACATAGGAGGGGTGGGTGCCTATCACTCCCAGCAGTGCCCAGACACAGGAGGGGTGGGTGCAGAGTCCTCCCAGCAGTGCCCAGACACAGGAGGGGTGGGTGCAGAGTCCTCCCAGCAGTGCCCAGACATAGGAGGGGTGGGTGCAGAGTCCCCCCAGCAGTGCCCATGGAAAGAAAAGGGTGCAGTACCCACAGATACAATGCCCACAATTGTCAGTCAGGTGCTCAAAGACCCTGTAGAACACGTAACACAAGTGTGCGAGGCTGGGAGTACACACATGCATAGTGTGTATAAGGGAACATGTCCACATGAAGTCACGTCACTATACTCCACACACAAGTACAGTGACCACCAAGGATGCCACAAATGATGCAGGTGGAGACATTGCCCAGCATGCATGGGCAAAGTTGAACGGATCCGTCACACACCAAGGATATGTAGACACAGCTCAGCACAACATTTAGGAAACACCCTGCAGGAGAGATGTCAGGGTCCTCGGAGGAAGGAACACACCTTGGGACAATGTCACCATGCAGTAAGAGCTTACATGAACAAAGTTATTTCGCAAATACCTTGTGATTGCACACAGATACCAGGGTCCACCCCATGAGCAGCACACTACTACATTTCCCAGACACCTAACACATTATCCCCACCCCAAATCATGGAGCAGCACCACCAACAGCAATACCAGAAAAGCAGTAGTGTGCAAAGGGAAAAAATCATTGCTTTATTCAGCATTAAAAAAAATTGGTTATTAAAAGTTCAATATGTACAAGGCCCATAGGGCAGTCCATAGTCCAATTCTTGGTGGGGGACACATAGGGACGCGTGTCCCCTAGCTTGCCTGCACAGTTCATACCTCCTTTGCTTCCACAGGGGGGGGGCATCATGTGGGGGGGAAGGACCAGGCACCGCAGGGACAGGAGGGGCAAGGGTAGGTGTTGTGGGTGCAGGGACGGTGGACTCCACCACAGGGGGTGGGGCAGCGCCAAAGTTGGAGGTGAGAATGGCGCTGCACACGGTTGCAAGGTCCTCCAGCGTCTCCCCTGCACCCGAAGGAACCATAGGCCCCAAGGAGGGGGGGGGCGGAGGGATGGGTCGCAACGCTACTGGGGGAGGGTGTGGACAGGGGGGGGACTCAACTACCCTGACCGGGGACTCCTTCGACCGCTTGCGGGGTGGTGTCACACTGGGGCTCAGGGACAGAGCAGCCAGGAAGGATTCTTTGGTGGAATCTTGGCCAGGAGAGCTGAGGGGAGTGGATTTGGAGGGAGTGGGTTGTGATGAATGTGGACTCCCACTGTGGCTGCGTGTCTTCCGTTTGCCCCCCGACCCAGTGGGTGTGCCTACTTCACCCTGTGTGTGCGTGACAGGAGGTGTGCGCTTGGCCTTCCCTGGTGGTGTGGTGCCTGTGTCTGGTGGGGTGCGTGCATGGGTACATCTGGGTGTGCTTGGGACAGGCATGGGAGTGGGAAGTGTGGCTGGTTCAGGGGTAGGGGGGGACGTAGCGCTGCAGGAGACCCACTGCTGCAGTCAGTGTCGAGTCTATGGACCTCAGCAACTGGCGTTGGTCATACTGCGCAGCTGAGATGCCCTCCATGTATGCCTCCATCTGGGTGAGCACTCGGGTGTGGCCATGGAGGACATTAAGCATCGCAGTCTGACCAACCTGCAACTGGCGGAGGATGTCCACAGACTCGGCATTCATGGCAGCAGTGGAGACAGGGGCAGGGGGTGCGGTGCCTGGCAAGAAGGAGACACGTGGTGACCTAGCACGGCGGGAAGGGACCATAGCAAGTGGGAGGCCGGTGATGGGAATGGAGGGGGCGGGTAGAGATCGAGGGCTGCTTTCAGCTGTGGGAGCAGCCTCCACCCCCTCTGGGAGCTCAGCCTCGGACCCGTCAGCATCATAGTCGGTGGTGGGACTGGACAGGTCCTCCGCCTCACTCCCCTCGGCCTCCGTGCCACTCGATGCGCCAGACAAGACAGCACTGCTGCCACTGGTGCCTGCTCCCTCCTCATGGTCCGTGCCAGTGTCTCCCTCGGAGTCCCCCGACGATGCTGTGGGCAAGGTGAAGAGACAGGAAATAATCAGACACCTGTATACATATGTCACATGAGTCAAATCTACATAGGTCACAGTGCATAGCCTGAAAAGCAACATGAGTAACATCTACAATACAAGGTACATATGTAGGCCCTGCAACACACAGCTGGTTGACCCACCATGCCACTGAGAAACAATGGAGAGCATGACCCAACAGCAAATTACTTGATATCAAATTGGACAGAGGAGCCAGGCTCTGGGGACAATCGTGCACAGCATGTGTACCACACAGCGTTGCCAAAAAAGGGATGAGCAGGAACCATGTCTATTAACTTTTTGCACATGCTGCAAAGCTAATACATTAAAACATGCCCAACATGACTGGGTCACTGCACCTTGAGTGTATGTCCAGACAAACATCACACACAGGCCAGACCTAGCAAGGAGACTTCAGATTTGGACATGTAGGCCTTGCCTGCACAAACCACCCCCTACCTGAGACAATGTGATTGAGACAGAGGAAGTACTTACACCTCTTACTCTGGGATAAAAACACATGGCCTGCACTAAATCCTGATTGTACACAAACTACCCCTGGTGCGCCTGTCCACATATATCATTGACAATCAACCATCATCAGATTGTCGTTCCATGACACACAGGCACTGCCAACTGTGAGTATGCACAAGCAAAATTGGGTCACACTGTACAGTAGACACATGTAGCACAGTTTACATCAATACAGATGAGGCCAGGGTACAATGCCACAGAGCCCAACCTATGCCGAAGACACAGAGAATGTCCACATTGTTGGATGACACACATGATACCTAAGAAAAGGTGCCCCAGGGCACGGTAGTGGCCACACACCTCCATGGTCCTGGATGGATATGACTGCAACTGAAGCAACCGTCCCTGCACTATGCATTAATCCCACTCATGGACATCATGTCAGAGGGCACAACATTGGACATGCGTGCTGGAAGGCAGTACACTTTAAAGACACACTCCTATGTTGGGACTCAGCATCAGTGCCAACTCACATGGACCCCACAATGACTGAACTGGCCAGGGCACAGCGAAGGTCCCAAAACCTGTTACACTCCACCCCCACACATGATGCTGCAAGCATTGGGCACTTGGATTGACTGCCAGCCTAGATTACCTTGTGCAAGAGTGACTACACACAGACCAGGGAACACATGGCAAGGAGGGGAAGGGAGGAAGAACAGCACCGGTTTACTTTGGGGAACTGGTTATGCACTGCACATGTAAACCCTGGCAGTGTATCCATGCAACTGCGCACTTCCAAAAGCTGGTGACACACAACAAACACACATGTACCTACCCCCTTCCTGCTGCTGCATCTCCTGTAAGCGCCTTTCCAAGTCGGGGAAGACCACCACCAGCACACGCTTCTGGATGTGGGTCAGACACCGGCACCAACGGTTCTTCCGGCTCTCAGGTGAGTCCCCCAGCAGGATCCGTTCAATCCTCCTCGTCCAGCACCGGATATCCTGCCAGCGTTTCCTCACCTGGGCTAGGCGCCGCTTCCGACCCTCCGTATTCCTCACAGCACTGACGGCTTGCTTCCATATCTCCCCCTTGGCATGGACGCCTACCTGTGAGGATGCAAAAGTGAGAATACTTTAATTCACCTGAGCAATGACACAGAGACACACATATTAACAAATTGTCTTCTTTGAACAGGCCATGGTATGCAGGCAACTCATTGCACATTTGTCATAGGGACATAATCTACTGTGGAAGGCAAAATGTACTACGTGGCATTGAAGGTACACAGGTGGCATGAGGGGTGCCACACAATCAATGATCCTGGATCACACTGTGCATCACAAGCTACACAAGGATTATGTACAACACCTCAAACCAGTCACATGTCCCAGCCCACTGACGCTACCTCAGCAGAGTACACAGACACACACAGGCACAGGACAATCACCTGCCATTGCCAACTGCGGGTACAAACCTCACTCTGCCCATGTGCCACTAGACTGGGGGGTGTCACAGGTGTGGGGCTGGCTCAGCACGGCAGTCACACAGCACTGCTCCCTGCTCACATCACATGGGCAGGGTATATCCATCCCTCATGCAGCTGGTGTGCAACACTCCCCATATGCACTCTCCACATGACAGGGGATTTACACACACACCAATGTCCAGGGGACGAACACATCATTTGGACACTCACAGCACAGGTACACTAAACAAACACACATCTATGGGTACTGTCACCTGTCACACGCCAGCACTCCCATCGTGATAGGGACCCTACACACGTGTGTACGGTCCGTATCACTATGGCGTACACATACGCCAGCACTCCCATAGTGATAGGGACCCTACACACGCCCTCAGAGCGTATGTACGGTGCGTTTCACACCTGACAGTGGTGACAGGCGGCACACAGACAGGAATAGAGCAGTCATACTTGTCAAGGCTGGACATCAAGGCATTGTCTGTGCAGTACTACATGTGTCGGGCACAGGTGTGTCAGGCTGTGATGTGGCACATTACTCCTGAGGTGTGAAGGAAATAAAAGTATGATGAGCTGTGTACACATGTCATGTGTGATGGTGCCCTATGTGCCACACATCCCCTTCACTCCTTTGACATGTGTGCATGTAGTACAGACTTGTTGAGCCATGCGTCACTGGCATGGCACAGTCACCGACACCCGCAACTGTCCCCTGATGCCAGGTACATGGAATATTACCCCTGACATGTGAATGCCCGCGTTGCACGCTGTAACTATGTCATGTGTGTGTCCTGTGTTCCCATAGGTTTGCTGTAGGTGTTTGGTCAAATGCATCTGCAGTTGCTGCAACCAACATGTGTCTGTGTGTAGATGGGCATGGCACACTGTTACGCACACCAGCCCACATGTGTAATCCGACGTAAGGTGTGTATGTATGCATCGACACGGAGTTTCAAAACAAGGACATATCTGCATACTCTCAATGTATGTGTGATCAGTCTTGACATGTACTCCTTCATGGCAAGGTGTGTGGTCTGTCCTTTTTTTATGACATGTGACCTGTGCATCTAGTGTTCCGCAACCTGTCTGTACAATAAACATCCTTCTTCTGCACATATGTGGATGTCTGTAACTCCTGTAATGCGTCTGCCTGTTCACTTACACTGGCCCACAGCTAGTTTCATGGCATGGCATATTGAGGTTGAGAATCGACGTTTGTAGCTGGCTCTTGGTAGGAGTGTCACCTGCCTGGCATACGTGTCCAGGGCATATTGCACAGACCTGACTCTGTATGTAGCATATGTGTATTGCCTGTTGAACATGTGCTCAGTACATTGACATTGGTGGTGTACTGTACTCACTCTTCGTTGTCCCTTCAAATTCACTGCAGGGCTCCGCCTCTCCCTCGACCAATTGCGGACTTGGCTGACCTGAGGGAACATGACTGTATACGCCGCTACCGCTTCCCCCAACAGTTGATTGAGGACTTGACGACACGGCTGGCACCACACCTCCAACCGCTACACAGGTATCCGACTGCACTGACACCCAAGATGAAGGTGATGGCAGCCCTACATTTCTTTGCCACGGGTACCTTTCAATATACCATTGCTCATGTTGGTGGCATGACCCAAACCATGTTCAGCCATGTTCTGCATGATTTTTTAGAGGCCATGTTGGATCACCTGGATGAGTTCATTAAATTCCCAACTCCTGAGCAGTTGACAGGTGTCAAGCGTGAGTTCTATGCCCTGGGAGGGATGCCCCATGTCATTGGGTCCATAGATGGAACACATGTGGCTATGGTACAACCACAAGCACAGGAGGTAGCGTATAGGAACCGCAAGCATTACCACTCCATTAATGCCCTTGTGGTGTGTCTTGCCAACATGGTGATTTCACATGTCTGTGCTCGTTTTCCAGGATCAGCACACGATGCCTACATCATGAGGCATAGCAGGGTGCCTGAAATGATGCTGCAGCTGCGCAATGAACGAGCATGTATTGTTGGTGGGTATACTCTGGCAGTCCTGTATTTAACGTCATCTTCCTGTCTTACTGCTTCTCCTGACCCACTTTTGTCCATGATGTTTCCATGTAGGGGACGCTGGCTATCCCACATGCCATGGCTGATCACGCCTCTCCGCAACCCCAGCACGGCTGTCGAGCACCCCTACAACAACGCCCATGGGCGGACCAGGCGAGTGATAGAGAGGACGTTTGGCCTCCTGAAGAGCCGATTCCTTTGCCTACACAAGACCGGTGGCGCACTCCCATATGCACCGATGAAGGTCTGCAAGATCTTCCTCGTGTGCTGCACACAGGAGGGGTGGGTGCAGAGTCCTCCCAGCAGTGCCCAGACATAGGAGGGGTGGGTGCCTATCACTCCCAGCAGTGCCCAGACACAGGAGGGGTGGGTGCAGAGTCCTCCCAGCAGTGTCCAGACACAGGAGGGGTGGGTGCAGAGTCCTCCCAGTAGTGCCCAGACACAGGAGGGGTGGGTGCAGAGTCCTCCCAGCAGTGCCCAGACATAGGAGGGGTGGGTGCCTATCACTCCCAGCAGTGCCCAGACACAGGAGGGGTGGGTGCAGAGTCCTTCCAGCAGTGCCCAGACACAGGAGGGGTGGGTGCAGAGTCCTCCCAGCAGTGCCCAAACATAGGAGGGGTGGGTGCCTATCACTCCCAGCAGTGCCCAGACATAGGAGGGGTGGGTACAGGGTCCTCCCAGCAGTGCCCAGACACAGGAGGGGTGGGTGCAGAGTCTTCCCAGCAGTGCCCAGACACAGGAGGGGTGGGTGCAGAGTCCTCCCAGCAGTGCCCAGACATAGGAGGAGTGGGTGCCTATCACTCCCAGCAGTGCCCAGACATAGGAGGGGTGGGTGCAGAGTCCTCCCAGCAGTGCCCAGACACAGGAGGGGTGGGTGCAGAGTCCTCCCAGCAGTGCCCATACACAGGAGGGGTGGGTGCAGAGTCCTCCCAGCAGTGCCCAGACATAGGAGGGGTGGGTGCCTATAACTCCCAGCAGTGCCCAGACATAGGAGGGGTGGGTGCAGAGTCCTCCCAGCAGTGCCCAGACACAGGAGGGGTCGGTGCAGAGTCCTCCCAGCAGTGCCCAGACACAGGAGGGGTGGGTGCAGAGTCCTCCGAGCAGTGCCCAGACATAGGAGGGGTGGGTGCAGAGTCCTCCCAGCAGTGCCCAGACACAGGAGGGGTGGGTGCAGAGTCCTCCCAGCAGTGCCTAGACACAGGAGGGGTGGGTGCAGAGTCCTCCCAGCAGTGCCCAGACACAGGAGGGGTGGGTGCAGAGTCCTCCCAGCAGTGCCCAGACACAGGAGGGGTGGGTGCAGAGTCCTCCCAGCAGTGCCCATACACAGGAGGGGTGGGTGCAGAGTCCTCCCAGCAGTGCCCAGACATAGGAGGGGTGGGTGCCTATAACTCCCAGCAGTGCCCAGACATAGGAGGGGTGGGTGCAGAGTCCTCCCAGCAGTGCCCAGACACAGGAGGGGTCGGTGCAGAGTCCTCCCAGCAGTGCCCAGACACAGGAGGGGTGGGTGCAGAGTCCTCCGAGCAGTGCCCAGACATAGGAGGGGTGGGTGCAGAGTCCTCCCAGCAGTGCCCAGACACAGGAGGGGTGGGTGCAGAGTCCTCCCAGCAGTGCCTAGACACAGGAGGGGTGGGTGCAGAGTCCTCCCAGCAGTGCCCAGACACAGGAGGGGTGGGTGCAGAGTCCTCCCAGCAGTGCCCAGACACAGGAGGGGTGGGTGCAGAGTCCTCCCAGCAGTGCCCAGACACAGGAGGGGTGGGTGCAGAGTCCTCCCAGCAGTGCCCAGACATAGGAGGGGGGGGTGCCTATCACTCCCAGCAGTGCCCAGACATAGGAGGGGTGGGTGCAGAGTCCTCCCAGCAGTGCCCAGACACAGGAGGGGTCGGTGCAGAGTCCTCCCAGCAGTGCCCAGACACAGGAGGGGTGGGTGCAGAGTCCTCCCAGCAGTGCCCAGACATAGGAGGGGTGGGTGCAGAGTCCTCCCAGCAGTGCCCAGACACAGGAGGGGTGGGTGCAGAGTCCTCCCAGCAGTGCCTAGACACAGGAGGGGTGGGTGCAGAGTCCTCCCAGCAGTGCCCAGACACAGGAGGGGTGGGTGCAGAGTCCTCCCAGCAGTGCCCAGACATAGGAGGGGTGGGTGCCTATCACTCCCGGCAGTGCCCAGACACAGGAGGGGTGGGTGCAGAGTCCTCCCAGCAGTGCCCAGACACAGGAGGGGTGGGTGCAGAGTCCTCCCAGCAGTGCCCAGACACAGGAGGGGTGGGTGCAGAGTCCTCCCAGCAGTGCCCAGACATAGGAGGGGTGGGTGCAGAGTCCCCCCAGCAGTGCCCATGGAAAGAAAAGGGTGCAGTACCCACAGATACAATGCCCACAATTGTCAGTCAGGTGCTCAAAGACCCTGCAGAACACGTAACACATGTGTGCGAGGCTGGGAGTACACACATGCATAGTGGGTATAAGGGAAGATGTCCACATGAAGTCACGTCAATATACTCCACACACAAGTACAGTGACCACCAAGGATGCCACAAATGATGCAGGTGGAGACATTGCCCAGCATGCATGGGCAAAGTTGAACGGATCCGTCACACACCAAGGATATGTAGACACAGCTCAGCACAACATTTAGGAAACACCCTGCAGGGAAGATGTCAGGGTCCTCGGAGGAAGGAACACACCTTGGGACAATGTCACCATGCAGTAAGAGCTTACATGAACAAAGTTATTTCGCAAATACCTTGTGATTGCACACAGATACCAGGGTCCACCCCATGAGCAGCACACTACTACATTTCCCAGACACCTAACACATTATCCCCACCCCAAATCATGGAGCAGCACCACCAACAGCAATACCAGAAAAGCAGTAGTGTGCAAAGGGAAAAAATCATTGCTTTATTCAGCATTAAAAAAAATTGGTTATTAAAAGTTCAATATGTACAAGGCCCATAGGGCAGTCCATAGTCCAATTCCTGGTGGGGGACACATAGGGACGCGTGTCCCCTAGCTTGCCTGCACAGTTCATACCTCCTTTGCTTCCACAGGGGGGGGGGCATCATGTGGGGGGGAAGGACCAGGCACCGCAGGGACAGGAGGGGCAAGGGTAGGTGTTGTGGGTGCAGGGACGGTGGACTCCACCACAGGGGGTGGGGCAGCGCCAAAGGTGGAGGTGAGAATGGCGCTGCACACGGTTGCAAGGTCCTCCAGCGTCTCCCCTGCTCCCGAAGGAACCATAGGCCCCAAGGAGGGGGGGGGCGGAGGGATGGGTCGCAGCGCTACTGGGGGAGGGTGTGGACAGGGGGGGGGGACTCAACTACCCTGACCGGGGACTCCTTCGACCGCTTGCGGGGTGGTGTCACACTGGGGCTCAGGGACAGAGCAGCCAGGAAGGATTCTTTGGTGGAATCTTGGCCAGGAGAGCTGAGGGGAGTGGATTTGGAGGGAGTGGGTTGTGATGAATGTGGACTCCCACTGTGGCTGCGTGTCTTCCGTTTGCCCCCCGACCCAGTTGGTGTGCCTACTTCACCCTGTGTGTGCGTGACAGGAGGTGTGCGCTTGGCCTTCCCTGGTGGTGTGGTGCCTGTGTCTGGTGGGGTGCGTGCATGGGTACGTCTGGGTGTGCTTGGGACAGGCATGGGAGTGGGAAGTGTGGCTGGTGCAGGGGTAGGGGGGGACGTAGCGCTGCAGGAGACCCACTGCTGCAGTCAGTGTCGAGTCTATGGACCTCAGCAACTGGCGTTGGTCATACTGCGCAGCTGAGATGCCCTCCATGTATGCCTCCATCTGGGTGAGCACTCGGGTGTGGCCATGGAGGACATTAAGCATCGCAGTCTGACCAACCTGCAACTGGCGCAGGATGTCCACAGACTCGGCATTCACGGCAGCAGTGGAGACAGGGGCAGGGAGTGCGGTGCCTGGCAAGAAGGAGACACGTGGTGACCTAGCACGGCGGGAAGGGACCATAGCAAGTGGGAGGCCGGTGATGGGAATGGAGGGGGCGGGTAGAGATCGAGGGCTGCTTTCAGCTGTGGGTGCAGCCTCCACCCCCTCTGGGAGCTCAGCCTCGGACCCGTCAGCATCATAGTCGGTGGTGGGACTGGACAGGTCCTCCGCCTCACTCCCCTCGGCCTCCGTCCCACTCGATGCGCCAGACAAGACAGCACTGCTGCCACTGGTGCCTGCTCCCTCCTCACGGTCCGTGCCAGTGTCTCCCTCGGAGTCCCCCGACGATGCTGTGGGCAAGGTGAAGAGACAGGAAATAATCAGACACCTGTATACATATGTCACATGAGTCAAATCTACATAGGTTACAGTGCATAGCCTGAAAAGCAACATGAGTAACATCTACAATACAAGGTACATATGTAGGCCCTGCAACACACAGCTGGTTGACCCACCATGCCACTGAGAAACAATGGAGAGCATGACCCAACAGCAAATTACTTGATATCAAATTGGACAGAGGAGCCAGGCTCTGGGGACAATCGTGCACAGCATCTGTACCACACAGCGTTGCCAAAAAAGGGATGAGCAGGAACCATGTCTATTAACTTTTTGAACATGCTACAAAGCTAATACATTAAAACATGCCCAACATGACTGGGTCACTGCACCTTGAGTGTATGTCCAGACAAACATCACACACAGGCCAGACCTAGCAAGGAGACTTCAGATTTGGACATGTAGGCCTTGCCCGCACAAACCACCCCCTACCTGAGACAATGTGATTGAGACAGAGGAAGTACTTACACCTCTTACTCTGGGATAAAAACACATGGTCTGCACTAAATCCTGATTGTACACAAACTACCCCTGGTGCGCCTGTCCACATATATCATTGACAATCAACCATCATCAGATTGTCGTTCCAAGACACACAGGCACTGCCAACTGTGAGTATGCACAAGCAAAATTGGGTCACACTGTACAGTAGACACATGTAGCACAGTTTACATCAATACAGATGAGGCCAGGGTACAATGCCACAGAGTCCAACCTATGCCGAAGACACAGAGAATGTCCACATTGTTGGATGACACACATGATACCTAAGAAAAGGTGCCCCAGGGCACGGTAGTGGCCACACACCTCCATGGTCCTGGATGGATATGACTGCAACTGAAGCAACCGTCCCTGCACTATGCATTAATCCCACTCATGGACATCATGTCAGAGGGCACAACATTGGACATGCATGCTGGAAGGCAGTACACTTTAAAGACACACTCCTATGTTGGGACTCAGCATCAGTGCCAACTGACATGGACCCCACAATGACTGAACTGGCCAGGGCACAGCCAAGGTCCCAAAACCTGTTACACTCCACCCCCACACATGATGCTGCAAGCATTGGGCACTTGGATTGACTGCCAGCCTAGATTACCTTGTGCAAGAGTGACTACACACAGACCAGGGAACACATGGCAAGGAGGGGAAGGGAGGAAGTACAGCACCGGTTTACTTTGGGGAACTGGTTATGCACTGCACATGTAAACCCTGGCAGTGTATCCATGCAACTGCGCACTTCCAAAAGCTGGTGACACACAACAAACACACATGTACCTACCCCCTTCCTGCTGCTGCTTCTCCTGTAAGCGCCTTTCCAAGTCGGGGAAGACCACCGCCAGCACACGCTTCTGGATGTGGGTCAGACGCCGGCGCCCACTGTTCTTCCGGCTCTCAGGTGAGTCCCCCAGCAGGATCCGTGCAATCCTCCTCGTCCAGCACCGGATATCCTGCCAGCGTTTCCTCACCTGGGCTAGGTGCCGCTTCCGACCCTCCGTATTCCTCACGGCACTGACGGCTTGCTTCCATATCCCCCCCTTGGCATGGACGCCTACCTGTGAGGATGCAAAAGTGAGAATACTTTAATTCACCTGAGCAATGACACAGAGACACACATATTAACAAATTGTCTTCTTTGAACAGGCCATGGTATGCAGGCAACTCATTGCACATTTGTCATAGGGACATAATCCACTGTGGAAGGCAAAATGTACTACGTGGCATTGAAGGTACACAGGTGGCATGAGGGGTGCCACACAATCAATGATCCTGGATCACACTGTGCATCACAAGCTACACAAGGATTATGTACAACACCTCAAACCAGTCACATGTCCCAGCCCACTGACGCTACCTCAGCAGAGTACACAGACACACACAGGCACAGGACAATCACCTGCCATTGCCAACTGCGGGTACAAACCTCACTCTGCCCATGTGCCACTAGACTGGGGGGTGTCACAGGTGTGGGGCTGGCTCAGCACGGCAGTCACACAGCACTGCTCCCTGCTCACATCACATGGGCAGGGTATATCCATCCCTCATGCAGCTGGTGTGCAACACTCCCCATATGCACTCTCCACATGACAGGGGATTTACACACACACCAATGTCCAGGGGACGAACACATCATTTGGACACTCACAGCACAGGTACACTAAACAAACACACATCTATGGGTACTGTCACCTGTCACACGCCAGCACTCCCATCGTGATAGGGACCCTACACACGTGTGTACGGTCCGTATCACTATGGCGTACGCATACGCCAGCACTCCCATAGTGATAGGGACCCTACACACGCCCTCAGAGCGTATGTACGGTGCGTTTCACACCTGACAGTGGTGACAGGCGGCACACAGTCAGGAATAGAGCAGTCATACTTGGCCAAGGCTGGACATCAAGGCATTGTCTGTGCAGTACTACATGTGTCGGGCACAGGTGTGTCAGGCTGTGATGTGGCACATTACTCCTGAAGTGTGAAGGAAATAAAAGTATGATGAGCTGTGTACACATGTCATGTGTGATGGTGCCCTATGTGCCACACATCCCCTTCACTCCTTTGACATGTGTGCATGTAGTACAGACTTGTTGAGCCATGCGTCACTGGCATGGCACAGTCACCGACACCCGCAACTGTCCCCTGATGCCAGGTACATGGAATATTACCCCTGACATGTGAATGCCCGCGTTGCACGCTGTAACTATGTCATGTGTGTGTCCTGTGTTCCCATAGGTTTGCTGTAGGTGTTTGGTCAAATGCATCTGCAGTTGCTGCAACCAACATGTGTCTGTGTGTAGATGGGCATGGCACACTGTTACGCACACCAGCCCACATGTGTAATCCGACGTAAGGTGTGTATGTATGCATCGACACGGAGTTTCAAAACAAGGACATATCTGCATACTCTCAATGTATGTGTGATCAGTCTTGACATGTACTCCTTCATGGCAAGGTGTGTGGTCTGTCCTTTTTTTATGACATTTGACCTGTGCATCTAGTGTTCCGCAACCTGTCTGTACAATAAACATCCTTCTTCTGCACATATGTGGATGTCTGTAACTCCTGTAATGCGTCTGCCTGTTCACTTACACTGGCCCACAGCTAGTTTCATGGCATGGCATATTGAGGTTGAGAATCGACGTTTGTAGCTGGCTCTTGGTAGGAGTGTCACCTGCCTGGCATACGTGTCCAGGGCATATTGCACAGACCTGACTCTGTATGTAGCATATGTGTATTGCCTGTTGAACATGTGCTCAGTACATTGACATTGGTGGTGTACTGTACTCACTCTTCGTTGTCCCTTCAAATTCACTGCAGGGCTCCGCCTCTCCCTCGACCAATTGCAGACTTGGCTGACCTGAAGGGACATGACTGTATACGCCGCTACCGCTTCCCCCAACAGTTGATTGAGGACTTGACGACACGGCTGGCACCATACCTCCAACCGCTACACAGGTATCCTACTGCACTGACACCCAAGATGAAGGTGATGGCAGCCCTACATTTCTTTGCCACGGGTACCTTTCAATATACCATTGCTCATGTTGGTGGCATGTCCCAAACCATGTTCAGCCATGTTCTGCATGATTTTTTAGAGGCCATGTTGGATCACCTGGATGAGTTCATTAAATTCCCAACTCCTGAGCAGTTGACAGGTGTCAAGCGTGAGTTCTATGCCCTGGGAGGGATGCCCCATGTCATTGGGTCCATAGATGGAACACATGTGGCTATGGTACCACCACAGGCACAGGAGGTAGCGTATAGGAACCACAAGCATTACCACTCCATTAATGCCCTTGTGGTGTGTCTTGCCAACATGGTGATTTCACATGTCTGTGCTCGTTTTCCAGGATCAGCACACGATGCCTACATCATGAGGCGTAGCAGGGTGCCTGAAATGATGCTGCAGCTGCGCAACGAACGAGCATGTATTGTTGGTGGGTATACTCTGGCAGTCCTGTATTTAACGTCATCTTCCTGTCTTACTGCTTCTCCTGACCCACTTTTGTCCATGATGTTTCCATGTAGGGGACGCTGGCTATCCCAACATGCCATGGCTGATCACGCCTCTCCGCAACCCCAGCACGGCTGTCGAGCACCCCTACAACAACGCCCATGGGCGGACCAGGCGAGTGATAGAGAGGACGTTTGGCCTCCTGAAGAGCCGATTCCGTTGCCTCCACAAGACCGGTGGCGCACTCCCATATGCACCGATGAAGGTCTGCAAGATCTTCCTCGTGTGCTGCATGCTGCACAACATGTCAGTGGAGAAAGCTGTGCCACTCATCCTGGATCTGGATGAGCAGGACCATCCACCCGTGGAGGATGAAGGGCATGGTCACGAGGCAAGTGATGTGGAGGAGGAGGAGGCGGTAGAGGACATCCGGAGTCGGCTCATACGCAACTTCTTTGCTTAGTGGTGAGTTCCAGTGTCTGAGTGTGCACGCATCGGGCCGTGTGTGGCATGTGTTGCAATGTGTGTGTCCATCTGCATGTCTGCCAAGTGAGTCAGAGGTGTGTTTGGATGTGTCACTCGAGTGATGGTGCAATAGAAGAATGTTTTTCCAGAGTCATCATTGTCACCTAGCATGTTGACAACCTTATACGTGTCGAGTACATGCACATGCATGCGGATGTGCTTCTTTTGGCTGACTTCTGGTGTGTCTCTCATCCACAGGTACTTGCGCATGCTGTCTGCTGGTGGCATTGTTGTGCTCCTGCTATTCCTCATGAACACAGCAACATGTGCTTAATCAGCGTTACATGCACGGACAAGTTTGAAAATCTCCTTAGGGTAAGTGATGCAGCACGGCTTTTTGGGAGTGGTATTTGTTTTGAATGTGTGTGCACTGCTCCTGTTCATGTTTGGATACTTTGCATACATGTAGAATCACCGTGGGGCACATGACATGGAGCTGAATTCACCTGAATTGATGGTCAGACTTGGTGACAGTCATCTGTAATGGGATTGTGGATTGTGATGTAGCCATCAATGTGTGTAACACTGCCCTCGGAAACATACGGGTTGCACCGGGTTGACATGGTGTGTGAATTCCCCATTAGAGGCTCAATGGTGTATAGCGGCCTCTCCGTGAGCAGCAGGGGGTGTTTAGCTGTAACCTGTCACATGTGTGCCAGTTCTATGGATTTCCAGCATCTGTGGTGCAAAGGGGGGTGCCAGTGTCGGTCCCACATGTTCGTCCACATGACCGATGTATGTGTTGACAGAGTTGCATTAGCATTCCGACACACATGACTAATAAAGGTGTCCCTATGCCTCCAAGGTGCCTCATCTCTGTCAATGGTGGTCTGTTGCCACTGTGCATGCGGCATGTCTGGCATAGTTATCAGAGATAGTGCATATGAGTCTATGTGTAGAGTAGCAAGATGCAAGCTGTTTGTCAGGGATTAGAATCTGTATTGTGCATGATGTCCATGGCTGTGTAGGTATTGTGGCATGTCAGTCTCCACGACGGCCACTGTGCTGCATGCATGTGCATCCATTATGTGTGTGTGTGCCATGTTGAACCAGACATTCCTTCCTTGACATACACCTTTTGCATAGTTCCTTCCTGAGATCCTTGTCTTTGTGTGCAACTTGTGGCATTGTTTTCTTGACATGGCGCATGCTGCTGCAGGCCCTGCAGCAAGGGCACCCAGTGTCCACGCAAACGAGCTGGTGTTCATCATGGATTGCTTGCTGACATGTGCTATGCTGATCAGCAGCATCTGTGCCTCATGCTGCAGCACACTCTGCATTATGCACAAGATCCCCAGTTCCATCCACCTCAAGGCAAGGGAGACCATCCCCCAGGTCAACTACGACATCCGTGTCTAATCCTACCCTGCACTCTACGGACATGTGCGTTACAACTCCCATGATACTTGTCCACATACAGGGTACATCTGCGCAGCTCTGCTTCTACATCCGGCGACCAGGCCACATCAACGTCCAACAGAGATGGGGGGAATGGATCCCTGCCAGCTGCAGGATGACCTTCTCAATCCACGCACACACTCAGGATGCAGCCCACAACCACAACACAACCTTGTGGCACTGTGATCCAACACACCATTGTGCCATCTCCATGCATCCAACCTTGGCCGGCCCACCATTCTCCACATCCACCTGACTCAAGCATGCAGGACATGGTTCTGCCACGTGTCTACACATACCTGGGAGTAGAACCCCAGGACACTCCACATGATCCCTGACATCTGCGCATGACTGTTGCTCTTCTAAATAGGTCTGTAGGCACAGTTGTGCGGGCACCCCCTCAGCTGGTTGTGCCCATCACGGGTGAGTATGGTGCTCCATGTCTGTATTGGATGATACATTGTGACCCATGTGTGTCCTGTGCCAGACTCAGACCCCAGGGTATGGATGGTTGGAGTTACTTCAGAAATCAGGCATGGTTTGACTTTACAACACACACATGTAGTGGAATAATGCAAAATGACGGCATCATCTCATGATTGTGATGATTTTTATTTGTGGTGGGGTACGTGTTTGGGGGGATGACAAGAGGTGCTTGGCGGGAGTGTAGAATCCAAAGTTCACAGGGGGAATTGGTATCCTTGCCATTGGAAGTCATCAGAGTCTATGCCACAGTCTTTGTCAACATTGGTCAGACAGTGACCAGCAAGTCCATGTGCCAGAGAATGTCATGTGATGATGTGCTGCTGTTGGGCCAGAGGGCCAGGTGCCAGGCCAGGTGACCTGGGAGATGGTGATGTTCCACTGACTCTCACGGTCTTTTGCGTGGACGACCCACCTTCCTGCGGGGACCCTCAGAAGCAGGCCGTGACGATGCTTGTGATGCTCCGTCGGATGAATCCTCCTCCTCCTGATCCCTCCCTGTGGGTGGTGATGTTCTTCGCCTGGTGGCACAGGGAGGGTTGCCCATGTTTTCGGCAATCCGACGGAGTACACGGGTCATGTCCGTTTGCACTGCCACGAGCTCAGCCTGTCTTGCCTCCATCCGTCCTTGGTGTCGCTGTTGACAGGCATGTTGCTCGGCCTGCAGGGTCTTCATCTCCTCGAGGGTCCCCTTGATGTCTGTGAGGGTGGACGCAATCTGGACCATGCCCCTGGTGTCACGCCAGTAAGTGTCCAGGATGTTGCTGACGTGTGACATTACCGGTTCCTGAGCCAACTGGTCAGGTTCGCGCCTCCGCCGTCCTCCACTCCCACCACCCCTGCCCACTTGCGCCTGGCCTGCCGTTGTGGGCACATCGGGTCTCCGGGACCCCTGAGGGATGGCATTTGCGGTGTCGCCTGCCTCCTCCTGGGTGCCCGGAGAACCTTGTCCCTCCTGGTCAGACTGGCTGTGTTGTTGTGTGCGGGCAGGGCTCCTGGGTGTCTCCTGGGATGTGGCAGGAATGGGGGTGGTGGTTGGCACAGCTGTACCTGACGCAGGTGCTGCAGGTGGTTGGACACCAGAGGGGCCAGGTTGGTCTGGGTCATCCACGGAGTGGTGAGAGTCGTCGCTGCCGGTGGAGTCCTCTTCACGCAGAGCCTGGTCCTGTGAGTCTTCCCCCCTGTTGGGGGGAGATCGACGACGTTGACCTGTGTGTGAGAGAGACAATGTTAATTGTGTTACATGCGACATCCATGTTTCATTCATTTTTGAGTTGGCACAGTTCCTCTGGGTGCTTGGATTTGGCTTGCATTCCTCTCACAGTGCACTTGTGCATGGGTATGTCCCTTGGCCACAGCTTTCGACACTTTACCTATGTGTGACACAATCTTAGTTGATGCATCTTTTTGGAACGCAGTCAGCAGTGTAGTGAGCGGGCGTAGCAAGCCATGCAGAGCCGCCTTACGTGTTGCACTGTACGTGGCCAAATGGTGTTTTTTCCATGCTATTTGAGAATGCAGGTAGGTAACTTAAGCATTTGTGACAGGGTTCTGACAAACACAGTGGGTGGGTATACTGGGTGTAAGGTTAGGTTTGTGCCTGCAGCACGGATGTACTCGTGCACAGATTGACACATGGCCCAGTGTTTATCAAAGGTTAAAGGGGGGGTTCACGCACTGCCAAACCTTGTCTACATGCACACAGTCCACCTGCTGACGAGCGGACATGGCCACACCACCCAAGGGTGATTTGGTCTCCCTCTGTCTCCCTTTCTCCCTCCCTCTGTCAGCCTCCTCCCTCTGTCCGTCTCCCTCTGTCAACCTCCTCCCTCTGTCCGTCTCCCTCTGTCTCCCTTTCTCCCTCCCTCTGTCAGCCTCCTCCCTCTGTCCGTCTCCCTCTGTCTCCCTTTCTCCCTCTCTCTGTCAGCCTCCTCCCTCTGTCCGTCTCCCTCTGTCTCCCTTTCTCCCTCCCTCTGTCAGCCTCCTCCCTCTGTCCGTCTCCCTCTGTCTCCCTTTCTCCCTCCCTCTGTCAGCCTCCTCCCTCTGTCCGTCTCCCTCTGTCCCCCTTTCTCCCTCCCTCTGTCAGCCTCCTCCCTCTGTCCGTCTCCCTCTGTCTCCCTTTCTCCCTCCCTCTGTCAGCCTCCTCCCTCTGTCTGTCTCCCTCTGTCTCCCTTTCTCCCTCCCTCTGTCAGCCTCCTCCCTCTGTCCGTCTCCCTCTGTCTCCCTTTCTCCCTCCCTCTGTCACCCTCCTCCCTCTGTCAGTCTCCCTCTGTCTCCCTTTCTCCCTCCCTCTGTCACCCTCCTCCCTCCCTCTGTCTGTCTCCCTGTGTCCACCTCTGTCTCCGTCCCTCTCTCTCCCCCTCTCCCTCCCTCTGTGTGTCACCCTCTGTCACCTCAGCCCAGCTTCCTGGGCACACACAGTTTGCAGGTCTTTCAAAGGCCATTGGCTTGTTCATGTGGGTTTGTTTCTTATCTCCGGGCACCCATTGGGCGGAGTGTCTGAGTCTGCGCTGCTGCTGTGGCGGTGTGTGCTGACACTCTTTCAGAGTGATGCGTCTTCATTAGCTGCTGTTATGTGCAAATTGTGCCTTCATACCCATGTCATCCTGCAACGCGGCCACCATTTTCAGGCAACACAGTACTGTGTGGGGACACACTGTTTGTATGGCTGTGCCCTAGGCCATATGGGCTGAGGGCATTGTTGTGTGCTTCAGAGTTCCTCTATGTTAGTTTTGAGGCCCACCCTCCCGGCATCGGGGACATCCTGTCTTGTGTTGGTGTTTTGTGTGGCCTGTGACTTGGCATGGCCTTGCTTGGGGCATGAGGCATGGAGGCGCTAGTGGCATGTGTGTGTTTTTGGAGTGTGGTTGTGTCCGGTGCTGGCTTTGGGGGGGTTGCGTGCATGATTGGTATTTTGGTCGTGTATGGCGTTCCCCCCATGTGAGGTGAGTTGTTTGTGTACTCACCAGGCTCTCGGACTCCTTCTACTCTGTCTACTCCCACCGGCGGCAGCGTGGCCATCACCTTCTCCTCCCAGGGATGGTAGTGTACCGGTCTGCGGGGCGGCCCTCCTCCAGTGATGTTCCCCTGGTTGTGATCGTCCGTCATTTTGCGGCGGACCGTCCTCCGCAGATCGTACCACCTGGCTTGGCACTCATGCCTGGTCCTTCTGGTGGCCCCAACAGCATTCACAGAATTGACAATCCTCTGCCACATGGCTGATTTTTCGGATATGCTCGTCCGTCTGACCAATGTTCCAAAGAGCTGGGGCTCGACTCTGATGATTTCGTCGACAAGGACCTCCAGCTCCTCCTTTGTGAACTTTGGATTCTTGTTAGTGGGCATGGTGTGGGGTGTGGGTGTGGATGGTTGTGGGGGTGTTGGTGTGGATGGTTGTGGGTGTGTGAGTGTGGTTGTGAAGGTGTGTGTGTGTGAATGTGATGAGGGGGTGTTTGTGATGGTGGTTGTGTGAAGGAGTGCAAGTGTAAGGTGTATTGATGGATGTAGTATGGTGCAGTGCGTTGTCTCTGTGGTCTGGCAGTAGTGGATCTGTTGCAAAGGATCATGGTTTGTGTGTGTTGGGCCTTTTTATTGGTCCATTTGTGGGTGTGGCTGTGTTTGAACTTTGGGTGGGTGTGTTATAAGGAGTGGTTGTGTTTTGGGCCTCTGTTTAGCTGTTTGGCAGTTGCAGGTCAGTGTATAGGATGTATTTGGGCTTGTTGGACATGTTTTGTGGTGTTCTGTGAATCGAATTGACTCTCCTTGTGTTGTTTTGGTTTGTCCTGGTTCAGTACGAGTGTTTTTGGCGTCTGTACGGTGCGTACATGGGCCATGTTGTTGTACAGTGCTGTCCTTTGCTATGGCTTAGTACGACTCGTACATGCGCGATGTTGGGTGAGGGTGCTGGTGTAGGGGCCTGGGGTAGGGTGCGTACAGACACGGGCAGGGTGTTGGTCCGCACCGTCCATCGGTGGTGGTGTTTTGCACAGTACATACAGGGGGGGGGCTGGGTGTACGCTCCGTACATACACGGGTGGGGGTACGCTCCATACATACACGGGTGGGGAGTTGGTACGCTCCATGCATACACGGGTGGGGGTACGCTCCGTACATACACGGGTGGGGGTACGCTCTGTACATACACTGGTGGGGTGTGGGTATGCTACAATCATACACGGGTGTGCGTACGCTCCGTCCATACACGGGTGGGGGTACGCTCCATTCATACACGGGTGGGGGTACGCTCCGTACATACACGGGTGGGGGTACGCTCTGTACATACACTGGTGGGGTGTGGGTATGCTCCAATCATACACGGGTGTGGGTATGCTCCGTCCATACACGGGTGGGGGTACGCTCCATTCATACATGGGTGGGGGTACGCTCCGTACATACATGGGTGGGGGTACGCTCCGTACATACACTGGTGGGGTGTGGGTACGCTCCATTCATACACGGGTGGGGGTACGCTCCGTACATACACGGGTGGGGGTATGCTCCATTCATACACGGGTGGGGGTACGCTCCGTACATACACTGGTGGGGTGTGGGTACGCTCCAATCATACACGGGTGTGGGTACGCTCCATCCATACACGGGTGGGGGTACGCTCCATACATACACGGGTGGGGAGTTGGTACGCTCCGTACATACACGGGTGGGGGTACGCTCCATTCATACACGGGTGGGGGTACGCTCCGTACATACACTGGTGGGGTGTGGGTACGCTCCATACATACACCGGTGGGGGTACGCTCCGTACATACACTGGTGGGGGTTCGGCGCGTACATCCGCGGCCGGGGGGGCGTTTGGCGCGTACATGCGGGGGCTGGGGGTGGTGTTCGGCGCGTAGATACGAGAGCTGGGGGGGGTTCTGCGCGTACATACGGGGTCTGGGGTGGGGTGTTCGGCGCGTATGCGGGCACATGTCTCCATGGTTGCTATAGGAGTTCGGTCCGTACAGTGTTTTTTCCATACGGTTGTGAAATCGGAAGGACGGATCGTACTTGCGTGGTCGGACTTCATTTTTCCGATTCGTACGGTAAATCGTCCGGGAATGTGTCGGACACATTTTCCGACCCGAGGACGTGTGGGGAAATTTTCCCAATGCGATTCGTATGGACTTTTCCCCATACGAATTGTACTTGGCAGTTTGTATGCTACTTGTACGATTCGTACGGTAAAAAATCCGGATACGATTCGAACGGGGAAAATTTTTCCAGGATCGGAATCGGCCCCATAATATATAATATATATACTTACTTAATCAGTTTTAATAATTGTTGTAATAACTTATACATTATTAAAAATTATTATAAATTACAAATACATCATACACATAAAACAATAACATGAATAAAAATTAAATAATTATATATATAACACATTTAAAAAATTACATTTAATTTGAATATTGTTAAAATTAATTATATATTACATTAGCTAAAATATTACAAAAAATATTAAATAGCACAGACAATAAAACTACTACTCCAGCTCCAAAAAAAACAACAGTAAGGAAAATGTTGGATAGTGTAGGGGGAAAAATTACTATTCCAACTCCAGAGAGTGCAACAGTAGAGAAAGTGTTGGATAGCGTAGGGGTAAAAATTACTATTCCCACTCCAGAGAGTGCAACATTAGGGAAAGTGTTGGATAGCGTAGGGGTAAAAATTACTATTCCAACTCCAGAGAGTGCAACAGTAGGAAAAGTGTTGGATAGCATAGGGGTAAAAATGACTATTCCCACTCGAGAGAGTGCAACAGTAGGGAAAGTGTTGGATAGCGTAGGGGTAAAAATTACAATTCTCACTCCAGACAGTGCAACAATAGGGAAAGTGTTGGATAGCGTAGGGGTAAAAATTACTATTCCCACTCCAGAGAGTGCAACATTAGGGAAAGTGTTGGATAGCGTAGGGGTAAAAATTACTATTCCCACTCCAGAGAGTGCAACATTAGGGAAAGTGTTGGATAGCGTAGGGGTAAAAATTACTATTCCAACTCCAGAGAGTGCAACAGTAGGGAAAGTGTTGGATAGCGTAGGGGTAAAAATGACTATTCCCACTCGAGAGAGTGCAACAGTAGGGAAAGTGTTGGATAGCGTAGGGGTAAAAATTACAATTCTCACTCCAGACAGTGCAACAATAGGGAAAGTGTTGGATAGCGTAGGGGTAAAAATTACTATTCCCACTCCAGAGAGTGCAACAGTAGGGAAGTGTTGGAAAGCGTAGGGGTAAAAATTACTATTCCCACTCCAGAGAGTGCAACAGTAGGGAAGTGTTGGAAAGCGTAGGGGTAAAAATTACTATTCCAACTCCACAGAGTGCAACAGTAGGGAAAGTGTTGGATAGCATAAGGGTCAAAATTACTATTCCAACTCCAGAGAGTGCAACAGTACAGAAAGTGCTGGATAGCGTAGGGATAAAAATTACTATTCCAACTCCAGAGAGTGCAACAGTAGGGAAAGTGTTGGATAGCGTAGAAGTTAAAAATAACATACTTATAAATAAAATAATAATTTAAAATAATTAGTGATTTAATTATTAAATAACTCAAAATTATTTACAAATACCAATAAATTATGATTACAAACATAACTACCAATTAATAATTAATTAACAATAAATTAATAATAAATACCAATAAAAAATAATTAATAAATATTAATTACCCAATAATAAATAGTAAACAATAAAATATTTTTCATAACCAAAAACATGAATTATTAAAAAGTAATTACCAATTATAAAATATTGAACAATTAACAAAAATTATACCACAAAATAATAATGAAACATGAATTAGCAATTAATAATTACTTATTAATATATTAATTAGAAATATCAATACATAATATTTAATCATATTTAATTCACAATTAATGATTGATCAACAACAAATTATTTTTCATAACCAACATTTTATAATTTAAAATATTTACCAATCAATAATTAATGTCCAATTAATTAATTAGCAACACCCAACAACAAATGTAATAATTACTTAATAAGATTTCAATTACTTCCAAGACTATTCCCCTATAAACGCACAACACACTCCAATAATAAAATAATACACTTAACATAATTATCAATTAATCAATTAATAAAAACGAATTACCAATTAATAAAAATGAATTACCAATTAATAAAAATTAATTACCAATTAATACTTAATTAACAATAATATAATTATCAATATCAATAAATGAAAATAAATTATTACTTAATTACAATTAAATTACTTCCCACCCTATTCCCCTATAAACCCACAACCCGCTACAGAACTTAAACGCAAAAATTAATTAATATTAATTTATAATTCCTAAAAATGTATAATTACATTTCATATAATTAAATTACTTCCCACCCTATTCCCCTATAAACCCACAACCCGCTACAGTACTAAAACACAAAATTGACTTAAAAAACCATTATTAACATATAAAAATTGTATACATATATTTTAAAACCAGTAAAACACTTAACAAAAAACATATAACACATGCATACTAAATACATAATAAAATACATAACAATAATATAAATATCGATATTAGTAACATCAATATTAGTAACATCGATATATTTGATATCGATATTACTAACTTTGATATTACTAACATCGATATATAAATACTTACCTTAGGGTCGATATTCTGTCCATAGATATTATTGACATCGATATTCTGTCCCTTCGATATTTAAAACTCGATATTAGTGTACATAAACAAAGTAGGTCGCACACTGCTCGTCATACCAGCAAATAGCCCCATAGAACTCTGGATAATGTAGTGGCAATGGTGAGTACGCCTATGCCACGAGTATGTCACTATAATGCCATCCCTGGACACGTGTTTCGAGGTAATTGCCTCTTGTCAGCAGGGAGCAGTTAGGTATGTGGGGTGCCAAGTAGACTGCCAAAATATTAAAGGTAAAATACCTCTTACGGCGCGCAGGTGCGGAACCAAGGCTCGTCAGCCCAAATCACTCGAGGGAGCTTAAATACATAAACAAAGTAGGTCGCACACTGCTCGTCATACCAGCAAATAGCCCCATAGAACTCTGGATAATGTAGTGGCAACGGTGAGTACGCCTATGCCACGAGTATGTCACTATAATGCCATCCCTGCGACCTATTTTGTATTTGCATTTAAGCTCTCTCGAGCGACTTGGTCTACTCAGCACCCCACATACCTACCTGCTCCCTGCTGACGAGAGGCAATTACCTCGAAACACGTGTCCAGGGATGGCATAATACTGACATACTCGTGGCATAGGCGTACTCACCGCTGCCACTACATTATCCAGAGTTCTATGGGGCTATTTGCTGGTATGACGAGCAGTGTGCGACCTATTTTGTATTTGCATTTAAGCTCTCTCGAGCGACTTGGGCTGACGAGCCTTGGTTCCGCACATGCGTGCTGTGAGAGGTACTATACCTTTGATATTTTGGCAGTCTACTCGGCACCCCACATACCTACCTGCTCCCTGCTGACGAGAGTCAATTACCTCGAAACACGTGTCCAGGGATGGCATAATACTGACATACTCGTGGCATAGGCGTACTCACCGCTGCCACTACATTATCCAGAGTTCTATGGGGCTATTTGCTGGTATGACGAGTGTAGGAGAGTAGGGTCTGCAATCCTATGATCACCCAGATTTTTTTGCTTTTGCTTCATTGGTTTACGACTTTCTCCGGCTGTGGGCCTGCCAATCAGACCCACAGCCTAGCTGTTCTCTCTCGAAATTAACACACATGTACATTAGGTGCACCCACTACTTGGAGCTGGGCCGCCTTGTCAGTCCCTGTCTCAGCATACCACAGGTATCCAGGGCATCGGTGTACCCAGGGCCTACCAGGGGCTGAAGCATGTATTATGCCAACCCTGGAATGGCCGCCCAAATCTGACACAACTGGCTGCACGACAGCTGGGGCCACGTGGTGTAATCACCCGTTGCTGTAGGTGTAGTATTCCTACACCTAAACCCTAAAATGGACACATGGATTCCTATCAGTCACTCCTATAGCAGGCCTTATCAATCCTGAAGGCAGAGTGCAGGGAATCATGTGGGACGGTGCTCTGGCGCGAGCTGAGCCCGTCGACGGCTTGCGGAACCAAGTCCTAATAGCCGTTCCATGGTGACGCGGGCCAACTACTTTTAATGCATTATAATCCTTGCGGTTATTTGCTAACTTTGGCATCGCATCACCTATACATGTCGAGTAAGGTGTCATACGAATGGGAATACGAACCCCTCGCCAGTCCTGGTGACGGGGTTAGCATTCCCCCCTTTTAGAGGGACACGACATGGAAGTAACCTTGAACCCCGGTTAAAGTTGACTCAAGCCTCAGCATCACAAAATGGATGCTGCCACCAGACACAAGTCTGACCTCCTGCTGCTGGGGGACCTTCCAGCAAGGGGAGCTTGGACAAAGGGTTTCCTGTCGAGGGCGGTGTTAGCACCGTCCCAGACAGGGTTTGTGTATCCCAGGTAGGCAGGGCTGAAAGGAAGGTGATTGCAAGTGGCACCCCGGTGCTCACTGTGCATAGCCCGGCTCAAACCAGTTTCGGGGGCACACCAGCCCCTGAGCTGGCGCGAAGCCGGACAAAGGATAGGGGTGTAACCACCCCCCTCCTGGCTCCACCCATAGGTAGAACCTAGTCACGGGCCAGCCCCTTTTCTTAGAATAAAGGTAGGAGCGAGTCCCCTTCCCAAATTGGATAATCAGATAATCGGATAACTCCGAATCACGAACTACTTTCCACGAAAGGAACTCTTGACTATTTCTGAAGACTCTCCCTTGTGGCTAAGGAGTAGCCACCCTGCACCAGCAGGCACCATCTAAGCGCTTGCGGTTTGCTGTAAGTCTCTCCTACGGATCAAGACTGCCCAGCTCGACGAGACCCGAGTACCCTGCCATCTCTGACCTTTTACCTACCTCATCAGCCCAGCTGAGAGTCGTAGGTGTGACGAGACCTGCGGGACCGGCTATCTTCAGAACCTGCACGACGCTTATCTAGCACGCCCACCGAGGGACCCTCGAGTGAGTGCACCTAGGGTTTGAGAAGCCCTAACCCTGAGCAGCTCCAGCATCGAAGTCTGCCTCCCCAGCATCCCCGAGATCTGCGTGGGGGCCCTTCCGCTCCTTGTTGTTCACCGCGTTGTTCGACCACTTGCCGACCGGCTTGTGGCCCTCTTCACGACGCACCACGATTGTTTCATCACTAGTCTGGTTGCTCCAGACTGGCTCTTGCTCCCCTTCAACAGAGGAGTACCACGGACCCTCCTGGTCCACTCCCGACGCCATCTTGACTCCCCCGCTTGGGTTGCCACTGCCAAGATCCGCTGCCCCTGCCTGGGCCCAGCATCATCGACAGCAGACACCTTCGTGGGACAGCTCGCCCTCCATCCTGGTCGCCGCCGCGCCTCCTGGTCCGAGGAACAGCCGAGTCCGACGTCACCCACTCACCTGGTCGAGGTGACTTCAGCCGGTACCCTCCTGGTACCCACACGATCGCTGGCTAGCGGTTGAGAACTGAGTCCCCTCTGCTTTCAGGTTTCCTTCATCACCGATCCAGGCTTGGATCGCTCCGAACATCGTCACTGGTCGCCTGCCAGCAACTTCTTCTTTCAGGCTCCTGAGACTACACGAGGACTCCCGACATCTTGCCGAACTTCACGCAGCCGCAGCCTCCGGGCTAGGTAACTCGAGCATCTCGGTGCTCCATCGCAGGTTCGCTCTACAAGTGTCCAGTTCCTTTTTCGTTTAGTCCCACTGATCGGATCACTCCGGAATCAGTACCTCCAGACTCTAACCATTCGCATTTCACTGTTAGTGTAGATGGTTTCTCGTGCCCTTCGGGCATTTGTGTAAATTGTGCAACTGAAGTATTTTCCTAAGAGTTTTGTAGTGTGCTTAGCTCCCTGACTCATAAAGAGCCAGGGTAGTCTTGTTATAAATAAATATCCTTTTATTTTCATAACAACTTGTGTGGTGTCCTTTCACTTGGTGTTCAAGGGGTATATGTGATGGTAAACAGCTGGCTTAACACGCCCTCTAGAGTTTAGCCTAAAGACTGCTCGTATCCACGCTACTAGGATAGCTGGTCTAAAAGGTTGACTTACAACCAATCATCAATAAGGGTCGTTTGGAATGATACACAGTGATCACTAGAATAGTGAGCACTACATATCAGGCCAACTTCTCACATTGGTGAGCAGCGGTTGGGATTTGAGCTTGCTGTTGTTTTACCACACACGTATCCTAAGAATATCGCAGTGAAAGATCACATAAGTACCCAGGTACATATAACTTAACTTAGAATACTCCGAGTTCTACTGAACCGGCTGTTGTAGTGTAACAGGGCTTAGCACACCCTGACTACAACTCTTAGCAAGGGATCAGTAGGTAAACCCATAGTGTAGGTAGGTGCAACACTTACACCTCACTAGAAAAGCATGTCGGTCCACGGAGAGTCTGCAGGGACTCCCTTAGTGGTCAGTGACCCTCCACAGGTCATGTCACGATATGCAACTCTTAGCTTCAAGGAGATGCGACAACTGTGTGCCTCCAGGAAGCTAAACCAGGGTTCTAACCCTACCATCGCAATTCTGATAGGTCTCTTAGAGGCGTACGATGCTAGGAGGTCCTCTAACCCAGGTCCCCCCAGTGCAGATGGGAACATGCCTCCCTTAGAGGGAACCCTCGGTGACCCAGACCTCGACCTCCACACAGAGGAGGAGGACGAGGACGAGTTATCGGGAGACGAGACAGACAAAGGTCCAGTGGTAGTCGGCAGGCTTACAAGGACCAACTTAAGCAGGCATGAGAACGGAACTGGGGGAGCCCAGGGCCCACGCTCAAGCAGGCTTAACCTTGGGAACGGACGAGCTAGGTCTCTCTCCAGAGGCTCTGGCAGATCGGTTCATACACATGTCTCTCAGGCACCTTCTCAGAGAGGAATGACTTCCCCTCAGAGGAGGGAGCATGAAGCGAAGATGCGGGAGGTCAATCTGAGGATCGAGCGGGAAGAACTTGCCCTCGCCAAAGAAAGACTTGCCTTAGCCCGAGAGCAGAAATTAAGTGGGTTAGATCCCACTGGTGGCAGCATTCTCAATAGAGAGAAAGACAGGGGTATAGACACTAGACACCTGAGTAAAATAGTGCCCCCCTTTAAACAAGGGGACGACATCCACAAGTGGATAACTGCCTTGGAGAGGGCCTGCACTGTCCAGTGCGTCCCCCCAAGTCAGTGGGCAGCTATACTGTGGCTTTCCTTTGAAGGTAAAGGAAGGGACAAGCTCCTCACTACAAGAGCTGAGGATGCTAACAACTACCAAGTCCTGAAGAACACACTGATTGATGGGTTCGGCTTAACCACGGAACAGTACCGGGTGCTGTTCCGGGACACCCAGAAAATTCAGTCTCAGGATTGGGCTGACTTTGTCGATTGTGCCACTAAGGCTTTGGAAGGCTGGTTGCTGGGTAGCAAGGTTACTGATTACACAGGATTGTACAATCTTATCATGCGAGAACAGATTTTAAACAACTGTCAGAACCAATTGTTGCATCAGCACCTTGTCGACTCGGATCTGACCTCTCCCCAAGAATTGGGAAAGAAGGCAGACAGATGGGTCAGAACAAGGGTCAAGCAGAACCAGAATCAGAATCAGGGTGGTCAGAAGAAAGCAGACCAAAAGGGTAACAAGAACGAACAAAATGACCAGAAGTCTTCGACAGGTCCCCAACAAACCAAAGAGGGTGGGGGTCAGGCTTCACAGAAGAAGAAGACTCAAGAAGGCCAGTCAAAAAGGTGGTGCCAATACTGTAAAAGTAAGACTCACTGGTTTAGTGAGTGCACCAAGAAAGGAGGGCAAACTCCTACCACTGCAGCCCCTAAGGCACCTGCGCCCCCTAGTACAGTCAGCAGTGGTAGTGCGCCTCCCAAGGCATTAGTTGGGTTAACCTTGGGAACCGAGGGGAGTGACGACTTAGTCGGCACGCTCACTCAGGCCGTCCTTGTCTGTACAGGGGATATGGATATGTCCCCTTATGCCAGTCCCAATACTTTGGGCAAATACAGACAGACACCTTTGATTAATGGAAAAGTGGCTCAGGCCTACAGGGACACTTGTGCCAGTGTCACCATGGTGACGCCTAACTTTGTGGACCCTGGACAGATCATGCTAGGTACCAGTTACCTAGTGACCAATGCCAGCAACGTCACTACCAATCACAGTATGGCAGTTGTTGATTTCTCCTGGGGAGGGGTAAGTGGCCCGAAAAAGGTTGTGGTTAGTTCAGACCTCCCCGTAGAATGTCTGTTGGGCAATGATTTGGAAACGTCACAATGGTCAGAAGTGGAGCAGAGGACTCACATGGAAATGTTAGGTTTGCCAGCACATGTCCTTGCTGTGACCAGGTCACAGGCCAAAAGATGCCCCACTGAACAGGTGCTGGATCCTGGAAGAACGGACCAGACACCTTCGAAGAAAAGGAGCAGTAAGGGTAAGGCTTCGCCTTCCCCCTTGCCCCAGGTCGTGGATCAAGTCTCCGAGGAGGCTGACCTTAAAGAACTGAGGGAAACTGAGCCGCAAGAGCTTGAACCTGGTCAGGTTGAGTTTCTGGGCTCAGGGGGACCCTCCAGGGAAGACCTGGGGAAGGCACAGTTAGACTGCCCCTCACTTGAACCCCTCAGACAGCAGGCCGCTGCTGAGGCTGCAAGGAACGCCACAGGTACCCACAAAGTGTACTGGGACGATGGACTCCTGTACTCTGAGGCAAGAGACCCCAAACCTGGTGCCACCAGGAGGCTGGTCATCCCCTTGTCTCTGAGAGGTTTCCTTCTCACCTTGGCCCACGAGATTCCCCTTGCAGGTCACTTAGGCCAGAATAAGACTTGGGACAGAATTGTTCCACACTTTCACTGGCCCCACATGTCCGAAGATACGAAGGAGTTTTGCCGCTCCTGTGTCACTTGCCAAGCCAGTGGTAAGTCAGGTGGCACGACAAAGGCCCCCCTTATACCACTACCAGTGGTGGGGGTACCCTTTGAACGAGTGGGGATCGACATTGTCGGACCAATGGAACCCCAGACAGCATCAGGGCACAAGTTTATACTGGTGGTGGTGGACCACGCCACCAGGTATCCTGAAGCTATTCCCCTTAGGACCACTACGGCACCTGTGGTGGCACGGGCCCTACTTGGAGTGTTCTCCAGAGTGGGCTTCCCTAAGGAGGTCGTCTCAGACAGAGGTGCAAACTTCATGTCGGGATATCTGACTGCTATGTGGAAGGAATGTGGTGTCAACTACAAGTTCACCACACCCTATCACCCACAATGCAATGGGCTTGTTGAGAGATTCAACAGGACCCTAAAAGGGATGATTCACGGGCTACCTGAAAAGCTTCGGCGGAGATGGGATGTCCTGATACCCTGCCTCTTGTTCGCCTACAGAGAGGTCCCGCAGAAGGGGGTTGGCTACAGCCCTTTCGAGCTTCTGTTCGGACATCCTGTAAGGGGACCCCTTTGTTTGGTAAAGGAAGGATGGGAGAGACCTCTCCGAAAGCCGGCATCAAACATTGTGGACTATGTGCTCGGTCTCCGCTCGCGGATGGCGGAGTACATGGAAAAGGCGTCTAAAAACCTGGAGGCGAGCCAAGAATTACAGAAAGCTTGGCACGACCAAAAGGCTGTCCTGACTGTGTACCAGCCTGGACAGAAGGTGTGGGTGCTGGAGCCAGTGGCCCCAGCAGCACTCAAAGACAAATGGTCTGGGCCCCACACGATCATTGAGCAAAAGGGAGAGGTCACCTACTTGGTAGACCTGGGAACTCCCCGGAGCCCCCACAGGGTGCTCCATGTAAACAGGCTCAAGGCATATGTCGACAGGGAGGGCATGGGCTTGCTCATGGCCACAGATGAGGGACAGGAGGAGGAGAGTGACCCTCTCCCAGACCTGCTCTCTCAGAACCCTGACGATGGATCAGTAGATGGTGTTGTCTTTTGTGGCAGCCTCTCTGGACATCAACAAGAGGATTGTAAACAGGTTCTTCAATCCTTTCGACATATGTTCTCTCTGACACCCAGTCAGACCAAGTGGTGTACCCACGAGGTCGACACTGGGGACAGTCTGCCCGTAAAGAGTAAAATCTATCGGCAACCTGATCATGTCAGAGACTGCATCAAGACAGAGGTGCAGAAAATGTTGGAGCTGGGAGTCATTGAACCCTCGGACAGCCCCTGGGCTAGTCCCGTAGTGCTCGTGCCGAAACCTCACACCCAGGGCGGTAAGAAAGAGATGAGGTTTTGCGTGGACTACAGAGGTCTCAATGCGGTCACTAAGACCGACGCCCACCCGATACCAAGAGCAGACGAACTTATCGACCGGTTGGCCTCGGCCAACTACTTAAGTACGTTTGACCTGACAGCTGGGTATTGGCAAATCAGGTTAGCTGAGGAGGCCAAGCCCAAAACAGCATTTTCTACCCCGGGTGGGCATTATCAGTTCGTGGTAATGCCCTTTGGTTTGAAAAATGCACCTGCCACCTTCCAAAGGCTGGTGAATCGAGTTCTCACTGGGTTGGACGACTTCTGTGCGGCGTATCTGGACGATATCGCTGTCTTTAGCTCCACCTGGGAGGATCACCTGGTCCACCTGAGGAAAGTGTTAGAGGCCCTGCAGGAGGCAGGCCTCACTATCAAGGCCACCAAGTGCCAGATAGGGCAGACACAGGTTGTATACCTGGGCCACCTTGTAGGTGGAGGCCAGGTTCAACCATTGGAGAGCAAAATACAGGCCATCCAGGACTGGGCTCCTCCAACCACCCAGACTCAGGTTCGAGCTTTCTTGGGCCTGACTGGTTATTACCGGAAATTTGTCAGAAATTATGGATCCATTGTGACCCCGCTAAACGACCTGACAAGTAAAAAGATGCCAAAAAAAGTTCAGTGGACAGCAAGCTGTCAGAAGGCATTCGATGACCTAAAGCAGGCCATGTGCACAGCACCTATCCTAAAGAGTCCAGACTACTCCAAACCATTCATTGTCCAAACAGACGCTTCGGAGCTGGGTGTGGGAGCTGTTCTATCGCAACTGAATTTTGATGGTCATGACCAGCCCATAGCTTTTATTAGCAGGAGGCTGACCCCCAGAGAGAAGAATTGGTTAGCTATCGAGAGGGAGGCCTTTGCTGTGGTTTGGGCCCTGAAGAAGTTGAGGCCATACTTGTTTGGCACTCACTTCAAGATTCAGACCGACCATAAGCCCCTCTTGTGGCTAAATCAAATGAAGGGTGAAAACCCCAAACTACTTAGGTGGTCCATTTCCCTACAGGGGATGGACTTCACAGTGGAGCATAGACCTGGCACTGATCATGGCAATGCAGATGGGCTCTCCAGGTATTTCCACTTAGAGCAAGAAGACTCACCTGGTCAAGGTTAGCTTATTGTCCCAAAGTTTGGGGGGGGTCATGTAGGAGAGTAGGGTCTGCAATCCTATGATCACCCAGATTTTTTTGCTTTTGCTTCATTGGTTTACGACTTTCTCCGGCTGTGGGCCTGCCAATCAGACCCACAGCCTAGCTGTTCTCTCTCGAAATTAACACACATGTACATTAGGTGCATCCACTACTTGGAGCTGGGCCGCCTTGTCAGTCCCTGTCTCAGCATACCACAGGTATCCAGGGCATCGGTGTACCCAGGGCCTACCAGGGGCTGAAGCATGTATTATGCCAACCCTGGAATGGCCGCCCAAATCTGACACAACTGGCTGCACGACAGCTGGGGCCACGTGGTGTAATCACCCGTTGCTGTAGGTGTAGTATTCCTACACCTAAACCCTAAAATGGACACATGGATTCCTATCAGTCACTCCTATAGCAGGCCTTATCAATCCTGAAGGCAGAGTGCAGGGAATCATGTGGGACGGTGCTCTGGCGCGAGCTGAGCCCGTCGACGGCTTGCGGAACCAAGTCCTAATAGCCGTTCCATGGTGACGCGGGCCAACTACTTTTAATGCATTATAATCCTTGCGGTTATTTGCTAACTTTGGCATCGCATCACCTATACATGTCGAGTAAGGTGTCATACGAATGGGAATACGAACCCCTCGCCAGTCCTGGTGACGGGGTTAGCATTCCCCCCTTTTAGAGGGACACGACATGGAAGTAACCTTGAACCCCGGTTAAAGTTGACTCAAGCCTCAGCATCACAAAATGGATGCTGCCACCAGACACAAGTCTGACCTCCTGCTGCTGGGGGACCTTCCAGCAAGGGGAGCTTGGACAAAGGGTTTCCTGTCGAGGGCGGTGTTAGCACCGTCCCAGACAGGGTTTGTGTATCCCAGGTAGGCAGGGCTGAAAGGAAGGTGATTGCAAGTGGCACCCCGGTGCTCACTGTGCATAGCCCGGCTCAAACCAGTTTCGGGGGCACACCAGCCCCTGAGCTGGCGCGAAGCCGGACAAAGGATAGGGGTGTAACCACCCCCCTCCTGGCTCCACCCATAGGTAGAACCTAGTCACGGGCCAGCCCCTTTTCTTAGAATAAAGGTAGGAGCGAGTCCCCTTCCCAAATTGGATAATCAGATAATCGGATAACTCCGAATCACGAACTACTTTCCACGAAAGGAACTCTTGACTATTTCTGAAGACTCTCCCTTGTGGCTAAGGAGTAGCCACCCTGCACCAGCAGGCACCATCTAAGCGCTTGCGGTTTGCTGTAAGTCTCTCCTACGGATCAAGACTGCCCAGCTCGACGAGACCCGAGTACCCTGCCATCTCTGACCTTTTACCTACCTCATCAGCCCAGCTGAGAGTCGTAGGTGTGACGAGACCTGCGGGACCGGCTATCTTCAGAACCTGCACGACGCTTATCTAGCACGCCCACCGAGGGACCCTCGAGTGAGTGCACCTAGGGTTTGAGAAGCCCTAACCCTGAGCAGCTCCAGCATCGAAGTCTGCCTCCCCAGCATCCCCGAGATCTGCGTGGGGGCCCTTCCGCTCCTTGTTGTTCACCGCGTTGTTCGACCACTTGCCGACCGGCTTGTGGCCCTCTTCACGACGCACCACGATTGTTTCATCACTAGTCTGGTTGCTCCAGACTTTCTCTTGCTCCCCTTCAACAGAGGAGTACCACGCACCCTCCTGGTCCACTCCCGACGCCATCTTGACTCCCCCGCTTGGGTTGCCACTGCCAAGATCCGCTGCCCCTGCCTGGGCCCAGCATCATCGACAGCAGACACCTTCGTGGGACAGCTCGCCCTCCATCCTGGTCGCCGCCGCGCCTCCTGGTCCGAGGAACAGCCGAGTCCGACGTCACCCACTCACCTGGTCGAGGTGACTTCAGCCGGTACCCTCCTGGTACCCACACGATCGCTGGCTAGCGGTTGAGAACTGAGTCCCCTCTGCTTTCAGGTTTCCTTCATCACCGATCCAGGCTTGGATCGCTCCGAACATCGTCACTGGTCGCCTGCCAGCAACTTCTTCTTTCAGGCTCCTGAGACTACACGAGGACTCCCGACATCTTGCCGAACTTCACGCAGCCGCAGCCTCCGGGCTAGGTAACTCGAGCATCTCGGTGCTCCATCGCAGGTTCGCTCTACAAGTGTCCAGTTCCTTTTTCGTTTAGTCCCACTGATCGGATCACTCCGGAATCAGTACCTCCAGACTCTAACCATTCGCATTTCACTGTTAGTGTAGATGGTTTCTCGTGCCCTTCGGGCATTTGTGTAAATTGTGCAACTGAAGTATTTTCCTAAGAGTTTTGTAGTGTGCTTAGCTCGCTGACTCATAAAGAGCCAGGGTAGTCTTGTTATAAATAAATATCCTTTTATTTTCATAACAACTTGTGTGGTGTCCTTTCACTTGGTGTTCAAGGGGTATATGTGATGGTAAACAGCTGGCTTAACACGCCCTCTAGAGTTTAGCCTAAAGACTGCTCGTATCCACGCTACTAGGATAGCTGGTCTAAAAGGTTGACTTACAACCAATCATCAATAAGGGTCGTTTGGAATGATACACAGTGATCACTAGAATAGTGAGCACTACATATCAGGCCAACTTCTCACAACGAGCAGTGTGCAACCTATTTTGTATTCGATATTAGTGTAGGTCGAAATTTTATTTTCGATATTTTGACTGTTTACCGTGGCCAACAAGACTTGAAACGGTTCAGACCAACGAGGATCCAAGCTGTATTTGCGCTGATAGTTACGGACCAGAACCCACTGTCCTGGTTCCAAGTGATGTCCAGGACTCTCCGGCAGGGGCTGCAAAACTGCTGATACCTGTTGATGAATGGAACGAAGATCTTTAGTCAAAGCATACAAATAGTCTGTCAGCATAGGATACTCTATATCACGAAACGTCCTGGGTCTCGGGACGCCCCAAACATTAGCAGGGCGCCCAAAAATGACCTCATACGGAGACAAACCAGAACAAGAATGTGGGGTAACTCGTATTCACATTAATGCCGATGGCAGAGCATCTGGCCACTGTAGGAAGGTGGATATCTGACTATGGTTACCCCCAACTTTTTGCCTAGTGTCCAGCTGGTTTTTCGACTTAGTTGACCTAAGATCCTGCCATTCAGGGTCTCAGGCTGTCTGCTCTCTCTTTAAAATGGACTCCATGTACCCTAGGTACATACCCAATTGGTAAGGATCACCTTATTGGACCCTGTACAGTGTACCCTAGGTACCCAGGTCATAGGTGTACCCTAGGCCTCCCTGGGGCTGCAGCATGTATTATGCCACCCCTGGCCTGGCCTTCCAATCAGACACAACTGACTGATCACTCAGCTGGGGCAAGGTCGTGTAATCACCCCTTGCTTAGATATAGTATACCTATATCTACCCTTAAAATAGACACATATGTACCTGTGAGCCACTCCTATGGCAGGTCTTAACAATCCTGGAGGCAGAGTGCTTGGTAACATGTGAGATGGTGCTCTAGCATGAGCTGAGCCTGTCTGCAGCTTTCGGAACCATGTCCTTATAGCTGTTCTATGATATAGCCTACCATATACTCTTAAAGTACCTTATAATCTTAAACGGTTATGGTAACTATGGTTTGGCTTTATCATAACATGTTGTGTAAGGTGTCTAACACTTTGGAATAATACCCCCATACCATTTCTGATGATGAGGATATTATTCCCCCTTCTAGAGGGAGAGACAAGTTAAAATCCTACTTTGCTGTTTAACTCTGACCAAAGCCTCAGCATCACAAAATGGATCCTGCTGCCACAGACACGAGTCTGACCTCCTGCAGCTGGGAGCCCTCCCAGCTAGGGAGGCCTGGACAATAGGTTTCCTGCTTGGGGAGGTGCTAGCACCTCCCCAGACAGACTTTAGTGTATTGGGGCAGGGAGGGCTGAAAGGAATGAGACATGCCTGGGGCACACAAGTTGTCCCATGCATAGTCCAGTTCAAACCGGTGCTGGGGCAATCCAGCCCCAGCTCTGGCGCGAAACTGGACAAAGGAAAGGGGGTGTAACCACTCCCCTTCCTGGTCCCACCCATAGGAGGGACCTTGCAGGTAGCACAGCCCACTAGCCCAGTATATCAGTAGGTAGCTGAGCCCTGCAAAATTAGATTAGCCTGAATCTGCAACTTGAACAGAAACTCTGGACCTTCGACATTCGACCTCAGGAAGAAGACTGAAGAATCTCCCTTGTGGCCAAGGAGTGACCACCCTGGGCAACCAGGCACCATCCAGCGACCGCTGCTTGCTTTGCGACTGATCCTACGAGGGACGACTGCAGAGACTGACCAGCGCTGAGACTTCCAGACACCTCTGAACCAGATCCACCTCTACAGCAAAGCTGAGACCCGTGGAGGCGACGAGGGACGTGGGACCGGCGACTTGGGAAAAGTGGCTAGTAACTGACTAGCGTGACTTCTGAGGCTTCCTCGAGGCTGTGCTTGGGGAATTGAGAAGCCCCCATCCCGAGCACCATCTGCAAAGAAGATCAGCTCCCCACACTTCACGTGTTCTGCGTGGGGCCCTTCTGCACCTGAGTTGCTCGACGTGTTGTCCGGAGGCTGGCCCGTTGGCTAGTGACCTCTGCGACGACGAACCTTTGATTTCACCTTGCTGGTCCGGCTCCTCCAGACTGGCACTCGCTCCTCTGTGAAAGAGAAGCACCCCAGACCTTCCTGGTCTGCACCAGAAGCAAGTCCTCCATTCTGCGTGGGTTCCGCTTGCCAAGGCTTGTTGGGTCCTAACTCGACATCGACGCCGCAGACAGCAAGAGCCTTCGTGGGACAGCTCGCCTCCTGGTTCTGGTCATCCTCGACGCCTCCTGGTACCCATGGCTGCTGCGACAAGCTTCACCTCTTCACCTGCATCTGCACGACATCGCCTGGTTCCTTCCTGGTTCCTTCCCGGCTCCTGGCTGGTGACCTAGACTCTGTCCCTTCTGATTGCAGGTATCCTTCCTTCTTGATTCCATCCTTGGGATCCACCGGACACTCTTCACTGACTGCCTGTCAGCAACTTTCCTTCAGGCATCCATAGGAGTCAACGACGAAACCCGACGCAAGTTCACACCTATGCACCCGCCGCCCATGGGCTAGGTAACTTGAGTACTCCGGTGCTCACAAGGGTATTGACTATCCTAGAGTCTAGTTTCCAAGTCTCGAACTCCTAGCTAGTCCAGAAGTGTCCTAAAACTGTTAATTTCTAATAACTACTATTTCTATCGACTTTTATGCATTACGCATGAGTGCTTCCACTCTGCACCTGAATCCCGTGGGCCTCCCACTTCCTAACCTTTGGTAGTATTGTGTAGCCCCAGCGATTCCCTAGGCCTAGGCCTATCCTGTGTTCGTGACAGTAGTTCTTATACCACTTACTTAGTATATGGTTTGCGTGGCCCCTAGGGCCTAACTGTATTACTTACCTGTGTGACTTAATGTATGCTTAAATAAGACTGTGTTGTACTTACCTCGAATCTCATAAAGAGTGCTGAGGGTTTGACTAGAATAAATACATTCTATTTTTATATATATATATTGTGGTGTCCTTTCATTTGGTATTCAAGGGATTACATATGGTATAACAGCTGGCTTCACATGCCATACAGAGTTTAGCCTAAGACTGCTCTTGTCCATGCTACCACTAGTATAGCTGGTCTATAAGGCTGACTTTACAACCAATCACCATAAGGGTTGTTTGGACTGATACAAGGTGTACACTAGAATTAGTGACATCATATATCAGGCCAACTTCTCACAGCCACCTCAATCCAGTACTTTCTTGAATCTTAGCTAATTTGAGCTTTAATATCCCATTATACTTCTCGACCAACCCAGTAGACTGGGGGTGTCGAGCCGCATGGCATTTCTGTTTAATCTGTAGTCCATTACATATATGTGTAATGAGTTCTGCATTAAAATGACTTCCGTTATCACTCCAGATCACTCGAGGCAATCCGTAGCGAGGGAAATACTCCTTTACCAACGCTTTTGCCGTTGCCAAAGCAGTACTTTCTTTCATCGGGTAGGCCTCCACACATTTACTGAAAGCGCATACCACGACCAGGACATACTTCAAATTGTTGACGCGCTCCAGTTGGATATAATCCATTTGAAGCACCTCAAAAGGCAAAGATGGTGGTGCAAAGTTGCCACTCAGAACAGGTTCCCTGCCCCCTGGGTTATGTCGTACGCAAACCATGCAATATTGTACCAAATGAGCAGCGGTCCTAGAAATATTGGGGTTGTACCATACAGGATCTAACAATGCACAAATACCCTTCACCCCGATATGAGCTGAACCATGTGCCATTGTCACCACCGCATTCACTAATGCATTAGGCAACAGCCACCGCTGCCATTCTGTCAGATCAGTCCAACAACCATCTGCATCTAATCTCCCAATTCGTTCTTTCTAGTGAGCCAGTTCAATAGGGGTAGCTTCTTTCTGTATTTCCCGGACACTCTCCATGGTATTATCAAACATCTCTGTCTCAGCCACCCACCTAGCAGACCTAGTCACAAACATTGAGGTCAATTTGGATTTTGCAGTTTCCTTAGCTACTTGATCGGCAAAAGCATTACCCTCCCCTACTGCGTCAACCACTGCCTTGTGTGCACTACATTTGACTACAGCCACTATTTCTGGTAACGTCAATTCTGTCAGTAATCGCAAAATCAAAGGGCCATGCTGTATTCGCTGGCCATGAGAGGTAAGAAAACCTCTTTCTGCCCAAAGTCGGCCAAAGCTATGAGCCACGCCGAAGGCCTACTGGCTGTCGGTGTAAATATTCACTTTCAGTCCTTCACTTAACTCACAGGCCCGAAACAATGCCACTAATTCAGCCGCCTGTGCTGACTGATAGGGTACTCGAGAAGCCTCAACTATAGTGTGAAGAGTATTTATCGCATATGCAGCAGTTGTCGTGCCATCTGGTAACTTAAAACAAGAGCCATCGACGTACAACTCCCCTTGAGGGTCAGATAGAGGAGTGTCAGTCAGGTCTACTCGTCCCTTCGTTTCTTCTTCAGTCCGAAATATACAATCATGAACATCATTGTTCTTTTTATTCGAAGGGAGGGGTAGTAACGTGGCAAGGTTCAGAGTGGCACATCGTTTAATCGTAATGTGTGGAGCAAACAAAGTCAATTCGTATCCGGTAAGAAGCGCACTTGTAAGGTGCTGAGTCTTTGTTCTGTTCAATAATGTATCCACAACGTGCGGTACCATCACTGTGAGGTCAGTGTTCAAAAGGAGCCCTTCGGACTGTCGAATAGCCACCGCAATCGCAGCAGTAGCTCTTAAACAGCTAGGGAGTGCTCTGGCGCCGTTATCCAATACCGCCGATAAATAGGCACAAGGTCTCTGCTCACCACCAAATCCTTGTGTTAACACTGAAAGCGAGCAACCGTGAACCTCATGTACATAAAGCACAAAAGGTTTGCGGTAGTCAGGAGTACCAAGAACAGGTGCAGAACAAAGCGCAGATTTCAAAGAGTCAAAAGCATCTTGACAAGCATCAGTCCAGGGTAAAGGTTCATTCACATCTTTAGTGGTTAAATACAGCAGAAGTTTAGTAAGAAGAGAAAAATTAGGAATCCATTGGCGACAGTAAGAAGTTATGCCGAGAAATGCACGAACATCACGCTGAGTACGAGGTACAGACATATTAAAAATGGTAGTCACACGCTCAGGGGTTAGTCTCCTTCCCTCCTTCGAAAGTAAATGATCGAGATAGGTCACCTCCTGTCGACAATATTGAAATTTAGAAAGGGATACTTTATTGCCATTAGCAGCAAAATGAGACAATAATTTTACAGTGGCCGTCTTACAACCTTCCTCGGTATCAGAGGACACCAACAAATCATCTACGTATTGCAAAAGCACATTACCAGGAGGTGAAACCAAATAAATCCAACAATGTTTTTAAAGCTTGACTATAAATACTAGGGCTCTCTGTGTACCCCTGGGGAGCACGACAAAACCAGAAACTGCGACCAGATAATGAGGAACCAAAAATATGGCGGCTTTCAGGATGAATCGGAATGCTAAAGAAAGCATTTTTTAGATCAAGCACAGAGAAATATTTAGCAGTAGGAGGAATCATAGTGAGAATAGTAGTGAGGTCTGAAACCACGGGGTATTGGGGCACCACTATTTTATTAATTTCGCGCAAATCAATCACAAAACGCTAGGTATCAACATAGTCTGGATCGCTTCCAACGGGGGCCTTTTTTAAGATAGGCAAAATGGGGCTGTTACACACATTAGCAGCTGTCTCTTCTACCACGCCCCTTTTTACCAAATCTTATATGATAGAGAGCAAAGCCTTCTCGCCAGATGGAGACATTTTGTACTGAGGTATACGAGGAAGCCGAGCATTTTGCTTCAAAGTAATAGAAACGGGCGGAATCTTTAATAATCCTACATCTGTGTCACCAGTGGCCCACAATGTCGCTGGAATAGCAGCAAACCCTGCTTCCCAAGGGAATTAATAGTCAAGTAAATACCATCAGGTGAACAATGAATCTTAGCATGTAATTTCTTCAAAAAATCCAAGCCCAACAAATTTTCACCGCAATGGGAAGTCAAAAGGAATATGGAGTCTATTGTAACAGGACCAATGGTAAAAGGAATAGGTTTGGAGATGGGGCTCACCACCGGAATTCCCGAGAATGCTACCGAAACATTATTGTGCCCGGACAGAGCAGCCCCTGGGACCAGGGAACGAGAAATAGAACTATTCATTGCACCCGTATCAACTAAAAAATCTTTTCAGATGTCCCCATCAAACGCGCCTCTACATAAGGTCCTTGTTGATCAACGGGTACTGACACCTGGCCCTTACTCTGTCCATGGCTATCCTATGCATAAGCATACCCTTCGGACGCATCCATCGCACACTCCTCATTATAATACTGCCTACCTCTTGGATTATCGAAATAATTCTTCTCTTGTCCAACTTGCGTCGCCTCTTCTCGTCGCATATCACTGCGATCCACACTTCCCCGACCTCTTCCTCTACCTCTTATAGCCCCATTTTGAGCCATCAACAATGGACACTGAGACCGCCAATGCCCTTCCTCCTTACAATAAGCACACTGATTTATTCCCAAAACAGCAGCTGGCCCTCTGCCTCGTCCATTTCCTGTCCCCCTCGGGACGAACCCTCCACCGTCTCTCTCTCTGCCTCGTCCTTGAACAACTTGCTGCATCAACACCCGTGTTTTAAGATCCCTCGCTTTCTTTTTACGTCTTATCCTTACTCTCATTTTCTCTGTGTTCGTAATATTGGGCCATACTCAATATTACCGAGGGCGTGGAAGTAGTCCAGGTACTTTCAGCGGCTTGTAACCGTGCAAAGACTTCTGGTAACAAATTGGTCACAAAACGGTTAACAAATAATCGCATACCGCCTTCCAATGATAAATCCTGTCCACTAAAATCAATGAATACGCCCTCAAATCTCGTGAAGAAATCGGAAACACTTTCATCTTTCTTCTGTTTACATGCAGTCAATTTGTCCCAATCTACCTTACGAGGCGGAATTAAGGAATGCATGTAAGTGATAATACGGCCAGGTAATGCCAATAATTCAGGGTTCGGCTTATTTCCAGGCTTACGATACTTGTCCCAATCTTTTATCTGCTCCCATGTTCTGCCTAATCTGGAGCATGGTCCTGATCGTGCACCTGACGCCAAACGTCAACGGGAACTAACAATGCAAAAAATAGCTCTATGTCAGCTAAGGTCATGACGCCCGAAGAGGCCGCTTCTGTGAGTTCTTTATAATAAGCCGTGGGATTCTTACGGGAGTCAGGTAATTGGGATTTTAATGAGAGGACTTCACTCCTCTTCCAGGGGGTATAAACCCACTGCTCCTGCACTCGAGCCTCTACATGAGGTCTAGTCACCACGCCACGGTCATCCTTTAGTTCCGGTATTTCAGGATGAAAGATAAGATGAACTTCTCGCATAGGATGCTGAGTATCCCACGAGGGACACTTTTGATACATCCGTTCCCGATAATTTAATAAAACTTCCACATTTCTATTCAATTTGTCTGGACTAAGTTCAGACTTATGAGCCCTGTCCCGGAAGTCATACATTACTTGGGGGGCCACCCCTCCTGGAAAACACTGTTCCCAGAGAGTAATAATACGTGCAGCTATGTGTTTCAAGGCATGTTGCTGCATAACAGGCTCATAGTCTCGAAGCGTGCTCCATATATCAGTTATAGTGTAAATAGGCTGTCGCATCCACTGTTTCTCAGTCGGTCCTACAGCAGAACGAGTAAACAACCTTTGTGTGTCGAAATCCCCCGGAGCACGAAATGGAGTCGAAACAGCTGGAGATGGGGTCGTGCTCGCAGAAAGGGAAGCCCACACAGGGGTGGGGGAAGACAAAACAGCTGTGGACACAACGGAAGATGGCGGGGTAACAGGTCATAAAGTAGCCGTCTCAGACACTGAGGGAGACAAAACAGAGGACGTTCCCGGAGAGGCAAGGGATGAGGGAACAACAGGGGCGGAAGCTGAAGGGGCCTGTACTAAAGTCGGGGGAACAACGGGATATATACGCTGCGGAGCATAAGATGGAGGTGGACGAGTGTCCAATAAATCCTCTATCTCATCTTCCGCTTCTGTCCTAGCCACATAGGTCTTATCCACTTGCAATCTAAATTGTCTATCTGCACAATCAATCCCTTGTTCAGTTAGTGCTTTATCATAAGCTATAGCTTTCTGCATAATCGTCTGATTTCCTTTCATCCTACATACTTTCTCCTCCCGCTTACGTCTACGCTTTGCTTCTTTCTGCCACAGGTTTAAGGAGTCAAACATTGCCTGTCGACTACGTTTAGAAAATAATCTATCCTGCAGATAATTTACTTTTTTCTCATCAAAAGACCCGGTTAAGGGCCATTGTAATTCTACATTAGCTTTCGTATATTTATGCCATAATGTATTAAACAAAAGAGGTGTAATAACCCAACATAACTTGGGCTGCCCTCAGGCGGGGCAGGTTGACTTTCGGCCAAACGCGTATCATTAGGGCGACAACAACATCCAAAACAATTCAATTTACTAAAACACGGCATGGTTATTGTCGTCACGCGTTCCTCATTCGATCATAAAAATAAACTACCACACATGGCCATGTTCAAAACATTCGCAAAACATACAACCTCACGCTCATTCGAACATACACAGAACAATAATACATATATACATACAAAAATATTCAAAAAATTGACGTCTTTTCAAACAAAGAACAGAGTCCGTCGACTCCTGTCCATGGAGAATCAAGCAAATTCAGCTTCCAAGACCGACAGATACCAAAATCAAGCAGTCCTAAGACTACCAAGAGACCGTCAGACAGGTATAACCACAGACCGACCTACAGACCATCCCGCAGCCTTCCTGGTTCACTCTTGGGACTATTCTGACTAAGCCCGCTTCCTTAGCGCCGCTTCAGATGTGTTCCCAAGGCTACCCAGTTACAGCCACAGGCATTTCCGAGAGCAGTCAGGCCGGGCGCGCACCGCACGTGCTACACCGGGCGTCCGATCGGCGTCTCCATTATTCACAAAAAGGTCCATGGAGCATCTACACGTGCAGCCACAATGCTGCCCCATCAGACCCCCAAGATTCTCCGTGGTACACTGACCACCAAATACTTACACAGTTAACTGCTTCAAAAGCACTGCTCGACAGTGCATACCAAGAACAGCAAAACAATTCCACTCACCTGGTGCACACAGGTACGATTGCGCGTTCTCCACTGCCAACCACTGAAGACCAACACGGTCAGTTCCTGGGTTACGCCCGTAGGACTCCGGTGAAGGGTCACTAGCAGCTGAGGACACCCTGATCGTGAGAGCAGAGTAAGTTCATGCCAAAAATGGCTAAATTTCAAAAGGATCCTTTTTCCGTCTACCCACTCGAATTACCCCTTGTCCTTACCACCGTTTACGGGGAGGACGACCCAGTCACGGAGTCCCACCAGAGTCGCCAACTGAAGTACCATAGAATCAAACTAAATGGCTATACCTACCAATAGTCCCAATACCATTACCAAATAATCAGTCAGTTGGCAGTGAAGAAGGTTCAATCATTTATTAAACAAGAATACTCTATAGAGGAGCCTCTCCGAACCTCACCCATCAGGTGCGCCGAGAAGACTGTTGGCTCCTAGTCAAACATGAGAATATATACTTTTGGTTCAACACATATAATCACTGTAAAAGGAAAAATACCAGTTGGCCCTCGAGCTCCAGGAAAGGACCATATATGGCACACATCAGACCAGTACAAAGGCTTGACTATCTATTACTGATGAGGTCAGAAGGGGTGACTCCCTTTCGTCTTGGTGCCTGGGAGTGTAGGCATGGCGCCTCCAGGAATGCGCTTATCGCCCCCCAAAGCCAGATGCGACCTTGAGTCTTAGAACAGTCGATTAAACAGCCTACCTTCAGCTGCTACCAGTAACTCAGAAGAACTGAGGCCTGACAACTTCACGTGATCAGCACGTGATCACGTCCCCTGCTTGAGCACATGAGGAGAAGATGGCGTCTGTGTGCTTCTCGGCCTACTCTTACAGTAATAGATATACAGGGAGGAATTAAACAAATTAAACGAGTGTCCTCCAAGCGAAACATATAGTGAGTGTACGTATAGATGCATCATGCTAACATAATATAGATCCGATACTCCTTATATACGGGAAATCTACTTTTTGTCCCTCATAGTGTGCACATGACAACTGTCTTGTCTCTTAGTGGCTTATTTATGGGATTTGGGCATAGGGCAGTGCAATAAGACACCTTGCTGTGCTGCCCTATGCCTAAGTGAAAGGGCAGGAATGCATAATTTTTTTGCAATATAGTGCATTCCTGTCCGTTCACCCTGCGCTGGTGCAGCCTAGTGCCAACACAGGCATCCTTGCACCATGGTGCTAGGGTGCCTCCTTTGCATGCAGGATTGTTTTTGTTCAGAAAGGGGCACCTTTCTGCACAAAAACAATGCTAATAGGTGTTTTCCTCTTTCTATGTGTGCTGCAGAATGCATCACACAAAGAAAGAGGAAACAATGAGGAGAAATGAACATATTTCTCCTCGTTTCGCGTCATCTTGTGAAGCGTACAGATTTGGCACTTCCCCAGGTTTACATGACTTTATTAATCTGGGGCAGCGTTAAATTCCATCGGTGTGGCATGGGAAAACCCACCTTCGGGGCACAGAGTAAGATGGCGCAATCGGAATGAGAGCTATTCATCCGAAGTATGTATGGCAGGGTGTTAAGAGTGCATCACATCACACACACATTATATAGAGTCAATGTATAGGAAATGTTTCTTAAGACATTGAGGGCTACAAGGTGTAGGAGTCAGATGTCATCGGTTATGCCTGGCATCATTGGCGTGGGTTTCCCCAGTATTTTTAGCCTTTGCCTCCTGTGTTTTTATTGTGTGTTGGACTTCGTTTTGCTGGTCTAGATGCTTTGGTCACTTTGCCACTGTTGTTCAGTGCCAAAGTGCAAGTGCTCCCTTTGTAAATTGTTGTTATGCATTAGTGATTCCATAACTGGCAGATTTACTAGTCAGTCTCTTGTACAGTGCACTATGTATGGCCAGGGCCTGTAAATCAAATTCTGCTAGTGGGCCTGCTATTTTAAGGCTATAGGTCCCCATAAGATAGAATGGGGAGTATGCTCATAACATCTTATGAGTATTACTGCCCATGGGAACAAGATAGGGAGATAAAGTTTGAAATGCCTGAACTCAGAATGTTAAGATACATCCTTTAGTGAGGGTGATTTTTGCATTCTGGGTTTCAAAATACCACTTTTAGAAAGTAGGTATTTTGTTGCCTAACCATCCAGTGTGCCTCCGCCAGTGCTGCCCCAGCCCCACCCCTCTATCCGCGCCCGTTCTCCCGCCTCCCAGCTGAGCCTTCCTCCCCTCCGCTATATAATACAGACCGCTGCGGGGGAGCGCTCATAAGACCTTGACTCCGGTCATAGTCCTGCACTCTCCCCGCAGCTCCTGCTCTCCGTTGCTGCCTGCAGAGCCCCCGGCCCTGGGTGTTCGAGGCTGTTGTCTCCAAGATTTTCTTTTCCTGAATTTGTGCAAAGTTTTATCACTTGCTACTTGCCCTGTGCCCGCTAATTTACAGCTTCTGTTTTCTTTTGTGCCCGTTAAATTCCAGCTTCTGTTTTCCTTTTGTGCCCGCTAATTTCCAGCTTCTGTTTTCCTTTTTGGGCCTGCTAAACTTCCAGCTTCTGTTTTCATTTTGTTCATTCCATGTCAGTTTTACGGATTCCCGCCCCATCTGTGCCTGCCCCCTCATGCATCCCCCGTTCCTGCCACTGCTGCCCCGGCACCACCCCTCTACCCGCGCCTGTTCTCCCGCCTCCCAGATGAGCTCCCCTCCCCTATAAAATGCAGACCGCTGTGCGGTCGCGCCACTGGCGAGCCGAAGGCACGCCTAAGGCAAGCCCGTCTGCGCTCGTCTGTGCCTGGACCGTGCCCAGTGCAAGAACCCCTGGCCCTCGCAAGAGCCACGACACCCGGCAATGCTACGACGCCGGCTTCCTCCACAAACTCAACACCGGCCGATCATCAAACTGCCTCCAGGCCAGCCCGACACTCACCCACGGACCCTTCACCTGCCGTGACTGCAGCCAGCGAACACCCGAACGCCCACTCTACCCGTCAGAGCAGAGCGCAACCACCTCAGATGCATACTACTCAACACCCGCTCCATCCACAAGCATGCCATCGAACTCTGGGACCTACTCGACTCAGTCTCCCCAGACGTCGCCTTCCTAACAGAGACCTGGATGAACACCTCCTCGGCACCCAACATCGCCATAGCCATCCCAGATGAATACAAGCTCACCAGAAGGGACCGCACCAACAAACCAGGAGGAGGAATCGCCATCGTCTACAGAAATACCCTCAGAGTCTCGACCTGCATGACAGACACCTCCAGCACCACCGAACACCTGCACTTCCAGATCCACACCGACCCCAACACCACTCTCAGAGAAACACTCGTCTACAGACCCCCGGTCCCTGGCCACGGCTCATCAACATCATCTCCTACATCGTCAACACGCACGCTCTTGCCTCTGCAGACTACATCTTCCTCGGTGACCTGAATTTCCACCTCGAGAACGCCGACGACAGCAACTCCGCCGCTCTGCTCGATAACCTCGCCAACCTCGGAGTCAAACAGCTCATCACGACCCCTATCCACAACGCCGGTCACACGCTCGACCCCATCCTCTTAGCCAGCAACCGTGTCAGCTTCAGCCACACCACCGAACTCCACTGGACCGACCACTGCTGTGTCCACTTCACCTTCAAGAAACCTGCCATGCACCGCCACCTGCTACGGATCCCCTACCGCAGCTGGAACAAGGTCATGAAGACCAGCTGATCAGCACCCTCGCTCGAGACCCACCGTCAAACACCACCGACACAGCTGCCAGCAACCTCAGGCAATAGATCGACGACTGCGCCAACACTCTCGCCCCGATCAAAAAACCCTCAAACAGACGCACCAACAGAAAGGCCAGCTGGTTCACCACCGACCTCCAGGGAACCAAGAGGACTTGCCGAAGACTCGAGAAAAAGTGGCACCATGAAAAGACACTGGAAAACCACACTGCTCTAAAGAACGCCATCCGCAAACACCACCAACTCATCCGAGCCACCAAAAGTTCCTCCTTCAAGGAACGCATTGACAACAAAGCACACAACAGCAAAGGGCTCTTCAACATCATGAAGGGGCTCTCCAACCCCAGCTCCAACTCCAATGACATCCCGCCGTCGCAAGACCTATGTGACTCCCTAGCCACCTTCTTTCACCGCAAGATCACAGACATCCGTGACAGCTTCAACACCCAGACTTTCCCTAGAGCCGCCAACACTGCAGAACTACTGCCCCCCAGCCTCACCATCCACCTGCTCTCCTGGACCCTACCTCAACGACGACTGTACTATCAAAACCATGAACACCATCCACTCCGGCTCACCAACAAACCCCTGCCCTCACCCCATCTTCAACAAAGCAAACCGCATCATCGCTCACCAACTTCGAAAGATCATCAACAGCTACTTGAAGACCGCCACCTTCCCGGAAAGCTGGAAGCACGCCGAAATCAAAGCCCTACTCAAAAAAAACACAGCGGACCCAAAGGACCTCAAAAACTTCCGGTCCATCTCCCTTCTTCCGTTCCCGGAGAAAGTCATCGAAAAGATCGTCAACAGGCAACTGACCCACTTCCTCGAGGAGAACAACATCCTGGACCCGTCCCAATCTGGATTCCACAGCAATCACAGCACCGAAACCGCCCTCATCGCTGCCACAGACGACATCAGGACCCTACTCGACAGCGGCGAAACCGCGGCCCTCATCCTCCTGGACATCTTGGCCGCATTCAACACCGTCTGCCATCACATCCTACGCACACGCCTACACAAAGCAGGAATACGTGACAAAGCCCTGGACTGGATCCCCTCCTTCCTCACCGACAGAACCCAGAGGGTCTGCCTCCCACCTTTCCATTCCAAAGCCACCAAGATCATCTGCGGCGTGCCCCAAGGATCATCCCGCAGCCCTACCCTCTTCAACATCTACATGGCACCGCTCGCTAACATCGTCCGCTCACACAACCTCACCATTGTCTCCTACGCCGACGACACAAAACTGATCCTCTCACTCACCAAAAACCCTGCCACTGCCAAATCCAACCTCGGTGAAGGAATGAAGGCCATCACCAGCTGGATGCAGACCAGCCGTCTAAAACTTAACTCAAACAAGAGAGAAGTCCTCATCCTTGGATCCACCCCCTCAGCCTGGGATGACTCCTGGTGGCCAGCCACCCTGGGAGCCACACCCACCCACCATGTTCGCAACCTGGGGGTCATACTGGACTCATCGCTCTCAATGACCCAGCAAGTCAACGCCGTCCCCTCCTCCTGCTTCAACATCCTTTGCATGCTCCGCAAGATCTACAGATGGATCCCCACCAAAACCAGAAGGACGGTCACACAGGCCCTCGTCAGCAGCTGGCTGGACTACGGCAACGCCCTCTACGCAGGAACCACAGCCAAACTCCAGAAGAGACTCCAATGTATACAGAACACCTCCGCATGCCTCATCCTCGACATACCCCGCCACACCCACATCACTGCCCACCTGAAGGACCTGCACTGGCTCCCAGTCAAGAAGAGGATCACCTTCAAGCTCCTCACCCACGCCTACAAAGCACTACACAAGACCGGACCAGCATACCTCAACAAGCGTCTCACCTTCTACACCCCAAACCGCCAGCTGCACTCAGCCAACCTCGCCCTCGCCGCCCTCCCACGCATCCACAGGAACTCCACCGGTGGCAGATCTTTCTCCTACCTCGCAGCCAAGACTTGGAACACCCTCCCCACACAGTTGCGACAGACCCAGGACCTGCTGACCTTCAGGAGACTTCTCAAGATCTGGCTGTTCGAGCAGTAGCTGCACCCCCACCCCCACTCAGCGCCTTGAGACCCTCACGGGTGATTAGTGTGGTCTACAAATAGGTGATTGATTGATTGATTTCTTTCTTTAACATCTGAATGGGCATGTTCTGTCAAGGACAATGCTGTCTCCACCTCCTGCCAGGAAACTGCACCAGTGAGGACAGGACAGATTTTGGCTGGCACAGACACTTTCTGCCTCCAGAGAAAAAATGATTTTGTGTTATAAAAAGTGGGGCCCAGATCCCAGAAGTTTAGGTCATTCTGGGAATCAAGAGAAACCTTTGCCAAGGAGAAGAGCTGGAGAAACTGAGGAGAAGTACTGCCCCTTTGCTGTGTGTTGTCTGGGGTTGGCCTGCAGTGGCTGTTTCTGCCAAGGAAAGGAGAAAGGACTTAACTGTGTGCTGTGTCCCCTGCTTGAAGAAGATCTCCAAGGGCTTGAAAGAAGCGCTTGACTCCTGTTCTGAAGTCTCAGGGACACAAAGACGTCACCACCAGCTCCCATGAACTTCCTTGCTGGGAGTTCTGATCTGGTAAGAGGTGCCTGCTGTTGTTTTGGACCTCTGGAGGCTGTTTGCCGCTGGGAGCGGGAAAAGTAACGCAACTTTGAGAAGCGCGACACATCCACATCTGCTTTCAATGCATCGTGAAGAAACTGTCACAGTGCCTACCGCGGTTCTAGAAATCAGCGCACGCTGAGATCTTCGCACTGATCCCGATGCAGGCCCTGCTCTGCGGCTGCAAGCACCAACGCAGTGTGGAACCGCAGCTGGAGAGAGCCACGCAGTGTCGCCGCCGCTGCATTGAGAACCAACGAATCCCCGATCCTCACGCATCGCAGCTGGGCACCACGCCCTCAAGAACACCGGAGTCGAAGTAATAAACCGACGCATCACCTCCCCGCACAGTAAGAAACGGATGCATCACCTCCCCTCCCCTGCGTGGCAGTAAGGCACCAACGCACCACCTCCCCTGAAGTAAGGAACCGGCGCATCACCATCCCTGGGCGCAAGGAACCGACACGCCACCTTCCCTGCAACAGTTTTTGTTTGCGTGTGTGACACATCCAAGGTACTTTGTGTGAAAAGTGTTGCATCTGCAAATTGCTTTGAACAGAACTATTTTTATCATTTAAGTCATATCTTTATTACTGTATTGTGGATTTTTGTCGTTTTGGTCTTGTTTGGTTTAGATAAAGATTACTTATTTTTTAGGTCTCGCTGAGACAGCGCAAGCTGTCTCTTTGAGACATTTTGTAAGTGGGTTTTCAAAAGTGCTACCCACATGGTTTTGCTGGCCTAGAGCTTGCGTGCACGATGGCATGCACGTGCACAGCTGCTCCTCTGCTCCTTGCATTCCCCCCTCCCTTCTCACCCAGCCCTTTGATGCTCTGCTCGCATCTCCCTCCTCCCTTCTCCTCCTCTTTTTTCGTCACTTGTATTCAGGCTCCTCGTATCCCCCCCTCCCTTCTCGCCCAGCCCTTCTTGTTTTTACTGCACTTCGACCTCTGCGTAAACATCACAAATCATTTAACGCGGTATGTCAAAACAAACAGCTCCTTGTTTTTCCTACCAGCCCGTTTATGCATGACATCCTACACTTGCTTTCTTTATCACCCACTCTATTCTCTCCATCTGTCCCCAAGCCCTCACTCATACATACAGTTCTCTAATCCACCACTTCCTCTCACTCAACTGATTCTCTCCCTCTGTTCCTTTCTTTAACTTTTCGCTCGCTAGATACTTTTCTCTTTCCTGCTGACTTCTGCTTTTTCTCCTGTCATTTTCTCCTCTCCTACCTGATCCCCTTTATCTCGTTTTTCTCTATTCACAGCTAACGCCTTACTAGCCTCAGCCACTCTTTTCTTAAATTATTAATTCATCTCCTTGTTTTTCATTCTCTTTCTCTGCCTTCGGATTTTTCCATTTGACTTCACTTTCTTCTACGCTATTAAGAGAGACCTCTTTTTCTGTTACCCCCTCACAAAGCATCAACAGGTGTTCTGTGCTAGGACACCACATAGTTACTTTGTGCCCTGGCTGGGAGGATCAGGGCAAGACTCAACGTGTGCTGCTGCTGCACCCGTCACCTTTCTGTGCTCTGTGACATCACCCAGTGACAGGCGCTTTACAAAGCTCCTAAATATACATCTATGCACAGCAGATTGCACGGGAACTGGACTCCGAGATGCCAGTGCTCAGCTTCATGGAGAAGCACCCTAGAATTAGAACTTCCCTCCCAATGAGTCTTGACTTGCTTCCCCCTGGACTTGTCTTAACCAATGTTCCTTAATGCTCATGCGCATAGCATCCAGTGTATGGTGAAAGTAACCTAACAAGGCAGCGTGCAGAACACACAGAAGATATTTATGGGATTGTTTAGAACAGTAACAAGACATAATCACATGTGCAAGAGGGTCACAGTGTTCCAGGGCCGCGGTTGCTCCCTGATGATTCACTTTATACATGAAGCAGAGATGCACAGGGAGTCGAGAAGTTGATCATGCAGGGTGGGAGAACAGGTCTTGGCTTGCAGCCACATTCTTTTACAGCCACTTGTTACAGGGTTTTATGGTTCTGCACAAGATGTTGCTATTTCCTTGAAAAGTGTGACTTTGAGGCTGGGTCGCTAGATACCGTGGGCGCTGATCCCCAATAATCATATGAACCCCAATATTTTTAAATCACCTTATATTTTAGGTAAGTGGTTCCGCTCCACTGTTCCATTGATTTAGCAGCTGGAAACACCACATTTCCTCAAGTTCATCAAATTAGCAAAGTATTAATCATCATAGTCAATTAATAACTGGGACCACTAGATAACTGAGTCTTAGATCAGGAGAATAAGTTTAACGATTTATTTGAGGAAATCGCAATAAAGTAATTACAGGAGAATGCATTAAATGTCATGAAGACTCTGGGTTTTTTGCTATTCTGATTTAGATTTCTGCATTCTGTACCTATTTAGGCATTTAGAAATTAAATATTTGATGCTTATAGAGTCCTAGAAGCATTTTTAAAGTAAGGAAACAAGTCTCAGTCATATCCGGCATAGCCTCTGGAAGAAAATGAAGTTGTCCCTGATCCCCCAAAAACAGTAGATTTTATACATAATTCATGCATATCAATTAACTAAACTACAAACTCATCATTGTATAATCATGGTTAGTTCATTCTGGACAATTCAAAAGAAATATCGTCATTGGTTTTAAAATACTTAATATTATCCCATTTCTTAAGGTAAGGAAAACATCCATTGGCTTCCACTACAACTAGAGTTCGGAGATGCAGAATACAGTATGAAACATTCTAAACAAAGCCCATTAGATAATGTTCTCCTGCAAGCCTACATCAGAACTTCCAGCAGATGTCCTTCAAAATGATACATTAGGAACATGGTAGAAGCTTCATTCACAACACACGCTTTCTTACAATGTTTGTCATTGACACCACATCCTGAAGACCGCAGAATCTGTGAGAAGAGAAGACCTGCAGCGGGTCACTGATTGAGAGAGGGACTAAGCAGGAGCAAGATAAACAAGACACCAAAAAATGCATCCATTTTAATAAAATGGTGTCTCACTTGAACATGTGACATAATTATATTACTCTTTGAGCTCTCTTCTGAACCGTATATTTTTATCGTTTTAAGTGCAACATCATTAGTTTATCGGTTATGACTATATGCAGGCTAACCATTATTACAATCACACAATTATTTGTCACCCAAAATTGCACATGTGGAAAAGCTTTAACTATAGAATCCTACGGCTGCTGCATTTTTCATCTCATTATGGATTTACAGGACTTGGCACACAATCCATCTGCCACGTAATTTGTAGATTTCAATAAAACAATGTGTTGCTACCTTAAGCAGATGAAAAGTTTCTAAAAAAGGAACAATGGCCGACACGTCCCCGCATTTAACTGGTCCCTTTGAGTTGCTGAATGCTGTATACAGATGTTAAACTCCTGGTACTGGGGTGAAGCTTTTGTCTTGACAGTATATGTTTTTGAATAACAAAATAGCGAAGTAATACTGCCATCTAATCTGCCACATTAAGCCACGTAATTGGCTGTTTCTTGCCGCATAATATAGTCAGCTGTGCCAGAAAATTGTTCCTCCATTGTTGCATAATTCCAGAGTCTATACTTTCAGCTCACTAGCTTCCCACTTTTTGCTGTCATGAATGACCTTCATTTGTCAGTCCCTGCCGTGCGGACAATCTCCAAACAGAAGGCGAGCTCTGTTGTGCACTAGCTCTCTCACCAATGCTATGGCTACACCTTCAACTCTTGCTGATGAACCCATTTATTTCTTCTTTGTTCCTCTGCAGCCACTTGATGCATTTCTGGTGCACTGCAAGTGAAATGCGCCGGTGTGTCAATGAATGCATGGCTGTGGCAGGACAGCTCTTTTTTGACCAGTGGGTTGTGGATCAGTTTCTCCTCCCGAACTTAAATACTTGTATTTAATTGTTTCACTTACTGGCTTTGTGGAGTACTTTGTTCGTTGTTCTCATAAAACGTTAAGCTGCGTGCTTAGCAGTTGTGCCTGTGTGTGTGCCACCTTAATTCCACTTTTATTGCTCCCAGATCTCACAGATTGTGAATTTCTTTGTGATTTCCACAAGAATGTCTGAAAACCATTTTGACAACCCCATTGCCTATATTTACTAGTCAACACCATTCTATTTTTAATTCATAAACCCTCTCTTCTTTCTTTACAGTCCTGTACATAACCCCTCTTCTTTTGTGTTTGAAAGCATCATAAGTAAGGTTCCACCGAACTTTACTGCTGATACAATCCTGCTGTCTTTGAAATTCCTACCCAACCCCTGCTCCTGTACTATTTGATCGATACCCGCCTGCTCCTTTTGTATTGTAAGCGCCTACACCCCCTTCTCCTATACAATCTTACACCCTTACTCTCCCTATAGTTTACTGATCTTTTTAACTCACTTCCTTTACCTTCCAGGCAGTGCGAAGTGTCTTCTGAGTTCTTTAGATCAGTACTACCTCTGTCCTATTGTACGATCCAGACGCTTGCCATTTGTGTCGCCAAACAACTATCATTACTAGCGTAGCAGGTTAGGAACCTGCTTCATAGCTGTGTCTGCACAGTTCATACATAAAACTGAGGGGAATGAATCTGCTTCTCATAGAGTGAGGGACTGGAACCCATGTCAGCATGTTTTGCCCTGTTCAGTGATATAGTAGTATCACATTTCTAATGAATGGCCCATATCCGGCCTAATTTGCAACCTGCTTCTCTGCTAAGATTTTTATTTCATCCTACTCCTTCTCCGGCTCCATGTCATCTCCCGTTTTGAGTATTTAAAACTATATGGTAACCCCCATCTTGTGTATGTTACAGCCCCATGTGAACCATCCATTTCTGCATCTCTGAATTCTGTTGCCTTATGTACAGCCCAGTGATACCCTTTACCAGATATAACAAGCATTGGCATAGCCAATAGGTCTCGCCTTTGAGACCGTATAAGTGTTTAGCCATGCAACACTTGATGTTGTTGCACCAAGGATATTGTGCTGCATAACTCAAAACTTATAAGGTCCCAAAGGCGAGACCTATTGGCTATGCCAATGCTTGTCTAAACTGGTGTGGTGTCCATTTGTAGTGTTTTCACTGTATTACTGTATGTGTTCACAAATGCTTTACACACTGCCTCTGAGATAAGCCTGTCTGCTCATGCCAAACTACCAATGGGGTGAGCAGGGGTTATTTTAGAAGTGTATCCCCCTTACCCTGACTAGGAAGAAGGGTCCCTACTTGGACAAAGGTACCTACCTCTGCCAACTAGACACCCTCATTTCTAACATCATCCATACTGCTAGGCAGAGCCACAGGGGTGATTGCCCCGGGCGCAATATTCTTAGGGGTGCAACATTTTAAAAGAAAAAACTTTTTCGGTGGAAGGGACTCGAGTCACGTCAGTGCTGTGCCTGCAACTGCAGGTTATGTTGTCTTCCCTGCCTTTCCCCGCAGAAGGGCTGCACAGAGCTGTGCCCTCATGCATCTCTCATATCCTCGGGCAGGTGGGAGCTGCTCACTCTGTTTCCCGGTGGCATGAGAGCAGCGCCACCCAGTGGCACAACAGTGGAACTTCTCCTGTGGTACCAAGGTGCCATACCAGGAATTCATTTCTGCTTTTTGGCAGGCAGAAGAAGCATTTCTAGACCGAGTTCCGTGCTTTCTGACTGACGTCATGTGTCGGTTTGGGATGGTGGATTGAGTCACCCCGGATTTGGCATCCATTAATTCTTTCATCCATTATTCAGTCTTTCACCATTCATTCTGTCCTTCCACCTGTGTGCCTATCCATATCCAAACATATTCAACCATTTCCAAACCTATCCATCATCTATCCTTCCATCCACCCTTTCACTCATTCCTCCATCATCGATTCATCCTTTCACTCATCCATCCATTCAACCATTTAGCCTCTCACCCATCCAACCATCCTTTCATTTACTCATCAATCCATCCATTCACCCAGTCACTCATCCGTCCATTCTTCCATCCATTCACCATTTCACTCACCTATCCATCCATTCTTTCTTCCAGCTCTTCACCCTCCCTTTCACTCATCTATGCATTATTTCACTCATCCATCCTTACACCCTTCTTTTCACTCATCCATACACTCATTCGCCCATCCATCCTGCCAATCATCCATCCATACTTTCACTCATCCACCCATCCTCCCTTTCTCTCTCCATCCCCCTTTCACTTAGCCATCCTTTCAACCATCCATCCGCCCAACAATCCATCCACTAATCCACTCATGAATCCATCCATTGACCCTACATCCATCCTTTTGCTCATCTACCCTCCCTTTAACTCACTCATCCATCCTTACAGCCACCCTCTCACTCATCCATCCATCCATTCACCCTTTCACTTATCAATTCATCAATCCATCCACCATTTTACTCATCCATCAGCCCATTGACTCGCCCATCATCCACCCTTTCACTCATCTATCCATCCTTTCACTCATCCATCCTCCCATTTACCCATCTATCCACCCTTTTACCCATACATCCGCCATTACAGCCATACATTCACCATTTCACTCATACATCTATTTTTTACCATTTCTCATCCTTTCACTCCCTCATCCATCCATCCTTTCTCTCATTATCCATCCATTCATTCTTTCACTCATCCAGTCATCCCTTCACTAATCCATACAGCCATTTACCCATTCCTTCACTTACTTACTCACCCACCTTTTCACATTAATTATGAGCTGAGCCTTTGTCTGCAGAGGTGCAGGCAGAAGAGGCCCATCAAGAACTTCACCCTTGCTGTTGTTCCCAAAGCAAGGCTTTGGAGGGGGGAGGGGAGGGTTCACTATGCCCCTGCATAGAAGCAATCTGAAAACGTGGAAGTCATGAGTCATGCATGATGCCCAGTGCGGGGACCTGAGGTGACTGTGACATGGTGTTGTTTCCAGAGCTTTAAGTGGGTTGAAAAAACTTGGGGGGGTCTCTCCAAAGGGCGTGTTCAATGTAATTAAGGGCGTAGCTTAAAACACTGTAGTTATAAATCTGTGCTTAGCATAGTGTGCTGCTGCTATTCTGCTACTTCTGGTATTGCATCCAGACATATAATACAACACGCCTAAAACAAGCCAGGACTATTGGCTTTGTCAATGGTTGTTAGTTGCATAAAATAAAAAAGCAGCAACTATGGTTTCATTGTATATAATATTGAAAATGCTTCAGTAATAAAATGATGAGACTGGGAAAGAACTCTAACCCATTCTTTTTAACTTCTTTCACTGGCTTCTTTTCATGAACTGGATTCTGTACATTTCTTTCACTTTGTGCGTGAGGTACAACATTTTTCTTTATGTACTGTTAAAACAGAACGCCCTGCCCTAGACCAAGGCAGGAGGAGGCCACCACATCCTTTAACAGCCCAGACTGGCCCCTTGTCATTCTGTATGTGATAATCAGCCAGCCAACAGAATGACAATGGACGAGGTGAGGCTGTTCTTGTGCTCAGAGGCAGCCCCATCAGGGAGGGAGCTGAGGCCTCTCACAGGGAAACAGTGCTGCTCCCTGCAAAGCCCAAAATTATGAACAAAAGGCATCCTTAAAAGGGATCATCACGGACAGCGGACGTGAGATCCAAATCAGGGACGAACGTGAAATTTAAGGATGGTTAGTTAACTTACTTGAAGGTCAGGCTGGCAGACACCAACTCCCGCCCGGGCAGCACAGCTGATGGGGGGACTGAAGCCTGTTCTGCCCAATGTATGTTGGTGCCTGAAAAGGCCCACCAGGAATGTTGCGTGCAGTCTCGCTGTTCGCTCACAGGCAGCTTGACGCAACATAGCCACAACAAGCAGGCGAAGCCAATAGGACTGATCTGCGTGTTTTGGAACCCTGAGTACAACACTAGAAAAGCCTGCCACACTAAAAAGAGAACCCAATTTCTTTCTGCATAGGATGCATCTAGGAGATAAAGAGTTTAAATAGCATGTGATGAATCGGTGCACTTGTCAGATGTAAATAAGTCTCTCAAGTAAGGCAAGCGATAGGAGGCGAAATGTCGTACCAAAGAGCAAATAACATGAGGTGAGAGAGAACTAATTCTCTGGATTGAGCCAAAGTCCATTCATTTCACCCCTCATCAGCAAGGCTAGCTTGAATCCAGTGGCACAGTGAGCCCGGGAACACCATCTGAGCATACCGGCACACTTAGTGGGAGAAAGCAAAAGACACATAATTGAGGCGAGAGAGAACTAATTCTCTGGAATGAGCCAAAGTCCATTCATTGTATAATTCAAAGCATTGGTAGCACTCGGTGCTGTTGAAGACAGCAGTGCTGTCCAGCCAGATCTATCAAGGGCCTTCATCTCAGGCTCCTCCTCTTTCTTTCCACCATATACTATTGAAAGCTAAATCTGCCTCACGAAGAATAGGCCGGAAATAGGATGCACATTGTATGTGCAGAGCATGTAGGTGAAGTATTAGGTGTTGTTTAAAGGTGTGTAACACCAGAGAGGACTCCACAGGATCACCATGGTGGTTTGCTAAGAGTGCGGCCTCTACCAGGTGATCTCTAGTCAGAGGAAGCCAGTGGTAGGTGTCCTGTATCAAAGCATTGACTCTGGATTATGTAAAACAGCTCAGACACATGTCCACCTTTGGCTGGATAGCCATTATTATTTTCCTTCCTCTTAGGTAGGACTGATTTACATGTGACAGGTTTATTCGTAAGTTGGTTTTACTGAAGATAGCACTCAGCTCGTGAAAGAAGTGAACGCAATGGACTGTTATTTGTTGACAGTGACTGAAGTTAACAATTGAATTTGAAACAGTAAAATCTGGTCTCAAATCGTACTTCTTTTGTTCAAGTTATATGATCCTGGGCAAATCAGTTTACTTTGCTGTTTCCCATTTTCTTTGACGCACCTCAGTTTGGGGTGTGAATTATGCAAAAAGCTCAACTGTAAATGGTTTTATAGATGATAATGCTAACCCATATATAATGGTGATATCATGGGCCTTACATACATTGCTCATAGCAAAGTAACTTGCCTCATGGTTTACTCTTGCCAATATTGTCTGGACATAAGAAAGAATTGCATGGTCTTTTCTAAGCTGTTTTCAATAAATGTCACACAATACATTTACATAAATTAACACCTGTACACTGAGACAGATGGGTGGTCTTTTCTCAGTTGTTGTGAATAAATGTCACATGAAGCATTGATGTAAACTAATGTATTATACTGACACATGTTGAATAAATAAATTATGTATTGTTTGATGCCAGTGGTGGCTGGCATGGATCGGGGGTAGCGGGCGGTGGGGTTTGGGCGAGGAGGGAATATAAAAAGAAAATATCACTTACCTCCTAACAGCATCTCTCCTCATTGTCCCCCCGCTCCGGCCGGAACAGGAAGCACCCAGGTTCCCCATTTCCAATCACAATGCTACAATGCAGCTTTGTGATCGGTCTGAGCACCCTGGTTCAGGACTCAGATGGGGTCTGGGAGCCTGGGCATGTTCTCCACCCAGACTGCAATGCAGCCTGGGTGCAGAACATGGAAAGTATGCATAACTGTTTGGCCGGCCCAAAACGGCAGGCCAAACATTCATGAGCACTTACAGACTACTCACCACTCCTCTCTCTGCTCCTCTGTCAGCAAAGCAGCCCTCCCCTTCCGCAAAGCTACCGCAGCAGTAACAAAATAAAATGATAATAACATTGAATTATTATCATTTTATTTTTACTTTATTTACACTGCTAAACAGCAGTGAGGTGACGCTCTTCCATAGCGGAGGAACCTCCACTATCTGATGCAATATACGTTATATGTTTTTACATTTTGAAATAATGTCTCTCTTGTCTCTTAGTTGACTAATGGCAATGTTGCCGGAGTGGGGGCAGGAGAAGGAAAGGATCTAGGTTCATGTTTAAAAGATATCACTTTTAATATGTACTTCTCAGTGCAGTGCTGTATGTAATGTGACATTTTAATGGCAAAGGGTCCGCATGTTAATGAAATGCACTTTTTAGGTCTCACCTAGCGTTGGAGTGCGCATGGGCTCCTCGCTCTGTGAGGCGTCTTGTAATCGATAAGATTTCTGAAGGGGACTTGATACCCCGCCCATCATTTTCATTGGCTGGCGTCATCGTTTATGCTAAACACTGGCTTGTGATTCAAATTGAGGCTTCTTTGTTACCGCCCTGTTTCTTTTTTGGACGGCCCATCCAGACTGAATCTTTTACTTGCGGCGTTACACGGTGGCCTTTATCTGGTGGGCGAGCACTATTTCAAAAATGGACACTAATCGGGACAATGACGGCTGCAGCGTTATGCGCTCTAAATTGTAAGCTTTTTATTACTTAAATGAGCGCGGCGCCCGCTAGGGACACTGAGTTCACTTTATTTATTTATATTTTACGTTTATGTTGTTGAGCGCTGCACCCTCTAGGGACACAGCGCTCACTTTTGTTTCGGCTGGTGACATAAATTGTGTGGGAACTTCTGAGTTTTACTTTACAACTTCCCTCTCAAGCGAGACTTAAGCAGAATAGAAATGGAGACGACGGAACACTGTTGTTTACAGCTCGGCATGCCGCTCCTTCGGTCTGATCTATTCAAGGGACAGAGACGCTCACAAAACTGTTTTTCATCGTTTAACATTCGAACAAAAGCAAAAGACAACAGGAGCTATAAGAAAATCAAAGGTGCTATATTGTGCGCAACAAGTTCTACAGAGTTTTTGCAGCAGTCGCTGGTATCTGTTCTCCCACTGCGAGGACAGAGATGGCGTCTCTCTCTCTTCTTGTGTTGGAACTTTTTGTCTCAAGCACGCTGCATGCCTTGCACTTTGTTGCTTTGCAACTCTGCCCGCAGGAGCCTCTCACAGCCGAGCAGCCACTCCTTGAGATGGTTTCCCTTCCCGCTCATATAGGCACCCAGAGCCCCGTTGCTGCAGAACACGCGGTGGCAAGGGATCAGGAGGGGTTCAGGGTTGCACCACATAGCGCAGCCTACCGCCCGGGGAGCCTTCTCGTTGCCCACCAGGATAGCCAGCTGCTTGTAGGAGACCGAGTTGCCGAACTTCACCAGGCTGGAGAGGGTCAGCAATACCTAGCGGGTGAATGAGTCCTTCTCGAAGACCGGGTGATGGAATGGGGGCAGCGGGAGCTCGCCAACCCTCCCGGGATCTGAAAAGTAGGCCACCAGCCAGGCTGCGCACAGCTTCACGGGCTCGGGCACCTCATCGGGCGCAGCCTGGACCTTGCACTCTAAGGGCCTCGCATCACTCACCGGCTGGGGCGCGGCGGCAGCCTGCAGCTTCACCTCGTGGACCCCTGCAGTGCAGCCCAAGAGCTGGATCAGGCCCAGCGAGCTCTGAAGGTCCAATATTACGAAACCATGTTACCAGCTCAAATTTTTTATTGTACTGACTGCAGAGCAGTCGTCCACTCTCTGGTTGTCAGTAATCTGTCGCTTTTATAATACATTTTATGGAGGCTGCAATCACTTGAATAACAGTTATTACAATTTTAGAATATCAGTGATATATGTTGGAAATTCATTAGATGTTCAGGGTGCAGAAATAAGGAGCATAAGGAGTGCACGTTTGTAGCTAGTGTATGTAAACGTGTAAGAAGGCAGGAGGATGTGAGGCAAGGTATGATCATGGTTTTATGCCCCTGTTGGCATCTCCTCTGCCCAATGTTTTTCTGTTTTCTGTGGCAGCAACTTATGGTTTCAGCACTGCATTAAAAACATAAATACAAATAAAAATAAACTGGAGCGTCCAGTCTATGCTAACCCATGACAATAGGACTTTGTTTTCAGAAAGGTAAATAGCACTGGAAACGTTATAATGAGCAAACAAGCTAGCCGTTAAAAGTTCAAGTGACGAAAGTGTATTATCGATATTCTGCAAATGTTTGCTAAGGCTGCTTTTGTTCTTCACTAGCCTTTTCTCCCCTCTTCCCGTGCGCTATGCTCCTGGAGGAGATCCTGAAACTGCCAGATCACTAAAAGATCAGGTAGCCACAAATCTCTCTTCCACCAGAGTAGGATGGCTCAAACTTTCAGACCCCAAAAATCACATTTGCTGTACACTAGATATTGTAGACTAGAAAACAGTGTTCTGGAGAAATAAGTGTCTCCAAAAAACCCTCAAGGTAAATTCCCTCTTTCTCCATGCCTTACCGAGTAGTCACAACAGAAAATAACTCTATATTTAGAATCCTTAGAAGCTACATGAAGGCGTAGTTCAAAATACACAGCTGATTCACATAACTAGAGAAAAAAAACTTGGCATGTTATTTAGCTTTGAGATTTTTACGGACTTTCAAGTCTTGACTAATAAAGCTAGATAGGAGTGTAACCCAGTACAGTGAGCAATTGTCTTAACCTTAAGAGCCACTGGATGCCAGCTGTGACAGGCAGAACTAATGGTGTCATCAGAAGGTAGAGGTCCAGTCTTTAAAGACGTTTTGAATCCAAACAAAAGTAGGAGAAATAGCTAGGCAAGCAAACAAGTTCTCACCTTTGAAAGATGTTAGGCATCCGTTTTGGTTTGTAAACACAAATGGGGCTGTCCCTAGTTGGGATTCCTACAGGCTTTCTATAGATGCAAGTGCAATGGGGGCATCTCACAAAAAGTGAAGGACTTTTTGGTTTGACAGTGCTTGATGCTGATGCTGACTCGCATTGTCAAAGCCATTAGGACCCACATACGCAAAGTCGATCAGCTTTGTCAGTATGTTGTGTGTTTTGTTGTGTATGTGTGTGAGAAAGTAAAGGAAATAAAAGCACTATGACATGGTCAGCACTGGCTGCGTCATAGTGTTTTTTTCTTTACTGTCTGGAGCGCTGCACAGTAGCTAGTTTGCTACACAGGTAAGCAAAACACTGAGCGAATAGCTCTCATGCAAGTATGACTTATTAGCTTTGCCAATGCTTGTTTTTTTCTGCTGGTAATGGAATGTTGTAGGATGCAAGCAATAACACTGGAATTGTGGTATGGAGTAAAGTAACAATACGGATTGAGGCGGGATGGTGACAGGGGCAACCAATAATACTGGGAGTGAAAGGGGCAAGCAATAACATGGAGCTGGTGCGGTTTGGGGTTGAAGGATTGGAGGGAGACTGTCTGCAAGCAAATGTACTCTTAGGGAGAGCTGTAACTAAAAGAAACAAGCATTTTCAATGCAATAGGTCTCGCATTTCCGATAGTTTAAGCTCTTGGCATTGTTATCTATGTTTTAAAAACCAAAACATAAATAAAAGGCATTGTCATTTACACTGTCAATATCTCAAACTCGCGTAAATGCGAGACCTATTGCATTTCAAATACCTGTTTGAATTGTGAAGGGACTTTATCATATTTCAGGTGATATATGTTGATGATTTACATGGCAAACATTTTCAGGGCTCGGCTCATGCACAGGCTCAAAGAGCCAAGCCATCCCCCTGGCTGGGCTCCGGCTGGGCTTGCCCCGCTAAAAAAAATTTGATCGAGCACCTCTACTGCCACTCCGACTTTATTAAAAATAACAATAATAATAAACACGCAATGTGACATTTCTGTCACTGTGCTAGAGAGTTGAAAAATGTCCTTGGCCTCGCTACACTGATTTCCAAAGATTTAGAATTCATTTTCTGAAACTATATCTCGCTACACTGATTTCCAAAGATTTAGAATTCATTTTCTGAAACTATCTCTGAAAGGAAGTGAGGAGGATTTTGCCTGCCTAATTTTAATGCAAAACTCTAGGGAAGTTCGAAAACTGAAAAAGCATTTATCGGAGAGCAATTGTAATATGAATGAACTGCCCTCTAGTGGCCACCACTACACTCTAACCAGAGTGAGGGATAAAATGGAAAGCGAATTCTATGTCAGGACCGGAGGCTTCTGATTATGCTGTCTCCATTTCTTTACTGAACTCACAGCAGCCAATGAAAAGTGAACAACACAAGTGAAAAACATCACATCCCATGAGGCTTTGAACCACGCCTCCTCATAACAGCCAATGGCAACATATCAAAGTATACAAAGCAGAGAGACACTTTCTTGGCCTCCTCTTTCTTTGCTGCTCCGTAGTCAAAATAAGTGCCTCTCTACTTTGTATACTTTGATTCTGGCCTAAAACGTTATGGAACTATGGCTGATTGATTGTTTCTATTTAAACTGACTGTGTTATCACTGCGTGTTAGTACTGTTTGTTTTTGCCTCTGCGCTATGCCTTTCTGCCTTTTTCTAGCCGCGCGCTGCAGTTTCAGGTGCGTTTGGCGGTAACCGGAGATTGTTTTCCCTTTCCAGCGCGTGTTGCACTGTAGCTCTTTCCCCCGCATTTGTTCCGTTCGCTGCTAACAGCGCCGCTGGCTATCCCGATCGCGGTCCGCGATCGGAGGGGTTTGCCCCCGCCCCCTGGCAGGGAGCGAGACGCACGCTGGGGCCAGATCGGCTTCATGCATGCGCCTCGGGAGCTCGCACGCGCGTGTGTGTGCGCGCGCTTCTCATAATTACTGCCGGTCCGACGCCCTGCCACGGGCTGAATAGGGGAGAGATGCAGCAGGCAATTAGAGCCGAGTACGGGCCATTTATGCAGTTTTAAGGCAGCGCTTGAGTTTTTACACTCACAAGGGCAATAACCCTTGCATTACAGGTCCTGGAGGATATAATTTTTGGGAACTTCTGTTCATCCAGGCAGGTGGGAGTACTTCCTTCCCCATTAGTCCTGGGTTGTTCAGGTTTTCTGTTGGTATCCCTGTGGGGATTTTTTCTGTACTCTTTGGCTCTTTTTGTCCCTGCATTGCTCCCACCTGACACCCTAGCTTGCTGAAGGTGGGGTTGATAATTTTGCTTCCCACTGGGGATATTTTGATTGAATAAGCATTTATTCAACTAAAGCATGGCAGACTGCGATTTCTACCAGGAGGAGGTGGCTGCGTGTGAGGATCAGGGAGATGATGAATACTATTATGATGATTCCATGGAGGACATAATTGATAAGAAGCTGGATGGTAAGCTAGATAAGGCACTCTCCTCCGCCTTATTACCGATTGCTCAAAAATTAGATCGTCTGGTTGCCCTGAGTCCTGCTCCCTCTGGCACTGGTCCTGCTCTGACGCCCCTCCCTCCCCCCTAACCCCTGGGCACTCCTTGGCCACATGCACACTCTTACTCTAAACTCTATAAGTCTAATGAACAGGCCCATGAGGGCGCCCCAGATCCCCCACCTATTCCTCCTTCTCCTACTCCTGTATTGGACACCACTTCTGGTCCCGACACTGACACAGATTCCTCTCTGGAGTCCAAGCCTCGTAAATGCGCGAAGAAGCACAAACACTCTTCTTCTCCCACCCATCCCTCCCCCTTCTTGTTTGACCCATCTGATATTGTCCATCCTCGCACTGCAGACTGGGTCCCACACGGCGGTGGCTGAGTACATGCAGACCCACTTACGAAAAAGTTTTGATAAGGAGGTGAGGGCCCGTCTAAAATCTGAATGCCCACGTCTGGATTTACCCCATAAGATTGCTATTACCCCTGACATAGATTCCTCCATGACCACTTTCCTTAAAAAATACAAAAAGGATCCAAAGAAAGGGATCGATCACACCCTTCGGGCGTGTCAAGATAAGGTTCTTGACCTTGCGGGCCCCTTAGCAAAAATTCTCGAGTTAGCCCTACAGGCGCAAGAGACCGGGGCGGCTATTCACCCCGAGGTTTTGGCTGGATGGGCTCAACGAGCAATATGCATGCTGGGTAATGCCAACTGCGCCTTGGCCTCTGAGCGCCGCAAGTCTGTCCTCCTGAGGATCAATCCACAATTGGTGGAATTGGCCACGGCGGAACCGGGGCCGCTAGCTGAAGGCCAGCTCTTTGGTGACAAATTCGTAAAGGACATTGCCAAATTTGTGAACACTTTTGCCTCACTCGATAAGTCACAATCCTCCATGAAGAAGGTGTTTCATCAGGTCTCTAGTAGGGCCGGGCGTGGCAGAGGACGCGCGACCGGCCGCTACTCCAACCCCAGTCCTCAAAGAGGTTTCGCGCCCAGACGCAGGGGTTATACCCAAGAACCAGAGCAGGCTGGCTTCTACCCCTCCAGATTGCGTGGATACAGGGGCCGTTTCAACCGAGGTGTCAACCGAGGCTACAAAAACTTTGAGTCCCAGTCTTCTGGTAAGTCCTATGTACCCTACGATTCCCCCGGGGGGCAGGATATTGCATTTTATTGTAAATTGGGTTCGCCTCACCACAGATGTTTGGATCTTGCAGACAGTTCAGGGCTATCAGATAGAGCTTCTGCAGCCCCATGTCAACTGATTCCTCCTCGACCTCTCCTTTTTTCCCTTCTAGAACAGAATTTTATAGACTCCGAACTTCAAGAGCTTTTGGCCAAACAGGCTATTGCCGTAGGACCCTTCATTCCCGGAGGGTTTTGCAGCAACGTCTTCTTGGTGCAAAAGAAAGGAGGAGGTCAGAGGCTAGTGTTGAACCTCAGAAATTTCAATCCCTTTGTCGTCTACAGGCACTTCAAGATTGAGGGCATCCATCTTCTAAGGGACCTCCTGCTGGAAAAGGACTGGATGGTCCGGTTGGACTTGAAGGATGCCTACCTCACGGTCCCAATTTGTCCCTCTCATCAGAAATTCCTTCAATTTCAATGGAAGGGACAATGGTACCGGTATCGTACCCTTCCCTTTGGCCTATCGTCAGCCCCGTGGGTTTTCACAAAACTCTTGAAACCGGTGGTTTCCCGACTTCGGGAAATGGAGGTGCGCATGATTGTCTACCTCGACGACATGTTGCTCCTGGCTCAAGATCGGAATCTTCTGCTCACTCACTCGGAGTGGATGATGTCCCTATTACAGGATCTGGGGTTCGTCATCAACAACAAGAAGTCAATGATGATTCCGAACCAACAGATAGAATTCTTGGGTTTCCAAATAAATTCAGTCTCTGCCCAGCTTCTCCTCCCTCTGCCCAAGATCAGGTCTATCAAACGGGAAATCAAATCCACCTTGTCCAAACAGATGATCTCCTTGAGAGGATTGGCGAGGATTGTGGGACTACTGGCCTCCTCCATTCAGGCCATCTTCCCGGGCCCCCCTTCACTATCGAGCCCTTCAACGGCTCAAAATACATTACATTCAGAAGTTTTATTACGACCACCTCATTCCTTTATCTCCAGACGCTCGAGAGGAGCTTCTGTGGTGGCTGGAACACGGATGGACAATGTGTCGGCGGTGAGATATATCAATCCGTTAGGAGGGACGAGGTTCCAAATGTTGGTCAACATTGTGAAGGAGTTCTGGCATTTCTGTCTGAATCACAAGATCACAGTCATAGCGGAATACCTCCCGGGCAAACTCAACCAGGTAGCGGATTGGAACTCCAGATTCTTGAGAGATTACAGCGATTGGAAGCTTCACCCCACGCTGTTTGCGGAGATCATGAGTATGCGAGGTCCCTGCAGGATAGGAACGGACGCGTTCCTTCAGCATTGGGGCCCACAGAGGAATTATGCCTTCCCTCCTTTTGCCTTGATCCCGAGAGTGGCGGCCTTTGTCTGCCCGCAGACGGCTTCAATAGTGTTGGTGACACCCTTGTGGAAGACTCAGTCGTGGTTTCCCACACTATTGGAGTTGTCTATGGATCTTCCCTTTCAGCTCCCGAACTTCCCAACGATTCTCCAGGACCCAGTGGGGGCTTGCCACCCGTTAGTCCTGCAGAACCAACTACCTCTCATGGTGTGGACGCTCTCAGGAGACACGAGAGCATTGAAGGCCTTTCACAGGCAGCTGCCGGCTTTTTATGTCAAGCTTGGGCTCCGTCCACCCGAAAACGATATTCAGCTTCCTGGAAGCGATGGGTGGGTTGGTGCCTTCAACGGCAGGTGGATCCCGTGGGATCAGATGTTACTGAGATTTTGAGTTTCCTGTCGGAGTGTGCAGAATCGGGTCTTGCTTACAGGTCAGTTAATATTTTCAGATCATCTATCTCGGCAGGCCATGACTCTATTGATGGTAAGCCGGTGGGGATGCATCCCCTGGTATGCAAGTTACTTAAGGGGGTTAGAGTAGCCAATCCCCCTCGACCCAGGTATTCGACCTTATGGGACGTTTCTAAGGTACTCTCTTTATTGGAGTCTTGGCCGGATCATCCTGAGCTTTCCTTAAAACAATTATCGGCCAAACTCACTATGCTGTTATGTCTGATTTCCTGTCGCAGAGTCTCGGATGTGGCGGGCAGAATGTTTTCTCCACAGGGTGTCTCTTTTATCATCACAAGACGGACAAAGACAATGTCATGTTCGGTAGAGTATCCTGCTTTCCCTCACAATAATAAATTATGTGTTTTGCATTGCCTGAAAACTTATGAGGAACGCACACTTGCCCATAGGTCTGATCCTTTGGGGCAGTTGTTAATTGCAATTCAAAAGCCCTATAGACCGGTATCAGCTGCCACCTTGGCCAGGTGGGTTAGGTGGGTGATTTCAGAAGCTGGCATTGATGTCTCTGTATATGGTGCTCATTCCACTAGAGGAGCTATGGCCTCTAAAGCGTATATGTTGGGCTCTCGGTTAGAGGATATCCTGAGAGCGGCTGACTGGTCTACGGATTCTATGTTCAAAATGTTTAACTATAATACAACATAATAGTTGATACAACTGTCCCAACGGGTGGGATAATCCTCGCCTCCGTGTCCTTAATAGAATCTAAAATTCTTGTTGCGATAGCTGGAAAATTTTGTATTCCCTCCAACAACATTGCATCACGTAAATGAACACCTTACGTCATTCAGCAAGTTCGAGAAATCCGAGCGTTTGACAGGTGCTTCCCAGGAAAAGGTCCAGCAGGAATGTTGTGTGTAGTCACCCTGTTCTCTCACAGGTAGCTTGATGCAACAGAGCCACAACTAGCAGGTGCAGCCAATAGGACTGATCTGCGTTTGTTGGAATCCTAAGTACGACACTAGACAAGCCTGCGACACTAAAAAGAGGACACGATTTCTTTCTGCATAGCGTGCATCTAAGAGATAAAGAGTGTATTTAGAATGTGATGAATCAGTGCATTTTTGAGATGTAAATAAGCCTCTTGCACGGCAAGCGATAGGAGGCGGAATGTCGTACCAAACAGCAAATATGATGAGGTGAGAGAGAACAATTTCTCTGGATTGAGCCAAAGTCCATTCATTTCACCTCTCATCAGCCAGGCTAGCTTGGAGCCAGTGGCACAGTGACCCCGGGACCCACGTCTGAGCATACCGGCGCACTTAGTGGGAGAAAGCAAAAGACACACAAATGAGGCAAGAGAGAACTAATTCTCTGGAATGAGCCACTGTCAATTCATTGTATATTTCAAAGCATTAGCAGCACTCGGTGCTGTTGAAGACAGCAGTGCTGTCCAGCCAGACCTATCAAGGGCCTTCATCTCAGGCTCCTCCTCTTTCTTTCCACCGTATACTATCAAAAGCTAAATCTGCCTCACGAAGAATAGGCCGGAAATAGGATGCACATTGTACGAGCAGAGCATGAAGGTGATGTATTCGGTGTCTCTTAAAGGTGTGTAACACCAGAGAGGACTCCACAGGATCACCATGGTAGTTTGCTAAGAGTGCGGCCTCTACCAGGTGATCCCTAGTCAGAGGAAGCCAGTGGTAGGTGTCCTGTATCAAAGCATTGACTCTGGATTATGTAAAACAGTCCAGACACATGTCCACCTTTTGCTGGATAGAAATATTCTTAGGTAGGACTGATTTACATGTCACAGGTGTACGTTAATTGGTTTTACTGAATATAGCACTCAGCTCGTTAAAGAACTGAACGCAATGGGATGTTATTTGTTGATAAATTTGTGACAGAAGATGATCACCATTTAGTGACTTGAGTGAACAATTAAATTAGAACCCGTGAAATCTGGTCTAAAATCCTAGCTCTTTTGTCCAAATTATGTGATCCTAGGTAAATTACTTTACTCTGCTGTTTACCATTTTCTTTGACGGACTTCAGTTCGGGGTGTGAATTATGCAAAAAGCTCAACCGTAAATGGATTTATAGATGAAAATGTTACCCCATATATAATGGTGATATGGGCCTTACATACATTGCTCATTACAAAGTAACTTGCCTCGTGGTTCGCTCTTACCAATATTGTCTAGGCATAAGAAATAATTGCATGGTCTTTTCTAAGCTGTTTTCAATAAATGTCGCACAATACATTTACATAAACTAACACCTGGACACTGAGACAGAAGGGTGGTCTTTTCTCATTTGTTGTGAATAAATATCACATGAAGTATTGTTTTAAACTAATGTGCTATACTGATCAATGTTGAATAAATAAATGATGTATTGTTTGATGCCAGTGGCCGCTGGCATAGATCTGGGGTGGTGGGCAGAGGGTTTGAGTGAGGGGTGATGGAGCAAGGTTTCGTAATAAAAGAGACTTGCTCGAATGCAATCCTCTCAAATAACGTGTAACACCATAATCAACCTGTTTTGTTAATACTAATATTACAATAAACATGACATACATTATCCAGGGGAAGCTTTCCTATGTGTATTACTAACAAGTAACCCAAGTGTCATAATATGGCCGCCAAAAACGCTGGAATTTCATTGCGCATGCGTCTACTGCATCTATGTAGTATGACGCATTCTGTCGCTTGGTGGGAACATTTTGCAGCTTCGCAATAGCACTAAATATGGCCGTTTGAAACTCACACATTAACGCATATTCTACTGCTTGAACTAAATCTCGTAAGTTCTACTAAACACTAATATGAAAGATTTAAATAAGTAAATGGGGATAGAGTAGAGATAAGTGGTATACAGTGGAATCATTTCTTATCACATTCTAACGTGTCTTTTTCTGATTTTATTATTAGTTCATGTTTGGGCCTCGAAGGGTGACTGAAAATCCCTACCCACTTGATGTTCACGCAGGCGCACAGGAACCTGCTGAAAACCCTGTGAGAGCACCACTTGAAACACAGCCAACGTCACATTGGCCGAAGACGCCTGGGAAAAAAAACCCTGAACCGGACGAAAGCAACAATTTTGAATAGAATGTATAAACTCAAATTGATCATATTGAGAAATGCGGGTGGGAATAAAACTATGGGAAAGTAAATTAAGGGGCGGAAACATAGAACAATAGTCCACAGTAAAATTATTACTTTTAATATGGTGTGATGAACTCACCTCTTTGCCCTGACCAATCAGAATAAGGGAAAACACAGAAATTGCAATATCGGGGGGAGGTACATGGATATAGAAATAGTATAATTGAGGTAAGTTAGCTAGAAACTTTGTCAGACTTGTCCAAGCCACCATTTCGACTCGTCACCGACCCAACGTGTATGCTGCTACTCTATCTGAGATGCTGTCTCTGACCCTGCTGCTGCCAGAAACTCTGCTCGAGAAATTGAGATACTGATCGCTAATCTAATCATCTAGAAGGGAATTTCGGAAGAGGGACACCCGAGGAGAGTAGTATCAGAGAGGGGTGCAACGCTGGCATTGCACTTAGAAGAGGTCACCTTCGCAGATCTGAATCTGTCCAATCCTCTGTCTGCATCCTGCTGGCAGATTCTATCTGGCTTATCTTCAAAGAGTTGGGTTCATCTATCACCTTAGGTAAATATAAATTTGAGAAGACTGTCATTGTACCTGCTCTCTCTTTTCCTTTTTCAGGTACCGTCTTCATTGATCATTATTTTGACTATGTTTTGTTTGACTTAATTTTGCCTCTTGAAATAATGTGTTTGAGCTGTGATTGATTTTGACTCACAAAATTATTAATTTAGATAAAGGTTTTCCAAACTTTCTGAGGTTGTGGTTATTTCAAGTATAAGTAAAATGTCATTTTCTACCTTAAACTATCTCAGAAAACTGATTCATCGAGAAAGGAATCATTAAGGAGGTAAAATTGGTAAGACTTTATAAAAGTGAAATCAAATTTGCAGGTAAAACTCAAAAATATATAACAGCGGGGTTTGCTAGCTCATTTGTGTGAATGGTTTGGGCCCAGGTGAGTATTTAGGTATGTGTGTGTCTTAAACCAGAGCTGGTGACCCGCGCTCTATCAGTTTTTCTTTGGTAGCAGAGGGATGGTTAGGTTCTAGTTACTTAAGTAGAAAATATTGTGGATTGAAATATTTTGATTTATGCATTAATAACCACTATTCGTTAAATGTTATGTATTGTTTCATGTCGTCTGGAAATTCCCGGGAATATTTGAATAGTGTGTGACGAATGGAAGCCATACCGCAGTGAGGTTACTTGTCTGGATCAGAAAAGTGCTGAAAGTTACGCAGGACTAGAAGCACTGATTTAGGGATTCTTTTCTTTAGTATAAAGTGAGAGTAATTGGTAGCAAAGGAGTCCACTGGTGAAACTTTGGTCTTATATCACCTAGAAAGGGTAATACTGAAGGAGTAGCAGGTTCTTTGATGCTTGTGTGAAGAGTAAGCGGAAAGTTTTACTCGTAGTGTATGAAGAGTAAGCGGAAGGGTTTTACTCGCAGTGTGTGAAGAGTAAGCAGAAAAGGTTGCTCGCAGTGAAAAGTTGACTATTCTTTGAATTTAGAATATCAGACACAGTAGCGAATGTTTCTATGTTGTTGATTAATGAAAATTTTATGTAAATTTGTGAGAAAAATACGTTTTCATATTACCTTGCAAAGGAAGGGTCAGTTGCGGGTGCTGCACTGCCGTCACAAAGGGCCGCGCTGGGATTGGTTGGAACAGCGGGCGTTTGATTAACGTGAAGAATTGTAAAGCAGGGGTCAGTAGTGAGGAGTGATACTGACGTCACTGAGAGCCGCCCTAGTATTGGCTAATCGCATAGCAAAACAGAATCTGATTGGTGAGAAGAAAAAGGAAGCCGTACTGTATTAGTCAGTTGTTAAAATAAAAGCGAACATTTGAGTGGTTGAAAATAAAAACAATAATAATAATTTATAGTGGGTCTTGCATATGGAGACACGATCCAACCTTAATAGGGAATCGCCCGGACAGAAAGTATTTAGGTTTTGCTTGCGAACAGTACATAAAAGGAAGATCACGTAAAATGTATGGAGAAAAAAGAAAAATGTCATTTATGCATAGAGTTAAGAATTATTTTAAAAAGGATAAACCCATTAAGACTAGGAGAGGGAATTATAATTCCTCCTCCGAAAACTCCCGCATCCTATATGATGGTAGGAAGAGGTTATCATACTTGTGTCTGGATAGAAAATTGGATAGAATATACAAAAAATTATGGAATATTGGCGTTCCCAGAGAACTGAACATTTAATGGAAGAATTTTGCATAACTTACGCACTAGAATGAATGCGTTAGAACCAAGACCCAGATTAACTCAGTAGGAAGCCCTAGAAGAATGGGAAACTGAGGCATTTGAGCGAGATAGACTTAGGAGTGACAGAAATTTGAGCAGATATTATCCAAAATTTCCACATGAAACTCGAGATAAGCAGATGAAACAGTGGAGACAGGCAATGCTAACTGAAGGGTTATATCCTGTATTGATGACAAAAGAACAAACAGGAGGCAAGTGCACAGAAAAGAAAAAGCATTTAACGTTAACTGGTTGCGGAGAATCAGAAGATGATTATTTAGAAGATTTTTTAATGAAAAATCCTCCACCTTATCAAGAAAGACCAAATAGAACTACCCAGAGTGCTCCAATTTTAGACACACCCTTAGTGCCACAAATATTACATGAAAGAACAATGGAAAGGGTACTTCAGGGAAAAGAAAGAGAAGCGATAAATAAGAATAGAGACGAATTAATACAGAAGATTACGCAGTTAAATGCACATCCCGAAGCTCTGACTATACTAGCGACTATAGGTCCTGTAGTCCCATTGTGTGGGGATAAATCGAATCGTCCTAAAACACCTGTCATGACAACACCTATTATTCAACCAAGAAAAGAGAAGTTAGTAATTGATGACCAAGCTAGAGATTGCGAGTTTGTAATTTCATTAATGGACTTACCGATAAGAGGGCAAATAAATGACACACACAGAAGAGTCACCCCAAGTTGTTCAAAAGAAGTACGAATCGAGACAGCCACCGGATCAAAAAATGCCACAATTGTAACCCCAGAAGAAATAGAAAGATGGGCACAAGAAATAGAAAAAACAAATTCACCACCGAAAATATTAGACATATTCAAATTGAAAGTTGAATTAGAAGAAATGATAGCTGGGAATGTTTGACTAGATAGGTTAAATACCTATAACGAGGAAGAATTGCTATTCATTTGCGGAAGCATAACACGAAACACAAAAACATTTCATGAAAAATTGGTAAATTTGGCCTCTGAAATGGAATAGAAATAGGGCGATCCAAAGTATTGCAAAAACCATATAGAGCCGAATTTTCTGATAAAGTTTTAGAAAATATGAATGTGTCAGGAAGAAAATTACAGGTTAAAGAATTAATGACGATATTGCAGAAATGGGGAGACTTAGACAGATGGAAAGTTCGGTGGTCAAAGAAGAAAGAAGAAGCTCAGGCAAATCGTGTCACATCTGAATATTTAGTAAAAGAAACAGAAAAGGCAGAAAAGTTGTACCCAATGAGAGAGGTTCCAGGAGAGGGATATGTACATATCTCATGGACCCGACAGGATATATTATCATTTACAAATGATTTCTGAAAGTTGAGAGAAAATCCAGTGGAATGGTATAGGCAAGTTGAAAGGTTTGTGAAGGTTTCGAAAGTTATGTTGAAAGATTTAGATGGTCTCTTTGATATAGTGGTGCCTGCTGATTTGTGGACTGAATGTAAAATCACAGTTGATTGGCCTAATGATGAGTACCCAAGAAATGAGAAAGCAGGAGCTCCCTCAGAGGAGGTCATGAAAAAATATAACCAAGTAATAACATTCTTGAAAGGTAAAATTCCCCCAAAGGAAACAGATTGGATAAAAATAGATAGAACAACCCAGGAAAAAGATGAGTCTGTACATGCGTATTATGAGCGCCTCTTACAGGTGTTCAAACAGTATAGTGGATTTGAGAGTATTTGGGATAAGGATATGACGCATTTTGTGTATCGATTTGTGTCTGGGTTAAGAAAAGAAATATCTGAAATGATTAAGCAGCATAATTTGTGCTGGCAAGCAAAGCCAATAGGCGAGATTTTAAAATATGCAAAATATTGTGGAGATGAAATTGACAATAAACGAAAGAATTTAGAAGAAAAAGTGACGTGGGCTCAAGTGAAATTGGCAGAACAGCAAGAACTCCAATTACAGAATCAGGCGGGAAATACAGGAAGTGGGCAAGGTCAGGGGGAAAATAATGGGGGTAAACCAAAAAGACGGTTAAGTAGGGAAGAGGCCAAAAAGAGGTTTCCCTGTCATGGGTGCGGAAAATTGGGGCACTGGAAGAACGAGTGTAAAAGCATACAAAATAATAATGGCCCAAATAAAAATTTAAATACACAGACGCAGAATAAGGTGCTAATGAATCAGCCCCAGCAGGGTGTAAACCTACAGAGTCAATTGGCACCTGCCCCTTTGCCAAATTTTGTGAGTCAAGCCAAATACAGTGCGGACACAGGATTCCAAGAAGGAAGTGGTAAGAAAAACTATGTAACATTGCAGTTTCTTTTGCAGGATACATATTTTGGAGATCATGATCAACGACGGTGCCTGCGAGTGGGGGAAGAGGAGTGCGTACGTGGTGCATCCTTACCGGTAGATCAGTCAGGTCCGTACATTGACGGAAAGGTAGAAGGAAATGACCTTTTTGTTGGACACTGGTGCTACCCGTTCTACTGTGAGAACAGCAGACATCCCAAACCTACCCCTCTCTGGAGAAGCGATCCAAGTAGTGGGCGTTTCTAATAAACAGATTAGGACCCCTATTACAAAACCAATGGAAGTGTGTATTGGGAACTTTAAAGAAATGCTCAAATTTGTAGTGTGCGATTCTAGTCCTGTAAATTTATTGGGAAGGGACTTGTTGTGCAAAATGAATTGCGCCATATTTTGCACACCGGACGGTGTTGCCATTCAGACTCCTGATGAAGATGGAATATATAAAATCATGTTAGCCAAGCAAGGAACAGGGGTTGTTAAATTATATTCAGTAATGACCAAAGACGACTTACCTGATGAAGTCAAAACAACAGTGAATCCTGAAGTATGGGATTTTACAGGAAAAGAAGTAGGGTTAATGACAAATGTAGACCCTGTTAAAGTGACTGTGAAAGAAGGTGCAGTCTATCCAAATACTCGACAATACAAGATGAGTCCCAAAATGAAGGCAGGTGTTGCTGCAGAAATTGATCGAATGGTTGAACAGGTCATTTTAAAAGAAATCATGAGTAGTCCCTGTAATTCCCCTATAATTGGCATTAAGAAACCAAGCGGAAAACAAAGGGTAGTTCAAGATTTAAGAAAGATGAACAAGATTGGTGTGCCATGTTGCCATATAGTACACAACCCTGCAGTGGTTTTGTACCAAATACCATGGAACGCAAGGTGGTTCACTGTAATTGATGTATGCCATGCGTTTTTCTCCATCCCATTACATCCTGATAGTCAGTTTTTATTCTCCTTTAAATTTGAGAATCGTATCTATGTTTGGAATCGTGTTCCTCAAGGGTACACAGAAAGTCTGTCAATTTATAACCAAATTTTGAAAAAATGCCTTGAGACATTGGTGCTGCCTCGGGAATCAGTTTTGGTGTAGTATATTGATGACCTATTGGTCGCGTCTAAAACAAGAAGTGATTGTGTAACTGATTCCACTGCCTTATTGAACCATCTAGCCAAGGGTGGACATAAAGTGTCCCCTAAAAAATTGCAATTCTGCAGAAGCAAAGTAAAGTATTTAGGACATCAAATAGATTGAGGATCAAGAAGAGTGACCACTGAGAGAATAAAAATAATAAAGCAAATGAAGCTACCACAGTCACAAAAAGAAATAAAAATGTTTCTTGGTGTTGTGGGATATTGCAGGCAATGGATTGTGGGGTTTTCTCTACTGGCAAAACCCTTGATACAAATGACAAAGAAACGAGCAAAAGACCCAGTAGAGTGGGATGATCTGAGCATGCAATCTTTTGTAAAACTGCAAAATTGTTTATGTGAAGCACCTGCTCTAGGTATGCCAGATTACTCGAAAGAATTCGCATTGTTCTGTTGTGAGAGAGAAAACTGTGCCCTCTCAGTTTTAACACAGAGACATGGTCTAATGTGACGTCCAGTGGCGTATTTTGCTGCTACCCTAGATCCTGTAGCATCTGCATTGCCAGGATGCTTAAAAGCTGTGGCTGCAACATGTGTAAGTATAGAACTAAGTGAGTCAATTGTAATGGGACATCCTGTTAAGGTATATGTCCCTCATGCAGTTGAAATTCTGCTAACAAGAACACGTACTCAGTATCTCACCCTGAGCAGATTAACCAAATATGAAAGGATCATATTGAGAGCAGAAAATGTGACCATAATCAGATGTACAATTCTTAACCCAGCTACTTTGTTGCCAGACCCATACAATGAGGGAGTGAAAGATGAAGCTGAACAAGAATGTCTTGATGTAACAGAACTCAGTACTAAACCCAGGCCAGACATACAGGTTGAACCTTTGAAAGATGCTGAGCATGAACTTTTTGTAGATGGCTCATGTATGCGTCACAAGGAAGGAAGGTTAAGTGCTGCTTATGCTGTATGTACATTGGCTCGAATAGTTGAAGCATCCTATTTACCAGGAGTCAAGTCTGCACAAGTAGCCAAATTGATAGCTTTAATTAAAGCCTGCAAAAATGGGGAAAATTGGAGAGTAACCATTTAGACTGATAGTCAGTATGGTTACGGGGTTATGCAGGACTTTGGCCAGCTTTGGTTGCAGCGGGACTCAGGGTATCCCATTAAAAACTGAATTTTTGTTAAAGAGTTGCATGAAGCAATACAATTACCAAAAGAGGTGGCTGTGGTAAAATGTGCCACACACAAGTCAGAAAATGACCGTGGGACTGCAGGTAATCGATATGCTGACCAGGTTGCCCAACACTGTGCTAAGTTTCAAATGGCAGTAAATAAGAAAGTTGAAAATTGTGGAATCAGCTGCCAACTTATGCTATTGTCAGGATTACAAACATGGAGAGAAAGACGAAGCAGAGACAAAAGAAAGAGAAGAGTGGGATAAAATTGGTTGTCAGAGATGGGCAGAAGATGGTGTATGGGTTTACTTAGGTGATAGACCTGTATTGCCAGACTGTATGCTTGCACCCATGGCTAGGATGTACCAGGGAGACACCCACATAGGTAGAGATGCAATGATTAGACTCTTTAGACGGGATTGGTTTAATCCAAGGTAGAGGAACATTGCAGAGAGCTTTTGCCAAAGATGCTTAAAATGTCAGCAAATGAATCCTGGCAAAAGAACAATAGTCTATACAGGGAAAATTGGAAAAGCTGAAGGTCCTTTTATAAGACTTCAAATTGATTTCATTCAGTTGCCTGTTTGTCGAGGTTTAAAATATGGACTTGTCATCGTTTGTCTTTTTTCAAAATGGGTGGAAGCATACCCCTCCAGAAGAAATGTCAGCTTGACAATGGCCAAACTCCTATTAAGAGAGTTCATACCGTGTTTCGGTTTTCCAGTAACTATTGAATCAGACCGAGGGTCTCATTTTAATAATGAAATAATTTGATTAATTTGCGAAGCCTTCAAAATTGAACAAAAGCTGCACTGTGCTTACCGCCCAGAGGCATCTGGAGTGGTAGAACAATTGAATGACACAATTAAGTCAAGGTTGGGAAAGGTGTGTGCATCCACCCCACTGGAGTGGCCTGATGCTTTACCTCTTGTTCTGATGGGACTTAGAAGTATTCCAGACAAGAATACCAAATTGAGTCCCCATGAAATAATCATGGGAAGAACAATGAGGCAGGCATGTATACCAGGACACAAGCTGTTAAATATAACTGATGATTTGGTACTGGAGTATTGCAAAGAGTTTGGCTGACCAAGTGCGTTCTATATCTTACCAGGTTGGAGAAGACGCAGTCCCCAGGCACCCGAATGCAGTGTATGATCTGAATCCCGGTGACTGGGTTGCAGTGAAGAATCACACTCGACAGTCGTGCCTAGCACCAAAGTAGGAAAAACCACATCAGGTTTGCCTAATTGGATTCATGCAAGCCATACTAAAAGAGTACCAGAACCAGATGAAGAAGAATCTCAACAGACTCAAGCAAGAGAAGGGGCGGAAGGTTGTACAGCTGAAGGATCACAAATTATAAATCCTGAAGTAGCTGAGAAGGAACAACCAAGCACCAGTCAAGATGACTGGATCCCAATAGTTGAGATACCAGAAGAAATTATAAGGACAAGGAGCCAAGCTATATTAGCTAGTCAGGAAAAGAGCGAGGACCAGGTAGGAACAGAAGAACACGCTCAGGTAAGTGAAACCACGATTGTTAGGGAACCTGAGCAGGACCAGATAAGGAAAGAGCAATCTACTCAGACAGACGAAGTTGAAATTACAGCCCCAGTGTCTGAGGAGGGACAGATAGGTCCTAGAAAAAACTTTCAGGCAGAAGAAAATCAGGAAACAGAAAGACCTGAGCAGGACCAGACAGGCAAAGTCAAACAAGTTCAGGTAAAGACAGAAGAAGAGCCAATAAAAACTGAACCTGAACAGGGTCAGATTAGGGAAGAAGAACGCATTCAGGCAGAAGACATCAAAATAAGAAACCCTGGACAAGGTCAGGTAGAGAGGAATTCAGAAAACAAAAATAACCAAGTTGTGCCAAAACACTTGAAGAAGGTGAAAGCGCAGTGCAAGCCATAAGAATCAGGAGAGGTGATAATTGGCCTAGTATCATCAAGAGAGTGAAATACCATTTTAAACCCATAACAGAGGAACCAGAACAAGTAGACAAAATATCCAGTCAATCTGGACAGTCAAATGAAGTGCCAAAACAAAGAAGTCCAAGATTGAAAATAATAACTAACAAATTCAAGGGTCCCGAATGGACATATGTTATTCTTGAAGATTTAAAAAATTTGGAGATAATTGGAGAAGATGATGAAAGCTTAAACGCAGAACAAATTGATGAAGAAGTGAGACCAACCTGAAAAAAATGTCCTTTTGTATTCTGTCACGAAACTTAATATTAAAGTAAAGAAGAGAAATCTTCTTATTCCAATTGATAAATGGCTGACAATAGAGCTGCTGGAAAACCGAATTGTGTAAAGAAATGTTGTAGAATATGTATAGGTAGTATATTTTTAGTACTCATAATATGGTTAGTACTAACTGTGGCCATTCCTTATTTGATGGTTACAAATGTAAACAAGCATTTGCAATGCAAATAGGTCTCGCATTTATGAGTGAGAGCTATTGACGTTGTAAATGGCAATGTTTTTTATCTACACGTTTTATTTTTGGAGTGAATGTATGTAGTGTGCAGAATCCCTTGGAAAGGTCCTGCACTTTGTAATAAATATATTGAAAAAGATGCAAAGTGTGGATTGTGTCAATTGCTTGGCACGTACCTCATGGGTGAAGTATCGCCACACATGCACACTGTGGTGATTTACTAATGCAAAACTCATTAATAAAAGTAGTGCTTACAGACTGAATCCCGGTTTCGCTTTCATTTTCTAGACTATTTGACTCACTCTCCTGCGTCTTGCTTATCCCCCAAAAACTGGGAGGCAATGAAGTTTGCCAAGGGGGCGGGGGCAGGGAGGCTTCGGGGGTACATGAAAATGTATTCATTGCTAGATGTCAAAGGTCATCCGGTGCTATTAGTTAAAAGTGTGCAGGTTTCATTAAGATATTAAGAGTACTTTACTCGCATCTATGGGAAAATCGACGTTAACTAAACAAAATGCCAGAATGTGTGTCAGTTTTCACAGTGTTTTAGACAGTACTGGTTGCTTAGTTTCATTGCATTAATTTTTGTATTTACTCTTTTACACAGCATCCAAAGTAGGTTACCTAACCCCAAAGCCCTTAGTTGTTAAATGACCAATAGAAGGGAGTGTTTTACAGTTGAGCAAATGTGTCCAACTGTAATTTTGGTGGTTCCATGGAATGATCAGCCATTGAGGTACTCGATGAGCAGGTATTTAATTGCACGTTCAAAATGTACGGTATTGTGGCTGATGTTTGTTTGTACACAATCACCTCTCTGAATGTGTTTATTAACACAGAGCTCCATCTACCAGACAGTGCTCACAGAGGGGTGACTAAAGCACAGAACAAAATGTATTCATTTAACCTGAGTGTGAAGGCATCCGGAAGGCTTAGATGCCCCCCCTGAGAGGCAAGGGATCCCAGCGCTTCTACAGACTCTGCTGTGCTCCTCTGCACCAGCAGGGCACAGCTCAGAATCTGCCGCTTCTGCTAAGAATAGGTGAGGGGGATTCGGTTGGGGCATGCGGGAGTTGCCGGCAGATATCCAGGTTATTGAAAGTGATTCTGACGTGAGGCAATGGAGACTGACTTTGTCTGTCTGTCTGCACCAGTCTATTTCTCTACCGTCTACTGGGCTCACTGTCATGTATCCATTCATCTCTCTCGGTTAGAGGAGTGCAAGCCAATATATTAATTAGCAGGTAGAGCCAGCCGGAGACGAGCCAAGCGTATACGACCCAGTGGGCAAGCCGTGAAAATGATTGGCATGTTAATCATACAGTAAACATGATGTAATGTGCGATAATATCTTTTCAGAATTCAAAAAAGTGCATTTGTTTAGCGCTTCAGCACAGTACACAAGATTATAGCACTGAATTGAGAGGAAGTTATTAAAAGTGCTTGTTTTAAGCTTGAGTTAAAACACTGCCGCTCCTCCCGCCCGACAACAATGCCATTTGTGAACTAAGAGGCGTCAGTTGCCATGCATACCCCGAATGTTTCCCTGAGTCTTTTTATATTTAGAGTAACATTAAAATCTAGTTCATTAAATACAAGAAGTTTTTGTAAAGCACGCATCTTGAACTCGCATATTTCAAGGTGGCAATAATAAAGATGAAAACGTAAGTGCTGGCAGGCAAGAAAACACGAATGGGAGTGGGGGGTGGGGGAGGGTGAGAAATCACAGACTGAGGAAGGTGGCGGTGGGGTGGGGAGACAGGGAAGAAAATAGCGTTAGGAGTAAAGGGGCCAATAGCCGTGGAAGGATACAAATGATGAATGAGGAGGAACTAACAAGCCTTAAACCAATCGGAAAGCAGCAATTAAGACAAATGCCAATGGGCAGAGAGTGGGCGGAGCTTCCACAAAGCTTCCACACTCCAGTATATACTGCATGCCTCGCAAAGTGATGTCAGCGCATTCGCGCTGCAACGCTAGGCGAGACCTAAAAGAAAATAGTGTTAGGAGTAAAGGGGCCAATAGCCGTGGAAGGATACAAATGATGAACGAGGAGGGACTAACAACTCTCAAACCAATCAGAAGGCAGCATTTAAGACAAAAGCCAATGGGCAGAGAGTGGGCGGAGCTTCCACAAAGCTTCCACACTACAGTATATACTGCATGTCTCGCAAAGTGATGTCAGCGCATTCGCGCTGCAATGCTAAGCGAGACCTAAAAATAGCACTAATACACATGGAAAGGTAGATACCATCAAAGGAGTATTAGAAGTACCAAATGAGTTCGATTTAGATCACACTGTTAATAAAAATGATACAGACTTGAATGTTTTTACCAATATGTTAGTACAATATGTAGAAACCATGGAGGATAGTGATTGTTATGTATGTATGAAATTACCCGTATCTATAGCAGTAGGAGTAACATATCATCATTTACCATTGACATATGGTATTTCGTGTAGCGTTTTAGCTAGTTTATTTTATAGAACAGCAAAATTGCAGTATTATTATTCTAATGTAGATGTAATTTTTTCTGAGGTTCCTATGCGAAAAAGTATGAACCCTGTCCTTAGTACGAGAGACTCACAATTTATGAGTGAATATTTTCTAACAATGAAAGCAATAGCTATAGCTGAAGCACACAAGCACAATTTAACTTGTAAATTACATGAAGAAGAGAAAATATTTTTGGATTTAGTTGAGGGAAGGAGACAGGATTTTCAAAAGAGAGCTGCTGATCCTAAACCTCAGATACCTAAATAGGCTGAGGAGGAAGAGCATTATGCAAATTGCAAGACTCATGCTGCAATGTCTTTGGATCTTGAAAAGAAGGGAAACATCTGTCTTCATAGGTTAAAGACTGAATATAACTATATGTTTATAGGTTCCAGTGAATGTGAACATAATTTCTTAGTAATTGGGGGATAGGTACTAAAAGGAGGGACAGATCCAGTATTTCCTGGAATCTATTATGTGTGTGGAAATAAAGCCCACTTTAGGCTACCTGACCACTGGTATGGTAGTTGCAATTTTGGAATAATATTCCCTAAAGTTTATCATGTAAAGAGAATCACTGGAAGCAATGAAGGCGATAATGAACTAACACATGTAAAAAGAGCTCGTTTTTCAGAAATAGTAGGTGACATTTTTGGAGCATTGATACCTTCAGTGGGAGTTCTTCTGAATTCACGGAAAATTTGTCAGTTATCTACAGTAGTTGATCGATTATCCACTGACACTGTTGGAGGATTCTTAACGATCAACACTGAATTAGTTGCGATCAGATCTATAGTTATGCAAATCAACTTGCTCTTGACATACTATTGGCAAAAGAGGGTGGAGTCTGTAAATTATCGAAAGCGCAACATTGTTGCACGTATATTCCAGACAAAAGCATTGAAATTGGGAAATACATTAAAAATATTAGGAAATTAGAAGAAGATTTGAAACCACTGGAAGTTGAAAATGTTTGGACAAAATTAACAAATAGCATTACTAGTGTAGGTACTTGGTTTTCTAATACAGGTAATGGTATTCTAGGCCATATAATACTGCCCATAATGGGAATAACACTCTTAGTATTAGCTATAATGTTCTGGCATAAATGTTGCAAAGGGAGAAAGAAATATGAATTGAATGAAAGAGGTAAGAAAAGAAAATTCAAGGAAATACAGCTAGCAGAATTAAAAGGAGATTTTTACAAAAGAATGAGAGGATTACAGTGTAAGAGGGAAAAAGAAAGAAATGAAAAGATTGACGAAGAAATTGAGATGTGCTAAAGTTGGCATCTGATTTAGTAGAAATTAGTGATGGCATTAAATGTCATCAGAGAGGGGATCGATGGAGCAAGTTTTCGTAATAAAAGAGACTTGCTCGGATGCAATGCTCTCAAATAACGTATAACACCATAATCAACCTGTTTTGTGAATACTAATATTACAATAAACATGACATACAGTATCCAGGGGAAGCTTTCCTATGTGTATTACTAACAAGTAATATGGCCGCCAAAAATGGGGGAATTTCATTGTGCATGCGTCTGCTGCATCTACGTAGTATGACGTATTCTGTCGCTTGGTGAGAAAACTTTGCAGCTGCACAATATTAAATATGGCCGTTTGAAACTCACACATTAACGCATATGCTACTTGTTAGAACTGGGGGTCTCCAGTTGGCAGAGGTAGGTACCTTTGACCAAATAGGGACCCTTGCTTCTAAGTCAGAAAAAGGGGATTACACTACTGGATAACCCCTGCTCACCCCCTTGGCAGCTTGGCACGAGCAGACAGGCTTATCTCAGAGGCAGTGTGATAAGCATTTGTGAACACATACAGTAATACAGTGAAAACACTATGGATGGACACCACACAGGTTTTATAAAAATAAGTATTCTTTATATAGACTTAACACAAGACCACAAATGACAAAAATCCACAATACTGTACTCAAAATTGACTTAAAGATGGTAGAATTAACTTAGTTCAAGTTGATGGTAAATGCAACACAGTTCTCACAAAATTACCTGGATGCGTAACGCAAAATAAACAAAAGGCTGGCTGAGTTGGAGATGCGCGGTTCCTTGCTTCGGGGGAGACGATGCTTTTCGCCTCAATTCTTGCGCAGAGTATGGGATGCGTCTTGATCCTTACCAGAGAGGAGGTAATGCGTAGAATGTGCTGCAGCCCGGTTGCGATGCGGCAAGATGGCGCCTCGATGCGATGCGACAATCCGGTGCGATGCGATAAGATGGCACCCTTGATGCGATGATGTTGAGGCGATGCGTGCACACCCTAGCAGCCTTGCGGCGACTCTGTACTTTGGAGCCGCGACAGGCCCTGCGACAAGCTTCTCCGGTGATGCGTCGGCAACCCTCACGGTGGAGACACGCTTCTCCGGGATGCGACAGCAGACAACTGTGACGAAGACACGCTTCTGGGGAGATGCGGCGTCGGCACGCTTCTCCGGCGATGCGACCAATACAGCTGCGGCGGCGACACGCTCCTTCTTGTTGTGTCGCACTTCCAGCTCCCAGCAACACGCAGGCTTCTGCAGATAGAATTCCTAGCAAGGAAATTCAGAGGGGAGCTGGTGGTGAAGTCTTTTGTCCCTGAGACTTCAGCAGGAGGCAAGCACAAGATCAAGCCCTTGGAGTAATATTCTGCAAGGTGATGAAAATCCTTTGAAAGTTCCTTCTCCTGTCCTTGGCACTGAAGACACCACTGTAGGCCAACCCAGCAACACAGCACACTGGCAGGGGGCAGTACAACTCCTACAGCTTCTTTTGGTTCTTCTCCTTGGCAGAGGTTTGTCTTGTTGTTCCAGAAGTGATCTAAAGTCTTGGGGTCTGGGTCCCCAAATTTATACTACTTTTCTCTTTGTTCTCTGAAGGCAGAGAGGCCTTTGCCTAGTCCAACCCAGTTCTGGTCAGTCCTGTAGCACTTTGTTGACAAGACTCCTTCTTTCCTTTCACAGAGCAGGCCAGGGACATCAGACGCACCACAGGAGGTGGAGCCAGCACTGTGGAGGGAAGGCACAGCCCTATTCAGGTCCCAGGTGCAGCTCCTCCCATCCATCTACATGCAGATCTTTCTATTCAGCCCTGTGCTGACTCACCCTCTATCCTGGAATCCCCCAGCCCCTGTCACTCACAGAGCCAGACACACAATACACAACCTAGCAGAGGTAGGCTTGGACAGTTAAACAAGAAAATACCTACTTTCTAAAAGTGGTATTTTCAAACACAGAATGTTAAAACCAACTTTCCTAAAATATGTATTTTATCATTCTGAGGTCAGGCATACTAAACTCGATTTTCTACCTAGTACCTTGAGTCAGTTAGGATTATAAGATGTAATAATTAAACTGCTCATTCCGGCCTATGGGGAACAGGTAGCCATGCAATAGTGAAAAATGAAAATGGCTGCAATTCACTGTTAGGACATGCCACACACACCAGGGTATGTCCTACCTTATACTTACAATGCGCCCTGCACTTGGGCCTGCCATAGGGGTGTCTGATATGAAGATAAGGAAAGATTTAGGGACTGGCAAGTGGGTGCACTTGGTCAGTGAACATGCCAGTCAGAGACTGCACACAGGCTCTGCAATGGCAGTCCTGAGACACACTTTTACGGGCTGCTTCTGTGGGTGGCACAACCAGTTCTGAAAGCCCACCAGCAGCAATTGACTTACAAGCCCTGGGCACACATGGTGCACGGTACTAGGGTTTGACAGTCTGACAAGTAAATCAAATAACCCAATCATGGTGTCTGTTAGAAATGGTATTTCTGATTGGCTAAGGCTTGCGCCAAAGCCAGGCAGAGACCACCACTCTAGTCAGGGCAAGGAAGTTACACGCCAAAGATAACCCCTGCTCACCCCCTTGGTAGCTTGGCACGAGCAGTCAGGCTTATCCCGGAGGCAATGTGTAAAGCGTTTGCGCACTCACACAGTAACAACACCCCAGGCACACCACAAAAGGAACTCCACACAAGGTTATACATTATACAGTGTAAGTTAACCGAGGGATGGGCTCCCGCTCAGTTTTGTTTTTAACCCCAAATTGGCAGCAGATAACATGGGGTGGGCTCCCACGATGCACGCAATGCGGGGTGGCACCCGTTCCGTTTCACGGTCTTGTGGGGGAATCCCCACGCTGGGATTCCCTCCGGCAAAGGGCAGCTCCTCGCTGCAGGGCACACCTGCTCCTTCTCGGCTGCCCAGAGCCAAGCGCTCAAGGAATCAAAATACAGCGCTCACAGGGCGCTAGGGGCAAAAGTCCAGGATCAACAAGTGGAGCGCTTTTCCAAATAAAAAGGCAAAGTTCAGGGAAAGTCTTGGGATGAAGGGGGGGCAAAGGCTGTGCCCAGGCAGGCCAGTTCACAGGGCCCTCCAGCAGGGAGGCAGTCCCTAGTGGAACCCAGCAGCAGGCCCCCCTCAGGTCAGGAGCAACAGAGAACATTTTCATGGGGTCACAGCCCCTTCGTTTATACACATTTTTCCTTTGTATCCCCAGCACAGGGCTGGGGGAAAACCAGATGCAACTGGTTTGGGGGAGCTTTGGAGCACTTTGTTGTGCTCAGCTCCTCTCTCCATTGTCAGGTGGGGGCTAGGTGCTCAGACGCACCACAGGAGGCGGCGCCAGCATTGTGGAGGGAAGGCACAGTCCTATTCAGGTCCCAGGCGCAACTCCTCCCTCCCATCAGCATGCAGATCTCTCTATTCACCAATGGGCTGACTCACCCTGGCTCCCGGAATTCCCCATACCATCCAGCACCTGTCAATCACAAGCCAGACATGCACTCCACATCAGGCAGGCAGACACACAGCACACAGAAATGCCAACATCATTGCGCAGCATTTATTCTTACGAGTTCGCACATACTAAACTTGACCCTGCACTCCTCTCACACCAGGAATTACCATGGACACACATATCCCCCATGCATTCGTATGGGAGGGCAGGCCAGTCTCACTAAATGTAACACATAGCGCACGCACTTTACACTGGGACACAGTGATAAAGTGCCTAGAGGCCTAAAACCACTAACACTACATAGGGACAAAGGCTAGGATAAATGCAAAAAGTTCAGGGGTGAACCTGCCAAAAGGGCCAAGTCCAACACAACCCCCTTCCAGCCAAAACGCATGGTAGACCAATCACCACCGTGATGGGCTTCCCTGCTTTGGGCGATAGAACACGGACGCTGGCCCGCAACAGCAGGGACACCCTCCGGTTCTACGCCACTCTGAACCCACGTGGTTCCCTTTGTAAAAGCTCTGCGGACCAACTGGGCTACCCCATTGGTACTCCCTAGCTGTCCGCGGCCAGGACCAGGCCCTAGGCCATCCAGATGCCACTGGTCCTTGCCCATCCATAGAGTGGGGGGTAGTAACCCCTGGTACATAGTAACCATTCTCCACTCTACCCCTCATCAGGGCAGTTCTAAACTGCCACTGATCCTCCAGCCTAGGGTCTGCACCCTCAAGCTGACCAAAAGTCACGGGTGAGGCTCTCCTCCCCCTACCTCTTCTTCTAGGGTTCCGCCCTCTCTTCTTCTGAGAGGCACCCTTATAACACAACTCTCCCACCATTTCAGGACCTCTTTCCAAGAACTGGTCTCCCAACCTAGGGTTTAACCCCTCAGGTTGCACCGGGGTCAGAGGCGAGGACTCCCTCCATCTGCACCCCCTTCCAGAGTCCGGCACCCTCCCAACTGGAGTGGTGCCTCTAGCAGCTACATCGGTCAGGACACTGCTTACAGTTGTCCTTCCCTCCAGGTCAGGCCGATCCTGAACCTGGCCTCCCAACCTAGGTGTAGTGAACGAGCCACTTTTGTGGTCTGACACCCTATGATGACCCTCAACCACCACCATTTTGTACTGACTTAAGTGTGTTATGTTACCCTAGCCTTAATGTAGGATGGGTTTGCATATGCCTGCTTCTCTTCTGTCCTGTAATCTTGCTGTCTTTTAGTAGAATAGTCTTGCCAAGAATAGAAGGTATGGGATGTTGAGGTGCAGTCTTGTGGGTGGTAGTGCACACATGTGCTCACTGTTGGATACTGAGGGATTAAGTGTATAATGTTATTTGCGTTAGGTGAATTATGACTTTGACCTATTGGCTTTGACGTGGTATAATGTCATTCTGTTTTCTGACTTTACCTTGCTTTATGGCAGTGCTGACATTTGCCTTTGACATGTTCTCATGTCATCTTGCTTTTCAATTTCATCTTGCTTTGGGCCTTTCTGTGTGCATGGCTTAACTAACTCCATTTTCATGAATAAAGCTATTTTCTGTGCCTGCATGAAGCTGCAAAGGTGGGGAGGGCATGTTTTGCTCTTCGCACTTTACTGACTAGAGAGAACTGGTTCTTATCAGAGGAATGTACATGGTCTGTCTCGGAGCCATAGCAAAGGCCTGATCAACCGTTGCAGTGGCCTTGGAGCAGGCTGGTACGGGCTCTCATGAGAACGAGGGGGCGAGGCTTGCTAGAAGCTTCGTTGTGTTTGAATTTGTATTAAAAAGGGGAGTCTACACTGTCCTGGTGGAAGTTCACGCCGTGGAGTAGACGTGTTGTCACGGAAGAGTGGTGTCACCTCTGAGCTTTCACCCGGTTCAAGCAATGGACTCCCCTTGAGCGAAGTGGGGTGAAATGATGGAGCAGTAGGTGAGGTGTCTCTGCTACTAACTGTCTCTCGATTCTTTACTGATTCTTTCCTTTCCTTCTTATTTTCTTATTCTTATATCCATACATATATATTTCTACATATATGTTTGCCTTGATTGTGTTTCAATCATACTATTGATATGTTAGAGTCTGCTATGATAGGTGCATTTGGCTTACCGTGTGGTGCTATTTACTAATAAATACATCCCAGATATACCAATTCGTCTTTTCCTTGTAGCAGGAGGTGTGGACTCTTCTTGGCCAAGTATTCTGTTGTAGAAGGATGGGTGAATTCCCTTCTAGCAGGTAATTGTGTTATAGGAAGTTGTTCTACTCCTGGCAAGTGATGTGCAAAATATGTTTCGCTCTAGAGAAGTGCTGTGTATATATTGTTTTCTTGCCTTGCCTTTGGGGGAGTGTTGAAAGTTTGCCCACCTTAGGAAGTTCTGTGTATATGTTATATTCCATAAGTTTGGAACTGATATTCTCTCCCTGGGAAAGTGACGGTACATACCTTGGTCCAGGGGAGATCTGAGCATTACACTTGGGTCTAAACCCTTTGGCGGAGTACTTGCCTGGCACGCCAGGACTTCTGGGGACTCACACAGTAGCCCCCCAAGGGTAATACATGACTCATGTGTCGTGTGACAGTCTGCCTGGCGCAGATCTCCCGACCCCTGTCCACCTGACAGTGCGCGAAGATCCTCCAGGACAGACGTGGTGTCACCATGGTCACTTCTAGGAGACTCAGCCCTTCCGGCTGGTCCCTGACCCACTGGCTCCTCCACTGGGGAACACAGCCCCATGTCACCCCTCTCTCTGGAATTCTGTACCCTCCCAACTGGAGCGGTACCGCCAGACACCAGAACCACTGGAGCTCTATTTACAGATGCTCCAGGTTCCCCAGACACTAGGTGATCCTCCTCAAATGGACTAACAGGACAGCCTAGGCTTCCAACCTGGTGTTCCCCGAAGAAACCATCCAGGTTCTGAGACTGGGTTTCGGGCACCTGGGGACACTCAGTCCCACACTCACTCCTACTCCACTGAGACAGGACGTGAGCCCCTACACCCCTCTCACTACTCTGGGACCTAGCTGGGCTACTCTGAACCTTTTCCCCAATACAGGACGGGAAGATACCTGAACCACTACTTTTGGAATCGCTCTCCCATGCCTCATCAGAACTTTGGGCCACCACCCGGAAGTCTGCTTCCTGTGCAAGTTCCCAAGGATCAAAGGACTCACACTCTAGCAGGTGTTGGCGCAACCCCGGCAAACAACTACTGAGCATCTGCTCTTTGATAACCATATTCATCATTCCATCCAAATCCTGTTCCGGGTTAACCACCACCCAATCAACCAGTGCATCATAACATGTATCCGCAAACTACCCCCAAGTCTGGTGAGACAGTTTCTTACTGCCCCTGAATTTCAAACTATACTCCTCTTCTTGTGAACAAGGTACCATACTTTGGGAACTGGGAATGGGGCTTCCTGCACTGGACTCTATATTGCTGCCACCACTGGATCCCACCCTTACTGGTGAATCCAGAAAACCACAACTGTACTCAGGCGATATTCTACCCTCTTGAGCTAATTTCTCCCTGGCGAAGGCCCTCTCAGCCTCCGCCATCCTCTCCTGCGCTAAGACCCTCTCGGTCTCAAACTTTTTCTCCTCCACACCCAGCTGCGCCATCTCCTTGGCATGTTCTAACCTGAGCTTCTCCAAAGCCAGCTGATACTCCCTTTCTTCCCTCCTATCTACCCACTCCTCTGGGAACAGGGAAAGGGATGGGGCGTTGCCCCCGACACTGGACCCAGCAAGGGACTCCCTATCTATTGGGTCTTCACTATCTACTGGCGTCCCTGTCCTGTCACTTTCTTCCTCCTCCTCAGACTCTTCAGGGCTCCCCTCAGACCCAACACCCTCTTGGCGTGCGGCCCGGGCCCTCTCCTCCTCACTGCGTTCACGTTCCCATTCATCCTTCTGCCATTGGATCAGGTTTTCCCTAGGTTTTGACTGGGAGTCTGACCCACTCACTGCTATGTCTCTCTCCTCACAACACTCAACCAACTCCCACATACTGTATCTAAACAGACCACAAAAATGAAAAGCAGACTCCATTTTGGCAGGACGCTCAGGGACACATGCAACACAAGGGACCTAGGTGTCTGAGCTGAAGCAAAAGTACACAATTCAAAAATGACACTTTTAGGAGAAGAATTAAAATAAAACTCAGAACAATAATCCCCAAATACGTGATTATCTAAATGCAGAGTTTTGTAGTGCAGCCAGTCGCTGCTGTGGTACTGCGCAAACGCAAGTCCTATCCCACCGCTGATCACCAATGTTAGAAATGGTATTTCTGGTTGGCTAAGGCTTGCGCCAAAGCCAGGCAGAGACCACCACTCTAGTCAGGGCAAGGAAGTTACACGCCAAAGATAACCCCTGTTCACCCCCTCGGTAGCTTGGCACGAGCAGTCAGGCTTATCCCGGAGGCAATGTGTAAAGCGTTTGCACACGCACACAGCAACAACACCCCAGGCACACCACAAAAGGAACTCCACACAAGGTTATGTATAAAAATAGCCTTTGTATTATAATAAACACATTAGATCATAATCACATAATATACACTGTGCCAACTGGCACTGGGCAGTATATACACATGACAGGGCCACATGGACCACTGTCAGAATCATCACTTGGTAGAAATAGTAATAGTAAGATTTTTCATAGACGTAGAACACAACCAGTAATTACTGGCACAATAATGACCTCGGCATTATCACAGTAGCATTAGGTATAAGACATATCCTCAATTACATTATGTAATTACCAGCATAAACACAGGGTGCCCCAAGCGGGGACACAACACATGAAAAACTGTCCCCAGGCCAACTGGCCTCTCACAGGGCTCCAACGCCCTCTGTCCAACAGTGTCAGGGCTGGCTGCAAAAGCAGCGAAAGCAAAGCGCGCAGGGGCACAACCTAAACGTTGCAGCTGCCCACTACTTGTTGGGCAGCTGTGACATTGAGCCTGGGCACCAGTGTGCCCTCTGAGCTCCTCTCTGGGGCTCTTCAACAAAACCTGCCCCCCTCGTTGTAGCCGTCCGCTAACTGCGGTGCAGCTGGGAAGTAACCAATTAGCAAAAAAAAGTGCCCCAATCAGGTCAGGCACTCCCGGTGCCTCTTGAGCCCCCTTTGCGATGCGCAAGGGCGCGCCGGTCCCCAAAGAGGACACTGCCTCTAACTGTGGCCCTCACTTATCTGGGACATCACCAGAAGGACGCTGTCCCGTATAATGCCCCCGCTGCACGTGGGCTCCAATGGGGGACCGCTTTCCTCGAATGCCCCCGCTGTACTCAAGATCATGGCGAGGGCGCTCCTCGAATCTTGCTTTTGCGTCCGCCCGCTCACAGCCCCCCCCCCCCCACTGGCTCTTCACCTGCTCCCGGCCTCGCATAAGCAAAGCGTTTTACCTGGGGAGTTGCTCACGAAGCTGCTTCTTCCTGGGTAGGCGTCTGGTGAGACCGGAGCCCTTCTCTTCCGGTACGGTCTCCGTGGAACCGGGACTTCTGGACTCTGCAGCGCTCTCACCACACAGGGAGCCCTGCTCAGGAAGCTGCCACCTCCCTCTTTCTTCCATCTGATTCCTGCCTCTCTCCTGGAGTGCGGCAGCCCCCGCATCCACGTCTTCACTCCCTTGGTGCACCAGAGCGCGGGGTAGGCTCCCGTCGGCTTCCGGCTTCGTCCTTCGGCACAGGAGGTAGGCTCCCGTGTGCTTCCTGCTTTAAGTCCCGCCCAGGTCTCCAAAGAGGCTGCCTGACTTCCTGGTTCAACCCAGGCTGCGGCGGTGATTTTTCCTTGCGGGAAATACGGGGCAGGCTCCTGTTAATTAAGTAAGTTACCAGCGGGGTGGGCTCCAGCTCAGGTTTGTTTTTAACCCCAAATTGGCAGCAGATAACGTGGGGTGGGCTCCCACGATGCACGCAATGCGGGGTGGCACTCGTTCTGTTTCACGGTCTTGTGGGGGAATCCCCATGCTGGGATTCTTCCTTCGGGCAAAGGGCAGCTCCTCGCTGCAGGGCACACCTGCTCCTTCTCGGCTGCCCAGAGCCAAGCACTCAAGGAATCAAAATACAGCGCTCACAGGGCACTAGGGGAAAAAGTCCAGGATCAACAAGTGGAGCGCTTTTCCAAATAAAAAGGCAAAGTTCAGGGAAAGTCTTGGGATGAAGGGGGGGCAAAGGCTGGGCCCAGGCAGGCCAGCTCACAGGGCCCTCCAGCAGGGAGGCAGTCCCTAGTGGCGGTTCCTCCTGGCGCCCAGCAGCAGGCCCCCCTCAAGTCAGGAGCAACAGAGAACATTTTCATGGTGTCACAGCCCCTTCTTTTATACACATTTTTCCTTTGGTCCCCCAGCACAGGGCTGGGGGGAAACCAGATGCAACTGATTTGGGGGAGCTTTGGAGCAATTTGTTGTGCTCAGCTCCTCTCTCCATTGTCAGGTGGGGGCTAGGTGCTCAGACGCACCACAGGAGGCGGCGCCAGCATTGTGGAGGGAAGGCATAGTCCTATTCAGGTCCCAGGTGTAACTCCTCCCTCCCATCTGCATGCAGATCTCTCTATTCACCACTGGGCTGACTCACCATGTCTCCTGGAATTCCCCACACCATCCAGTACCTGTCAATCACAAGCCAGACTTGCACTCCACTACAGGCAGGCAGACACACAGCACACAGAAATGCCAACTTCTAGAAGTGGCACTTCTCCTATAGTTATGATAAATCTGCACACATCATTGGGCAGCATTTATTCTTACGAGTTCGAACATACTAAACTTGACCCTGCACTCCTCTCACACCAGGAATTACCATGGACACACATATCCTCCATGCATTCCTATGGGAGCGCAAGCACTTTACACTGGGACACAGTGCTAAATTGCCTAGAGGCCTAAAACCACTAACACTACATAGGGACAAAGGCTAGGATAAATGCAAAAAGTTCAGGGGTGAACCTGCCAAAAGGGCCAAGTCCAACAGAGTCACTAATCAATACATAAATTTAACATAGGGAGCACTTGCACTGTGGCACTGACTAGCGGTGGCACAGTGCCCAAAGCATCTAAAACAGCAAAACATATAAAAAACAGATGGAAGAAAGAGGGAGGAGGCAATCAGAAACAATGGAAGGGAGACTCACGCCAATGGTAACAGGTCTAACACGTGTCCCCTCCAGCTGAAATGTGGGGAGAACTTCCCTTCCCCTTGGGAGTTCTTTTCACTAAGGACGAAAAATCTGGACAGACCATCAGCATTGGCGTGTTCTGTACCAGGGCGGTGTTCCACCGAAAAGTCCATCCCCTGTAGGGAAATGGACCACCTCAACATCTTTGGGTTCTCACCCTTCATCTGCATCAACCATCTGAGGGGCCTGTGGTCTGTCTGAACCCCGAAGTGAGTCCCAAACAGGTATGGTCTCAACTTCTTCAGTGCTCAGACAACAGCAAATGCCACACGCTCAATTGCACTCTACCTCTGTTCCCGTGGAAGTAACCTCCTACTGATGAAGGCTACAGGTTGGTCTAGGCCCTCCTCATTAATCTCCTGATAGAACAGCTCCCACACCATGCTCTGAAGCGTCTGTTTGAACAATGAATTCTTTTGAGAAGTTGGGCGCCTGAAGCACGGGTGCTGTGCACATGGCAGTCTTCAGGGCGTCAAAAGCCTTCTGACAGGTGTCAGTCTAGTTCACTTTCTGTTGCCATACCCCTTGACAAACCTCCTGTAGTAACCCGTGAGCCCTAAAAAGGCTCTCAGCTGTGTCTGAGTCTTAGGGGGTTCCCATGCCAGGATGGTATCAATATTCGGTTGCAGGGGCGCCGCCTGGCCGCTCCCTACCAGGTGCCCCAAATACACCACGGAACCCTGCTTGATCTGGCACTTACTCGCCTTGATCGTAAGGCCTGACTTGCGCAATGCCATCAACACTTCCCAGAGGTGGCGCAGATGTTCTTCCCAACTGGCGCTGAACACTGCAATGTCATCCAGGTAGGCGGCACTGAAATCTTCCAGTCCAGCCAACACTTGGTTGACCAACCTCTGAAAGGTGGCAGGGGCATTCTTCATCCCAAAGGGCATAACCCAGAATTGGTAGTGCTCATCTGGTGTGGAGAATACTGACCTCCATTTGGCCCCATCAGTTAAGGCGATCTGCCAGTACCCAGATGTCAAATCCAACTTGCTGAGGTACCGTGTAGCCCCTAACCGATCAATGAGCTCATCAGTTCTGGGGATGGGGTGCGCGTCAGTCCTGGTGACTGAATCGAGTCCTCGGTAGTCCACACAGAACCTGAGTACAGGTGTGGCACCAGGCGAGAAAGCCTTTGGGACCAAGACCACTGGGCTGGCCCAAGGACTGTTGGAGGACTCAATCACCCCTAAGGCAAACATCTTGGAGACTTCCTCCTTGATGTAAGCCCGGACCTTGTCAGTCACTCTGTAAGCCTTGTGCTTCACAGGAGGACTGTCCCAAGTGTCCACATCATGGACGCAACACTCAGTGACACCAGGAACCAAGGAAAACAAATCGGAGAATTGTCCCAACAGTTGGCAACAATCTTGTTGCTGATCAGGGGTCAGTGTGGCAGAGAGGCTGACACCATCTACTGACCCATCTTGCTGTGTTAAAGACAGGAGGTCAGGAAGATGCTCGGTCTCCTCCTCCATCCCATCATCCGTTGCTAGGGGCATGCCCACTTCAGACCCTTCTAAGTGGGGCTTCAGGCGGTTAACATGGACCCGCAAAGGGTTCCTTGGAGACCGCAAGTTCACCAGATAGGTGACATCACTCTTGCACTCCACCACCTCAAATGGACAGGTCCACCTGTCCTGGAGTGCACAAGGCTCTACAGGGGCCATGGCCCAAACTTTCTGTCCAGGTTGAAGCTCAATCAGAGTGGCATTCTAATTGTATCACCGCTTCATCTCTTCCTGTCTGGCTTCCAGATTCGTCTGAGCGAGCTCTCTGAATCGCCGAGTCTGGTTCCTGAAGGCCAGCATGTAACTGTATAGATCCTGGGGAGGTTTCCTGGGAGATTGCTCCCATCCTTCCTTGACCAGACTCAAAGGTCCTCTTACCGGGTGTCCATACAACAGTTCAAAGGGACTAAACCCTAGGGACTTTTGTGGCACCTCACGCTAAGCAAAAAGAAGGCATGGCAAGAGGACGTCCCACTTATGACTCATAGGTTACTCAAGACCCATGATCATGCCTTTAAGGGTCCGGTTGAATCTCTCAACCAGCCCATTACCTTAGGGGTGGTAAGGAGTGGTAAACTTGTATGTAACACCACACTCCTTGCACAGGGACTTCATATAACTGGATATGAAGTTGGTATCACAGTCGGACACCACCTCTCTGGGGTACCCGTCATGGGAGAAAATCCCCATCAGTGCACGTCCCACCACGGGGGCCGTCACTGTCCTGAGCAGGATGGCTTCCGGGTACCGGGTAGTATGGACCACCAAGACCAGGATAAACCTGTTGCCCATGGCAGTCTTGGGGTCCAGTGGCCCCACAATATCAATGCCCACCCATTCAAAGGGGGTACTGACTACAGGGAAAGGTTGGAGAGGAGCCTTTTGCTTCCTTCCACTTTCCCCACTTGCCTGGTAAGTTTGACAGGTCCTACAATGAGTGTCTGAACTCTTCCACATCTGGGGCCAATAAAAGTGGGTGACCAGCCTTTCAAAGGACTTGTCCTGCCCCAGATGTCCAGCTAAAAATACATCATGAGCCAACCCCAGTAGGAAGGCTCTGAAGTGCTGGGGTACCACCAGCACACGGGCTGACCCAGGCTAAGCAACCTTAGGCTCCGTATACAGGAGGGCGTTCTCCCAGTAGATCCAATGTGATCCAGACTGATCACCTGCTGCCTGGTTTGTGGCCTGTTGCTGCAAACCTACAAGAGAAGGGCACTTCCTCTGTTCTGCACAAAATTCCTCCCTGGAGGGTCCTTCTTCTTGCTGCCAATGGGTCAGCTCATGCAGGTCCCCCAGTCCAGCAACCTGTTGCCCTGTAGGTTCCAGGACATCCCACTCAAGGTCTGCCTCTTCCTGGACCGTGGGAACAAAGGGGGCTGGTTTCCCGGGCCCCCTACCTCTTCTTTTTAAGGCAGGTCCCTGGGCCATACTTTCAGGCTCCAGGACATCTTCAATACCCTTACTGGGTGCCATAGACCAAGTGATTACACACGCCAACTCAGGCAGACCCAACATCTCCAAATGAGCCTTCTTCCCCACCTTAGCCCAAGGGGAGCTTTCCAAATCATTGCCCAACAGACAATCCACAGGCATGGCTGGCCTCACAGCTACCTGAAGAGTGCCAGAGACCCCTCCCCCACTCAAAGGGAACCTGAGCCACCTTGCAGTGGCTCTCTGTGTTGTCAGCAGCAGCGACTGTGTAAAAGGCATTGGGGACAACCTGCTCTTGAGACACCAGGTGACACTTGACAGCTGTCACACTGGCTCCTGTGTCTCTAAGAGCCTCCACTCTATGGCCATTGATGGTCACCCACTGCCTGTATTTCTTAGAGTTATCAGGCAGCTGAGTTTTAGGGATCATATCAAAGTCTCTTAATGAGACAAGGGACATTTCTTTGGGACCCCACCCAACTTGGGCACCCTTCTCCTCACCTCCCAGGGCTACACTCGCCATCTGACGGGGTGGTGCACGTGGTGGCACTCTGGAATCCTTCATGGGACACTGTGCATCAAACCAATGGTGGCCCACTTGACCACACGTAAGCACTTGTAGGGGCCCCTCTGAACAGGTTTACGTGTCGGAGCCTCTTGCTTCTTCTGAGGGGGAGGCTGGGAACCCTTCCCTTGGTTCCCTTGGGAATTACTTTGGGGCCCTTTCTGCAACTCCCTCTGTTTACCCTTGTCCCCCCACTCTTCTGCTGGGGACCCTGCCCACCTTTGGCGGAATCTCCCACATGACCCTTGTGGACCCTGGTACTGACCCAGCAGTCCGCCTCCTCAGCAAGCTTCCTAGGGTTAGTTAAATTGCTATCAAAAATGTGCTGGCGTAGCTCTGAAAAACAGTTAGCAGACAAGTGCTCCTATGCAAACAAATCATAGAGATCTTCAAAAGTATCCACTTTGCTACCCTTCACCCAACCATCCATAGCTCTGCAACAGAAAGACACATATTCCACCCAAGTGGTTCCCTCCAGCTTCTTGCAACTCCTAAACCTCTGTCTATAGAGTTCTGGGGTCAAACCATACCTTGTCATCAGGGCTTCCTTCATGTAGGCATAAGACATCCTATTCTCACTGGGCAGGTGTAACAAAATATCCCTACCCTCACTCATAAAGCGGCCCCACAACCCAGCTCCCCAATCCTTCTCATGGACCCGGTGGGCCAATATTCCTATCTCCTAGGCTGCAAACCACTGCCCAATATCCTCATGCTTGTGGAAATCTTTGATGACATCCTTGAGAATATACACTCTGCTTTCTGAATGTACATATGGTGCGCTGCCACCAGAGGGAGCGATCTCTAAGCCCTTTGCCTTGATCTCTAACTCCCTCAACATCCTCTCATTCTCCATTTTCATTCTCTCTCTCTCCAAGGACAACTTGTTATTCTCTATTTCCCTCTGACCCTCCATCTTAAGCTTAGCCATCTCCAGCTTGTGCGCCCTATTTCTCTCCTTGTCTTCCAACTCTCTGGGGAACAGGTCTTTGGAAGAGACACTACTGCCAGGTGGGGACGGTACCCCTTCCCTGGGTGGAAACACTGGCCTATCCAGTTGCCCATCTGCATCCCCAGCTGGCTCCACCACTGAGTCAGGGGCATTTCTTGCTTCTACCCAGGCCCTCAGCGCCTTTTGGTAGTCATCCTTTTTGGAAATGCCTGGTGTAGCAACTTTCAATTTCTTGCTGAGGTGCTTGAGCTGTTTCAAAGTGTAGGTTTCCAACCTCTCTTCCTCAAAATCTAGATCCATAGATGCAACAGATGCTGGCCTACTCATGGCAGTAAGAATTGTCAGTTCTCAGGAAAAATAACAGTCCAAGGAAAAAAACAAATTCTACCAAAAAAGTATATGGTCACGTTTGGTCTGTACTCACTAGTAGTGTACACCAATTACTGTATATGAGTCACAAATGCAGGTCCAAATCCTCACCGCTGACCACCAATGTTAGAACTGGGGGTCTCCAGTTGGCAGAGGTAGGTACCTTTGACCAAACAGGGACCCTTGCTTCTAAGTCAGGGAAAGGGGATTACACTACTGGATAACCTCTGCTCACACCCTTGGTAGCTTGGCACGAGCAGACAGGCTTATCTCAGAGGCAGTGTGTTAAGCATTTGTGAACACATACAGTAATACAGTGAAAACACTACAGATGGACACCACACACGTTTTATAAAAAATAAGTATTCTTTATATAGACTTAACACAAGACCACAAATGAAAAAAATCCACAATACTGTACTCAAAATTGACTTAAAGATGGTAGAATTAACTTAGTTCAAGTTGATGGTAAACGCGGCACAGTTCTCACAAAAGTGCCTGGATGCGTAACGCAAAATAAACAAAAGGGTTGCAGCATTGGAGATCCGTCGGTTCCTTGCTTCAGGGGATACGATGCATTGCGCCTCAATGCTTGCGCAGAGTTGGGGATGCGTCTTGATCCTTACGGGACAGGAGGTGATGCGTAGAATCTCGTGCTGCAGCCCGGTTGCGATGCGGCAAGATGGCACCTCGATGCGATGCGACAATCCGGTGCGATGCGATAAGATGGCACCTTTGATGCAATGATGTTGAGACAATGCGTGCACACCCTGGCAGCCTTGCGGCGACTCTGTACTTTGGAGCCACGACAGGCCTTGCGACACGCTTCTCCAGTGATGCGACGGCGACCCTCATGGTGGCGACACGCTTCTCCGGGATGCGACAGCAGTCAACTGTGATGAAGACACGCTTCTGGGGAGATGCGGCGACGGCACGCTTCTCCGGCGATGCGACGACTACAGCTGCGGCGGCGACATGCTTCTTCTTGTTGCATCGCGCTTCCAGCTCCCAGCGACACGCAGGCTTCTGCAGATAGAATTCAGAGCAAGGAAATTCAGAGGGGAGCTGGTGGTGAAGTCTTTTGTCCCTGAGACTTCAGCAGGAGGCAAGCACAAGTTCAAAGCCCTTGGAGTAATATTCTGCAAGATGATGAAAGTCCTTTGAAAGTTCCTTCTCCTGTCCTTGGCACTGAAGACACCACTGTAGGCCAACCCAGCAACACAGCACACTGGCGGGGGGGGGGCAGTAAAACTCCTACATCTTCCTTTGGTTCTTCTCCTTGGCAGAGGGTTGTCTTGTTGTTCCAGAAGTGATCTAAAGTCTTGGGGTATGGGTCCCCATATTTATACTACTTTTCTCTTTGTTCTCTGAAGGCAGAGAGGCCTTTGCCTATTCCAAACCAGTTCTGGTCAGTCCTGGAGCACTTTGTTGACAAGACTCCTTCTTTTCTTTCACAGAGCAGGCCAGGGACATCAGACGCACCACAGGAGGTGGAGCCAGCACTGTGGAGGGAAGGCACAGCCCTATTCAGGTCCCAGGTGCAGCTCCTCCCACCCATCTACATGCAGATCTTTCTATTCAGCCCTGTGCTGACTCACCCTCTATCCTGGAATCCCCCAGCCCCTGTCACTCACAGAGCCAGACACACAATACACAACCTAGCAGAGGTAGGCTTGGACAGTTAAACAAGAAAATACCTACTTTCTAAAAGTGGTATTTTCAAACACAGAATGTTAAAACCAACTTCACTAAAATATGTATTTTATCATTCTGAGTTCAGGCATACTAAACTCGATTTTCTACCTAGTACCTTGAGTCAGTTAGGATTATAAGATGTAATAATCAAACTGCCCATTCCGGCCTATGGGGAACAGGTAGCCTTGCAATAGTGAAAAACGGAAATGGCTGCAATTCACTGTTAGGACATGCCACACACACCAGGGTATGTCCTACCTTATACTTACAATGCACCCTGCACTTGGGCCTACCATAGGGGTGTCTGATATGAAGATAAGGGAAGGTTTAGGGACTGGCAAGTGGGTGCACTTTGTCAGTAAACATGGAAGTCAGAGACTGCACACAGGCTCTGCAATGGCAGACTTGAGGCACACTTTTACAGGCTGCTTCTGTGGGTGGCACAATCAGTGCTGCAAGTCCACCAGCAGCATTTGACTTACAAGCCCTGGGCACACATGGTGCACGGTACTAGGGTCTGACAAGTAAATCAAATAACCCAATCATGGATTCACTAATCAATACATCAATTTAACATAGGGAGGACTTGCTCTGTGGCACTGAATAGCTGTGGCACAGTGCCCAAAGCATCTAAAACAGAAAAACATATCAAAAACAGAGGAGGCAATCAGAAAAAATGGAAGGGAGACTCACGTCTATGGTACCAGGTCTAACACTACTGCTTGAACTAAATCTCGTAAGTTCTACTAAACACTAATGCAAAAGATTTAAATAAGTAAATGGGGATAGAGTAGAGATAAGTGGTATACAGTGAAATCATTTATTATCACATTCTAACATGTCTTTTTTTTATTTTATTATTAGTTCATGTTTGGGCCTCGAAGGCTGACTGAAAATCCCTACCCACTTGATGTTCACGCAGGCGCACAAGAACCTGCTGTAAACCCTGTGACAGCACCACTTGAAACACAAGACGCCTGAACCGGACGAAAGCAACAATTTTGAATAAACTGGATAAACTCAAATTGATCATAAATGAGAAATGCGGGTGGGAATAAAGCTATGGGAAAGTAAATTAAGGTTCGAAAACATAGAACAATAGTCCACAGTAAAATTATTACTTTTAATATGGTGTGATGAACTCACCTCTTTGCCCTGACCAATCAGAATAAGGGAAAACACAGAAATTGCAATATCGGGGGGAGGGACATGGATATAGAAATAGTATAATTGAGGTAAGTTAGCTAGAGACTTTGTCAGATTTGTCAGAGCCACCATTTCGACTCGTCACCGACCCAATGTGTATGCTGCTACTCTGTCTGAGACGCTGTCTCAGACTCTGCTGTTGCCAGAAACTCTGCTCGAGAAATTGAGATACTGGTCACTAATCTAATCATCTAGAAGGGAATTTCGGAAGATGGACACCCGAGGAGAGTAGTATCAGAGAGGGGTGCACATAAAGAGGTCACTTAGAAGAGGTCACCTTCGCAGATCTGAATCTATCCAATACTCTGTCTGCATCCTATCCTGGCAGATTCTATCTGGCTTATCTTCAAAGAGTTGGGCTCATCTATCACCTTAGGTAAATATAAATCTGAGAAGACTGCCATTTTACCTGCTGTCTCTTTTCCTTTTTCATGTACTGTCTTCATTGATCATTATTTTGACTATGTTTTGTTTGACTTAATTTTGCCTCTTGAAATAATGTGTTTAAGCTGTGATTGATTTTGACTCACAAAATTATTAATTTAGATAAAGGTTTTCCAAACTTTCTGAGGATGTGGTTATTTCAAGTGTAAGATAAATGTCATTTTCTACCTTAAACTATCTCAGAAAACTGATTCATCAAGAAAGGAATCATTAAGGAGATAAAATTGGTAAGACTTGCTAAAAGTTATATTAAATTTGCAGGAAAAACTCCAAAATTGATATCAGCGGGGTTTGCTAGCTCATTTGTGTGAATGGTTTGGGCCCAGGTGAGTATTTAGGTATGTGTGTATCTTAACCCGTGCTGGTGACCCGCGCTCTATCACGGGGTAAATAAAAAGTCACTTACCTCCTCACCCTATCTCTTCTCCTCATCCCTCTGCTCCGGCTGGATCAGGAAGCACCCAGGTTTCCCATAGCCAATCACAACGATGCAATGCAGCTTTCTGATTGGTCTGAGCACCATGGTTCGGCACTGAGACGGGGACTGGGAGCCTGGGCATGTTCTCCACCCAGGCTGTAATGCAGCCTGGGTGGAGAACATGCTAAGTGCGCATGACTGTTTGACCGGCCCAAGACGGCTCACCACTCCTCCCCCTGCTCCTCTGTCAGCAGAGTAGCTCTGCCCTGCCCGCAAAGCTGCAGCAGCAGGACGAAAATAAAATTATAATGTCATTGAATTATTATCATTTTATTTTTCCTTTATGTACACTACTAAAAAGCAGTGGGGCAACGCTTCTCCACCTTATTTGATGCAATCTCTGTTATATGTTTTTATATTTTGAGATAATGTCTCTCTTGTCTCTTAGATGACTAATGGCAATGTTGCCGGAGTGGGGGCAGGAGAAGGAAAGGATCTAGGTTCATGTTTAAAAACGATCACTTTTAATATGTACTTCTCAGTGCAGTGCTATAATGTGAAGTTTTAATGGCAAAGGTTCCACATGTTGAAGAAATGCACTTTTTAGAGGGACTTTAACCTATTTCAGGTAATATATGTTGATGATTTACATGGCAAACATTTTCAGTGCTCGGCTCGTGCATGAACTCTAAGAGCCAAGCCAGACCCGTGGCTAGGCTCCGGCTGGGGTTGCCCTGCTAAAATATTTTGAGCGCCCACCTCTGCTGCCCCTCCGAGTTTATTAAAAAAAAGAAAAACACAATGTAACATTTCTCTCACATTGTTAGCGAGTTGTAAAATGTTCATGGCCTCGCTTTACGGATTTCCAAGGAGTTAGAATTTCTTTACTGAAACTATCTCTAAAACAAATCGAGAAAGAGGATTTTGCCTGCCAGATTTTAATGCAATCCTCTGGGGAAGTTTGAAAACTGAAAAGCATTAGTCTGAGATCAAGTGAAATATGAATGCCAATTACAGTTGTGTTGAGGTTGCACCACTTGGCAGATATATACAATCCGATAGTCCACATAAAATCCAGTGAATAATTGGATTTCCTTCTTAATTGTTTGTACAGAATCTTCTCTTTATTTAGACAAAACCACAGCCAAACGCGTTTCATTCTTAAAGAGAACTTCTTCAGGGCTGTAAAATTAAAACATATAAAAAACTACAATATAATAAATGTTTGAATACACATGTCAATGCGAACATACATGAATACAAACATCACAAATCACATTGAAAATAACATCAACAGTATCATTACATACAAAAAAGGACAACATCAACACATGTGACATAATAAACCGAATAGAACTAAATGTATCACAAACACAATCATATGATTGTTCTCAAAAACAATTAACCCTTGTATGACCATTTCAAAAGAACACCTAATTCAAGTTGGTAGTATGAAATTGAAATAAAACGTATTCCAAAGATTAGAGAAAATCGAAAGAAATATAAACATAAGTGCAGAAAGAAAAAAAGAAAAAAAAGGGGAAAGGAGAGGTGGTGAGACAAAAATATATATATAACTTGACTAAACTGTCACTTCAAGAACAAGTGAATAAACAAATAACCAGACACTATAAATTCTCAAAAGGATTTATAAAAGGAAACATACCGTCATTAGTACTGCGATGGGAAGCAGGTTTGCTCACTCATACGCCGGCCTTTTTATGGGCTGGTGGGAGAGGGAGCACGCCTGGGGTAAATATGCCTCCCCTGGATGGACATGATTGTCTTCTGGGGGAGGTATATTGATGATATCATCATGCTATGGAAGGGCACCTCTAGTCAACTCATGGAATATCATGCCTTCCTTAATGCAAATCCCCACAATGTACATTTAACTTTGAAGTACACTAAAAGCAGTATCGAATTTTTGGACATTCTCTTCTACATTGAAAACAATGAGATAAACAGCACCATTTTCCGCAAAAGTACGTCATGTAATGGCACATTGCATGCAACCAGTGCACATCCTAAATCAGTGATCAATAATATCCCGTTTGGTGAAATGGTGCGTGTTCGCCGAAATTGTAGGTCAGATTAGACATTTAAATACAATATCAGTGAAGTAAAAAAAAGATTCAAACAAAGAGGTTATGCAGAGGACATCTTGAGAAAAGCGGATTCACGAATAAGAAAGGTCACTAGGGCGAGCACATTGCAGAAACATACAAGCACAACCAAAAAGGAAAAGGAAGGGTCTCACTTAGCCTTTATCACACAATACACTAAGAACAGTGCAAGCTTATTTAACATTCGTAAGCGACACTGGGGATTGCTATATGAGACACCTAATCTGAGAGAATATGTAGCAGTTACACCGAGGGTAACGTTTAGAAGAGGGAAAACACTTCGCAATTTACTGTGCCCGAGTTATCCTAGATACACAATTCCTAAGACTTGGCTTCCCACTGCTCCCAGAGGTTTTTACACATGTCTCAATTGCAACATCTGTTTGTTTGGTAAAAATAAGATCCAAAACTTTCACTACAATACAGTACGTGAATACGATATAAGACAGTTTATCAACTGTAAAACGAGTCATGTTGTCTATATTCTGGGTTGCGATTGTAACAAGATCTATGTGGGCAGCACGGAGCGACCGCTGAAATTACGCATCCAAGAGCACATAAGAGCTTTCAGAAATTACGATTTGAAATATCCTATGACATATCACATGAGGGAGCACCATGGTGTTAACTGTAAAATATGATTCCATGGTATTGAACATGTACCTTCGAATCCCCGTGGAGGCAATAGAGAATTAACTCTGCGTAGAAAAGAGGCCATGTGGATATGTCGCCTCAGATGTATAGAGATGGGACACAACACTGATGACGAAATGCATTACCACTTGTGAATTTAAACTGTAGTATTAGGTTTAGAGATTATTCTCTTGTCTTCTTAGACATCACCTTTGGTTAATGCTGCCCTTATCAATATTCTGTGATCAATCAGTAATATCCTTTTTACCAATATCTGAATTATCCTCAGCCATATTAATCTAATATGGGTTATGAGACATTAGTTACACTAGTCACTCCCTTTGATATTTATCTCGGTGAATACGCTTAAAGGATTAGATTTGATTCTGTGACTTTTTTGGCATTTGGTAGTCAATAATATAGCATATAGTATTCTTCCTTTTTGAGATTCCTCTGTTCTGTGCCCCACATATATTTATGTGGATATGTCACTTTTTGACTCATAATTCAGGAGCTCTTTGGCGAGTATGAGTTATTCCCTCTTTCCTTTATATATATGGAATATACTCGCCCGGGCTCTTTTCTGGTAAGTTTTTTATCTCCCTGTTGAAACGCGTTGGACATATGCGTTCTGTGGTGCTTTGGTGTCATTAGGTTCTGCTATTTATAATTGACATATTCATCTTAAATATATATGTCTGCCACATGGCTAGTTCAGATCTAGCAATACATTTGGACATTTGCCGTGGTTATGGCTTTGGACGTGGTTATTATCTGTTATGATAATCACACTTGTGTTTTTCTTATATTTATTTTTCGTTTATGTTAATTTTTATTTTTATCCTTCATACTCTGTTTCAGTATTTACATTTGTTGATAACAACAATATAAATAATATTAATTCGTCGTCTGTTTTCGATTTATCAATACAAATTGATATAATCTGATATTTAGACTCGAAGTGTCATATCTCAATATTTTCCTATATTCATGGGCAATATCATTCCTTGTTTACTCTAAATACCCTACATATATTTGAAGATGGCGGCTGTTAAAAGGTCTTACCGCCGGCCTAAATGTAGCGGATTTGCGAACGCATTCTAATGACGTCAGACACCCTCATCTTCTTTCTATTTCTATGGATGCCATTTTTTTAACCGCGTCTATAACACAAGCGGTTTTGCACGCGTTTGGGAGGCCGAGAGGTATTATTATGTTCCATTCGTTGTCGAATTGCATTTAAATATAAGCATGCTCGACCATGACGCCTGATTGAGAGGAATGACCATTCTGCTCTTACAGGTAGGATTGAGGGACGGGTACTTGTTTACTGAATTGCGCTTGTATTCGGTGAAATGTTCCAAGAACTATGTTGAGCTTGATGCAGGTTAGGCTTATTTCCAGGTTGCTTTTCGACCATTGTGTCTCCTTAACTTACATCATTTTCTGGTTGTGCTTTGATTGGATGAATCGATGCATTATTATATGATTTTCTGTGATGAATTTTGTGCTCGGGACCGTACGAGCCTTTGAAATCTTTTTACTTTTTCGTGATGCATCCTTTTGCCCCCAAGACTTCCTATATATTATATTATGTATTCTCTATTTGGTGTCGGTATTTATGGCCAATATACCTAATGGTTTTTGCAAATAGTCCTTACAAAATGGGTGATGTCGTTTTAGCTGGTGTATTTCTCTCAAGCATTTTTGATATGATCCTGAATTTAGGGTTATAGCGTTAGACGTGCGCTTGCATATAGAGTCGCACACCATTGTGATTCGCACTTATTATGTGTGCATTGAGTGATATGTTCACCGTTAGATTTAAAGCAGTTTATTAGAATTATCTTAGATTTTATTCATAATTTTGATTAGATTTTGTTATGACCAAATATGAATGGACAGTACCGGTATATACCGGATTTAATTAAGAGATTATGATATGAATATTAATATATTGTTCTATCATGATTGATTTCTAACAGGCACTGCGTTAAATATTTATGGTGTAGATATGGATTAGATAAACTACAGTGACTATCATATCACCTTGCTCTACTTGATATTATCCTTTCAATTACATCATCAGTGCTTTACTCAATAAGGTAGGCTGACCATTTCATGTATTATTTTGTCTTGTTACATATGGAATTTGTATGCTTATACGGTCGTGATGTTGCCTACTTTATGTAATCATAAATGGCATATCATTACGCTTTTACTTCACAGTTAATTTGGAAGAACTGGACGATTTTATTATATTGGACCAGGATCATATTGTTCCATACTCTATATTCTACAATCTGTGGATACTACTTACGGTATGTTTCCTTTTATAAATCCTTTTGAGAATTTATAGTGTCTGGTTAATTGTTTATTCACTTGTTCTTGAAGTGACAATTTAGTCAAGTTATATACATATTTTTGTCTCACCACCTCTCCTTTCGCCCTTTTTTTCTTGTTTTCTTTCTGCACTTATGTTTATATTTAATTCGATTTTCTCTAATCTTTGGAATAAGTTTTATTTCAATTTCATACTACCAACTTGAATTAGGTGTTCTTTTGAAATGGTCATACAAGGGTTAATTGTTTTTGAGAACAATCATATGATTGTGTTTGTGATACTACTCATTTAGTTATATTCGGTTTATTATGTCACATGTGTTGATGTTGTCCTTTTTTGTTTGTAATGATACTGTTGATGTTATTTTCAATGTGATTTGTGATGTTTGTATTCATGTATGTTCGCATTGACATGTGTATTCAAATATTTTTTATATTGTAGTTTTTTATATGTTTTAATTTTACAGCCCTGAAGAAGTTCTCTTTGAGAACGAAACGCATTGGCTGTGGTTTTGTCTAAATAAAGAGAAGATTCTGTACAAACAATTAACAAGGAAATCCAATTATTCACTGGATTTTATGTGGACTATCGGATTGTATATATCTGCCAAGTGGTGCAACCTCAACACAACTGTATTTGGACTTTAGACCCTGGGGTACGGGGTGGTGCCTTTGGACAGAAGGCGCCGTAGAGGTTTTGCACACAAGAATATTTTGGTCTTTGCAACTTGTTTGGTAGACATTCTGAGTTTGGTGCCCATTGCTAGTCAAGGGTTGGTCCCCTGTCCGGTTCATGTATGTATGAAATATGAATGCCCTTCCTCTTGCGGCCAACACTGCACTCTAACAAGACTGAGGGATAAACTAGAAAGCAAATTCACTCCGGCAACATTCATTGCATCACATAAATGAAAATGTTGCATCATTCCGCACGTGTGAGAAATCCGAGTGTTTGACAGGTGCTTCCCAGGAAAAAGCCCAGCAGGAATGTTGCATGTAGTCACCCTGTTCTCTCACAGGCAGCTTGACGCAACAGAGCCACAACAAGCAGGCACAGCCAATAGGATTTCTGCGTTTGTTGGAACCCTAAGTACAACACCAGTAAAGCCTGCGACACTAAAAAGAGGACACGATTTTGTTTCTGCGTAGCGTGCATCTAAGATATAAAGAGTGTATTTAGTATGTGATGAATCAGTGCACTTGTGAGATGTAAATAAGTCTCTTGTGCAAGGCAAGCGATACAGTCCTGCCAAGTACTACGCATTAGGCATTAGACTAACGTATTTCAGTGTGGTAATTCTCATTACAGCAGTGAAATGCATTGTGACGCATATCTGTGCTGTGTCTCAGCTGTCACTTAAAGTGCCAACACAGCACGCCACACTGGCGTAAAAAAACTTGAGGGGGTCTCCCTGAAGGCATGTGGAGGGGCCCCCTCCGAGCTCAATCATGAGCTCTGCAGCCAGAGTGCTGTGCTGAGGGGGCCCCCTAGAGCTTGGGGGCCTCTGCACCGTGGGGGCTGCGGGGGCCTGCGTTACACTCCAGGCACGCAACCGGCCCGTGGCGTGTACTGCACGAGCTGTGCTCCCGCAGAAGGCTTTGGCTCACACTGTAAGCTACATCAGTGCTGGCAGGCTCACACTCACAGTGACAGACCTATCATGGATAAACTTCATCTGATCAGATTCCGCGCGGCTGACTGGCAGCTTGCAGCCTGACATCATGAACCCGTGATCCGGGCGGCGTCATATTAACAGAAAGAAACCTGTTTACAAGAGTTTCTCTCGCATGAATGGAAAACGTCATAACTCTGACAGTGTCTAACTGGAAAAGTTGATATCAGTTCAGAGAGCTCTAATGGAGGTGGAGTCCTAACAGCGTGGGCAGTAAGATGTAGTACTCTGCAGCAGGAAGAGAGGCTCCCGTGAAGGGTGTACCAGCAAAGCTATATGCAGTAAGTCTGTGTTTTTAAAATGACATAAGGGTTTCTGTTTGCTATACGTGCTGTTCTCTTAGTTTATTAAACTCAAGCAAGTAAGAGTTAACTATCTGAACTCGCAGTAGTAGGAGGCAGCGCACCGGACGCCGGGGCCACTCAGTTAATACTTGTGTGATATTTTTGAAATATTTTTTTAAATAATAGTCAGCCTGCCTGACTGTGACCGCGATGTGTGTCTCACAGGCTCTCCTGAGGCGTCACCAGCAATCATGGTATGGTATCACACACATGCAGACTGCAGCGGCCGGAGTTAGCTGACTAATTAATTTATGGCATAGTCCTGTGGAAGCTTTATAGTCTGGGCCCAGGTCCCACGTGGGACAGAGAGAGAGGCATGGAGTTCAGTGATGCTCCTCACCTGGTTTATTATTTGCGCTCTCTCCAAACAGCCGCAGTGCTATCAGTTCACAGACAGGTACTCTCATCAGCGTGCTTCGTGACTGTCATTCGAGACAGACTACTTTTGCATTTACCTGTGTGTGTCTGGATCTGAAGGCGGGGTATTGGATTCAGGGGTCTTTCGACACTTGCTGTTCTGTAGGCTTCAAACAGCAATACAGGGCGGACAGAATACCCGATTTCAGACCACGCTGGTTCTGTGCGGTTTACATGTTTTCACTTTTTGCCCATGGACAGAAAACACATTTCGGTCTTTGCCAGAAGTGTAATCTGGTGTCTGTACACTTCGTGTGTAACTTATCACTCGCTAGATCACACAGACACACTGTGTGACACTAGAGATATTTATGCAAGGACATCAGGGCAGGCTCTGGTGAAGCTCAGACCCACCACAACTCTGAATGCCTCATGTGCACCCATCAATACCCCTTCTACATTGGTGAGGCATGTTGCAATAAAGATCTGTGTTCTCTAGTAAACTGATGTATTGTCAGTGGCACTTATTGCACAGCTTAACTCCAGTGGTTCTACAGTCTAAGCGCAGGTCCTTGCTCTTTTTGGTGTTAATTCTTAGCGGAGCCATGTGACCTGCTTTGCAGATGGCAATAGCTGCCAAGGTTTTAGATTGCTGCATGTAATATTTTCATAATTTCATTTTAATTACGAGTCAGCTGCTGCAGGCTTTTGCAGCAGTTTTAAGAACTTCTTAGAGTTTCTTGTTGCTCAAATGGGTCCAATTTCTGATATTTATATGTTTCCCTCGTCTTCATTGCTTGCTTTTTGCTCGCAAGAACGTGTCACTCATAGTCATCGAAATGCCACTCATAATTACAGTGAAATTATGAAAATGTCACACACAGCAATCTGGAACCTTGGCAGCTATGGTGATAGGAGGCGGAATGTCATACCAAACAGAAAATATGATGAGGTGAAAGAGAACTAATTCTCTGGATTGAGCCAAAGTCCATTCATTTCACCCCTCATCAGCCAGGCTAGCTTGAATCCAGTGGCACAGTGAGCCCGGGAACACCATCTGAGCATACCGGCGCACTTGGGGCAAGAAAGCAAAAGACACACAAATGAGGTGAGAGAGAACTAATTCTCTGGATTGCGCCAAAGTCCATTCATTGTATATTTCAAAGCATTGGTAGCACTCAGTGCTGTTGAAAACAGCAGTGCTGTCCAGCCAGACTTATCAAGGGCCTTCATCTCAGGTCTAACTCTTTCTTTCCACCATATACTATCGAAAGCTAAATCTGCCTAACGAAGAATAAGCCGGAATTAGGCTACACATTGTACGTGCAGACAACAAAGGTGAAGTCTGTGGTAATGTTTCAGGAAACAGCAGTAGTTTTAAATAGATTTATTTTGTAGTTACAAGGAAGAAGAGAAGGATCGAGCTTCAACCGTTCCCCAGTCAGGAATGACCCCGTACAATCTCCAGTAACTAAGCAACCATAGAAATTCTTTAAAGCAACATTAACATAGGATATTACATTACCTCCCTTTCTTGTGAAACAAAAAAAATATATAATAATAAAAATATTATCAAAAATATAATAACAATGATGTTAACAAAAACAACTTCAATCCCTGAAACATTCAGATTTTATGACAGTGCGAGAACTTCTCCTACACACATGAATGACATTACCCACACTTGAAGAGGCCTTATTGTCAACCTTTGAAGATGTTTGTTGACTTGAACAACGAACCTTAGCCACTTTGCTCATGTTCCACCAACAACCACCTTCAACCTGTATAGCATTACCTACAATTTTAACAACTTTAACAAGAGGACCAAATTTACTTTCACCTTTGTTGACATAAACAGATTTTCCTATCTTAACCAAATCTCCCACATTCAAAGTAACCATTTTTGATCCTTTTTTGTTATCAAAATTTGCTTTCTGCTTGGCTTGGCTAGTAGATACATTGTCTTTAACCAGACACATCAATTTGCGTACATCTGACTCAGCATTAATCCATTTTGACATCCACCCAGGGCAGAAAGAAGTATTGGGTTTCCTCCCCCTCATCAGCTCAAATGGAGATACTTTTGTTGACGAATGTGGGGTGGTTCTATAAAACCATACCATACTACTGAGTGATTTTACAACGTCATGATTGCCAGATTTAGCCCACTTAACGCAATCCCCAAATACTCGATTAATTCTTTCTACGAGTCCATTACCCTGAGGATGATAAAGAGAGCTTTTTAAATGTTTTACACCAGAGGACGACAAAAATATTTCAAAATCCCTGCAAACAAATTGTCTACCATTGTCAGAAACGAGAGTAGCAGGCAAACCTTTCCTAGACCAAACCTCTCTCAAAAAGTCGATGATGCTCTTACTATCTGTTTCCTTAACCAACTTGTATTCAGGCCATTTAGATGCATAGTCTATCAATACCAATATAAACCTATAATTTCCAAAAAGAGACATATAAGGTCCCATAATGTCTATTCCAACCTTTTCCCAAGGACGATCAGGGCACTCAACTGGTATGAGTGGAGGAACGGAAGTCTTAAGAGACTTATCAGATGACTTGCATATGCAACAATCTTTTACAAACTCATCCACCTCAGAGTCCATACCAGGCCACCAAAATGTGTTCCGAATGCGAAGCTTCGTAAACGAGGATCCTAAGTGTCCCTCATGGGCTCTAACAATAATCCCTCTCCTGAACAAATGCGGAGGAATAAGTTTGTCATTGCGAAGAAGAATATCATCCTCCACAGACAATTCATCTTCAATCTTAGCGAAAGGTTGGAGAGAAGATGATAATACCTTTTCTCTAGGTCAACCACAGCTAACAAATTTACACACTTCTTGGAGAATGGAATCATTGGCAAAAGCCAACCTCCATTCATCTTCAGAACAAAACTTTAATTCGGGTATGTCTACACCTGCCACAAAACAATCTTCGCAATCCTCATCGATGAGATCGGCAAACAGAACATCATCATCTTGAGAATCTTTTGAGGGAAATCGAGAAAAGAAATCTGCCCTACCATTCTTTCCTCCAGATATGTACCCAACGTCAAACTGATATTGAAGTAATTTAGAGACCATCCTCATAATCCTAGGTGTGGAACATTTTGTAATTTTTCCTCCTAAGATATTTACTAAGGGTTTGTGATCAGTTTGAAGAAGAAATCGTTTACCCCAAACATATGAACGAAATTTCTCTATTGCCCACGCACAAGCTAGTAGTTCCTTCTCAATAACCGAATATTGCAATTCAGGAGATCTTAAAACTCTTGAGGCAAATCCAATTGTCCTTTCAACACCATCCTCTACTTGTGTTAAAGTAGCACCCAACCCAACTTGACAGGCGTCAACAGTCAAACAACATGGAAGGCTGGGGTCAAATGGCTGGAGAACAGAACTCTCACAAAGACAACTCTTCACTTCCTGGAAAGCCAACATACACTCATTACTCCACACAAATTTAGTCCCCTTTTTTAACAAGTTGCAAATGGGACGAACGATGGTAGCATAGTGGGGAATAAATCTTGAATAGTATTCACATAACCCCAGTAGAGACTTGACTCCTGTTTTGTCTGTAGGAGTAGCAGCATTCGTGATTGCTTCCAAAAGACCAGTTCTGGGCTCGATACCATCTTGAGTGATGATATGACCTAGATATTCCACCTCAGTGCAAAAATATGTACATTTCTCTAATTTTAGAACAACCCCATGTTCTTGGAACAAACCTAAAACTTTATTTAAGTTGTCGTCATGTGTCGAAGCATCCTTATCGAAAATGAGTACGTCATCTTGAAAGACTAACACTCCGTTAACTTCTCTGAGGATGTTGCTCATTACTCTTTGAAATACCGACGCTGCCGACGCCAGACCAAAAGGCATACGACAATATTGAAACGTCCCCAGAGGAGAAACAAAAGCGGTAAGATGGCGTGACTCCGGATGTAACTCAACTTGGTGATAAGCACTGGCAAGATCTAATTTAGTGAAAAATTTAGCACCTTTGGTTGACGCAAACAAATCGTTTATTTTAGGGAGAGGATGTGAGTCTACCCAAATCTCTTTATTAACACACACCCTAAGTTGACCACACCTCTTCCTAGCGACGACCAAAGGTGAAAGCCAAAGTGAAGACTCAGTTGGCTTGATGATCCCTTTCTCACACATTTGTTTGAGTTCCTTCTCTAAATCTTCCTGACACTGTAGGGGACACCTCTAAGTTTATGTTTAACAGGTAAACATCCCTCTTTAACGATTATTCTATGTTTGAATCCTTTGATTTTTCCGAGTTCTGAACTGAAAACAGAAGGGAATTTGTCTTTGAAAACTTTAAACTCATTAGGACAATCAACCACAAGAACTTGTTCTTTAGTTCCAGGTCTTAGGATCATCTTGAAGAGACCCATGGAACCATCCTAAAATATTAAGACCCTTGACAGACACATAGACTTTTCCTCTAATTCTTCTTCCTTTGAAGCACAACTCATCTTCAAAATAACCCACAAGATCAATTTTCCGACCTTCATAGGATACTGGGGTGCTGTCGGGAGGAAGAAGGGGTTGAGTACCCTGCCAAGTCTCATCAAACAATTTTTGAGAGATCATAGTTATTTTAGCACCAGAATCGACAAGAAGTTTGATGCTTTTGTTCCCAATATCAATGTCTATTATAGGGTCAACGCAATTCTTGGGATCCCCCACAATGACTTCAGCTGTGGAACAATCAGTAACAACGGAAACAACTTCTGAGTCAGAAGACGAATCTGAATCAACCATACATACAGTGGGTTTTTTGAAGTTCTTTTGACCCTTTAACTTGAGACAAACTTTGGCAAAGTGTCCGATCTTTTTACAATAATTACATGTGACATTAGAAGCAGGGCACCTAGATCCCTTAAGGTGAGACGGGTTACCACATCATATACAAACAGACGGATCTATGTTACTAGGTATTGAAGACTCGGTGCCCTTTACAGACTTGTTGCCCACAGACTTGACAGAATTTCTGTTGTTTTTCAAGGAAGAAGAATTGAGGTTAATTGAATTAACAGATTCTACTACTTTTTCTTCTAATTCATTTAGTGAGACCATAGAGATTTCAATACTTTTAGCTAATTTTATGGTTTCATCCAATGAAAGATCGCCCATAGTAAGTAGCTTCTGTCTTATGTTCTTATCCTTGCAATGGCAGACGAACTGATCTCTGATGAGTTGATCAGTGAAATTCTCAAACCTGCAGTCTGCTGCCAACCTACGTAATACAGAAACATATGAGTCAACATCTTCACTATCAGTTTGTTTCCTCTTGAAGAGCTTGTGCCTGAGCACCATGAGGCTTGGTTGTTTGTCAAACCTCAATTTGAGTTTCTCAACAGTTTCTTGGTACAAGTCATTCAGTGCCGGATCACCTTCTGGAAGACTTGGTAAGTGTTTAAAGATAGATCTTCTTTCAAAGCCTCATGAGTGTAGAAGTAAACTTTTCTTCCTTTCAGCAGCAAATCTGCTTGCACCGATACCTCCTAAATAAGTTTCGAAGGCATCATACCAGATCTCCCATCTTATTGGTGGTTCTCCTGGAGCGTCCAAAAAGGCGGGCGGCGGATTTACTGATTGTAGAGTACATATAGTGAAGAAAGAAGAAAAAGTAACTTGTTAATAGAATCCAGGTAGGTAAAGCAGGTCTCTACAATTGAAATGTCTTGTGATACAGAACAATAAACTTCCCTGTTCTATGAAGATTGAAACTTTAACCCTCTTCGCTGCCAGGCCTTTTCCCCCTCCTGTGCCACGTCCTTTTTTGGCTATTTGGGGTAGTGCGCGCTGAGGCCCCTGTAACTTTTTGACCACAAAAGGTATCCACGCCAAATTTGCGTCCTTTTCTTCCAACATCATGGGGATTCTGAGGGTAGTCAGGGTTTGTGGATTCCCCTGGAGGGGTCACAGAAATGAGCCAAAATACAGCAAAATTTAGTTTTTGGGGGGGGAAATGGTAAAAACGGGCTGCAAATGAAAGCATCTGGGTTTTTCCCTGCAAGTGTTCTCAAAAAAGGGTTTGTGGGGTTGAAATCACCATTTTCCCAGCTTTTAGGGGATATCAGACTTTTGTCAGAAACCCAACATTTTTTAGACAGTTTTGGCATTTTTCTGGGACATAGCCTATTTTTGATATTTTTTGTGCTTTCAACCTCCTTCCAGTTAATGGTAGAAATGGGTACAAAAGCAATAATGGATCCTGGAAAGCTATACATTTTGGCAAAGTAGACAAAATTCTGAATTCAGCAAGGGGTCATTTGTGTAGATCCATCAAGGTTTCTTTATAGAAACTAACAGTTAAATATAGGATAAATTGAAAATTTGTTGAAAAAATGCGCCTTTTGTGTCAACGTTTTCACCTGTAACTTCTTCTAATTTTGACAGCTCTTTGAAAGCAATATACCGTTACATCCGCTGGACATTTCTGGTTGTGGGGATATATAGGACTTGTAGGTTCACCAAGAACCCGACGAACCCAGAGCCAAAAACTGAGCAGCAACTTGCAATGGTTTTTTATTATGTACCGGGTATATAGTAATTATTCTGTAAAAATGTGTACATGGAAAAATCGGTATGAAAGACACCTATGTTTTCTGAAATGGGAACAAAATATAGAGTTTAGAAACAGTAGATATTTGCACATTTCCGAAATTGGGAATACTCATACTAGCATGAGAATTATCAGTCATTTTTTAGAATGACTTCTTTTTTACACAATGTCTTTCATTTGGAAGGCAGAAATGCATCAAAAGTCAATAGGTAATAACAGTTCCTTTACAAATCTGAATTACCCTAAGTCACCCGATAAAAATGGTACCTCACTTGTAGGGGTAGGCATAGTGCCCACGGCAGGAAATGGCTCAAAACCCAACGTGAACACACCACATTTTCACAATGCAAAATTACCCTTTTTTAGCAAAGTGCCTAGGTGTAGTTTTTTAACCCTAGCTCTGCCGGCACCTAGGGAAACCTAGCAAACCTATACATTTTTTAAAACTAGACATCCAGGGGAATCCAGGATGGGGTGACTTGACTGCCTCCCACAACGTTCTGTTACCCAGAATCCCTTTCAAACCTAAAATATTGCCCAAAAAAACACTTTTTCCCCACATTTCTTTGGTGGAAAGTTCTGGAATCTGCATGGATCCACAAATTACTACCCACTCCGCGTTCCCCAAAGTCTTCCGAGAAAAATGGTACCTCACTTGTGTGGGTCGGCCTAGTGTCCGCAACAGGAAATGGCGCAAAATGCAACGTGGAAACACCTCAATTTCGCTGTGAAAAATGACCCTTTTTTGGCAAATTGCCTAGCTGTAGTTTTTGAACCATAGCTCTGCCGGCACCTTGGGAAACCTAGCAAACCTATACATTTTTGAAAACTAGACACCCAGGGGAATCCAGGATGGGGTGACTTGACTGCCTCCCACCAGGTTCTGTTACCCAGAATCCCTTGCAAACCTAAAAAATTGCCAAAAAAACGCATTTTCCCCATATTTCTCTGGTGGAAAGTTCTGGAATCTGCGTGGATCCACAAATTTCCACCCACCCCGCATTCCCCAAAGTCTTCCGATAAAAATGGTACCTCACTTGTGTGGGTCGGCCTAGTGCCCGCGACAGGAAACGGCGCAAAAAGTAACGTGGACACACCTCAATTTCACAGCGAAAAATGACCCTTTTTTGGCAAAGTGCCTAGCTGTCGTTTTTTAACCATAGCTCTGCCGTCACCTAGGGAAACCTAGCAAACCTATACATTTTTGAAAACTAGACACCCAGGGAATGCCAGGATGGGGTCACTTGACTGCCTCCCACCTGGTTCTGCTACCCAGAATCCCTTGCAAACCTAAAAAATTGCCCAAAAAATCACATTTTCCCCACAATTCTGTGGTAGAAAGTTCTGGAATCTGCGTGGATCCACAAATTTCCACCCACCCCGCGTTCCCCAAAGTCTTCCGAGAAAAATGGTACCTCACTTGTGTGGGTCAGCCTAGTGCCCGCGACAGGAAACGGCGCAAAACGCATCGTGGACACAGCTCAATTTCGCAGTGAAAAATGAACCTTTTTTGGAAAAGTGCCTAGCTGTAGTTTTTGAACCCTAGCTCTGCCGGCACCTAGGGAAACCTACCAAACCCACACATTTCTGAAAACTAGACACCCGGGGGATTCCATGGAGGTATGGCTTGCGTGGATCCCCCAACGTTTCCTTACCCAGAATGCCCTGCAAACCTCAAATTTAGCTGAAAAAATTCACCTTTTTCACACATTTTTGTGTGGGAAAGTTGTGGCGTCAGCGGGCTGACACAAATTTCCTACCACCCAGCGTTCCTCCGGGTCGCCCAATAAAAACGGTGCCTCACTCGTGTGGGAGGCACAAGTACCCGCGACAGGCAAGGGCCCTCAACGTATTGAGGCAACATGAAAATTGCCTACATCAAAACGACCTGGTTTTGCAAGGGGGGTCACCTGGGTTTTTGGCCCGGTGCTCGGCGGCCACCTAGGGGAACCTACCAAACCCACACATTTCTGAAAACTAGACACCCGGGGGATTCCAGGGAGGTATGGCTTGCGTGGATCCCCCAACGTTTCCTTACCCAGAATGCCCTGCAAACCTCAAATTTAGCTGAAAAAATTCACCTTTCCCACACATTTTTGTGTGGGAAAGTCGTGGCATCAGCAGGCTGACACAAATTTCCGACCACCCAGCGTTCCCCCGGGTCTCCCGATAAAAACGGTACCTCACTCGTGTGGGAGGCCCCAGTACCCGCGACAGGCAAGGGCCCACAACGTAGTGAGGCGACATGAAAATTGCCTACCTCAAAACGACCTGGTTTTGCAAGGGGGTCACCTGGGTTTTTGGCCCGGTGCTCGGCGGCCACCTAGGGGAACCTACCAAACCCACACATTTCTGAAAACTAGACACCCGGGGAATTCCAGGGAGGTATGGCTTGCGTGGATCCCCCAACGTTTCCTTACCCAGAATGCCCTGCAAAATCCAAAATTTAGCTGAAAAAATCCCCTTTTTCACAAATTTTTGTGTGGGAAAGTTGTGGCATCACCGGGCTGACACAAATTTCCTACCACCCAGCGTTCCCACGGGTCTCCCGATAAAAATGGTGCCTCACTCGTGTGAAAAAGGTGATTTTTTCAGCTAAATTTGAGGTTTGCAGGGCATTCTGGGTAAGGAAACGTTGGGGGATCCACGCAAGCCATACCTCCCTGGAATCCCCCGGGTGTCTAGTTTTCAGAAGTGTACAGGTGTGCTAGGTTTGCCTACGTGCCAACTGCGCTAGGGCCCAAAATCAACAGGTATGCACATTGCTAAAAAAAATCCGGAGCCCAGTGGCCTTTCTGCCGCCCTGGGGGGAAATCGGGGAAGGGGGTTTCATCCTGAAATGCCCCTAAAGGGGCAGAAAGACTGTGGCTATTTTTTGTGGGGGTGGGGGCACTGGTATGACCATTTTGGGCAGCCCCCACCCCCACGCATAAAAAAAGCCTGCGTACCCGCTGGCGCCTAGTGGGCTTTCTAGCCCCCCAGGGGGCAGATCAGGGGCCACTGCCACCATCTGCCCTCCCGGGGGGGCAGAAAGACTGGAATTTCTCTGGGGTGGGGTGGGGTATTGTCATGCCCATTTTGGGGAGCCCCTACCCCATCACTTATAAAACAAAAAAATCCATGGTTTCTAGTGGGCATTCTGCGCCCCCAGGGGGGGCCAGATTGGGGGCTACAGCTCCCATCTGCCTCCTGGGGGGCAGAAAGACTGTCATTTTTGTGGGGGGGAGGGTGGGGCATTGGCGTTCCCGTTTCGGGCAGCCCACACCCTAAAAACAATTGCGCAAAAAAAATCCCTGGTCAAAGCCCCATCTGCCCCCCGGGGGGGAAGAAAGACTGTAATAATTGGGGGGTGGGGTGGCAGCATGGGCCAGTCCGTTTTGGGCAGCCCCCACCCCTATTTGTTTGTTTTTTGACGATTCCTTGGTGTCTAGTGGTCTTTTTGTCCCCCCGGGGGGGGGGGGGCTGATTGGGGGCCAATGCCCCATCTGCCCCTCAGGGGGGGTAGAAAGGCTGTAATGGTGGCGGGTGGGTGAGCGCATTGGCGTGCCCGTTTCGGGCAGCCCCCACCTAAAAAAAAACTGAAAACAAATCCCTGGTGTATAGTGGGCTTTCTGCCCCCGAAGGGGCAGATTAGGGGCCAATGCTCCATCTGCACTTTCTGCCCCCCGGGGGGGGCAGAAAGACTGATAATTGGGGGGTGGGGGCATGGCCCTGCCCGTTTTGGGCAGCCCCCACCCCTATTGTTTTTTTTTTTACATTTCCCTGGTGTCTAGTGGTCTTTTTGCCCCCCCGGGGGGCAGATTGGGGGCCAATGCAGAAAGGCTGTAATGGTGGTGAGTGGTGGCGGGTGGGTGAGGGCATTGGCGTGCCCGTTTCGGGCAGCCCCCACCTAAAAAAAACTGAAAATAAATCCCTGGTGTACCCCCATCTGCCCCCCAGGGGGGGCAAAAAGACTAAATGTGCCCAAAATAATTTGGGGGGAGCAAAGGCCCTTGCCCAAGGGGCCGCTCCCCCCTCCCTGGTGTCTAGTGGGTGGATCCCTGCTTGGGGATCGCCCTCCTGTGGCGATCCCCAAGCAGGGATCCACTGGGAGGGGTACCATTGGAAAGGGGAGATTCTCCCCTTTCCAACGATACCTCTCCCGTCTTTCTACGTGCTCAGGGGGCTGAGATAGCCCCATGAGCACGTACAAAGTGAAACCTGAAATGAGCCTCTTGGCTCATTTCAGTTTCACTTTCACTGTAATGACGTCGGCGCGACGTGCGCGCCGATCGTCATTACAGTGAAAGGGGGGGGGGGGCCTCGGGAGCTGGGGAAGCTCTTCCCCAGCTCCCGAGGCTATTTTGGTTTAAAGGGATTCCCTCTGGTGCCCGCACCAGAGGGATTCCCTAGGGAATGCCTCATGACGAGCTGAACTCGTCATGGGCACAGCGCGACTGTGCTCCATGACGAGTCCAGCTCGTCATAGGCACAGAAGGGGTTAAATGTGTGACGTTATAAGATACACAGAGAAAAAAAAATGTAAAAGCTTCTCAGCAAAATAAAACAAGGGCAGTGAGTAGCCCCAAGAACACACTTGTAAATACAAGTGGAGAATTAAAATGCTAGAAAATGTCATTTATAAGAAATCTTCCACTTATAATGCTCTGTTTTTATCCTTATCTTTTGAGGCTCTAATTAAAAGCAACACTAACCATGTCAAGATGAAAACAACGTCTTCCGTGTTCATGAAATCCAGATTCAACGTGTAGCAGACTGTGTGCGCTAGCGTTAGTTTAATATTTAAAAGAAATGAAGTTGAACTAAATCTTTATTAAGCTGTGCGCATCAGCATAGGATCTTGCGCAGAGTTGATTGCTTTAGGCGTCGCTAGGATACGGATTGCAAACTTTATTAAGCTATGCGCATCAGCGTAGTCAGGCACCGGGTTGATTGTTTGTGGCGTCGCTAGGATACAGGTTCGTCATACGTCAGAGGACGTTCCCGTAACGCCGTGATATTGCTTTCGCACCGCAGTTAACGCTGCAGAGACGAAGTGTCGCTCGCGCCACGATATCAGGTACTGAAGTGAGGCGCGTATAACTTTTTGAAAGATGCAGTTTCAAGAATTAGTATTAAAGTCTGAGATAGATGCGCGCCGATTTGAAAAATCTTTATGCTTAGCGACAGTTGAATACAAGCATTTGCAATGCAATAGGTCTCGCACTTACGCAAGTTTGAGCTCTTGGCATTGTATATGAAAATGCCTCTTATTTATTTTTTGGTATTTAAAACAAATAAAAGCATTGCCATTTACAATGCTAAAAGCTTAAACTCTCGCAAATGCGATACATATTGCTTTGCAAATGCTTGTTTTAGAAAGCTGCGTTGTAATTGGCTAAAAACGTAATGCTGCCTTAAGGCTATTCTATCAGTTCAGTCTGTTTTAAATGTATTCACACCTTGTGCTTCAAGAAAGAAACATGTGCCAAGCAGTGTGGCGTGGTGTGAAATCTTGCAATTGTTTCTTAAATGTACTTCTGTTAGAGACTGAGGCAGCACACTTAAAAGTTGGGATATAAGGATGTAGGGTATAACAAAGCTCCATGTTCCTTTGTCGTGACCCGTGGCTTAATGTGTGAGCAGTAACTGAGCCAGTGTACAACTGTTGACTGTTATCAGTTCCTCCCTGCCCCAAGAAGTCTGGCGTGGTGTCAAAAGTTCCAATTGTTTAGACTGTGGCAGCATAATAAAAGACATGTGGCCTGGCACTTAAGATTGCTATCTCCTTGAGAAGTTGCTGTTCTGTCCCATAGGAGCAGGGAAAAGACCATTCCATGTAGGCAGAAGGAAAACGGAAGGTTTATAAGGAGGTGCATTTTCGTATGGTACGGTATGAAAAAAATGTGTAGATTTCTGTTATCAGAATTAAGTGTTTATAATTTGGAATAAATGAAAGCATTTTTTGTAAATGTTTTCCTATATGTTAGACGAGGCAGGGTAGCCATGTGTTAGGTGTGGCCAGAGTCACACTGATTTATGGTGGGGCTCCCATTCACCAAACTTTAAAGTTTTTAATCCACTATAGAAATATTGTACAAAGAAAATTGTATATTTCTTAGTATATTTGTGTAACGTTTATGTTGTACAGTGGCATGCAGGTTTCTAACAACGCGCCTTTATTAAAACTCCTTTTTTTGTCATTTCAATTTTGACAGTTGTTCCCTCTTACTTCTATGTATCACACCATATCCGTTGCTTCTGGCCCCCTGCGTGTGGGAGCAGTGAAATATGAAGCGCTGTAAGCCAAAGCAGAATTTTAAATGTGACCTTATTAACCTCGCAGGCTCCTTAAGTATATGCAGCACGGACACCTCTGAGGGGAAACCGCAATCAAGGAGGATGGTTCTGTCTGGCTTCTGCCCTAGTGGCGCCTCTGGTCTGTTTCCTGCTGACACTTGTTAATTTAGCATTTCTAATGTAATTGCAAAGAAGCCCGCTGTCTGCATGCTTGAACCACAGTTACTATTTCCCATATCTCTAGTGTCAAGAAGGCAATATTTACTTCATTTTAATGTACTTGCTTTCGGCCTTGATTCCTTTATATGTGTAACTGTAGTATACTTCGATCACACTACAAAAGGATGCAACAAGGATACTGTAAAGAAAGTTTATATTTGCCTGTGGAACATTCCTGTGGTATGGTGAGCCAGTGAGAGTGAGTCAATGAGTGAGTGAGAGTGAGTGAGTGAGAGTGAGTCAATTAGTGAGTGAGTCAATCAGTGAGTGAGTCAATCAGTGAGAGTGAGTCAATCAGTGAGAGTGAGTCAATTAGTGAGAGTGAGTCAATTAGTGAGAGTGAGTCAGTGAGAGTGAGTCAATTAGTGAGAGTGACTCAGTGAGAGTGAGTTAATTAGTGAGCAAGTGAGCCAGTGAGAGTGAGTCAATTAGTGAGAGAGAGTGTGAGTCAATTAGTGAGTCATTGAGAGTGAGTCAATTAGTAAGTGAGTCTGTGAGAGTGAGTCAATTAGTGAGAGTGAGTCAGTGAGAGTGAGTCATAAGAGAGAGAGTGACTCAGTGACAGTGAGTCATTTAGTGAGTCAATTAGTGAGTCATTGACAGTGAGTCAATTAGTGAGTGAGTCAGTGAGACTAAGTCAATTAGTGAGAGTGAGTCAGTGAGAGTGAGTCATAAGAGAGAGTGACTCAGTGACAGAGTCAATTAGTGAGTCATTGAGTGAGTCAATTAGTGAGTGAGTCAGTGAGACTGAGTCAATTAGTGAGAGTGAGCCAGTGAGAGTGAGTCAATTAGTGAGTCAGTGAGAGTAAGCCAGTGAGAGTGTGCCAGTGAGAGTGAGCCAATGAGTCAGGGAGTGAGAGTGAGTTTGTGAGAGTGATTCTGTGAGTGTGGAAATTAGTGAGAGAGTGAGTCAATTAGTGAGAGAGTGACTCAGTGAGTGAGTCAATTAGTGAGTGTGTCAGTGAGAGTGAGTCAATTAGTGATAGTGAGTCAGTGAGTGAGTCATGAGAGAGAGAGTGAGTCAGTGTGAGTGAGTCAATTAGTGAGAGAGTGACTCAGTGAGTGAGTCAATCAGCGAGTGAGTCAGTGAGAGTGAGTCAATTAGTGAGAGTGCGTCAGTTAGTGAGTTATGAGAGAGAGAGAGTGAGTCAGTGTGAGTGAGTCAATTAGTAAGAGAGTGACTCAGTGAGAGTGAGTAAATTAGTGAGCCAGTGAGTGAGTCAATTAGTGAGTCATTGAGAGTGAGTCAATTAGTGTGAGTCAGTGAGACTGAGTCAATTAGTGAGAGTGAGTCATGAGAGAGTGAGTCAGAGAGTGAGTCAATTAGTGAGTGAGTCAGTGAGAGCGAGTCAATTAGTGAGATTGAGAGAGAGAGTCAGTGAGTGAGTCAATTAGTGAGTCAGTGAGTCAATTAGTGAGAGTGTGTCAGTGAGAGTGTGTCAGTGAGAGTGTGTCAGTGAGAGTGTGTCAGTGAGAGTGTGTCAGTGAGAGTGTGTCAGTGAGAGTGGCAATTAGGGAGAGAGTGAGTCAATTAGTGAGAGAGTGAGTCAATTAGTGAGAGAGTCAGTGAGAGTGAGTCAATTAGTGATAGTGAGTCAGTGAAAGTGAGTCATGAGAGAGAGTGAGTCAGTGAGAGTGAGTCAATTAGTGAGTCATTGAGAGTGAGTCACTTAGTGAGTGTGTCAGTGAGAGTGAGTCAATTAGTGAGTGTGTCAGTGAGAGTGAGTCAATTAGTGAGTCCGTGAGAGTAAGTCAGTGAGCTAGTGAGTGAGTCAATTAGTGAGAGAGTGTGTGCCAGTGAGAGTGAGTCCATTTTTGAGTCATTGAGAGTGAGTCAATTAGTGAGTGAGTCAGTGAGAGCGAGTTAATTAGTGAGATTGAGTCAGTGAGAGTGAGTCATGAGAGAGAGAGTGTCAGTGAGAGTGAGTCAATTAGTGAGAGAGTGACTCAGTGAGAGTGAGTAAATTTGTGAGCAAGTGAGCCAGTGAGAGTGAGTCAATTAGTGAGAGGGAGAGAGTGAGTCAGTGAGAGTGAGTCAATTAGTGAGTGAGTCAGTGAGTGAGTCAATTAGTGAGAGTGAGTCAGTGAGTGAGTTAATTAGTGAGCAAGTGAGCCAGTGAGAGTGAGTCAATTAGTGAGAGAGAGTGTGAGTCAATTAGTGAGTCATTGAGAGTGAGTCAATTAGTAAGTGAGTCTGTGAGAGTGAGTCAATTAGTGAGAGTGAGTCAGTGAGAGAGTCATGAGAGAGAGTGACTCAGTGACAGTGAGTCAATTAGTGAGTCATTGAGTGAGTCAATTAGTGAGTGAGTCAGTGAGACTGAGTCAATTAGTGAGAGTGAGCCAGTGAGAGTGAGTCAATTAGTGAGTCAGTGAGAGTAAGCCAGTGAGAGTGTGCCAGTGAGAGTGAGCCAATGAGTCAGGGAGTGAGAGTGAGTCTGTGAGAGTGAGTCTGTGAGAGTGTGGAAATTAGTGAGAGAGTGAGTCAATTAGTGAGAGAGTGACTCAGTGAGTGAGTCAATTAGTGAGTGTGTCAGTGACAGTGAGTCAATTAGTGATAGTGAGTCATGAGAGAGAGAGTGAGTCAGTGTGAGTGAGTCAATTAGTGAGAGAGTGACTCAGTGAGTGAATCAATCAGCGAGTGAGTCAGTGAGAGTGAGTCAATTAGTGAGAGTGAGTCAGTGAGTTATGAGAGAGAGAGAGTCAGTGAGAGTGAGTCAATTAGTGAGAGAGTGACTCAGTGAGAGTGAGTAAATTTGTGAGCAAGTGAGCCAGTGAGAGTGAGTCAATTAGTGAGAGGGAGAGAGGGAGTCAGTGAGAGTGAGTCAATTAGTGAGTCATTGAGAGTGAGTCAATTAGTGAGTGAGTCAGTGAGTCAATTAGGGAGAGTGAGTCAGTGAGAGTGAGTCAGTGAGAGTGAGTCAGTGAGAGTGAGTCAGTGAGAGTGAGTCAGTGAGAGTGAGTCTGTGAGAGTGAGCCTGTGAGAGTGAGCCTGTGAGAGTGAGTCTGTGAGAGTGAGCCTGTGAGAGTGAGCCTGTGAGAGTGAGCCTGTGAGAGTGAGCCTGTGAGTGAGCCTGTGAGAGTGAGCCTGTGTGAGTGAGTCTGTGAGTGAGTCTGTGAGAGTGAGTCTGTGAGTGAGTCTGTGAGAGTGAGTCTGTGAGTGTGAGTCTGTGAGTGAGTCTGTGAGAGTGAGTCTGTGAGAGTGAGTCTGTGAGAGTGAGTCTGTGAGAGTGAGTCTGTGAGAGTGAGTCTGTGAGAGTGAGTCTGTGAGAGTGAGTCTGTGAGAGTGAGCCTGTGAGAGTGAGCCTGTGAGTGAGCCTGTGTGAGTGAGCCTGTGAGTGAGCCTGTGAGTGAGTCTGTGAGAGTGAGTCTGTGAGAGTGAGTCTGTGAGAGTGAGTCTGTGAGAGTGAGTCTGTGAGAGTGAGTCTGTGAGAGTGAGTCTGTGAGAGTGAGTCAGTGAGAGTGAGTCAGTGAGAGTGAGTCAATTAGTGAGTCTCTGAGAGTGAGTCAATTAGTGAGTCTGTGAGAGTGAGTCAATTAGTGAGTCAGTGAGAGTGAGTCAGTGAGAGTGAGTCAGTGAGAGTGAGTCAGTGAGAGTGAGTCAGTGAGAGTGAGTCTGTGAGAGTGAGTCTGTGAGAGTGAGTCAGTGAGAGTGAGTCAGTGAGAGTGAGAGTGAGTCAGTGAGAGTGAGTCAATTAGTGAGTCAGTGAGAGTGAGTCAGTGAGAGTGAGTCAGTGAGAGTGAGTCAATTAGTGAGTCAGTGAGAGTGAGTCAATTAGTGAGTCTGTGAGAGTGAGTCAATTAGTGAGTCTGTGAGAGTGAGTCAATTAGTGAGTCAGTGAGAGTGAGTCAGTGAGAGTGAGTCAGTGAGAGTGAGTCTGTGAGAGTGAGTCTGTGAGAGTGAGTCTGTGAGAGTGAGTCTGTGAGAGTGAGTCAGTGAGAGTGAGTCAGTGAGAGTGAGAGTGAGTCAGTGAGAGTGAGTCAATTAGTGAGTCAGTGAGAGTGAGTCAGTGAGAGTGAGTCAGTGAGAGTGAGTCAATTAGTGAGTCTGTGAGAGTGAGTCAGTGAGAGTGAGTCTGTGAGAGTGAGTCTGTGAGAGTGAGTCTGTGAGAGTGAGTCTGTGAGAGTGAGTCTGTGAGAGTGAGTCTGTGAGAGTGAGTCTGTGAGAGTGAGTCAATTAGTGAGTCAATTAGTGAGTGAGTCAGTGAGAGTGAGTCAATTAGTGAGTGAGTCAGTGAGTGAGTCAATTAGTGAGTCTGTGAGAGTGAGTCAGTGAGAGTGAGTCTGTGAGAGTGTGTCAATTAGTGAGTCAATTAGTGAGTGAGTCAGTGAGAGTGAGTCAATTAGTGAGTGAGTCAGTGAGTGAGTCAATTAGTGAGTCAATTAGTGAGTGAGTCAGTGAGAGTGAGTCAATTAGTGAGTGTCAGTGAGAGTGAGGCAATTAGTGAGTGAGTCAGTGAGTCAATTAGTGAGTCAATTAGTGAGTGAGTCAGTGAGAGTGAGTCAATTAGTGAGTGTCAGTGAGAGTGAGGCAATTAGTGAGTGAGTCAGTGAGTGAGTCAATTAGTGAGTCAATTAGTGAGTGAGTCAGTGAGAGTGAGTCAATTAGTGAGTGTCAGTGAGAGTGAGGCAATTAGTGAGCGAGTCAATTAGTGAGTGAGTCAATTAGTAAGTCAATTAGTGAGTGAGTCAGTGAGAGTGAGTAAATTAGTGAGTGAGTCAGTGAGAGTCAATTAGTGAGTCAATTAGTGAGTGAGTCAGTGAGAGTGAGTCAATTAGTGAGAGAGTCAGTGAGAGTCAATTAGTGAGTCAATTAGTGAGTGAGTCAGTGAGAATGAGTCAATTAGTGAGTCAGTGAGAGTGAGTCAGTGAGAGTGAGTCTGTGAGAGTGAGTATGTGAGAGTGAGTCTGTGAGAGTGAGTCTGTGAGAGTGAGTCAGTGAGAGTGAGTCAGTGAGAGTGAGTCAGTGAGAGTGAGTCAGTGAGAGTGAGTCAGTGAGAGTGAGTCAATTAGTGAGTCTGTGAGAGTGAGTCAGTGAGAGTGAGTCAGTGAGAGTGAGTCAATTAGTGAGTGTCAGTGAGAGTGAGTCAATTAGTGAGTGAGTCAATTAGTGAGTGAGTCAATTAGTGAGTGAGTCAATTAGTGAGTGAGTCAATTAGTGAGTCTTTGAGAGTGAGTCAGTGAGAGTGAGTCAATTAGTGAGTGAGTCAATTAGTGAGTCAATTAGTGAGTGAGTCAGTGAGAGTGAGTCAATTAGTGAGTCAGTGAGAGTGAGTCTGTGAGAGTGAGTCAGTGAGAGTGAGTCTGTGAGAGTGAGTCTGTGAGAGTGAGTCTGTGAGAGTGAGTCTGTGAGAGTGAGTCAGTGAGAGTGAGTCAGTGAGAGTGAGTCAGTGAGAGTGAGTCAGTGAGAGTGAGTCAATTAGTGAGTCTGTGAGAGTGAGTCAGTGAGAGTGAGTCAGTGAGAGTGAGTCAATTAGTGAGTGTCAGTGAGAGTGAGTCAATTAGTGAGTGAGTCAATTAGTGAGTGAGTCAATTAGTGAGTGAGTCAATTAGTGAGTGAGTCAATTAGTGAGTCTGTGAGAGTGAGTCAGTGAGAGTGAGTCAATTAGTGAGTGAGTCAATTAGTGAGTCAATTAGTGAGTGAGTCAGTGAGAGTGAGTCAATTAGTGAGTGAGTCAGTGAGAGTCAATTAGTGAGTCAATTAGTGAGTGAGTCAGTGAGAGTGAGTCAATTAGTGAGTGAGTCAGTGAGAGTCAATTAGTGAGTCAATTAGTGAGTGAGTCAGTGAGAGTGAGTCAATTAGTGAGTCAGTGAGAGTGAGTCAGTGAGAGTGAGTCAATTAGTGAGTGAGTCAGTGAGAGTCAATTAGTGAGTCAATTACTGAGTGAGTCAGTGAGAGTGAGTCAATTAGTGAGTGTGTCAGTGAGAGTCAATTAGTGAGTCAATTAGTGAGAGAGTGACTGAGTGAGTCAATTAGTGAGTGAGTCAGTGAGTGAGTCAATTAGTGATAGTGAGTCAGTGATAGTGAGTCAGTGTGAGTGAGTCAACCTATGGCATAAGTGGTCTTTTTTTCAAGTCACTGCTTATGGCACGGAGCAAGGGAAAAGAGTAACTAAAGTAACCATTAATCGCCACTTAATGTGAATAGATTATATAAATTAACCACAGTTACTATTTCCCACATCTCTAGTGTCAAGTAGGCAATATTCACTTCATTTTAATGTACTTGCTTTCGGCCTTGATTCCTTTATATGTGTAACTGTAGTATACTTCGATCACACTACAAAAGGATGCAACAAGAATACTGTAAAGAAAGTTTATATTTGCCTGTGGAACATTCCTGTGGTATGGTGAGCCAGTGAGAGTGAGTCAATGAGTGAGAGTGAGTCAGTGAGAGTGAGTCAATTAGTGAGTGAGTCAATCAGTAAGAGTGAGTCAATCAGTAAGAGTGAGTCAATTAGTGAGTGAGTCAGTGAGAGTGAGTCAATTAGTGAGGGAGTGACTCAGTGAGAGTGAGTCAATTAGTGAGAGTGAGTCAGTGAGAGTGAGTCAATTAGTGAGAGAGTGACTCAGTGAGAGTGAGTTAATTAGTGAGCAAGTGAGCCAGTGAGAGTGAGTCAATTAGTGAGAGAGAGTGACTCAGTGAGTGAGTCAATTAGTGAGTCATTGACAGTGAGTCAATTAGTGAGTGAGTCAGTGAGACTGAGTCAATTAGTGAGAGTGAACAAGTGAGAGTGAGTCAATTAGTGAGCCAGTGAGAGTGAGCCAGTGAGAGTGAGCCAATGAGTGAGAGTGAGTCTGTGAGAGTGAGTCTGTGAGAGTGTGGAAATTAGTGAGAGAGTGAGTCAATTAGTGAGAGAGTGACTCAGTGAGAGTGAGTCAATTAGTGATAGTGAGTCAGTGAGTGAGTCATGAGAGAGAGAGTGAGTCAGTGTGAGTGAGTCAATTGGTGAGCCAGTGAGAGTGAGCCAGTGAGAGTGAGCCAATGAGTGAGTGAGAGTGAGTCTGTGAGAGTGTGGAAATTAGTGAGAGAGTGATTCAATTAGTGAGAGAGTGACTCAGTGAGTGAGTCAATTAGTGAGTGAGTCAGTGTGAGTGAGTCAATTAGTGAGAGAGTGACTCAGTGAGAATGAGTCAATTAGTGAGAGTGAGTCAGTGAGAGAGTCAATTAGTGAGTCAATTAGTGAGTGAGTCAGTGAGAGTGAGTCAATTAGTGAGTCAGTGAGAGTGAGTCAGTGAGAGTAAGTCAATTAGTGAGTCAGTGAGAGTGAGTCAGTGAGAGTGAGTCAGTGAGTGAGAGTGAGTCAGTGAGAGTGAGTCAGTGAGAGTGAGTCAGTGAGAGTGAGTCAGTGAGAGTTAGTCGTCAATTAGTGAGTCAATTAGTGAGTGAGTCAGTGAGAGTGAGTCAGTCAGTGAGAGTGAGTCAATTAGTGAGTGATTCAGTGAGAGTGAGTCAATTAGTGAGTCAATTAGTGAGTGAGTCAGTGAGAGTGAGTCAGTCAGTGAGAGTGAGTCAATTAGTGAGTGATTCAGTGAGAGTGAGTCAATTAGTGAGTCAATTAGTGAGTGAGTCAGTGAGAGTGAGTCAATTAGTGAGTTCAGTGAGAGTGAGTCAATTAGTGAGTTCAGTGAGAGTGAGGCAATTAGTGAGTCATTGAGAGTGAGTCAATTAGTGAGTGAGTCAATTAGTGAGTGAGTCAATTAGTGAGTGAGTCAATTAGTGAGTCTGTGAGTGAGTCAATTAGTGAGTAAGTCAATTAGTGAGTGAGTCAATTAGTGAGAGAGTGAGTCAACTAGTGAGAGAGTGAGTCAACTAGTGAGAGAGTGACTGAGTGAGTCAATTAGTGAGTGAGTCAGTGAGTGAGTCAATTAGTGATAGTGAGTCAGTGATAGTGAGTCAGTGTGAGTGAGTCAACCTATGGCATAAGTTGTCTTTTTTTCAAGTCACTGCTTATGGCACGGAGCAAGGGAAAAGAGTAACTAAAGTAACCATTAATCACCACTTAATGTGAATAGATTATATAAATTAACCACAGTTACTATTTCCCACATCTCTAGTGTCAAGTAGGCAATATTTACTTCATTTTAATGTACTTGCTTTCGGCCTTGATTCCTTTATATGTGTAACTGTAGTATACTTCGATCACACTACAAAAGGATGCAACAAGAATACTGTAAAGAAAGTTTATATTTGCCTGTGGAACATTCCTGTGGTATGGTGAGCCAGTGAGAGTGAGTCAATGAGTGAGTGAGAGTGAGTCAATGAGTGAGTCAGTGAGAGTGAGTCAATTAGTGAGTGAGTCAATCAGTAAGAGTGAGTCAATCAGTAAGAGTGAGTCAATTAGTGAGTGAGTCAGTGAGAGTGAGTCAATTAGTGTGAGAGTCTCAGTGAGAGTGAGTCAATTAGTGAGAGTGAGTGAGTGAGTCAATTAGTGAGAGAGTGACTCAGTGAGAGTGAGTCAATTAGTGAGAGTGAGTCAGTGAAAGTGAGTCAATTAGTGAGAGAGTGACTCAGTGAGAGTGAGTTAATTAGTGAGCAAGTGAGCCAGTGAGAGTGAGTCAATTAGTGAGAGAGAGTGACTCAGTGAGTGAGTCAATTAGTGAGTCATTGACAGTGAGTCAATTAGTGAGTGAGTCAGTGAGACTAAGTCAATTAGTGAGAGTGAGTCAGTGAGAGTGAGTCATAAGAGAGAGAGAGTGACTCAGTGACAGTGAGTCAATTAGTGAGTCATTGAGAGTGAGTCAATTAGTGAGTGAGTCAGCGAGACTGAGTCAATTAGTGAGAGTGAGCCAGTGAGAGTGAGCCAATGAGTGAGTGAGAGTGAGTCTGTGAGAGTGAGTCTGTGAGAGTGTGAAAATTAGTGAGAGAGTGAGTCAATTAGTGAGAGAGTGAGTCAGTGAGTGAGTCAATTAGTGAGTGAGTCAGTGAGAGTGAGTCAATTAGTGAGTCAGTGAGAGTGAGTCATGAGAGAGAGAGTGAGTCAGTGTGAGTGAGTCAATTAGTGAGCCAGTGAGAGTGAGTCAGTGAGAGTGAGTCAATTAGTGAGAGAGTGACTCAGTGAGAGTGAATAAATTAGTGAGTCAGTGAGAGTGAGTGAGTCAATTAGTGAGTGAGTCAGTGAGAGTGAGTGAGTCAATTAGTGAGAGTGTCAGTGAGAGTGAGTGAGTCAATTAGTGAGTCATTGAGAGTGAGTCAATTAGTGAGTGTGTCAGTGAGAGTGAGTCAATTAGTGAGTCCGTGAGAGTAAGTCAGTGAGAGTGAGTCAGTTAGTGAGAGAGTGAGTCAATTAGTGAGAGAGTGTGTCAATTAGTGAGAGAGTGACTCAGTGAGTCAATTAGTGAGTCCGTGAGAGTAAGTCAGTGAGAGTGAGCCAGTGAGTGAGTCAATTAGTGAGAGAGTGAGTGAGTCAGTGAGAGTGAGTCAATTAGTGAGTCATTGAGAGTGAGTCAATTAGTGAGTGAGTCAGTGAGAGCGAGTTAATTAGTGAGATTGAGTCAGTGAGAGTGAGTCATGAGAGAGAGAGTCAGTGAGAGTGAGTCATGAGAGAGAGAGAGAGAGAGTCAGTGAGAGTGAGTCAATTAGTGAGAGAGTGACTCAGTGAGAGTGAGTCAATTTGTGAGCAAGTGAGCCAGTGAGAGTGAGTCAATTAGTGAGAGAGAGAGAGTGAGTCAGTGAGAGTGAGTCAATTAGTGAGTCTGTGAGAGTGAGTCAATTAATGAGAGTGAGTCAGTGAGAGTGAGTCATGAGAGAGAGAGTGAGTCAGTGAGAGTGAGTCAATTAGTTAGTCATATGCCTTGAGATCAGCACTATCCTTTTTGGCTGCATATAAACTGTCTTTGATCTGCACGCAAGCCTTGTGGTTTTCTTTTGTGAAATTTGTGTGGAACTTTTTATCACATTTCAGCTGCATGTCCCTGTTTGATCATGCATGTGATTGAGAGCCCATGACTATGTGCTTTAAACAAGGAAGTCGCACAAAAACAACTCTTTGTTCCACAGGCCATACGATCTTCTGTGTTCTTAGATAATGTTGCTACCGAAATGCGGAAGTTTTTTTATCTGACTTGTATTTCATCATTATTAAGTACTCATTGAGGCAGACATTAATTTAAAGCTACATCATTACTGAACAGAGCCCCAGAGTGAGACGCTCTTAACGTATCAGCTGGCACATAGTCTTTTCACTGTATGCTCTTTCAGCAGCATAAACCGAAAGTGCGTGGGGCACTGACAGAGCTGAAGTGGGTGACTGGTGGCCTGCTGGTTCTGTTGAAGCAGTAAAATAAAAAAGCCATTAATCAAGCATGATGGCTCTGTCTCCCTTCACGCCCAGGGAGGAGGGAGATGCTAGCAGAGCATCAAAGGGCTGGGTGAGAAGGGAGGGGGGAATGCAAGGGTCAAAGCGGGCGAAAGTGAAAGTAATCAAGCAGAGCATCAAAGGGCTGGGTGAGAAGGGAGGGGGGAATGCAATGAGCAGAGGAGCAGCTGTGCACGTGCATGTGATCTCGTGCACTCAAGGTTTAGGCCAGCCAAAAGACTGTGGGTAGCACTTTGAAAATCCCACATATAAAATGTCTCTTTGAGCCTTTGGCTCGCGAGACCTAAAAAACAAATAGTCTTCCATGCAGAGGGCACGAAAATGAGTTTCAAAATCGTTTTAGTGGCAAAGAGTCAGAATTTAAAGCGCAGGGAGAGCTTTACAAGGAGGCAGGTGCAGGGGAACGCCCTACCGTACAGATGATCTGACTTGATGAAGACTTTTCTGGTTCTTTGAAGACAGCAATACGACGCTTTGGTCTTGGTAGCCAAATATCTTCATCCGTTTGTTCTTGCACGCTGAGTTGACATGTAACCACAATCGTCGCCAAATAAATGTGGTAATGTTTCAGGAAACAGCAGTAGTTTTAAATAGATGTATTTTGTAGTTACAAGGAAGAAGAGACAGATCCAGCTTCAACCGTTCCCCAGTAACTAAGCAACCATAGAAATTATTTAAAGCAACACTAACATAGGATATTACAAAGTCTTAGGGCTCCATTGAAAGTGCGTAACGCCAGAGAGGACTCCACAGGATTGCCATGGTTTGCTAAGAGTGCAGCCTCTACCAGGTGATCTCTAGTCGGAGGTAGCCAGTAGAAGGTGCCCTGTCATCAAAGCATTGACTCTAGATTATGTAAAGCAGCTCAGACACATGTCCATCTTTTGCTGCATAGACATATTATTTTCCTTTCTTTTCCTTCCTCTTAGCTAGAACTGATTTACATGTGACAGGTTTATTCGTAAGTTGGTTTTACTGAAGATAGCACTCAGCTCGTGAAAGAAGTGAACGCAATGGTTTGCTATTTGTTGACAAACTTCAGGCCGAAGAAGACATCCAATCAGTGACTGAAGTGAGCAATTCAATTTGAACCCATGAAATCTGGTCTCAAATCCTACCTCTTTTGTTCAAGTTATGTGATCCTAGGCAAATCAATTTACTCTGCTGTTTCTCATTTTCTTTGAAGTAACTCAGTTCAGGGCTTGAATTATGCAAAAAGCTCAACTGTAGATGGTTTTATAGACGATAATGTTACCCCATTTATAACGATAATATGCCACATGTACACACATTGCTCATAACAAAGTAACTTGTATCATGGTTCACTCTTGCCAAGATTGTCTGGACATAAGGAACAACTGTGTGGGCTTTTCTAAGTTACTTTTAATAAATGCCAGACAATACATTTCATAAACTAACATCTGGACACTGAGACAGATGGGTGGTCTTTTCTAAGTTGTTGTGAATAAATGTCAAACGTGACATTGATGTAAACTAATGTACTATACTGACGTGTTGAAGAAATTAATTATGTAACACTTATTGCAATCTGTGTTATCAGTCCTACCAAGTACCACACATCAGGCGTTAGACTAATGCATTCCAGTGTGGTTCTCCGCATCACCGCACTGAAATGCATTGTCACGCATAATGCATGTCTCAGGTGTCACTGTCACAAACAGTAGCGCGCCACTGTAAACAGTGTGGCAGTGTGCACCTGTAGCTAGCACGGGCTGCTCCAGAGTCCCTCAGGCTTGGGGCAGTCCCAGCAGCTGAGCAGACTCACAGTCAGATACAATTGTATCTCTATTGTTAATTGATTTCCAGCAGGCGCTCTGTGAGTCAGACAGCCTGACGTCATGGCCCGGCTGGTGGTAGTGCCCAATTAGCTACTACTAAGGCAGCCTGTCGGGGCCTGCCCCAGTCAAGTTGTGTGACACAGTTTGCGGCCATGGCGCCGCAGGGGAGGAGTGTTTTCACGTCCGACTGCAGAGCGCGGCAGTGGGGCATTTAGAGAGCTGCTGAGTGCTTGGCGGCATTAATCATGGTGCGTGGGAGGCCTGGGGCTGGCTCGCACATTGTTAGAAATGGAGGACACTAGTTGGCAATGGCTGGCCACTGTCCAAGTAGGGACCTTTCTTCCTAAGTCAGAGTAAGCAGACTACACCCTTTGATAACCCCTGCTCAACCCTGCGGTAACGTAGCACGAGCAGCTAGGCTCATCTCAGAGGCAGTGTGTGAAGCATTTATGACCATACACAGTAACACAGTGAAGAACACTACAAAGGGACACCACTCAAGTAGTTATAAAAATAAGTATCTTTATATATAGACTTAACACAAGACCAATAACAGTAAAAATCCACAATACTAGTAAAATAGGGTGACTCTTAAAATGCTGCAAAAATAGTTCAAGGGGTGCAAAGAGGAGTTCAGTTCAAGGCAGTGGTCTCTGCGACCCTTTTACTCACAAGATACCTGGATTCCGTAGCAAAGCAACAAAAATGTCGCTAAGGAGTTTTAGCGATGATTTTCCTCACGCTAACCAGCGATGCGTTGAATCCTTGCCACAAGGGAGGATGATGCGCTGATTTGTGTGCAGGACAAAGCGAAAAACTTCTGCACGCTAAGCCGGCGATGCGATAAAATCCTTGCCGCGAAGGGAGGATGATGCGCCGAGCCTGTTGCGTGTGCGATCTTGTTGCGATGAAGGAAAATGGCGCTCTGCGAGGGAGCGACGATCCTTATGCGATGAAAATGGCGAACGCTCGGCGTCCGCTCTGCGATGTCGTGAAGCGATGAACTCGATGCGATGATCTTTGGTTAGCGAGCGCTTTCAGGCCCGCAAACATGCAATGCGATAATCTTCGGGTTAGCGAGCATTTGGCAGCCCACAGACAGGTGATGCAATGATCTCCGGTAGCGAGCACTCAGCGGCAGCAGCGCGATGATTTTCCTTACGCTCTTCAGCTGCGGCGGCTCGCTAACGGGTGTTAGCGACGATTTTCAGCACTCTCTTCTCCACAGTAGAACTAGAGGCCCTAGTACTCACAGGAGCCTCACCTGCAGATAGAAATCCTTGCTGGGAGGAAACAGGAGACTGGTGGTGGAGTCTGATGTGCCTGAGACTCCTGCAGGAGGCTACCTCTTCTAGCCCTTGGGTGATTGCTGTAGCAAAAATGTAATTTTCTACAAAGTCCTCTTCCTCTTCTTCCAAGTCCACTAGTAACCACTGCAGGCCATTCCAAGAAACAGCACACAAGCACAAGGACAGTCCTCTCCTGCAGATTCCTTCAGTTACACGGACAGAGGTTCTTCTTGTTGTCCAGGAGCAATACAAATTGTAGGGGTTTGGGCACAGATAATTATACCCCAAAAGTCTTCGTTCTCAGAAGCTACATGTCACTGAACCCAGCCTGAACCAGTTCTGCCCAGCCCTGGAGCACTTTGTTTACCAGGCTGCATCCTTCCTTTCAGAAAGAGGGGGTCTGCCATCAGACGCACAGTGGGAGGTGGAGCCAGCATTCACCTTGCCAGGCACAGCCCTATTCAGGTCCAGGAGCTACCCCTCCCCATACTCCAATGCAGATCTCTCTATTCAACCCAGGTCTGACTCAGCCTGCCCTGTCCCTTCAAAACCAGACAGCCATTACACATAACAGCAGAGCACACTGGAAGGGTTAGGCAAGAAAATACCTACTTTATAAAAGTGGTATTTTCAAACACAGAATATAAAAATAAACTTCACTAAAAGATGTATTTTAATATTCTGAGCTCAGGCATATTAAATTCGTTTTTCTACCATGTTCTGTGGGTCAGTTGGGACTATAGAATGTAAGAGCCAAACCTCCCATTCTAGCCTATGGAGAACAGGTAGCCTTACAGTAGTGAAAAACGAGATTAGGTGTAATTCACTACCAGGACATGCTACACACATCAGAGCATGTCCTACCTTACACATACAATGCACTCTACCATAGGGGTGGCTTACATGATGCCAAGGGAAGGTTCAGGGGCTGGGAAATGGGTGCACTTCACAGCCAAGATGGCAGTTCTGGACTGCACGCAGACTCTGCAGTGGCAGGTCTGAGACACACTTTACAAGCTGCTTCTGTGGGTGGTGCAAACCAGCGCTGCAGGCCCACCAGCAGCATTTGGATTACCAGCCCTGGGCACACACAGGCCACGCTACTAGGGACTAACAGGTAAACCAAATAAGCCAATCATGGATATACCAATTCACATGTCATCTTTACACAGGGAGCATTCGCGCTGTGGCACTGAATGGCAGTGGCACAGTGCCCAGAGCATCTATCACCAGCAAAAGCAGAGGAGACAACAGCAAAAAAATGGAAGGGAGACCCACGCCAATGGTGCCAAGTCTAACACGCGTCCCCTCCAGCTGAAATGTGGGGAGAACTACCAATCCCCTTGGAAGTTCTCATCACTAAGGCGGAAAAATCTGGGCAGACCATCAGCATTGGCGTGTTCTGTACCAGGGCGATGTTCCACCGTGAAGTCCATACCCTGTAGGGAAATGGACCACCTCAACAACTTGGGATTCTCACCCCTCATCTGCATCAGCCATCTGAGGGACCTGTGGTCTGTCTGAACCCGGAAGTGAGTCCCAAACAGGTATGGTCTTAGCTTCTTCAGTGCCCAGACCACAGCAAATGCCTCACGCTCAATTGCACTCCACTTCTGTTCCCGTGGAAGTAACCTCCTACTGATGAAGGCTACAGGTTGGTCTAGTCCCTCCTCATTCATCTGTGACAGAACAGCCCCCACCCCATGCTCTGAAGCGTCTGTTTGGACAATAAATTCCTTAGCAAAATTGGGCGCCTGGAGTACGGGTGCTGTACACATGGCAGTTTTGAGGGCATCAAAAGCTTTCTGACAGGTGTCAGTCCAGTTCACAATCTTTGGCTGCTTCTTGGAAGTCAGCTCAGTCAAGGGTGCAACAATGTTGCCATACCCCTTGACAAACCTCCTGTTGTAACCCGTGAGTCCTAAGAAGGCCCTCACCTGGGTCTGGGTCCTTGGGGGCTCCAAAGCCAGGATGGTTTCAATCTTGGGCTGCAGGGGTGCCACCTGGCCACTCCCCACCTGGTGTCCTAAGTACACCACAGAACCCTGCCCAATCTGGTACTTACTGGCCTTGATTGTGAGGCCTACTCTGTACAGCGCCATCAACACTTCCCAGAGGTGGTGCAAGTGGTCGTCCCAGGAGGAACTAAACACTGCAATGTCATCCAGGTAGGCGGCACTGAAATCCTCCAGCCCAGCCAACACCTGGTTGACCAACCTCTGAAAGGTGGCAGGGGCATTCTTCATCCCAAAGGGCATCACACGGAACTGGTATTGCCCATCTGGTGTGGAGAATGCTGACCTCTCCTTTGCCCCATCAGTCAAAGCGATCTGCCAGTACCCAGACGTTAGATCAAACGTGCTGAGGTACCGGGCAGCCCCTAACCGATCTATGAGCTCATCAGCTCTGGGGATGGGGTGCGCGTCAGTCCTCGTGACCGAATTGAGACCTCGGTAGTCCACACAGAGCCTAAGTTCTGGGGTGTCACCAGGCGCTGCAGCTTTTGGTACCAAGACCACAGGGCTGGACCAAGGGCTGATAGAGGACTTAATCACCCCTAGGGCAAACATTTTGGAGACCTCCTCCTTAATGTAGGCCCTGACCCTGTAAGTCACTCTGTAAGCCTTGTGCTTGACAGGAGGACTGTCTCCGGTGTCTACCTCATGGACGCACCAATCAGCGACACCAGGAACCAGGGAAAACAAATCAGAAAATTGCCCCAACAGCTGGTGACAATCTCTCTGCTGCTCAGGGGTCAGTGTGGTGGAGAGGACCACACCCTCCACTGACCCATCCTTCTCTCCTGCACACAGGAGGTGAGGAAGAGGCTCACTCTCCTCCTCCATCCCTGCATCTGTGGCAAGAAGCATGCCCACTTCAGACCTCTCAAAGTGGGGCTTTAGGCGGTTCACATGCAGGACCCGAAAGGGATTCCTGGGAGACTTAAAGTCCACCAAGTAGGTAACTGGACTTTTGCGCTCCACCACCTCAAATGGACCGGTCCACTTATCTAGGAGCGCACAAGGCTCCACTGGGGCCAGGACCCAAACCTTCTGACCAGGGTGAAATTCGACCAGAGTGGCATTCTGGTCGTGCCAACGTTTTATCTCCTCCTGGCTGGCTTCCAGATTTGCCTCAGCAATTTTTCTGAAACGCCGAGTCTGGTTCCTGAAGGCCAAGATGTAGCTAAATACATCTTGGGGAGGTTTCCTGGGAGATTGCTCCCAGCCTTCCTTGACCAGACTCAGAGGCTCTCTTACCAGATGGCCATAGAGCAGTTCAAAGGGACTGAACCCTAAGGACTTCTGTGGCACCTCACGGTATGCAAACAACAGGCATGGCAAGAGGACGTCCCACTTACGCCTCAGGGGCTCTTCTAGGCCCATGATCATGCCCTTCAAGGTCCGGTTGAAACTTTCAACCAGACCATTACTTTGGGGGTGGTAAGGAGTGGTGAACTTATAAGTTACCCCACACTCCTTCCACAGAGACTTCATATACTGGGAGATGAAGTTGGTCCCTCTGTCACTCACCACCTCTCTGGGGAACCCCACACGGGAGAAGATCCCTATCAGTGCACGTCCCACCACGGGGGCCATCACTGTCCTGAGCGGGATGGCTTCAGGGTACCGAGTGGCATGGTCCACCAAGACCAGGATGTACCTGTTGCCCATGGCTGTCTTGGGGTCCAGAGGCCCCACAATGTCAATGCCCACTCGCTCGAATGGGGTACTAACAACTGGAAACGGCTGGAGTGGGGCCTTGATCTTCTCCCCACTCTTCCCACTTGCCTGGCAAGTCTCACAGGTTCTGCAATAAGTATCTGAGCTCTTGCGCATCTGGGGCCAATAAAAGTGGGTGACCAGCCTCTCAAAGGTCTTGGTCTGCCCCAGATGTCCTGCCAATGGAATGTCATGAGCCAACCCCAGTAGGAAGGCTCTGAAGCACTCGGGTACCACCAGCACACGGGCTGACCCCGGCTCAGCAGCCTTAGGCTCGCTATACAGGAGACTGTTCTCCCAATAAATCAGATGTGAACCAGACATGTCACCTGCTGCCTGGGCTGCAGCCTGTCGCCGCATACCCTCAAGAGAAGGGCAAACTCGATGCTGCTCACAAAACTCCTCCCTGGTGGGCCCTCCTTCCTGCTGCCAATGGGTCAGCTCAGGCAGGTCCCCCAGGTTGGCACTCTGCTCCCCGGTAGGCTCCAGGGCATCCCCCTCAGGGTCTGCTCCCTCCTGGGCCGTGGGAACCAACGGGGCCGGCTTCCCGCGCCCCCTGCCCCTTCTCTCTAAGGCAGGGATCTGGGCCATACTCTCAGGCTCCAGATCATTCTCAACACGCTCCTTGGCTGCCATGACCGAGTGCTAGCACACGCCCACTCAGGCAGACCCAACATTTCCAAGTGAGATTTCCTCTCCACCGTAGCCCACGGGGAGTTCTCTAAATCCTTGCCCAACAGACAGTCTACAGGCATGGCGGGCCTCACAGCCACCTGAAGGGTTCCTGAGACCCCCTCCACTCAAAGGGAACCTGAGCCACCTCACATTGTCTCTCTGAGTTGTCTGCCGACACTACTGGGTAGAATGCATGGGGAATAACCTGCTCGTTGGACACCAGCCGGAAGCTGACAGCAGTTACACTGGCTCCTGTGTCCCTTAGAGCCTCCACTCTATGGCCATTGATGGTCACCCACTGCCTGTACTTCTTAGTGTTATCGGGCAGTGCAGGCTTAGGGACCATCTCAAAGTCTGCTAGTGAGACAAGGGTCAATTCTACGGGATCCCACCCACCTTGGGCACTCATCTCTTTCCCTCCCAGGGCTACATTAGCAAGCTGGTGGGGTGGTGCACGGGGTGGTGCAGGAGCATCCCTTTGGGGACACTGTGGATCAAAGTATCTGTGGCCCACTTGACCACACTTAAAACAAGTAAGGGGCCCCCTCTGAACAGGCCTACCTGTTGGGGGCACTGGCTTCTTATCTTGGGGAGGCTGGGACACCACTGCTTGGTTCCCTTGGGAATTACTTTGGGGCCCTCTGTGGAACTCCCTTGTTTTACCCCTGTCCCCCCGACCTCTCTGCTGGGGACCCTGCCCACCTTTTGGCGAAGTCTCCCACTGGACCCTTGCGAACCCGGGTGCTCACCCAGCGGTCCGCCTCCTCAGCAAGCTTCCTAGGGTTAGTTAGCTTGCAATCAATCAGGTGCTGGCATAGCTCAGGAAAACAATTACTAGATAAATGCTCTCATGCAATCAAATCATAAAGTTGCTCAAAAGTTTATACTTTGCTATCTTTTACCCAGCGCTCCTTTGCTCTGCAAAAAAAAAGACACATATTCAACCCATGTGGTACCCTCTAGCTTCTTGCAGGTCCTAAATCTCTGCCTATACATCTCAGGGGTCAATCCATAGCGGGTAATCAAAGCTTCTTTCATGTGGGCATAAACCATCCTACTTTCTGGGGGCAGGTCCAACAAGGTATCCCTCCCCTCACTCACAAAGCGTCCCCACAACCCCGCTCCCCAATCTTTCTCAGGCAGGGACCCGCTGGGACACCATAGCTAATTCATAAGCGGCAAACCATTGCCCAATATCTTCACTTTTATGGAAATCCTTGATAACCTCTTTAGGTATATACACTCTACTCTCAGTGTGCACTACTGGTATGCTGCCACCAGAGGGGAAGATTTCTATACTCTTTGCTTTAATCTCCAACTCCCTCAAAATTCTCTCATGCTCAAGTTTCACTTTCATCATTTCAAATTCTAACTTCTTATTCTCTAGGTCCCTCTGACCATCCATTTTAAGCTTAGCCATCTCCATATTATGCCACCTATCTCTCTCCCTGTTCTCCATCTCTTCTGGAGTCAGACCCCTTGAGGACACACTAGTGCCAGGGCTGGAAACTGCTTTATCCCCTACCAAATCTACCACTTCATCCTGCTGCTCTCCTGCATTCTCTCCCCCCTCCACAGGCTCTTCCATATTCCTTGGGGCATCCCTGGCTTCTAACCAGGCCTTCAGCGCCTTGTAATACTCTTCCCTTCTAGTGAGACCTGTGATAGGGACTGTGACGCGTTTGCAAAAATATTTGAGCTCCTTGGCATTGTAGGTTTCTAATTTCTATTCTTCCCAGGAGATATCCTCAGAGGTATTGGATCTGGGCTTGCCCATTGTAGCAATAGCTGGCAATAACAATCAAAAATAGAATCAAAACCTCAAAAACGTATGTGGTTATGTTATGGTCTGCACACAGTAGTAGTGTACACTATAATTACTGTATGCGATCACAAATGCAAGTCCAGATCCTCACCGCTGACCACCAATGTTAGAAATGGGGGTCTCTAGTTGGCAATGGCTGGCCACTGTGCAAGTAGGGACCCTTCTTCCTAAGTCAGAGTAAGCAGACTACACCCTTTGACAACCCCTGCTCAACCCTGTGGTAACGTAGCACGAGCAGCTAGGCTTATCTCAGAGGCAGTGTGTGAAGCATTTATGACCATACATAGTAACACAGTGAAGAACACTACAAAGGGACACCACTCAAGTAGTTATAAAAATAAGTATCTATATATATATACTTAACACAAGACCAATAACAGTAAAAATCCACAATACTAGAAAAAAAGGGTTACTCTTAAAATGCTGCAAAAATAGTTCAAGGGGTGCAAAGAGGAGTTCAGTTCAAGTCAGTGGTCTCTGCGACCCTTTTACTCACAAGATACCTGGATTCTGTAGCAAAGCAACAAAAATGTCGCTAAGGAGTTGTAGCAATGATTTTCCTCACGCTAACCAGTGATGCGTTGAATCCTTGCCGCAAGGGAAGATGATGCGCTGATTTGTGTGCAGGACAAAGCGACAAACTTCTGCACGCTAAGCCGGCGATGCGATAAAATCCTTGCCGCGAAGGGAGGATGATGCGCCGAGCCTGTTGCGTGTGCGATCTTGTTGCGATGAAAGAAAATGGCGCTCCGCGAGGGAGCGACGATCCTGATGCGATAAAAATGGCGAACGCTCGGCGTCCGCTCTGCGATGTCGTGAAGCGATGAACTCGATGCGATGATCTTTGGTTAGCGAGCGCTTTCTGGCCCGCAAACATGTAATGCGATAATCTTCGGGTTAGCGAGCATTTGGCAGCCCTCAGACAGGTGATGCGATGATCTCCGGTAGCGAGCACTCAGCGGCAGCAGCGCGATGATTTTCCTTACGCTCTTCAGCTGCGGCGGCTCGCTAACGGGTGTAAGCGACGATTTTCAGCACTCTCTTCTCCACAGTAGAACTAGAGGCCCTGGAACTCACAGGAGCCTCACATGCAGATAGAAATCCTTGCTGGGAGGAAACAGGAGACTGGTGGTGGAGTCTGATGTGCCTGAGACTCCTGCAGGAGGCTACCTCTTCTAGCCCTTGGGTGATTGCTGTAGCAAAAATAAAAGTTCCTTCAAATTCCTTTTCCTCTTCTTCCAAGTCCAGTACTAACCACTGCAGGCCAGTCCAAGAAACAGCACACAAGCACAAGGACAGTCCTCTCCTGCAGATTCCTTCAGTTTCACGGACAGAGGTTCTTCTTGTTGTCCAGGAGCAATACAAATTGTAGGGGTTTGGGCACAGGTATTTATACCCCAAAAGTCTTTGTTCTCAGAAGCTACAAGTCACTGAACCCAGCCAGAACCAGTTCTGCCCAGCCCTGGAGCACTTTGTTTACCAGGCTGCATCCTTCCTTTCAGAAAGAGGGGGTCTGCCATCAGACGCACAGTGGGAGGTGGAGCCAGCATTCACCTTGCCAGGCACAGCCCTATTCAGGTCCAGGAGCTACCCCTCCCCATACTCCAATGCAGATCTCTCTATTCAACCCAGGTCTAACTTAGCCTGCCCTGTCCCTCCAAAACCAGACAGCCAATACACGTAACAGCAGAGCACACTGGAAGGCTTAGGCAAGAAAATACCTACTTTTTAAAGTGGTATTTTCTAACACAGAATATAAAAATAAACTCCACTAAAAGTTGTATTTTAATATTCTGAGCTTAAGCATATTAAATTCGTTTTTCTACCATGTTCTGTGGGTCAGTTAGGACTATAGAATGTAATAGCCAAACCTCCCATTCTAGCCTATGGAGAATAGGTAGCCTTACAGTAGTGAAAAACGAAATTGGGTGTATTTCACTACCAGGACATGCTACACACATCAGAGCATGTCCTACCTTACACATACAATGCACCCTACCATAGGGGTGGCTTACATGATGCCAAGGGAAGGTTCAGGGGCTGGGAAGTGGGTGCACTTCACAGCCAAGATGGCAGTTCTCTACTGCACGCAGACTCTGCAGTGGCAGGTCTGAGACACACTTTACAAGCTGCTTCTGTGGGTGGCGCAAACCAGCGCTGCAGACCCACCAGCAGCATTTGTTTTACCAGCCCTGGGCACACACAGGTCACGCTACTAGGGACTAGCAGGTAAACCAAATAAGCCAATCATGGATATACCAATTCACATGTCATCTTTACACAGAGAGCATTCACGCTGTGGCACTGAATGGCAGTGGCACAGCGCCCAGAGCATCAATCACCAGCAAAAACAAGAGACAACAGCAAAAAAAATGGAAGGGAGACCCACGCCAATGGTGCCAGGTCTAACACACATGGCCTGGCTGCCCATACTGTGGGGTATAACAATATATATAATGGCCCGCCCGACCGGTCTGCCAGCACTGTAGTGCTTAATATTATCTATAATGGCCCACCTGTACCTGACCTGTCCTGCCCAGCCGGGCCGCCCGCACCGTGGGAGCTTAATAATATCTATAATGGCCCTCCGCCGGCAGCGAATTATCAGAGCTCAGCAGCCGGGATAGTGCGATTCACTGAGTCCATTCTTCACGATGAGTCAGGTTCAGTTGCAATGTCAGGAGTAGAGGACAGAGAGATAAAATTGCTGAGGGGGTCACTGGCAGTGGCGGGCAGCTTGAGCTGCCTTGGAGTTGCCGATGCACCAGTCACGCTGCGCAGGCTGGCTCTGACTGAAAGAACAGAAAGAGTAAGCATAAAATAACAACAAGCCACTTCAAGTTGTCAGTGAGTGTCACAGTGTGTAACACAATCAAATTAAATTTAACGTGAGAGTGTGATCTAGAAAGTATAAAATGGAGGTAAATGCTGGTTTTTATGTTTCCCACGGCTTCGTTGCTTGATTTTGTGCGCTAGAAAGTGTCATTCATAGTCATTGAAATGTCACTCGAATCACTGACAAAATATCGAAAGACAAAAAATCGTCCTACAAAAATATAGATACAAAATTATCGATCACTTTATTATCGACATCACATACTTATTTAAAACATTACAAAAATATCGAACACACAATATCGAACTACATAAATATAGATACCCCAAAAATCGCAAACACAGTTATCGAAATCCTTAAATATTTACGCTCATTAATAAACATTTACTGCATTACAAAATATCGTAAACAAAAATATCGACTACTAAAATATCTCCATTTTACTAATATCGACTATATAAAATTAAATTAAATACTAAAATCAAACAACATAAATACCAAATAATGTATTTTAACTCTACACAAAATTAATATTAAACAATAATATATTTACTACATTTAAAAATCGATTAAAAAACGTAACTATTTACTAAAACATTATTAACAACCTTCCTACATTAAACAACAATAATATGGAATTATACTTTAACAATTCATGCATACAATACATAATATAATGTTTTTAAAAATACATATACAATAATACACCACAGACTACTAATTAGCATTTTCCTTATTTGGAAACTAACTCCCAGAACATATAAAAAAAAAATTCGAACTAACCAATAAAAACACTCCAAATTCAAACTAACCAATAAAACACAGATTACAACATCCAAAGCACTATAAAAACAGTTGAACTTCATTCACAGTCCAGAACCGAAAAAAAGAAATTGAATGAAGAAGAAAATCTACAGGATTGCAACAGAAGATATAAGGAAATCAACATACAGCACATCTGTAAAACTATCAAAAGTAAGTAAACTATATTATACTTATTAAGACTCAAGCAAATAAATTGTAATTACAATATACATACATTATAAATAAATAAATGTCTTCTTTCTATTTCATATTTTCACTACAGGAAACTCCAAAAGAAACTAAGAAAATACAGAACAGCACCCAAAAAGATACAACTAACAAAGTAAGTATTTCACAACCAAAATTCAGCTAATAGATTAAAAAAAACACCCAAATGTACTTTTATTTTCCAGAGAAAGAAAATACTTCAAGAAATTTCCACAAATAAAGAATAAAAGACATTCTACTCAAAGACATCAAAACCAAATTTGTAAGTATATTGTAACTAAATGTTTGTTTTTTTCTACAGAAATTCATACAACAGCATATATAATAACTGTAATATATATTTTTCATAGATAAAGCTACATCAAAATGACTGAAGGAGCAGAATTCATAACAAGCCAGAAGGGAAAAATGTTACTATGCTATATGGGATACACTTACACACAGGAAAAAGTGTATGGTTTAAAAGTTAACTGGGAATGCACTAAATACTACTCTAATAAGTGCTATGGGCGTGCTACAACACGACAAACAACAGTACTGTACACTAGAGAACATAACCATCCACCAAACATTACTGAAATAGAAGTCAGATCTGCATTGGAAACTATAAAGGAAGCTAGCACAAGTTCTCTACAAGTGTAATTTTAAAAGAGCAGCTTCCCAAAGTTCCTAAAACTGCTACTACACAAATGCCATCTGTAACTTCACTCAAAAGAACTATAGCACGTACTAAAAAAAACACTACTACTTCAACCCCAATTCCTCACACATATAGTGAAGTTATTCTAAGTCCAGACCAAAGTATAACTTTAAACAAAGAACCATTTGTCATTTTTGATAATAAAAACAATGACAAAAGAATAATAATATTTGGAACTGCTAATAATCTCTCTAAACTACAAGAATCACAAAACTGGATGATGGATGGGACTTTTACCATATGTCCCAAGCCCTTTTTCCAACTATATACAATACACGTCCTATATCACAATTGCAATATACCATTAATTTACACATTATTACCAAACAAACATAACTCCACATACACTGAACTAATAAATACAATAAAACAAAAAACGAATAACTTTTCCCCACAAAAAATCATCCTAGATTTTGAACATGCAATGATTAATACTGTATTAAAAACACCCCCCCATACCTCCATCCAAGGCTGTTACTATCATTTTAATCAGTGCCTATGGAGACACATGCAAAAATCAGCCCTAAGCATTGAATATGCAACTAATTCAGCTTTCGCATATCAAATAAAAAAATTAATAGCACTAGCTTATGTACCTGACACAGACGTAACAGAACATTACAACATTTTAATAGACAGCGCCTTCTACAAACAAAATGAAGACAAACTAAGTCCACTATTGGACTATTTTGAAGATACATGGGTCGGCAGACTACATAGATCTGGCCACAGAAGAAACACTAAATTCTTAATTCCCTGGTGGAACGTATACAGAAGCACATTAAATGGAGAATCAAAAACTAATAACGCAGTTGAAGGATGGCATAATGCCTTCCTGCAATCAACAGGCAGAACAAAACCAACACTAGAAAGATATATATCATGCCTACAAAAAGAACAGAGTTATCAAGAGTTCCGAATGGAACAATCCATAACTCAGCTAACTCCAAAAACCTCAAAACAAACTAAACAAATGTATAAATATCTAGAGCAACAAGTAAAATTGTACCCTACTACCAAAGGCCTAGAATACCTAAACATCATAGCTAAAACACTTCTTTAAAACATCAATACAAATAAATGACAAATTACTCATTTTCAATCATATCAAACACATAAAATATATTTATTTTATCACAAAAATAATTACTGTGTGTAACATATTTATACATATTGTAAAAAATATATTAACACACATTAATAATATTTGTAATAAAATAAAAATGAACAATAATATTAAACAATACCCACCCACAAGAAATAATAATAAACTAACTTACCAAGTTTATTCCAAACTCTGTAAAATCCATTTTCTGCTTACACAATCCAAACATTAAAAAAAAATGTTTCCCAAAAAAAAATGGAAAAATACAACTGTCGATTAAATCCATAATCCATGCAGCAAATATCCATCGGAAAACCATGAAAAACCCGAAAATAGATAAAAATAGTAAAAAACACTCCAGGAAAACCGAAAATTTTAAAGAAGTGTAAAAAACATATTAGTCAATAAAACGAACACACACTTCTTTAAAAAAAAAAAACGACTCCATCCGAAACGAAGAACCTAGGAAAGAAACTATAAAAACAAAGCAACATACACTCCCACCCACATAAAACAACACATAAACACTTACTATCAATACTACTACATTTAAAAGAGTTCTAAATATACATTAAACACCTTAAACCTAACTCTCGAAACATGCCTACACAACGTTAAAAACACGTAAAAACACGACATGCAACTATAACACATAACATTTCCAAATATAATTAATATATATACAGCTACACTAAACAGTATCTAACTAGGTTCAAAATTAATTTTAAACCATCTAAAACATATAAAACAAACCTTACCTTTGACGACGCGAAGTAACTCCCAACCGCGAGCTTCCCTTCAACCCAAATGACACAAAACAACATTACCGGGTTACAAAATAGAGCGCCCAAAACTTAATAAAACATTTAACTATACAAAAAAAACCTCATTAACTGGCACATGCATCAACAATGCCATTTGCGATTACTTAATAGCGTAAAATAAGGATTCGCTAATAAGGAATAGCAAAAGGCTATGCATGTAGAAATCGCTTACAAAATAGCGATTCCTAAACATTCCTTAATTGCTACTCGCAAATTGCGAGTCGCTATTAAGGAATACCTCCCCATTGATTCCTATGGGCCTAGAGGCCCATAGGAATGAATGGGAGGACTTTCTCAATTTGCTAATCTCAATTAGAGAATCGCAAATTGCTCATGCTATTTCAAGGGTGCCAGGGCGTCAAAAAGACACCCTGTTGCACCCCTGAAATCTGCATATAAATACATCTTGCACACACACATGCCCCAAGGGCATGTGTGTGTGTAAAATGAAACTTTGAAAAATGCACTTTAGTGCATTTTTCAAAGTTTTTGCAAATTACCATGAAGTTCAACTTCATGGTAATTTGCTCCCCCTATTAGCGAAATCGCTAATTTTTTAACTTTCATGCATTGCATTTAAGGAATCTCAATTTGGGATTCCTTAAATGCAATCGCAATTTAAGGAATCGCTATTTAGAGATTCCTTAAATAGCGATTTTTGCATTTGGGATGATGCATCCCAAAGGCAAAAATACCGGTCGCAAAGGGGCAGATTCTGCTAATCTGCCCGTTTGCGAGCAGTTTTCACGTTGATGCATGTGGCCCAAAATCAGGTAAAATGTAAATTCACACACAATTTTTTTTCTATTATTTAACTAAAATAGACCTCTTTTTTTCATGTACCTAAAAATTTGAAGAAAATTTTCCTAATGTGTAAAATTATAAAAATAAATATTACAAAATATACAATTTTTATTATTATAATTTCTAAAAAGAAAATACAACAAAACAATGTATGAAAAATTGTAACAAATATTTTGGTGCCGATTCGGATCCTGGAGAAACCGGGTACGAACCGTTGGTCGGAGAGTTTTCTCCGTCCGACTCGTACCCGGGAAATAAACATTACAAACATGCAAGTACGATTCGTATGGAAACACCATTTCTGTACGAATCGTACCAAACACCGACCGACGAAAATATACATACGAATGTGATCCGGGAATGCTCCGACGTGACGTCGGGATGCATTCAGGCTGCGGTTCACGAACCAGGAAGTACGATCCGCACCGACGTCACCCCGCACGGATTATATTTTCCGGCTGCCAAAAACTGCCGGGAAATCAGGACGACGCGCACAAGGAGCACCTGTACGCGACGGACAGCCATGGACCCGAACCTACGTGTCATCCCAGCCCTCATAGCAGTCCACCTGCTCTACAGGAACCGACGCAGACGCCGCAGAAGGTCAGAACAACACCCAGGGGCAAAGGGGGGGGCAGGGGCAGGAAACCAAACCCCCACCCATGTCACAAGTCATACATGCCCTGCACATACCTGACCTCCAGGGCCAGGTCACCTCGAGGGTGTGGGGGCGTGTCCAGCAACGCCAGCGTCCTCCACAACGGAAGTGGGAGATGACGCGAACCGCCAACCCAGCAAATCCGGTACGTACCGTACACACGGCTTAAGAGCGTGGGTACGGGCCGTACCACGCACACACCTACGTCACCCCAACAATGGCGGTACGACACGTACCCGTGTTCGAAAGGCCTGGGTACGGGCCGTACCAGCATTGTTGGGGTGACGTAGGGGTACGCGTGGTCCGACCCGTACCCACGCCCAGAGGCCCGGGTACGGTGCGCACCCCATGGCACACCATTGGGGGTCCGCGCCGTACCCATGCTGTGAGAGCGTGGGTACGGTGCGGACCCCCAATGTTGGGGTGTCGTAGGGGTCCGCACCGTACCCATGCTTGAAGAGCTTGGGTACGGTGCGGACCCCCAATGTTGGTGTGCCGTAGGGGTCCGCGCCGTACCCAGGCCTTCAGAGCGTGGGCACGGGTCGGACCACGCGTACCCCTACATCACCCCAACAATGCTGGTACGGCCCGTACCCAGGCCTTCCGAACGTGGCTACGGGTCGTACCACCATTGTTGGGGTGACGTAGGTGTGTGCGTGGTACGGCCCGTACCCACGCTCTGAAGTGCTGGGTACGGCGCGGACCCCTACCGCACGCCAACATTGGGGGTCCGCACCGTACCCATGTTCCAAAGGCATGGGTACGGCCCGTACCCAGGCCCGCAGAGCGTGGGTATGTACGAAGCGTACCCCCACACGTGTATGAATGGACCGTACCCCCACCCGTGTATGCATGGAGCGTACCCCACCCGTGTATGTATGGAGCGTACATGGCCAGACATAGGAGGGGTGGTTGCCTATCACTCCCAGCAGTGCCTAGACACAGGAGGGGTGGGTGCAGAGTCCCCCCAGCAGTGCCCAGACATAGGAGGGGTGGGTACCTATCACTCCCAGCAGTACCCGACATAGGAGGGGTGGGTGCCTATCACTCCCAGCAGTGCCCAGACATAGGAGGGGTGGGTGCCTATCACTCCCAGCAGTGCCCAGACATAGGAGGGGTGGGTGCCTATCACTCCCAGCAGTGCCCAGACATAGGAGGGGTGGGTGCAGAGTCCCCCCAGCAGTGCCCAGACATAGGAGGGTTGGGTGCAGAGTCCCCCCAGCAGTGCCCAGACACAGGAGGGGTGGGTGCAGAGTAACCCCAGCAGTGCCCAGACATAGGAGGGGTGGGTGCCTATCACTCCCAGCAGTGCCCAGACATAGGAGGGGTGGGTGCAGAGTCCCCCCAGCAGTGCCCAGACATAGAAGGGGCGGGTACAGAGTCCCCCCAGCAGTGCCCAGACATAGGAGGGGTGGGTACCTATCACTCCCAGCAGTGCCCAGACATAGGAGGGGTGGGTGCAGAGTCCCCCAGCAGTGCCCAGACATAGGAGGGGTGGGTGCAGAGTCCCCCAGCAGTGCCCAGACATAGGAGGGGTGGGTGCAGAGTCCCCCCAGCAGTGCCCAGACATAGGAGGGGTGGGTACCTATCACTCCCAGCAGTGCCCAGACATAGGAGGGGTGGGTGCAGAGTCCCCCAGCAGTGCCCAGTCTTAGGAGGGGTGGGTGCCTATCACTCCCAGCAGTTCCCAGACACAGGAGGGGTGGGTGCAGAGTCCCCCCAGCAGTGCCCAGACATAGGAGGGGTGGGTACCTATCACTCCCAGCAGTGCCCAGACATAGGAGGGGTGGGTGCAGAGTCCCCCCAGCAGTGCCCAGACATAGGAGGGGTGGGTGCAGAGTCCCCCCAGCAGTGCCCAGACATAGGAGGGATGGGTGCAGAGTCCCCCCAGCAGTGCCCAGACACAGGAGGGGTGGGTACAGAGTCCCCCCAGCAGTGCCCAGACATAGGAGGGGTGGGTGCCTATCACTCCCAGCAGTGCCCAGACATAGGAGGGGTGGGTGCAGAGTCCCCCCAGCAGTGCCCAGACATAGGAGGGGTGGGTGCCTATCACTCCCAGCAGTGCCCAGACATAGGAGGGGTGGGTGCAGAGTCCCCCCAGCAGTGCCCAGACACAGGAGGGGTGGGTGCAGAGTCCCCCCAGCAGTGCCCAGACATAGGAGGGGTGGGTAGCTATCACTCCCAGCAGTGCCCAGACATAGGAGGGGTGGGTGCAGAGTCCCCCCAGCAGTGCTCAGACATAGGAGGGGTGGGTGCCTATCACTCCCAGCAGTGCCCAGACATAGGAGGGGTGGGTGCCTATCACTCCCAGCTGCCTATCACTCCCAGCAGTGCCCAGACATAGGAGAGGTGGGTGCCTATCACTCCCAGCAGTGCCCAGACATATGAGGGGTGGGTGCAGAGTCCCCCCAGCAGTGCCCAGACACAGGAGGGGTGGGTGCAGAGTCCCCCCAGCAGTGCCCAGACATAGGAGGGGTGGGTGCAGAGTCCCCCCAGCAGTGCCCAGACACAGGAGGGGTGGGTGCAGAGTCCCCCCAGCAGTGCCCAGACATAGGAGGGGTGGGTGCCTATCACTCCCAGCAGTGCCCAGACATAGGAGGGGTGGGTGCAGAGTCCCCCCAGCAGTGCCCAGACATAGGAGGGGTGTGTACCTATCACTCCCAGCAGTGCCCAGACATAGGAGGGGTGGGTGCAGAGTCCTCCCAGCAGTGCTCAGACATAGGAGGGGTGGGTGCAGAGTCCCCCCAGCAGTGCCCAGACACAGGAGGGGTGGGTGCAGAGTCTCCCCAGCAGTGCCCAGACATAGGAGGGGTGGGTGCAGAGTCCCCCCAGCAGTGCCCAGACACAGGAGGGGTGGGTGCAGAGTCCCCCCAGCAGTGCCCAGACATAGGAGGGGTGGGTGCCTATCAGTCCCAGCAGTGCCCAGACATAGGAGGGGTGGGTGCAGAGTCCCCCCAGCAGTGCCCAGACATAGGAGGGGTGTGTACCTATCACTCCCAGCAGTGCCCAGACATAGGAGGGGTGGGTGCAGAGTCCCCCCAGCAGTGCCCAGACACAGGAGGGGTGGGTGCAGAGTCTCCCCAGCAGTGCCCAGACATAGGAGGGGTGGGCGCAGAGTCCCCCCAGCAGTGCCCAGACACAGGAGGGGTGGGTGCAGAGTCCCCCCAGCAGTGCCCAGACATAGGAGGGGTGTGTGCCTATCACTCCCAGCAGTGCCCAGACATAGGAGGGGTGGGTGCCTATCACTCCCAGCAGTGCCCAGACATAGGAGGGGTGGGTGCAGAGTCCCCCCAGCTGTGCCCAGACACAGGAGGGGTGGGTGCAGAGTCTCCCCAGCAGTGCCCAGACATAGGAGGGGTGGGTGCAGAGTCCCCCCAGCAGTGCCCAGACATAGGAGGGGTGGGTGCAGAGTCCTCCCAGCAGTGCCCAGACATAGGAGGGGTGGGTGCAGAGTCCCCCCAGCAGTGCCCAGACACAGGAGGGGTGGGTGCAGAGTCTCCCCAGCAGTGCCCAAACATAGGAGGGGTGGGTGCAGAGTCCCCCCAGCAGTGCCCAGACACAGGAGGGGTGGGTGCAGAGTCCCCCCAGCAGTGCCCAGACATAGGAGGGGTGTGTGCCTATCACTCCCAGCAGTGCCCAGACATAGGAGGGGTGGGTGCCTATCACTCCCAGCAGTGCCCAGACATAGGAGGGGTGGGTGCAGAGTCCCCCCAGCTGTGCCCATGGAAAGAAAGGGGTTGAGTACACACAGATACAATGCCCACAATTGTCAGTCAGGTGCTCAAAGACCCAGCAGAACACGAAACACATGTGTGCGAGGCTGGGAGTACACACATGCATAGTGCGGAAAAGGTAACATGTACACATGAAGTCCTGTCAATATACTCCAGCCACAAGTACAGTGACCCCCAAGGATGCCACAAATGATGCAGGTGGAGACCTTGCCCAGCATGCATGGCCAAAGTTGAAGGGGTCCGTCACACACCCAGCAAATGTAGACACAGCACTGCACAAATGTCTTCACAACACCCTGCAGGGAAGATGTCAGGGTCCACAGAGGAAGGTACACACCTTGGGACAATGTCACCATGCAGTAACAGCTTACATGAGCAAAGTTTGATAGCAAATACCGTGTGATGGCACACAGATAACAGGGTCCACCACACGAACAGCACACTACAACATATCCCAGACACCTAACACATTATCGTCACCCCAAATCATGGAGCAGCACCACCAACAGCAATGCCAGAAAAGCAGTAGTGTGCCAAGGAAAATAAAATAGCTTTATTCAGCAATGTTCTAAAATGTATTGTATGAAGAGTACCATATACACAAGGCCCATAGGGCAGTCCATAGTTCCAATCCAGGTGGGGGACACATTGAGATGCGTGTCCCCTAGCTTGCCTGCACAGTTCAGACTACCTTGTCATCCACAGGGGGGGGGCTTCATGTGGGGGGGAAGGACCAGGCACCGCAGGGACAGGAGGGGCAAGGGTAGGTGTTGTGGGTGCAGGGACGGACGACTCCAACACAGGGGGTGGGGCAGCGCCAAAGGTGGATTTGAGCACGGCGCTGCACACTACTGCCAGGTCGCCCAGCGTCTCCCCTGCACCCGAAGGTACCATAGGCCTCAAGGAGGGGGGGGGTCGCAGGGATGGGTCGCAGCGCTACTGGGGGAGGGTGTGGACAGGGGGGGGGACTCCACTCCCCTGCCGGTGTCCTGCCTCCACCGCTTGCGGGGTGGTGCCACACTGGGGCTGATGGACACACTGGGCAGGACTGACCCTGTGTCCGACTCTTGGCCAGGAGAGCTGAGGGGAGTGGATTTGGAGGGTGGTGGTCGTGAGGAATGTGGACTCCCACTCTGGCTGCGTGTCTTCCGTTTCCCCCTCGACCCAGTGGGTGTGCCTACTTCACCCTGTGTGTGCGTGCCAGGAGGTGTGCGCTTTGCCTTCCCTGGTGGTGTGGTGCCTGTGTCTGGTGGTGTGCGTGCATGGGGACGTCTGGGTGTGCTTTGGACAGGCATGGGAGTGGGAAGTGTGGATGGTTCAGGGGTAGGGGGGACGTAGTGCTGCAGGAGACCCACTGCTGCAGTCAGTGTCGAGTCTATGGACCTCAGCAAGTTGCGTTGGTCAGACTGCGCAGCTGAAATGCCCTCCATGTATGCCTCCATCTGGTTGAGCACTCGGCTGTGGCCATGGAGGACATTAAGCATCGCAGTCTAACCAACCTGCAACTGCCGCAGGATGTCCACAGACTCGGCATTGGTGGCAGCAGTGGAGACAGGGGCAGGGGGTGCGGTGCCTGGCAAGAAGGAGACACGTGGTGACCTAGCACGGCGGGAAGGGACACGAGAAAGTGGGAGGCCGGTGATCGGAATGGAGGGGGCGGGTAGTGATGGAGTGCTGGTGTCAGCTGTGGGAGCAGCCTCCGCCCCCTCGGAGAGCTCAGCCTCGGACCCGTCTGCATCATAGTCGGTGGTGGTTTGACTGGACAGGTCCTCCGCTGCACTCCCGTCGGCCTCCGTGCCACTTGATGTGCCAGCCAACTCAGCACTGCTGGCACTGGTGCTCGCTCCCTCCTCACGGTCTGTGCCAGTGTCTCCCTCGTAGTCCCCCGACGATGCTGTGGGCAAGGTGAAGAGACAGGAGAAATCAGACACCTGTATACATATGTCACATGAGTCAACTCTACATAGGTCACAGTGCATAGCCTGAAAAGCAACAAGAGTAACATCTACAATACAAGGTACATATGTAGTCCCTGCAACACACAGTTTGTTGACCCACCATGCCACTGTTAAAATATGGAGAGTATGACACAATAGAAAATAACTTGATATCAAATTGTACAGAGGAGCCAGGCTCTGGGGGCAATCTAGCACAGCATCTGCGACACACAGCGTAGCCAAGAAAGGGATGAGCAGGAACCATGTCTATCAACTCTTGGGACATGCTGCAAAGGTAATACTGAAAACCATGGCCAACATGACTGGGGCACTGCACCTTGAGTGTTTGGCCACACAAACATCACACACTGGCCAGACCGAGCAAGGAGACTTCAGGTTTGGACATGTAGGCCTTGCCCGCACCAACCTCCCCCTACCTGAGACAATGTGATTGAGACAGAGGAAGTACTTACACCTCTTAGTCTGGGATGAAAACACATGGCCTGCAATTAATCCTGATCGCACACAAACTACCCCTGGTGCGCCTGTCCACACATATCACTGACAAACAACCATCATCAGATAGTTGTACCAAGACACACAGGCACTGGCCCCTGTGAGTATGCACCAGCTAAATTAGGTCACCCTGTACAGTGGACACATGTAGCACAGTATACGTGAATACAAATGAGGCCAGGGTACTATGCCACAGGGCCCAAACTATGCTGAAGACACAGAGAATGTCCACATTGTCTGATGACACACATGATACCTAGGAAAAGGTGCCCCAGGGGACTGTAGTGGCCACACTACTCCATGGCCCTGGATGGATATGACTGGAACACAAGCCACCATCCCTGCACTATGCATATCTCACACTCAAGCACATCATGTCAGAGGGCACAACATTCGACATGCAGGCAGTAAGGCAGTACACATGAAACACACACTCCCATGTCGGGACTCCACATCAGTGCCAACTAACATGGACCCCACAATGACAGAACTGGCCAGGGCACAGCAACGTGCAAAAACCTGTTACACACCACCCCCACACATGATGCTGCAAGCATTGGGCACTTGGAGTAACTGCCAGCCTAGATGACCTTGTGCAAGAGTGACTACACACAGACCAGGGAACACATGGCAAGGAGGGGAAGGGAGGAAGAACAGCACTGCTTTACTTTGGGGAACAGGATATGCACTGCACATTTAAACCCTGGCAGTGTATCCATGCATCTGCGCACTTCCAAAAGCTGGTCACACACAACAAACACACATGTACCTACCCCCTTCCTGCTGCTGCTTCTCCAGTAAGCGCCTGTCCAAGTCGGGGAAGACCACCGCCAGCACACGCTTATGGATGTGGGTCAGACGCCGGCGCCCACGGTTTTTGTGGCTCACAGGTGAGTCCCCCAGCAGGACCCGTGCGATCCTCCGTGTCCAGCACCGGATGTCCTGCCAGCATTTCCTCACCTGGGCTAGGCGCCGCTTCCGACCCTCTGTCCTCCTCACGGCACTGACGGCTTGCTTCCAGATCTCGCCCTAGGCACAGACGCCTACCTGTGAGGATGCAAAAGTGACAATACATCAATCCACCTTATCAATGAAACAGAGACACACATATTACAAATTATGCATGTTTGAACTGGCCATAGTATGCAGCCAACTCATTGCACCTTTGTCATAGTGACATCATACTCCTGGTAATGGGCAAATGCAGTAGGTGCCATTGAAAGTACACAGGTGGCATGAGGGGTGAAACACAATCAATGATGCAGGCTCACACTGTGCATCCCAAGCTACAACAGGAATCTGAACAGTACCCCTAAGCAGTCACATGCCCCAGCCCACTTACGCTACCTCAGCAGAGTACACAGACACACACAGGCACTGAACAATCACCTGGCATTGGCAACTGCCGCTACAAACCTCACTCTGCACATGTGCCACTAGACTGGGGGTGTCACAGATGTGGGGCTGTCTCAGCACGGCAGACATCTAGCACAGCTCCCTGCTCACATCAGATGGGCAGGGTGTATCCATCCCACATGTAGCTGGGGTGCAACACTCCACATATGCACACACCCACATGACAGGGGACTCACACACACACACCAATGTCCAGGGGATGACCACATCATTTGGACACTCTCACCACAGGTACACTGAACGGACACACATCTGTGGGTACTGGCACCTGTCACCCTGGGGGGAGCACAGACTCACATCAGGACTGTAGAAACAACATTTCCAGGAGGATTAGGCAGTCCGAAAGCGGCATGCACCATGCAGTGATCCTCACAGTAAGCACCATGCTAGTGCGTTGTGCACACAGGAACTACAGCATGCTCTGCATGGGAGACATGAGCCCTTCCCCCCCCTGGGAACCACTATGAAGAACCCTGCATGTCTGTCACACCTGGACACAATGCCAGAAGTCACAGTCACAAAAAGGGGCACAGTTTAAGCTAGTGGAGTCTGCACTCACCTGCTCCCCTGGTCGACCATATAGCATGGTGTACTGTGGGAGGATCACATCCACCAACGCCATATTCTCCTCCATGGTGAATGGCTGGGCCCTCTCCACAGACCTGGACATGGTGCCAGAGGAATCACAAGCAGCAGCAGTGTTGTGGAATGAAAGGATTGGCAGGCAAGTGCTCTCTCAAGGGACCTGGCTGCCTTATATCTTCCTTGCTGGCCTGTTTCATTTACAGGAGTACAGAGTGATTGGCTTAGTCACATTTGCATCCTACGTGTCCTCCAATCATTTTAAAACTACCCCAGTGACAGGCTTTGCATGGTTTTAAAATTGAGCATGATGTAATGTCAACAACCACATTGCAACAAAGTATATTGTCTCCAACCGACTTCTGCTGGCCACATGATGCAAAATTCAAACCTGAAACTCGGTCTCCATGACAACCAGCATGCATTTAGGCCCCTATACTTGTCCCTCATGTGTCCCCTATGTCAATCCTATGTCACAACACAGGTACGGTGCGTTCCATAGCCCTAGGGCCTCCCAAATGCATTGCAACGGACCTTGCACCCGTGTGTATGGTCCCCATCACTATGGGAGTGCTGGCGAATGCGTACGCCATAGTGATACGGACCGTACACGCGTGTGTAGGGTCCCTATCACTATGGTGGTGCTGGCGTATGCGAACGCCATAGTGATACGGACCAACCCTACACACGCGTGTGTACGGTCCGAACTACTATGGCGTACACGTACGCGAGCACCCCCATAGTGATAGGGACCTTACACACGCGTTTGTACGGTCTAAACTACTATGGCGTACATAGTAGTTCGGACCGCACACACGCGTGTGTACGGTCCCGATCACTATGGGGGTGCTCGCGTACGTGTACACCATAGTAGTTTGGACCGTACACACGCGTGTGTACGGTCCCTATCACTATGGGGGTGCTCGCGTACGTGTACGCCATAGTAGTTCAGACAGTACACACGCGTGTGTAGGGTCGGTCCGTATCACTATGGCGTACGCATTGGCCAGCACCACCATAGTGATAGGGACCGTACACACGTGTGTATGGTCCGTATCACTATGGCGTACGCATACGCCAGCACCACCATAGTGATAGGGACCGTACACACGCGTGTACGGTCCGTATCACTATGGCGTACACATACGCCAGCACCACCATAGTGATAGGGACCCCACACACGCCCTCAGAGCGTATGTACGGTGGGTTTCACACCTGACAGTGGTGACAGGCGGCACACAGGAAGGAATTGAGCTGTCATACATGGCCAAGTCTGGACATCAAGGCATTGTCTGTGCAGTACTACATGTGTCGGGCACAGGTGGGTCAGGCTGTGATGTGGCACCATACTCCTGAGGTGTGAAGCTAATTACAGTATGATGAGCTGTGTACACATGTCACGTGTGATGGTGCCCTATGTGCCACACATACCCTTCACTCCTTTGACATGTGTGCATGTAGTATTAAACAAATCGAGGGAGGAGAGGGCTTGAAAACATAACAATAAATTTTACTGTTATCAAGGTCCAGCATACATGCCCAAGCAATAGTGAAAACAGAAGGTATGCAGTTCCTAACGTTAACGCAAGGTGTGACAGAATAACAAGTGGGTAACACAGTGGTGACAGGGAACTATAGTGAGAAGCAGGAGTAAAGGTTACTCCTTATTTGGAAAAGAAGACCCTCACACACCCAACAAGCGGGTGTCTTGCTTCATCACCGGGTCTTTGCTCCTTATCGGGCCGGCGAGTGCAATGCCCGATCAGGCACCTAATAGGGCCTTCCTAGCGGAGATCTTTTATTCCAACGCCGGTGAGTGATGTGTGTGTGGGGTTGAAAAAACAGTATTAAGACATAGGTGAGTGTAGGTGCAAATGGGATTAAAGTGAACCAATTAAAACAGGGGCAGGTGATCCACTAATTAATTTTAATACAGTGTGGTCACCATCCTGGTTAAAAAAGACCCGGTGATGAAGCAAGACACCCGCTTGTTGGGTGTGTGAGGGTCTTCTTTTCCAAATAAGGAGTAACCTTTACTCCTGCTTCTCACTATAGTTCCCTGTCACCACTGTGTTACCCACTTGTTATTCTGTCACACCTTGCGTTAACGTCATGTGTGCATGTAGTACAGACTTGGTGGGCCATGCGTCACTGGCATGGCACAGTCACCGACACCCGCAAATGTCCCCTGATGCCAGGTACATAGAATGTTACCCCTGACAAGTGAATGCCCGCGTTGCACGCTGTAGCTATGTCATGTGTGTGTTATGTGTTCCCATAGGTTTGCTGTAGGTGTTTGGTCAAATGCATCTGCAGTTGCTGCAACCAACATGTGTCTGTGTGTAGATGGGCATGGCACACTGTTACGCACACCAGCACACATGTGTAATCCGACGTTAGGTGTGTATGTATGCATCGACACGGAGTTCAAAAACAAGGACATATCTGCATACTCTCAATGTATGTGTGATCAGTCTTGACATGTAATCCTTCATGGCAAGGTGTGTGGTCTGTCCTTATTCTATGACATGTGACCTGTGCCTCTAGTGTTCCGCAACCTGTCTGTACAATAAACATCCTTCTTCTGCACATATTTGGATGTCTGTAACTCCTGTAATGCGTCTGCCTGCTCACTTACACTGGCCCACAGCTAGTTTCATGGCATATTGAGGTTGAGAATCAACGTTTGTAGCTGGCTCTTGGTAGGAGTGTCACATGCCTGGCATACGTGTCCAGGGCATATTGCACAGACCTGACTCTGTATGTAGCATATGTGTATTGCCTGTTGAGCATGCGCTCTGTACATTGACATTGGTGGTGTACTGTACTCACTCTCCGTTGTCCCTTCTAATTCACTGCAGGGCTCTGCCTCTCCCTCGAGCAATTCCGGACTTGGCTGACCTGAGGGAACATGACTGTATACGCCGCTACCGCTTCCCCCAACGTTTGATTGAGGACCTGACGACACGGCTGGCACCACACCTCCAACCGCTACACAGGTATCCCACTGCACTGACACCCAAGATGAAGGTGATGGCAGCCCTACATTTCTTGGCCACGGGTACTTTTCAACATACCATTGCCCATGTCGGTTGCATGTCCCAAACCATGTTCAGCCGTCTTCTGCATGATTTTTTAGAGGCCACGTTGGAGCACCTGGATGAGTTCATTAAATTCCCAACTCCTGAGCAGTTGACAGCTGTCAAGCGTGAATTCTATGCCCTGGGAGGGATGCCCCATGTCATTGGGTCCATAGATGGAACACATGTGGCTTTGGTACCACCACAGGCACAGGAGGTAGCGTATAGGAACCGCAAGCATTACCACTCCATTAATGCCCTTGCGGTGTGTCTTGCCAACATGGTGATTTCACATGTCTGTGCTCGTTTTCCAGGATCAGCACACGGTGCCTACATCATGAGGCGTGGCAGGGTGCCTGAAATTATGCTGCATTATTAAAGCTTGACAAGGGGAAACCCGTAAGGTAGGAAGGACCCAGGGTGCTTACTATTTTGAAAAACAAGAGGTCCTTCAAGAACAATGCATCATGCGATAAATATAGACCAGAATCGGCTCTATATCACTTATACAATGCCCAGCCGGACATTGAAGTTTAATGATCAAATAGAATTAATTTCTGACATACAGTTAGAATGTAGAGTGGGACACAGTCCTGTGTCCTTACAAACTATACAGAAAGTGCAGACAATTAAACACAAAGAACATACATCAGGCTGAAGAATGAAGCTTATAGCCAGTACGAAATACAAGGGCAAGCTTTCTTAACGGTACAGTAACATGCACAATTTTTAACAAATGTGTTTAAAATGCATGTTTGTACATGGGGTCGACGACGTTTCGATCTATTCAACCAATACATAGATCATCATCAGGACTAGAAAGAGTAAAAGCCTGAATTTACAATTCCTGTACGAATAGAAGGGGAAAAATAAGAGAGAAGGGAGAGGTACATTAAAACCTAACAATACTGTGAGAAAATTACTGTCAGTAACCATGCACGGCATGCCATACGTGAAAAACACACCTGACGGCTGGTTGTTGATGCGAAGGTAATGATATGACCTGTGAAGTGAACCGAAAGAACGGTGCAAACACACACGCTCAAGGCTGAGTTGACAAGTGCAAGGGACTAGGATGGTACGTAGTGGAGTGTGCGGTGAAACGCCAGAAGGTGTTCGGTGAAGTAGTACATGAACACGCTAGCGAAGGTCAAGAGGACGTGAGGACTAACGGTGAGCCGGTAGCGTCGTGACTGGGAGCGTAATTAAGGCGGGAAACTAACCCAAATCAGAACCGAATCGCTCCTAGAGTAGTTTGCACAAGGGTCCAAGTAAGGAGTTGCTTGCGTGGATCAGCCAGGATATTACCAGGGGTTCAGCTGAAAACTAAGGGCGGAAACCAATTAAAACCAGAAAAACAGGGAAGGGAAGGGCGGAATAGAGGAATATGCGCTCACCAATAGTTCGCTGTAACAAGTTGCGGGAATTTGAGGGAACGACCAACTTCCCAGCAAAGCGGCCTGAGAATCCAAGGTCCGCCTGTGGAGAACCATAGCACGGGAATTAGGGGTAAGGGGAGCAAGGTCGTCGAGAGCGAACACACTAGCGCGCCGATATAGCACTTACCAGTGCTATATCGGCGCGCTAGTGTGTTCGCTCTCGACGACCTTGCTCCCCTTACCCCTAATTCCCGTGCTATGGTTCTCCACAGGCGGACCTTGGATTCTCAGGCCGCTTTGCTGGGAAGTTGGTCGTTCCCTCAAATTCCCGCAACTTGTTACAGCGAACTATTGGTGAGCGCATATTCCTCTATTCCGCCCTTCCCTTCCCTGTTTTTCTGGTTTTAATTGGTTTCCGCCCTTAGTTTTCAGCTGAACCCCTGGTAATATCCTGGCTGATCCACGCAAGCAACTCCTTACTTGGACCCTTGTGCAAACTACTCTAGGAGCGATTCGGTTCTGATTTGGGTTAGTTTCCCGCCTTAATTACGCTCCCAGTCACGACGCTACCGGCTCACCGTTAGTCCTCACGTCCTCTTGACCTTCGCTAGCGTGTTCATGTACTACTTCACCGAACACCTTCTGGCGTTTCACCGCACACTCCACTACGTACCATCCTAGTCCCTTGCACTTGTCAACTCAGCCTTGAGCGTGTGTGTTTGCACCGTTCTTTCGGTTCACTTCACAGGTCATATCATTACCTTCGCATCAACAACCAGCCGTCAGGTGTGTTTTTCACGTATGGCATGCCGTGCATGGTTACTGACAGTAATTTTCTCACAGTATTGTTAGGTTTTAATGTACCTCTCCCTTCTCTCTTATTTTTCCCCTTCTATTCGTACAGGAATTGTAAATTCAGGCTTTTACTCTTTCTAGTCCTGATGATGATCTATGTATTGGTTGAATAGATCGAAACGTCGTCGACCCCATGTACAAACATGCATTTTAAACACATTTGTTAAAAATTGTGCATGTTACTGTACCGTTAAGAAAGCTTGCCCTTGTATTTCGTACTGGCTATAAGCTTCATTCTTCAGCCTGATGTATGTTCTTTGTGTTTAATTGTCTGCACTTTCTGTATAGTTTGTAAGGACACAGGACTGTGTCCCACTCTACATTCTAACTGTATGTCAGAAATTAATTCTATTTGATCATTAAACTTCAATGTCCGGCTGGGCATTGTATAAGTGATATAGAGCCGATTCTGGTCTATATTTATCGCATGATGCATTGTTCTTGAAGGACCTCTTGTTTTTCAAAATAGTAAGCACCCTGGGTCCTTCCTACCTTACGGGTTTCCCCTTGTCAAGCTTTAATATAGTTAGCACAATCGCTGGATTGTAAGGGATGCTCTCCCTAATTCCCTCAAATTGAGTGGCCTGTCCCTGTTCTCCTTTAATTCTTTTCTAACTTAACCTTGACTTTACACTTAATATGTCAGACCATGCACCTCTATATTCAGATGAATATATAAAGAAGATTTGCGAAGGTCCCTCCCTATTTACTGATACAACTGACAATACTGTTAGTACAAATATTTCCCTGTCAGAGCAACTAGAAAAATGTAAGAAGAAGCAGATCCGTCTCCAACTTATGGTCCGTATGCTAACTGAATACCTTAAAGCCGATATCATTCCTGTGGGGCTCCAAGTGAGAAATATTCCTGGTATATTCACGGATAACCCTAAATACATTAACAACTTCAGTTATATTGGCACAACGTGTTCTAGACATTGGTTAGTCTTGGGTATCGATATTGCAACTGAAACACTAACGACACTCAATGAGGAATTGACTGAAATTGAGAAACAGATAAAAGACTCTAGTTCAGTTACTGAGGCCAAGAAATTGATTGAATCCATCCAAAAATCTGTTGATGAATTCCATAGAATCGAACAAAACAAGAAGTCTCTCAAAGTCAAGAAGGATATCAAAGCATACTCAATTGAACGTACATACCCCTACCTTCAAAAAGACTTTTACACCAACAGGTCCTACTCAAATCCGCAGAACAACAGACCTTGGGGACGTTTTAACAAACGGAATACCCTTGTGGGCTTCTCAGATACCTCAGCTGAATACTCCGATAACTCTGACCCAGGTGAGGGCCCCAGCACTTCCTCCCGGAACCAAAATTTTTTAGGCAGAGGCCAGACAGAACCATCGAGACGAGGGCGAGTCAAACGGGCACAGAGATGGTACAACCAACCCGGCGAACGTCAAACCAGACAGAAGTTTTACCAATGGTAAACTCCGCTACAACCCCAACCGCAAAATTGGCAACTATTCCCATTTTTAATCTTTCAACACACAACCTACTCGACACTGAAGTATCTCTGCTTAGTAAAGGGCTCTCTTTTGTCCCCACTACGCATCCCAACTATCTTGACCTCCATGCTGAGTTACTCAGATTTTTCAGACGCCTTCGTCTGCATGCCTATTTTTTGAATAATGCCACACCTCAACCGACTGCATTTACACCATTCCGCCCCCCCTCAACCTTTTTTCCAACGTCCAACATGGTACCGGTGGAAATTGTCACCTTTGAAAAAATGGTACTCAAAGACCTCAACGCTTTGAGAGACACCAAAAAATTTATTCCATTTAACATAACCCTTCAAGAAAAGAAAGCTATTGAATCCTTAAAAAGTAACAACTCCCTTGTAATTAAATCCGCAGATAAGGGCGGTGGCATTGTTTTACAAGAACTGACTGATTACAAAGCAGAGGCATTCCGCCAACTACACAACACTGAGCACTATTGTAGACTGCCTAGAGACCCCACAAATGAATTACAGGCTCTAATACTTCAAATTACCACTGAAGGAAGAGATGAAGGTTTTCTTAGCTCTAAAGAATTCCAATTTCTCAATGCCAAATCACCCAGAACACCGGTAATTTACACTCTTCCAAAAATACATAAACACCTCACCTCTCCCCCTGGCCGCCCTATAGTCTCGGGTTGCGGCTCTATTTTAGAACCGCTAGGTCAGTATGTCAACTATTTTATAAAAGATTTCGTACCCCAGACTCAATGCTATATTTGAGACAGCATGGACATGATCAATTTGATAGAACACCTTCCATTTGATCCTTCTGAGCACCTCCTCTGTACCCTTGACGTGGAATCACTTTATACTAATATTCCACAGCCCTTTGCCCTCAGAGTTATTCAACAAACCCTTGACTCTAGACCGAGACCGCATGGAGTCCCCACGTTATTCATTCTGAAATTACTGGAAATTTGCCTCACTAGGAATTTCTTCTGCTTTGATGACATATTTTTCCAGCAGGTTAAAGGCACGTCGATGGGCGCTATTTTTGCCCCGAACTTGGCCATTTTGTGCGTGGATTTTATTGAAACTACCACTATTCTGTCACCCACTAACCCCTTTATATCAGGCGTCAAAGTATGGCGCCGATATATAGACGATGTCTTTCTCATCTGGCACAATAGCACTGACTCACTGTCCAATTTCCAACATTGGCTTAACAACAACTGTTTAGGCCTCCAGTTCACACTCTCCAGTGACTCCTCATCCATTCCCTTCCTTGATTTGACCATATATCACTCTGAAGGTGAGCTCCTAACCAAACTCTACAGAAAGCCTACCGAACGAAATACACTGCTCCGATATGAGAGTAATCACCCCAGGGCCTTGAGGGACTCTTTACCATACTCGCAATTCTTGCGCATTCGGCGTAATTGCTTTTCTAAAGAAAATTATTTCACCGAGGCCTCAGTCCTTTCTGAAAAACTTAAAGCTCGAGGTTACCCCAAACGTCTTGTTCGCAACGCCCAGAAACGGGCTTGGTATTGCCCTAGGGAAACACTGCTCACACCCAACCCCAAAAAAGAAACCAAAAGAATTGTATGTGTCACCACCTTCTCTGTCATCTCAAACCAGGTGCGCAAATCTGTCCTGAAACACTGGCCCATATTGAATGCAGGCAGCCTTAATCTGGAAAGACCACTATTTGCCTTCCGCAAAAACCGCAATTTAAAAGACCACCTAGTGCGTGCAGCAATCCCCAAAAAAACACCTCCCTCAACTCTTAATTCATATTGGGGTCTCACGCCACTGGTGGGGCATGCAAAATGTGGCAACTGCAATTTATGTGATCTGACGTTAGAAGGTAAATCCTTTTCGTTCGGTGACGTTATCATCAATTCTAATGGTTTTTCAAATTGCAACACATGTAATGTGATTTATTTGATCCAGTGCCCATGCAAGAAAAACTATATTGGACAGACTACCCAGAAGATTAAAACAAGGATTGGTCAACACCGCAGCAGGATTCGCTGTAATGTCCCCAACGCACCACTGGTAGAACATTTTAAACAGGCTAATCACCAGGACAATGAGATCAAATGGACTGTCCTGCGAATTATCAAGCTACCACCAAGAGGTGGTGATCTGGCACAAATCCTGAACAAAGAAGAGCTGAAACTTATCATTCAACTTGACACAATTCGCAATGGTTTAAACAGAAATGAGGATTGGCTTTCTCTTATTTAGACTCTTCTGCTAATTTTGGTAATTCTGTAAATATTATTTTTTTCCCTGCCTGTGACAATTGTAGAAATCCTCTTATTGTTTTAACTGACCCACGTTCTGGTTCCCATTTCACCCTTTTCCTGACACTGACCCAACATGGCCGCCATCCATTCACTCACGTAATCACGTCCCAGCACAACCGGCACTTCCTGTCACATGACCCTGGTCCGTTATCACGTGACTCCGGAGTCCTTCTTCTACCTTCCAGCTTAGCCAGTCACTACCAACTGGCGATCGTGTAGTCCCCTTGATGCTGGTAAGTGCTATATCGGCGCGCTAGTGTGTTCGCTCTCGACGACCTTGCTCTCCTTACCCCTAATTCCCGTGCTATGGTTCTCCACAGGCGGACCTTGGATTCTCAGGCCGCTTTGCTGGGAAGTTGGTCGTTCCCTCAAATTCCCGCAACTTGTTACAGCGAACTATTGGTGAGCGCATATTCCTCTATTCCGCCCTTCCCTTCCCTGTTTTTCTGGTTTTAATTGGTTTCCGCCCTTAGTTTTCAGCTGAACCCCTGGTAATATCCTGGCTGATCCACGCAAGCAACTCCTTACTTGGACCCTTGTGCAAACTACTCTAGGAGCGATTCGGTTCTGATTTGGGTTAGTTTCCCGCCTTAATTACGCTCCCAGTCACGACGCTACCGGCTCACCGTTAGTCCTCACGTCCTCTTGACCTTCGCTAGCGTGTTCATGTACTACTTCACCGAACACCTTCTGGCGTTTCACCGCACACTCCACTACGTACCATCCTAGTCCCTTGCACTTGTCAACTCAGCCTTGAGCGTGTGTGTTTGCACCGTTCTTTCGGTTCACTTCACAGGTCATATCATTACCTTCGCATCAACAACCAGCCGTCAGGTGTGTTTTTCACGTATGGCATGCCGTGCATGGTTACTGACAGTAATTTTCTCACAGTATTGTTAGGTTTTAATGTACCTCTCCCTTCTCTCTTATTTTTCCCCTTCTATTCGTACAGGAATTGTAAATTCAGGCTTTTACTCTTTCTAGTCCTGATGATGATCTATGTATTGGTTGAATAGATCGAAACGTCGTCGACCCCATGTACAAACATGCATTTTAAACACATTTGTTAAAAATTGTGCATGTTACTGTACCGTTAAGAAAGCTTGCCCTTGTATTTCGTACTGGCTATAAGCTTCATTCTTCAGCCTGATGTATGTTCTTTGTGTTTAATTGTCTGCACTTTCTGTATAGTTTGTAAGGACACAGGACTGTGTCCCACTCTACATTCTAACTGTATGTCAGAAATTAATTCTATTTGATCATTAAACTTCAATGTCCGGCTGGGCATTGTATAAGTGATATAGAGCCGATTCTGGTCTATATTTATCGCATGATGCATTGTTCTTGAAATTATGCTGCAGCTGCGCAACGAACGAGCATGTATTGTTGGTGGGTATACTCTGGCAGTCCTGTATTTAACGTCATCTTCCTGTCTTGCTGCTTCTCCTGACCCACTCTTGTCCATGATGTTTCCATGTAGGGGACGCTGGCTATCCCAACATGCCATGGCTGATCACGCCTCTCCGGAACCCCAGCACGGCTGCCGATCACCGCTACAACAACGCCCATGGGAGGACCAGGCGAGTGATAGAGAGGACGTTTGGCCTCCTGAAGAGCCGATTCCGTTGCCTCCACAAGACCGGTGGCGCACTCCCATATGCACCGGTGAAGGTCTGCAAGATATTCCTCGTGTGCTGCATGCTGCACAACATGGCAGTGGAGAAAGCTGTGCCACTCATCCTGGATCCAGATGAGCAGGACCATCCACCCGTGGAGGATGAAGGGCTTGGTCATGAGGCAAGTGATGTGGAGGAGGAGGAGGCGGTAGAGGACATGCGGAGGCGGCTCATATGCAACTTCTTTGCTTAGTGGTGATTTCCAGTGTCTGAGTGTGCACGCATTGGGCTGTGTGTGGCAAGTGTTGCAATGTGTGTGTCCATCTACATGTCTTCCAAGTGAGTCAGAGGTGTGTTTGGATGTGTCACTCGAGTGATGGTGCAATAGAAGAATGTTTTTCCAGAGTCATCATTGTCACCTTATACGTGTCGAGTACATGCACATGCATGCGGATGTGCTTCTTTTGGCTGACTTCTGGTGTGTCTCCCATCCACAGGTACTTGCGCATGCTGTCTGCTGGTGGCATTGTTGTGCTCCTGCCATTCCTCATGAACACCGCAACATGTGCTGAATCAGCGTTACATGCACGGACAAGTTTGAAAATCTCCTTAGGGTAAGGGATGCCACACGGCTTTTTGGGGGTGATATTTGTTTTGAATGTGTGTGCACTGCTCCTGTTCATGTTTGGATACTTTACATACATGTAGAATCACCATGGGGCACATGACATGGAGCAGAATTCACCTGAATTGATGGTCAGACTTGGTGACAGTCATCTGTAATGGGATTGTGGATTGTGATGTAGCCATCAATGTGTGTAACACTGCCCTCGGAAACATACGGGTTGCACCGGGTTGACATGGTGTGTGAATTCCCCATTAGGGTCTCAATGGTGTATAGCAGCCTCTCCGTGAGCAGCAGGGGGTGTTTAGCTGTAACCCGTCACTTGTGTGCCAGTGCCATGGATTTCCAGCATCTGTGGTGGTAAGGGGGGTGCCAGTGTTGGTCCCACGTGTTCATCCACATGACCTGTGTATGTGTTGACAGAGTTGCATTAGCATTCCGACACACATGAGTAATAAAGGTGTCCCTCTGCCTCCAAGGTGCCTCATCTCTGTCAATGGTGGTCTGTTGCCACTGTGCATGCAGCATGTCTGGCATTGTTCTCAGAGATGGTGCATATGAGTCTATGTGTAGAGTAGCAAGATGCAAGCTGTTTGTCAGGGATTAGATTCTGTATTGTGCATGATGTCCATGGCTGTGTAGGTATTGTGGTACAAAAGGGGGTGGTGATGGACGGAGCATCAGAACCAATCAAACACTCACACCCAGTCAACAGATCTGGGTTTGATCCATCACCGTTCTTTAGCCCACTCTGCCACCCCAGTTCAGACATGGCCATATGCAAATCAGTCTGACCCTGTGCCTCATGGGAACAGTCCAGCCCGAACTGCCAAGCCATGCCTTCCCTGGACCGGAAACAAGCTTCCTAGGACCGGTTTCTGGCATTTCAGGCGTCTTCAGCCAGGCTTGCTTGAATCCAGTGGCAAAGTGAGCAAGGGACTCACGTCTGAGCATACCCTGCCAACTTATGGCGAACAAAGCGGTACAAAAGGGGGTGGTGATGGACGGAGCATCAGAACCAATCAAACACTCACACCCAGTCAACAGATCTTGGTTTGATCCATCACCGTTCTTTAGCCCACTCTGCCACCCCAGTTCAGACATGGCCATATGCAAATCAGCCTGACCCTGTGCCTCATGGGAACAGTCCAGCCCGAACTGCCAAGCCATGCCTTCCCTGGACCGGAAACAAGCTTCCTAGGACCGGTTTCTGGCATTTCAGCCGTCTTCAGCCAGGCTTGCTTGAATCCAGTGGCAAAGTGAGCAAGGGACTCACGTCTGAGCATACCCTGCCAACTTATGGCGAACAAAGCGGTACAAAAGGGGGTGGTGATGGACGGAGCATCAGAACCAATCAAACGCTCACACCCAGTCAACAGATCTGGGTTTGATCCATCACCGTTCTTTAGCCCACTCTGCCACCCCAGTTCAGACATGGCCATATGCAAATCAGTCTGACCCTGTGCCTCATGGGAACAGTCCAGCCCGAACTGCCAAGCCATGCCTTCCCTGGACCGGAAACAAGCTTCCTAGGACCGGTTTCTGGCATTTCTGCCGTCTTCAGCCAGGCTTGCTTGAATCCAGTGGCAAAGTGAGCAAGGGACTCACGTCTGAGCATACCCTGCCAACTTATGGAGAACAAAGCGGTACAAAAGGGGGTGGTGATGGACGGAGCATCAGAACCAATCAAACACTCACACCCAGTCAACAGATCTGGGTTTGATCCATCACCGTTATTTAGCCCACTCTGCCACCCCAGTTCAGACATGGCCATATGCAAATCAGTCTGACCCTGTGCCTCATGGGAACAGTCCAGCCCGAAATGCCAAGCCATGCCTTCCCTGGACCAGAAACAAGCTTCCTAGGACCGGTTTCTGGCATTTCAGCCGTCTTCAGCCAGGCTTGCTTGAATCCAGTGGCAAAGTGAGCAAGGGACTCATGTCTGAGCATACCCTGCCAACTTATGGCGAACAAAGCGGTACAAAAGGGGGTGGTGATGGACAGAGCATCAGAACCAATCAAACACTCACACCCAGTCAACAGATCTGGGTTTGATCCATCACCGTTCTTTAGCCCACTCTGCCACCCCAGTTCAGACATGGCCATATGCAAATCAGTCTGACCCTGTGCCTCATGGGAACAGTCCAGCCCGAACTGCCAAGCCATGCCTTCCCTGGACCGGAAACAAGCTTCCTAGGACCGGTTTCTGGCATTTCAGCCATCTTCAGCCAGGCTTGCTTGAATCCAGTGGCAACGTGAGCAAGGCACTCACGTCTGAGCATGCCCTGCCAACTTATGGCGAACAAAGCGGTACAAAAGGGGGTGGTGATGGACGGAGCATCAGAACCAATCAAACACTCACACCCAGTCAACAGATCTGGGCTTGATCCATCACCGTTCTTTAGCCCACTCTGCCACCCCAGTTCAGACATGGCCAAATCAGTCTGACCCTGTGCCTCATGGGAACAGTCCAGCCCGAACTGCCAAGCCATGCCTTCCCTGGACCGGAAACAAGCTTCCTAGGACCGGTTTCTGGCATTTCAGCCGTCTTCAGCCAGGCTTGCTTGAATCCAGTGGCAAAGTGAGCAAGGGACTCACGTCTGAGCATACCCTGCCAACTTATGGCAAACAAAGCGGTACAAAAGGGGGTGGTGATGGACGGAGCATCAGAACCAATCAAACACTCACACCCAGTCAACAGATCTGGGTTTGATCCATCACCGTTCTTTAGCCCACTCTGCCACCCCAGTTCAGACATGGCCATATGCAAATCAGTCTGACCCTGTGCCTCATGGGAACAGTCCAGCCCGAACTGCCAAGCCATGCCTTCCCTGGACCGAAAACAAGCTTCCTAGGACCGGTTCGGTGGCAGAGTGGGCTAAAGAACGGTGATGGATCAAACCCAGATCTGTTGACTGTGTCTGAGTGTTTGATTGGTTCTGATGCTCCGTCCATCACCACCCCCTTTTGTACCGCTTTGTTCGCCATAAGTTGGCAGGGTATGCTCAGACGTGAGTCCCTTGCTCACTTTGCCACTGGATTCAAGCAAGCCTGGCTGAAGACGGCTGGAATGCCAGAAACCGGTCCTAGGAAGCTTGTTTCCGGTCCAGGGAAGGCATGGCTTGGCAGTTCGGGCTGGACTGTTCCCATGAGGCACAGGGTCAGACTGATTTGCATATGGCCATGTCTGAACTGGGGTGGCAGAGTGGGATAAAGAACGGTGATGGATCAAACCCAGATCTGTTGACTGGGTGTGAGTGTTTGATTGGTTCTGATGCTCCGTCCATCACCACCCCCTTTTGTACCGCTGTGTAGGTATTGTGGCATGTCAGTCTCCACGACGGCCACTGTGCTGCATGTGAATCCATTGTGTGTGTGCCATGTTGAACCAGACATTCCTTCCTTGACATACACCTTTTGCATAGTTCCTTCCTGAGATCCTTGTCTTTGTGTGCTACTTGTGGCATTGTTTCCTTGACATGGCGCATGCTGCTGCAGGCCCTGCAGCAGGGGCACCCAGTGTCCACGCAAACGAGCTGGTGTTCATCATGGATTGCTTGCTGACATGTGCTATGCTGATCAGCAGCATCTGTGCCACATGCGGCAGGACACTCTGCATTATGCACAAGATCCCCAGTTCCGTCCACCTCAAGGCAAGAGGGAGACCATCCCTCAGGTCAACTACGACATCCGTGTCTAATCCTACCCTGCACTCTACGGACATGTGCGTTAGAAATCCCATGATACTTGTCCACATCCAGGGTGCATCTCCACAGCTCTGCTACTACATCCGGCGACCAGGCCACATCAACGTCCAACAGAGATGGGGGGAGTGGATCACTGCCAGCTGCAGGATGACCTTCTCAATCCACGCACACACTCAGGATGCAGCCCACAACCACAACACAACCTTGTGGCACAGTGATCCAACACCCAATTGTGCCATCTCCATGCATCCAACCTTGGCTGGCCCACCATTCTCCACATCCACCTGACTCAAGCATGCAGGTCATGGTTCTGCCACGTGTCTACACATACCTGGGACTCCCACCCCAGGACACTCCATATGATCCCTGACCTCTGCGCATGACTGTTGCTCTTCTAAATAGGTCTGTAGGCACAGTTGTGCGGGCACCCCCTCAGCTGGTTGGGCCCATCACGGGTGAGTATGGTGCTCCATGTCTGTCTTGGATTGTACATTGTGACCCATGTGTGTCCTGTGCCAGACTCAGACCCCAGGGTATGGATGTTTGGAGTTACTTCTGAAATCAGGCATGGTTTGACTTTACAACACACACATGCAGTGGAATAATGCAAACTGACGGCATCATCTTGTGATTGTGATGATTTTTATTGGTGCTGGGGTACGTGTTTGGGGGGTGACAAGAGGTGCTTGGCGGGAGTGTAGAATCCAAAGTTCACAGGGGGAGTTGGTATCCTGCCATTGAAAGTCATCAGAGTCTGTGCCACAGTCTTTGTCAACATTGGTCAGACAGTGACCAGCAAGGCAATGTGGCAGAGAACGTCAGTTGCTGCTGTGCTGCTGTTGGGCCAGGGGGCCAGGTGCCAGGCCAGGTTACCTGGGAGATGGTGATGTTCCGCTGACTCTCACGGTCTTTTGCGTGGACGACCCACCTTCCTGCAGGGACCCTCAGAAGCAGGCCTTGACGATGCTAGGGACGCTCCGTCAGATGAATCCTCCTCCTCCTCCCTCCCTGTTTCTGGTGCTGGTCTACGCCTGGTGGCACAGGGAGGGTTTGCCAGGCTTTGGCCGATCTGACGGTGTGATTGGCTCACGTCCCTGTGCACCGCCAGGAGCTCTGCCAGTCTTGCCTCCATCCGTCCATGGTGTTGTAGATGACTGGCATGATGCTCGACTTGCAGGGTCTTCATCTCATTGAGGGTCTCCACTACCTGGTCGATGCCTCTGGAGTCACGCCGGTATGCGTCCAGGATGTTTCTGACGTGTGACATTGCCGGGTCCTGAGCCAACTGGGCAGGTTCGCGCCTCTGCCATCCTCCACTCCCACCACCCCTGCCCACTTGCGCCTGGCCTGCCGTTGTGGGCATATCGGGTCTACGGGACCCCTGAGGGATGGCATTTGCGGTGTCGCCTGCCTCCTCCTGGGTGCCCGGAGAACCTTGTCCCTCCTGGACAGACTGGCTGTGTTGTTGTGTGCGGGCAGGGCTCCTGGGTGTCTCCTGGGATGTGGCAGGAATGGGGTGGTGGTTGGCACAGTTGTACCTGACGCAGGTGCTGCAGGTGGTTGGACACCAGAGGGGCCAGGTTGGTCTGGGTCATACACGGAGTGGTGAGAGTCGTCGCTGCCGGTGGGGTCCTCTTCACGCAGAGCCTGGTCCTGTGAGTCTTCCCCCCCAGTGTTGGGGGGAGATCGACGACGTTGACCGGTGTGTGAGAGAGACAGTGTTAATTGTGTTACATGCGACATCCATGTTTAATTCATTTTTGATTTGGCACAGTTCCTCTGGGTGGTTGGATTTGGCTAGCATTCCTCTCACAGTGCACTTGTGCATGGGTATGTCCCTTGGCCACAGCTTTCGACACTTTACCTATGTGTGACACAATCTTAGTTGATGCATCTTTTGGGAACGCAGTCAGCAGTGTAGTAAGAGGGCGTAGCAAGCCATTCAGAGCCGCCTTACGTGTTGCACTGTACGTGGCCAAATGTTGTTTTTTCCATGCTATTTGAGAATGCAGGTAGGCAACTTAACAATTTGTGACAGGGTTCTGACAAACACAGTGGGTGGGTATACTGGGTGTAAGGTTCTGTTTGTGCCTGCAGCACGGATGTACTCATGCACAGATTGACACATGGCCCACTGTTTATCAAAGGTTGAAGGGGGGGTTCACGCAGTGCCAAACCTTGTCTACATGCACACAGTCCACCTGCTGACGAGCGTACATGGCCACACCACCCAAGGGTGATTTGGTCTCCCTCTGTCTCCCTTTCTCCCTCCCTCTGTCAGCCTCCTCCCTCTGTCCGTCTCCCTTTCTCCCTCCCTCTGTCAGCCTCCTCCCTCTGTCAGCCTCCTCCCTCTGTCCGTCTCCCTTTCTCCCTCCCTCTGTCAGCCTCCTCCCTCTGTCCGTCTCCCTTTCTCCCTCCCTCTGTCAGCCATCTCCCTCTGTCCGTCTCCCTTTCTCCCTCCCTCTGTCAGCCTCCTCCCTCTGTCCGTCTCCCCTTCTCCCTTCCTCTGTCAGCCTCCTCCCTATGTCCGTCTCCCTCTGTCTCCCTTTCTCCCTCCCTCTATCAGCCTCCTCCCTCTGTCCGTCTCCCTCTATCTCCCTTTCTCCCTCCCTCTGTCAGCCTCCTCCCTCTGTCCGTCTCCCTTTCTCCCTCCCTCTGTCAGCCTCCTCCCTCTGTCCGTCTCCCTTTCTCCCTCCCTCCCTCTGTCAGCCTCCTCCCTCTGTCCATCTCCCTTTCTCCCTCCCTCCCTCTGTCAGCCTCCTCCCTCTGTCCGTCTCCCTCTGTCTCCCTTTCTCCCTCCCTCTGTCAGCCTCCTCCCTCTGTCCGTCTCCCTCTATCTCCCTTTCTCCCTCTCTCTGTCAGCCTCCTCCCTCTGTCCGTCTCCCTTTCTCCCTCCCTCTGTCAGCCTCCTCCCTCTGTCTGACTCCCTCTGTCTCCCTTTCTCCCTCCCTCTATCAGCCTCCTCCCTCTGTCCGTCTCCCTTTCTCCCTCCCTCTGTCAGCCTCCTCCCTCTGTCCGTCTCCCTTTCTCCCTCCCTCTGTCAGCCTCCTCCCTCTGTCCGTCTCCCCTTCTCCCTCCCTCTGTCAGCCTCCTCCCTCCCTCTGTCTGTCTCCCTGTGTCCACCTCTGTCTCTGTCCCTCTCTCTGTCCCTCTCCCTCCCTCTGTGTGTCACCCTCTGTCACCTCAGCCCAGCTTCCTGGTCACACACAGTTTGCAGGTCTTTCAAGGGCCATTGGCTTGTGCATGTTGTTTTGTTTCTTCTCTGCCGTCACCCATTGGGTGGAGTGTCTGAGTCTGCGCTGCTGCTGTGGCGGTGTGTGCTGACACTCTTTCAGTGTGATGCGTCTTCATTAACTGCTGTTATGTGCAAATTGTGCCTTCATACCCATGTCGTCCTGCAACGCGGCCACCATTAGCAGGCAAAACAGTACTGTGTGGGGACACACTGTTTGTATGGCTGTTCCCTAAGCCATATGGGCTGAGGGCATTGTTGTGTGCTTCAGAGTTGCTCTATGTTAGTTTTCAGGCCCACCCTCCCGGCATCGGGGACATCCTGTCTTGTGTTGGTGTTTTGTGTGGCCTGTGACTTGGCATGGCCTTGCTTGGGGCATGGTGCATGGAGGCGCTAGTGGCATTTGTGTGTTTTTGGAGTGTGGTTGTGTACGGTGCTGGCTTTGGGGGGGTTGCGTGCATGATTGGTATTTGGGTTGTATATGTCGTTCCCCCCATGTGAGGTGAGTAGTTTGTGTACTCACCAGGCTCTCGGACTCCTTCTAGTCCATCTACTCCCACCGGCGGCAGCGTGGCCATCACCTTCTCCTCCCAGGGATGGTAGTGTACCGGTCTGCGGGACGGACCTCCTCCAGTGATGTTGGCCTGGTTGTGGTCGTCCGTCATTTTGCGGCGGACCGTCTTCCGCAGATCGTACCACCTGGCTTGGCACTCATGCCTGGTCCTTCTGGTGGCCCCAACAGCATTCACGGAATTGACTATCCTCTCCCACATGGCAGATTTTTCGGATATGCTGGTCCGTCTGACCAATGTTCCAAAGAGCTGTGGCTCGACTCTGACGATTTCGTCGACAAGGACCTCCAGCTCCTCCTTTGTGAACTTTGGATTGTTGTTGGTGGGCATGGTGTGGGGTGTGGGTGTGGATGGTTGTGGGGGTGGGGGTGTGGATGGGTGTGGGTGTGGATGGTTGTGGGTGTGCAGGTGTGTGTGTGTGAATGTGATGAGGGTGTGTTTGTGATGGTGGTTGTGTGAAGGAGTGCAAGTGTAAGGTGTATTGATGTATGTAGTATGGTGCAGTGCGTTGTCTCTGTGGTCTGGCAGTAGGGGATCTGTTGCAACGGATCATGGTTTGTGTGTGCTGGGCCTTTTTATTGGTCCATTTGTGGGTGTGGCTGTGTTTGAACTTTGGGTGGGTGTGTTATAAGGAGTGGTAGTGGTTTGGGCCTCTGTTTAGCTGTTTGTCAGTTGCAGGTCAGTGTATAGGATGTATTTGGCCTTGTTGGATATGTTTTGTGGTGTTGTGTGCCTCGAATTGACTCTCCTTGTGTTTTTTTGGTTTGTCCTGGTTCAGTAGGAGTGTTTTTTGCATCTGTACGGTGTGTACATGGGCCATGTTGTTGTACAGTGCTGTCCTTTGCTATGGCTTAGTACGACTCGTACATGCGCGATGTTGGGTGAGGGTGCTGGTGTGTGGGCCTGGGGTAGGGTGCGTACGAACACGGGCAGGGTGTTGGTCCGCACCGTCCATCGGTGGTGGTGTTTCGCACCGTACATACAGGGGGGGCTGGGTGTAGGGTCCTTACATACACGGGTGGGGAGTTGGTACGCTCCATGCATACACGGGTGGGGGTACGGTCCGTACATACACGGGTGGGGTGGGGGTAGGGTCCGTACATACACGGGTGGGGAGTTGGTACGCTCCATGCATAAACGGGTGGGGGTACGGTCCGTGCATACACGGGTGGGGGTACGGTCCGTACATACACTGGTGGGGTGTTGGTACGCTCCATTCATACACGGGTGGGGTGTGGGTACGGTCCGTACATACACTGGTGGGGTGGGGGTACGGTCCGTACATACACGGGTGGGGTGGGGGTACGGTCCGTACATACACGGGTGGGGGTACGGTCCGTACATACACTGGTGGGGTGTGGGTACGGTCCGTACATACACGGGTGGGGAGTTGGTACGCTCCATGCATACACGGGTGGGGGTACGGTCCGTACATACACGGGTGGGGGTACGGTCCGTACATACACGGGTGGGGGTACGGTCCGTACATACACGGGTGGGGGTACGATCCGTACATACACTGGTGGGGTGTTGGTACCCTCCATGCATACACGGGTGGGGGTACGGTCCGCACATACACGGGTGGGGGTACGGTCCGTACATACACTGGTGGGGTGTTGGTATGCTCCATTCATACACGGGTGGGGTGGGGGTACGGTCCGTACATACACAGGTGGGGAGTTGGTACGCTCCATGCATACACGGGTGGGGGTACGGTCTGTACATACACGGGTGGGGGTACGGTCCGTACATACACTGGTGGGGTGTTGGTACGCTCCATTCATACACGGGTGGGGTGTTGGTACGCTCCATTCATACACGGGTGGGGTGTGGGTACGGTCCGTACATACACTGGTGGGGTGGGGGTACGGTCTGTACATACACGGGTGGGGTGGGGGTACGGTCCGTACATACACGGGTGGGGGTACGGTCCGTACATACACTGGTGGGGTGGGGGTACGGTCCGTACATACACGGGTGGGGTGGGGGTACGGTCCATACGTACACCGGTGGGGTGGGGGTACGGTCCGTACATACACGGGTGGGGTGTGGGTACGGTCCGTACATACACGGGTGGGGAGTTGGTACGCTCCATGCATACATGGGTGGGGGTACGCTCCATGCATACACTGGTGGGGGTTCGGCGCGTACATCCGCAGCCGGGGGGCGTTTTGCGCGTACATGCGGGGTCTGTGGTGGGGTGTTCGGCGTGTATGCGGGCACGTGTCTCCATGGTTGCTATGGGAGTTCGGTCCGTACGGTGTTTTTTCCATACAGTTGTGAAATCGAAAGGACGGGAGTGATCGTACTTGCGCGGTCGGACTTCATTTTTCCGATTCGTACGGTAATTCATCCGGGGATGTGTCGGACACAATTTCCGACCCGAGGACGTGTGGGGAAATGTTGCCGATGTGATTCGTATGGAGTTTTTCCCATGCGAATCGTACTTGGCAGTTTGTACGCTACTTGTACGATTCGTACGTAAAAAATTCCGGATCCAATTCGGACGGGGGACATTTTTCCAGGATCGGAATCGGCCCCTTTGCATGAATGATAAAATTATATTTATGTTAAAAATGTGTTTGCTTTGAAAACATTGTAAAAAAATTAATATTAATATTTTACTTATTAATATTAATTAAAAATTATAACATGTTTCTAATACAAATATAAAAATGTTAAAAATGTTTATATATCAAAATATTTTACACATTTTTTGTATAAATATTTACAAAACCTATTGCTATGTTAAATTTAATTTAAAACAATAAATGCTACTACATTATAAATAACTAAAATGTACTACAAAATTGTACAAAATATAGTAAATATACATAACATTTTTTCTGACCTATATTCAATATGTTTGAATTGAATTACAATTTAAATAACGATATTTCTGAATTATCCTACTCAAATGAATAAACAATAAAAAATTACAAAAACTACAATAAAAACCGTGTTCTTGTCTTATTAATTGTGGTTCTCTGATTATTTATATTTACCTTCTATTGTCAAAATATTGTTTTTACAAACATGAAAATAAATAAATATTATAAAATTACAGAATACCATTACCCATCATTCCAATACAAAGGTGCCGATTCGGATCCTGGAAAAATTTCCCCCGTCCGAATTGAATCTGGACTTTTTTCCGTCCGAATCGTACAAGAAGCGTACAAACTGCCAAGTACGATTCGCATGGGAAAAACTCCATACGAATCACATCCGGAAAAGTTCCCCACACGTCCTTGGGTCGGTAATTGTGTCCGACACATCCCCGGACGATTTACCGTACGAATCGGAAAAATGAAGTCCGACCGTGCAAGTACGATCACTCCCATCCTTTCGATTTCACAACTGTATGGAAAAAACACCGTACGGACCGAACTCCCATAGCAACCATGGAGACACGTGCCCGCATACACGCCGAACACCCCACCACAGACCCCGCATGTACGCGCAAAATGCCCCCCAGCCGCGGATGTACGCGCCGAACCCCCACCAGTGTATGCATGGAACGTACCCCCACCCATGTATGCATGGAGCGTACCAACTCCCCACCCGTGTATGTACGGACCGTACCCCCACCCCACTAGTGTATGTACGGACCGTACCCCCACCCCCGCCGTGTATGTACGGACCGTACCCCCACCCCACCAGTGTATGTACGGACCGTACCCCCACCCCAGCCCTGTATGTACGGACCGTACCCCCACCCCACCAGTGTATGTACGGACCGTACCCCCACCCGTATATGCATGCAGCGTACCAACTCCCCACCCGTGTATGTACGGACGGTACCCCCACCCCACCAGTGTATGTACAGACCGTACCCCCACCCCAGCCGTGTATGTACGGACCGTACCCCCACCCCACCAGTGTATGTACGGACCATACCCCCACCCGTGTATGCATGCAGCGTACCAACTCCCCACCCGTGTATGTACGGACCGTACCCCCACCCCACCAGTGTATGTACGGACCGTACCCCCACCCCAGCCGTGTATGTAAGGAGTGTACCCCCACCCCACCAGTGTATGTACGGACCGTACCCCCACCCCACAAGTGTATGTACGGACCGTACCCCCACCCATGTATGCATGCAGCGTACCAACTCCCCACCCGTGTATGTACGGACCGTACCCCCACCCCACCAGTGTATGTACGGACCGTACCCCAACCCCAGCCGTGTATGTACGGACCGTACCCCCACCCGTGTATGTACGGACCGTACCCCCACCCCACCAGTGTATGTACGGACCGTACCCCCACCCCAGCCGTGTATGTACGGACCGTACCCCCACCCCGCCAGTGTATGTACGGACCGTACCCCCACCCGTGTATGTACAGACCATACCCCCACCCCACCAGTGTATGTACGGACCGTACCCCCACCCGTGTTTGCATGGAGCGTACCAACTCCCCACCCGTGTATGTACGGACCCTACACCCAGCCCCCCCTGTATGTACGGTGCGAAACACCACCACCGATGGACGGTGCGGACCAACACCCTGCCCGTGTTCATACGCACCCTACCCCAGGCCCACACACCAGCACCCTCACCCAACATCGGGCATGTACGAGTCGTACTAAGCCATAGCAAAGTACAGCACTGTACAACAACATGGCCCATGTACGCACCGTACAGACGCTAAAAACACTCCTACTGAACCAGGACAAACCAAAAAAACACAAGGAGAGTCAATCCGAGGCACACAACACCACAAAACATATCCAACAAGGCCAAATACATCCTATACACTGACCTGCAACTGACAAACAGAGAAACAGAGGCCCAAACCACTACCACTCCTTATAACACACCCACCCAAAGTTCAAACACAGCCACACCCACAAATGGACCAATAAAAAGGCCCAACACACACAAACCATGATCCTTTGCAACAGATCCACTGCTGCCAGACCCCAGAGACAACGCACTGCACCATACTTCAACCATCAATACACCTTACACTTGCACTCCTTCACACAACCACCATCACAAACACACCCTCATCACATTCACACACACACACCTGCACACCCACAACCATCCACACCCACACCCATCCACACCCCCACCCCCACAACCATCCACACCCACACCCCACACCATGCCCACCAACAACAATCCAAAGTTCACAAAGGACGAGCTGGAGTCCCTTGTCGACGAAATCATCAGAGTCGAGCCACAGCTCTTCGGAACATTGGTCAGACGGACCAGCATATCAGAAAAAACTGCCATGTGGGAGAGGATAGTCAATTCCGTGAATGCTGTTGGGGCCACCAGAAGGACCAGGCATGAGTGCCAAGCCAGGTGGTATGATCTGCTGAGGACGGTCCGACGCAAAATGACGGACGACCACAACCAGGCCAACATCACTGGAGGAGGTGCGGCCCGCAGACCGGTACACTACCATCCCTGGGAGGAGAAGGTGATGGCCACGCTGCCGCTGGTGGGAGTAGACGGAGTAGAAGGAGTCCGAGAGCCTGGTGAGTACACAAACAACTCAACTCACATGGGGGAACGCCATATACAACCCAAATACCAATCATGCACGCAACCCCCTCAAAGCCAGCACCGGACACAACCACACTCCAAAAACACACACATGCCACTAGCGCCTCCATGCCCCAAGCAAGGCCATGCCAAGTCACAGGCCACACAAAACACCAACACAAGACAGGATGTCCCTGATGCCGGGAGGGTGGGCCCCAAAACCAACATAGAGCAACTCTGAAGCACACAACAATGCCCTCTGCCCATATGGCTAAGGGCACAGCCATACAAACAGTGTGTCCCCACACAGTACTGTTTCGCCTGCTAATGGTGGCCGCGTTGCAGGACGACATGGGTATGAAGGCACAATTTGCACATAACAGCAGCCAATGAAGACGCAGCACACTGAAAGAGTGTCAGCACACACCGCCACAGCAGCAGCGCAGACTCAGACACTCCACCCAATGGGTGCCTGCAGAGAAGAAACCAACCCATATGAACAAGCCAATGGCCTTTGCAAGACCTGCAAACTGTGTGTGCCCAGGAAGCTGGGCTGAGGTGACAGAGGGTGACACACAGAGGGAGGGAGAGGGGCAGAGAGAGGGACAGAGACAGAGGTGGACACAGGGAGACAGACAGAGGGAGGGAGGAGGCTGACAGAGGGAGGGAGAAGGGGAGACAGAGGGAGACGGACAGAGGGAGGAGGCTGACAGAGGGAGGGAGAAAGGAAGACGGACAGAGGGAGGAGGATGATAGAGGGAGGGAGAAAGGGAGACGGACAGAGGGAGGAGGCTGATAGAGGGAGGGAGAAAGGGAGATGGACAGAGGGAGGAGGCTGACAGAGGGAGGGAGAAAGGGAGATAGAGGGAGACGGACAGAGGGAGGAGGCTGACAGAGGGAGGGAGAAAGGGAGATGGACAGAGGGAGGAGGCTGATAGAGGGAGGGAGAAAGGGAGACGGACAGAGGGAGGAGGCTGACAGAGGGAGGGAGAAAGGGAGACGGACAGAGGGAGGAGGCTGATAGAGGGAGGGAGAAAGGGAGACGGACAGAGGGAGGAGGCTGATAGAGGGAGGGAGAAAGGGAGACGGACAGAGGGAGGAGGCTGACAGAGGGAGGGAGAAAGGGAGACAGAGGGAGACCAAATCACCCTTGGGTGGTGTGGCCATGTCCGCTCGTCAGCAGGTGGACTGTGTGCATGTAGACAAGGTTTGGCAGTGCCTTAACCCCCCCTTCAACCTCTGATAAACACTAGGCCATGTGTCAATCTGTGCACGAGTACATCCGTGCTGCAGGCACAAACAGAACCTTACACCCAGTATACCTACCCACTGTGTTCGTCAGAACCCTGTCACAAATTGTTAAGTTACCTACCTGCATTCTCAAATAGCATGGAATAAACACCATTTGGCCACGTACAGTGCAACACGTAAGGCGGCTCTGCATGGCTTGCTACGCCCGCTCACTACACTGCTGACTGCGTTCCCAAAATATGCATCAACTAAGATTGTGTCACACATAGGTAAAGTGTCGAAAGCTGTGGCCAAGGGACATACCCATGCACAAGTGCACTGTGTGAGGAATGCTAGCCAAATCCAACCACCCAGAGGAACTGTGCCAAATCAAAAATGAATGAAACATGGATGTCGCATGTAACACAATTAACACTGTCTCTCTCACACACAGGTCAACGTCATCGATCTCCCCCCAACACTGGGGGGGAAGACTCACAGGACCAGGCTCTGCGTGAAGAGGACACCACCGGCAGCGATGACTGTCACCACTCCGTGTATGACCCAGACCAACCTGGCCCCTCTGGTGTCCAACCACCTGCAGCACCTGCGTCAGGTACAACTGTGCCAACCACCACCCCCATTCCTGCCACATCCCAGGAGACACCCAGGAACCCTGCCCGCACACAACAACACAGCCAGTCTGTCCACAAGGGACAAGGTTCTCCGGGCACCCAGGAGGAGGCAGGCGACACCGCAAATGCCATCCCTCAGGGGTCCCGGAGACCCGATGTGCCCACAACGGCAGGCCAGGCGCAAGTGGGCAGGGGTGGTGGGAGTGGAGGACGGCAGAGGCGTGAACTTGCCCAGTTGGCTCAGGACCCGGCTATGGCACACGTCAGAACCATCCTGGACGCATACCAGCGTGACTCCAGAGGCATCGCCCAGGTAGTGGGGACCCTCAATGAGATGAAGGCCCTGCAGGTTGAGCATCATGCCAGGATGGAGGCAAGACTTGCAGAGCTCTTGGCGGTGCACAGGGACGTGAGCCAATCCCTCCATCAGATTGCCCAAAGCCTGGCAAACCCTCCCTGTGCCACCAGGCGTAGAGCAGCACCAGACACAGGGAGGGAGGAGGAGGAGGATACATCTGATGGAGCGTCCCTTGCATCGTCAAGGCAGGCGTCTGAGGGTCCCCGCAGGAAGGTGGGTCGTCCACGAAAAAGACCGTGAGAGTCAGCGGAACATCACCATCTCCCAGGTCACCTGGCCTGGCACCTGGCCCTCTGGCCCAACAGCAGCACAGCAGCAAAGGACATTCTCTGCCACATGGCCTTGCTGGTCACTGTCTGACCAATGTTGACAAAGACTGTGGCACAGACTGTCAATGGCAAGGACACCAACTCCCCCTGTGAACTTTGGATTCTACACTCCCGCCAAGCACCTCTTGTCACCCCCCCAAACACGTACCCCAGCACTAATAAAATTCATCACAATCACAAGATGATGCCGTCATTTTGCATTATTCCACTACATGTGTGTGTTGTAAAGTCAAACCATGCATGATTTCTGAATTAACTCTAAACATCCATACCCTGGGGTCTGAGTCTGGCACAGGACACACATGGGTCACAACGTACCATCCAAGCCAGACATGGAGCACCATACTCACCCGTGATGGGCCCAACCAGCTGAGGGGGTGCCCGCACAACTGTGCCTACAGACCTATTTAGAAGAGCAACAGTTATGCGCAGAGGTCAGGGATCATGTGGAGTGTCCAGGGGTGGGAGTCCCAGGTATGTGTAGACACGTGGCAGAACCATGTCCTTCATGCTTGAGTCAGGTGGATGTGGAGAATGGTGAGCCAGCCAAGGTTGGATGCATGGAGATGGCACAATTGGGTGTTGGATCACTGTGCCACAAGGTTGTGTTGTGGTTGTGGGCTGCATCCTGAGTGTGTGCGTGGATTGAGAAGGTCATCCTGCAGCTGGCAGTGATCCACTCCCCCCATCTCTGTTGGACGTTGATGTGGCCTGGTCGCCGGATGTAGTAGCAGAGCTGTGCAGATGCACCCTGGATGTGGACAAGTATCATGGTATTTCTAACGCACATGTCCGTAGAGTGCAGGGTAGGAGTAGACACGGATGTCTTAGTTGACCTGGGGGATGGTCTCCCTCTTGCCTTGAGGTGGATGGAACTGGGGATCTTGTGCATAATGCAGAGTGTGCTGCCGCATGAGGCACAGATGCTGCTGATCAGCATAGCACATGTCAGCAAGCAATCCATGATGAACACCAGTTCGTTTGCGTGGACACTGGGTGCCCTTGCAGCAGGGCCTGCAGCAGCATGCGCCATGTCAAGGAAACAATGCCACAAGTAGCACACAAAGACAAGGATCTCAGGAAGGAACCATGCAAAAGGTGTATGTCAAGGAAGGAATGTCTGGTTCAACATGGCACACACAATGGATTCACATGAGGCACAGTGGCCGTCGTGGAGACTGACATGCCACAAAACCTACACAGCCATGGACATCATGCACAATACAGAATCTAATCCCTGACAAACAGTTTGCATCTTGCTACTCTACACATAGACTCATATGCACCATCTCTGAGAACAATGCCAGACATGCCGCATGCACAGTGGCAACAGACCACCATTGACAGAGATGAGGCACCTTGGAGGCAGAGGGACACCTTTATTACTCATGTGTGTCGGAATGCTAATGCAACTCTGTCAACACATACACAGGTCATGTGGATGAACACGTGGGACCAACACTGGCACCCCCCTTACCACCACAGATGCTGGAAATCCATGGCACTGGCACACAAGTGACGGATTACAGCTAAACACCCCTTGCTGCTCACGGAGAGCCTGCTATACACCATTGAGCCCCTAATGGGGAATTCACACACCATGTCAACCCGGTGCAACCCGTATGTTTCCGAGGCCAGTGTTACACACATTGATGGCTCCATCACAATCCCATTACAGATGACTGTCACCAAGTCTGACCATCAATTCAGGTGAATTCTGCTCCAGGTCATGTGCCCCATGGTGAATCTACAAGTATGTGAAGTATCCAAACATGAACAGGAGCAGTGCACACACATTCAAAACAAATACCACTACCAAAAAGCCGTGCTGCATCCCTTACCCGAAGGAGATTTTCAAACTTGTCCGTGCATGTAACGCTGATTCAGCACATGTTGCTGTGTTCATGAGGAATAGCAGGATAACAACAATGCCACCAGCAGACAGCATGTGCAAGTACCTGTGGATGGGAGACGCACCAGAAGTCAGCCAAAAGAAGCACATCCGCATGCATGTGCATGTACTCGACACGTATTAGGTTGTCAACATGCGAGGTGACAATGATGACTCTGGAAAAACATTCTTCTATTGCACCATCACTCGAGTGACACATCCAAACACACCTCTGACTCACTTGGAAGACATGCAGATGGACACACACATTGCAACACATGCCACACACAGCCAAATGCGTGCACACTCAGACACTGGAACTCACCACTAAGCAAAGAAGTCGCGTATGAGCTGACTCCGCATGTCCACCGCCGCCTCCTCCTCCTCCACATCACTTGCCTCATGCCCAAGCCCTTCATCCTCCATGGGTGGATGGTCCTGCTCATCTGGATCCAGGATGAGTGGCACAGCTTTCTCCACTGCCATGTTGTGCAGCATGCAGCACACGAGGAATACCTTGCAGACCTTCACCGGTGCATATGGGAGTGCGCCACCGGTCTTGTGGAGGCAACGGAATCGGCTCTTCAGGAGGCCAAACGTCCTCTCTATCACTCGCCTGGTCCGCCCATGGGCGTTGTTGTAGCGGTGATCGGCAGCCGTGCTGGGGTTGCGGAGAGGCGTGATCAGCCATGGCATGTTGGGATAGCCAGCGTCCCCTACATGGAAACATGGACAACAGTGGGTCAGGAGAAGCAGTAAGACAGGAAGATGACGTTAAATACAGGACTGCCAGAGTATACCCACCAACAATACATGCTTGTTCGTTGCGCAGCTGCAGCATCATTTCAGGCACCCTGCTACGCCTCATGATGTAGGCATCGTGTGCTGATCCTGGAAAACGAGCACAGACATGTGAAATCACCATGTTGGCAAGACACACCACAAGGGCATTAATGGAGTGGTAATGCTTGCAGTTCCTATACGCTACCTCCTGTGCCTGTGGTGGTACCAAAGCCACATGTGTTCCATCTATGGATCCAATGACATGGGGCATCCCTCCCAGGGCATAGAACTCACGCTTGACAGCTGTCAACTGCTCAGGAGTTGGGAATTTAATGAACTCATCAAGGTGCTCCAACATGGCCTCTAAAAAATCATGCAGAACACGGCTTAACATGGTTTGGGACATCCCACCGACATGGGCAATGGTATGTTGAAAGGTACCCGTGGCCAAGAAATGTAGGGCTGCCATCACCTTCATCATGGGGGAAGCGGTAGCCGCGTATACAGTCATTTTCCCGCATGTCAGCCAAGTCCGGAATTGCTCGAGGGAGAGGCGGAGCCCTGCAGTGAATTAGAAGGGACAACGAAGAGTGAGTACAGTACACCACCAATGTCAATGTACAGAGCACATGCTCAACAGGCAATACACATATGCTACATACAAAGTCAGGTCTGTGCAATATGCCCTGGACACGTTTGCCAGGCATGTGACACTCCTACCAAGAGCCAGCTCCAAACGTTGATTCTCAACCTCATTATGCCATGCCATGAAACTAGCTGTGGGCCAGTGTAAGTGAGGAGGCAGACGCATTACAGGAGTTACAGACATCCAAATATGTGCAGAGGAAGGATGTTTATTGTACAGACAGGTTGCGGAACACTAGAGGCACAGGTCACATGTAATAGAAAAAGGACAGACCACACACCTTGCCATGAAGGATTACATGTCAAGACTGATCACACATACATTGAGAGTATGCAGATATGTCCTTGTTTTGAAACTCCGTGTCGATGCATACATACACACCTTACGTTGGATTACACATGTGTGCTGGTGTGAGTAACAGTGTGCCATGCCCATCTACACACAGACACATGTTGGTTGCAGCAACAGCAGATGCATTTGACCAAACACCTACAGCAAACCTATGGGAACACATGACACACACATGACATAGCTACAGCGTGCAACGCGGGCATTCACTTGTCAGGGGTAAAGTTCCGTGTACCTGGCATCAGGGGACATTTGCGGGTGTCGGTGACTGTGCCATGCCAGTGACACATGGCCCACCAGGTCAGTACTACATGCACACATGTCAAAGGAGTGAAGGGGATGTGTGGCACATAGTGCATCATCACACATGACATGTGTACACAGCCCATCATACTGTAATTAGCTTCACACCTCAGGAGTATGGTGCCACATCACAGCCTGACCCACCTGTGCCCGACACATGTAGTACTGCACAGACAATGCCTTGATGTCCAGCCTTGGCCATGTATGACAGCTCAATTCATTCCTGTGTGCCGCCTGTCACCACTGTCAGGTGTGAATCCCACCGTACATACGCTCCGAGGGCGTGTGTGGGGTCCGTATCACTATGGTGGTGCTGGCGTGTGCGTACGCCTTAGTAGTCCGGACCGTACACACGCGTGTGTACGGTCCCTATCACTATGGGGGTGCTCGCGTACGTGTACGCCATAGTAGTCCGGACCGTAAACACGCGTGTGTACGGTCCCTCTCACTATGGCGTAGGCATACGCCAGCACCACCATAGTGATAGGGACCGTACACAAGCGTGTGTACGGTCCAGACTACTAAGGCGTACGCATACGCCAGCACCACCATAGTGATACGGACCGTACATGCGTGTGTACGGTCCGGACTACTAAGGCGTACACGTACGCGAGCACCCCCATAGTGATAGGGACCGTACACATGCGTGTGTACGTTCCCTATCACTATGAGGGTGCTCACGTACGTGTACGCCATAGTAGTCTGGACCGTACACACGCGTGTATGGTCCGTATCACTATGGTGGTGCTGGCGTATGCGTACGCCATAGTGATACGGACCGTACACGCGTGTGTACGGTCCGGACTACACGTACGCCAGCACCACCATAGTGATAGGGACCTACACACGCGTGTACGGTCCGTTGCAATGCATTTGGCGTGCCCTAGGGCTGTGGGACGCACCGTACCTGTGTTGTGACATAGGATTGCCATAGGGGACACATGAGGGACAAGTATAGGGGCCTAAATGCATGCTGGTTGTCATGGAGACCGAGTTTCAGGTTTGAATTTTGCATCATGAGGCCAGCAGAAGTCGGTTGGAGACAATTTACTTTGTTGCAATGTGGTTGTTGATATTACATCATGCTCAATTTTAAGAACATGCAAAGCCTGTCACTGGGGTAGTTTTAAAATGATTGGACGACACGTAGGATGCAAATGTGACTGAGCCAATCACTCTGTACTCCTGTAAATGAAACAGGCCAGCAAGGAAGATGTAAGGCAGCCAGGTCCCTTGAGAGAGCACTTGCCTGCACATCCTTGCATTCAACAACACTGATGCTGCTTGTGATTCCTCTGGCACCATGTCCAGGTCTGTGGAGAGGGCCCAGCCATTCACCATGGAGGAGAATATGGCGTTGGTGGATGTGATCCTCCCACAGTACACCATGCTGTATGGTCGACCAGGGGAGCAGGTGAGTGCAGACTCCACTAGCTTAAACTGTGCCCCTTTTAGTGACTGTGACTTCTGGCATTGTGTCCAGGTGTGACAGACATGCAGGGTTCTTCGTAGTGGGTCCCGGGGGGGGAAGGGCTCATGTCTCCCATGCAGAGCATGCTGTAGTTCCTGTGTGCACAACGCACTAGCATGGTGCTTACTGTGACGATCACTGCATGGTGCATGCCGCTTTCGGACTGCCTCCTCCTCCTGGAAATGTTGTTTCTACAGTCCTGATGTGAGTCTGTGCTCCCCCCAGGGTGATAGGTGCCAGGACCCACTGATGTGTGTCTGTTCAGTGTACCTGTGGTGAGAGTGTGCAAATGATGTGGTCGTCCCCTGGACATTGGTGTGTGTGTGTGTGTGAGTCCCCTGTCATGTGGGTGTGTGCATATGTGGAGTGTTGCACCCCAGCTGCATGTGGGATGGATACACCCTGGCCATCTGATATGAGCAGGGAGCTGTGCTGGATGTCTGCCGTGCTGAGACAGCCCCACATCTGTGACACCCCCAGTCTAGTGGCACATGTGCAGAGTGAGGTTTGTAGCGGCAGTTGCCTATGCCAGGTGATTGTTCTGTGCCTGTGTGTGTCTGTGTACTCTGCTGAGGTAGCGTAAGTGGGCTGGGGCATGTGTCTGCTTAGGGGTACTGTTCAGATTCCTGTTGTAGCTTGGGATGCACAGTGTGAGCCTGCATCATGGATTGTGTTGCACCCCTCATGCCACCTGTGTACTTTCTATGGCACCTACTGCATTCGCCCATTCCCAGGAGAATGATGTCACTATGGCAAAGGTGCAATGAGTTGGCTGCACACTATGGCCAGTTCAAACCTGCATAATTTGTAATTTGTGTGTCTCTGTATCATTGATAAGGTGGATTGATGTATTGTCACTTTTGCATCCTCACAGGTAGGCGTCTGTGCCAAGGGGGAGATCTGGAAGCAAGCCGTCAGTACCGTGAGGAGGACGGAGGGTCGGAAGCGGCGCCTAGCCCAGGTGAGGAAAGGCTGGCAGGACATCCGGTGCTGGATGTGGAGGATCGCACGGGTCCTGCTGGGGGACTCACCTGTGAGCCAGAAAAAACGTGGGTGCCGGCGTCTGACCCACATCCAGAAGCGTGTGCTGGCGGTGGTCTTCCCCGACTTGGACAGGCGCTTACTGGAGAAGCAGCAGCAGGGAGGGGGTAGGTACATGTGTGTTTGTTGTGTGTGACCAGCTCTTGGAAGTGCGCAGTTGCATGGATACACTGCCAGGGTTTAAATGTGCAGTGCATATCCTGTTCCACAAAGTAAAGCGGTGCTGTTCTTCCTCCCTTCCCCTCCTTGCCATGTGTTCCCTGGTCTGTGTGTAGTCACTCTTGCACAAGGTCATCTAGGCTGGCAGTTACTCCAAGTGCCCAATGCTTGCAGCATCATGTGTGGGGGTGGTGTGTAACAAGTTTTTGCACGTTGCCTGTGCCCTGGCCAGTTCTGTCATTGTGGGGTCCATGTTAGTTGGCACTGATGCTGAGTCCCGACATCGGAGTGTGTGTTTCATGTGTACTGCCTTACTGCCTGCATGTCGAATGTTGTGCCCTCTGACATGATGTGCTTGAGCGTGAGATGTGCATAGTGCATGGATGGTCGCTTGTCTTCAAGTCATATCCATCTAGGGCCATGGAGTGGTGTGGCCACTACAGTCCCCTGGGGCACCTTTTCCTAGGTATCATGTGTGTCATCACACAATGTGGACATTCTCTGTGTCTTCAGCATGGTTTGGGCCCTGTGGCATAGTACCATGGCCTCATTTGTGTCCACTGTACAGGGTGACCTAAATTAGCTGGTGCATACTCACAGGGGCCAGTGCCTGTGTGTCTTGGTACAACTATCTGATGATGGTTGTTTGTCAGTGATATATGTGGACAGGCGCACCAGGGGTAGTTTGTGTGCGATCAGGATTAATTGCAGGCCATGTGTTTTCATCCCAGACTAAGAGGTGTAAGTACTTCCTCTGTCTCAATCACATTGTCTCAGGTAGGGGGGGGGGGGGGTTGGTGCGGGCAAGGCCTACATGTCCAAACCTGAAGTCTCCTTGCTCGGTCTGGCCAGTGTGTGATGTTTGTGTGGCCAAACACTCAAGGTGCAGAGCCCCAGTCATGTTGGCCATGTTTTCAGTATTACCTTTGCAGCATGTCCCAAGAGTTGCTTGACATGGTTCCTGCTCATCCCTTTCTTGGCTACGCTGTGTGTCGCTGATGCTGTGCTAGATTGTCCCCAGAGCCTGGCTCCTCTGTCCAATTTGACATCAAGTTATTTGCTATTGTGTCATGCTCTCCGTATTTTAACAGTGGCATGGGGGGTCAACAAACTGTGTGTTGCAGGGACTACATAGGTACCATGTATTGTAGATGTTACACTTGTAGCTTTTCAGGCTATGCGCTGTGACCTATGTAGAGTTGACTCATGTGACATATGTATACAGGTGTCTGATTTCTCCTGTCTCTTCACCTTGCCCACAGCATCATCGGGGGACTACGAGGGAGACACTGGCACGGACCGTGAGGAGGGAACGAGCACCAGTGCCAGCAGTGCAGAGTTGTCTGGCACATCGAGTGGCACGGAGGCCGACGGGAGTGCAGCGGAGGACCTGTCAAGTCAAACCACCACCGACTATGACGCAGACGGGTCCGAGGCTGAGCACTCCGAGGGGGCGGAGGCTGCTCCCACAGCTGACAGCAGCACTCCATCACTACCCGCCCCCTCCATTCCGATCACCGGCCTCCCACTTGCTCGTGTCCCTTCCCGCCGTGCTCGGTCACCACTTGTCTCCTTCTTTGCCAGGCACCGCACCCCCTGCCCCTGTCTCCACTGCTGCCACCAATGCCGAGTCTGTGGACATCCTGCGGCAGTTGCAGGTTGGTCAGACTGCGATGCTTAATGTCCTTCATGGCCACAGCCAAGTGCTCAACCAGATGGAGGCATACATGGAGGGCATTTCAGTTGCGCAGTCTGACCAACGCAACTTTCTGAGGTCCATAGACTCGACACTGACTGCAGCATTGGGTCTCCTGCAGCGCTATGTCCCCCCCCTACCCCTGCAGCATCCACACTTCCCACTCCCATGCCTGTCCAAAGCACACCCAGACGTAGCCATGCACGCACACCACCAGACACAGGCACCACACCACCAGGGAAGGCAAAGCGCACACCTCCTGGCACGCACACACAGGGTGAAGTAGGCACACCCACTGGGTCGGGGGGAAACGGAAGACACGCAGCCAGAGTGGGAGTCCACATTCCTCACGACCACCACCCTCCAAATCCACTCCCCTCAGCTCTCCTGGCCAAGAGTCGGATACAGGGTCAGTCCTCCCCAGTGTGTCCATCAGCCCCAGTGTGGTACCACCCCGCAAGCGGTGGAGGCAGGACACCAACAGGGGAGTTGAGCCCCCCTCCTGTCCACAACCTCCCCCGGTAGCGCTGCGACCCATCCCTGCGCCCCCCCCTCCTTGGGGCCTGTGGTTCCTTCGGGTGCAGGGGAGACGCTGGGCGACCTGGCAGTAGTGTGCAGCGCCGTGCTCGAATCCACCTTTGGCGCTGCCCCACCCCCTGTGTGGGAGTCGTCCGTCCCTGCACCCACAACACCTACCCTTGCCCCTCCTGTCCCTGCGGTGCCTGGTCGTTTCCCCCCACATGATGCCCCCCCCCTGTGGATGACAAGGTAGTCTGAACTGTGCCGGCAGGCTAGGGGACACGCATCCCAATGTGTCCCCCACCTGGATTGGAACAATGGACTGCCCTATGTGCCTTGTGCATTTTGAACTCTTCGTACAAATCATTTTGGGACATCGCTGAATAAAGCTATTTTATTTTCCTTGGCACACTACTGCTTTACTGGCATTGCTGTTGGTGGTGCTGCTCCATGATTTGGGGTGGCGATAATGTGTTAGGTGTCTGGGATATGTTGTAGTGTGCTGTTCGTGGGGTGGACCCTGTTATCTGTGAGCCATCACACGGTATTTGCTATCACACTTTGGTCATGTAAGCTGTTACTGCATGGTGACATTGTCCCAAGGTGTGTTCCTTCCTCTGTGGACCCTGACATCTTCCCTGCAGGGTTTTGTGAAGACATTTGTGCAGTGCTGTGTCTACATTTGCTGGGTGTGTGACGGACCCCTTCAACTTTGACCATGCATGCTGGCCAAGGTCTCCACCTGCATCATTTGTGTCATCCTTGGGGGTCACTGTACTTGTGAGTGGAGTATATTGACAGGACTTCATGTGTACATGTTCCCTTTTCCGCACTTTGCATGTGTGTACTCCCAGCCTCGCACACATGTGTTTCGTGTTCTGCTGGGTCTTTGAGCACCTGACTGACAATTGTGGCCATTGTATCTGTGTGTACACAACCCCTTTCTTTCCATGGGCACAGCTGGGGGGACTCTGCACACACCCCTCCTATGTCTGGGCACTGCTGGAAGGACTCTGCACACACCCCTCCTGCGTCTGGGCACTGCTGGGAGTGATAGGCACACACCCCTCCTATGTCTGGGCACTGCTGGGAGGACTCTGCACACACCCCTCCTGTGTCTGGGCACTGCTGGGAGGACTCTGCACACACCCCTCCTGTGTCTGGGCACTGCTGGGAGTACTCTGCACACACCCCTCCTGTGTCTGGGCACTGCTGGGAGGACTCTGCACACACCCCTCCTGTGGCTGGGCACTGCTGGGAGTGATAGGCACACACCCCTCCTATGTCTGGGCACTGCTGGGAGGACTCTGCACACACCCCTCCTGCGTCTGGGCACTGCTGGGAGGACTCTGCACACACCCCTCCTGTGTCTGGGCACTGCTGGGAGGACTCTGCACACACCCCTCCTGCGTCTGGGCACTGCTGGGAGGGCTCTGCACACACCCCTCCTGCGTCTGGGCACTGCTGGGAGTGATAGGCACACACCCCTCCTATGTCTGGGCACTGCTGGGAGGACTCTGCACACACCCCTCCTGCATCTGGGCACTGCTGGGAGGACTCTGCACACACCCCTCCTGTGTCTGGGCACTGCTGGGAGGACCCTGCACACACCCCTCCTGCGTCTGGGCACTGCTGGGAGGACTCTGCACACACCCCTCCTGTGGCTGGGTACTGCTGGGAGGACTCTGCACACACCCCTCCTATGTCTGGGCACTGCTGGGAGAGCTCTGCACACACCCCTCCTGCGTCTGGGCACTGCTGGGAGGACTCTGCACACACCCCTCCTGTGTCTGGGCACTGCTGGGAGGACTCTGCACACAGCCCTCCTGTGTCTGGGCACTGCTGGGAGGACTCTGCACACACCCCTCCTGCGTCTGGGCACTGCTGGGAGTGATAGGCGCACACTCCTCCTATGTCTGGGCACTGCTGGGAAGACTCTGCACACACCCCTCCTGCGTCTGGGCACTGCTGGGAGGACTCTGCACACACCCCTCCTGTGTCTGGGCACTGCTGGGAGGACTCTGCACACACCCCTCCTGCGTCTGGGCACTGCTGGGAGGGCTCTGCACACACCCCTCCTGTGGCTGGGTACTGCTGGGAGGACTCTGCACACACCCCTCCTATGTCTGGGCACTGCTGGGAGGACTCTGCACACACCCCTCCTGCGTCTGGGCACTGCTGGGAGGACTCTGCACACATCCCTCCTGTGTCTGGACACTGCTGGAAGGACTCTGCACACACCCCTCCTGCGTCTGGGCACTGCTGGGAGGACTCTGCACACACCCCTCCTGTGTCTGGGCAATGCTGGGAGTGATAGGCACACACCCCTCCTATGTCTGGGCACTGCTGGGAGTGATAGGCACACACCCCTCCTATGTCTGGGCACTGCTGGGAGTGATAGGCACACACCCCTCCTGTGTCTGGGCACTGCTGGGAGGACTCTGCACACACCCCTCCTGTGTCTGGGCATTGCTGGGAGGACTCTGCACACACCCCTCCTGTGTCTGGGCACTGCTGGGAGTGATAGGCACACACCCCTCCTATGTCTGGGCACTGATGGGAGTGATAGGCACACACCCCTCCTATGTCTGGGCACTGCTGGGAGTGATAGGCACACACCCGTCCTGTGTCTGGGCACTGCTGGGAGGACTCTGCACACACCCCTCCTGTGTCTGGGCACTGCTGGGAGGACTCTGCACACACCCCTCCTGCGTCTGGGCACTGCTGGGAGTGATAGGCACACACCCCTCCTATGTCTGGGCACTGCTGGGAGGACTCTGCACACACCCCTCCTGCATCTGGGCACTGCTGGGAGGACTCTGCACACACCCCTCCTGTGTCTGGGCACTGCTGGGAGGACCCTGCACACACCCCTCCTGCGTCTGGGCACTGCTGGGAGGACTCTGCACACACCCCTCCTGTGGCTGGGTACTGCTGGGAGGACTCTGCACACACCCCTCCTATGTCTGGGCACTGCTGGGAGGACTCTGCACACACCCCTCCTGCGTCTGGGCACTGCTGGGAGGACTCTGCACACACCCCTCCTGTGTCTGGGCACTGCTGGGAGGACTCTGCACACAGCCCTCCTGTGTCTGGGCACTGCTGGGAGGACTCTGCACACACCCCTCCTGCGTCTGGGCACTGCTGGGAGTGATAGGCGCACACTCCTCCTATGTCTGGGCACTGCTGGGAAGACTCTGCACACACCCCTCCTGCGTCTGGGCACTGCTGGGAGGACTCTGCACACACCCCTCCTGTGTCTGGGCACTGCTGGGAGGACTCTGCACACACCCCTCCTGCATCTGGGCACTGCTGGGAGGGCTCTGCACACACCCCTCCTGTGGCTGGGTACTGCTGGGAGGACTCTGCACACACCCCTCCTATGTCTGGGCACTGCTGGGAGGACTCTGTACACACCCCTCCTGCGTCTGGGCACTGCTGGGAGGACTCTGCACACACCCCTCCTGTGTCTGGACACTGCTGGAAGGACTCTGCACACACCCCTCCTGCGTCTGGGCACTGCTGGGAGGACTCTGAACACACCCCTCCTGTGTCTGGGCAATGCTGGAAGGACTCTGCACACACCCCTCCTATGTCTGGGCACTGCTGGGAGTGATAGGCACACACCCCTCCTGCGTCTGGGCACTGCTGGGAGGACTCTGAACACACCCCTCCTGTGTCTGGACACTGCTGGAAGGACTCTGCACACACCCCTCCTATGTCTGGGCACTGCTGAGAGTGATAGGCACACACCCCTCCTATGTCTGGGCACTGCTGGGAGTGATAGGCACACACCCCTCCTGTGTCTGGGCACTGCTGGGAGGACTCTGCACACACCCCTCCTGTGTCTGGGCATTGCTGGGAGGACTCTGCACACACCTCTCCTGTGTCTGGGCACTGCTGGGAGTGATAGGCACACACCCCTCCTATGTCTGGGCACTGCTGGGAGTGATAGGCACACACCCCTCCTGTGTCTGGGCACTGCTGGGAGTGATAGGCACACACCCCTCCTGTGTCTGGGCACTGCTGGGAGTGATAGGCACACACCCCTCCTATGTCTGGGCACTGCTGGGAGTGATAGGCACACACCCCTCCTATGTCTGGGCACTGCTGGGAGTAGGCACACACCCCTCCTATGTCTGGGCACTGCTGGGAGTGATAGGCACACACCCCTCCTGTGTCTGGGCACTGCTGGGAGTGATAGGCACACACCCCTCCTATGTCTGGGCACTGCTGGGAGTGATAGGCACACACCCCTCCTATGTCTGGGCACTGCTGGGAGTGATAGGCACATGCCCCTCCTGTGTCTGGGCACTGCTGGGAGTGATAGGCACACACCCCTCCTGTGTCTGGGCACTGCTGGGAGGACTCTGCACACACCCCTCCTGTGTCTGGGCACTGCTGGGAGGACTCTGCACACACCCCTCCTGTGTCTGGGCACTGCTGGGAGGACTCTGCACACACCCCTCCTGCATCTGGGCACTGCTGGGAGGACTCTGCACACACCCCTCCTGTGTCTGGGCACTGCTGGGAGGACTCTGCACACACCCCTCCTGTGTCTGGGCATGTACGGTCGGGACATACACGGGTTTGGGTACGCTCCATTCATACACGGGTGTGGGTACGTTCCGTACATACACGGGTGGGGAGTTGGTACGCTGCATGCATACACGGGTGGGGGTACGGTCCGTACATACACTGGTAGGGTGGGGGTACGGTCCGTACATACACTGGTGGGGTGGGGGTACGCTCCATTCATACACGGGTGGGGGTACGCTCCATTCATACACGGGTGTGGGTACACTCCATTCATACACGGGTGTGGGTGCGCTCCATTCATACACGGGTGTGGGTACGCTCCGTACATACACTGGTGGGGTGGGCGTACAGTCCGTACATACACTGGTGGGGTGGGGGTATGCTCCATTCATACACGGGTGGGGGTACGCTCCGTACATACACTGGTGGGGTGTGGGTACGCTCCATTCATACACGGGTGGGGGTACGGTCCGTACATACAAGGGTGGGGAGTTGGTACGCTGCATGCATACACAGGTGGGGGTACGGTCTGTACATACACTGGTGGGGTGGGGGTACGGTCTGTACATACACTGGTGGGGTGGGGGTACGCTCCATTCATACACGGGTGGGGGTACGCTCCATTCATACATGGGTGTGGGTACGCTACACTTACTTGCACTCAAGACTCGGGCATAGGCGTACCCGCCGACGCTGACTTCAGGGACCACAATTCTTTGGGGCAACACGCTGGTAGGTAGAGCAGTGTGTGACCAATTGGACTTTTGTTAATATTCAGGCTCCTTGAGCCGGTGGAGCTGACGAGCTCATGGTTACGCACCTGCGCGCTACGAGAGGTACTTTACCTGAGAACATTTAGTTTAGCAGCCTACACAGCAACCCTACACACTCACCTACTCCCTGCTGACGAGAGGCAACTACCTCAAAACACGTGTCCAGGGATGGCAAACGCTACACTTACTTGCACTCAAGATCCGGGCATAGGCGTACACGCTGACGCTGACTTCAGGGACCACAATTCTTTGGGGCAACACGCTGGTAGGTAGAGCAGTGTGCGACCAATTGGACTTTTGTTAATATTCAGGCTCCTTGAGCCGGTGGAGCTGACGAGCTCATGGTTACACACCTGCGCGCTACGAGAGGTACTTTACCTGAGAACACTTATTTTAGCAGCCTACACAGCAACCCTACACACTCACCTACTCCCTGCTGACGAGAGGCAACTACCTCGAAACACGTGTCCAGGGATGGCTAACGCTACACTTACTTGCATTCAAGATTCGGGCATAGGCGTACCCGCCGACGCTGACTTCAGGGACCACAATTCTTTGGGGCAACACGGTGGTAGGTAGAGCAGTGTGCGACCAATTGGACTTTTGTTAATATTCAGGCTCCTTGAGCCAGTGGAGCTGACGAGCTCATGGTTACGCACCTGCGCGCTACGAGAGGTACTTTACCTGACAACACTTATTTTAGCAGCCTACACAGTAACCCTACACACTCACCTACTCACTGCAGACGAGAGGCAACTACCTCGAAACACGTGTCCAGGGATGGCTAACGCTACACTTACTTGCACTCAAGATTCGGGCATAGGCGTACCCGCCGACACTGACTTCAGGGACCACAATTCTTTGGGGCAACACGCTGGTAGGTAGAGCAGTGTGCGACCAATTGGACTTTTGTTAATATTCAGGCTCCTTGAGCCGGTGGAGCTGACGAGCTCATGGTTACGCACCTGCGCGCTACGAGAGGTACTTTACCTGAGAACACTTATTTTAGCAGCCTACACAGCAACCCTACACACTCACCTACTCCCTGCTGACGAGAGGCAACTACCTCGAAACACGTGTCCAGGGATGGCTAACGCTACACTTACTTGCACTCAAGATTCGGGCATAGGCGTACCCGCCGACGCTGACTTCAGGGACCACAATTCTTTGGGGCAACACGCTGGTAGGTAGAGCAGTGTGCGACCAATTGGACTTTTGTTAATATTCAGGCTCCTTGAGCCGGTGGAGCTGACAAGCTCATGGTTACGCACCTGCGCGCTACGAGAGGTACTTTACCTGAGAACACTTATTTTAGCAGCCTACACAGCAACCCTACACACTCACCTACTCCCTGCTGACGAGAGGCAACTACCTCGAAACACGTGTCCAGGGATGGCTAACGCTACACTTACTTGCACTCAAGATTCGGGCATAGGCGTACCCGCCGACGCTGACTTCAGGGACCACAATTCTTTGGGGCAACACGCTGGTAGGTAGAGCAGTGTGCGACCAATTGGACTTTTGTTAATATTCAGGCTCCTTGAGCCGGTGGAGCTGACGAGCTCATTGTTACGCACCTGCGCGCTACGAGAGGTACTTTACCTGAGAACACTTATTTTAGCAGCCTACACAGCAACCCTACACACTCACCTACTCCCTGCTGACGAGAGGCAACTACCTCGAAACACGTGTCCAGGGATGGCTAACGCTACACTTACTTGCACTCAAGATTCGGGCATAGGCGTACCCGCTGACCCTGACTTCAGGGACCACAATTCTTTGGGGCAACACGCTGGTAGGTAGAGCAGTGTGCGACCAATTGGACTTTTGTTAATATTCAGGCTCCTTGAGCCGGTGGAGCTGACGAGCTCATGGTTACGCACCTGCGCACTACGAGAGGTACTTTACCTGAGAACACTTATTTTAGCAGCCTACACAGCAACCCTACACACTCACCCACTCCCTGCTGACGAGAGGCAACTACCTCGAAACACGTGTCCAGGGATGGCTTACGCTACACTTACTTGCACTCAAGATTCGGGCATAGGCGTACCCGCCGACGCTGACTTCAGGGACCACAATTCTTTGGGGCAACACGCTGGTAGGTAGAGCAGTGTGCGACCAATTGGACTTTTGTTAATATTCAGGCTCCTTGAGCCGGTGGAGCTGACGAGCTCATGGTTACGCACCTGCGCGCTACGAGAGGTACTTTACCTGAGAACACTTATTTTAGCAGCCTACACAGCAACCCTACACACTCACCTACTCCCTGCTGACGAGAGGCAACTACCTCGAAACACGTGTCCAGGGATGGCTAACGCTACACTTACTTGCACTCAAGATTCGGGCATAGGCGTACCCGCCGACGCTGACTTCAGGGACCACAATTCTTTGGGGCAACACGCTGGTAGGTAGAGCAGTGTGCGACCAATTGGACTTTTGTTAATATTCAGGCTCCTTGAGCCGGTGGAGCTGACGAGCTCATGGTTACGCACCTGCGCGCTACGAGAGGTACTTTACCTGAGAACACTTATTTTAGCAGCCTACACAGCAACCCTACACACTCACCTACTCCCTGCTGACGAGAGGAAACTACCTCGAAACACGTGTCCAGGGATGGCTAACGCTACACTTACTTGCACTCAAGATTCGGGCAGAGGCGTACCCGCCGACGCTGATTTCAGGGACCACAATCCTTTGGGGCAACACGCTGGTAGGTAGAGCAGTGTGCGACCAATTGGACTTTTGTTAATATTCAGGCTCCTTGAGCCGGTGGAGCTGACGAGCTCATGGTTACGCACCTGCGCGCTACGAGAGATACTTTACCTGAGAACACTTATTTTAGCAGCCTACACAGCAACCCTACACACTCACCTACTCTCTGCTGACGAGAGGCAACTACCTCGAAACATGTGTCCAGGGATGGCTAACGCTACACTTACTTGCACTCAAGATTCAGGCATAGGCGTACCCGCCGACGCTGACTTCAGGGACCACAATTCTTTGGGGCAACACGCTGTTAGGTAGAGCAGTGTGCGACCAATTGGACTTTTGTTAATATTCAGGCTCCTTGAGCCGGTGGAGCTGACGAGCTCATGGTTACGCACCTGCGCGCTACGAGAGGTACTTTACCTGAGAACACTTATTTTAGCAGCCTACACAGCAACCCTACACACTCACCCACTCCCTGCTGACGAGAGGCAACTACCTCGAAACACGTGTCCAGGGATGGCTTACGCTACACTTACTTGCACCCAAGATTCGGGCATAGGCGTACCCGCCGACGCTGACTTCAGGGACCACAATTCTTTGGGGCAACACGCTGGTAGGTAGAGCAGTGTGCGACCAATTGGACTTTTGTTAATATTCAGGCTCCTTGAGCCGGTGGAGCTGACGAGCTCATGGTTACGCACCTGCGCGCTACGAGAGGTACTTTACCTGAGAACACTTATTTTAGCAGCCTACACAGCAACCCTACACACTCACCTACTCCCTGCTGACGAGAGGCAACTACCTCGAAACACGTGTCCAGGGATGGCTAACGCTACACTTACTTGCACTCAAGATTCGGGCATAGGCGTACCCGCCGACGCTGACTTCAGGGACCACAATTCTTTGGGGCAACACGCTGGTAGGTAGAGCAGTGTGCGACCAATTGGACTTTTGTTAATATTCAGGCTCCTTGAGCCGGTGGAGCTGACGAGCTCATGGTTACGCACCTGCGCGCTACGAGAGGTAATTTACCTGAGAACACTTATTTTAGCAGCCTAAACAGCAACCCTACACACTCACCTACTCCCTGCTGACGAGAGGCAACTACCTCGAAACACGTCTCCAGGGATGGCTAACGCTACACTTACTTGCACTCAAGATTCGGGCATTGGCGTACCCACCAACGCTGACTTCAGGGACCACAATTCTTTGGGGCAACACGCTGGTAGGTAGAGCAGTGTGCGACCAATTGGACTTACGCTCGGTGCCTGTAGAGCAGGTGGACTGCTATGAGGGCTGGGATGACACGTAGGTTTGGGTCCATGGCTGCCCGTCGCGTACAGGTGCTCCTTGTGCGCGTCGTCCTGGTTTCCCGGCAGTTTTTGGCAGCCGGAAAATATCATCCGTGCGGGATGACGTCGGTGCGGATCGTACTACCTGGTTCGTGAACCGCAGCCTGCATGCGTCCCGACGTCACGTCGGAGCATTCCCGGATCACATTGGTATGTATTTTTTCGTTGGTCGGTGTTTGTTACGAATCGTACGGAAATGGTGTTTCCGTGGGTATCGTACTTCCATGTTTGTAATGTTTATTTCCCGGGTACGAGTCGGACGGAGAAAACGCTCCGACCGACGGTTCATACCCGGTTTCTCCAGGATCCGAATTGGCACCAAAATATTCTTTTGTTTCTACTAATAACATTAAATATATCAATAAACATATCACATTAAAACTTTAAGTTTATTTATTATCCTAAACTATAAATATTTAATAAAGTAGGACAAATCCAATATATAATAATAAAATACAATTACTATACACTTAAATGTTTTTTTTACTATAGCTATATCAATAGCTATCTCAATTTAATTTAATTTCATGAAATACCAGACAGTGAACCTCAAAATCTACTATACCCACTGCACTTAACAATAATTACAGTAGATGTTCAAAAGGAAAAATAACTAATTCTACACTTCCAATGCTATTTAAATTAATTAAATCAATAATAAAAAATATACACAATTAACATACTATTATCACTACAATCTATAACAAAATATGATAAATACTTAAAACACTAAACATAAACTATTACCTATTTCCACTCTAATCTACAATAAATTGTGGTAGATGCTGGACAGTAAACATGAATAATTTCCTATTCCCACTCCACTGTACAATAGGATGCAGTAGGTGCTGGTCAGTAAACATAAACAATTTACTATTCCCACTCCAGTCTATAATAAATTAGAGTAGGTGCTGGACAGTGACCATAAATAATTTACTATTCCCACTCCAGTCTATTAAAAGTCTGAATAGGTGCTGATCAGTAAACAACAATAATTTACTATTCCCACTCCAGTCTATTAAAAGTTTGAATAGGTGCTGATCAGTAAACAACAATAATTTACTATTCCCACTCCAGTCTATTAAAAGTTTGAATAGGCGCTGATCAGTAAACAACAATAATTTACTATTCCCACTCCAGTCTATAATAGGTTGTAGTAGCTGCTGGACAGTAAACAAAATATAATTTACTATTCCCACTCAAAGCTATAAAATATTAGAGTAGCTGCTGGACACTAAACATGAAACATTTACTATTCCAACTCCAGTCTATAATAAATTAGAGTAGGTGCTGGACAATGACCATAAATAATTTACTATTCCCACTCCAGTCTATAATAAATTAGAGTAGGTGCTGGACAGTGACCATAAATAATTTACTATTCCCACTCCAGTCTATAATAAATTAGAGTAGGTGCTTCACAGTGACCATAAATATTTTACTATTCCCACTCCAGTCTATAATAAATTAGAGTAGGTGCTGGACAGTGATCATAAATAATTTACTATTCCCACTCCAGTCTATAATAAATTAGAGTAGGTGCTGGACAGTGACCATAAATAATTTACTATTCCCACTCCAGTCTATAATAAATTAGAGTAGGTGCTGGACACTGACCATAAATATTTTACTATTCCCACTCCAGTCTATAATAAATTAGAGTAGGTGCTGGACAGTGACCATAAATAATTTACTATTCCCACTCCAGTCTATAATAAATTAGAGTAGGTGCTGGACAGTGACCATAAATAATTTACTATTCCCACTCCAGTCTATAATAAATTAGAGTAGGTGCTGGACAGTGACCATAAATATTTTACTATTCCCACTCCAGTCTATAATAAATTAGAGTAGGTGCTGGACAGTGACCATAAATAATTTACTATTCCCACTCCAGTCTATAATAAATTAGAGTAGGTGCTGGACAGTGACCATAAATAATTTACTATTCCCACTCCAGTCTATAATAAATTACAGTAGGTGCTGGACAGTTACCATAAATAATTTACTATTCCCACTCCACTGGACAGTAAAAATATTTAATTTACAATTCCCATACTATTCTACAAAAAATTACAGTAGATGCTGAACAGTAACCATAAATTATTTCCTATTCCCAATCCAAACTATAACTAATTGAAGTAGATGCTGGACACTACACATAAATAATAAACTATTCCCACTCCAATCTACAAAAAATAGTGGTAGTTGCTGAACAATAAACAAAATTAATTACCCATTCCCACTCCAATCTATACAAAATTACTGTACATAATAGACAATAAACATAAATAAATTACAATTCCCACTCCCCTTTTTAACAAATTAATGTAACTGCCAGACACTACATATAAAAAATTTACGAGTCCCACAAAAATATATTAAATTTTTGGGTAGTTACTGGACACTAAACATACATATTTTTCTATTGCCACTGCTATATAATTTCTAATCATGAAAACCTCATAACTAAACATTAGCAATAATAGTCCCCTAAAACTATTTATTTTTAATAACTCCCCACCCTCATCCCACATAAATCCAACAAAATATTTGTCATATTTAATAAAACTTTATAAGCCTATTTTCCTACATTTCTATATCTATATCTGTTTTATATTTTATTAATTTCATAATAAAATGTAATACAACATATCTATTTTTATTATAATCCCCAACCTTATCTCCTATGAAAGCACCAATCCCAGAACTAAAATTATTTTTAATCTTTGAAATGCCAAATACATTTTTTTCTCTCAAAATAAATTCTGAAATGTTCAATTCTACCAAAACATACTATTGTGACAAATTTATCTTAAAAACACTCCCTACAATAATACTCTATAAAACAAAAAACACACTCCTAAATGTATTTCTAAAATTTCATTTAAATATATTTTTTTTTAATTAATTGCTTTTTTAGATTAAATTTTCATATTATTTATTTGTAAAAAAAAACTTTTTTAAACACTACCCATCCTTAACCCTATAAACCCTCCATCACACTTCTAAAATAAAATATTATAATACATTTTTAATATTAAATTTGAAAATTTCAAAATTTAAAAAACAATTTACAATTGTTTATAGATTTTAATTTAAAATAAGTATTTTCAAAACACTACCCACCCTTATCCCCTATAAATCCAAAATCCCACTTATTAAAATAATTTTCTTATTAAAAATTTAAATTTTTAATTGATTTAAAAAATTTGTAATTTAATGTTTTTTTTATAAAATGTTAGATTTTATATATATTTCTGAAACACTCCCCACCCTTATCCTCTATAAACCCAAAATCCCACTTATTAAAATAATTTTCTTAGTAAAAATTTAAATTTTTAATTAAATTAAACATTTGAAAATTACTTTTTTTTCATAAAATATCAAATTTTATATATGTATTTCTAAAACACTCCCCACCCTTATCCCCTATAAACCCAAAATCGCACTTATTAATTTTTTTTCTTATTAAAATTTTAAAATTTTAATTTTATTACAAAATTAATTTTAAAAATTATTTCATAAAAAATTAAAATTAATATTTATTTCTAAAACACTCCCCACCCTTATCCCCTATATATACAACATCCCACTTATAAAATGTATTTCCTAATTAAAATGTAAATATAGCAATTTTGTTCACAAATTAAATTCGAATTGTAGAAATATTTCTTAAAATATTTCATTTAAAATATATTTTTTTAAAACACTCCCCACCCTTATCCCCTATAAACCCAACATCCCGCTCCTAAAATTATATATCAAAATTAAAAATATAATATTAATATAAGCAAAATTATTAATTTTAATACACTTAAATAAACATTTTCTAACACTTATAAACAATAATTTTTAACAAATAACAAAATCACAGAATACTATCCTTTTTCGATATTTTCACAACACGATATTATGACATTCGATATACTATACTTCGATATTTTACTACACATAACAATATCGACATTTTTTACAGCGATATAAAAAACAGAGATATTTTATTCCATCGATATTTTAACTTCGATATTTCTGTATATCGATATTAAAATTTCGATATTTTGTCTACTCACCATGTCACTCATAATTACACTGAAATAATGAAAATGTCACACATAGCAATCTGAAACATTGGCAGCTATGTGTTATATGTTTTTATATTTTTCAATAATTTCTCTCCTGTCTCTTGGTTCACTAATGGCAATGTCGCTTAAGTGGGGGCAGGGCAAGGAAAGAATCTAAATTCATGTATAAAAGCTATCACTTTTAATATGTACTTCCGAGTGCCGTGTTGTAATGTGACGTATTAATAGCAAAGGTTCCACATGTTAAAGAAATGCACTTTTTGGAATTGTGAAGGGACTTTATCATATTTCAGGTAATGCTGGTTGATGATTTACATGGCAAACATTTTCAGTGCTCGGCTCGTGTACGGACTTCAGGAGCTGGGCTCCGGCCCGGCTTGCCCTGTTAAATTTGTTTGCTCGCCCATCTCTACTGCCACTCCGGTTTTATTAAAAATATATATATATATGTTGTGTAACATTTCTGTCACTCTGTTAGCGAGTTCTAAAACTTGTCTGTCTCGCTACACTGATTTCCAAAGATTTATACCCCAGAATTCTTTTCCTGAAACTATCTCTGAAAGGAAGTGAGAAGGGAGGTTTTGCCTGCCTAATTTTAATGCAAAACTCTAGGGAAGTTCGAAAACGGAAAAGCATTAGTTGGAGAGCAAGTGAAATGTGAATGCCCTGCCCTCTAGTGGCTACCAAGGCACACTAACCCAAGTGAGGGATAAAATGGAAAGCGAATTCCCTCCTGCAACATGGCATTACGTAAACAAAAACATTGCATTAACCCCTTCGACGCGCATGACGGAACGGTTCCGTCATGCACGTCGGTTGCGCTGTGCGCATGACGGAACCGTTCCGTCATGGCCCCGCCCGCGCACGGAATCTTACGCGCATGACGGAACGGTTCCGTCATGCACGTCGGTTGCGCTGTGCGCATGACGGAACCGTTCCGTCATGGCCCCGCCCGCGCACGGAATCTTCAGCGTGGCGCGGAAATCCGCGCCGCGCTGAAGAGGTTAATCCGAGCGTTTGGCAGGTGCTTCCCAGGAAAAGGCCCAGCAGGAATGTTGCATGTAGTCACCCTGTTCGCTCACCGGAAGCTTGAGGCAACAGTGCCATAACAAGGGAGCAAAGCCAGTAGGACTGATCTGCGTTTGTTGGAACCCTGAGTACAACACTAGAAAAGCCTTCAACAGAAAAAAGAAAACACAATTTATTTCTGCATAACATGAATCTAGGAGATAAAGAGTTTATTTAGTATGCAGTGGCGACTGCTACTCAAAGGCTCTGGGTAGAGCGGGTCGCAAGGGGGATCGGGAGGGAATGGGAATAATAAAATTTAAAAATCACTTACCTGTCAGCCAGCCGCCGCCTCTTGGTCCTCTTCGCCCGCTTCCAGGACTCCAGGGGCAGGAATAGGAAGCACCCAGGCTTCCAGACTCCCCTAGCCAATCACAATTGCAGCGTTGCGATTGGTCTGAGTGCCGAGAGGGACTTGGAGCCTGGGCATGTTCATGCAAAGTGTGCATGACTGTTTGGCCGGAAAACCATGCCAAGGATGCCAGGTCTTACACCCTCCTACAGCACAACGGCTCTTCTTTCAGGCAGAATGTCCTTGGTTCCAGTAGAGTTCTGCTTTGGTGGTGCCAGTACTTATACCAAAATGTGCCTTTGAAGTGGGGAAGATATTAAAGAGGACTTTGAAGATCACAGGGTCCCTGCCATTCCTACCCTGGCACTAGATACACGACAGGACGGTATGCAGCTCTTTATGTTGGGACAGCACACCCTATTCAAGTGCAAGTGTCAGCTCCTCCCTCCACTTTTTCTCAGGAAGGCCTACCTGGTGATGAGCCATCAGCATGCAAATGTCACACCGCAGCTCCCTTTGTGTGACTGTCGAGAGAGAATGCACAAAGCCCAGCTATCATCCATCCCAGACGTGTATTCAGAGACAGTCAGAGGCACAGAATGGTCAAAGTAAGAAAATTGCAACTTTCTAAAAGTAGCATTTTCAGACCTGCAATTAAAACAAGCATTGGCTTAGCCAATAGGTCTCGCCTTTGGGACCGTATAAGTGTTTAGCCATGAAATAGTTGACGTTGTTGTACCAAGGATATTGTGCTGCATAACTAAATACTTATAAGGTCCCAAAGGCGAGACCTATTGGCTATGCCAATGCTTGTTTATGTGGGTGACTATCATGCCCATGAAATGAACATGATGCTACTAACTGTTGATGGTTGTGGAATTATAGTAGTGGGGAACATGCTTTTTTACCTGAACCACAGTGGAACGATTGCCTCTTGGATAGCCATGGTAAAATCCAAGCAGTATTTTATGGCTGGACCCCTCAATTTTCCTCAGTGTATCCGGCCTGTGCTTGTTTATGCTGGGTACATGTGAGGTGGTGTTCCGTAGTGGCGATCGAGCCTGCGTGTATCTAGCACCTAAAGTTCTACCATGATTTTTATGGTCTGTTGCAACCAGAGTTACCCATCTCTTCAAGTCCCCCAGCGTTATTATTGAAATTCCAACATCCATTGAATCTCTATAATAAGCACAGTGCTGTGTCAGGCTTTGAATCATCATACAGAGGAAAGTCTTTATGTTGCCAAGTGACTGAAACTCAACGTATCAAGCTGCGACTTGGCCAGAGTGTAACACTTAGATAAAGGTGCCAATTACGATCCGGTAAAAAATGTCCCCGTCTGACTCGTATCCGGTCTTTTTACCGTACGAATCGTACAAGTGCCGTACAAACTGGCAATCACGATTCGCATGGTAAAAAGTCCATACGAACCGCAGTCGGAATATTTCCCCACACGTTCTCGGGTCGGAAAATGTGTCCGACACGTCCTCGGACGATTTACCGTACAAATGTGAAAAGTCAAGTCCGACCGAGGAATCACGATCCAACCCGTGCGTCCGAACTCACAACCGTATGGTAAAAACACCGTCCGCACCGAACTCCCATTGCAACCATGGAGACATGTCCTCGCATACGCGCCCAACACTCCCCCCAGCACCCATACGTTCGAGTCGCACTCCCCGTCAATGTACACACCCCCCCCCTGTATGTACACCCGTGTACGTGTCGAACCCCCACCCGTGCATCTACACCCCAGTACGTTCGCGTCGTACCCCCACCCGTGTACGTGTCGTACCACCGTGTATGTACACCCCAGTACGTTCGCGTCGTACCCCCACCCGTGTACGTGTCGTACCACCGTGTATGTACATCCCAGTACGTTCGCGTCGTACCCCCACCCGTGTACGTGTTGTACCACCGTGTATGTACACCCCAGTACGTTCGCGTCGTACCCCCACCCGTGTACGTGTCGTACCACCGTGTATGTACACCCCAGTAGGTTCACGTCGTACCCCCACCCGTGTACTTGTCGTACCACCGTGTATGTACACCCCAGTACGTTCGCGTCGTACCCCCACCCCTGTACGTGTCGTACCACCGTGTATGTACACCCCAGTACGTTCGCGTCGTACCCCCACCCCTGTACGTGTCGTACCACCATGTATGTACACCCCAGTACGTTCGCGTCGTACCCCCACCCCTGTACGTGTCGTACCACCGTGTATGTACACCCCAGTACGTTCGCGTCGTACCCCCACCCCTGTACGTGTCCTACCCCGTGCATGTACACCCCAGTACGTTCGAGTCGTACCCCCACCCCTGTACGTGTACTACCCATGTGCATGTACACCCCTGTATGTCCGAGTCGTACCCCCACCCCTGTACGTGTCCTACCCCCGTGTATGTACACCCCTGTACGTTCGTGTCATACCCCCACCCCTGTACGTGTCGTACCACCGTGTATGTACACCCCAGTACGTTCGCGTCGTACCCCCACCCCTGTACGTGTCCTACCCCCGTGCATGTACACCCCAGTTCGTTCGAGTCGTACCCCCACCCCTGTACGTGTCCTACCCCCGTGCATGTACACCCCTGTACGTCCGAGTCGTACCCCCACCCCTGTACGTGTCCTACCCCCGTGTATGTACACCCCTGTACGTTCGAGTCGTACCCCCACCCCTGTACGTGTCCTACCCCCGTGCATGTACACCCCTGTACGTTCGAGTCGTACCCCCACCCCTGTACGTGTCCTACCCCCGTGTATGTACACCCCTGTACGTTCGCGTCGTACCCCCACCCCTGTACATGTTGTACCACCGTGTATGTACACCCCAGTACGTTCGCGTCGTACCCCCACCCCTGTACGTATCCTACCCCCGTGCATGTACACCCCAGTACGTTCGAGTCGTACCCCCACCCCTGTACGTGTCCTACCCCCGTGTATGTACACCCGTGTACGTCAGAGTGGCACCCCCTCCACAACCTCCTAAGTACGGAGCGCACCCCAGGCCCCAACATCACAACCGCATGTACGAGTCGTACCAAGCCACACACAAGGACAGCACCGTACAACCAAATGGCCCATGTACACACCGTACACACGCTCAAAACGCACGTACACAACCAGGACAAAACAAAATAACACAAGAATACACTATTCGAATGGCACAAAGCCACTAAACATGGCCAACAAACACTAAATAAACACATTCACTGACCTGCAACTGCCAAAAACAAACAGAGGCCCAAAACACCACCACTCCTTATAACACACCCACCCAAACTTCAAACACAGCCACACCCACCAATGGACCAATAAAAAGGGCCCACACACACAAACCATGAGCCTTTGCAACAGACTCACTGCTGCCAGACACCACAGAACCATACTACAAGCTTCATCACACCTTACACTTGTACACCTTCACACAACCACCTTCACAAACACCCCCTCATCACATTCACACCCACACACCCACAACCATCCACACACACCCCCCACCATCCACACCCACACCCCTCACCATGCCCACTAACAAGAATCCAAAGTTCAGTAACCGAGAGTTGGAGGTCCTTGTTGATGAAATCCTCAGAGTTGAGCCACAGCTCTTTGGAACATTGGTCAGACAGACCAGCATGGCAGCAAAAACAGCCATGTGGCAGACCATCGTCGATGCTGTGAATGCTGTTGCGGACACCAGAAGGACCAGGCAGGAATGCCAAGCCAGGTGGTACGATCTGCGGAGGAGGGTCCGAGCCAAGATGCTGGAGGAACACAACCAGGCCAAAGCCACTGGAGGAGGGCCCTCCCGCAGACTCGTACACTACCAGCCCTGGGAGGAGAGGGTGATGGCCATACAGCCGGTGGAGGCAGTTGAAGGATTAGGAGGACTCCGAGACCCGGGTGAGTACACAAACAACGCACCTCACATGGGGTGAACGTCATCCACAACCAAAATCACTAACAGGCACGCAACCACCCCAAGCTATCGCATGACTCAACCACACTCCATGAACACGCACATGCCACTGCCGCCACCATGCCCCATGCACCCAGCTGGACAATGTCAAGTCACAGGCCACAGAAGACACCAACACATGACACGGTAACCCGGATGGCGGGAGGGTGGGCCCCAAAATTCACATAGTGCAACTCAGAAGCAGACAACAATGCCCTCTGCCCATATGGCCTAGTTCACAGCCATACAAACACTGTGTCCCTACACAGGAAAGACCCGCCAGCAAATGGCGGACGCCTTGCATCAACACATGGGGGTGAAGGCACTGTTTTGCACATGACAGCAGCTAATGAACAGCCAACATTGTGAAAGAGTGGCAGCACACACCACCACAGCAGCAGCGCAGAGACAGACACTACACCCAATGGGTGCCTGGAGATCAGAAACAAACTCACATCAACAAGCCAAGGGCCATTCAAAGATCTGCTAAAAGTGTGTGCCCAGGAAGCTGGCCTGAGGTGACAGAGGGTGACACACAGAGGGAGGGAGAGGGGGACACAGAGGGAGGGAGAGGGGGACAGAGAGGGTGGGAGACACAGGGACACGGACAGAGGGAGGAGGCTGACACACGGAGGGAGGGAGAGGGGGACAGAGAGGGAGGGAGACACAGGGACACGGACAGAGGGAGGAGGCTGACACACGGAGGGAGGGAGAGGGGGACAGAGAGGGAGGGAGACACAGGGACACGGACAGAGGGAGGAGGCTGACACACGGAGGGAGGGAGAGGGGGACAGAGAGGGAGGGAGACACAGGGACACGGACAGAGGGAGGAGGCTGACACACGGAGGGAGGGAGAGGGGGACAGAGAGGGAGGGAGACACAGGGAGAGCAAATCAGCCGTGTGGTGTGTGGGAATGTCTGCTCGTCAGCAGGTAGACTGCGTGCACGTAGCCAAGGGTGGCCAGTGCCAGAACCCCCCCTCTTCCCCATGGCAAAACACAGGGCCATGTCACAACCTGTTCACGAGCACAACGACAGCTACCTGTATTATATATGTGTGTGGATCCACTCCATGTGCACATGTACAGTGCTACACTGAAGGCACCAATGCATGGCTCGCCACACCTGCCCACTCCACTGCTGACTGCAGTCACACTTGACGCAGCAAGTAAGACTGTGCCACACACAGTTAAAGGGGCCAAAGTGGTGCCCAAGGGACACACCCATGCACAAGTGCACTGTGAGTGGAATGCAAGACAGATCCTAATTGCAAGAGGAAATGTGCCAACGTTGAAACTGATGAAACATGGATGTTGCATGGACCAAAAGTAACATTGTCTCTCTCACACACAGGTCAACGTCGTGGTTCACCCCCCAACACTGGGGGGGAAGACTCACAGGACCCGGATCAGCGGGAGCCCGATCCCACCGGCAGCGACGACTCGCACCACTCTGTGGACGACCCCGACCAACCTGGCACCTCTGGTGTCCAACCACCTGCAGCACCTGTGTCAGGTACAACGGGGCCAACCACCACCCCCACTCCTGCCACATCCCAGGAGACACCCAGGATCCCTGCCCCACCACCACAAAGCAGCCAGGCTGGCCAGGAGGGACACGGTGTCCCGGGCACCCAGGAGGAGGCAGGCGACAACGCCAATGCCACCCCTCAGGGGTCCCGGAGACCCGATGTGCCCACAAGGGCAGGCCAGGTGCAAGTGGGCAGGGGTGGTAGGAGTGGAGGACGGCGGAGGCGCCAGCCTGACCACTTGGCTGGGGAACCGGTATATTCCCATGTCCGTAACATCCTGGACTCATACCGGCAGGACACCACGGGCATGGCCCAGGTTGTGTCCACCCTCAATGAGATCAAGGGGACCCTCGATGAGATAAAGACCCAGCAGGCCCAGCAACATGCGGAGCAACATGCCTGTCTACTGCAACACCAACGGAGGATGGAGGACAGACAGGCTGAGCAAGTGACGGTGTTCCAGGGGATTCACGATACACTCCGTCGGATGGCCGACAACATGGGCAACCCTCCCTGTGCTAGAAGGCGTAGAACATCACCACCCACAGGGAGGGATCAGGAGGAGGAGGAAACATCCGATGGAGCATCCCAAACATCGTCACGGCCTGCTGCTGAGGGTCCCCGCAGGAGGCCGGGTCGTCCACGGAAAAGACTGTGAGGGTCGGCGCTACATCACCATCTCCCAGGACACCAGGCCTGGCACCTGGCCCACTGGAGCAACAGCATCACAGCATCACGAGACATTCTCTGCCACATGGCCTTGCTGGTCACTGTCTGACCAATGTGGACAAAGACTGTGGCATGGACTCTGAGGATTTCCAATGGCAAGGACACCAACTCCCCTACTGAACTTTGGATTCCAAACTCCCGGAAAGCCCCTCACGTCATAACCCCCCCCCCCCCACCCCCCCACAAAAATAAAAATTCACACCATTAAGAGAAGATGCCTGCTGGTTGCATTATTACCTTACATGTGTCTCGTAAAGTCTAAACATGCCTGAGTTCTCTTTTGACTTCAACCATCCACACCCTGGGGCCTGAGTCTGGCACAGGACACACGGGCCACAGTGTATTAGGCAAGACAGACATGGAGCACCATACACACCCGTGATGGGCCCAACCAGCTGAGGGGGTGGCCGCACAACCGTGCTGACAGACACATTGAGTACAGCAACAGTCATGCGCAGAGCTCAGGGATCCAGTCCAGTGTCCTGGGGGGCACCCAGGTATGTGTAGACAGGTGGCAGAACCATGTCCTGCAAGCTTGAGTCCGGTGGATGCAGAGAATGGGGGCCTGGCCAACGTTGGATGCATGGGGATGACACATGTCACAATACCCACACAGTCATGGACATCATGCATAATACACAGTCTCAGCCCACACACACAGCTTGCATCTTGCTACTCGACACATAGACACATAGCCACTAGCAGGGAAAACCTGCCAGACATGCTGGATGCACCGTGGCAACACACCAGCATTGACTGAGAAGAGGCACCTTGGAGGCATAGGGACACCTTTATTAGTCATGTATTCGGGATTGCAGAGGCAACTTGAAGTACACATGAACACCTCATGTGGAGTAACATGTGGGTCCAACACTGGCACCCCCCTTCTGCAGCACAAATGCGTGATAGCCATGGAACTGGCACACAATTGTTGGCCAACAGCTAAACACCCACAGCTGCTCACGGAGAGACTGCCATACACCATTGATCCGCTGATGTAGAAGTCCCACACCATGTCAAGCCAATGCAAACCGTATGTGTCAGAGGGCAGTGTTACACACATTAATGCCATCATCACAATCCACTATCCCATCACTGATGACTGTCAACCGGTCAGACCATCTATTCAGGTGTACACAGCTGCATGTCGTGTCCCATGGTGATGCTACATGGCTGCAGAGGAACCAAACATCGACAGGGGCAGTGTGCATACATCGTGAACAACTGCCACACCCAATACACCCCTGATGCATCCCTTACCCTAAGGAGACTTCCAAACATGTCCGTGCCTGTAACGCTGAGTCAGCACACGATGACGTGTCCATGAGGAATAGCAGTGCCACTACAATGCAACCAGCAGACGGCATGCGCAAGTAGCTGGGGATGAGAGACACACAAGAAGTCAGCCACAAAAAGCACAGCCACTTGCATGTGCATGTACTCGACACATGTATGGATGACAACATGCTAGGTCACAATTATGACAGTGGAAATACAACCATCACTGCCACCATCACTCCAGTGACACACCCACACACACATCTGACTCACGTGCCATACATGCAGGTGGAGACACACATCACAACACATGCCACACGTGGAGCAATGTGTGCACACTCAGACACTGGTACTCACCACTAAGCAAAGAAGTCGCGTATGAGCCGAGTCCGGATGTCCTCTTGCGGCTCCACATCCTCCACATCACTAGCCCCATTGCCAAGCCCTTCGTCCTCCACGGGTGGATGGTCCTCGTCATGTTGATCCAGGATGAGTGGCACAGCTTTCTCAACTGCCATGTTGTGCAGCATGCAGCAGACCATGAAGATTTTGCAGACCTTCGCAGGGGCATATGGGAGCGCGCCGCCGGTCTTGTGGAGGCACCGAAATCGGCTCTTCAGCAGGCCAAACGTCCTCTCTATCACTTGCCTTGTCCGGCCATGGGCGGTGTTGTAGCGGAGCTGGGCCGGCGTGATGGGGTTGCGGAGAGGTGTGAGCAGCCATGGCATGTTGGGATAGCCAGCGTTCCCTACATGGGAAGCACATGGACATCGTTAGAACTGGTGAAGCGGTCGTGCTGGTAGGCTATGCAAAATACTGGACAGACAGACTGTACCCACCAACAACACATGCTCGTTCGTTGCGCAGCTGCATCATCATTTCAGGCACCCTGCTACGCCTCATGATGTAGGCATCGTGTGCTGATCCTGGAAAACGAGCACAGACATGTGAAATCACCATGTTGGACAGACACACCACAAGGGCATTGATGGAGTGGTAGTGCTTCCGATTGCGGTACGCTACCTCCCGTGCGTGTGGTGGTACCAAAGCTACATGTGTCCCATCTATGGACCCAATGACATGGGGCATCCCTCCCAGGGCATAGAAGCCACGCTTGACCCCAGTCAACTGTTCAGGGGTTGGGAACTTGATGAAGTCATCCAGGTGAATCAACATGGCCTCTAAGAAATCATGCAGCACATGGCAGAACAAGCTCTGGGACATGCCACCAACATGAGCTATGGTATATTGAAAGGTACCCGTGGCAAGAAAATGTAGGGCTGCCATTACCTTCAGCTGGGGTGTCAGTGCCGTAGGATACCTGTGCTGCGGTTGCAGGTGTGGTGCCAGTCTCGCCGTCAACTCCAGAATCAACGGTTGGGGGAAGCGGTAGCACCGGATACTGTCATTCTCCCGCATGGCAGCCAAGTCCGGAATTGGTCGGGCAAGAGGCGGCGCTCTGCAGTAATTTGGAAGTGACAAGGAAGAGTGAGTGCACTACGACAACAATTTATATGTACTGAGCACATGTTAATCTGTTAATACACATATGCTACATAGGGAGTCAGGTATGTGCTACATGCCCTGGACACGTATGGCTGCCAGGTGACACTCCTACCAAGACCCAGCTACACACGGAGATTGAGAACCTCCCCATGCCATGCCATGGGATTAGCTGTGTCCCAGTGCAAGTGAACAGCCAGACGCAAGACAGGAGTGACATACACCCACACATCAGCAGAAGTAGGATGCCGATTGCAGAGACTGGTAGCGGAACACTAGAGCCACAGGTGACATGACATTACACTAGGACAGCCCACACACCTTGCCATGAAGGTGCACATGCCATGACTCACCACACATTCATTGAGAGGATGCAGACATGTCCTTGTCACGCTACTCCGTGTCCCATGCATACATGCGCACCTCACATCCAATACCACATGTGGCATGGTGTGCGGAACAGTGTGCAATGTCAATCTACACACAGACACATGTTGTTTGCTGCAACAGCTGCAGCTTTTGAGGGTGCTCCAACATCAACCTAATGGGAAGCCCCCACACATACATGACATAGTCACATCGTGCACCGTGGGTAGTGACAAGTCAGGTGTGGTAACCCCTGTACCGGGCATCAGGGGACACTTCCGTGTGTTGGTGTCCGTGCCATGCCAGTGACGCTCATCCCAAGTGTGCAGTACGACATGCACACATATCAAAGGAGTCAAGGGCATGCCTGGCACACATTGCACCGTCACACATTACATCTGTACACATCTCATCATACATCTGGTGCCTTCTCGACTCAGGAGTAATGTTCCACATCACAGCCTGTCACACCTGTGGCCCACACATGTAGTAATGCACAGACAATGCCTTGATGTCCATTCATGGACAAGTATGTCCATCCATGGACAAGTATGTCCGCCCTATTCCTTCCTGTGTGCTGCCTGTCACCACTGTGATGTGTGAAAACCGCCGTACTGCTGCTAAGAGGGCCTGTGTACGTTCCCATATCACTATGGGAGTGCTGCCGTATGTGTACCCATCGTGATAGTGAGCGTACAGGCATGTGTACGGTCCGTACCACTACGAGTACGCATACGCGAGGACACCCATAGTGGTAGGGCCGTACACTCGCCTCTACGCTCCCTGTCACTATGGGTGTCCTCGCGTATGCGTACTCGTAGTGGTACGGGCCGTACACACGCCTGTACGCTCCCTGTCACTATGGGTGTCCTCGCGTATGCGTACTCGTAGTGGTACGGGCCGTACACACGCCTGTACGCTCCCTATCACTATGGGTGTCCTCACGTATGCGTACACGTAGTGATAGTGAGCGTACAGGCATGTGTACGGGCCGTACCACTACGAGTACGCATACGCGAGGACACCCATAGTGACAGGGAGCGTACAGGCGTGTGTACGGCCCGTACCACTACGAGTACGCATACGCGAGGACACCCATAGTGGTAGGGCCGTACACACGCCTGTACGCTCCCTGTCACTATGGGTGTCCTCGCGTATGCGTACTCGTAGTGGTACGGGCCGTACACACGCCTGTACGCTCCCTATCACTATGGGTGTCCTCGCGTATGCGTACACGTAGTGATAGTGAGCGTACAGGCGTGTGTACGGGCCGTACCTCTACGAGTACGCATACGCGAGGACACCCATAGTGATAGTGAAGGTAGGCACGCGTGTACGGGCCGTTGCTATGCATTTGGGGTGCCCTAGGGCCCCGGAACGCACCCTACCTGTGTGTGAAGCTCCAAATTACATAGGGGACACATGAGGGACAAGTATTAAGGCCTACATGCATGCTGGTTGTCATGGAGACCAAGTTCAAATTTTGAATTTGTTCAGGAAGGTGCACAGCAGAAGTCAGTTGGAATTAATCTACTTTGTTGCAATGTGTTTGTGGGGCTGACATCATGCAGGAGAAAAAAACAGATTGAGAACCCACAGACTGCTAGGTTTGAAGGGATTGGAGGAAACATAGGATGAAATGTGAGTGACCAATCACTCTGTACTCCTGTGCATGAGATGGGCCAGCAAGGCAGATATAAGGCAGCCAGGTCCCATGAGGGAGCACTTGCCTGCACATCTCTGTATTCCACGACCCAGCTGCTGCTACTGATTCCCTGGAACCATGTCAAGGGCTGTGGAGAGGTCACAGCCATTCACCCTGGAGGAGAACATGGCTTTGGTGGATGTGATCCTCCCACGGTACCCCATGCTGTATGGGCGACCAGGTTATCAGGTGAGTGCAGTGTCCACTGGCACAGACTGTGTCCTTTTTTTGTGACTGTGACTTCTGCCATTGTGTCCAGGTGTGACACACATGCTATGTACTGTAGGGGGGTCCCGGGGGGGGGGGGAATGCCTGATGTCTCCCAGCAGTGCCCTGAGACAGGAGGGGTGTGAGCCTATCACTCCCAGCAGTGCCCTGAGACAGGAGGGGTGGGTGCCTACCACTCCCAGCAGTGCCCTGAGACAGGAGGGGTGGGTGCAGAGTCCTCCCAGCAGTGCCCTGAGACAGGAGGGGTGGGTGCCTATCACTCCCAGCAGTGCCCTGAGACAGGAGGGGTGGGTGCAGAGTACTCCCAGCAGTGCCCTGAGACAGGAGGGGTGGGTGCCTATCACTCCCAGCAGTGCCCTGAGACAGGAGGGGTGGGTGCCTATCACTCCCAGCAGTGCCCTGAGACAGGAGGGGTGGGTGCAGAGTCCTCCCAGCAGTGCCCAGAGACAGGAGGGGTGGGTGCAGAGTCCTCCCAGCAGTGCCCTGAGACAGGAGGGGTGGGTGCCTATCACTCCCAGCAGTGCCCTGAGACAAGAGGGGTGGGTGTAGAGTCCTCCCAGCAGTGCCCTGAGACAGGAGGGGTGGGTGCCTATCACTCCCAGCAGTGCCCTGAGACAGGAGGGGTGGGTGCAGAGTACTCCCAGCAGTGCCCTGAGACAGGAGGGGTGGGTGCCTATCACTCCCAGCAGTGCCCTGAGACAGGAGGGGTGGGTGCCTATCACTCCCAGCAGTGCCCTGAGACAGGAGGGGTGGGTGCAGAGTCCTCCCAGCAGTGCCCAGAGACAGGAGGGGTGGGTGTGATGCACAGTGTGAGCCTGGCTCATTGATTGTGTAGTTGCCCTCATTCCACCTGTGTCCTTTCAATGGCACGTACTGCTTTTGGCCTTCCCCCAGAGGATCATGTCCCTATGACAAAGGTGCAATGCGTTGGATGCATACTATGCCTTGTTGTAAACAGCAAATGTGTTCTAATCTGTGTCCCTGTGACATGTGCCAGGTGTATTGATGTAGTGTCACTTGTTCATCCTCACAGGTAGACGCCTCTGCCAAGGAGCAGATATGGCTGGACGCCGTCAGCGCCGTGAGGAGTGCGGATGGTCGGAAGCGGCGCCTGTCCCAGGTGAGGATACGCTGGCAGGATATCCGGTGCTGGACGCGGAGGATCGCACGGGTCCTGCTGGGGGACTCACCTGAGAGCCATAAGAACCGCGGGCGCCGCCGTCTCTCCCACATCCAGAAACGTGTGCTGGCGGTGGCCTTTCCAGACTTGGACAGGCGTCTACAGGACATGCAGCAGCCGGAAGGGGGTAGGTACATGTGTGTGTTTGTTGTGTTTCACCAGCATTTGTAGGTGCACTGTTCCATGGATACACTTCCAGGGTTTATGGTGCTGTGCAGATCCTGTTCCCCACAGTATTGCAGTGCTCTACTGCCTCCCTTCCCCTCCTTGCAATGTGTTCCCTGGTCTGTGTGTAGTCACTCCATCACAAGGTTATGTAGCCTGACACCTTCTACAAGTGTACAATGCCTGCAGCATCATGTGTGGGGGTGGTGTGTAACAGGTTTTGTGACCTTGCCTGTGCCCTGTCCAGTTCTGGACTTGTGGGTTCCATGTCAGTTGGCACTAATGCTGAGTCCAGACATGGGAGTTAATCTCTCGAGTGCCAGGCGTTCCAGTAGGCATGTCCCATGTGGTGGCCTGTGACATGATGTGCATGAGTGTGCGTTACGCATAGTGCAGGAATGTTAGCGTGTGTTGCAGTTATTCCCATTCAGGAGCATGGAGTTGTGTGGCCACTACTGTCCCCAGGGGCATCTTTTCCTAGGTATCATGTGTGTAATCCGAGAATGTCGACAATCTCTGTGTCTACAGCATAGGTTGTGCTCTGTGCCATTGTCCCCTGGCACCATGTGTATTGACGTGAGATGTATTACAAGTGTCCACTGTCCTGCCTGACCTGATTTTCCAAGTACATACTCACGGTGGCCATTGCCTGTGTGTCTTGTTGCAATCATCTGATGATGGCCATTTGCACATGATTATTTGGACATGCGCACCTTGGGTATTTGGTGTGCAATCTTGAATTATTGCATCCCATGTGTATTTCACCCAGACTAAGAGATGTAAGTGCTTCCTGTGTCTCCACAGATTTGTCTCATGTAGGGGGTGGGTGGTGCGGGCATGGCCTACATGTCAAGACCTGTAATCTCCTTGCTAGGACTGGCCAGTGTGTGATGTTTGTCTGGACATACACTCAAGGTGCAGTGTGCCAGTCAGGGTGGGCATGTTATCAGTATTACCTATGCTGCATGTGCCTCTAGTTCCTGGATATGGTCCCTGCTCATCCCAATTTCCTGCCACGCTGTGTGGTGCAGATGCTGTGCTGGATTGTCCCCAGGGCCTTGCTCCTCAGTCAAAATTCCATGTCATCTCTTTTGCTATTGTGTCATGCTCTCCATAGATTTTCCATGGCATGGTGGGTCACACAACTGTGTCTTGCATGCCCTACATATGTACCTTGTTTTGTAATTGTAACTCTTCCTTTGTTTCAGGCTATGCACTGTGACCTAAGTAGATTTGACTCATGTGACATATGTATACAGGTGTATGATTAATTTCTGTCTCTTCACCCTGCCCACAGCATCGTCGGGGGACACGGAGGGAGACATGGACACAGACGGCGCGGAGGGACCGAGCACCAGTGCCAGCGGTGACATCGGGGCTGGCACTTCGAGTGGGACTGAGGCGGAGGAGAGTGAACCCGGGGACCTGTCGACTGGCACAACAGAGTATGAAGCTGACGGGTCCGAGGATGATCTCTCCGAGTGGGCGGTGGCTGCACCACCATCTGACAGCAGCCCTACATCTGGCACCGCCCCCTCCATTGGCATCAGCCGCCTCCCACGTGCTCGTGTCCCTTCCCAACGTGCCCGGTCACCACATGTCTCCTTCCTGCCAGGCACCGCACCCCCTGCCCCTGTCTCCACTGCTGCCGCCAATGCTGAGTCTGTGGACATCCAGCGGCAGTTGCAGATTGGTCAGACTGCGATCCTTAATGTCCTCCATGGCCACAGCCAGGTCCTCAACAACATGGAGACATACTTGGAGGGCATTCATTCATCGCAGGCTGACCAACGCAACTTGCTGAGGTCCATAGACTCCACACTGACTGCAGCAGTGGGTCTCCTGCAGCGCTACGTCCCACCCCCTACCCCTGCCCCTTCCACACTTCCCACTCCCATGCCTGTCCCACATACACCCAGACGTAAGCATGCACCCACCACAACAGACACAGGCACCACACCAGCAGGGAAGGTCCGCCACACACCTCCTGACACGCACACACAGGGTGAAGTAGGCACACCCACTGGGTCCGGGGGCAAACGTGTGACACGCAGCCAGAGTGGGAGTCCGCATTCCACCCAATCCACTCCCTCCAAATCCCCTCCCCTCAGCTCTCCTGGCCAGATCTCCCCCAAAGACTCCTTCATGGCCGCTCTGTCCCTGAGCCCCACAGTGACACCACCCCGCAAGCGGTCAAGGAAGTCCACGGTCAGGGTGCTTGAGTCCCCCCCCCTGTCCACACCTTCCCCCAGTGGCGCTGCGACCCATCCCTCTGACCCCCCCCCCCCTCCTTGGGGCCTGTGGTTCCTTCGGGTGCAGGGGAGTCCCTGGAGGACCTTGCAGAGGTGTGCAGCGCGCTCCTAGAATCCACCTTTGGCCCTGCCCCACCCCTGTGGTGGAGTCCTCCATCCCTGCACACACGTCGCCTACCCTTCGCCCTCCTGTCCCTGCGGTGCCTGTTCCTTCCCCCCAACATGATGCCCTGACCCCTGTGGAAGACAACGGCTTGTAACTGTGCAGGCAAGCTAGGGGACACGCATCCCACTGTGTCCCCCATCCAGCTCTGACTCCTGGACTGCCCTATGGGCTTTGTAAATATTGGACTTACTTCATACCAGTTTTTTGCTCATGCTGAATAAAGCTATTTATTTTTTCCCTTGTAGCACTCCTGCTTTGCTGGCATTGCTGTTGGTGGGGCTGCTACATGGTTGTGGGTGTTGGTCATGTGTTGGGTGTGTGGGAAATGTAGTAGTGTGCTGCTCATAGGGGGTACCCTGGGATCTGTGTGCCATCACACGGTGTTAGCTAGCTTTCTCCATTCATGTTAGCAGTTGCTGCATGTTGCAATTGTCCCAAGGTGTATTCCTTCCTCTGTGTACCCTGACTTCTTCCCTGCAGGGTGTCCCCTGACTTTAGCGCAGAGCTGTGTGTACATTGGCTGGGTGTGTGACGTAGTCCTTCACCTTTGCACATGCATGCTGAGCCATTCTCCACCTGCATCATTCGTGGCATCCTTGGTAGTCATTGTACTTGTGCATGTGGCCTATTGACATGACTTCATGTGGACATGTTTTCTTTTTGGCCCTATGCATGCGTATACTCCCAGCCTCGCACACATGTGGTACATGTACTGCAGGGTCTTTGTGCACCTGACTGACATTTGTGGGCATGGTATCTGTGGCTACTCCACCCTTTGCGTTCCATGGGCACTGCTGGGAGTGATGGGCACCCACCCCTCCTGTCTCTGGGCACTGCTGGGAGGACTCTGCACCCACCCTTCCTGTCTCTGGGCACTGCTGGGAGTGATAGGGACCCACCCCTCCTGTCTCTGGGCACTGCTGGGAGGACTCTGCACCCACCCCTCCTGTCTCAGGGCACTGCTGGGAGTGATAGGCACCCACCCCTCCTGTCTCAGGGCACTGCTGGGAGTGATAGGCCCCCACCCCTCCTGTCTTAGGGCACTGCTGGGAGGACTCTGCACCCACCCCTCATGTCTCAGGGCACTGCTGGGAGGACTCTGCACCCACCCCTCCTGTCTCAGGGCACTGCTGGGAGGACTCTGCACCCACCCCTCCTGTCTCAGGGCACTGCTGGGAGTGATAGGCACCCACCCCTCCTGTCTCAGGGCACTGCTGGGAGGACTCTGCACCCACCCCTCCTGTCTCAGGGCACTGCTGGGAGGACTCTGCACCCACCCCTCCTGTCTCAGGGCACTGCTGGGAGGACTCTGCACCCACCCCTCCTGTCTCTGGGCACTGCTGGGAGGACTCTGCACCCACCCCTCCTGTCTCAGGGCACTGCTGGGAGGACTCTGCACCCACCCCTCCTGTCTCTGGGCACTGCTGGGAGGACTCTAACCCACCCCTCCTGTCTCTGGGCACTGCTGGGAGGACTCTGCACACACCCCTCCTATTTCACAATATGTACGCTCATGACATACACGGATGTGGGTACGCTCCATGCATTCGAGGTGGGGGTACGTGTCGTACTTACACTGTTGGGGTGGGGGTACGCTCCATGCATTCGAGGTGGGGGTACGGGTCGTACTTACACTGTTGGGGTGGGGGTACGCTCCATACGTACGCGGGTGGGGGTACAGGTCGTACTTACACTGTTGGGGTGGGGGTAGGCTCCATACGTACGCGGGTGGGGGTACGGGTCGTACTTACACTGTTGGGGTGGGGGTACGCTCCATACGTACGCGGGTGGGGGTACGGGTCGTACTTACACTGTTGGGGTGGGGGTACGCTCCATACGTACACGGGTGGGGGTACGGGTCGTACTTACACTGTTGGGGTGGGGGTACGCTCCATACGTACGCGGGTGGGGGTACGGGTCGTACTTACACTGTTGGGGTGGGGGTAGGCTCCATACGTACGCGGGTGGGGGTACGGGTCATACTTATACTGTTGGGATGGGGGTACGCTCCATACGTACGCGGGTGGGGGTACGGGTCGTACTTACACTGTTGGGGTGGGGGTAGGCTCCATACGTACGCGGGTGGGGGTACGGGTCGTACTTACACTGTTGGGGTGGGGGTACGCTCCATACGTACGCGGGTGGGGGTACGGGTTGTACTTACACTGTTGGGGTGGGGGTACGCTCCATACGTACGCAGGTGGGGGTACGGGTCGTACTTACACTGTTGGGGTGGGGGTACGCTCCATACGTATGCGGGTGGGGGTACGGGTCGTACTTACACTGTTGGGGTGGGGGTAGGCTCCATACGTACGCGGGTGGGGGTACGGGTCGTACTTACACTGTTAGGGTGGGGGTACGCTCCATACATACGCGGGTGGGGGTACGGGTCGTACTTACACTGTTGGGGTGGGGGTAGGCTCCATACGTACGCGGGTGGGGGTACGGGTCGTACTTACACTGTTGGGGTGGGGGTACGCTCCATACGTACGCGGGTGGGGGTACGGGTCGTACTTACACTGTTGGGGTGGGGGTACACTCCATGCATTCGAGGTGAGGGTACGGGTCGTACTTACACTGTTGGGGTGGGGGTACGCTCCATGCATACGGGGTGGGGGTACGGTCCGTACATATCCGTCCCCACGTTATGTGATGCTTGTGCGGCCCGTCCCCAGGCCTTTGCCACGTGGGTACGAGCTGTCCCGCCATTGTTGGGGTGACGTGGGTGTGGGCGTGGTACGACACGTACCCACGCTCTTCAGGCGTGGGTACGGGACGTACCGGTCTGGTTGTGTTGCCGGTTCGCGTCGTGAAGGACTTCCGTTGTGGCGGTCGCTGGCTTAGCTGGACACGCCCCCACCCCCTCGTAGTGACCAGGGCCTGGGAGTCAGGTATGTCCAGGGCATGTGTGCTGTGTGACTTTGGTGGGGGGTTTGTGGCCTGCCCTGGTCCTGCCACCCCCCCCCCCCCTTTCCCCCCTCCCTTAGTTGTTCTGACCTTCTGCGGCGTCTGCGTCCGAACCTGTAGAGGAGGTCGACTGCTATGAGGGCCGGGATGACACGTAGGTTCGGGTCCATGTCTGTCCGTTGCGTACGGGTACTCCTTGTTCGCGTCGTCCTGTCTGTCCGTCGCGTACTGGTCCTCCTTGTTCGCGTCGTCCTGTCTGTCCGTCGCGTACTGGTACTCCTTGTTCGCGTCGTCCTGTCTGTCCGTCGCGTACTGGTAGTCCTTGTTCGCGTCGTCCTGATTTCCCGGCAGTTTTTGGCAGCCGGAAAATATTCACCGTGCGGGATGACGTTGGTGCGAATCGTAATTCCTGGTTCGTGAATGGCAGGCTGCGAGCGTCCCGACGTCAGGTCGGCGCTTTCCCGGATCGCATTTGTAGGTTTATTTTGTTCGGTCGGGGTTTTTTACGATTCGTACGGAAATGGTGTTTCCGTGCCAATCGTAATTCCATGTTTGTATATTTTGACGACCGGGTACGCGTCGGACGGAGAATATGCTCCGTCCGACGGTTCGTACCCGGTTTTTGCAGGATCGTGATCGGCACCAAAGACTTTGGCCTGGAAACTCAGCTGGGACATATGCCCCACAGAGAGCATGGTGTTCCTGAAGCGGGCGCTGTGCTCGCGATTAAACTTTTAAAGAAAATCTGATGGGTCACATTACCACACTTGCTGTTAAGTGACACTCAGAGTCACCCACTGACAAATATGTCATATAAAGCCTTCTCCCAACCACAATAATAAGAAGCTCCAATCAGGCCTAGACTGGCCCACAAGCAGGTGGTCCTATTTTTTTTTTATCTAAGGTGGATGAAAGGATGAGGCAAACCTGTTGAAATAGGGACCCGTGATATCGCTTGTGAAGATCTCGGCAGAGGCCAATTGCAACAGATGTTAATACCGCGTGCATTAACCCCCTCAGATACGTTTCATGGATTGGAAGCTATGTCCTGCTATTCGCAAGTGGATCCACGCTGCTGGTACATTAATGCACCAAGCTATCTTACTGGTAGGCAACCAGTAACGTGCTTGCTACACTGATCGCTAAACAAGGCAAAATGTCACAGTCGGCTGTTTTTCATGGACTGAAACATGTGCCCTACGCATCTGTGTAGGAACTGAACTGAGGTATAGAGCTGTTTTACACGGTTTGGACCACATAAACTGCAAATTACTCACACATCTCTCCTGTGAACATATTAGCCCTCATAGCTGTAGGACACGGATTGGAAACAGTGGCATGCAGCATCCATACAACTCTGCAGTCGATGCACTTGTATTCGGAGCTATTTTACTGGAACTATCGACTTGCAGAATACATAGGGCTGCGCAGCTGGCGCATTGACATCCTCAGCTATTTCACATGGTGACATTCAGCGCGCTTGAAGATCTCTGCAAGAGACGTATTAATGGCCTGACGCGTGTTTCATGGATGGTACTCCGGGACTTGCAGCCTGCACAGAGTTTTGAGGAAGGAGTAAACTACAGAGCTATCTATCAAGGGCTATTGACTTGCTACCTATAGGCCTCAGACATGTGCATCTCTACAGCAGGTGCATGAACAGCCTCAGCTGTTTTACATGGATTGAACTGGCGTTACAGAATGGTGCAATTATACAGAAAGAGCAGTGAAATCTAAATAACTCTGTTAGAAATGGGATTTCTGGTTGGCTAAGGCTTGCGGCAAAGCCAGGCAGAAACCACCACTCTAGTCAGGGCAAGGGAGTTACACGCCAAAGATAACCCCTCCTCACCCCCTTGGTAGCTTGGCACGAGCAGTCAGGCTTATCCCGGAGGCCATGTGTAAAGCATTCTGCGCACACACACAGCAACAATATCCCAGGCACACTACAAAAGGAACTCCACACAAGGTTATATAAAAAAATAGACTTTGTATTGTCATAAACACATTAGACACATAATCACATAATATACACGGTGCCAACTGGCACGGGCAATATTCACAGGGGACTATATACAGGACCAGGCCAATCGGGCCACGGTCAGAACCATCAGAACAGGTAAGTAAATGCAAATCTAAAACACAACCAGTAACTACTGGTACCATAATGACCTAAGCATTATCACATTAGCATTAGACATAAACCCACATTAGGCACAAACCTCATCAGCATAAACACATTACGCAATGGGCCTCACCAGCATAAATACCTTATGCGTCAACCCCATAAGCATAAACACATTACGCAAACAGGTACTACCCCAAAACATCATAGCATGACATTAGGCATTAGCACATTAGGCCCAAACCTCATTAGCATAAACACTTTACGCAATAGGCCTCCCTAGCCCAGATAAAGTGCACACAGCACCTTACCAACTGACCCCAGGCCAACTGGCCTTTTCTCTGGGCTCAAATTCCCTGTGTCCAGAATTTCCGGGCGCTAAACTGCCACTTGCAGCTGGAGCAAAAAGTGCGCAATGCGCGGGCACCAATGGGCCTCCTGGGTCCCCTCCTAGTACTCCTCCATGCGCCCTGGCCTAAACGTAGCAGCTGCCCACTAATTGCTGGGCAGCTGGGATCACCAAATGGCACCACTGTGCCCTCCTGTGCCACTGAGAGACAATTGTGGCCAAATGGTCACGGACCCCGCAGGGCCCTCAGGACCCCCCTGGGGCTTTACAACGACTGTGCCCCTCGTTGGAGCTACACGGGCTCTGGGAACCATATGGCCCCCAAGTCCCACTCAGGGACTGCTACAAATAAGATGGCCCCCTTGTTGCAGCAGTGTACAGCAAGACAGCCATGGCACTCACTGTGCCTCTGGAGACCTTGCGGGACTCCTCTAATCAAAGTGCACCAACGTTACAGCTGCCCGCTATGGTGAGCGAGCTGTAAATAACCAAAGATCAAAAACTGCCCCCTTTTTGTTGGGGCTGCCTGCGCTCTGGCGGCGCAGCCCTACTCCTCCAAGATCGGCACCAACTGTGCCTCAGGGACTCTGGTTTACCCCACTCACCGGGATAACTTTGTGGGTTCCTCCTGCAGTGCCGGTTCATCTGCGATCTCTGCTCCAACGTCGGGACTCCTGGCCCGCTAGTAGACTGCACGCGGGGCTCTCCTCACCTAACAGGAGCCCCACCACCAGTGCAGTGCAGCCGGTCTCTCTTTGCTGGGACCGGACATTACCGGGCAACCTGCGAGGCGCTGCACGGCTTCCCCCAGGCAGGGGGAAGAGGAAGTGGAGCACACCAGGCCCTGCCCACAGTCAGGCGGCGCGGGCCTGACTTCCTGGTTTTGCCGATCGCAGCGGCGGCAACGTATTTTCTCCTGGTGAAGTGCGGGGTGGGCACCCACCTTCCATCATGGTGCCAGCATGCGGGGTGGGCACCCGCTGGGAGAGACTAGTGCGGGGTGGGCTCCCGCCCGTTTGTGCACACTAGAGCATGGTGGGCACCCGACACTTGAGGCAAAAAAATAGCGCCACCGGCAGGGCGGGGTGGGCTCCCGCTCTGCCGCAGAAGTACCCACAAGGCGGGCAGGTCCCCGCTGCACAAACCGGCACAGGGAATCCCTACACTGGGGATTCCCTCTTAAGTCTGCAGCGCTCTATTCACGCCAGCTACTTTTCTGGCGATTTCCATGTAGAGCGCTCCCCTTTCTCCTGGCCAAATTAAAATAAAAGTTCACAAGGTGCTAGGAGCCACAGCAATAAAGGGGTCATGCAGGGCCCAGGGAGGCAAGCCCTCCTGGCAGCTCCCCCCCCCCCCGGACCCCAACAGCAGCACGCCCCAGCAGGATCAGCACCAAAATACAGAACAACATTATGGGGTCACAGCCCCTACTTTTATACACCCTTTTCCATTGTCTTTAGTGCAGGGCTTGGGCAAACCAGTTGCAACTGGTTTAGGGGAGCTTTGGAGCACTTTGTTGTGCTCAGTTCCTCTCTCCTTTGTCAGGTGGGGGCTCAGTGATTAGGCGCACCACAGGGGGCGGAGCCAGCATTGTACTAGGGAAGCACCATCCTATTCAGAGTCAGGGGATCTCTCCTCCCACCACTCTCAGCTCCCATTCAGCCTAGCACTGACTCATCCCGCCCCTCCTGGAGCCACTCACGCCCCTCAGCTCCTGTCACTCACAAGCCAGACATGCAATTCACATCAGGCAGGCAGACACACAGCACATAAAAATTCCAACTTCTAAAACTGGCATTTCTCCACCAGTCACCATAAATCTGCGCACACCATTGCGCAGCATTTATTCTCACGAGTTCATACATACTAAACTCGCCCCTGCACTCCTCTCATACCAGCGATTACCATGGACACACATATCCCCAATGCATTCCTATGGGAGGGCAGGCCCATCTCATCACACATACACAGAGAGCGCACGCACTTTACACTGGACCACAGTGATAAAGTGCTCAGAGGCCTAAAATTACCAACACCAGGTTACAGAAAAAGGCTAGGAGAACGCAAAAAGTTTCAGGGTGAACCTGCCAAAAGGGCCAAGTCCAACACTCGCATTGTGACTGCCGCTAGCGCATTAACAGACTGAGCTGTCTTGCTAGAATGGAACTCGACTCCGGGCCACCTACGGGTTTTGCAGTACGAGTTGTGACTACAGAGCTGTCTACCTGGGATTGGTAGTTGTGACCTACTGTGGGGCATGGTGGGCATGCACATATTCCCCCCAGCAGGCGCATTAACAGCGTACGATGGATTGAAACCGGTGACATGCAGGTTGTGTGAGAATCTGCAGTAAGACCGGTGACTAAAGAGCTATTGACGTGGGATTGGCACTTTTTGAAATGCAGATCACACAGGCAAACACTTTCTTTTGCCCCAGTAGGCGCATTAACAGTCTAAGTTGTCTTACACGGATTGCACTGGTAGTTTCCAGGTTACACACGGATCTGCAGTAGGACCAGCAATCCCAAGAGTTATTTTCCCGGGACGAGTACAGCATTGGAGCTGTAGGTGATACTCGCACACACGCTGCAGCAGGCGCATTAGCAGTCTGAGCTGCCTTGCATGCACCGGCTGCAGGTTACACACCCAGCAGACTCTCAGCCCGCGCCTCTCCTTTTCCACCCAGCCCTGGGAAGCTCCTTGTCCTGAGGGGTATGGCTCGGCTGGTGGTAAGCTGCCTGCACATCGCCCCGTGGCAGCTTTCCTACGGCGATGACGAAGAGCAGCTGCTCCTGCTGCAGCCCTCCAGGATGGGGAACACGCACCCCAGGAGCCGCAGCTCGAAGTGGGCCTCCGCTGAGGAGCACACGCTGTGGACAGGTCACAGTCATTGTATCATATTTTAGCAAAATGGTGCTGTGTTTCTTTGTGTTTTCAACAATTCTTGCCAGCTTCTGAGTCGGGGTATTACGATGATGAAGGAGCACACTCACGGATGAGGGTGTAACTGAGAATCAGCTCCTCATAAGAGCGGGGGAATGCTGCTAGTCACTCACCACCTGCCTCTTGAAATGGTTTTACGTCGCTTGCGATGACAGGAGACTTTAAGCTGCCTTTAAATTTCAGCTCTTGTCACAGCTCTTACGCAGCTTATCACAATAGCTTCTTTGACATATTGCCACAGGCAGGGTCAGGAGGGCTGTATTTATTTATCAACAAACAAGCAGGGCGTGAACCCACCCTGTGAAAAGCTCACACTGTGACAGCCTTTCTGGCATTTCATCCACGTTCCGTGGGATCGGACACTTTCTCACAGGGCTCTGCTGAGCTTGTTCTTGTCGCAGGTTGTTTGTGAAATACTGCGGGTCATGCAATATTCCGATCGCACTGGTGAAAGCTGAGGAAGAAGTTGCCCTAGGGGTCAGTGCTTGATTTAAAAACAAACAAAACAAGCACGCGTGCCTCGCACCAAAGGTAAACAAGCGCGAGCGCTGGAAAAAAACAAGTTTGGCAGGAGAGGAGGAGGCAGCAGGGGGAGGGGATAGAGGAGGGAGCCTGGGCCTGTTTACCTTGCGGGAGCCAGCAAGAACCACATATTAATTGCAACCTTATGGTTTTAAAGCTCGCTCCCGCAAGGGAATCGCCAAACGTGCATGCATTGCCATTGAAAGCAATGCAATGCGTGCACGTTTTTGGCAGCAAAACGAAATTGATTGCTAAAGGTCTTTTTCCTAAGCAGCGCATGCGCGCTGCGTAGGCGAGACCTAAAAACAACTTCACTAAAAGATGTGTTTTTAAATTGTGGGTCCAGAGACATCAAACTCTATTTTTCTATCTGCTCCCACTGGGAAATTACACTTAAAAGATGTTTTAAGGCAATCCCCAAGTTAACCTACGGGGGAGATAGGCCTTACAGTAGTGAAAAATGAATTTAGCAGATTTTCACTAACAGGACATGTAAAACTCAAACATACATGGCCTACCTTTTAAATACACTGCACCCTGCCCATAGGGCTGTCAATGACCAACCTTGGGGGTTACCTATATGTAATAAAAGGTAAGGTTAGACCTGGCAAGTAGGTTAACTTGATAGGTCTAAGACGGTTTGAATTCCCGGACACATACCTTAAATGGGTCCGATTATTGTACACGTCCCCTACGGCCAGGGCTCGCACGGGTCGCTACATTTCAGATCAATATAATATCTACAGAGGCACGGGCAGGAATGCCCTCTATTCCCCCTGCTCTTTGTCCTTGCACTGGAACCCTTGGCCCTGGCCCTACGGGTTTCCGAGGCCCGGCTTGGCATTCCTATTGATGGAGTGTGCCACCTGATGTCCATCTATGCAGATGATATACTCCTGTACCTACGAGACCTGACCGCTGATAATGCCCTTCTCCCTAATATACTTGCCACCTTTGAGCGACTGTCGGGACTGGCCATAAACCCTGAGAAATCGACAAGCTATTTCTTCCAGGAGGCACCACATCAAACCCGCCTGCAGTTCGGCACCTATATCCTACTCGTCACTCCTACCACCTTTAAGTACCTCGGTATCCAGGTTTACAGAACACAGGAGGATCAAATTGAGGGCAATACACAGCGAGCAATAACGGGGTTCCGTGCTAGTGTAGGGTTTTGGTCCTCTCTGCCTTTATCGGTAATGGGACGGATCGCTATCTCAAAAATGGTGATACTGCCTCGCCTATTATATTACTTTGTGAATCTACCCGTTATCCTCCCGCAATCCATTTTTAACGCATTAAACACCATACTGGTGAGTCTTATCTGGGGCGCTGGCCGCAGACGAATAAGTCTTCAAAAGCTCCAGCTGGCAACACACAATGGCGGTCTGGGAGTCCCTCACTTCCGAGGCTACTACTACGCAAGCCAGCTCCAGTGGCTCTCATACTGGACCGCAGGGAGAAATTTGCAGGAGATTGTGTTTACGTCGCAGAGGCTGGATCGAGGGGAATTGCATTCCTTGTTGCTACCGAAGGCTAGGATTCCCCCGGATTGTCCTCCCCTACTGAAGACCGCCCTGTTGTGTTGGAGCAAGGCTCTATCTTATACATCTACGGTACTCCCGTACGCCGCGAACATCCCCATCCTCGGTATCCTCACGAAGGCCAGATTACGAGATTGGACAGACAATGGGGTGGAGGGAGTGGGGGCATTCTTTGGGGACGGCACCATGCTAGATCACGACTCTTTCATACAGGCCACGGGGGCACCCCCACGCTTATATCTCTTACACGCTACTGTAACGCATTATATCAGAACTGCTTGGGCCCCGCAGAGGAATGAACCCCCACAACACGATTTGGTACACCTATTATACTATATGGGACCCGGGGGGCATTTAGTACGTTGGCTATACACTGGAGTCAGGGCACATGCAGCAATTCCACTTACTTCACTTAGGGCACGCTGGGTGGAGGACTCTGGAGTTGAGATTACGGATAAAGCATGGAAGAGTATGCTGGAACACCCCCAAAAAGTATCGCGTAATGCGAAACTCAAATTTATTCAGACAATGATCTTTCATAGGTATACCTCACCTCAAAAAAGATACATCGCATGTTTCCAGACTCCCCTCACTGCTGCCCCTGTTGTAGGGGAGACAAGGCGGACTTTATTCATATGCTGTGGTCGTGCCACTGCATACGGGGCTACTGGGGGAGAGTCCGCAATTCATTGACGAGGGTAACGCAGTTCTCGGTTCCAGATAAGGTCCTAAACTGCCTGGTGGGCCTTCGTCGGCGCTCAGGGGTGCAGAAGGTGCAGTTAAGGTTCTTGGACCTAGCACTCATTTTAGCGATCAGAGTACTTACTATGAGGTGGAAGTCCCCCGGATGCCCGGCGGTCGCTATTTGGCAAACTGACATGATTCAGTGGGGACGGGCGGAGGGTGCAGCTCTTCGCAGAGAAGAGAGAGGGCTAAGGAAGCACCCTATCTCACTGGAGAGGGAGGCTATGATAATTGAACTGGAAGCACTTGATCTATCCCCTACATAAGCTAACCTGACCCAGCAATACGCAACAACGCCTTATGGCCTCTCGGAGTCAGGCCCTGAGACCCGAGAAATTATGATCTTGCTATGAAAATTACACCCCCCTAGGAGAATAATGAACATAGACCAATCACGATCACCGTGCTAGTTGAAGTGAGAACGACCAGGAGTGGGGTAGGGAGGGATGGGAGGGGGTGGGGGGGGGGGGGCAATGAGTTCGAATAAGCTTTATCAGTTGAATGTTGACATATACAACTTTGTAATGACACCCACGAGAGAACATTTTCCACTGTTTGCTTGATAGCATTATTGCCACAGAATGCGACCCTTAGCTTTGTTTTTTATTGTTTTATAGGACAATGGAAACAGAATTTCTGTGGGGGCATATATATTGTAATTGATGTACTAAGGGCAAAGGAAAAAACAGACTGTATAGACTGCATATTGCCTATGTTATGTATTTGACACATTGCGGTCATCAATAAAGTATTAAAAAAACAAAAAACTTGATAGGTCTAAATTGCAGTTTAAAACTGCACCCACAGGCTCTGCAATGGCAGGCCTGAGACATGTTTAAAGGGCAACTGAGTGGGTGGCACAATCAGTGCTATGGGCCCACTACCAGCATTTAATTTATAGTCCCTGGACACATATAATGCACTTGACTAGGTAATTACAAGTAAATTAAATATACCAATTTTGGATAAGCCAATAGAACCCTGTTTAGAGTACAGAGCATATGCACTTTATCACTGGTTAGCAGTGGTAAAGTGCCCAGAACCCTAAAGCCAGCATAAATGAAGTCAGCAACACAGGGGATCAGGAGACAAAATGTCAGGGAAAACAACACCAAGGATGCCAGCTCTAACACGTTCCCCCCCCCAGCTCCCATTGGGAGTTCTCTTCCCTAAGGCGGAAGAACCTAGAGAGACCATCAGCATTGGCGTGCTCCAGCAGGGTGTGCTACAGTACAGTTCATTTCCTGTAGAGAGATGGACCACCTCAGCAGTTTGGAATTGTCACTCCTCGTCTGCGTTAACCATCTGAGGGGCCTGTTGCCTGTCTGAACCTAGAAGTGAGTGCCAAACATGTATGGCTTCAGCGCTCAGATCAATACAAAGGCTTCCCTTTCAATTGAGCTCCACCTCCGTTCCCTGAGAAGTAGCCTCCTGCTGATGAAGGCTCCTGTCTGAGGGCACATAAGAATTGATGCCACCATCACTGCTGGACTCCACCTGCCTGGCTTTGATGTCCAGCTCTCTCAGACTCAGCTCCTGAGACAATATCATAATTTGCTCCTCAATAGCCAATCTGTTTTGGCTCTCCTCCATCTCCATGGTGAACCTATGACTTTCTCTTTCTCCAATTTGAGCTTAACCAGCTCCAATTTAAACTTTCTCTCTTCCATCCTGTCCTCCAACTCCTCTTGGGACAGGCCTTTGAATGGCACACTACTTCCTGCTCTGGAGGGGGCCCTCATTCCTGGAAGTAAGTTGCCCTCCTCCACCACCACAGACAGCAGCCTAAGGCCCTTTCTTAGACCCTGGTCTACATCATTCTTCTCATACTCACCCACCACTGGGGCTCCAACCGTTGGCTGCTGCTAGGGAACGGTGGCAGGGGTGGGGGCGAGGGGGTTAGAAAAAAAGAAGAAAAAAATAAAAGACAACTCACCTGCTGGGAGCCGCCTCTCCTCCCTCTGTTACTGGTTCTCGGCAGCACACAAGCTCCCGCACTACCCTAAGCCAATCACGATGCCTCTGTCACCAGCATGGCAGCAGCATCATGATTGGTCTGAGTGGCCTTTTTGGCCACTCAGACAGTGCCTAATAGCCTGGGACAGTTCTCCACCCGGCTGTGCAACTCAGACAGGTGGAGAAATGCTAAGCGCGTATGATTGTTTGGCCAGCCCAAGTCGCACTTAGAGATTGCCCACCACCACTCCTCCTCCCTCTAATGAGAGCCCATCCCCACCCTGCCCTAACCTGTCTCCATACCAAAAATAAAATGATAATAGCGTTGTGTAATTATCTTTTTCTTTTTCCTTTGCACTGCTCAGGGAGCAGTGGGGCTACTCTCTTCCGCCTTAGCAGATGAGCTGCCGCTGGCTAAATCCAACACAGTATGGGCTTCAGACCAGGCTCTTGGTGCCTTTCGCAGCTCTACCTTCTTGGTGCAGCTCTTCACAGGAAGGTAAACCCCTTTGCGGAAGTCCTTCAGCTGGGCCACAGTGAGGCCCTCAAACCTGGCTAACTCAAACTCCATTCTTGCGGGTGCAAACATAGAACCACCAATCAGAGACATGATTTTGAGTAAAAAGCTAAATTTGCCAATCAGGGAGACTTGAAAAATCAAAATTGCCAATTGAAGAGAGTAGAAAAAAATGGCAATGGGGACCAGAGTCAATTGATTCAAATTGGGCTATATGTGGCGAGTAGTGTACACTAAATTACTGTAAGGTACGGCACAAACACAAGTCCTATCCTCACCGCTGGTCGTCCCTATTTGGACAGGGTGCATACCTCTGCCAACTAGAGACCCCATTTCTAACAGTGATGAATCAATGCACTGGTAAGATGTAAATAAGTCTCTTATGCAAGGCAAGCGATAGGAGGCAGAATGTCATACCAAACAGCAGATAACATGAGGCGAGAGAGAACTAATTCTCTGGAATGAGCCAAAGTCAATTAATTGTATAATTCAAAGCATTGGTAGCACTCGGTGCTGTTGAAGACAGCAGGGCTGTCCCGCCAGACCTATCAAGGGCCTTCATCTCAGGCTCTTCCTCTTTCTGTCTACCATATACTATCGAAAGCTAAATCTGCCTCACGAAGAATAAGCTGTTATTAGGCTACACATTGCACACTTAGAGCATGTAGGTCAAATCTTAGGAGTCCATTGAAAGTCTGTTACGCCAGAGAGGACTCCACAGGATCGCCATGGTTTGCTAAGAGTGCAGCCTCTACCAAGTGATCTCTAGTCGGAGGTAGCCAGTAGAAGGTGCCCTGTCATCAACTGGCATTGACACTGTATTATGTAAAACAGCTCAGACACATGTCCTCTTTTGCTGCATAGACATATTATTTTCCTTTCTTTTCCTTCCTCTTAGCTAGAACTGATTTACATGTGACAGGTTTATTCATAAGTTGGTTTTACTGAAAATAGCACTCAGCTCGTGAAAGAAGTGAACGCAATGGTTTGCTATTTGTTGACAAACTTCAGGCCGAAGAAGACATCCAATCAGTGACTGAAGTGAGCAATTCAATTTGAACCCATGAAATCTGGTCTCAAATCCTAGCTCTTTTGTTCAAGTTATGTGATCCTAGGCAAATCAATTTACTCTGCTGTTTCTCGTTTTCTTTGAAGTAACTCGGGGGCATATCAACAAGGCGGCGATAAAAAATTATCACCGCCTTAGCGCCAGTTTCCGGCGATAAAGCGGCGATAATTTTATCGCCCTATCAGCAAGGCAACGCTAACCCCTGTTAGCGTTACTTTTCCGGTGATAGCGACCGGAATTTTATCGCCTTACAAGCCAGCGATAATTAACGCTAATGACATGCAAAGTAGGCGCTCCTGACTGAAATCCTACGAAAAAAGTCGCTAACACAGCTACTCACTATTAACAAGGTCATCGCCAAACCGCTTAGCTACAAAAAAACGCACGCTAACTCCCGCTAACTCCAGTTTTTAACACCTGATAAAAACTTGACTTAAACTGGAGATAAGTGGGTGTATATAAGGGAGAGTTGGCCCAAGCCTTCCCAGAACAGCCACAGAAGCCATGGAGATAGTCATCATGCAGATTGCAGTCCCACCAATGCAGCAACAACAACAACCACCGCCAATGCCACCACCACCCATGCAGCGACAAAGAAGACAGCGGTCACTGCGCAGACATGTCTACCTCACAGACTTAAGGCCAGAGGAAGTTATAGCCCACTACAGGCTCAAAAGGACATCCATCCAGCACATCCTGACCCTCATTGTCCACAGGCTGACGCCACCAACACAGCGGACAACCAATATCCCTCCGCAGACAAAACTGCTCGCTGTGCTGCACTTCTTGGCCTCTGGGACATCCAACCAACAACAGCCAGAGTCTGTGGAGTATCACAGGTATCCTGCTCAACCTTCCTCTCCACTGTCTGGGATGGCATACTCAGCCTGATTCCTCAGCACCTACACTTCCCCAACACTGTGCAGGAGCAGACTGCCATCAAGCAAGGATTCCATGCCATTGATGGCTTACCACAGGTGATCGGTGCAATTGACTGCACACATGTACCATTTGTGCCCCCTGCGGACAGCGAACACATCTACCGCAACAGAAAGCACACCCATTCAATGAATGTGCAGGCGATAGTGGACCACCGCGGACTGTTCACAAATGTTGTTGCCAAATTTCCAGGGAGTGTGCATGATGCATTCATCTTCCGACACTGCATGATAAACCAGCGCTTCCAGGATGGCACATATGGAAATGCATTGCTTGTCGGTAAGTACCAACTGAACACACCACATGCACAAAAAACACAATCATGTTGACCCATCTAGAGGGAGGATGTAAATACATTGCCTATGTACTGATTGGGGGGGTACACAAAATGCATGGGCACATGCTAATGTATTGTGTACGAGGATGAGGTACACAGGCTCCACTGTGTAGAGCACGGCTACTCATAGTATGGCCCACGTGCTGCCAGCGGTCTGGCAAGCCTTTCTTGTTGGGCCGTGGACCTTGCAGACATTGTACCTGTGCGCCATGTCTGCAGATTTCATAAGAGTGCCACCAAACACTGCCGCACCAGCGCGGACTCCGAGAGACTCTGCACCATGGGGGCTGTGCGAGTCCAGCGCTAGTCAGAGTGGAGATGCATGTGCACCAAGAGGTGAAATATAACAAAAACTCGTTAACAAGTAAATTATCCATGAAAGACCTGTAAAGTACTGGGGTGTGGCTGTGTGTGTGCCCAGGAAGCTGTCCCAGCCCGGGCTGCCAGGGGGGGAGGTGACAGAGGGTGACAGAGGTAGAGAGAGGCAAAGAGACAGAGGGAGGGAGACAGAGGGATGGAGACAGAGGGATGAGGGCGACAGAGGGAGGGAGACCGAGGGCGAACAAGGGAGGGAGACAGAGGGAGGGAGAGATAGAGCAAGGGAGGGAGAGACAGAGCGAGGGAGGGAGACAGAGAGAGGGAGGCAGAGAGAGAGAGATGTGTGTATGCCAAGTCTGGTGGCTCAGTGTACGAGGGTGTCCGCACCAGGGGCCTGTGTCCAACCACATGGTCAGTTCCCTTACCCACTAGCCCTGCCTAGTTCCCCACTGACCCCGCCCCCACCCATGAGGCACACTGCCACAAAACACACAGCTAATTTGGGACCAGAGAGAAAGTATGTGTGTACCCATGGTATAGAGTAACCCCCAGTACCTGGCCATCTATTTACCTAATTAAAGTCATCCGGACTGGTATCCCAGTCCGGTGTGTGGTCGCATTGTTGATGAAGATGATCATGTTGCAGTTCTTGTTGCCGGTGAACTATTAGGGTGACCCAACGTTTCACAAGTACTCACACATGTACAATCAGTGTGTCAATTCTGAGGTTTGTCGTGACCAAGGTTGTAACAATGCACTTTGATTGTAGGAAGTGCAGAGTGTGGCAAATGTGCATGCATATGCCAGAAAATGTGTCATGAAGCCACCATACAGCGCCATTGATGTTGACTGCAGTGTTGTTGTTGCTACTGTTGATGGTGTCTAGTAGCATCTCCTCTCTCACTCTGCCACACATATTTCTCATTCTCAACCCTGTTATATGGTTGTCATGTGGTTGCCCGATGAGTAAGTGGATGTGTATTCGGTCACTACTTGTGTGTTGAAATTGATCTGTCAAATGCTAATCCATTACAAATGCTAAGAAGTGTGCAAAGGTGAGCCATGCCATGTGTATCAGCGTGGTGAAGTGTGTGGACAGTCTGATCTTGTCGAATAAACCACATAGTGAATATGATTTTGAGAAGTTGTGTCATGTGAGTCTTATGCTTTGCTAGTGACAGATGACGCAGGCCAGTAAGTTTACGTTGTGTCACAAGTTATCGTTGATGGTGTGTGCCAACCTTCACTGTCCCCAGTGGGCCCTGCAGGTGAGGTGGCTGTGGTCTATTCCTCCGTTTTACCTCTGGACATACAATTGCATGGCTTGTGTGGTGTCACAGGTCTGCCATCAGCATGAGATGCATGTCTGAATGTTAGCTGTGCCATGTGTGGTCTATGTCATTTGAACATTCACATGGTGGTGACTGCAACAAGTGTGGATCAGTGCCATGGCTAGATGTTAGGAGAGCCAGGCTGCCTGTTGGTGTCTGTGGTTTTTGTGCAGGTATCATTCCCATTTTGTACAGTTGTAGTGACACTTATGCAACCGTGCAGCAAACACCAGCAAAAAGGATTGTTGGAGGATCAACACTGAGGCAATGTACTCAGCATTGATGTCGCTAAATAGCCAGAAGCAACACATGCCTAACCTAAGTCTAAAAATAGCAAAAATCACAATAGAAAAATATGTCAACACTGCCAACATAATATGCCTAATGAATCATGTACACATCTCCCTATTACATCTCATAGGTGATCAAGGATATGCTCTCTGCCCGTGGATGATGACACCAATACAAAACCCCACCACCCAGGCACAGAGGCAGTACAATGCTGCACATCGACGCACACGTGGTATCTTGGAGCATACATTTGGCATGCTCAAGTCACGTTTCCGTTGCCTGGACATTACAGGTGGCAAACTGCTGTACAGCCGCGAAATGGTCAACAAAATCATAATAGAATGTTGTGTATTGCACAACATTTGTGTCCACACAAATGCCCCCTGGATCCAAGTGCCTGCAGCACCGGGCGACAACCAGGATGATGACGAAGATCAAGGAGGTGGCCCACACACCACAGCCACTGCTGCTAGAATTGCCCGAAGGGACAGGATAATAAACAATTACTTCACTTGAGCACATCACATTGTGACTGACAAAAACAAAGACATGTATATGGAAAATTACCTCAAGAACTGTTTGTGACAATAAACAAACTCAACACACATACTCTGTCTGCAAGTTACTTTCCGGCATCAGTATATCACTATGAAATGTTACCATTGTACAATAATTGCAAGTAAAAGTCCAAAACTAAAATCCTGGTGTGTATGTTTCATCATCATAGAGATTTAATAGCGTGTCAATTGTGCACAACTTGACTTTACAAGGAGTAAAATCTGGCACACAATTCATCAATGGTTGTGTCAAATAACATGTAAATCATGATTCACAGGGTGTACTTATTATTAAAAATTGAAATGTATGGGTTTGTAAGTGTCAAAGAATGAATTTAATGGTTAATTCAGTGTTAAATTTTCTGGACAAATCAGAAAATTGGGTGTGGAATGTTGCTCAAATCTGAGAAGTTGGTGTTGAATGGGGCTCAAATCTGAGAAGTGTGTGTGAACTGTGGGTTGAAGCAGAAAAATGGGTGTGAAATTGGGGCTCAAATTGGAAATATGGGTCCTAAATTGGGGGCAAATATGAAAAGTGGGCGTGAAATGGTGCCAATTCTGAAAATATATCTCTGCATGCATCCAAGACATTGAATGAGCCACCAGCAGAGCTCACATGCACACCATCTCTGGACACCTTCAGGAAGACCGTCAAGACCGGTCTCTACGTTGAACAAATCGGCTCATTGTCAGTAGGACCCAACAGACAAGAGGAACTATCTGACCATCTCCCTGCAACCCGTGGTGGACAAAGTCACTGAGAGACACATAAACACCCAGCTGACTGGCTACATTGAAGAGAACTCCATCATGGACCACTCTTAGTCTTGTTTGAGTATCAAGCACAGCACCAAGAACGTACACCATGCTCACAATGCTTAAATATGCATGCCACTTGACCTGTGTCACATTGCGGACAACACATCCTACTACACGTCTATGCAGCCTCAAACACGCTCTCACACACCACACCCCAGATGCCAGACACCACCACAAGGGGATACGAGGAACAGCCCTCATCTGGATCCACTCCGTCTTCCCTGCAATAAGCCAAAGGCCCCTCACCCACCCCTATCTCCTGAACCACAGGCAACAACTGCAGAGTCTCCACCTGCTTCAACACCCTATGTATGCTCAACAAGATCTACAGATGGATCCCGACAGACACAAGGAAAACAGTCACCCAGGCCCTCGTCAGCAGCAGACTCGACTACGGAAATGCACTCCACGCCGGAGCCACCACCAAGCTTGTCAACAGACTGCAAAGAATCCAGAATGCCTCTGCACGCCTGATCCTCGACGTCCCGTGCCGCAAACAGATCACCCCCCACCTGAGGAACATGCACTGGCTCCCCGTCGATAAAAGAATCTCCTTCAAACTCAGGATCCACGCACACAAGGCACTCCACAAGACCGGACCGGACTATCTCAACAGTCGACTCTCCTTCTACGTACCCAACAGGAAACTCCGCTCCGCAGACCTCTCCCTGGCTACCGTCCCACACATCTGTAGAACCACAGCCAGATCCTTCTCACACTGCGCCGCCAAGACCTGGAAGACCCTCCCCCTCAACCTACGACAAACCGAAGACCTTCTAACCTTCAGGAGACAACTCAAGACCTGGCTGTGCGACCAGTAGCAACAGCATCCCCCCTCTCCCCACCCTCAGCGCCTTGAAACCCTTGCGGGTATGTAGTGCGCTTGAAAAATTATTTGATTGATTGATTGATTGCCTGAGTACCACATGGAGCGCCACTAAGACACACGTTTTGCTATATGCACATGTCCCCACTCACTGCCATTGCTAGACAGCACGGGGTAAGCATATCATCTCTGCATAAAGATCAACTGTGAGAAGACTGACCTCCTCATCTCTGCTCCATCCACATCCGCATTGGACAACCTCTGGGGGTTGTCTGCCCTTGTGAACCCGCCCTCACTGACAGACCATGCACGCAAGTTTGGCATCATCCCTAATCCACCATCATCCTGCCCAGCCAGATCTACTCCATTGCATGCTACAGCTGTCTACAGATCTAACCAAATCCATCACAATGGCTAACCCCAGGATGCATTACAATTTTCACAAACGCACTCATCCCCAGCAGACTGGACTACTGCAACAAAATCTACGCAGGGAGATACAAAACGCCACTACACAAGTTCTAACACAGCCTGAAAGCTGCAGACACACCTGTCTTCAGAAACCCACATCCCAAATACAAGAGGCAACACATACAGAACATCCAATGTAGCACCAACAAGGAGAAAGTAAGCAGCTAACTATTCACACACACCTACAATTCACTACACATCATCAGCCACAAAGACATCCACGAGAGAGTCAACCTCAACATCCCCAAAAGGAACGGCTGCTCTGACAACCTTGCCCTTGCAGACTCGACTGGGATTGGAAAATCACAAGGCAGAGGAAGAGCTGCCACCTAGGCCGCCAGCAAAGCCATGGACGAGATGAAAGTCAACTTCCAACAATCCCACACCCAGCATGCTTACATGCGGAACAACAAGACATGGTTATTTGGCTGAGGCGGAGCTGCACTCCCACTCCCCCACAGCGACTTGGGAGCCTCACGTGTGAGTAGGGCACATCATGCCCACCCTTATTGCCGGATTGATCTGCATACATACTCATCACCTACAGACCACCCCAGGGGAGTAGTACCCTTAAAATCCGCATCTCTTTTTGAATGAATGTCTGTGAAATTACCAAAAGATGTGGGGATGAGTAATGTCACATACCATTTTGGGTGTCAACTGTCTTGGAACATAAAAGGTAGTCTGTGTATACCCCTGAGGAAGTGTTGGCTATGGAACAACAATTCCCATTCTGTTGGGTGCAGGGGGATACACAGTACCTGGGCCTACAACGTGCTCCGCCTCTTGCCTGTACAGCGACGCTCAAATATTCAACACTTTTTGATGAGACGGATAAGGCACTGGACGCCTGCTCAAAACTGAGCCTCACATGGTTTCGATGCATAGCGGGAGGGAAAATGTAGTCTTCCACGCATTTCCTATGTATATCAATTTGGACACATGGGTGCCGATTCGGATCCTGGAGAAACCGGGTACGAATCGTCGGTCGGAGCGTTTTCTCCGTCCGACTCATACCCGGGAAATAAACATTAAAAACATGCAAGTACGATTCCCACGGAAACACCATTTCCGTACGAATCGTAAAAAAACACCGACCGACGAAAAAATACATACCAATGTGATCCGAGACAGCGCCGACGTGACGTCGGGACGCATTCAGGTTGCGGTTCACGAACCAGGAAGTACGATCCGCACCGACGTCACCCCACATGGATAAAATTCTCCGCCTGCCAAAAACTGCCGGCAAATCAGGACGACGCGCACAAGGAGCACCTGTACGCGACGGACAGCCATGGACCCGAACCTACGTGTCATCCCAGCCCTCATAGCAGTCCACCTGCTCTACAGGCACCAACGCAGACGCCGCAGAAGGTCAGAATAACACCCAGGGGCAAAGGGGGAGGGCAGGGGCAGGACACATAACCCCCACCCAAGTCACAAATTACACATGCCCTGGACATACCTGACCTGCAGGACCTGGTCACCTCGAGGGGGTGGGGGCGTGTCCAGCAACGCAAGCGTCCGCCACAACGGAAGTGGATGTTGAAGCGAACCGGCAACACAACAATACCGGTACGTACCGTACCCAGGCCTTAAGAGCGTGGGTACGGGTCGTACCACGCCCACCACTACGTCACCCCAACAATGGCGGTACGGCCCGTACCCACGTTCTAAAGGCCTGGGTACGGGCCGTACCAGCATTGTTGGGGTGATGTAGGGGTACGCGTGGTACGACCCGTACCCACGCTCTGAAGGGCTGGGTACGGTGCGTACCCCTACGGCACCCCATTGGGGGTCTGCACCGTACCCAGGCCTTCAGAGCGTTGGTACGGGTCGTACCACGCGTACCCCTACATCACCCCAACAATGCTGGTACGGCCCGTACCCAGGCCTTAAGAACGTGGGTACGGGCCGTACCGCCATTGTTGGGGTGACGTAGGGGTGGGCGTGGTACGACCTGTACCAACGCTCTGAAGGCCTGGGTACGGTGCAGACCCCCAATGGGGTGCCGTAGGGGTACGCACCGTACCCAGCCCTTCAGAGCGTGGGTACGGGTCGTACCACGCGTACCCCTACATCACCCCAACAATGCTGGTACGGCCGGTACCCAGGCCTTCAGAACGTGGGTACGGGCCGTACCGCCATTGTTGGGGTGACGTAGTGGTGGGCGTGGTACGACCCGTACCCATGCTCTTAAGGCCTGGGTAAGGTACGTACCCAGGCCTGCAAATCGTGGGTACAGGAATGTACGGAGCGTACCCCCACCCATGTATGAATGGAGTGTACCCCCACCCGTGTATGAATTTAGCGTACCCACACCCCACCAGTGTATGTACGGAGCGTACCCACACCCGTGTATGAATGGAGCGCAACCACACCCGTGTATGAATGGAGCGTACCCACACCCCACCAGTGTATGTACGGAGCGTACCCCCACCCGTGTATGAATGGAGCGTACCCACACCCGTGTATGTCCCGACCGTACATGCCCAGACATAGGAGGGGTGGGTGCAGAGTCCTCCCAGCAGTGCCCAGACACAGGAGGGGTGTGTGCAGAGTCCTCCCAGCAGTGACCAGACATAGGAGGGGTGTGTGCAGAGTCCTCCCAGCAGTGCCCAGACACAAGAGGGGTGTGTGCCTATCACTCCCAGCAGTGCCCAGACACAGGAGGGGTGGGTGCAGAGTCCTCCCAGCAGTGCCCAGACACAGGAGGGGTGGGGGCAGAGTCCTCCCAGCAGTGCCCAGACATAGGAGGGGTGGGTGCAGAGTCCTCCCAGCAGCGCCCAGACACGGGAGGGGTGTGTGCAGAGTCCTCCCAGCAGTGCCCAGACATAGGAGGGGTGGGTGCCTATCACTCCCAGCAGTGCCCAGACACAGGAGGGGTGTGTGCCTATCACTCCCAGCAGTGCCCAGACACAGGAGGGGTGGGTGCAGAGTCCTCCCAGCAGTGCCCAGACATAGGAGGGGTGTGTGCAGAGTCCTCCCAGCAGTGCCCAGACACAGGAGGGGTGTGTGCAGAGTCCTCCCAGCAGTGCCCAGACATAGGAGGGGTGGGTGCCTATCACTCCCAGCAGTGTCCAGACACAGGAGGGGTGTGTGCCTATCACTCCCAGCAGTGCCTAGACACAGGAGGGGTGTGTGCAGAGTCCTCCCAGCAGTGCCCAGACACAGGAGGGGTGTGTGCAGAGTCCTCCCAGCAGTGCCCAGACATAGGAGGGGTGTGTGCAGAGTCCTCCCAGCAGTGCCCAGACATAGGAGGGGTGGGTGCCTATCACTCCCAGCAGTGCCCAGACACAGGAGGGGTGTGTGCCTATCACTCCCAGCAGTGCCCAGACACAGGAGGGGTGGGTGCAGAGTCCTCCCAGCAGTGCCCAGACATAGGAGGGGTGTATGCAGAGTCCTCCCAGCAGTGCCCAGACACAGGAGGGGTGTGTGCAGAGTCCTCCCAGCAGTGCCCAGACATAGGAGGGGTGTGTGCAGAGTCCTCCCAGCAGTGCCCAGACATAGGAGGGGTGGGTGCCTATCACTCCCAGCAGTGCCCAGACACAGGAGGGGTGTGTGCCTATCACTCCCAGCAGTGCCCAGACACAGGAGGGGTGTGTGCAGAGTCCTCCCAGCAGTGCCCAGACATAGGAGGGGTGTGTGCAGAGTCCTCCCAGCAGTGCCCAGACACAGGAGGGGTGTGTGCAGAGTCCTCCCAGCAGTGCCCAGACATAGGAGGGGTGTGTGCAGAGTCCTCCCAGCAGTGCCCAGACACAGGAGGGGTGTGTGCCTATCACTCCCAGCAGTGCCCAGACACAGGAGGGGTGGGTGCAGAGTCCTCCCAGCAGTGCCCAGACACAGGAGGGGTGTGTACAGAGTCCTCCCAGCAGTGCCCAGACATAGGAGGGGTGTGTGCAGAGTCCTCCCAGCAGTGCCCAGACACAGGAGGGGTGTGTGCAGAGTCCTTCCAGTAGTGCCCAGACATAGGAGGGGTGGGTGCCTATCACTCCCAGCAGTGCCCAGACACAGGAGGGGTGTGTGCAGAGTCCTCTCAGCAGTGCCCAGACACAGGAGGGGTGGGGGCAGAGTCCTCCCAGCAGTGCCCAGACACAGGAGGGGTGTGTGCAGAGTCCTCCCAGCAGTGCCCAGACATAGGAGGGGTGGGTGCAAAGTCCTCCCAGCAGTGCCCAGACACAGGAGGGGTGTGTGCAGAGTCCTCCCAGTAGTGCCCAGACATAGGAGGGGTGGTGCAGAGTCCTCCCAGCAGTGCCCTTGGAAAAAAAAGGGTGCAGTACCCACAGATACAATGCCCACAATAGTCAGTCAGGTGCTCAAAGACCCTGCAGAACACGTAACATGTGTGCAAGGCTGGGAGTACACACATGCATAGTGTGTAAAAGGGAACATGTCCACATGAAGTAACTTCAATATACTCCACACACAAGTACAGTGACCACCAAGGATGCCACAAATGATGCAGGTGGAGACATTGCCCAGCATGCATGGCCAAAGTAGAACGGATCCGTCATACACCAAGGATATGTAGACACAGCTCAGCACAACATTTAGGAAACACCCTGCAGGGAAGATGTCAGGGTCCACAGAGGAAGGGACACACCTTGGGACAATGTCACCATGCAGTAAGAGCATATATGAACAAAGGTGTTTGGCAAATACCTTGTGATGGCACACAGATACCAGGGTCCATCCCATGAGCAGCACACCACTACATTTGCCAGACACCTAACACATTATCCCCACCCCAAACATGGAGCAGCACCACCAACAGCAATACCAGAAAAGCAGTAGTGTGCAAAGGGAAAAAACATAGCTTTATTCAGCATTAAAAAAAGAATTGTTATGAAAAGTTGAATATGTACAAGGCCCATAGGGCAGTCCATAGTCCAATTCCTGGTGGGGACACATAGGGACGCGTGTCCCCTAGCTTGCCTGCACAGTTCATACCTCCTTTGCTTCCACAGGGGGGGGGGGCATCATGTGGGGGGGAAGGACCAGGCACCACAGGGACAGGAGGGGCAAGGGTAGGTGTTGTGGGTGCAGGGACGGAGGACTCCACCACAGGGGGTGGGGCAGCGCCAAAGGTGGAGGTCAGAATGGCGCTGCACACGGTTGCAAGGTCCCCCAGCATCTCCCCTGCACCCAAAGGAACCACAGGCCCCAAGGAGGGGGGGGGGTCGGAGGGATGGGTCACAGCACTACTGGGGGGGTGTGGACAGGGGGGGGACTCAACCACCCTGACCGGGGACTCCCTTGACCGCTTGCGGGGTGGTGTCACTTTGGGGCTCAGGAACAGAGAGGCCCTGAAGGAGTCTTTGGTGGAATCCTGGCCAGGAGAGCTGAGGGGAGTGGATTTGGAGGTAGTGGGTTGTGATGAATGTGGTCTCCCACTGTGGCTGCGTGTCTTCTGTTTGCCCCCCGACCCAGTGGGTGTGCCTACTTCACCCTGTGTGCGTGACAGGAGGTGTGCGCTTGGCCTTCCCTGGTGGTGTGGTGCCTGTGTCTGGTGGGGTGCGTGCATGGCTACGTCTGGGTGTGCTTTGGACAGGCATGGGAGTGGGAAGTGTGGATGGTGCAGGGGTAGGGGGGACGTAGCGCTGCAGGAGACCCACTGCTGCAGTCAGTGTCGAGTCAATGGACCTCAGCAACTGGCGTTGGTCAGGCTGCGCAGCTGAGATGCCCTCCATGTATGCCTCCATCTGGGTGAGCACTCGTGTGTGGCCATGGAGGACATTAAGCATCGCAGTCTGACCAACCTGCAACTGGCGCAGGATGTCCACAGACTCGGCATTGGCGGCAGCAGTGGAGACAGGGGCAGGGGGTGCGGTGCCTGGCAAGAAAGAGACACGTGGTGACCTAGCACGGCGGGAAGGGACCAGAGCAAGTGGGAGGTCGGTGATGGGAATCGAGGGGGCGGGTAGAGATCGAGTGCTGCTGTCAGCTGTGGGAGCAGCCTCCGCCCCCTCTGGGAGCTCAGCCTCGGACCTGTCAGCGTCATAATCGGTGGTGTTACTGGACAGGTCCTCCGCCTCACTCCCCTCGGCCTCCGTGCCACTAGATGCGCCAGACAAGACAGCACTGCTGCCACTGGTGCCTTCTCCCTCCTCACGGTCCGTGCCAGTGTTTCCCTCGGAGTCCCCCGACGATGCTGTGGGCAAGGTGAAGAGACAGGAAATGATCAGAGACCTGTATACATATGTCACATGAGTCAAAACGACATAGGTCACAGTGCATAGCCTGAAGAGCAACATGAGTAACATCTACAACACAAGGTACATATGTAGGCCCTGCAACACCCAGCTGGTTGACCCACCATGCCACTGAGAAACAATGGAGAGCATGACCCAACACCAAATTACTTGTTATCAAATAGGACAGAGGAGCCAGGCTCTGGGGACAATCGTGCACAGCATCTGTACCACACAGCGTTGACAAAAAAGGGATGAGCAGGAACCATGTCTATTAACTTATCGCACATGCTGCAAAGCCAATACATTAAAACATGCACAACATGACTGGGTCACTGCACCTTGAGTGTATGTCCAGACAAACATCACACACAGGCCAGACCTAGCAGGGAGACTTCAGATTTGGACATGTAGGCCTTGCCCGCACAAAGCACCCCCTACCTGAGACAATGTGATTGTGACAGAGTAAGTACTTACACCTCTTACTCTGGGATAAAAACACATGGCCTGCACTAAATCCTGATTGTACACAAACTACCCCTGGTGCGCCTGTCCACATATATCATTGACAATCACCCATCATCAGATTGTCGTTCCAAGACACACAGGCACTGCCCACTGTGAGTATGCACAAGCAAAATTGGGTCACACTGTATGTAGCATATGTGTATTGCCTGTTGAGCATGTGCTCAGTACATTGACATTGGTGGTGTACTGTACTCACTCTTCGTTGTCCCTTCTAATTCACTGCAGGGCTCCGCCTCTCCCTCGACCAATTCCGGACTTGGCTGACCTGAGGGAACATGACTGTATACGCCGCTACCACTTCCCCCAACGTTTGATTGAGGACTTGACGACACGGCTGGCACCACACCTCCAACCGCTACACAGGTATCCTACTGCAATGACACCCAAGATGAAGGTGATGGCAGCCCTACATTTATTTGCCACGGGTACCTTTCAACATACCATTGCCCATGTCGATGGCATGTCCCAAACCATGTTCAGCCGTGTTCTGCATGATTTTTTAGAGGCCATGTTGGATCACCTGGATGAGTTCATAAAATTCCCAACTCCTGAGCAGTTGACAGGTGTCAAGCGTGAGTTCTATGCCCTGGGAGGGATGCCCCATGTCATAGGGTCCATAGATGGAACACATGTGGCTTTGGTACCACCATTGGCACAGGAGGTAGCATATAGGAACCGCAAGCATTACCACTCCATTAATGCCCTTGTGGTGTGTCTTGCCAACATGGTGATTTCACATGTCTGTGCTCGTTTTCCAGGATCAGCACACGATGCCTAAATCATGAGGCGTAGCAGAGTGCCTGAAATGATGCTGCAGCTGCGCAACGAACGAGCATGTTTTGTTGGTGGGTATACTCTGGCAGTCCTGTATTTAACGTCATCTTCCTGTCTTACTGCTTCTCCTGACCCACTGTTGTCCATGATGTTTCCATGTAGGGGACGCTGGCTATCCCAACATGCCATGGCTGATCACGCCTCTCCGCAACCCCAGCACGGCTGCCGATCACCGCTACAACAACGCCCATGAGCGGACCAGGCGAGTGATAGAAAGGACGTTTGGCCTCCTAAAGAGCCGATTCCGTTGCCTCCACAAGACCGGTGGCGCACTCCCATATGCACCAGTGAAGGTCTGCAAGATCTTCCTCGTGTGCTGCATGCTGCACAACATGGCAGTGGAGAAAGCTGTGCCACTCATCCTGGATCCAGATGAGCAGGACCATCCACCCGTGGAGGATGAAGGGCTTGGTCACGAGGCAAGTGATGTGGAGGAGGAGGAGGCGGTAGAGGAGATCCGGAGTCGGCTCATACGCAACTTCTTTGCTTAGTGGTGAGTTCCAGTGTCTGAGTGTGCACGCATTGGGCCGTGTGTGGCATGTGTTGCAATGTGTGTGTCCATCTGCATGTCTGCCAAGTGAGTCAGAGATGTGTTTGGATGTGTCACTCGAGTGATGGTGCAATAGAAGAATGTTTTTCCAGAGTCATCGTTGTCACCTAGCATGTTGACAACCTTATACGTGTCGAGTACATGCACATGCATGCGGATATGCTTCTTTTGGCTGACTTCTGGTGTGTCTCTCATCCACAGGTACTTGCGCATGCTGTCTGCTGGTGGCATTGTTGTGCACCTGCTATTCCTCATGAACACAGCAACATGTGCTGAATCAGCGTTACATGCACGGACAAGTTTGAAAATCTCCTTAGGGTAAGGGATGCAGCACGGCTTTTTGGGAGTGGTATTTGTTTTGAATGTGTGTGCACTGCTCCTGTTCATGTTTGGATACTTTACATACATGTAGAATCACCATGGGGCACATGACATGGAGCTGAATTCACCTGAATTGATGGTCAGACTTGGTGACAGTCATCTGTAATGGGATTGTGGATTGTGATGAAGCCATCAATGTGTGTAACACTGCCCTCGGAAACATACGGGTTGCACCGGGTTGACATGGTGTGTGAATTCCCCATTAGGGGCTCAATGGTGTATAGCAGCCTCTCCGCGAGCAGCAGGGGGTGTTTAGCTGTAACCCGTCACTTGTGTGCCAGTGCTATGGATTTCCAGCATCTGTGGTGCAAAGGGGGGTGCCAGTGTTGGTCCCACGTGTTCATCCACACGACCTGTGTATGTGTTAACAGAGTTGCATTAGCATTCCGACACACATGACTAATAAAGGTGTCCCTCTGCCTCCAAGGTGCCTCATCTCTGTCAATGGTGGTCTGTTGCCACTGTGCATGCAGCATGTCTGGCATTGTTCTCAGAGATGGTGCATATGAGTCTATGTGTAGAGTAGCAAGATGCAAGCTGTTTGTCAGGGATTAGATTCTGTATTGTGCATGATGTCCATGGCTGTGTAGGTATTGTGGCATGTCAGTCTCCACGACGGCCACTGTGCTGCATGTGAATCCATTGTGTGTGTGTGTGCCATGTTGAACCAGACATTCCTTCCTTGACATACACCTTTTGCATAGTTCCTTCCTGAGATCCTTGTCTTTGTGTGCTACTTGTGGCATTGTTTTCTTGACATGGCGCATGCTGCTGCAGGCCCTGCAGCAAGGGCACCCAGTGTCCACGCAAACGAGCTGGTGTTCATCATGGATTGCTTGCTGACGTGCTATGCTGATCAGCAGCATCTGTGCCTCATGCGGCAGCACACTCTGCATTATGCACAAGATCCCCAGTTCCATCAACCTCAAGGCAAGAGGGAGACCATCCCCCAGGTCAACTACGACATCCGTGTCTAATCCTACCCTGCACTCTACGGACATGTGCGTTACAAATCCCATGATACTTGTCCACATCCAGGGTGCATCTGCACAGCTCTGCTACTACATCCGGCGACCAGGCCACATCAACGTCCAACAGAGATGGGGGGAGTGGATCACTGCCAGCTGCAGGATGACCTTCTCAATCCACGCACACACTCAGGATGCAGCCCACAACCACAACACAACCTTGTGGCACTGTGATCCAACACCCAATTGTGCCATCTCCATGCATCCAACCTTGGCCGGCCCACCGTTCTCCACATCCACCTGACTCAAGCATGCAGGACATGGTTCTGCCACGTGTCTACACATACCAGGGACTCCCACCCCAGGACACTCCACATGATCCCTGACCTCTGCGCATGACTGTTGCTCTTCTAAATAGGTCTGTAGGCACAGTTGTGCGGGCACCCCCTCAGCTGGTTGGGCCCATCACGGGTGAGTATGGTGCTCCATGTCTGTCTTGGATGATACATTGTGACCCATGTGTGTCCTGTGCCAGACTCAGACCCCAGGGTATGGATGGCTGGAGTTACTACTGAAATCAGGCATGGTTTGACTTTACAACACACAAATGCGATGGAATAATGCTAAATGACGGCATCATCTGGTGATTGTGAAGATTTTTATTTGTGGTGGGGCACGTGTTTGGGGGGATGACAAGAGGTGCTTGGCGGGAGTGTAGATTCCAAAGTTCACAGGGGGAGTTGGTATCCTTGCCACTGAAAGTCATCAGAGTCTATGCCACAGTCTTTGTCTACATTGGTCAGACAGTCACCAGCAAGGCCATGTGGAAGAGAATGTCATTTGCTGATGTGCTGCTGTTGGGCCAGAGGGCCAGGTGCCAGGCCAGGTGACCTGGGAGATGGTGATGTTCCGCTGACTCTCACGGTCTTTTGCGTGGACGACCCACCCTCCTGCGGGGACCCTCAGAAGCAGGCCGTGACGATGCTTGTGATGCTCCGTCAGATGAATCCTCCTCCTCCTGATCCCTCCCTGTGGGTGGTGATGTTCTTCGCCTGGTGGCACAGGGAGGGTTGCCCATGTTTTCGGCAATCCGACGGAGTACACGGGTCATTTCCGTTTGCACCGCCACAAGCTCAGCCTGTCTCGCCTTCATCCGTCCTTGGTGTCGCTGTTGACAGGCATGTTGCTCGGCCTGCAGGGTCTTCATCTCCTCGAGGGTCCCCTTGATGTCTGTGAGGGTGGACGCAATCTGGACCATGCCCCTGGCGTCACGCCGGTATGAGTCGAGGATGTTACTGACGTGTGACATTACCGGTTCCTGAGCCAACTGGTCAGGTTCGCGCCTCCGCCGTCCTCCACTCCCACCACCCCTGCCCACTTGCGCCTGGCCTGCCGTTGTGGGCACATCGGGTCTCCGGGACCCCTGAGGGATGGCATTTGCGGTGTCGCCTGCCTCCTCCTGGGTGCCCGGAGAACCTTGTCCCTCCTGGACAGACTGGCTGTGATGTTGTGTGCGGGCAGGGCTCCTGGGTGTCTCCTGGGATGTGGCAGAAATGGGGGTGGTGGTTGGCACAGTTGTACCTGACGCAGGTGCTGCAGGTGGTTGGACACCAGAGGGGCCAGGTTGGTCTGGGTCATCCACGGAGTGGTGAGAGTCGTCGCTGCCGGTGGGGTCCTCTTCATGCAGAGCCTGGTCCTGTGAGTCTTCCCCCCAGTGTTGGGGGGAGATCGATGACGTTGACCTGTGTGTGAGAGAGACAGTGTTAATTGTGTTACATGCAACATCCATGTTTCATTCATTTTTGAGTTGGCACAGTTCCTCTGGGTGGTTTGATTTGGCTAGCATTCCTCTCACAGTGCACTTGTGCATGGGTATGTCCCTTGGCCACAGCTTTCGACACTTTACCTATGTGTGACACAATCTTAGTTGATGCATCTTTTGAGAACGCAGTCAGCAGTGTAGTGAGCGGGCGTAGCAAGCCATGCAGAGCCGCCTTACGTGTTGCACTGTACGTGGCCAAATTGTGTTTTTTCCATGCTATTTGAGAATGCAGGTAGGTAAATTAACCATTTGTGACAGGGTTCTGACAAACACAGTGGGTGGGTATACTGGGTGTAAGGTTATGTTTGTGCCTGCAGCACGGATGTACTCGTGCACAGATTGACACATGGCCCAGTGTTTATTAAAGGTTGAAGGGGGGGTTCACGCACTGCCAAACCTTGTCTACATGCGCACAGTCCACCTGCTGACGAGCGGACATGGCAACACCACCCAAGGGTTATTTGGTCTCCCTCTGTCTCCCTTTCTCCCTCCCTCTGTCAGCCTCCTCCCACTGTCCATCTCCCTTTCTCCCTCCCTCTGTCAGCCTCCTCCCACTGTCCATCTCCCTTTCTCCCTCCCTCTGTCAGCCTCCTCCCACTGTCCATCTCCCTTTCTCCCTCCCTCTGTCAGCCTCCTCCCACTGTCCATCTCCCTCTGTCTCCCTTTCTCCCTCCCTCTGTCAGCCTCCTCCCTCTGTCCGTCTCCCTCTGTCTCCCTTTCTCCCTCCCTCTGTCAGCCTCCTCCCTCTGTCCGTCTCCCTTTCTCCCTCCCTCTGTCAGCCTCCTCCCACTGTCCATCTCCCTTTCTCCCTCCCTCTGTCAGCCTCCTCCCACTGTTCATCTCCCTTTCTCCCTCCCTCTGTCAGCCTCCTCTCACTGTCCATCTCCCTCTGTCTCCCTTTCTCCCTCCCTCTGTCAGCCTCCTCCCTCCCTCTGTCTGTCTCCCTGTGTCCACCTCTGTCTCTGCCCCTCTCTCTGCCCCTCTCCCTCCCTCTGTGTGTCACCCTCTGTCACCTCAGCCCAGCTTCCTGGGCACACACAGTTTGCAGGTCTTTCAAAGGCCATTGGCTTGTTCATGTGGGTTTGTTTCTTCTCTGCGGGCATCCATTGGGCGGAGTGTCTGAGTCTGCGCTGCTGCTGTGGCGGTGTGTGCTGACACTCTTTCAGAGTGATGCGTCTTCATTAGCTGCTGTTATGTGCAAATTGTGCCTTCATACCCATGTCGTCCTGCAACGCGGCCACCATTAGCAGGCAAAACAGTACTGTGTGGGGACACACTGTTTGTATGGCTGTGCCCTAAGCCATATGGGCTGAGGGCATTGTTGTGTGCTTCAGAGTTGCTCTATGTTAGTTTTGAGGCCCACCCTCCCGGCATCGGGGACATCCTGTCTTGTGTTGGTGTTTTGTGTGGCCTGTGACTTGGCATGGCCTTGCTTGGGGCATGGGGCATGGAGGCGCTAGTGGCATGTGTGTGTTTTTGGAGTGTGGTTGTGTACGGTGCAGGCTTTGGGGGGGTTGCTTGCATGATTGGTATTTTGGTTGTGTATGGCATTCCCCCCATGTGAGGTGAGTTGTTTGTGTACTCACCAGGCTCTCGGACTCCTTCTACTCCGTCTACTCTCATCGGCGGCAGCGTGGCCATCACCTTCTCCTCCCAGGGATGGTAGTGTACCGGTCTGCGGGGCGGCCCTCCTCCAGTGATGTTGGCCTGGTTGTGCTCATCCATCATTTTGCGGCGGACCGTCCTCCGAAGATCGTACCACCTGGCTTGGCACTCATGCCTAGTCCTTCTGGTGGACCCAACAGCATTCACAGAATTGACTATCCTCTCCCACATGGCAGATTTTTCGGATATGCCGGTCCGTCTGACCAATGTTCCAAAGAGCTGTGGCTCGACTCTGACGATTTCGACGACAAGGACCTCCAGCTCCTCCTTTGTGAACTTTGGATTCTTGTTAGTGGGCATGGTGTGGGGTGTGGGTGTGGATGGTTGTGGGGGTGTGGGTGTGGCTGGTTGTGGGTGTGTGAGTGTGGTTGTGCAGGTGTGTGTGTGTGTGAATGTGATGAGGGTGTGTTTGTGATGGTGGTTGTGTGAAGGAGTGCAAGTGTAAGGTGTATTGATGTATGTAGTATGGTGCAGTGCGTTGTCTCTGTGGTCTGGCAGTAGGGGATCTGTTGCAAAGGATCATGGTTTGTGTGTGCTGGGCCTTTTTATTGGTCCATTTGTGGGTGTGGCTGTGTTTGAACTTTGGGTGGGTGTGTTATAAGGAGTGGTAGTGGCTTGGGCCTCTGTTTAGCTGTTTGTCAGTTGCAGGTCAGTTTATAGGATGTATTTGGGCTTGTTGGATATGTTTTGTGGTGTTGTGTGCTTCGAATTGACTCTCCTTGTGTTTTTTTGGTTTGTCCTGGTTCAGTACGAGTGTTTTTTGCGTCTGTACGGTGCGTACATGGGCCATGTTGTTGTACAGTGCTGTCCTTTGCTATGGCTTAGTACGACTCGTACATGCGCGATGTTGGGTGAGGGTGCTGGTGTGTGGGCCTGGGGTAGGGTGCGTACAGACACGGGCAGGGTGTTAGTCCGCACCGTCCATCGGTGGTGGTGTTTCGCACCGTACATACAGGGGGGGCTGGGTGTAGGGTCCGTACATACACTGGTGGGGTGTGGGTACGGTCCGTACATACACGGGTGGGGGTACGCTCCATAAATACACGGGTGGGGAGTTGGTACGCTCCATGCATACACGGGTGGGGGTACGGTCCGAACATACACGGGTGGGGGTACGGTCTGTACATACACGGGTGGGTGTAGGGTCCGTACATACACTGGTGGGGTGTGGGTACGGTCCGTACATACACGGGTGGGGGTACGCTCCATACATACACGGGTGGGGAGTTGGTACGCTCCATGCATACACGGGTGGGGGTACGGTCCGTACATACATGGGTGGGGGTACGGTCCGTACATACACGGGTGGGGGTACGGTCCGTACATACACTGGTGTGGTGTGGGTACAGTCCGTACATACACGGGCGGGGTACGCTCCATACATACACGGGTGGGGAGTTGGTACGCTCCATGCATACACGGGTGGGGGTACGGTCCGTACATACACGGGTGGGGGTACGGTCCGTACATACACGGGTGGGGGTACAGTCCGTACATACACTGGTGTGGTGTGGGTACGGTCCGTACATACACGGGTGGGGGTATGCTTCATACATACACGGGTGGGGAGTTGGTACACTCCATGCATACACGGGTGGGGGTACGGTCCGTACATACATGGGTGGGGGTACGGTCCATACATACACAGGTGGGGGTACGGTCCGTACATACACTGGTGTGGTGTGGGTACGCTCCATACATACACGGGTGGGGAGTTGGTACGCTCCATGCATACACGGGTGGGGGTACGGTCCGTACATACACGGGTGGGGGTACGCTCCATACATACACTGGTGGGGTGTGGGTACGGTCCGTACATACACGGGTGGGGAGTTGGTATGCTCCATGCATACACGGGTGGGGGTACGGTCCGTACATACACGGGTGGGGGTACGGTCCGTACATACACTGGTGGGAGGTTGGTATGCTCCATGCATACACGGGTGGGGGTACGGTCCGTACATACACGGGTGGGGGTACGGTCCGTACATACACTGGTGGGGTGTGGGTACGGTCCGTACATACACGGGTGGGGGTACGGTCCGTACATACACGGGTGGGGTGTTGGTACGCTCCATGCATACACGGGTGGGGGTACGGTCCGTACATACACGGGTGGGGGTACGGTCCGTACATACACTGGTGGGGTGTGGGTACGGTCCGTACATACACGGGTGGGGGTACGGTCCGTACATACACAGGTGGGGAGTTGGTCCGCTCCATGCATACACGGGTGGGGGTAAGCTCCACACATACACTGGTGGGGGTTCGGCGCGTACATCCGCGGCCGGGGGGCATTTTGCGCGTACATACGAGGGCTGGGGGGGTGTTCTGCGCCGTACATACTGGGTCTGGGGTGGGGTGTTCGGCACGTATGCGGGCACATGTCTCCATGGTTGCTATAGGAGTTCGGTCCGTACGGTGTTTTCTCCATCCAGTTGTAAAATCGAAAGGACGGGAGAGATCGTACTTGCGCGGTCGGACTTCATTTTTCTGATTCGTACGGTAAATCGTCCAGGGATGTGTCGGACACATTTTCCGACCCGAGGACGTGTGGGGAAATTTTCCCAATGCGATTCGTATGGACTTTTTCCCATGCGAATCGTACTGGGCAGTTTGTACGCTACTTGTACGATTCGTACGGTAAAAAATCCGGATACGATTCGTACGGGGAACATTTTTCCAGGATCGGAATCGGCCCCATGGTGTCCCACCCCCGTGCACTCACACAATTGCAAGCCCGCATTAATAAGTCTGTCAGGGAGGGCAAGCGGACTTGCCTCTCACTTGTGCAGCTTACAAGGCCGAAAATTCAAGGTTGCCTGGGATTGCCCCTCATTGGTGGCTACTAACAAGCCACATGCCTTTGATATATAGTGGAATGGAATAGGCTGCTATCGGAGAAGCAATGTAACTTCATGGACCAGTCTGTGGTGGGCAAAAACATCTGGATCTAACTGTGGCTAGCCCATAAGCACTGGCCCTGGGGCTTGTACTCTTTGCTGGTTAGGGTGCCCACCCACAAGGTCTTGGACAGGGTGGCAGTATGGAAGGGGTGGGCCTCTTTCCCCTCACCGACGAACTACAGCGTGGATAACCCGGACTTGCCCCCGGATCAGGAATCAGTGATATTCCATCACTGGCAAAAACAGGGCTGCAAGAGCATAGGGTCTATCTTTGATCTAGAAGGGCTTGTGCCATATCTGTGGCCCATACAGGATTATGAATTTCCCGCTGCTGTTGTGTATTCATAATGCCAAACAACACACTGGGTCACGGGACTCGACGTTGGTCACGTCATATGCGAAGTGGTTAGCGTGTAAGGAGGACAAACATTCCCTCATATCTGAGCTGTACAAAATGCTTTTCACCAGTCTGAGTGGTCAGTGCACAAAAGTGCAGGTTTTGTGGGAAATGTAGCTGGTGAGGACAATTTCAGCCAAGGAATGGGAACGTACCCTGTATTGCGCACACCACACTGTGCACAGTGTAGCGGGGTCTGGAACCCCCTTCAAGGTTTGCTCTCATTGGTGTTTCACACCTATGCAACTACATGTCTGGGATAAAAGCAAGCCAGATCGCTGCTGTCGGGGATGCTGGATGACTGGTACCCTCGTGCACTTACTCTGGCATTGTCCAAAATTGTAGAGATATTGGGATGAGTCCTTAGATAACATAGATACAGCGTGCGACATTGCAATGCCCGGCGCACCGGAGTACACTCTCTTTGGCCTCTCAAATCCGAAGGCCTTCCCACTAACATCCCTCAGGGGTAGGCAAATAGTCCCAGCGTTGCTGGCGGACAGGCCGGTTATCCTAGCACAGTGGGGTACAGTGGCAGTTCCAGGGCTCCTGTCCTGGTTATAACGTCTAAGGAACCTATTAGCTCTGGAGCGTCTGTCTCGGGGTGCAGAGGGAAGGGTGAGAGATTTTGCAACTCTGTGTTGCCCCTTTGCGATTTCATTGTCCAGAGATATGAGGGAAGTCACATGCCCAAAGTACTTTCAGGTCTGACGCATTCCACCGATGGGGCAATTATCCTCCGCCGCTCACCCAGTGGAGTGACGAGGGGGCTCCCTTCCACAAATATTGTGTATGCTTACTATCATCTAGGTAGGCTGCAACCAGTGCAAAAGGTGGGGTTGTTGGAGGGTTATTGGGGGAGGGGTGTCTTTTCTCCCTTATTCTTGATTGTTTCACTTCTCTGTTTTACATGCTTATCCTTTGGAAAATGGAAGATGCTCTTAGTGGCTTGTTCGCTCTTCCGGTAAGCGTCCGGCCTCCGGGTTGCGGCTTAAACACTGTGTAAATGCTCACAATGCTTGCACGGCCGGCATCCGGATGTAGCCAGCAAGCTGGGTTTGCCACATTAGCCTGCCTTCCTATAAAAAATATGTAACCCTAAAATGGAGTTGGCCTTCATTGTGCAAACCTATCTTCACATTGTATTATTGTGCTGTGACCAGAGTTTTTGCCTGAATGTCCATAATTGCTATAAAAATGCCGGGCCGTGAGATTCTTATCGCAAACAAGATGATATGTCCCCCGCGCATTTAAAAGGACATGGCTGGACACACTCCCCAATACTGTATCAGCATCAGGCCAGTAGCAGCCTCTTAGTGTGAAGAAACCCATTGCAAACTATGAAACATGCCGCATACACATTACAGTAGGCCTATGGACATTAACGGGCCCTTAGCGTGCAGATTCTGATCGCATGTATTCAGCCTGATGACATTAGCTGCCCCTTAGCGTGCAGATTCTGATCGCATTTCATTAAACTGGGTGCATACACATTACAGTAGGCCTTTGGACATTAGCGGGCCCTTAGCGTGCAGATTCTGATCGCATGTATTCAGCCAGATGACATTAGCTGCCCCTTAGCTTGCAGATTCTGATTGCATTTCATTAAACTGGACGCATACACATTACAGTAGGCCTATAGACATTAGCGGGCCCTTAGCGTGCAGATTCTGATCGCATTTCATTAAACTGGACACATACACATTACAGTAGGCCTATGGACATTAGCGGGCCCTTAGCGTGCAGATTTTGATCGCATGTATTCAGCCTCATGACATTAGCTGCCCCTTAGCGTTCAGATTATGATCGCATTTCATAAAACGGGCTGCATACACATTACAGTATCAGCCTGAGTACATTAGCGGCCCCTTAGCGTGCAGTTTCCAGGTCGCTTTGTACAAAAAATGCCTCTAACACACAGGAAGTGATGTATGCCTGCTTCCTGTCTCCTTGTGTGTGGCATTTACTTTCACTTTCTCTTTTGAGCACATTGTGTTTGATTTGGCTGAGTGAGGAGGTGTTTTCGGGATTGTGCTTGTGGAGAGTGTATTTTGGAGTGTTGCTGTGTTGCTGTGTCCTGTCTAACGTGTATTTTTGAATTATTTCACATTTTACTTACTTTTTACTGTCTACTGTCCTCAGTCTTGTTGTGTTTGTTGTGGGTTATTTTCCTTTATTGTCATTATTGGGTTTTCTTTTTGTAGTCTGGGGTGAGAACTGGGGTGTGTGGAGATGCCGGCGGTGGGAAGGTCAGGGCGGATGTCAGAGGGGGCATTGGGGGGCTTCCTGTGGCTGGTGCGGTGCTACCTGCCTCTGATGCTGGAGAGGGGAGGACGTATCCTCCAGGGCTATAGTGTGGATGTGCGGAAGTTGCGCTGGGAGCGTGTGCGGGTGCAGATGCTCCGCTGCTTCAAGGTGAACAGGACTGTGCGCCAGTGGAAGCACCGCTGGCAGGACATGGCTGAGAAGTGTGGCTCAATGATTAGAGCAGCAGACCCTGATGCAGAGGTCTAGCCCGGGACCAGGGTTCAATTCCCCGCCTCGGCGGGTCTTGGGCTCAAAAATTCCACGGACCTGATAATTCTCGCCTCGGTGCCTATTCCAATCATGGAGTCCCACTCTGCAACTCTGGGCAATAGCTTGCTTAATCTCCACAACGGCCCCCACAACGCTAAGGATGCCTGGCCTCCACCTTGGGGGTGCCCAGGAGTGGACGCCTCACAGGGAAAGCCAGGATGGGTTCCACAGCTGTATTCGTACAAGCGCCTTGAGACCCTTGCGGGTGAGTAGTGCGCTATACAAGTATCAAATTTAAATTTTAATGCTGGCACGGGAGGCGGACCTGCTTGATTACACCGGAGTCATGCCTGGCATCCAGGGTGGTAAGTACCAATTCCCTTGTTGTCCACAACTAATGTTATGTACATATATGAGTGACGTGTGTGAGAAGAAGATAAGATGTCTTAATGCTGTCCCAAGACAGTGACACTGTAACAACGTGGTTAATGCAATGCGACTTGCTAAAAATACTTGCACATAATGGCCTTGACCTTGGATTTGCATGACTCACTCTTCCCACTACAGTGTGTGCAACAGTACGGAAGGTGTTGGGATAGTCAATCAAAATACCCATTATTGATGTGCGCCATGCAGTGCAAGGTGGAGTGATGATTGGCGTAGCAATGACTGCGTAGATTAGTTTGTCACTGGAAATACCACATAGGAATGGAGATCCCCGGTGTTAAACATTCCAAAATACACATGCTTAATGTGAGCGTATACTCAGCAGGAAGGGTTGCAGGGGCGTGGCGGTGTTTGCATGTTGAAGTATAGCAAGGGGTGTGTCTGTTGAAGAGCAATGTTCAGAGTTAGTGCTTGGAGATGGGGAGCAACGTTGCCTGTCAGAGGTGTAGCGGAAGGCTGCCACAGGCCATGTCTGCAAGGTAGGAAAAGGAGCAGACTCACAATCTGGTCTCTCTGGAGCGGGGGAACACAGCATAGGCCAGCTGGTCGGATCGTCGGGTCCTTTGATGTGCCATGAAAAGAGAGTTGTACGTTAAGGTATGTTCGCCCAGTGTTGTGGATGGCTGTGTGAGCCTGGGTGCACATCTTGAATGTGACTCTAGCTTTGATGTGGAGACAGTGGAGTGTGCGCAGGTGGTGGGAGGTGTGACAGGGTCCTGCCAGTGTTAGGATCAGTCCTTTGGTTTTATTTGAGATGTCCTGCAGCTTGCGGATGTGGTTCATGTAAATTCTGTCATGGACTGTGGTGCCGTAGTAGGGTGAGCTATTGCACAGGGCATGAGTGAGTGTCTATGTGTGTTTGAGTAGGAGTCATTTGAGTGTCTGACATAGGAGGCAGAGTGTGTGGAAGCACGATGATGAGACCGGATAGATCTTGCAATTATCTTGGACATCGGAGTCAATGATGGATTACATGTTGCGTGCCTTGGCCGTGTTGGGGTGTGGGTTCCCCATGCCGTGTGAGGAGCCTGTGTAATTACATGCGTGGAGGTTTTGGCGCATGATGGGTACTTATCTTTTGTTGTTGCTCACTTGTATGCAGCTCTTTGACATTCATCTAGCAGGCTCTGCCATGGATTTGCAATACTTGTTTTTGCTGGAGTTGTGTTGGTTGGATGTGTTGAGGAGGAGTTGCCAGTCGTATGCCTATGATACAATGTTGAGTCCATAGCTAATCCTGATTGTGGCATGCGGAGACATGTAGATGCGAAAGATTGTAGAGCTGAGTGAGGATCTCTGGGGGACTCCACGGCTGGTTGTTGTAGGCTCCAAGACAACAGAGGGGTGTCTGACCCACACCGTATGTACTTGGTGGAAGGAGCAGATCCAGTTGAGGGCCTTGTCTTGGATCCCTTTGCTGTGGAGTCTGCATATTGGTGGGTTTTGTGAGACAGTGCTTAATGCCGCAGCGATCAGTCAAGGATGATGAGTAAAAAGGTTTGGTTTTGCGCTCCGTGTGGATGAGGTGCCTTAAAATTGCGTGAAACAACTCATATGTGCAGCTCGGCCAGCAGTGATGTTTTGGCTGTGCAGCCTCTGCTTCCACATGTTTGTGTGTGGATGCCATTCAAAGTAGGCCCAGTCATGTGGCCAACATGAAGTCAACACCACAGGGATGTAGCATTGTCTGTCACTGTAACAATTCACATTGTAAAAATGCTACGTTTGCTGGGGTTTGCTAACAACACCTATTTGCGTTTGTCCTCTCACAGATGGACGCCAACCTATCACCCAGGGGGACATTGACCGTTTCCAGGACCCACACGCCACTGGTGAGTAGTGACAAGAAATATTGGCATGTTGCGTGGTCATGAGTGTCTGTGCCAAATGCAACACATTGTTGATTAGCAGTATGGGTGTGTATCGCATGTCAATTGCCGATGATGTGCAGAGGTATTCAGCCTTTCCGAACTGTGTCTAATATGGTAGTTTAAAGGGGTACAATGCATCTCATTCAGAGTTGTGACTTTGTCCATCAACAGTCATTGATACACATGTCAATGTATGTGCCTATTTCCGAGCAACTAATGCTGCCAACTAGGCATTTACACTGCAGTTGTGTTGGCAATAGGCCACTAGCATTTACTCCCATGTTCATTTGCGTAGCCTAGTCAAGATGGCACACTTACATGCGGTAGACATCGTCCAAGGGGCGTGCAGTGGGTGTAGCATTGTGCACAATGAGGCAGTGCTATTATGTCCGTACAAGGTCAGACATCTTGGCACAGTGATACCTAAGGTATGCTGCATAGCACAGAAGCAGAAGTGGCAGGGTGTATCTCAGATCCAATTTTGTCAATGGCGTGTTACACAAACACATTCCATAGATGTGTACGTCAATTGAGATTTGATGTTTGTGCACTGCAATGGTGTTGACAGGCTATGTCCATGTGGACATTCCATGCTGGAATCAGGATCATGTGTACCAACTCATCTGACACAATTGGTGACATCACTTAACACACATTTCATACCCATGCATTAGCTATGCATCATTTGATGTCACATAGATTTGCAAATCAAGCCTGCGGAAACAATATCTGTGTGTACGCATTAGCCATAACAATTACACAACCCTCCTGACCCCAGGATGCCATTACAATATGTAATCCATTGTAACAGTTTGCGTAGTTGATGCATGCGTGTTCATCTCTACTATGGAGTGAGATTGGGGGTTACAACACATGCATGACTGGCAGTTGTGGGTCAATGATGTATCCCCCTTGCAGTGGATGACTATCACCAATTGCATAGTAATGGTGGAGTGAGTAAGTGCCTAAGTCAGCATTCATAACCCAAACATGTTTTCATGTGTGCGGCATGATGCAGCATGATTACAAGTGTGAGTAGGGCAGTCCCAGGCCTGTTATTGTGCATGTAGTGTGAGACTACAATAGGTAGTTATTCACACCTGCACACATACACCCTTGCCTGTCTTGACACTGACTTGATGTACTGCACACAGTTCCTGGGGAGGACACATGGCAGCACATGTGCATTGTACTTTTGATGCAGCTGTCTGTCACAGGATGGGAGAGGGTTGGGCTGTGCACGTAGGGGTTTTGCCTCCCGAATGAAGTCAATTGTACATGTCACCCTCAACCCGGTTGTCCAATGGTGCCATGTTCGTAGCGTGTCCTTAGCTTTCAGTTGTGTCAGTACATGTACCATGACATGCACTGTCATGTCAGTCTCAACAGCATGTAGTTATTGAATCATGCATAGACATTGGGTTTAACAGGTCAGTCCTTGACTTAACATGTTGTTTTTAACTTGTGATACAGATCTCATGTTGGATGGTTACATAGTTTAGGGGACAGAAAACTGACATAGATTTTTTTTCTTTCAGACAACATGACACCTGAGGAGCAGCACCGATGGTCGCCAAGGACCGGTACCTCCACGTGCGTAAGGTACATAAGGGATTTAGATTGATGGCAAGGAGGTACCAGGCCGAGAAGAAGGCAGGGACCTTGCCGTTGCTGCCGGAATGCGCCATGACTGGCAGCGGCAACGGACCAGCAACCTCAGGTGTCAGTGTGGGCTCCCAACATGTCAATCCCCCATCCGCCACACCCGCACCGGTGCCAGGCCACCATGCGCCGCCACCTGCACCAGCACCGGCACTGGCACCGGCACCAGCACCAGCACCGGCACCAGCACCAGCACCCACACCGGTCCCCATGGTTCCTGGACTGGCCCAACTTATGCGGATGGTCCAGGACCACACCAACATCTTCCAGGACATCCGCCGTGAGTTCCTGTACCTAAACTGGCAGATACATGAGATCCGGGCCCACCTTGGACTGCCATGAACACTGCCCCTGTTCTCACCCCCCCACCTCTTCTCCCTTCCCACACTGTCCCCCTTTTATTATCATGTTGTGTAATGTCATAGTTGTGTGAGTTATTTAGCATAGTTTTAGTGAAGGCTTAGTTAGGGTTAGCTTTAGACTTTTTTACTTATTGAATGTTATAGGATATGGGGATAGATTTCATTTATCTTTGGGTGGGGGTTGATGTATTTATTCATTTTCTGTGTTTGTAAATAGTTAGGTAAGATAGCTTTAGTTAGAATAAATAATTGTAGTTAGTTTAGGGCTAGAGTTAGGGACATAGATTAGTGTAGGGTTGTTTTATATATATAATTGTAGAATAAATCTTGTTAATTATAGATTTCTGCTTGCACTTATATCATGGCTGATGCGGGGGAGTGGGGCTTGCCCCATCGTGTGCAACTCCTACCATCACTGGAGTAATCATTGTATGTTTAACTATGGTCCTGACCGGTAAACAACGTTTACCACAAAACCTTTTCCCCGCAGGGAATCACAAAGCGGTCGTTACAACGACCGCGTTGTGATTCCGCATACCATTACTCCGCAAGTCGGAACAACGACTTGCGGAGGGGGGGGGAGGTGTTGGATTTAAAATCCAACACCTTCCCTAGTGTCCGCACAGACTGGAGTTGGAATAGTAAATTATACTATTCCAACATCCAGCGCCCCCCCTCCGCAAGTCGTTGTTCCGACTTGCGGAGTAATGGTATGCGGAATCACAACGCAGTCGTTGTAACGACCGCGTTGTGATTCCCTGCGGGGAAAGAGACGGCGGGATGACGTCATAGATTCTTCATGACCTGTCACTCTGCAGTATGGATTAAGGCCAGATACCTTAGATGTGAGCACAATGACCTTGCATGTCTGATAGATTAGCAATTATGGTTTACGGCCTACTCTGGTGACAGTTCATTGTGACCTCCAACATCTCACATGTTCCTGGGCATGGTCAATCGATCTCCATTCCATGCATGCTGTTGGTCATTTGTGGGTCCATTGTTAACGTCACATGGCACAACAGTGTTAGTGAGTCACATGAGTTATATGAGACTGAGTAATGAGTTTGGAATAGAGGTCACTCACAGGTGTCTTGGAGTATTAGCACTGTCCGGAATACAGACTTAACTTGCTTTTGTGACACACTTAATCATTACAGTTATGCCTTGGGATCTGATGATGTTTGTTTGCAGATACACAGTTCAGCTGCACACAAGTGGTGACATGGTGACATGCTGCATTGCTCCCCGTACCAACAGTGCCATAGCCACTCATCCCAGCTGTAACTTTCGCATTGACTCATAGTGATGACACCCTTGTAATCTTGCCACTGATTCAGACTATATGCTAAGTGCAGTTCAACTGACATACGTGGGCACATTGGCCAATATGTGTGCACTTCATGGCAGTGTTCAGAAGTTGCTTTGGCATTGTTTGTGCACAGCAAGGGGCTGACTGACGCAATGCACTTTGGCTTCAGCAAGTATTGTGGACTTAACTTCGGTGTGGCTTACTTTGTAGTTCCATGTATGTATGTTAGACCTGTGCCCTTGGGTCTCCTCAGCAATGTGAATCTGTTGTGAACACCTAGAGATGTGACATGCAATGTGCTACATCACAACAATCTTTGACCAACACGTCCTGTGTTTGGCGATATGCCAGGAGATTATGCTTTGCTATCATTCTTGGCGACACCACTTGTGTCCTGCAACAGACTTGTACATGTTGTCACACATGCATATTGTGAGAAAGTGGCTAGGTATATACTGTTCCCAAATAGGTACAGTGTGCACAGAGTCCACAGTCACCAGAGTTTTGGCAGAGGTTAAAGTTAGATATAACCTTACTCTATGAAGTGTAAAGCATTTGTTGTACACACTCAGCAAATGGTCTCACACACTCAAGAACTGAACTCTAGGCCAAAGGTTTTTAAATAAAAATATATGTTTGTTTTATTTTATAACCAACAAAAGGTATCAAAATATACTTCCTCAGATTGCGAGGCTTTAGTTACATACTTTTGCAATATGCAATTGACTTTGGTAGGTAATAGTTACAAGTTGTTGCAATAGGCAACACAATTTCAAACACAATAATACATTGAACTCAATGTGAGTTTGAAGTGATTTGCAATAGATTACTTCCAGGATTACTTTTCTAAGTCAAAGACTGGATCCTATATTCAGTCCTGTGCAAGGTCTTGGAAACATGTGAGTATATCCGTTGTAGTTGCTGTTGTGATTTTCAGGCAATATTTTGCTATTTCAAAACTGACACTTAGAAGAAATTTTACAGAAAAACTGGCAATGATTTCCTATGGAAGAAAATTGTGTTATTGGTAAGTACGGTTATGAGTGCTTTTCAGGGTCAGTGCTGGGCACCAAGATCCAGCATTGGGATCGCTCCTAATACCCGTTGAGTTTTTCAGTTTTTGTTACTTGGTTGATTTTAGGCAAATATTTTAACTTTTAGAATATCCACACTTAGAACAAATTTCTAATGAAACCAATCAATGTTACACTATGGAATAAAATTGGGTTATCTGCTTTTGGGTAAGTACTCGACTGGCAGAGTTGAGGTTCTGGACACAGACTCAGGGTTCCCCCAGGGTTAGGGTTGGACAGTTGTTACACCCTCTGTGGCACTGTGGCGGACGGGGCAGAGTGAGTTTGGCCCGATGTTATCCTATGGGAGGCAGGGGGGCCTTGGTTGGTGGCTGCTGATAAGCAGGGCACATGGCTGTGGGAGCTGGGCTCCTGGTCACTTGCTCAGGGCAAATGGGGAAGTAGGTAGGAGTAGAAGTTACACTGCCAGGGCCACTCGGGCGGGTGGGTGCAGGGTGCCTTTGACCCTTCGTGCGCTCAATGGATTGCAATGGGAAAGCTTCAGGACAAACAAAGGCTGCAAACTCGGGGTCGCAAATTCTTCATGTGCCTCCACCACTTTGGGAGGTAAATTGGGTAGTTGGTGGGTGGGTATGTACCCAGGAGTCGGGCACAGGGGGCCGCAGTGCGCCGGGTGCTGGAGTGACTTTTGGTCTTGGGAAATCTTACCCTCTGTTGATTGTGGTTGGGGGGGGTCCCTGGTTCTGAGGCTGCAGGCGTCGTCATGAGCGTCGAGGTGAGACCTTGGTGGCCAGATTCGAGGTCACACTCGCCAGGGGGGGGACGTCATCGGGGTCTTTGTCCACTCCGACACAGGCCAGTATTGTCCAGTGCAGAGTGTGCAGGGTTTGCGGTTTCGGGATGATGCCAGGGGTTAGAAACTTGCTTTGAGCAGAGCTACTGCTCATGGGACTCCCAGATGATCAGAGTCAAAAGGTAGCCAGGTCCGCCGGGGTTTGTGAGGTTGCTGGCCACAAGTGGGCCAGGGCTTTGGCAGGAACAGGTTCAAGGGTCGACAGGCCGGTAGGGCTGGGGCCAAAGCAGTTGGTGTCTTCCTCTTCTTAGCAGCTGCACGGCAGTTTCTTTCTTCTTGCTCTACCTTGCTTTTTCGGAATCTGGAGAAGGAAGGTTCGGGGTGCCTCTAAATACTAGGTTTAGTTGCGTTACAGGTAGGTACAGGGCAGAGACCAATGGGGCCCTGCCCTGGGGTGGATACACACACTATCCTGCCACTCACCTGTGGGAATGGGCCAGTAGCCTAGTCCTGATTGTGCAGGGCTTCACATCTTCAAGATGGAGAGCGCCCGGAGATGGGCTTCACCTCGCCTCCCCCACCTGAGGGTTGGGGTGGGCAGGCTGGCACATACCCTCTCCTTATTTTGTGTTTCCGGCCAGTCTTCCCGCCAAAGTGGGTGTCAGAACCGGGGGGTTGGGGGCAGTTTTCTGGGTACAGCAAGTGGCCTGGAGAAGCTCACAGAGTCTGTATGCCTTTGAAGCTTCCCCCTGGCCATCCTGGGGGAGGAGACCTAGCACCTCGCCCAGCATGTGCATTGTTGCAGGCCCAGGAGAGCGGGGGCTCTTCACCCTGGGGTCCAGCAACATGTCTGAGGTGTGGCAGCCCAGGCAGCCTCCAAACCAGACGTGGATTGTAGGTTAGTTGTTAGGGGCCATCTCTAAGATGCCCTCAGTAGTGTTTTGTACATTGAATCACACACTGGCTTCAGTGCGGGTTTGATGTGCTGAGAAGTTTGATACCAAACTTCTCATTCTTCAGTGTTCCCATTATGGTGCTGTGGAGTTTGTGTTTGACGAGCTCTCTGCACCATATACTCTTAAATGGCAGCACTGCACTTACTGTGCCCAGGAATTGACCTGAGTACTGTAGGTGCAGAGGGATAATGCTGCTGTGCCCACACCACTGGCATAGGGCACCCAGCAATAGGGGTGGATGATGTATGCCAGGGCAGTGTAGGTTGTGTGCATGCAACACAGGGATGTGTGCCATGTCGACTCTTTGTTTTGCCTTGTACCGAGACACTCTGACTGCAAGGGCAGTGGGTTTGTGTTAGGGTACAGAGCCTCTAAGGCTGTCACAATAAGTGCTGCAGCCCTTACAGGCTTTCCCTTGTCACAAGGTCCTGGGTACCATTTACCAGGGGCTGACATGTGGCCAGGGTTTGCCAATTTTGTATGTTAGTGTTTAGGGAAGGAACATAGGCCCTGGGCACCTGATTGGCAGGAGTCCAGGGCACACTCAGTCAAAGTCCATTCAGCAGTTCAGCAACAAGTGGGGGAATACCATGCAGGAAAGATGGTACTTTCTCACACATATGTCATACATGTTGGGGGTCAGAGTTAGGATATTGCTAGATTGTGCTATCTGATCAATGTTGTCAGGGCAATTTTGCCCGTGTAAACTCGTGTGACCCCCTGTGCCCCTTCTTGACTGTCTGACTCCGGTTGTCTCATCTGTGCCGTCATCGCAAGTGTTATTTAGTTTGGCCCACTGTGCCCCCTTCTGCCGGGTTTAGTTGTGTTGCTCATTTTCATTTCTTACCCTGTATCCGGACACGTGTTTTTCAAACCGCCTTCGCTCTCCCTTCCCGCCACAGTATCCCCTGCTGAGCCGCCCAGCAACACGCACATTTGTACCGCCCACATGCCAGGTTGATCCTCCCACCTGCCCTTCCACTGGTGTACATCCACGCCGGGTCTGCGCAAAGTGCAGGGACATCCTAGGTCAGCAAACGCAACTACACACGTTGCCACTCCGATGCTAGCACACTCAACGCCCTCAACATAGGACGATCACACACCTGCTTCCTGCACGGAACAGAACGCACACTAGGACACCTCTCCAGCCGGAACTGCATTGTCACCAGCATCCAATCTGCGAATCCACCCACTATGTTGGAAGCCAACTACCTCAGATGCATTGTCCCCAATACCCCCCACAGACGCCAACACACAAGTGAACTCTGGGACCTACTCAACTCAACCTCCCCAGACATGGTCTCCATGACAGTGACCTAATTGTACCCCTCCTCGGAACACTACCTCTCCATAGCCATCCTGTGCAGCTACAAGATCAACCACAGGGACCGCACCAACGGAATAGGACTAGGAATTGCCATCGTCAAAAGGGACACTCTCAGAGTCTCAACCAAGAACGACAACATCCTCATCAACGCCGAACACCTGCACTTCCAGATCCACACCACTCCCAACATCACCCTCAGAGTAACCCGTGTCTACATAGCCTCCAAACCCCTAACACAGTTCTGCAACTCCATCACCAACTTTGTCAGTACACACGCCCTCACATCCACAGACTACATCCTTCACGTTGAGCTGAACTTCCACCTCGTGTACATTAACGGCACCATATCCACCACCCTGATCGACACCCTGGCCAACCTCGGCCTCATACAACTTGTCACAACACCCACCCCCCACAACAGCCACACGCTTGACCACATATTATCCACAACCTCCCACGTCTACTCCAACCACACAACCAACCTCCACTGGAACAACCATCGATGCATCAACTTCGCATTCCATGAAGACACCACGCGCCACCACACCGACAGATCCACTGGCACTGCTGGAGCAAAGTCACAGAAGCACAGCTAACCAGCAGCCTTGCCTGGAGCAAAACCACCGACACTGACTCCACCACCCAGAACCTCAGACAAGGGATCAGCAACTGCGCCAACAGACTCGCCCAGATTAAGACACACTCCAACAGACACACCAGCAAGTAAGCCAGCTGGTTCAATGCAGAACACCAGGCCTCAATGCCGACCTGCCGTGAGCTAGTGAAGATATTGCACCGTGAACAGACACTGGACAGCTACACAACCCACAAAGACGCCACACGCAGACACCATCACCTCATCAGATACGCAATCGGGCCTCCTTCAAAGACCGCATTGCCAACAACGCACACACCAGCTAAGTGCTCTTCAACTAGTGAAAGAACTCTCCAACACCAGCTCCAACACCAACACCATCCCACCTTTGCAAGACCTGTGCAACTCCTTTGATACTCTCGTCCATCGCAAGGGTGCAGACATCCACGACAGCTACAACCCCACGAATAGCCCTGAGACCTCCCTCCCCACGGATCCCATACGCACCAACCCCCTGCTCTCCTGGACCAACGTAAACAACACAAACACAATGCACATCTGGGACAACATCCACTCCAGATCAACGTCAGACACATGCCCACACCACATCTGCTCCAAAGCCAGACCCACCATTGCACCTCATTTCCAGATGAGCATCAACATCTCCCTCGTAAATTCAACCTTCACGTAGAGCTGGAAGCACGCCGATATCAACCCCTTACTCCACAAACAAAAGACTGACCCCAAGGACCGCCTGAACTTACGTCCCATCTCCCTGCTACCATTCCTGTGAGGTGTCATTGCGAAGACCATTAACAGACAATTGACCCACTAACTCTATGGGAACAGCATCCTGGATCCATCCCATTCATGCTTCAACAGCAACTCCTGCAGCAAACTGGACACATCTCCGCCACCAATGACATAATGCCATGGATGGACAACAATGCAACAGCAGCACTCATTGTCCAGGACCTGTGATTTGCCTTCAACACTGTCTTGCACCGCACACTATGCACACGCATACACGACACCGAGATCTGAGACACGGCTCGTGACTGGACAAACTCCTTCCTCTACGGCAAAATGCAGTCCGCCCACCTCCACCCTTCCTGCTCAGAGTCTACATTAATCTTCAGTGGATTACCACAGGGCTCATCCCTCACACAACATTGTTCTCCATGTACATGTCACCACTCGCACACATTACCCGACTGCACAACCTCAACATCATCTCCTACGAGAACGACAGCCAGCTGATCTTCTCCCTCACCATGGCCACCCTCACTTACACAACCATACACCATGTAGGACTGTAAGACGTTGCTGAGTGGAGGAAGAACTGCCAACAGGAGATAAACATCAGACAGGACAGAAATCCTCGAATCCACCCCCTCCGCATGAGACACCTCCTGGTGTGCGGCCGCCCTGGGAACAGATCCAACACCAACCAACCACGCAACATGGGGTTCAACATCAACTCTACTCTCTCCATGCCAAAGCAGCTAAACGCCGTCTCGTCCTCCTGCTTCATCACCCTCCAGATGCTTGTCAAGTTCTACAGGTGGATTCCCCCGAAACATGGAGAACAGTCACACAGGCACTCAGCAGCAGCAAGTTGGAATACGGTAACACCCTCTATGCATGAGCCTCGACCAAACTCTAAAAATGACTTAAACGCATTAAAAACTCCTCTGCACGCCTGCTCCTCAACATCCCTCGCCAACAGCACATCACGCCCCACCTGGGAGACCTGCACTGGCTCACCGCCAACAAGTGTATCACCTCCACGCACCAGAACCACGCACACGAGCCGCTCCACAACACCGGATATGCATACCTCAACAGACAACTCAGCTTCTGCACCCCAATCCAGCAGGTCCGCTACGCTGACATTGCAATCGCCACAGTCCCCCGCATCTGGAAAGCTAACTCCTGCAGAAGATCATTATGCCACCTCAACGCAAAGAACTGGAACACTCTCCCCACCCTCCTGCTCCTTGAGACACTCACGGGTTAGTGGTGCACTTTAAACATGTTGTCATAGTAAAATTATCTACATTGTTTTTGCACATACACGGCCATCTCACTGCCTATCCGTGTCAGGTGACCCATGTACATTGATTGAATTAGCCTTGCTGGACCTTTTTGTGAATTCACAGCCCCTTACTTATTGCCTTAGTTAAATACTTGATTGTTCATGGAAACACGCACCTGTGTGATTTAAGGGAATTTATTTACAAGACAAGGTTTTGCATGTACCAGAAGTGGCCCATAGGACATGGGATTGGCAGGATGTCTGATGGAGTAGCAGTACATTGTGAGTGACAGACCCAGGGGAAGAGGCGGATTTTGCAGTGCCATTGTCAATGAACAAGAGGAGATTTGCTGTAGGTCAATGTGTGGGTCCAAGCTGTGTGTTGTTGGATGTCGGCAGACAGTGGGAGAGGAAGGGCAGTGAAATGATGGTATGTACAAACCGACAGGCCTTTGTACATCACTGCTAGCTGGACTTGCGCATTACCAGTGTGGCAGTTTCATCCTCAGATTTGTCCGATGATGTGTCATGTGTCTCACATGTGGGTGGTGGTATTGTGGGAGCAGCACTGTGAGGCACAGACACATCAGGGTGCGGAGCTGAGGATGTGGATGCGCAAGCAAGCAGATGTTGTTGCAAGACCGTGGGGGGGTAAATATGGAGAAGCATGGCCTGCCATGTCCATTCCAGATTACGCTGGTGTTGAGCCGTGGCAGCCATCTGTTGGCGCTCCCTCCGCACCCTGGCCTCCATTATCCCTGACAGTCGGGATAATGCAGCACAGACACTGCTGGAGCTATCCTGCCGGGACAGTGTGTCCGCTCTCCGGATCAGGACCCCAGCAATGTCATCCAGGGTGCGTTGGATGTTATTGAGGGGTGTGTGGATGTCTGACATACTTGTGATGTTGTTGTCGAGGCGATTCAGACACCCACTGAGCTCATCAAATTTGGCTGCCAGGCTCTCCAAGCCCACCCTCACAAAGTCCTGTCTCTCCCGTTGGACCTCAAGCACCATGGTGTGAAAGGCCGCATATGGGTTGGCTGGGTCCTGGAAGGCAGCTGTGGTGGGAGGTGCTTGCTGCTGGGTGGTTTGTGCAGGGGGTGGGCTGGGCGCAATGCTGCTGGGTAGCCCTGCTACTGGAGTTGGTGTGTCAAAGGAATCGAGGAGACGCTGAAACTCGTCCACATTGATGGTGGGTTTTTGCGACGAGTTATCATGGCGGAGTGGGTCGTCCGGCTGTCCAGGAGGTGTTGTCGCTCCCTCTGAAATGTTCATGGGAGATTCAGTTTAACAGTGGTATCCATGTATGGGCATGCATTATTTGACTTAACAATCAGACTGAGGGAGACTGTATATTATAGATATTATGTACAATATGCATGCTAGTTTCTGGATGGTGATTATTTCAGAGACATCACGGATGTGAGGGTGTACTTGTACGTTGTAATATCACAAGTTGCCGAGGTGAGGAATGTGTCTTGATAGTGTCTACACACAAATGCTACCTGTTGTGTCCTGGTTTGTGTTATGTGACTAATGCAGTCCGCAACACCTATTAGGCAATGTTGATGTACTCAGATTAGTATGTGTGTACACTGCATTGTGTGATGGTGGCACCTGCTGCCTTTGTTTAGCTGCCCCTTGTCCCTTTCATGAAATGGGCCTTTGACTTCTGTGTATGGACAATGCAGACATGTGGAAATCTGTGTGGATTGTGTGTCCTTGTCAGAGTTGTGACACTTGTGCATAGTAGGTCATCAAGTGTCTTGTTAACATCAGGGGTTGTGTGTACATAAGTTTGTGACAGGGTGTGACATGCTCCCTTGAGGATTAGTTCCACACTCCGCAACATCAGTGAGGTGTCCTGCACCATGTGAATCTCTTTGTCCTGCAGGCATGCTATACATCATGCCCTATCACATGCATTATCAGTGTGGATCAAGGAGTTGCAGCTTTGCAGGGGCTTGCACATGTGCATGTGTTTAGTGTGCTATTAGTAATGTGTGATGAGTGCCCACTTTTGGCACATTGGCAATGGGAGCCTACTTGGGCGCATGTTATCATGGACGGCCATGGTGTTATCGGCGCTTTAGCAGCAGGAAACTTCCGCTACAAGCAGCAAAGATGTTCTTGGGAATATGCCGCATAGAATTCCAGGAGAAGCACATGTTCTGGTGTGAACATGGGCTTTGATTGGAATTCTCTGCAGCATGTTATCAGGCACATTATCACCGCTTTGGTGGCAGTTTCATGCCGCTGAAGTGGCGATAATTTTAAGAACGTCCTTGATTTTATACACCGTGTTTTTTCTACAAAGCTGCACTGTGCCTCTAAGTCGCTTTGGCTCCTTGCGATTTGTGTTGTGTGCATTGCGGATGTCATGTTTAATCTTGCATGGTTTGCTTCCTGCACTTCTTTTGGATTGCCCTTTCAGAGTATGGTGCAGCATGTAATGCAATTGTTGTTGCTGTCTGAGCAGACTGTGTCCACACCCATTACCCACAGATTTGGTCCCACATATGGAGTGTGTGTGGCAGTGGTGGGCCGTTTTGTGCATCATACCAGACGCTGACCTTCTAGACTCTGCATGAGCGCTTTGATTTTAGATGGGGGGACTACATACTCCATGCAGCGATCACAGTGGATATTTGTGCGCATTGTAAAGGGGACCAAGCAGGACCTGAGCTTTCTTTAGGGTGCCAATACATATTGACAGCAGCTGTAAAGTTTAAGGCAGTCACATGCCTGTACATGCGCATGGGTCTCGTGGAGCTGCCTTCTTTGGACATACTTAATTGAAATGGGAGGTAGATGTAGGGAGAGAGATACCAGAAAGGGCTTGTGCTGAGATTGTAGAGTAAGCATGGAGGTGCACCAGGCACACCCGCTTCCAAAGGCTTCTTTTTAATGTTTTACATCGCCTTACCTCACACCGACAAAAAGTCAATGCATGTTTCTACACCGACTCATAGGAATGCACATGGGTTCAGGGAGAGAGGGCAAACTTCCCTCACCTGTTTGGGGGTGACCACTTTGGGCTACTTATTGGACCGTAGTGATGACACTATTGAAGGTGTTGATGGACAGGGAGGTGGATCTGTCGTAGGGGGCTTGTATCCTACATTGCTTCCCACACACGGCTCAAAGTGGGCTTGCCGCAAGTTTGTGGAAATGGGATTATTAGTGGCCATGAGGGGATATTACGATGCACTGGAAGGCAAGTGGGGCCACGAGTTTAGATCAATGGGAGTGCGAGTTCACCTAATGGGCAGAGTTTGATGGGATAGTTAGGCTACTACTGGTCAAGGGTACGGTGAGGAGGGGATCACTTGAGGCGGCTAAGGCATGGGACCATTTCTTTGGACCATTGGTGGACGAAGACAGCGAGAGCGATGTCAACACTGAGCCAGGTGAGCTGGTACCAGGGTAGGGCTTTTATAGCCCGTAGATGTGACCATTCGACGCCATTGTAGACATGCATGATGGGTGAATCTAAAGCGGCAGCCTGTATATTGTGTTGTTAGTGTTTACCTTCTGGATACCACAGATTACGCACTGCTAAGGCTATCAAGGAGTACAGAGCAACATGGGTAGTGACATGCCTTGAGGGAGTGTGAAATAGACTTTCGGATGAATTTGTGATGATGATGTTTGTTTATATGGCCTGTGTTGTAAATTGGTTGTTATTCCCCTTTTTACATGGTTCTTAATATTAAAGGTAGTAGAGGAGACATGTCATAGTAACAAGCCAAGGATCCAATGCTCAGACAATTGAACATCATAGTGAGGGGAGAGGGACTAGGGGCCATATTATCAAGATCAGCGTTAAAATTATATCTGCTTTAGCGGCAGGTAACTGCCACTAAAGCGGCGGTAATGGGCTTGATGATATGCCCTTGGGAATTCCCATTGAAGTCCATGTTCTGGTGTGAACATGGGCTTCTATGGGAATTCACAAGGGCATATTATCAAGCCCATTGCCGCCACTTTAGTGGCAGTTTCCTGGCGCTAAGGCAGCGATAATTTTAACGCTGATCTTGATAAAATGTCCCTAGGTTGGTGCGATTGTTAGATTTGAAGATCTAGCTTTCGCAGACATGAAGAGTTTTTTAATTTGCAAGAGAAAATAGTACATGCCATGCGTTGACGTGGGGCGGGGGAGGGTGGTGGGTATTATGGACAGGGATATGTGTGAATGCAGGTAAGTTGCCTTTGGATGACTGAATGGATTTCATGGTGCGCCCTGCATCGCATTTTGCAATGGAGGGCACACGACTAAGGGGCATATTATCAGGGACGGCATTACAAATTATCGGCACTTGAGCGGCAGAGAACTGCCACTTAAGCGGCGATATTGGGCTTGATAATATGCCCTGGGGAATTCCAATAGAAGTCCATGTTCTGGTGTGAACATGGGCTTCTATTGGAATTCTCCAGGGCATATTATCAGGCCCATTATCGCCGCTTTAGTGGCAGTTTTCTGCTGCTCAAGCGGCTATTATTTTAACGCCGTCCTTGGTAATATGCCCCATATTCCATATTTTTGGTGTGACATTGCATGTGTTGTCGGTATGCAGAGTCACTCATTACTTTCTCATCTTGCTGTACACAGTACTGCATAGCATGTACAGGCAAGGGGGCATTTTTGTAGTACAGGCATGAGGTTGTCACAATGTCCCCCCTGCCTCATCACCACACTTATCCCAATCTTCTTCAGAATGTCGCAACTCCCATGTGCCAAAATGAGTATGCAGTGTGAATGTGACTGGTCACGTGCACGAGTAAGCATGCCAGCGACAGGCTCAGCACACCTGCAACATTGCACATGTGTCTGGCTCGTGTGCAAGGTTGTGTGTGGCCCTCCAAGTCACCCTTGTTGGCCACGCACATCCTTGCACACAAGTCAGCCACATGTGCTATTTTGCAGATGTGCTGGTCACATTCACACTGCATACTCTTTTTGGCACTTGTGAGTTGCGGCCTTGTGGAGATGATTTGGATATGGGTTGTGATGGCGCAAGGGGTGCATTTTGGCAGCATGCTGCGTCTCTATGTGATGTGGCATTTTGGTATGTGATGTGGCACTTATTTTGTGGTCTGATGATCTACATGGACTGCGTTTTTCTGACGTTTCGTGCACATTTCAATGTCAGTGTGTCCGTCAAAGTGTCTAGCAATGTTTATGTTGGATCAGTTGATGTGTGTCCATGCCAGCATGCACAGGGCTATCTGGGACCTGAACCACAGTAATTGTGGGTATGCAATGCTATTTATTGTACATGTGTGCCATTGTGGCCATCCACCCCCATCCACCCACTCCATAGTTTGTACTCACCTTGTGGTTGTGTCTGTTCACCTGCAGCGGTGTCCCGACCCGGCACTTCAAACACCGTCTCCTTGGGGATGACTTGCGCCACCATTTCCTCCTGCTCATCCAGCTTCAGCAGGGGCCCAGGGCTACCACCTCCAGTGGCCATGGCTGCCCTCCGGTTGGCGGCCATCTTCTCCTTAGTGTTCTTTTTGCTGTCGTTCCAGCGCTTCTTTACCTCCTCCACCGTCCTCCTCTTCCTCTCTCTCACAGCATTGACCTTTGCTGTGATCTCCTCCCAGATCTGTTTCTTCCTGGACAATGGCACTGTCCTCCGGATAAAGAGCTCCTGCTGGTGTTCAGCCACCAGGCCATACAGGACCTGATTCTCCTGGTGGCTGAACCTGGGGTTCCTCCTCCTCTTTTCCTTCCCCAGGCTCTCTCCCTGCTCCTCCTGGGGGCTGTGGGGTTTGCTGTGATCTCCGCGCTTGGCCCCGCTTCCTCCATGTCTCTGGTCTGGTCTCTGGTATCCATTTTGTTTTTAATTTTTGTTTGGGCCTGGTTGGGGGCCTTTTATAGTGCGTTATCCCGCTTGCCGCGTGAAAAATGCAGGCCTGTTGGCAATTGTCGGGCTGATTTTGGAGATAATTGGCTTAGCACGATTTTTCGCGGCTTAGCGTGCGTTTTTTTATCGCCGGCGCTAATATTTTATCGCCATCCATTGGTGCTGGAACTGATTTTTATCGCTGGCTAGCGGCGCCTTGTTAATACGTCGCTACTGCGGCGATAAAAAAAGGACTTCGCCGGCGATAACATTTTTAGCGCTAACAGCGCCTAGCGATAATTATCGCTATTTGTTGATATCCCCTCAGTTCGGAGCTTGAATTATGCAAAAAGCTCAACTGTAGATGGTTTTATAGACGATAATGTTACCCCATTTATAACGATAATATGCCACATGTACACACATTGCTCATAACAAAGTAACTTGTTTCATGGTTCACTCTTGCCAAGATTGTCTGGACATAAGGAACAACTGTGTGGGCTTTTCTAAGTTACTTTTAATAAATGCCAGACAATACATTTCATAAACTAACACCTGGATACTGAGACAGATGGGTGGTCTTTTCTAAGTTGTTGTGAATAAATGTCACACGAGGCATTGATGTAAACTAATGTACTATATTGACATGTTGAAGAAATAAATTATGTAACACTTATTGCAATCTGTGTTATCAGTCCTACCAAGTACCACACATCAGGCGTTAGACTAATGCATTCCAATGTGGTGCTCCGCATCACCGCACTGAAATGCATTGTCACGCATAATGCATGTCTCAGATGTCACTGTCACAAACAGTAGCGTGCCACTGTAAACAGTGTGGCAGTGTGCACCTGTGGCTAGCACGGGCTGCTCCAGAGTCCCTCAGGCTTGGGGCAGTCCCAGCAGCTGCTCAGGCTCACAGTCAGATACAATTGTATCTCTATTGTTAATTGATTTCCAGCAGGCGCTCTGTGAGTCAGACAGCCTGACGTCATGGCCCGGCTGGTGGTCAGGCGCGCAACACCCATTGGACTCACAGGGCTTCAGCCCCCCCCCCGTCGTGTGTGGCAGCCCGGGATGAGACACCTTCCCGGGCAAAAAAGCAGCCGCACCCGAGCACTTCACAGGTCTTTAAAAGACCATTTGCATGTTAATGAGGCCTTGCTGTTGTTTCACCCCTTCTAAGAGCCCCTGCAGCTCCACTCTGTCTATTGCTTAAAGTTCAGCCCCCCCCGAAATTTTTGCTCAGCCCCCCCCGAAATTTTTGCTCAGCCCCCCCCGAAATTTGGCTCTAGTTGCGCCTCTGCTGGTGGTAGTGCCCAATTAGCTACTACCAAGGCAGCCTGTCGGGGCCTGCCTCAGTCAAGTTGTGTGACACTCTTTGCGGCCATGGCACCGCGGGGGGGGGGGGTGTTTTCACGTCCGACTGCAGAGCGCGGCATTTAGACAGCTGCTGCGTGCTTGACGGCATTAATCATGGTGCGTGGGAGGCCCAGGGCTGGCACGCACCTGGCCTGGCTGTCCGTACTGTGGAGTATAACAATATATATAATGGCTAGGGTGACCAACCGTCCGTAAATTTCACGGACAGTCCGTAATTTCAGCCGTCTGTCCGTTGTCCGTGAAGGATTCTTTAACGGACGCCATTTGTCCGTAATTTTAACCGGGCACCGGTCGCACCACCCTAAAGCCGGCACAGCTTTCACCCACCTCCCTGCGTGACTCCGATGCTGTTGAGGTCGGGTGTAACAGACTCCGATGCAGCACCAAAGCTCAGACACCCAGCAGCATTGGGGGGGCACAGCGGGATGGCAACCCTCACACCTTCAGCCCTTGATGAGCTGTTAAGAGGTGTTTGAAGGTGACTGAGAGGGAGGGGCTGCAGCTTCAGGCGCTGAATGCGTCATGTCTCTGCAATTTAGAGGGGCTTCACACATTCCCTTCCTGCCCAGGGCCCCAAAAATCGTAGAATCGGCCCTGATTACACCAAGGCAGCACGTGGTTCTCTTCACAGAGCTTAATTACTGTTACTAAATTGTAAGCAAACCTCGGTTCTTCAAACATGCAGTCTATAATGTAATAAAATAAAGAAATAGCACAATCGCACCCACACTGATTAACAAAGTATGGAGGACAATCAGTTAAATCAGTTCGACTTTAAGTACTGTACATCACAGTGCAGGATGGCAAAACTAACATTTTAGAAAGAGAGCCTGTCCTCTCGTTGTCTTGTCCAGGAGGGGGTGAGGAGCCCTACCCCACCCTGGAAGAGACCAAGACGATACTAGAATACTGCATGCCCACCACTGTGCCCACCCTGGTGGATCCTGTTCCCCCTCCTGTGATGGCTCCTGCCCCCCCCCCCCAGTGATGGCTCCTGTCCCCCCATGTGGTGGCTCCTGTCCCCCCATCCACCTGTGATGGCTCCTGTCCCCCCCCCCCCCTCATGGTCAGGGCCGGACTGGGAACCAAAACTGGCCCTGGCAAAGTGCTTGGCTGCCCCCCTTCCCTCACCCCCGCGGGAGGTTGGGAGTGCCGCTGAGCTCTTTGCCAGGGCCGGTTTTCAGCCAATTTTGTTACAAGGCCGATTTTGCAGCTATGCTTCAAAAACGGCCCTGTAACAAAAACGGCCCCCAGGGGCCCAAACCAGCCCTCACCCGTGCGGCGCACCGGGGGATTGCCCGGTGCCCGCTACGGCCAGTCTGGCCCTGCCTGTGGTGATTCCTGTCTCCGCCCTGGGTGGCTTCTGTCCCAGGCCTGGAATGGCTCCTGCAGCGAGGGTGAAGTTCTTGATGGGCCTCTTCTCAAAAAGGCACAGCTCAAACTTAATATGAAAAGGTGAGCGAGTGAGTAAGTGAAGGGATGGGTGGATGGCTGGATGAATTAGTGAAAGGGTGAATGGATGAATGAAAGATGGATAATGATAGAGGATGGATGGATTGATGAGTGAGTGGAAGGATGGATGAGAGAAAATGTAAATAGCTGGATGTATGGGTGGAAGGGTAGCTGGATGGGTAAAAGGGTGGATGGATGAGTGAAAGGATGGATGAGTGAAAAGGTGGATAAGTGAGTGGGTGGATGGATGAGTGAAATGATGGATGGATTGATGAATTGATAAGTGCAAGGGTGAATGGATGGACGGATGCGTGAAAGGGTGGATGTAAGGGTGGATGAGTGAGTGAAAGGGAGGGTAGGTGGACAAAAGGATGAATAGATGAGTGAAGGAGTGAAAGGATAAATGGATGAGAGAAAGGATGGATGAGTGAAAGGATGAATTCATGAGTGGATGAGTAGATGGATGGGTGGGTGGATGGATGGAAGGAAGGATGGCTAAGTGAAAGGGTCGATGGAGAGAGAAAGGGAGGATGGATGGATGACTGAAAGGGTGGATGGGTGGAAGGATGAGTGACTGGGTGGATGGATCGATGAGTAAGTGAAAGGGTGGCTGGATGGGTGAAAGGGTAAATGGCTGGATGGATGTGTGAATGGATGGAAGAGTGGATGGATGAGTGTACAGATGCATAGGGTGAAAGGGTAGATGGATGGATAATGGATAGATGAGTGAAAGGATGGATGAAGGGATGGATGAGTGAAATGATAGATGGAAGGATACATGATGGATAGGTTTGCAAATGGTTGAATATGTTTGGACATGGCTGGGCTTACTTATATACTATTGCGCCACCTCCTCTGATGTGTCTGTAAAACTTACCTATTGTCCTGAAGTTTTGTCCTGAATTTTTACCTCCTGTCCTGAATTTGTGTCCTGAATTTTGACCCTTTGTCCTGAATTTTTACACTCACCGTCCTGAATTTGCACCAATGCCAGTTGGTCACCCTAATAATGGCCCGTCTGACCGGTCTGCCAGCACTGTGGTGCTTAATATTATCTATAATGGCCCACCTGCCCCTGACCTGTCCTGCCCAGCCGGGCCGCCCGCACTGTGGGAGCTTAATAATATCTATAATGGCCCTTCGCCGGCAGCGAATTATCAGAGCTCAGCAGCCGGGATAGTGCTATTCACTGAGTCCATTCTTCACGATGAGTCAGGTTCAGTTGCAGTGTCAGGAGTAGAGGAGAGAGAGATGAAATTGCTGAGGGGGTCACTGGCAGTGGCGGGCAGCTTGAGTCGCCGATGCGCCTGTCACGCTGCGCAGGCTGGCTCTGACTGAAAGAACAGAAAGAGTAAGCATAAAATAACAACAAGCCACTTCAAGTTGTCAGTGAGTGTCACAGTGTGTAACACAATCAAATTAAATTTAATGTGAGTGTGTGATCTAGAAAGTATAAAATGGACGTAAATGCTGGTATTTATGTTTTCCTCGGCTTCGTTGCTTGATTTTATGTACGAGAAAGTGTCACTCATAGTCGTTGAAATGTCACTCATAATTACACTGAAATAATGAAAATATCACACCTAGCAATCTGAAACTTTGGCAGCTATGTGTTATATGTTTTTATATTTTTAAATAATTTCTCTCCTGTCTCTTGGTTCACTAATGGCAATGTCGCTGGAGTGGGGGCAGGGCAAGGAAAGTATCTAAGTTCATGTATAAAAGCTATCACTTTTAATATGTACTTCCCAGTGCTGTGTTGTAATGTGACGTATTAATAGCAATGGTTCCACATGTTAAAGAAATGCACTTTTTGGAATTGTGAAGGGACTTTATCATATTTCAGGTAATGCTGGTTGATGATTTACATGGCAAACATTTTCAGTGCTCGGCTCGTGTACGGACTTTAGGAGCTGGGCTCCGGCCCGGCTTGCCCTGTTAAATTTGTTTGCTCGCCCACCTCTACTGCCACTCCGGTTTTATAAAAAAATATATATATATGTTGTGTAACATTTCTGTCACTCTGTTAGCGAGTTCTAAAACTTGTCTGCCTCGCTACACTGATTTCCAAAGATTTATACCCCAGAATTCATTTTCTGAAACTATCTCTGAAAGGAAGTGAGAAGGGGGGTTTTGCCTGCCTAATTTTAATGCAAAACTCCAGGGAAGTTCGAAAACGGAAAAGTATTAGTTGGAGAGTGTTATATTCTATTACATGTTGTGTGTTGTGATCAGCTCCTAGCAACAAGGTTCTGCGGTTGGAATCTAGAATTGTGAAGTCCAGCAGAGAAGCTTGGCTGTGGAGCTGAGAGGTTGACTCCGGAGGTTGTTAATGGATATTCATAAATAAATCTTCTTTCAACATCATATGTGTCCTGTGATCACAAAAATGGCGACGAGGATGGGATAAGTGATTGAAGAGGACCATCACAAGAAGATTTTGGATAAAAATTGTACCTGTGCGGACTTTTCACTTGTGTTCTGGATTTAGTAGAAAAAAACGGAACCGGAGGACCCCCAGTTTGATCAACGGTATTCATAAAGGACAGTTGTATGGATGTTCTGACAATTGAGGATTTTACTCTGTTAAATCGAGTTAATTTGTCACGACCAGAAAAAAATTAGACTGTTGTTATTTGAATCTAACTGTACCTTGGCAGCGCTGCCTGTGGAGAGAATCGCGTGCTGGGTCTACGGAGAGTGAAAGTCGCGTGCTACATCCACGAAAGGCGTGCCAGGTCTGACTGTGTCCGCGAGGAGTGAGAGTCCAGTGTCCTCATGTGTGGTCTCGCTATGCGGAATTGGAGAGACTCACGAGAGGATGACACGGAAGGAGGCTTGCATTCTTTGACGTAAGACGCAGTGTGTGGACAAGGGTTGCTAGGGAGACAACTGTATCCAAGGAAGTCGATGTACATTGGTGCATGCGTTGAAAGGGAATTCAAGGAAAAACAACTGTCTCCGAGGAAGTCTCCGAGGAGGTCGAAGTCAACGTGATGTGGAGCTGTATTGATGCAAGAATATGATGGTAAGGAAAATGTAATTGCATTTGAGTCACGCACTCTGAAAGGTGCTGAATCGTCGTACTCCACCATCGAGAAAGAAGCATTAGCTTGTTGGTGGGAAGAACAACATTTACGTGTGTATGTTTGGGGCACCAAATTTGAACTTTGCACAGATCACAGACCTTTGTTAGACCTTTTCACTACCACAGGTGCAGGAAGAGCTACTCCACGCATAGCTAAGTGGTTGTATAGATTACAAGAATACTCATTTGAGTTGAAATACGCACCAGGGGTGAGAAATATTAATGCTGACTGTTTGTCGCGTTTGCCAGTGGATAACAAATTTGATAATGACAATGAGGATGATGATTAGTTAATTGCTAATATTGAAGAACTTCATCAGGCTATTAGTGAACATGAATGGAAAGAAGCTATTGCTTCTGATACATCCTTACTTAAAGTAATAAGAATATTGCCTTCTGTGGTGAGTGGTAAAATGGATGAGGATATATCAATGTATAAGGATGCTTGGGAAGAATTGTCTGTGGTAAGTGGAGTAGTCAGACGAAATGACAAGTTGGTGGTACCAGTCTCAATGAGGTCCAAATGAATGGGTTTGTTACATGAAGGCCATGGAGGAATGTCAGCTGTCAAAAGGAAGGCCAGAATGGATTTTTGGTGGCCAAATATGGATAGGGACATAGAAAGGTTTGTGAGGGAGTGTATATCATGTACTTGTAGTGACAAGTCTCATGTGTTAAGAGACTCACCTATTACGCCTATGAAATTACTTGAGAAAGCTTGGGAGAGGCTTGGTATTGACATTTGTGGACCATTTGAAGGTTTGGGTTCAGTAGACAAGTATGCTTTGGTGATGCTCGAATATTATTCAAAATGGCCTGAAGTAGCTTTTGTGACTGATGTCAAGACCAGTAGTGTCATTGCCTTTTGTGAAGAAGTTTTTAGTAGAGAGGGTTGTCCGGCAGAAATATTATCGGACAATGGTCCACAATTTATTTCACACGAATTTGGTGAGTTCCTGAATAAATGGGGTGTCAAACACTTAAGGACACCTGTTTATCATCCAAGGGGGAATGGTTTGGTTAAGCGTTTCAACCGTGTGCTAAGGGAACACATTCAATTGGCTATATCCATGAACATGTGCTGGAGGACTCAAATAAAAACAATGCTATGGAATTACAGAACCACTCCCAATGCTGTAACAGGAGAAACTCCATTTTGTCTTCTCAAAGGCAGAACTCCTTGTACTGCAGCTGTGCCTGCGTGGATGGGCAGGAGTGGCAAGAAGGCTGTGAGAGATAAGTAAATACGTGACAAAGTTGTTAAGTATCAAAGTGATTTTCAAATGAGACACAATGACAAAGTTAGCAAAAACAAGAGAGTTTTAATCGAAGGAGATTTCGTAAGAGTTTGTCCTAACATCTTAGTAAAAAAGGTAATTCTAAGTTGTCTGATCTTAAGGAAGTTTTAAAAGTTAATGGAAATTTAATCAAAACATCAGATGGAAAATGGTGGAACATTTGCAAAGTTGTCAAATGTAATGATTCTGAATTAAGATTCTGGTTAAAAGAAAATTCAGAAAATATTGAGAATTCCTTAGAAGACTGTAAAAGGATTCTAAGTACACGTCCTAAATTGAGACCCAAGAAATTTGATAATTATGATTGTTCATAATTTTTTTCATTTTAGTAGGGAGATGTGTTATATTCTATTACATGTTATGTGTTGTGATCGGCTCTTAGCAACAAGGTTCTGCGGTTGGAATCCATAATTGTGGAGTCCAGCAGAGAAGCTTGGCAGTGGAGCTGAGAGGTTGACTCTGGGGGTTGTTAATGGATATTCATAAATAAATCTTCTTTCAACATCATATGTGTCCTGTGATCACAAAAGAGAGCAAGTGAAATGTGAATGCCCTGCACTCTAGTGCCTACCAAGGCACACTAACCCGAGTGAAGGATAAAATGGAAAGCAAATTCCCTCCGGCAGCATTGCATCACGTAAATGAAAACGAAAACATTGCATTATTCCGAGAGTTTGGCAGGTGCTTCCAAGGAAAAGGCCCAGCAGGAATTGAGGCAACAGAGCCACAACAAGCAGGCAAAGCAGTAGTATTGATCTGTGTTTGTTGGAACCCTGAGTACAACACTAGAAAAGCCTGCAACAGTAAAAAAAAAAAACAAAAAAAAATGTTCTGCATAACATGAATCTAGCAGATAAAGAGTTTATTTAGTATGCAGTAGCAACTGCTACTCAAAGGCTCTGGGTAGAGGGGGTCGCAGGGGGGAACGGGAGGGAATGGGAAAAATAACATTTTAAAATCACTTACCTGTCTGCCAGCCGCCGCCTCTTGGTCCTCTTCGCCCGCTTACAGGACTCAAGAGGCAGGAATAGGAAGCACCCAGGCTTCCAGACTCCCCTAGCCAATCACAACGCTGCTGATGGCAGCGTTGTGATTAGTCTGAGCGCCGAGAGGGACTTGGAGCCTGGGCATGTTCATGCAAAGTGTGCATGACTCTTTGGCCGGTCCAAGATGGCCGGCCAAACAGTCATGTGCAGTCAGAGTGTGCCACCAATCCTCCCCCTGCTCCTCTGTAACTCTAGCCCTGCCCTTCAACCCGTGGCTCCCTTGACCCATTGGCCATTGCCTGTGGCTCCCCAGTGTTACCTTTTTTTGGAGGGTGGGGGGGATGTAAGCCTGGCCTCGGGAGTACTTGCATTTTTCTCCCTGAAAATAATTGGGAAGAAGCTGATGAATGTATTATAATCATATACGCAGGGTGTTTCGTATTACTAAGGCGGCGCCTCTAATAAAATATTCCTAGTTACACTTTGCTCATGCCTTTTTTAGAGTACCCTCTCAAACACTTTTATCCCACTTACAGTGCTAGATAGCACCCCTATGCATGTAGGCCCCATTGCCAACGTGTTTCTGCACTTGAAGAATATTTTAATGCACTTCCATTTCTGCTCATGTCATATGTGCCAACACATCTGTTTCAGTAGGGTGACTCACGATTTTTTAAACCACATACAGCTTCATTTTTGCTGTCTCCTCCCTAAAATTGCCTCCAAATCAATGCAAGTAAAATAAATTCCTCTGATTGTTTTTTTTACCCTCCCGCTTTCTTGCTTCCAAATGTTGGTATTATGCCGTATATGGTGTTTTACTTCCCTGTGCTCAAGTAGAGAGCAGGCCTGTCTGGAAATGTGTATGTACTGAAAGGAATGTGTACTGGAAGTACCCATGATTCATGTACAAATGTCAATACTTAATAATATTTAGTGTGTTTAATAGACAGGACAACTGTACTTTCCTGATAACTTGCATTGGTGTAAAATGCATTTGAAAAAAAACTAAACTATTAACGAGTCTAACAAAATAAATCAGGCATCTTCTACTTACTTTGGGAGTATTGGAACGTGGGGATCCAGGGATATATGGAGGTCATCTCCCTCGACATGTCATCAATTAAGCACTATGTTTACAGCTTTCGGCATTTCACTTACAAGTCATCGACATCATGCGTTTATGTCTAATTAGTTTAACTGAAGCCAACAGACCCTTCAACAATTAATGCATTAAAGTGCTTGGGCGCGGCTCTCCTGGCTAGGTTTGATGGCTACCCAGGGAGCCACGGCGCACAGTTTTGGAACCACTGTCCTTTATCAAGCCCTTCAGGGTTCTATTGAATCTCTGAACCAACCAATTCCCTTGAGGATGGTAAGGAGTGGCGAATTTGTATGTCACACTGCACTCCTCCCACAAAGATGTCATGTACTTCGAAATGAAGTTTGTATCACAGTCAGAGACCACCTCTCTGGGGAACCCCACACAGGAAAAGATCCCCATTAATGCACAGCCCACCACAGGGGCTGTGATTGTCCGGAGAGGGACAGCTTCCAGGTACTGGGTGGCAGGATCCACCAAGCCCAAGATAAACTTGTTGACTAATGCTGTCTTGGGTTCCAGTTGCCCCACAATGTCAATGCCCATCCGCTCAAAAGGGGTGTTTACCACAGGAAAGGGTTGGAGGGGAGCCTTACACATCCCTCCACTCTTGCCACTTGCCTGGCAAGTGGGGCAAGATCAGATCTACAGTGTGTACCAACGTGCCTTTTCATTTGGGGCCAGTAAAAGTGGGTGACAAGCCTCTGAAACGTCTTGTTGCACCCCAAATGTCCTGCTAGAGGCACGACATTAGCCAGACCCAGTAGGAAGGTCCTGAAGTGCTTGGGTACCACTGGCAAATGGGCGACACTGGGCTCAGCGACCTTAGGCTCACAGTGCCACAATCCATCTTCCCAGTAAATCAGATGTGATCCAGGTTGATTACCTTATGCACAACAGAAATCTGAGAGGCAAAGTAAGCTTTTAAAAAAGGTACATGGCATGAATGCCTAGCAATGACGATATTAAGCGAGAGGAGGTCTTGAATTTTCTTTATCCTTTATTTGAATGGTTTAAGATTTCAAGGGACAAGTTCAGTTAAATAGATACAGCCAACACGTTTCACCCAATGCGGGCTTCTTCAGGGCTGCAATACACATAAATACACAAACATTAATTCTCAACGAATACAGACAAATTTTACAACATGAGTTCCAAAGCAAAAAATGTTTAAAAACCGAGCAGAGACAACAAAAAAGCCAGCATACAAGGAAGATCTTAGAAAACATGTTGTTGAAGACATCAATGTCACCGTCTTACAAAATTTATACAAAGGATAAAAGAATACACAAAAAATAAATATAACAGTGTTTGGAAATGGCAGTATAAACAAAATAATGTCAGACAGCACAAGGGAAACAAATACACAAAACATGAAAACATCTTAGATATATATAATTCATTTCATGTCATAGGTGTCTGATAAAACAACGTATAGTTGACAAGAATAATTAGAATAAAACCATGATGTTAGTTATCAGAAACTGGATTGCACCTAATTTATACACGTCATAGAATAGAAAAATAGTTTGCATGTAATGGTCCAATCCATCACAAACACAAAAAGAATTCCACTTATCATCCAAGCCTGTGGAATTCTTCCAAGAAATGGATAGGTTCTATTCTTGTGGAAATTATAGCGGCAAGAGGAAGTGCTCACTATATATTAATATATCAAAGATGAATAATGGATACAGAAAAAGAGGCATTAAACCTATAGCGTTTCGCTAACCTGTGATCCAAAAACTACTAAAATGAGTGCCTCATACCTGTATATAAAGGCGAAGAAGATTGTCCTTATTAAGAACCAGTCCAGTTCTGGACAAAATTAAAGCGTATTGGAGTAGTTAAACATTGTAAGGAAGAGCACAATTATGTAAACGTGCTAGTTTTCAAAACAGAACCTAATAAGACAAAAAGCAACAAAAAAAAGCATAAAAGCAAGAAATAGATGTTTCATCAAAAAGCCAGAATACAGAATATCAGTCTATACATCCATGATTAACTTCTTTACAGGTTTTCTCGATACGGAAAAAATACAAACAATGCAACAGATAAGAATGTATTTTCAATTGTCAGATGAGTACACCAGTATTCTCAAATGAGAGTGCGGTCAAGAACAATTGACTACTCGCCCTAGTACTGTATTAAAAAAGAAAATGTAGCCTCTGAGGTTTCAACAAACACCACAGAAATATAATAAGATACAAATACGCAAAAGGAGATGTAAGTACCTGTCCCGGCTATTGGTACCAACTGGACAGCAAAGGTGAATGTGAAGCCATCCTCCACATCTCATTAATTACCTGGGTAGGAGAGAAAGATCAATTCTAACTATATAGATAAAATAAAATCATTTAGTGTATAGATAAAACATGAATTACAATTAATAGGTGAAGTTGCCATGTAACTGCGCTAAGAATAAAGAAACCACAATTACCACAATGCAATTGTGTGTGAGAACATGGAACGTGAAACAGCATCGAGGGACAAAAATAAGAAGGAACGACAGTGTAACTACTCCTTCTCATTTCTAGCACTAAAATATAAAGATGGAGCATGGAGCAAGGAACGTCATTAGGAAGCAAAACGAAAGGGAACGGTAGTATGGCAATTCCCTATCATTTACTAACACTCGGGAAGTTTAAAAGATTTAAGGTGAATGAGTTAATAACGTAGGTAAGGCGTAGTGTCACAGTATTACCGCATTACAAATACAAGGAATTTAATTAGTTAGTGGGTTAGCTAAGATACAGGAGCGTCAACTGTTAGCAGTTACTAATCATTGTGAATACGATGCGTTGATATGCTAAAGAACTAGACCAAAGTCACCCGAACATCAAAATAAAGCCAAACGGTCTCTCATATTATTAAGGTCCTAACGCATCCCGTTGATAGTCCCCTATATAGCACACCAACCAGTAGCGTTAGTTAGGGATTGTTAATGCTTAATGATCTGATTTGTTGTTACGATATAAAACAGGATCAAAGTTTTCCCAAACAATGTATAAACCCAACAATTTCCCATACTCCTTACAAGGGCAGAAACTAAGTTTTCCGAACAGCGTAACAAGCATAACGGCGTCCCAGACTCCTTACCCATCAAGTCTTCGGGTGTTCCATGTACGGCATCCACAAATTCTAGTAAAGTAGTCGTCTGCCGTCATTGAGGGAACTCATTTTTATACCACCGATAGATTCAAACGACTAGAACGTAAAGGGGGGTTGAAGCAAGTCCGCTTCCGTAATAGAGATAAACGACTGATTTCTTAGAAGAAGGACTAAAATGCCCAGCACCAAAAGGAAAGCGGAGAAAGTGGTCGGACATTTTAGGACAGGACGGTATGCAACGTCATGGTTACATCCGCTACGAACAAAACAGCAATTGTAGCTAATATAACGAGACCTAACGAGACATTATTAACGGCAATGGTTGCCGAGTTTGGTACTCCCACGTCTAACAGCAATGGTGGTAGTGCAATTAAGACACAATGACCAAAATAAGCCACTGTGCAAAAATTTAAATGAAAGAACAATTTATAATAAGAAAATATGTTTCAATAAAAAGAAAAGGGTTGAAGGAAATGTGACATATCTGGTTACATACTCCATAAATTTGGAGTAGTATTATACAATTAATTTGCGACAAAATGTAGTCTTATAAGTAGAGTACATGAAAATATGCAATTACTACGTGAAACAGACAAAGAGTAGAAAAAAAAAAGAAAATAACTTTTTACAGTAAATTCGACCTTTTCAGACATGGGGTAGCTCATTAGTGAGAATACTGTTTTAAACCAAAACTCAAGTATTTGGTAAGTGAAAAATGAATATTCGCAATGTATTGGACCACCACAAACGTTATAAATGAAGAGATCTGCATTCTTCGAATACATATCTAGAAGGTCATGCAAAGAGTATAATTCATTTCAGATATACATGACCTTACAATTATGTTAGTAGTGAACACAGAGGTGAAGGAGGGCTAACAGAGAAAGTGATGGAGCTCGTGATCCTGATTCAAGCCCACTGATACTGACCTTAAATTATAAATCCATTTGGTCTCTAATTTACGCACGCTAAGATCCCTGTTTCCCCTCTCAGCTTGAGAGCAGCCACATCTATCCCATGGAATCTAAAGTTTGCCCTATTTAGGTTAGATGTACAAGCATGTGACACCAATGAATAGGTTTGATCACCATTAATGCATGCCCTACGATGTTCCATAATGCGTTGCCTCAAGGGCCGAATAGTGCTGCCACATATATTTTTCTACAAATGCATATGATGACATATGTGGTTTGGCAAGTAATATACTGCCTAATGGTATATCGTTTCTTGGTGTTATATTCAAATTCGGTAACTTTCAGTCCCAGGTGACACATTTTACAATTGATGCATGGAAAAAAGCCCATAGGACATTGTAACCATGACTCCTGCGGTTTCTTTTTTCTGAATGTGTAGCTCGGACAGATCATTTCATAATGGTACGGCTCCTCCTGTATGTAATACTAGGTTTGTCCTTGATAAGATGGTTAATACCAGGCACGTTTTTTAGCAGTAACCAATGACGGTTCATGATTTAAAAAACTTCATGGTTCAATTTGGAAAGGGTAGTAATAAAGGAAAGGTGTTCCTGTTTCCTTTTCTCCTTTACTCTCAGATTGTCAGAACGATTGATCCCACAAGTTTTTCATATGCCTGGTTCAAAAGTTCATCATTATAGCCTCTCTCTCTCTGCCCTTTCTCTTCCTGGCAGGCACCTGGGCCAGTGTTTCAGGCTCCAGGTCCTCTTGATTAATCCTACTGGCTGCCATTGACCGAGTGGTCACACAAACCCACTCATGGAGACCTAACATCTCCAAATGAGCCTGGTCTACCATGGGGAACTCTCCAGGTCATTGGCATGCAGATAGTCAACAGGCATGGATGGAATAACAATGACCTTCAAGGAACCTGAGAACCCCCCACTCAAAGGGAACTAGCGCCACCTTACACAAGTGCTCAGAGTTGGCTTCTGCAACTACAGGGTGAAGTACATTGGGAGTAACCTGCTGTTCAGACACCCATTGACACCTGACAGATGTCACATTGGCTCCTGTGTCTCTCAGAGCCTCCACCCTCCTCCCATTGATGGTCACCCACTGCCTGTATTTCTTAGTGTTCTCAGGCAGATAGGATCCCTGGACCATCTCTACAGTGTGTACCAACTTGCCTTCTCATTTGGGGCCAGTAAAAGTGGGTGACAAGCCTCTGAAAGGTCTTGTCGCACCCCAAATGTCCTGCTAGAGTCATGTCATGAGCCAGATCCAGTAGGAAGGTCCTGAAGCACTCGAGTACCACTAGCACACGGGCTGCACCGGGCTCAGTGACCTTAGGCTCACTATACAACAATCCATCTTCCCAGTAAATCAGATGTGATCCAGACTGATCACCTGCTGCCTGGTTTGCAGCCTGTTGCCGAAAACCAACAAGAGTAGGGCACTCCATCTGCGCTCTGCAGAAATCCTCCCTGGAGGACCCCCTTCCTGCTGCCAATGGGTCAGCTTAGGAAGGTCACCCAGTTCGGCCACTTGTTCCCCTGTAGGTTCCAGGGCATCCCCCTCAGGTTCTGCCTCCTCCTGGATCGTGAGAACTTGGGGGGCAGTTTCACACACCCCCTCCTCCTGGTTGGCACCTAGGCCACTGTTTCAGGCTCTAGGTCCTCTTGATTACCCCTATTGGCTGCCATTGACCAAGTGGTCACACAAACCCACTCAGGCAGACCTAACATCTCCAAATGAGCCTGGTGTTCCATCTCCTTCCATGGGGAACTCTCCAGGTCATTGCCAAGCAGACAGTCAACAGGCATGGACGGACTAACAACAACCTTCAAGGAACCTGAGACCCCCCCACTCGAAGGGAACTAGCACCACCTTACACAAGTGCTCAGAGTTGTCTGCTGCAACTACAGGGTGAAGTAAATTGGGAATAACCTGCTCTTCAGACACCCATTGACCCCTGACAGGTGTCACACTGGCTCCTGTGTCACTCAAAGCCTCCACCCTCCTCCCATTGATGGTCACCCACTGCCTGTATTTCTTAGTGTTCTCAGGCATATAGGATCCCTGGATCATCTCTCGGTCTCCTAATGAGACAAGGGTCATAACCTTCACTAGGAACTAATTACTCCCCCAGCACTACACTCACTAACTCCGTGGCGGTGCACCAGTGGATGCTGGTGAGGAATTGGGGCACCTGGGATCCCTTGCAATGTGGACCACATGAATAGCGCCAGTGTGGACCCTGGTTGTCGTACCTGCCCTTAGGGGGCCAGGACACTTTAGGCTTGGATTCCTTGCCCTGGGATCGGTTTTGGGGCCCTTTAGAGAACTAATTTTGGGTATCTTTGTCCCACCCCACTCTTCTGCTGGGGAGTCTGCCAACCCTTGGCTGGGTTACCCACAATCCCCTTGTGGACCCTGGTGCTAGTCCAGCAGTCCGCCTCCTTAGCAAGCTCCCTGAGGTCAGTTAGCTTACTATCCAATAGATGCTGGCGCAGCTCTGGAACACACAGACTACTCAAGTGCTCCCAACCAATCAAGTTCTACAACCCCTAGTACAGTTATCGTGCTGCTCTTCTTCCAACCATCCAGTGCACGGTTATACATGTTCACACATTCAACCCAAGTATGAGAATCAAGCTTCCTAAAGTTCCTGAACTTCTCTCTGTTCTGCTCTGGTGTGAGCCCATACCTGAGGCATAAAGCCTACTTCATGTGGGGATAGGTCAGGTTACCTGCCTGTTCCAAAGGCGACAGGGTGTCCCTCGCAGAGGCTTCAAGTGCTTCCACAGGCCCGCCCCCCCAATTTTCTCAGGAACCTCATTCATTCTAAAGGCTGCCTCATACGCCGTAAACCATGCATAAATATCTTCACCCCTCTGGTCATTCTCCACTAGGTCCTTGGGTATGTAATCCTTATCCCCTTGCACTGGCTGTACACTGCAACCATTTGAACTGGACTCCACTTGCTTGGCTTTAATGTCCAGTTCCCTCATGCTCAACTCATGAGCCAAAAGCAATTTATTTTCCTCCAAAGCGAGAGCGTTCTTGCTGTCCTCTGCCATCTTTTCTCTCTCCATGGCAGCCCTTTTGTTCTCCATTTCCAATTGCTTCATTTTGAACTTTAAGATTTCTACTTCATGATCTTTGACCCTTTGGTTTTCCTCCCACTCCTCTGGGGAAAGACTTCCAGCGGAATGGTTGCTGCCAGCCCCGCAGGCTACACTTGATACAGGCAGATCCTGTGACCTGAAACCATTCCCTTGTGCATACTCACCCACCTCTGCATCACCTGTCTCCCGAGCCTCTTGGGCCTCTCACCAGGCCCTTAGGGGCTTCTGTAGCTCCTCCTTCCTGGAGCTGCTCTTCATGGGACATCCAAAATCTTTGCAAAATTGTTTGAGCTGATCTACTCTGTAGGTATCCAACATTTCATTATCAAACCCCTATTCTGCCACCTCACTTGCTGGTTTACCCGTCTGAGACATGATGCATGGATACTTTAAGGGTAACTCAAAAATAGAACCAAAAACAAAACACTGTATGTGGTTGCGTAGTGGTCTGCACTAAACTAGTGATGTACATCGATTGCTGTGGGTCAAGTACCAACACAGGTTCAAATCCTCACAGCTGACCACCAATGTTAGAAATGGGGGTCTCTAGTTGGCAGACGTAGGTACCTTTGTCCAAATAGGGACCCTTACTTCTAGTCAGGGTAAAGGGGATAAACACTTTAGATAACCCCTGCTCACCCCCTTATCCCAAAGGCAATGTGTAAAGTATTTGTACCAACACACATAGTAACACAGTGAAAGCACCACAAAAGGACACCACACCAGTTTGAAAAATAAAGTATCTTTGTCTAAACTAAACAAGACCAAAACGACAAAAATCCAACATACACAGTTAAAAATATGACTTTCCAAAGGTTTCCAAGAACTTGTACCATAGAAAACTATGGATGCGTAATTTTACACTAAAGTACCTGGGGATGCGTCAAAATTCACAAGCCAAACAGCCGCAGAGTCGGAAGTAAAGAGATGCAACACTCCTGAGACCTTGGGGAGACGATGAGACAGTTCTGCGCCACGCAGAGGATGAGTTGCGTCAAATCCAGTCTGTATGGGGAGTGATGTGTCGATTTGTTCGTGACTGTTCCTGGCCACAGGTGATGCATCGGGAAAACTTGCTGCACAGGTACAATGCGTGGAAATCCAGAATGCGTCGGCGATTGATGCGGCGGTGTCGGGCAGCTCTGCATCAGTCCTCTTCAGCCGCGATTGCTCGATGCATCGATTCTTGTCGCGGTGACAGGCACTGTGTCGGTTTTACACAGTGGCGCGGGGATGCGTGGAAATTCTTCTTGCGCCGTGAAGATGTGTCGGAAAAACAGCTGCAAGAAGAGCGATGCGTCGATTTCTGTAGTTCTTTAAGTTTTTTCTGTCTTCCAGCTCCCAAACATCAGCAACAGCCTCCAGAGGCTCAAAACTGGCACAAGCACTTCTTGGCAGGTCAGAACTCACAGCAGCAGAGTTCAGGGGAGCTGAGGGTGAAGTCTTTGTGTCCCTGAGACTTCAGAACAGAAGGCCAACACACACAGACCCTTGGAGATCTCCTTCATACAGGGGACACAGGACACAGCATAGTCCTTCTCCTTTCCTTGGCAAAAACAGCAACTAAAGGCCTACCCCACACAGCACACAGCAATGGGGCAGTACTTCTCCTCAGTCTCTCCAGCTCTTCTCCTTGGCAAAGGGTCCTCTTGAATTCCAGGGATGATCTAAAGTTCAGGGGTTTTACGTCTAATACTCATACCCCAAAATGTAATTGTTCTCTTTGTGCAGAGAAGCACTGTACCCAGCCAAAACCAGTTCTGCCCTCTCTAGTGCAGCTTCCTGGCAGGAGGTGGAGACAGCATTGTGGAAAGCAAACCAGGCCCATTCAGGTGAAAGGAACAGTCCTCCCCCTACTCTAAATGCAGTCCAGGTCTATTCAGTCCAGCCCTGACTCATCTGGCTCTCAGGAGCCACTGCTCCTCCCCAGACCCTGATACTCCTAACCCAGACAGTGAATCCACATCCTAGCAGAGGCACACTGGATGGGTAATCAAGAAAATACCTACTTTCTAAAAGTGGTATTTACAAACCCAGAATGTAAAAATCACCCTCACTAAAAGATGCATTTTAACTTTCTGAGTTCAGGCATACTAAACTTTATTTTCCTACCTTGCTCCCAGGGGCAGTTATGTTTATAAGATGTTATAAACAAACTCCCCATTCTGTCCTATGGGAACAGGTAGCATTGCAATAGTGAAAAACGTAATTGGCAGTAATTCACTATCAGGACATGTTACACACTTCAGTACATGTCCTACCTGTCACATACACAACCTCCTTCCCAGGGGGGTGCCTTGGGCCTTCCATAGGGGTGTTTTATATGTAAGAAGAGGTAAGGTTATGGCCTGGCAAGTAGGTGCACTTGCCAAGTTAACATGGCAGTTAAACTGTGCACATGCACTATGGTGGCATGCCTGAGACATCTTTTCAGGGTTACTCATGTGGGTGGCACAATCAGTGCTGCAGGCCCACTAGTAGCATTTGATGTATCAGCCCTGGCACACTTAGTGCACTTTACTAGGGACCTACTGGTAAATCAAATATGCCAATCAGGGAGAGCCAAATCACAATAAAAATTTACACAGGGATCACTTGCACTTTGACACTGATCAGCAGTAGCAAAGTGCCCAAAGCATCTAAGCCATAAAAAATAAAATCCATCGCAGCATCAAAAATACAGAAGGTAGAGGCAAAAAGTCAGGGAAAACCACACCAAGGATGCCAGGTCTAACACCCTCCTACAGCATAGCGGCTCTTCTTACAGGCAGAATGTCCTTGGCTCCAGTAGAGTTCTGATTTGGTGGTGCCAGTACTTATACCAAAATGTGCCTTTGAAGTGGGGGAGATATTAAAGATGACTTTGAAGATCACAAGGTCCCTGCCTTTCCTACCCTGGCACTAGACAGACCACAGGAGGGTATGCAGCTCTTTATGTTGGGACAGCACACCCTATTCAGTTATCAGTGTCAGCTCCTCCCTCCCAGTTTTCCTCAGGAAGACCTACCAGTCTGGTGATGAGCCATCAGCATGCAAATGTCACACCGTAGCTCCCTTTGTGTGACAGTCCAGAGAGAATGCACAAAGCCCAGCTATCATCCACCCCGGATATGTATTTAGAGACAGTCAGAGGCACAGAATGGTTAAAGTAAGAAAATGCCCACTTTCTAAAAGTAGCATTTTCAGACCTGCTATTAAAAAAAACAACTTCACTAAAATATTTGTTTTTAAATTGTGGGTCCAGAGACACGAAACTGTATTTTTCTATCTGTTCCCACTTGGAAATGACACTTAAAAGATGTTTTAAGGCAATCCCCATGTTAACCTATGGGGGAGATAGGCCTTGCAGTATTAAAAAATGAATTTAGCAGTTTTTCACTACCAGGACATGAAAAACTCAAATGTACATGTCCTACCTTTTAAATACACTGCACCCTGCCTATAGGGCTGCCAATGGCCAACCTTAGGGGTCACCTATATGTAATAAAAGGTAAGGTTTTGCCTGGCAAGTAGGTTAACTTGATAGGTCTAAATGGCAGTTTAAAACTGCACCCACAGACTCTGCAATGGCAGGCCTGAGACATGTTTAAAGGGCAACTGAATGGGTGGCACAATCAGTGCTATGGGCCCACTAGTAGCATTTAATTTATAGTCCCTGGACACTTATAATGCACTTGACTAGGTAATTACAAGTAAATAAATATCCCAATTGTGGATAAGCCAATAGAACCATGTTTAGAGCACAGAGCATATGCGCTTTATCACTGGTTAGCAGTGGTAAAGTGCCCAGAACCCTAAAGCCAGCGTAAATGAAGTCAGCAAAACAGGGGATCAGGAGACAAAAAGTCAGGGGAAACAACACCAAGGATGCCAGCTCTAACACGTCCCCCCCCCCCCAGCTCCCATTGGGAGTTCTCCTCCCTAAGGCGGAAGAACCTAGAGAGACCATCAGCATTGGCGTGGTCTGCTCCAGCAGGGTGTGCTACAGTACAGTGCATTTCCTGTAGAGAGATGGACCACCTCAGCAGTTTGGGATTGTCACTCCTCGTCTGCGTTAACCATCTGAGGGGCCTGTTACCTGTCTGAACCCAGACGTGAGTGCCAAACATGTATGGCTTCAGCGCTCAGATCACCACAAAGGCTTCCCTTTCAATTGAGCTCCACCTCCGTTCCCTGAGAAGTAGCCTCCTGCTGATGAAGGCTCCTGTCTGAAGGCACATAAGAATTGATGCCACCATCACTGCTGGACTCCACCTGCCTGGCTTTGATGTCCTGCTCTCTCAGACTCAGCTCCTGAGCCAATATCATAATTTTCTCCTCAATACCCAATCTGGTTTGGCTCTCCTCCTTCTCCATGGTGAGCCTAAGGCTTTCTCTTTCTCCAATTTGAGCTTAACCAGCTCCAATTTAAACTTTCTCTCCTCCGTCCTGTCCTCCAACTCCTCTTGGGACAGGCCTTTGAATGGCACGCTACTTCCTGCTCTGGAGGGTGCCCTCATCCCTGGAAGTAAGTTGCCCTCCTCCACCACCATAGACAGCAGCCTAAGGCCCTCTCTTAGACCCTGGTCTACATCATTCTTCTCATACTCTCCCACCATTGGGGCTACAACCGGTGGCTGCTGCTAGGGAACGGTGGCAGGGGTGGGGGCACTGTCACCAGCATGGCAGCAGCATCATGATTGGTCTGAGTGGCCTTTTTGGCCACTCAGACAGTGCCTAATAGCCTGGGATAGTTCTCCACCCGGCTGTGCAACTCAGACAGGTGGAGAAATGCTAAGCGCGTATGATTGTTTGGCCAGCCCAAGTCGCACTTAGAGACTGCCCACCACCACTCCTCCTCCCTCTAATGAGAGCCCATCCCCACCATGCCCTAACCTGTCTCCATACCAAAAATAAAATGATAATAGCGTTGTGTAATTATCTTTTTCTTTTTCCTTTGCACTGCTCAGGGAGCAGTGGGGCTACTCTCTTCCGCCTTAGCAGATGAGCTGCCGCTGGCTAAATCCAACCCAATATGGACTTCAGACCAGGCTCTTGGTGCCTTTCGCAGCTCTACCTTCTTGGTGCAGCTCTTCACAGGAAGGTAAACCCCTTTGCGGAAGTCCTTCAGCTGGGCCACAGTGAGGCCCTCAAACCTGGCTAACTCAAACTCCATTCTTGCGGGTGCAAACATAGAACCACCAATCAGAGACATGCTTTTGAGTAAAAAGTAAAATTTGCCAATCAGGGAGACTTGAAAAATCAAAATTGGCAATTGAAGAGAGTAGAAAAAAATGGCAATGGGGACCAGAGACAATTGATTCAAATTGGGCTATATGTGGCGAGTAGTGTACACCAAATTACTGTAAGGTACGGCACAAACACAAGTCCTATCCTCACCGCTGGTCGTCCCTACTTGGACAGGGTGCATACCTCTGCCAACTAGAGACCCTATTTCTAACAGTGATGAATCAATGCACTGGTAAGATGTAAATAAGTCTCTTATGCAAGGCAAGCGATAGGAGGCAGAATGTCATTCCAAACAGTGGATAACATGAGGCGAAAGAGAACTAATTCTCTGGAATGAGCCAAAGTCCATTCATTGTATAATTCAAAGCACTGGTAGCACTCGGTGCTGTTGAAGACCTATCAAGGGCCTTCATCTCAGGCTCTTCCTCTTTCTGTCCGCCATATACTATCGAAAGCTAAATCTGCCTCATGAAGAATAAGCTATTAGGCTACACATTGTACACTTAGAGCATGTAGGTCAAGTCTTAGGAGTCCATTGAACGTGTGTTACGCCAGAGAGGACTCCACAGGATTGCCATGGTTTGCTAAGAGTGCAGCCTCTACCAGGTGATCTCTAGTCGGAGGTAGCCAGTAGAAGGTGCCCTGTCATCAAAGCATTGACTCTAGATTATGTAAAGCAGCTCAGACACATGTCCATCTTTTGCTGCATAGACATATTATTTTCCTTTCTTTTCCTTCCTCTTAGCTAGAACTGATTTACATGTGACAGGTTTATTCGTAAGTTGGTTTTACTGAATATAGCACTCAGCTCGTGAAAGAAGTGAACGCAATGGTTTGCTATTTGTTGACAAACTTCAGGCCGAAGAAGACATCCAATCAGTGACTGAAGTGAGCAATTCAATTTGAACCCATGAAATCTGGTCTCAAATCCTAGCTCTTTTGTTCAAGTTATGTGATCCTAGGCAAATCAATTTACTCTGCTGTTTCTCATTTTCTTTGAAGTAACTCAGTTCGGGCTTGAATTATGCAAAAAGCTCAACTGTAGATGGTTTTATAGACGATAATGTTACCCTATTTATAACGATAATATGCCACATGTACACACATTGCTCATAACAAAGTAACTTGTATCATGGTTCCCTCTTGCCAAAATTGTCTGGACAAAAGAAACAACTGTGTGGGCTTTTCTAAGTTACTTTTAATAAATGCCAGACAATACATTTCATAAACTAACATCTGGACACTGAGACAGATGGGTGGTCTTTTCTAAGTTGTTGTGAATAAATGTCAAACGTGACATTGATGTAAACTAATGTACTATACTGACATGTTGAAGAAATTAATTATGTAACACTTATTGCAATCTGTGTTATCAGTCCTACCAAGTACCACACATCAGGCGTTAGACTAATGCATTCCAGTGTGGTGCTCCGCATCACCGCACTGAAATGCATTGTCACGCATAATGCATGTCTCAGATGTCACTGTCACAAACAGTAGCGTGCCACTGTAAACAGTGTGGCAGTGTGTGCCTGTGGCTAGCACGGGCTGCTCCAGAGTCCCTCAGGCTTGGGGCAGTCCCAGCAGCTGAGCAGACTCACAGTCAGATACAATTGTATCTCTACTGTTAATTGATTTCCAGCAGGCGCTCTGTGAGTCAGACAGCCTGACGTCATGGCCCGGCCGGTGGTAGTGCCCAATTAGCTACTACCAAGGCAGCCTGTCCGGGCCTGCCCCAGTCAAGTTGTGTGACACACTTTGTGGCCATGGTGCCGCGGTGGGGGGGTATTTTCATGTCCGACTGCAGAGCGCGGCAGTGGGGCATTTAGAGAGCTGCTAAGTGCCTGGCGGCATTAATCATGGTGCGTGGGAGGCCCGGGGCTGGCTCGCACCTGGCCTGGCTGTCCGTACTGTGGAGTATAACAATATATATAATGGCCCGCCCGACCGGTCTGCCAGCACTGTGGTGCTTAATATTATCTATAATGGCCCACCTGACCTGTCCTGCCCAGCCGGGCCGCCCACACTGTGGGAGCTTAATAATATCTATAATGGCCATCCGCCGGCAGCGAATTATCAGAGTGCAGCAGCCGGGATAATGCGATTCACTGAGTCCATTCTTCACGAAGAGTCAGGTTCAGTTGCAGTGTCAGGAGTAGAGGAGAGAGAGATGAAATTGCTGAGGGGGTCACTGGCAGTGGCGGGCAGCTTGAGTCGCCGATGCGCCTGTCACGCTGCGCAGGCTGGCTCTGACTGAAAGAACAGAAAGAGTAAGCATAAAATAACAACAAGCCACTTCAAGTTGTCAGTGAGTGTCACAGTGTGTAACACAATCAAATTAAATTTAATGTGAGTGTGTGATCTAGAAAGTATAAAATGGACGTAAATGCTGGTATGTATGTTTCCCTCGGCTTCGTTGCTTGATTTTGTGCACGAGAAAGTGGCACTCATAGTCGTTAAAATGTCACTCATAATTACACTGAAATAATGAAAATGTCACACATAGCAATCTGAAACATTGGCAGCTATGTGTTATATGTTTTTATATTTTTCAATAATTTCTCTCCTGTCTCTTGGTGCACTAATGGCAATGTTGCTTAAGTGGGGGCAGGGCAAGGAAAGGATCTAAGTTCATGTATAAAAGCTATCACTTTTAATATGTACTTCCCAGTGCCGTGTTGTAATGTGACGTATTAATAGCAAAGGTTCCACATGTTAAAGAAATGCACTTTTTTGAATTGTGAAGGGACTTTATCATATTTCAGGTAATGCTGGTTGATGATTTACATGGCACACATTTTCAGGGCTCGGCTCGTGTACGGACTCTAAGAGCCAAGCCAGACCCTTGGCTGGGCTCCGGCTCGGCTTGCCCTGTTAAATTTGTTCGCGCAATAACCACTCCACGCTGTTAGCGTAAAAGGCCATTTATTAGGACAGGGTTGACAACAAACAATTTAACCGAACCTAAATAACTTATCAACAACCCCCCAAAACGTCATGTCTTTCATCCATCATCCATTCCCAAACTCCAGTTATTCTCTCCCGCTTCACTCAGCGATCTCCTCCCTGCTTCCATTCACTTCCACACTTCTCTTTCAACCTCCTCCAGCATCTCCCACCATCGCTCTCTTAAATCCCGCACTCCCATCATGCACCTATATCCCCCTCCCCAGGGAGTGAGTATGCCCATCATAGATTCCCCATCCCTCCCCAGTCTGCCAACCAGGGAACTCCCGTAGGGCAGTTCCTTGCCCCACCCCAAATGTGCGGTGCACCTTTCGCCCTCAATCCCGGTGGCACCAAATGGACTCGTTCCAGAGCTTACTGATGACATCCCTCATTTCCATCATGTAATATGTGTTACCAATGTGCGAAAGGTGCACACCATCATCGCGGAAAAGGTGTGGCTCTTCCAGCCGCAAACCCACATGCACAATCACGTTGATGCCTAACTTCTCACAAAAGACCCTCATTGCACAATTCAATTTCCTTTGCGCCTTTTCAATCGCAGCTGGCTTCAGTGCCCCCCTCCAGACTCTCCTCAGCACAAACTCTGTCCAAACAATACATGCGCCTGCAAGATTGCTCTTCATTGCATCCAAATCGCATTGCATCAAATGCAGCAGGGACACGCCAGACTGTTTTATAAAGTCATTTTCCCCCAGATGAATTACCAACATGTCCGGGCAGCCTCTCTGTGCCACTTTCTTCGTTAGCCAGGGCAACATTGCTCCCCAGCGCATCCCGCTCTTCCCCCATCAATGCACCTCATGGTGGCTGCTGCACAGGCCCAGGCCCAGGCTATGACCGTATACATGCCTGTCCGCATACTTCGAAGCCCAATTTACAAATGAGTGGCCGACAATCCAGGTAACCGTCTTGGCTCCCGGGCCCCCACCGCAACCTATGAAGAAAAACAAATGTTAATACAACCTGTCCTGCAACATTACACCAAAAACCATCACTGGTCCCATTCCAATCTGACTCATTTTCGCACATAGCGCTCGCAGCAACGAGATCCCCACCTCCCACTCGCATCCGAGAATCATGACAGAAAATCTCACCAGATCCACTCTGTGTATGCTGACAAAACCCTTTCCACTCCCCCACGGGCACCCCCCCACCGCAGCCTCTCTCATTCAGCCAGACCCACTTGCCCCGACCTACTCGGTCCTTTTTCGAACGACCCAACCAAATACCCAGACGCGTCCCCCCCAATCGCACGTCCTCATACACTCTCCCCTCTCTCCCTCATGCACCCAACTCAGACACCCGAAAGGCCCCCAAAAACATCCATACCATACATAAACGGAACAACGCAACCTCATGTTCATCATAACAACAGTGCGGCAACTCCGCCAACAGTCCCTCCAAAAGCTCAAAAGTAATTGCCTCCCTAGGTGCCTCACCCCCTCCCCCTTCACTCCGCTCCCACCCCCAGCCTTTCAGCATCCTGCTCAACAACTCACTCTTGTACAACAAGCTGTAAAAAGAAATTCCTGCCAGTTTGCCCCAATCGTCGTCTGAGACAACCCCGTCAATGCAATCCAAAACAAAACGAAGAACTCCCTGTTCACAGTCCTGCCGTGACATGCGCCACGTTTCACTGGTCCATCCCAGAAACGCTCTGAATTCCGACCATGCCAATCTGTATGTACGCCTTGTAGATCCAGCTACGGATTTCTCGACGAGTCCCACCACTCTCACTCCCCCCAGGCCCAGATGCGATCCGGCACTTCGGTCTTGCAAGCATCCGCTCCTGGTGCCAGGCGCCTGAAACGCTGCCACTGCAAACAAGACAATGCATCAGCAATGTCATTGCTTGCACCGGGGACATGCTGCGCGCAAAACATCACATTCATATGCAAGCATTGCAACATAAATCTTCGCAGCAAGCGCAGCACTCACAGATCTCTCGCCTTCTGGTTGTTAACCAAATCCACCACAGTCCTGTTGTCCACATGAAACAATACGGACCTGTCCCTGAACTCTGCTCCCCACACTTCCAAGGCGACCAGCAGCAGAAAAAATTCTAGGAAAGCAATACTCCTGCCCTGCTCCATCCAGTGTACCGGCCACCACTCCGCGCACCCCCTCCAGTTCCAGGAAATCCCGAAACCAGAAGCCCCTGCGGCATCAGAGAAAAGTTGCACCTGCCAGACCAACTTGTCATCCACAAAATCCAAAGATACTCCATTGAAATCTGACATAAACATCTGCCACACCCGAAGGTCCGCCCTGACCCCCACCAAGATCCGAACCTTGTGATGTGGGAGTACCGCCCCTGACATGGCCATGCCGAGGCGTCTGCAGAAAGTCCTCCCCGCACGCAGCACCCGGCACGCAAAGTTCAGAAAACCCAGGAGTCGCTGCACTGATCGCAAGTCAATCTTCCCCTCCCCAAGCACGTGCAGCAAGAACGCCTGCATGTCTGCCACCTTCTGTTCCGGGAATATGGTCACCCACACAACCAAATCCAATTCAATGCCCAAGAACGTCGAACTGCAGCAAGACCCAGTAGTTTTCTCCGGAGCCAATGGAACCCCGAATTCCTGCGCCACCAACTGAAACTGCTCAAGAGCTCTCTCACACTCACCAGACTTCTCTCTCCCGACGAACAGAAAATCATCCAAGTAATGAGAGACCTCACGATGACCACACCTGTCAGTGAAAGCCCACTGCAAAAAGGAGCTGAAAGCTTCAAACAACGCACAAGAGATGGCACAGCCGATGGGCAGGACCTTGTCCACAAAGATGGCACCCTCAAACTGCATTCCCAACAACGAGAAATCCACCGGGTGTATGGGCAACAGGCGAAAAGCCGGCTTGATGTCACACTTGGCCAATTCCGTGCCCTGCCCGCACGCCCGCACCAAACTGATCGCATCGTCCACTGAAGCATAAAAGACCCTGGAATCTTCGTCGGCAATGAAATCATTCACAGACCGCCCTTTGGGCCAAGACAAATGATGTATCAGCCTGAACTCCCCGGCTCTTTCTTGAGCACCACTCCCAAAGGCGATATGATCAAGTCAGGAACAGGTCAGTGGTCAAAAGGGCCAACTATCCTGCCTTCCACCACCTCCTTCCGCAGCTTCGCTGCCACCATACTCGGCAATTCTTTGGCAGACCTCAAATTCTCCGCCCATCTCCGTTCCCGGGGGCCCTGATAACCCACCCGAAATCCCTCAGTGAAACCCCAGTGAATCCTCAGCACGGCCTTCCTGTCAGGATATCGGGAGAGCCACGGACCCATGGCCTCCACCCCTTGCCATCCTGGCCATCAGTGTTGTCTGTCTGTATGCCTGCGCCTACCATGCGCTTGTCACCACTCACATGCTCCACTGCCGCTTTAGCAGGTGCTCCCGGGTCCCTCGCGGACCCCTCCCACACACCCACTGACCGGCAGGCTTTTTTCTGCCCCCCTTTAGCACCCGCATCCCATGCTACCCACCAGGTACTCTCACCTGATAAATTCGTGGGCACTTCACGTTCCTTTCTCTGATCGTCTGACGGTTTCTGGGTCGCCTTCTTGGTTCCCATGTTGCTGGCTTGTGTGGTCTGCAAGACAGCAAACATTCCCGTTGCCACCTGAGACCTCTCCCATTCACCGCCGTCACGCACTATACCCTCTTCCAAATCGTCACTCTCCTCATCATAATCCAGGTGTTCCACTTGCGCATCCTCAACTGGTAGCTCCAACACGTCTTGCACCACTGTCTTCATACCTTTCCCTTTCACACCAGGCACAAAATCACACTCCGGCGCCGCTGATGCCCGCTCCCGTGGCTGGAGTGCAGGCCGCCGCGGATCGCCCTACTGCTTCAGCCCGGTCCAGGGGCAGTTTTGTGCCCCGCCAGCCCACCCCTGCCTCTGCCAGCTTTCACCACCGGCTTGTGCCCCCCCTTGTGCCAACCCTGCCATGGACCCCCCTTTATCCACCCAGACCCACTTAACCCAGGACCTGCACTCTCCAATGCAAAAGGGGCGGGGGCCCCTACCCCCCACCTCCACCCCCATACCCCACCTCCCTTGCTGCACATAAAGCCTGCCACCTCAATTCCGTCTCTTGGATGATGTGACATTGGTCACGTATCCTCTCCTCTAACGACATCTCTTCCCACCAAGGTATTGTGGGCAGGGGGTTTGGTCAGCAGGACCCCCAGCCCCAGAAGTGCTAGGCACCCCGTCACTGGCACCATCCCCCCACTTTAGCTTGGCACTGGCCTTGCCTGGCCCACCCCGGCACCCCCTGTACGAGTGGCTACCAGAGCAGCCTCCCTGGTTAAATCACGCGGCATCCCTGACTTGGACACCTCCCCCTCCTCCTCAGAATCCCCAGCCGAGAGGACAAGCTGGAAATCCTCCGCAGCACACTCTTCTTGGTCAGAACCTTCCCCCCCCACCTCCCCCTCCTGTGCGCCAGCACCCAAAACCATCCCATGACTTTGTGGGGCAAAGAACAGAAAATCCCCCTGCCTCACCACTGAGGCCGTCGCCTCAGCAGCGCCATGAGGAGTAGGCGCGCTCCCGCCCCTCCCCCCGGTCCACAAGGCTCAGCCGCAACGACCGCGTCTCCTTGCAACCGCGGGGGCAGGCTCTTACGCCGTCCCCCACACTTCCCTGGCTCATTTATCCCCAGGCCCCGGCCCCATCCAGACATACCTCCATGTCGTGGTGGGGCCTTGTCCTGGCACGCCACCACCGCTGCAGCAACCCCGGCAGACGTCGCTCGAGGCGGACGGGTCATTCCGACCCATGCCTCCTCTAGCACACCCCGGGCTGCAGGAGATCTGCTCTCCCCGCGCAGCCCAGAGTCTGCAGCGCGGACAGCCTCCGCGTACGGCGCTGCCATTCCCTCTGCCGCTAGAACATCCCTCGCCGCAACAGCTCCCGCCCTCTCCTCAGCTCACAGCAAAACCGCCACAACCGACAACTTGGGCCGACACCTAAGCTCAACTATCAACTAACTCTAACTGATCCTTCCCTAACAGCACTGAAGGCAGGAAGAGGCTGACAACTCCTCCCCTGCCCTCTTTAAACCTCAACTAAGACCCCACCCCTAACCCAACCCCCTAGCCCTATACCTCAGCCCTGTCCTCTGTCTTGCACGAACACCCTGGGGGAAGACTGGTCTGCTGACCTTACTTCCCCCGGGGGCCGCATTGCTCGCGCACCTCTACTGCCACTCCGGTTTTATTTTTTAAAAACGTATGTTGTGTAACATTTTTGTCACTCAGTTAGCGAGTTCTAAAACTTGTCTGCCACTCTACACTGATTTCCAAAGATTTATACCCCAGAATTCATTTTCTGAAACTATCTCTGAAAGGAAGTGAGAAGGGGGGTTTTGCCTGCCTAATTTTAATGCAAAACTCTAGGCAAGTTCGAAAACGGAAAGTCATTAGTTGGAGAGCAAGTGAAATGTGAATGCCCTGCCCTCTAGTGCCTACCAAGGCACACTAACCCGAGTGAGGGATAAAATGGAAAGTGAATCCCCTCCGGCAACATGGCATCACGTAAACAAAAACATTGCATTAATCCGAGCGTTTGGCAGGTGCTTCCCAGGAAAAGGCCCAGCAGGAATGTTGCATGTAGTCACCCTGTTCGCTCACCGGAAGCTTGAGGCAACAGTGCCATAACAAGCGGGCAAAGCCAGTAGGACTGATCTGTGTTTGTTGGAACCCTGAGTACAGCACTAGAAAAGCCTGCAACAGAAAAAAATAAAAACTGTTTATTTCTGCATAACATGAATCTAGGAGATAAAGAGTTTATTTAGTATGCATTGGCGACTGCAACTCAAAGGCTCTGGATAGAGGGGGTCGCAGGGGGGAACGGGAGGGAATGGGCAAAATTAAATTAAAAAATCACTTACCTGTCTGCCAGCCGCCGCCTCTTGGTCCTCTTCGCCTGCTTCAAGGACTTCAGAAGGCAGGAATAAGAAGCACCCAGGCTTCCAGACTCCCCTAGCCAATCACAACGCTGCTGATGGCAGCGTTGTGATTAGTCTGAGCGCCGAGAGGGACTTGAAGCCTGGGCATGTTCATGCAAAGTGTGCATGACTGTTTGGCCGGTCCAAGACGGCCGGCCAAACAGTCATGTGCAGTCAGAGTGTGCCACCAATCCTCACCCTGCTCCTCTGTAACAGTCTAGCCCTGCCATTCAACCCGTGGCTCCCTTGACCCATTGGCCATTGCCCGTGGCTCCCCACTGTTACCTTTTTTGGAGGGTGGGGGGGATGTAAGCCCGGTCTCGGGAGTACTTGTATTTTTCTCCCTGAAAATAATTGGGATGAAGCTGATGAAGGTATTATAATCATATACGCAGGGTGTTTCATATTACTAAGGCGGCGCCTCTAATAAAATATTCCTAGTTACACTTCTTTGCCCATGCCTTTTTTAGAGTACCCCCTCAAACACTTTTATCCCACTTACAATGCTAGATAGCACCCCTATGCATGTAGGCCCCATTGCCAACGTGTTTCTGCACATGAAGAATATTTTAATGCACTTCCATTTCTACCCATGTCATATGTGCCAACATATCTGTCTCAGTAGGGTGACTCACGATTTTTTAAACCACATACAGCTTCATTTTTGCTGTCTCCTCCCTAAAATTGCCTACAAATCAATGCAAGTAAAATAAATTCCTCAGATTTTTTTTTTTACCGTCCCTCTTTCTTGCTTCCAAATGTTGGTATTATGGTGTTTTACTTCCCTGTGCTCAAGGAGACAGCAGGCCTCTCTGGAAATGTGTATGTACTGAAAGGAATGTGTACTGGAAGTACCTATGATTCAAGTACAAATGTCAATACTTAATAATATTTAGTGTGTTTAATAGACAGGACAACTGTACTTTCCTGATAACTTGCATTGGTGTAAAATGCATTTGGGAAAAAACTAAACTATTAACGAGTCTAACAAAATAAATCAGGCATCTTCCACTTACTTTGGGAGTGTTGGAACATGGGGATCCAGTGAAATATGGAGGTCATCTCCCTCGACATGCCATCAATTAAGCACTACGTTTATAGCTTTAGGCAAGTCACTTACAAGTCGTCAACATCATGCGTTTAAGTCTAATTAGTTTAACTGAAGCCAACAGACCCTTCAACAATAAATGCATTAAAGTGCTTAGGCGTGGCTCTCCTGGCTAGATTTGATGGCTTCCCAGGAAGCCACGGCACACAGTTTTGGAACCACTGTCCTTTATCAAGCTCTTCAGGGTTCTATTGAATCTCTGAACCAACCCATTCCCTTGAGGATGGTAAGGTATGGTGAATTTGTATGTCACACTGCACTCCTCCCACAAAGATGTCATGTACTTCGAAATGAAGTTTGTATCACAGTCAGAGACCACCTCTCTGGGGAACCCCACACAGGAAAAGATCCCCATCAATGCACGGCCCACCACAGGGGCTGTGATTGTCTGGAGAGGGACAGCTTCCGGGTACTGGGTGGCAGGGTCCACCAAGACCAAGATAAACGTGTTGCCTAATGCGGTCTTGGGTTCCAGTTGCCCCACAATGTCAATGCCCATCCGCTCAAAAGGGGTGTTCACCACAGGAAAGGGTTGGAGGGAGCTTTACACTTCCCTCCACTCTTGCCACTTGCCTGGCAAGTGGGGCAAGATCTACAGTGTGTACCAACGTGCCTTCTCATTTGGGGCCAGTAAAAGTGGGTGACAAGCCTCTGAAAGGTCTTGTCACACCCCAAATGTCTTGCTAGAGGCACTTCATGAGCCAGACCCAGTAGGAAGGTCCTGAAATGCTTGGGTACCACTAGCACATGGGGGACACTGGGCTCAGCGACCTTAGGCTCACTGTGCCACAATCCATATTCCCAGTAAATCAGATGTGATCCAGGTTGATTATCTGCTGCCTGTTTTGCAGCCTGTTGTCGCAAACCAACAAGAGTAGGGCACTCAATCTGCGCTCTGCAGAACTCCTTCCTGGTGGGACCCCCTTCCTGCTGCCTATGGGTCAGCTCAGGAAGGTCTCCCAGTTCGGCCACTTGTTCCCCTGTAGGTTCCAGGGCATCCCCCTCAGGTTTTATCTCCTCCTGGACCGTGGGAACTTCGATGGTTGGTTTCCCACACCCCCTGCCCTTTCTCTTCCTGGCAGTCACCTGGGCCACTGTTTCAGGCTCCAGGTCCTCTTGATTACCCCTACTGGCTGCCATTGACCGAGTTGTCACACAAACCCACTCAAGCAGACCGAATATCTCCAAATGAGCCTGGTGTACCACCTCCTTCCATGAGGAACTCTCTAAGTCATTGCCAAGTAGATAGTCAACAGGCATGGATGGACTAACAATGACCTTCAAGGAACTTGAGACCCCCCGCACTCGAACTAGCGCCACCTTACACAAGTGCTCAGAGTTGGCTGCTGCAACTACAGGGTGAAGTACATTGGGAGTAACCTGATCTTCAGACACCCATTGACACCTGACAGATGTCACATTGGCTCCTGTGTCTCTCAGAGCCTCCACCCTCCTCCTACTGATGGTCACCCACTGCCTGTATGACAGATAGGTTCCCTCGACCATCTCTACAGTGTGTACCAACTTGCCTTCTCATTTGGGGCCAGTAAAAGTGGGTGACAAGCCTCTGAAAGGTCTTGTCGCACCCCAAATGTCCTGCTAGAGTCATGTCATGAGCCAGATCCAGTAGGAAGGTCCTGAAGCACTCGAGTACCACCAGCACACGGGTTGCACCGGGCTCAGTGACCTTAGGCTCACTATACAACAATCCATCTTCCCAATAAATCAGATGTGATCCAGACTGATCACCTGCTGCCTGGTTTGCAGCCTGTTGCCGCAAACCAACAAGAGTAGGGCACTCCATCTGCGCTCTGCAGAAATCCTCCCTGGAGGACGCCCTTCCTGCTGCCAATGGGTCAGCTCAGGAAGGTAACCGAGTTCGGCCACTTGTTCCTCTGTAGGTTCCAGGGCATCCCCCTCAGGTTCTGCCTCCTCCTGGATCGTGGGAACTTGGGGGGGTAGTTTCACACACACCCTGCCCTTCCTCTTCCTGGCAGGCACTTAAGCCACTGTTTCAGGCTCTAGGTCCTCTTGATTACCCCTACTGGCTGCCATTGACCGAGTGGTCAGACAAACCCACTCAGGCAGACCTAACATCTCCAAATGAGCCTGGTGTTCCATCTCCTTCCATGGGGAACTCTCCAGGTCATTGCCAAGCAGACAGTTAACAGGCATGGACGGACTACCAACAACCTTCAAGGAACCTAAGACCCCCCACTCGAAGGGAACTAGCACCACCTTACACAAGTGCTCAGAGTTGTCTAATACAACTAAAGGGTGAAGTACATTGGGAATAACCTGCTCTTCAGACACCCATTGACAGCTAAAGACAAAGTCCTGCGCACACAATCAGGATAAAGCTATTAGTAGCATCTGTCAGAGGAATGAACAAGAATCAGAGTCTGAAGGATTTTGAAAAGAGAAGGTCGACATCAGCAGAATTTTGAGAAAAGTATTCTTTATGTATGTCAATGTCTGACCAATACATAGCACACAATTATTCAGCCAACACGTGTTTCGTCACACTATGTAAAGATGTGACTCTTCAGGGCTGAGAAGGACATAAAGAAATAACAAAATAAATAAAAATAAATTAGAAAGCATGACATAATCAAGTTACAGTATAAATGAAAACGCGGGTCCGAGGTGTGAGATGCTCTTAATGTGAAACGGGTGATAAAATGCCTCAGAAACAGAATTTTGAAACAAGGTGCACTTGATCTGTAAAACTGGACGAGGCACCCTAAGTGGATTAAAGTGGCTATGGAAAATCCAAAATTGGAGAAGGAAAATGGACGGTGCGAGGTGCTCTTATTATGGACCCGGTGACACTTAGTCACTAAAAGACAAAATCAACGCATGGAAAGAAGAATGCTTCAAATGGAAGAGGCATCTTAAGCGAATTAGAATCGCGTGTCCATATGAATGTATAGCATACTAGATAAAAGCTAAAAAAGTTAACATAATTTCGGGTGCCAGTTAACTAAGGAGAGTGCAAGAAAGATGTGGTGAAAAGACAGAAAAGGTAGAAATAGTGGACTGAAAAACGGCTAGTGATGGTTATCGCAGAATTTCCCAATACGCATGCGAGAATGAGGCCGAACATTAAAACATTTGAAAATTCGTGACAGAAATGTACTGGGTAAGCACACATGTAACTTAAGCAAGATGAGAATCGAATAAGTCCAGTGATCATTCAGTTTCAAATAGACAAACAAATATGATGACAAGATGGCCGTAGACACAAGAATCTCTATGCAGTATGACAAGTTGGTTTCAAAAAAGTACTGGGTGAGAAAACATAAACGTAGACCAGGCTAAATCAAATAAATAAATCGAATTAATCATTCTGTTTAAATGAGAAAACAAATAAGAGACACAATCGCCAAAACATAAGAGACACAATGGCCGTGGTTACTAGAATCACTCAGCAACAATATGACACAAGGTAGTAAAACAAGTCAACGGTAAGTGATGTTGTACTGTTTGCAGCCTATACACGTGTAGGAAGGCAAATAAGGCAAAATAGGACGATAAAATGTTTACAATGGGAAGCGTAATGGGAATAAAGCTGTGATTCGATACATTTAAGTAAAAAGGGCACATTAAAGGTCGATGAGCCGTACATTGGACAAAGAAGGGATATGGAGAGCATGCACGTAAAACACGGAGAACGAGGCCGTTATGAACAGGATGAATGAAATCCCAGTACCTGATGTTGTAGATAGGCGTGGACCTCAAAACGTTAATGAAAGTGGCAAGGTGAGGGTGCGGTACGAAAAGACCGACCACCCGATGTGGTGAGGTAGGCGGCGATGTGTACCAGCCACTTAGGTGATTGGCTGTACACTCTAAAGTAGAAAAAGGTAAAATAAGCTATGTGCAGTTTTAAAATTAAAAGTGTGGCTAGCGGGGTAGGGTCTTACCGGGTGCGTATGTGGATCGCGGGTTGTGGATCCACCGATTCCAGGATGTGGGAATCTCGAGGTCCCGGAACCGGAAGCTTAAGTAGACGGGGTGCCATTTGTTAAAAAAGAAACTAGAGCGCGCAGTGCATGCGGGAGAATATGAAGCAGGAAGTGAGGGAGTGAATGACTCAGTTGTCATGGTTACGTGTCTAAGCAAAATCAAACGGCTCATGGGGGCGTGTACTTGCAACTAGAGGCAGATAAAAAAGAGATAAGCGAGAAAACAGTGTACAGGTGACCAAACGGAGAAGATTATGTATTCATGTATTTATGCAACAGTGTGCGACAAATATAAAGAAACGGGTACTGTATAAACCTAATTAGGGAACAGTTGAGAAGAATCCACATAAATATTAATAAATGTCAATGAACAACGAAGATAAGTCAAACGGGTGGAAACTCTAAAAATTGCACAGCTAAAGAAAACAAAAAACAAATAGAAAGTTTAAGGCAGTGTTGCCCCAATGTAAGTCATAAGTGGAAAACCAAGCATACAATGAAAAAAGTAAGAGAGCATGTATGTTTTCACAGGCATGGAATAACCTGAAAGGGAAACATCAAAATGTATTAAGTTCCTAGAAAGTACTGTAATTCATGGTCAATGTTGAGACCGTGTTTGACCGACTGAAGGCGCATTATCCATGTCGCCTCTTGTCTTCTCAGTCTCAGTTCACGGTTACCACCTCTGGCATTACTCTTGGAGATGTCTATTCCAAAAAAGGAAAGTCTTTTTTGCGTGCCTTGTGTTTTGCATGATGCTATGTGAGACGCCATCGGGTATTTGGCATCTACATTGTGCATGGCACGAACATGTTCGCTGATGCGCTCCTTCAGTGGTCTGATCGTGCTCCCCACGTATTGAAGTTTACATGTGCATTGTAGGATATAGACCACAAAGGAGGAATTGCAGTTGATATTGCAGGTTATTCTGTGTTTTTTGCCATTCCAGCCACTGAATTCCTTAGTGCCATTCACGGCCCATTTACAAATGCCGCAGCAGCCACATTTGAAAAAGCCAATAGTATGGGGTTTGAGCCAAGAGGAGGATGCAGACGTGGAGTGAGGAATCGTAGGACAGAGTCTGCTTCTTAGTGTTCTCCCTCTCCTGAATGTTATTTGTGGATGATCACTGATGTTGTCCTTGAGGCTTGGGTCAGCCAGTAAGATGCCCCAGTGTTTGATGAAACTTTTGCGTATTGTCGTGCTGATGGCATTGTACTCTGTGATCAGTCTGATGGTTTGTTTGTCTGTTTTACCGCAAGTCTTGGTCTGTAGAGTCGTTTCTCTTTTGATGTTCTTGATTCTGGTAGTGGCTTTTCTGAGGGTCTGTGGTTTGTATCCCCATTTGTTTCATGTCGTTCAGGCAAATGGAAAATTCGGTGTCTTCACTACAGTTCCTCCTGGCTCTGGTGAATTCTCCATAAGGAATTGTCTCTATCTGGTGTAAAGGATGTGCACTTTCGGCATGAAGAATGGCATTGCACGAGGTGACAGCTGCCAGATATCACACTGGCTCCTGTGTCTCTCAAAGCCTCCACCCTCCTCCCATTGATGGTCACCCACTGCCTGTATTTCTTAGTGTTTTCAGGCATACAGGATCCCTGGACCATCTATCTGTCTCCTAATGAGATAAGGGTCATAACTGTTGGCTCCCCACCTTTACTAGGAACTAATTACTCCCCCAGCACTACACTCACTAACTCCGTGGCGGTGCACCAGTGGATGCTGGTGGGGCATTGGGGCACTTGGGATCCCTTGCAATGTGGACCACATGAATAGCGCCAGTGGGGACCCTGGTTGTCGTACCTGCCCTTAGGGGGCCAGGACACTTTAGGCTTGGATTCCTTGCCCTGGGATCTGTTTTGAGGCCCTTTAGAGAACTCATTTTGGGTACCTTTGTCCCACCCCACTCTTCTGCTGCGGACTCTGCCAACCATTGGCTGGGTTACACACAATCCCCTTGTGGACCCTGGTGCTAGTCCAGCAGTCCGCCTCCTTAACAAGCTCCCTGAGGTCAGTTAGCTTACTATCCAATAGATGCTGGCGCAGCTCTGGAACACACAGACTACTCAAGTGCTCCCAACCAATCAAGTTCTACAACCCCTAGTACAGTTATCTTGCTACCCTTTATCCACCCATCCAGTGCACGGTTATACATGTTCACACATTCAACCCAAGTATGAGAATCAAGCTTCCCAAAGTTCCTAAACTTTTCTCTGTACTGCTCTGGTGTGAGCCCATACCTGAGGCAAAAAGCCTCCTTTATGTGGGGATAGGTCAGGTTACCTGCCTGTTCCAAAGGTGACAGGGTGTCCCTCGCAGAGGCCTCAAAGTGTTTCCACAGGCCCGCCCCCCCCAATTTTCTCGGGAACCTCATTCATTCTAAAGGCTGCCTCATACGCTGTAAACCATGCATAAATATCTTTACCTCTCTGGTAATTCTGCACTAGGTCCTTGGGTTTGTAAACCTTACCCCCTTTCACTGGCTGTACACTGCAACCATTTGAACTGGACTCCACTTGCTTGGCTTTAATGTCCAGTTCCCTCATGCTCAACTCATGAGCCAAAAGCAATTTATTTTCCTCCAAAGCGAGAGCATTCTTGCTGTCCTCTGCCATCTTTTCTCTCTCCATGGCAGCCCTTTTGTTCTCCATTTCCAATTGCTTCATTTTGAACTTTAAGATTTCTACTTCATGATCTTTGACCCTTTGGTTTTCCTCCCACTCCTCTGGGGAAAGACTTCCAGCGGAATGGTTGCTGCCAGCCCAGCAGGCTACTCTTGATACAGGCAGATCCTGTGACCTGAAACCATTCCCTTGTGCATCCTCACCCACCTCTGCATCACCTGTCTCCCCAGCCTCTTTGGCCTCCCACCAGGCCTTTAAGGGCTTCTGTAGCTCCTCCTTCCTGGAGCTGCTCTTCATGGGACATCCAAAAACGTTTGCAAAATTGCTTGAGCTGATCTACTATGTAGGTATCCAACATTTCAATATCAAACCCCAATTCTGCCACCTAACTTGCTGGTTTACCCGTATGAGACATGATGCGTGGATACTTAAAGGGTCACTCAAATATAGAACCAAAAACAAAACACAGTATGTGGTTTCGTAGTGGTCTGCACTAAACTAGTGATGTACATCAATAGCTGTGGGTCAAGTACTAATACAGGGTCAAATCCTCACAGTTGACCATCAATGTTAGAAATGGGGGTCTCTAGTTGGCAGAGGTAGGTACCTTTGTCCAAATAGAGACCCTTGCTTCTAGTCAGGGTAAATGTAAAGTACACACTTTAGATAACCTCTGCTCACCCCCTTTTTAGCTTGGCACGAGCAGACAGGCTTATCCCAAAGGCAATGTGTAAAGTATTTGTACCAACACACACAGTAACACAGTGAAAGCACCACAAAAGGACACCACACCAGTTTGAAAAATAAAGTATCTTTGTCTAAACTAAACAAGACCACAACGACAAAAATCCAACATACACAGTTAAAAATATGACTTTCAAAAGGTGTTCAAGGACTTGTACCGTAGAAAACTATGGATGCGTGATTTTACACAAAAGTACCTGGGGATGCGTCAAAATTCATATGCCAAACAGCCGTAGAGTCGGAAGTAAAGAGATGCAACACTCCTGAGACCTTGGGGAGACAATGAGACAGTTCTGCGGCACGCAGAGGATGAGTTGCGTCAAATCCAGTCTGTATGGGGAGTGCTGCGTCGATTTGTTCGTGACTGTTCTTGGCCACAGGTGATGCATCGAGAAAATTTGCCGCACAGGTACGATGCGTGGAAATCCGGGATGCTTCGGCGATTGATGCGGGGGAGTCGGGCAGCACTGCGTCGGTCCTCTTCAGCCGCGATCCCTCGATGCATCAATTCTTGCCACGGCGACAGGCACTGTGTCGGTTTTACACAGTGGCACGAGGATGCGTCGAAATTCTTCTTGCACCGTGAAGATGTGTCGGAAAAACAGCCACAAGAAGAGCGATGCATCGATTTCTGTAGTTCTCTAAGTTTCTTCTTTCTTCCAGCTCCCAAACATCAGCAACAGCCTCCAGAGGCTCAAAACTGGCACAGGCACTTCTTGGCAGGTCAGCACTCACAGCAGCAGAGTTCAGGGGAGCTGAGGGTGAAGTCTTTGTGTCCCTGAGACTTCAGAACAGGAGGCCAGCACACACAGACCCTTGGAGATCTCCTTCATGCAGGGTACACAGGACACAGCAAAGTCCTTCTCATTTCCTTGGCAAAAACAGCAACTGCAGGCCAACCACACACAGCACACAGCAAAGGGGCAGTACTTCTCCTCAGTCTCTCCAGCTCTTCTCCTTGGCAAAGGGTCCTCTTGAATTCCAGGGATGATCTAAAGTTCAGGGGTTTTACGTCTAATACTCATACCCCAAAATGCCATTGTTCTCTTTGTGCAGAGAACCACTGTACCCAGCCCAACACAGTTCTGTCCTCTCTAGTGCAGCTTCATGGCAGGAGGTGGAGACAGCATTGTGGAAAGCAAACCAGGCCTATTCAGGTAAAAGGAAATGTCCTCCCCCTACTCTAAATGCAGCCCAGGTCTATACAGCCCAGCCCTGACTCATCAGGCTCTCAGGAGCCACTGCTCCTCCCCAGCCCCTGATACTCCAAACCCAGACAGTGAATCCACATCCTGGCAGAGGCACACTGGATAGCTAATCAAGAAAATACCTACTTTCTAAAAGTGGTATGTACAAACCCAAATGTAAAACTCACTCTCACTAAAAGATGCATTTTAACATTCTGAGTTCAGGCATACTAAACTTTATTTGTCTACCTTGCTCCCAGGGGCAGTTATGTTTATAAGATGTTATAAACAAACTCCCCATTCTATCCTATGGGAACAGGTAGCCTTGCAATAGTGAAAAACGTAATTGTCAGTAATTCACTATCAGGAGATGTTACACACTTCAGCACATGTCCTACCTTTCACATATACTGCCCCCTTCCCAGGAGGGGGCCTTGGGCCTTCCATAGGGGTGTCCTATATGTAAGAAAAGGTAAGGTTATGGCCTGGCAAGTGGGTGCACTAGCCAAGTTAACATGACAGTTAACAAACTGTGCACAGGCACCATGGTGGCAGGCCTGAGACATCTTTTCAGGGCTACTCATGTGGGTGGCACAATCAGTGCTGCAGGCCCACTAGTAGCATTTGATTTATCAGCCCTGGCACACTTAGTGCATTTTACTAGGGACCTACTGGTAAATCAAATATGCCAATCAGGGAGAGCCAATCACAGTAACAATTTACACAGGGAGCACTTGCACTTTGACACTGATCAGCAGTGGCAAAGTGCGCAAAGCATCTAAGCCAGCAAAAATGAAATCCAGCGCAGCATCAAAAATACAGGAGGTAGAGGCAAAAAGTCAGGGAAAACCACACCAAGGATGCTAGGTCTAACACCCTCCTACAGCATAGTGGCTCTTCTTCCAGGCAGAATGTTCTTGGTTCCAGTAGAGTTCTGATTTGTTGGTGCCAGTACTTATACCAAAATGTGCCTTTGAAGTGGGGGAGAAATTAAAGAGGACTTTGAAGATCACAAGGTCCCTGCCTTTCCTACCCTGGCACTAGACACACTACAGGAGGGTATGCAGCTCTCTATGTCGGGACAGCACACCCTATTCAGATGCCAGTGTCAGTTCCTCCCTCCCAGTTTTCCTCAGGAAGGCCTACCAGTCTGGTGATGAGCCATCAGCATGCAAATGTTACACCGCAGCTCCCTTTGTGTGACAGTCCAGAGAGAATGCACAAAGCCGAGCTATTATCCATCCCGGACGTGTATTCAGAGACAGTCAGAGGCACAGAATGGTTAAAGTAAGAAAATGCCAACTTTCTAAAAGTAGCATTTTCAGACCTGCAATTAAAAAAACAACTTCACTAAAATATGTGTTTTTAAATTCTGGGTCCAGAGACACCAAACTCTATTTTTCTATCTGCACCCACTTGGAAATTACACTTAAAAGATGTTTTAAGGCACTCCCCATATTAACCTATGGGGGAGATAGGTCTGGTAGTAGGAAAAATGAATTTAGCAGTTTTTCACTACCAGGACATGTAAAACTTAAATGTACGTGTCCTACCTTTTAAATACACTGCACCCTGCATATAGGGCTGCCAATGGCCAACCTTAGGGGTCACCTACATGTAATAAAAGGTAAGGTTTGGCCTGGCAAGTAGGTTAACTTGATAGGTCTAAATGGCAGTTTAAAATTGCACCCACAGGCTCTGCAATGGCACGCCTGAGACATGTTTAAAGGGCGACTGAGTGGGTGGCACCATCAGTGCTATGGGCCCACTAGTAGCATTTAATTTATAGTCCCTGGACACATATAATGCACTTGACTCGGTAATTACAAGTAAATTACATATACCAATTGTGGATAAGCCAATAGAACCATGTTTAGAGTACAGAGCATATGCGCTTTATCACTGGTTAGCAGTGGTAAAGTGCCTAGAACCCTAAAGCCAGCATAAATGAAGTCAGCAAAACAGGGGATCAGGAGACAAAAAGTCAGGGGAAACAACACCAAGGATGCCAGGTCTAACATGTGTCCCCCCCCCCAGCTCCCATTGGGAGTTCTCTTCCCTAAGGTGGAAGAACCTAGAGAGACCATCAGCATTGGCGTGGTCTGCTCCAGCAGGGTGTGTTACCATAAAGTGCATTCCTTGTAGGGAGATGGACCACCTCAGCAGTTTGGGATTGTCACTCCTTGTCTGTGTTAACCATCTGAGGGGCCTGTTGCCTGTCTGAACCCAGACGGGAGTGCCAAACATGTATGGCTTCAGCGCTCAGATCACCACAAAGGCTTCCCTTTCAATTGAGCTCCACCTCCATTCCCTGAGAAGTAGCCTCCTGCTGATGAAGGCTCCTGTCTGAGGGCACATAAGAATTGATGCCACCATCACTGCTGGACTCCACCTGCCTGGCTTTGATGTCCAGCTCTCTCAGACTCAGCTCCTGAGACAATATCATAATTTGCTCCTCAATAGCCAATCTGTTTTGGCTCTCCTCCATCTCCATGGTGAGCCTAAGGCTTTCTCTTTCTCCAATTTGAGCTTAACAAGCTCCAATTTAAACTTTCTCTCCTCCGTCGTGTCCTCCAACTCCTCTTGGGACAGGCCTTTGAATGGCACACTACTTCCTGCTCTGGAGGGGGCCCTCATTCCTGGAAGTAAGTTGCCCTCCTCCACCACCATAGACAGCAGCCCAAGGCCCTTTCTTAGACCCTGGTCTACATCATTCTTCTCATACTCACCCACAACTGGGGCTCCAACCGTTGGCTGCTGCTAGGGAACGGTGGCAGGGGTGGGGGCGAGGGGGTTAGAAAAAAATAAGAAAAAAATAAAAGACAACTTACCTGCTGGGAGCCGCCTCTCCTCCCTCTGTTCCTGGTTCTCGGCAGTACACAGGCTCCCGCACTCCCCTAAGCCAATCACGATGCCTCTGTCACCAGCATGGCAGCAGCATCATGATTGGTCTGAGTGGCCTTTTTGGCCACTCAGACAGTGCCTAATAGCCTGGGACAGTTCTCCACCCGGCTGTGCAACTCAGACAGGTGGAGAAATGCTAAGCGCGTATGATTGTTTGGCCAGCCCAAGTCGCACTTAGAGATTGCCCGCCACCACTCCTCCTCCCTCTAATGAGAGCCCATCCCCACCCTGCCCTAACCTGTCTCCATACCAAAAATAAAATGATAATAGCGTTGTGTAATTATCTTTTTCTTTTTCCTTTGCACTGCTCAGGGAGCAGTGGGGCTACTCTCTTCCGCCTTAGCAGATGAGCTGCCGCTGGCTAAATCCAACCCAATATGGGCTTCAGACCAGGCTCTTGGTGCCTTTCGCAGCTCTACCTTCTTGGTGCAGCTCTTCACAGGAAGGTAAACCTTCAGCTGGGCCACAGTGAGGCCCTCAAACCTGGCTAACTCAAACTCCATTCTTGCGGGTGCAAACATAGAACCACCAATCAGAGACATGCTTTTGAGTAAAAAGTTAAATTTGCCAATCAGGGAGACTTGAAAAATCAAAATTGGCAATTGAAGAGAGTAGAAAAAAATGGCAATGGGGACCAGAGACAATTGATTCAAATTGGGCTATATGTGGCGAGTAGTGTACACCAAATTACTGTAAGGTACGGCACAAACACAAGTCCTATCCTCACCGCTGGTCGTCCCTACTTGGACAGGGTGCATACCTCTGCCAACTAGAGACCCCATTTCTAACAGTGATGAATCAATGCACTGGTAAGATGTAAATAAGTCTCTTATGCAAGGCAAGCGATAGGAGGCAGAATGTCATTCCAAACAGTGGATAACATGAGGCGAAAGAGAACTAATTCTCTGGAATGAGCCAAAGTCCATTCATTGTATAATTCAAAGCACTGGTAGCACTCGGTGCTGTTGAAGACCTATCAAGGGCCTTCATCTCAGGCTCTTCCTCTTTCTGTCCGCCATATACTATCGAAAGCTAAATCTGCCTCATGAAGAATAAGCTGTTATTAGGCTACACATTGTACACTTAGAGCATGTAGGTCAAGTCTTAGGAGTCCATTGAACGTGTGTTACGCCAGAGAGGACTCCACAGGATTGCCATGGTTTGCTAAGAGTGCAGCCTCTACCAGGTGATCTCTAGTCGGAGGTAGCCAGTAGAAGGTGCCCTGTCATCAAAGCATTGACTCTAGATTATGTAAAGCAGCTCAGACACATGTCCACCTTTTGCTGCATAGAGATATTCTTTTCCTTCCTCTTACGGAAGAGTGATTTACATGTTACAGGTGACAGGTGTATTTGTAAGTTGATTTTTCTGAATTTAGCACTCCGGTCTTGAAAAAAATGAACGCAAATGGTTGTTATTTGTTGATAAACTTGAGGCCGAAGAAGATATTCAATCAGTGGCTGAAGTGGACAATTCAATTTAAACCCATGAAATCTGGTCTCAAATGCTAGCTCTTTTGTTCAAGTTATGTGATCCTGGGCAAATAAGTTTAGTTTGCTGGTTCCCATTTTCTTTGAAGTACCTCAGTTCAGGCTCTGAATTATGCAAAAACTCAACCGTAGATGGTTTTATTGACGATAATGTTACCCCATATATAATGATAATATGGGCCGTACATACATTGCTCATAGCAAAGTAACTTGCCTCATGGTTCACTCTTGCCAATATCGTCTGGACATAAGAAACAATCGCATGGTCTTTACTAAGTTACTTTTAATAAATGTCACGCAAATAAAATAAACTAACACCTGGGCACTGAGACAGATGGGTGGGCTTCTCAGTTGTGCATAAACGTCACACGAGGCATTGATGTAAACTGATGTACTATACTGCCACATGTTGAAGAAATAAATCATTCAACATTTGATGCAATCTCTTATATGTTTTTATATTTTTAAATAATGTTTCTCTTGTCTCTTAGTTGACTAATGGCAACGTGGGGGCAGGGGAAGGAAAGGATTTAGGTTCATGTTTAAAAGCTCTCACTTGTAATATGTACTTCTCAGAGCAGTATTGTAAGGTGACGCATTAATGGCAAAGGTTCCTTATGTTAAAGAAATGCACTTTATTTTAATGGAAATGTATCATATTTCAGGTGATGTATGTTACTGATTTACATGGCAAACATTTTCAGGGCTCGGCTCGAGCACGGACTCTAAGAGCCATGCCAGACCATTGGCTGGTCTCTGGCTCGGCTTACCCTGTTACATTTTTTTGATCTCTCAGCTCTACTGCCATTCCGGTTTTATAAATAATAATAATAATAATAAAAGGGAAAAAAAGCACGCACTGTAACATTATTGTCACTGTGCTAACGAGTTGTCAAATTTCCCTGGCCTCGCTTTACTGATTTCCAAAGATTTTGAATTCATTTTCTGAAATTATCCCTAAAAGGAAGTGAGAAGGATGATTTTGTCTGCCTAATTTTAATGCAAAGCTCTAGGGAAGTTCGAAAAATTAAAAGCATTTGTCGGAGAGCAAGTGTAATATGAATGCCCTGCCCTCTAGTGGCCACCAAAGCACACTAACCAACTAGAGTGAGGTATAAAATGGAAAGCGAATTCCCTCCGGCAACATTGCATCACATAAATGAACAAGCATTGAAAATGCAATAGGTCTCGCCTTTGATTAAGTTAAAGCAATTTGTTTTGCTAATGGTATTGTATAGCAAAGCAAATGGCTTTAACTTAATAAAAGACAAGACCTATTGCATTTTTAATGCTTGTTTTATTTGCAAGAACAAGTTTCCTGCGGGTGAAAATTGTGTGATATTGGGTAATTCAGGTTTCGCAGAGCACATTTCAGCGGCATAATTAAAATTTCACTCAGGCTAATTCTGAGGTTGTGGCAGTGGGGAAGTGGAAGGGTAGGGTTGGGTGGCATTGACAGCGTGATTCAATCACAGCAGCACAGGGGTCCCAAGGTCCTGACGAAATGTAACAAAAGGAATGCAAGAAATAAAATTGTAGCAACCGGGGCCCAGAGGCGATTTCTATAGCAACCATTGCTACCTTACCTCTGGGCCCGGGCTCGTTCTTCCTGGGATACATTGTAATGAGTAAACAGACGAGTGCTGAACTACGCCGAAATGACCCCAAAGGGCTTTGATAAATGGAGAGGCGAACAATATGGGTGATAATCCTTTTTAGGTCTCGCGAGCCAAAGGCTCGAAGAGACATTTTATATCTGGGCTTTACAAAGTGCTGCCGTGGCCTAAAGCTACAGTGCATGTGCGCGGGCGCGCGCGCCTACTTTCACTTTCGCGGCCGCACGGCCGCTTTGATCACGATCACTTTCAATTTCGCGGCCGCACGGCCGCTTTGCTGCGCAGACCCAGCCTCCTCTGCCAGCACACCCACAACTGGCAACATTACTAGCGCTTGTTCTCATTAGACTTCGGGAATTAAAAAACCCTCGCGCATGGAAAGTCATCCTAACTAAACGCAGGCCTACCTAAACGTGTCGCAAATCGTGACATGCATTTAATCAGTCACCCTTTCGTTAGTGAGCCGTAGCTTATCTTTTGCTTTGAATGATTTACATAGTCATTAGTCAGCAGAGAACCGAAAACGGGAATCTGCCAGTGAAAATTAATGGGCGGATCGCATGTTACAGTGGTGGCCATGTTAGACTGAGTCTTTTTTAATTATTCTAAGCAAAATTATATCAGGTATTTTATTCACCATGGGCCTACAATATTAATTTCCTAACTATAATATTAAGTGTGTTTGCGTAGATATTTGTATATAAAAAGATAGTTGTTATCTATAATTTCTATTAGAAAATACAATTCCACGTCACTTGTTGTGAAGAAAGTTTATAAAATATTACCAACTTCAAATTCTGTCTACATTTTTTCAAATCCTTAATCAACTCGCATTTCTTAAAGCATTCTCGTTGCCCTGAAAGCAGAACTGTTTGATGCTGTAGCTACTCTTTCAGCGCGTCCTTCTTTTGTTTTTATCATCGTGGTTCGAGTGATTGGCTCAGTGACTGTGAACTTTTCTTCAGTCCTTCTTTAGTGTCAATCCTTGTCCACAGCACCCTGGCTTAGTAAGGGTAGAATGGCGATGTGCTGGTCTCATGCAGCACTGCGAGTGGGGGGCGCCAATTTATGTATTCGCAGATGCCTGCATCTTTTCCCAGTCCTGAATTCCAAGAAGACGACCCTGCTGATGAAGTTCGCTTCCAAGACCAAGTAATCATTGTTCAGCTTGTCCCATCTCTGCTGCTTCCTCTTTTTAGTATCCTTCGCTGCCTACCTTTCACTTTCGTATTTTGTATGTATTTCCAACTTAGTGAGCCTTCCAAACCGAGATGACTATCCTAATTTGTGTCACTTGCCCACATTTTCAGAGCTCCCAGGTTTCCCTCAGCCAGACCCCTGTTTTTGTTGTGCATTTTGCGACGGGTTGTCCCATTTTTCTCATTTTAAAATAGGGAATGCAAAGCAAAACAAGCATTTGCAATGCAATCGGTCTCGCCTTTGGGGCCTAAATATTTAGCCATGCAGCAAACTGTTGCACTTTTCAGTTGAAGTGTTAGGCTGCAACACACTGCTAGAATACACTACTATTGTCTGTGAGACAGTGCTCGGTAAGCTACTCATGCTGGACATGCAGACACTGGAGAGCGCTAAAAAATGCAACCTCATCACTTTTATGTTCATTAAGAGGAGTTTCTACAATACTTGAGAAGCAGAAAAGAAATATCTCACTCAAACTGAAAAGGTATCAATGAATACCTGGCGCAAACTAATTAATGATAAATGTCTTCATCAAATTGATTACCCCTAAAAGTCCACATGAATGTGGGCTGTGAGAGATGACCTCAATCGCAGGTGCTGCCATCATCTTGATGCGATTTCATGCACCATGACTGGGGCTGCCTCGAGGTAGAAAGCACTTATGCTCTTGGGCAGAGACAATTGATAATGTACCCATGGTGGCTGCAGTAACTTTCTACACAATGCCAACACTCACGTTTTTAGGTCTCTCCTGCGAACGCAGCGCAAAGCGCTGCTGTCCGCCAGCGAGATCTATTGTTGCTGACTTGCCTCGGAAGTGGGACAGGAGATGGGCACGCGCAAGGCTTTTGGCGGATTTGAGCCGGTGTACGCGCACTTGACACGCACGTGCACAAACGGGATGTGCACATCTCCTGTCCCGCTTCCGATAACATGCCAGCCCCATTGGAGGCTCCGTGTGGGCTATTGTTGGTGCAAAGTGTACTTTTGCAATTCTGAGCAACAATAGCCCACACGGAGCCCCCCCAGCCCTTCTTTACTCACCGGGCTGCTCTTCTGGGGGGGTCTCCAACTCGCGGCTGCAGCACTTCTGTTGCGGGCTTCTCTGCACTCCTGGGAGCCCCGCGCTGCTGTGGTCATCCTCTGCCGCCGCATTCTTCACCCGGGCCCACTCCTGGGACCCGGGGCTTCTCTTAAGTCCGGCCGCCACTGCGGGGCTCTCCCTTCAACATGGGAGCCCGCGTTAGCACAGCACGCCGGTTTCTGTTTTTGCCGGAGCAGGCCCCGCCCACGTCCCGGGCAAGGGCACCTAACTTCCGGCTTGAAGACTAGAAGTTAACAAGCAATTGCAATGCCATAGTTCTCGCATTGACGCGAGTTTGAACTATTGACATTTGCAAATAATAATGCCTTTTATTTTTGTTTTCTTTTTAAAAACCTAAATAAAAGGCATTGTTATTTACAATGTCAGTAGCTCAAACTCGCATCAATGCGAGACCTATTGTTTCTAAATGGCGACGCTTCGACTTTAAACACGCCTGTCATTGTTTAAGAACGGAGTCGCTTTCACTATGTATTTGCATTTCTTTATTTCATACATGCAAACAAATTGATTGGCTTTTCCGAAGGTGATGGGCCAACAGCTGTTTGTACTCCCGTACCCAGATCACCCCCTCCCGCTGTTCACTGTTAACCCAACTTGCTCTTCTGCCCCAGCATCTCATCTCCACACCCCTCCTCCACCCTGAGCTACTTCCCTTCCCGCTGTCTCCTGAGCGCCGATCGCTTGATTTACAGCCTCAATAGCTGTAACTCTAATTTACTAAAAAAAAAAAACCTCCACTGCAAATAAAATAACGTGCATAAAAACATTACCACTACTTTATTGATGTCTCTCTGCTCTCCTTGTCACACTGTCCCTCATTTCACCAGTCTCTCGGCTTCTTAGTAGACTTCTCCTTTCACCTCAGCCTTTCACTGTTTTCTAAAAGCACTCCCCTCCGGTACTTCACGGGCTATCTCTCCCCTTGTCATTCTGTCCCTCCTTCTACCAGTGGCTCTCCTTTTCTCACCCAGTCACTTATTTCATCACTATCTTTCAGTCTCTCATCTCCACCAGCACTTCACAGGCTCCACCTTTTCATCCTGCCCCTCCCTTTACCAGAGTCGCTACTTCATACCTGACTCCTCCTTTCACCTCATCATTTCATCTCTCTTAATGGCACTACTTCTGTCCCCCTCGCTGCCCCCGTAATTCTGTGCCTTTTTTCTCCTTCTCTCCCCTTCACTGCCACCGTGATTCTGTGCATTTTTATCTCCTGTCCCCTTCGCTGCCCCCGTGATTCGGTGCCTTTTTCTCCTTCTGTCCCCTTCGCTGCCCCGTGACACACCACACACACAACCACAACCACACACAACCACACAAAAACAACCACAAGCACACACACAAGCACACAGCCACAACCACACACACCACTACCACAACCACACATACAAAACCACACACACAACTACACATACACAACCACACACACAACCACAGACACAACCACACCATCAGTGCACACTTTCACCAGGCACAGACACCACTAGCCGTCACTGCACGCTTCCACCAGGCACACACCACCAGATGTCAGTGCACGCTTTCACCAGGCACACACACACCACCAGTGCACAATTTCTACAGGCACAAACACCACCAGCCATCAGTGCACGCTTCCACCAGGCACACACCACCGGACGTCAGTGCACGCTTTCACCAGGCACACACACACCACCAGCCGTCAGTGCACGCTTTCACCAGGCACACACACAACAGCCGTCAGTCAGTGCACGCTTTCACCAGGCACCCACCACCAGCCGTCAGTGCACGTTTTCACCAGGCACACACACCACCAGCCGTCAGTGCACGCTTCCACCAGGCACACACACCACCAGCCGTCAGTGCACGCTTCCACCAGGCACACACACCACCAGCCATCAGTGCACAATTTCTACCGGCACACACACCACCAGCCATCAGTGCACACATCAATTGTTAACGCATCCACAATTAACTATTGTAGCAATCGCAGTAAGGCGCACTTTACTTTTAAACATATTCATCTAAAGCGCAGCATGCCACCATTGCTACAAAAATAAATACACATTTTTTTGGCCTACAATTTATAGACCTTTGTTGCAATTGGTGTTGCAATATTTAGCAATGCCAATAGCTCAAACTTAATTAATGCGAGACCTATTGCATTGCAAATGCTTGTTATTGCTGTGATGTGGGGACATGCCTTCAAATGTGCTAGGCCAACCCAAGATAATTCGCACGGCTGGGCCACGCTCCAGACCCAGACAGGAGCTCTCATGCCTGGCCATGCACAGTGCCCAAGGGGGCCCGCTGGAGATCGTGGCCCCCCGCACCGCTGGGGCTGCAGGGGTTATTGTTACGCTCATGCCCCAACCCCTTTTTAAACCCTGCTGAGCTCCAGGAGGCTGCAGGGGAGTCTAGAAACAACTGTTCTCTGTGCGGGGTCTGATGCACATAACGTTATTCACCAATGCCTCAAAGCCAGGACGTGGATTTGTTTTAAGGACAAACCCGGAAAACTGGACTCGTCTGAGCAAATCCAGGACGTCCGGTTAACCTTTGGATAGCCCGATTGAGTAAACCAAAAATTAAATATTTTGTGTGAATTCAGATTGTGCCCTCCACAAGAGAGCTGTAAATCTGTGTAGTGTCTTAGATGTCCATAGGGCACGCGGGCAATGCCCATAGAGCTGAAAGAGCTTCAGAGCCCCTCCCCATGCCCCCCATCAGTGGCTCAGCCCGGGCTGCTGCAGCTCGAGCTGCTGTGGGCTGGGCTGGGCAGTGTCTGGAGTCTTATCTCTGGCACGCCCGAGTTGTTCACAGGTCTTTAAAAATCATTTGCATATTTACATACCTTTGTAAACTGCTTACAGAGGCTTAGTTTTTTTCTGGTTCCAGTACCGCCTGGGCCGCCACTCTGCCTATTCCTTCCTTACATTTGCATTTTACATTTACTGCAGTAGTGTGAGAATGCATTTCATTAAAAGGAATATAAAGTAGGTGTGAGAAGTTGGCCTGATGTATGATGTCACTAGTTATAGTGTACACCTTATATCAGTCCAAATACCCTTATGGTGATTGGTTGTAAAGTCAACCTTATAGACCAGCTATCCTAGTGGTAGCATGGACAAGAGCAGTCTTAGGCTAAACTCTGAATGGCATGTGAAGCCAGCTGTGATACCATATATAATCCCTTGAATACCAAATGAAAGGACACCACAACAGATATATATAAAATAAAGTGTATTTATTCTAAGCAAACCCTCAGCACTCTTTATGAGATTAGAGGTAAGTACAACACAGTCTTATTTATGCATACATTAAGTCACACAGGTAAGTAATACAGTTAGGCCCTAGGGGCCACGCAAACCATATACTAAGTAAGTGGTATAAGAACCACTGTCACGGAAATAGAATAGGCCTAGGGAATCGCTGGGGCTACACTACACTAGCGTTAGTTAGGAAGTGGGAGGCCCACGGGATTCGTGTGCAGAGTGGAAACACTCAAGCATAATGCGTAAAAGTCAATAGCAATAGTACAGTTTAGAAAACGGTAGATTTAGGACACTTCCGGAGTAGCTAGGAAGTTGAGACTTGAAAACTAGACACTAGGATAGTCACTATCCTGACGAGCACCGGAGTACCCAAGTTACCTAGCCCACAGGCTGCGGGTGCATACGGGTGAAGATGCGTCGTTTTCGTCGTCGACTCCTATGGATGCCTGAAGAAAGATGCTGACAGGCAGTCAGTGAAGAGTGTCCGGTGGATCCCAAGGCTGGGATCAAGAAGAGAAGAAACCTGCAAGCAGAAGGGACAGAGTCAAGGTCACTAGCCAGTGACCACGTGGAACCAGGAAGGAACCAGGCGATGTCGTGAAGATTGCAGGTGAAGGTGAAGCTTGTCGCTGCAGCCAGGAGGACCAGGAAGCATCGAGGACGACCAGGACCAGGAGGCGAGCTGTCCCACGAAGGCTCTTGCTGTCGGCGGCGTCGAAGTTGGACTAGGACTCACCAAGCCTTGGCAAGCGGAACCCACGAAGAACAAAGGACTTGCTTCTGGTGCAGACCAGGAAGGTCTGGGGTGCTTCTTCTTTGCAGAGAAGCGGGAGCCAGTCTGGAGGAGCCAAACCAGCGCAGAAGATTTCAGGGTGCGTCGTCACAAAGGCCACTAGCCAGCGGGCAAGCAACCGGACAGACGCGGCAAGCAGGAAAATGCTGAAGGGCCCCACGCAGGACTCGTGGAGTGTGGGGGGCTGATCTTCGGTGCAGATGGTGCTTGGGGTTGGGGCTTCTCAATCCCCGGTGCACAACTTCGAGGGTACCTCAGAAGCTGCGCTTTAAGTTACTAGCCACTTTTTCCAGGTAGCCGGTCCCACGTCGCTCGTCGCCTCCACGGATCTCAGCTCTGCTGTAGATGTGGATCAGGGTCGGAGAAGTCTGGAAGTCAAGGCTCTGGTCAGGCTCTGCAGTCGGTTCCTCGTAGAACGTGGGCAAAGCAAAGGGTAGTCTCTTGATGGTGCCTGTTTGCACAGGGTAGCCACTCCTTGGCTACAAGGGAGATTCTTCAGTCTTCTTCTTTCGTCGAATGTCGAAGGTCCAGAGTTTCTGTTCAGTTTTGCAGGTTCAGGATAATCTAAAGTCTTGAGGCCCAACTCCCACTCTTATACTAATCTGGGGGGCTGGGATACCTGCTAGGTCACGCCTTATGGGTGGGACCTGAGAGGGGGTGGTTACACCCACTTCCCTTTGTCCAGTTTCGCGCCAGAGCTGGGGCTGGAGTGCCCCAGCGCCGGTTTGAACTGGACTATGCAAGGAACACCTTGTGTGCCCCAGGCATGTCTCATTCCTTTCAGCCCACCCTGCCCCAATACACTAAAGGCTGTCTGGGGAGGTGCTAGCACCTCCCCAAGCAGGAAACCTATTGTCCAGGCCTCCCTGGCTGGGATCACTCCCAGCAGCAGGAGGTCAGACTTGTGTCTGTGGCAGCAGCATCCATTTTGTGATGCTGAGGCTTTGGTTAGAGTTAAACAGCAAAGTAGGATTTTAACATGTCTCTCCCTCTAGAAGGGAGGAATAATATCCTCATCACCAGAAATGGTATGGGGGTATTATTCCAAAGTGTTAGACACCTTACACGACATGTTTTGATAAAGCCAAACCATAGTTACCATAACCGTTTAAGATTATAAGGCACTTTAAGAGTATATGGTAGGCTATATCATAGAACAGCTATAAGGACATGGTTCCGAAAGCTGCAGACAGGCTCAGCTAAAGCTAGAGCACCGTCTCACATGTTACCAAGCACTCTGCCTCCAGGATTGTTAAGGCCTGCCATAGGAGTGACTGATAGGTACACATGTGTCTATATATAAGGGTAGATATAGGCATACTATATCTAAGCAAGGGGTGATTACACGACCTTGCCCCAGCTGAGTGATCAGCCAGTTGTGTCTGATTGGAAGGCCAGACCAGGGGTGGCATAATACATGCTGCAGCCCCTGGGAGGCCTAGGGTACACCTATGCCCTGGGTACCTAGGGTACACTGTACAGGGTCCAATAAGGTGATCCTTACCAATTGGTTATGTACCTAGGGTACATGGAGTCCATTTTAAAGAGAGAGCAGACAGCCTGAGACCCTGAATGGCAGGATCTCAGGCCAACTAAGTCGAAAAACCAGCTAGACACTATGCAAAAAGTTGGGGGTAACCATAGTCAGATATCCACCTTCCTACAGTAGGGTTGCCAAAAGAAAAATGCCAGCCATGTCTTGTTTAAAGAGCCTGCAAAGACCTCGTCTTGACACTAAATAGAGTTATAAATAAAAAAGTATGTATCTATTTGTAATGTGACTTTTCTGTCTTTTTTCCCTGTAACTATCAGTCATGGATCAGTCAGACAGACCTAGAACACAATTAAAAGTGCTTTCTATTTATATTTGCTGTTCGAAGTATGCTGGGATAAGTGCTGAAAATACGGCTTTAGTTAACTGCTTATTTTTGTACCGTCTGGGACATCAAAATAATGAGCTGGCAATCCTAACCATAGGACTGGAAGTTTGTTGCAGGATCAGCACATTATTTATTTCCTCCACCCTCGATCCCTGATTAAAGCCATAATAGCAATAGTTTAAATGATATCTGAAACCCTATGCTGCCGTCAATAACATGTTAAGTTACTTCAAAAGTCTGTGAATGCACCCTGCATTCTGATAACTCACTCCTCATTCTCACCCTTCACTTTCATGCTCACCCTGCACTCACAGTGATCACAATGCACTCACACCATTCACCCGCTCACCCTGCACTCACACTGATCACCATGCACTCACACCATTCACCCGCACCCCCTGCACTCACAGTGATCACTCTGCACTCACAATGCACTTGCGATGTTCACCCTGTACCTCACCCTGCAGTCACACGAGCACACTACTTACCCTGCACTCATGTGACACTTCACTCACCCGTCAACCTCGCTGCTTAATCTGCATTCTCACTCAAACAAGCCCATCACTAACCATTCATTCATTCGTCCCACTCTGCACTTACATCCGCACCCAAATTCTTATGGTCACCCCACTCACCTGGTAGGAACTCCTCTTACCCTACTCTCACACTGTTGCATCGCTCACTGTGCACTCACATAGGCACTCCTGCCACCCACACAGTGCAAAGGGTTAATGTGCCTGCTACAAACAATGTGTACCCTTATGTAAGTGTAGCACCCTTCACTAATCCAGACAACCCTTATGGTGATTTTAGTGGTCTTAGACAACCATAGAAAGCTCCCTAAGTGGTAGCTGTGGAGAGCAGCCTTCAGGCTTAGTCCAGAAGGAGTGTAAAGCAGCTTGTTTTACCAGTACGTAATCTTATGGTGTGAGTTAAGTGAAAAAAAACCACACAGTGTACTTACACAAATAGGTATTTATTATAATCACTCATTAAAACATTGCAATATCTCCTACCCAGAGGTATAACCACAATACACACAATACTTCAGTAATAGAACAGGTAAGTAGCACAAATACACAGTGGTCCCCATGGGGAGACCAAGTAATGTACAAAAATAGTGGAATTGAACCACGTCCTAAGTCGAGACTGGACCCAGAGGATGTAGAAGAGTCGGGAACCCAAGGAATCACCTAAGGTGAGTATCTAGGAACCTCACAGAGGTTGTGTGCAGAGTGGGAACACAACCGCATGCTCAATACAGTCAATAGGTACGTCGCAGTTGGAGTTTTAAAGAAGAAGGACCCTTCCCAGTGGACCCTGAAGAAACCGAGTGGAAGATGTAAGGCTGGAGAGTCACCCCACCTGTGAATACCCCAGGAACCAAGTTACCTACACCAGGGATGCCAGGTGCATAGGTGTGAAGTGACCTCCGAAACCTCCGTAGACCACAATGGAGGTCTTCATTAAAGATGCTGCTGGCGAAGAAGGTGAAAGAGTCCGGTGAAACCCGAAGGTGGAATCAATGTGAGAAGAACCTGCAAGCAGAGGGGTCAGCGTCTATGCCACTCAGGAGTGATCAGCTGGCACGGAAGACGAATGCCCACCGATGTCAATAGATGCAGGAGAGTTGACCGGGCGCTTGAAGTTGCAGCTGTGCGGACCAGGCAATGCTGAGGATGGCCAGGATCCCAGGAGCCAATGACTAGCTGTCCCATGTTGTGTATCTAGAGGCAGGAGGTCAGTGTCCGCCGGGGGCACCAACAAGCCTTGTCGATGGCAACAGGCACAGTATTCGAAAAAGGTGCAATGTGGGGACCAGCGGGGTCCAAGTGACTCACCATGATCAGGCAAGTCAGATCATGCCCCCAGCAAGCAGGGGAGCCAACTGGAGCCAAAGAAGACCCTTGAGAGGACCCACAGGCCAGAGGCACATTAGTCGCAAGTGGACCTCGAACAGCTCGCCAAGGATGAAGAGCCTTGGTGCAGAGGATGTGGTGAGGACAAAGATCTTGGCTGCAGGAGAAACATGAGGCTGGAGCTTATTGGAGCCCAAAGATCTCTGGAGCCTTGGCAACAGCAAGTCAATGCTGTACACAGGGTTTTGCTCCAGCGGTTCCGACATGGGATACTGGCTTTGAACTTGCTGTGAAGACAGGTCCGGTCTTGAGGGAGTTGCAGAACCACCACCACCAGCCTTTCGGAGTCCGTAGGAGCTCAGGATCAGCAGATGGGTCAGCTGCATTGCAGTGCCTGCAGATGCAGGGGAGTAACTCCTTCACTCCGAGGAAGATTGCTTTGGGTGTCTTGGATGTCCACAGGCCCTGTGAAGAACCTGTATGAAGTACGAGCACAGACATTGCAGAAGACTTGCAGAACGACGAGACCAGGCGCAGCAGAAGTCTTCCCAGTTGCAGTCTCAGTTACCAACGTGAAGTCCAGGGTGTCCAGACGGTCAAAGATGAAGTGGAGTTGGATATGAATCTCCCATGACGAATCCAGGGACCCACTCACAGGTAAGCACTTAAGTACCCTAAGGAGAGGGTTGGGAGGATTCAGGGGTCCCTCCCAGAGGAGAGGCTGGACAGTGGGGAGGATACTCCCATGTCCTTGGTCCAGTTTCACGCCAGAGCAGGAGCCAACAGCTCCCTGAGCTGGTTTGAGCTGGACTATGCAAGGAGGGAACTAAATATACCCTTCAAGCAGTCTCAGTGGCACTGGCAAGCGCCCCTCCCCCTGTCCCAGTAAACTAGATCCTGTCTGGGAGGTGGTTACACCACCTTGTGACAGGAAATATATTCTCCTGCCTTCCCCTGCCTTAGTCTGGCTCAGCCGCAAGGGGGGCAGAATCGTGTCTCTGATCGGCAGCAGCCATAGCTTGCTGTCCGGGTCTAAAAGACTGGTACCGTGAGCACTGACAGCCTCCCGCAGGAGCTTTACAGTTCATGGAATCATACCCCAACACAGTTTATGGTGTTGGGGTATGATTCCACCATGTTTGATACCAAACACAACAGCGTTCGTCACAGCCAGTTAAGAGATGGCCATCGTGGACGCATGGCCACTCTATGTATCGTAATAGTGGATGCACTCACAACCCAGGAGAATGGACTATGAAGGTTGTAGGGATGCCCTGCTCATGCAGGGGCGCCCTCACACTTAGAACCGAGCACCCTGCCTCACAGGATTGAAAGGTCTGCCTTAGGGGTGACTTATAGGTTTTAAATGTAGTAACCTCAGATATAGGTAAACCTATAACTGTTGTAAGTGGTGCTAGCACCAGTTTACACAGGCTGCAGTGGCAGGTCTGTAGTCACAATTTGAGTGGTCCCCCACTGTATCTTAGTACAATATACTAGGGACTTATAAGGGTACATCAGTAGCCAATCTGGGGGGTACCTAAGTACTCACCATGTCCAATTTAGGGAAGAAGCACAGAGACCGGGTGCTGATTAGCAGGATCCCAGTCAGACTAGTCAGAAAAACATAATGACACCAGGAAAAAGTGGGGGTGACCATGAACGCAGATGCTACTTTCCTACAATCCTATAGAGAGATGAGGTGCTTTGTTGGTGAGTGGTAGTGAGGGAATTCATAGAGAAGGAGGAAATGGGGGAGGGGGCACCCAAAAAAACGGCTGCACCGTGTGCGACCAGTGCTAGGGCCAGCCCTGGCTTAGAGTGTTAGCCCCCCCCCCCCCGAAGTTCGGATCTAGTTGAGCCCCCGCCATAGGGTCCAGCTCAGCCTTGTGTCCAGTCCTGAGCGCTAATGTGACAGCCTATCATTTTCTGGGAGATGTGGTGCTTCCACTGAGCCAAGTTGAACGACACAACTGATAGCAATGAATTGTAACAGAAAAATGTAAGATGTAAACCAATTAGCTAAGTGGCAACCCCATCTGTGCATAGCAACTTTGATATCTCTAAGGTTGGATGTCTGTGTAATGACAGTGCCTATTAAACATTATTTGAAACATCAGAAAGGTCACAATTGAATCCAGGGCTGGCCAAATCCGCGTTAACACCAGGACAATCTCAAACAAACAAAATGCATGGGGTTCACATACCGCTTGACCTTTACTTTCACACCACATACATATGCTTAAGCATACACACGCATTCACACATACACACACACTCACACCTTCTCTGCCTACACATGCACACACATTCACACATACTCACACACACACACATTCTCTGCCGACACATGCACACACATACACACACTCTCATATAAACACACTCAAAACTGAAAACCAGCACAAAACATAAATCTAAAAGCATTTTTTTACTTACTTCAGCTGCCAGGAAAAGTCATATTCCAGCTATTTGTACTCTATTTTTTCTTAAACTAATAGCGATTAATATTGTAATATTATGTACTATTGTAATATTATTCACAATTAGTATCACAAAAAATTGACAACAAACAAGGTGAGTGAAGCCCTCAACGACGCCCATAAGGACGAGCTGCTTCTGTCCATTGATGTTCCCACTGCTAATGCTAGGGGTCACAAAGGCAGTGCCAGGGTCGCAAGGAGCATGCCAGGAGTAGCAGCAGCGACCCCGAAATGACGTCCATGAATAGAATCGTCTACACACTCAAAGGCTCGTGCTCTTACTCAAACCCCTACAACCTTCAGAGTCCATTCTTCTGGGCTGTGAGTGCATCCGCTATTACGATACACTACTTTAGTGAGGACACATCAAACCCGCCCCTACGGCGCTCCACTGGCTTGCAGTAGATGACAGGATTAAAGGTAAGGTCTTACGCACCATCTACAAAGCATACTGGAGCAGCAGAGACCTTCACCTAATAGGAGTAACGAAAAATCCTTCAAGAGAATGAAACACAGAGGCAGATTACTGGGTCTGCAAGGGCCTAGAGTCTGGGATACTCTCACCTCTAAACTGAGAGCTGAGCTCAACCACAAGGTTCAGGAAAGTCCTGAAACTTCACTTGCCTTCAGCTGAAAATAAATCAGAATAAGGATCATGGTTCAAAGATATTGCACCTCATTGGTCTTCACATTGCCCTTTCAACAAATAAAGTCTTTCCATGTCAGTCAGCACTCAGAAGTGACCAAAAGGCAACATGTAGCGCTGTATACATATCTGGAGGGGAGAGGGTACTTCACAAACTTAATAAGGTACCACTTCCCAGGTTTCAACACAGTTCACTGAGAAAACTGCTCAACCGGTAGGTTTAGTGCACAATAGGTTCAAGCAGAAGCAAACAACATTAAAGTCTCGCCTTTGAGACCTTATATGTATTTAGCTATGCAGCACATTAGCCTGGGTGCTGAAAAATCTACTGTTCTTTAACACGGAGGGAATGTAAGCTCTAAACTGCGTGACACACCAGGTATGGGAACACATGGAGAGAAATATTGGCTTTCATCGGGAAATGGTATAGTCCAAAGCTCTGTTTTTAATATAAAATCAGGGCCTTTGGTGGTCATATCACTGAAAATACAAGATTTGGAAAAAAAATATTGTCTATGGGTGCTCGTGGAAGACAGTTTCTATGGACTGGAATCTAGAGAATGCTATAGTGATTCTGGTATTTTACTGGCTCCCCATCTAGATGAGATTACAGCTTAAGGTCCTCACACACACCAACAAAGCCCTCCACAAACTAGGACCTGCTAACATAAACCATCAACTGAAATTTTACCAACCTCTATACACCTGCACTCTTTTTCAATCGCCCTTGCACACACACCACCACAACCATCGCAGCTGAAGTGGTGACTGCTTCTTTTCCTACATCACTGCCAAGACACCTCCAAGATGCGTACAGCCCCCTCACTGGCAGACTTCAGAAACAGACTCAAGACCTGGCTTTTTGATGGCGATACAGCGCTTAGATAACCCTTAAGGGGGGACAGTGTTGTGGTTTACGAATGCTGTTTGATTGATTGATATTCTTTCTTAAATGATACATCACATACAGCAATTTTAACCTTATCAAATCCAAAATACAGCAGATTCACATTAAAATAGAACAGGATCTAAATTTCAGACTATTTTTGTTATGAATGCCATGTAGGTAAGGAAAATGCTGGTTTGGGAAGGAAAGCAATGTTGATGAATGCACAAGCATACAATAAATGTGCCCAAGCACTTTAGACCATAATTGCATATGACAGTATTACCTTGGTAGATGGTGGCTTGACCGTTGGCATATCCTGGTGGCACTCAGGTTAAAATCTAGAAGTAACTACATTAGACATGAATCTGCTTCCATAACTGCTGTCTTTTCATTGAACCTGTACTTATTGCTCATTTCTTAACATTAACAATGTCACATCCTAGATGTAATGTGACATCAGTTTTTTTTTAAATCATCAAATCAAGGGTAATATGATGTCATTTCCTGTGATGTCAATGGTGTGAAAAGCAAAAAGAACAGATGATGGTGGAATGCTGAACCAATCAAACATTCCCCCCCATACACAGATCTGGGTTGAATCCATTGTTTTTTGCATGCCATGCTATTCCAGTTTAGATGAGGGGTGTTACCCTGAAAACGGTCCCAGGATGATTGTCTCCAAAGCAGGGAGGACCTGGCTTGGCAGTTCGGGCTGTACTGTTCCGATGAGGAGCAGGGTCAAGACTGATTTGCATATGACTGGGTCCAAACTGGGGTGGGGCATTGTGAGCAAAAGAACAATGAATTTAACCCAGATCTCTTTACTGTGGATGAATCTTTGATTCATTCAGATTCCCTCCATCATTCGCATACATGCCAACAGACATGATTCAGGCGGGAGTCTACCGATTTTTGAAGCCAAAAAGGGCTTTATTTGAGCTGTCTCCCGCCTGAAATTGCATTTTCTATAATAGAAGTCAATGGGGAATTTTCATTCTCCTGATTTTTTATTGTAAATCTACCACGTCCCTGTCCTAAAATGTTGGTATGTATGCATTCGGTGCCATGGCACAAATTGGTGTTAAAAGGGCATATGGTGTCATTTCCGTTAGCCCTAGCATTTTGGTGAATCGACATCCATGCTAAGAATGTGAATTATTTCTTTAATGGGAGGTCAGGGCCACAAGAAAGCAATTCCATTGTTCAGTTTTGACCAAGACATGTCATTTCTTAGGTAGTGGTGATCACAGCAAAAATTGCCTCAGCCGAGACAAAGCCTACGTCAGAATCTAAACTTCTGCCAGAATTGTGGTTCTGGGTACTTAATGCCCTCCTTTGTAACAGACTCAGTGTGCCACAGCGCTCTGCTGGGTTGCAGATATGACAACAAAGGCATCTACAACATGACTACACATGTTTAACTACCGTACTAACTTTTAGGGTATTTTTATGATCTCCAAAAGAGACCTAGGTTTGTTCGGTCAGGCAGAATGAGCCAAACTCCGCAGATGTTCGAAAACTGTGTCTTAAAGCAAAATTTAAATCAAACTGCAAACAAGCCAAGGGTGCTCCTCCGCTCTTGTTTGTCTCCGTCGTTTTTGTGACTTTTGCCACATACCCTGTTAAACACAAGAGCGAAGATAAAATACAAACGGTGGAACTGTTTAAGAGCTGCTAATAGAAAAAGTATTTATTTAACTTGTGGTTTCACATAGTGTCATGTCTGTGCTTCAAGGCGTGTGCACTAACGCAGCATGACGTTCAAAGTTTAGCAAAAGCAACGGAAATGCTGTTCCCACCGTAAAACAGTCTGCGTTAATCTAGTGTAAGAACCCACTGCATTCTCTGATGCCCTCTTCTACCAGCCCAGGTGGCCTCGCTGATTGCCTGCACACTCGCTTTGACATGTCCTTATCGCAATTTTTCAGAATTAAACTATTTTTTACGCACACATTTGAATTCAAAATTAAGGCACTTGCCAAAGTTGAAAAATAATGTGCATATGCACTGCTTGTTTTCTGTCTTTCCCTGATAACAACTCTTCTGCTGTGGAGAAGTGTGGCTCACTGGTTAGAGTAGGCAGACCTCGAAGCAGAGGTCAGCCCGGGACCAGGGTTCAATTCCCGGCTCGGCTGGGTCTTGAGTCCATAAATTGTCCATGGACTTGATAATTCTCGCTCCAGTGCATACTCAATTCATGGGTTCACACTCTGCGACTCTGGGCAATAGCTTGCTTAATCTCCACAATGGCCCTTTGTGGTGGGATGCCTGTCCTTTGAACACAGCCTGAAAACCTTTGAGAAATGCATATAATTAATAGCTACAATCAGGACGTCATCAATGAATTAGTGCTCTAGGTTTAGATGTACAGAGCTGGGTCTATATATTAGGGAGCACATTTTGCTCCATGCAAAGAAGTAACCACAAGGCCCACAGTCCCAATTCATGATCGGGGATGCGGACTGTGTGTGGATTTTGCTTTCGCTTTTCCAGCCTAGCCATGCCCAAGCTGCGAGTGACCACTGCAGTGCTTAATTTGAGCCTGTGGTTTCAGGGGCTCAGCACTTAAATGTCAACACCGGCCCTTCTGACAATCTGGCACATGGTGGCGCTGTTTGTCTACTTTTGAGATGAAAACAACAACAGTAGTTATTTTACTGAATATGCATTTAAAAATGGCTAATGCCTGCCAACCAAGCTATTCTTGTAGCTTTAGGGGCCTGGAATAGTCCAATTGTCATTCCTCTAGGAGTGTGATGGTTAAAAGCTGTATTGGTACTTTCATTGTGGCGCTGGCAGGGACAATAGCTAGTTAAGTGGCCTCCTGACGAGAGCCTTGACACTAATTTTCTTTTTTTTACACATTAAGCACTGGACCACTGGTCAGTCCTTCAGAGTCCCATGAGTTCATGGGCATGGCAATTGGGGCTTGCTGATGTCAGCAGTCTCCAGCATCCATCGTCACGTCATCCATTGATGTGCACTAGTCTTACACAGCTGCAGTCTAGGTGTGGGACACTCCTGGAAATACTCCCGCAGGGAGGGTGGGAGGCCATGCCTGTGGTAGGAGATAGTAACACCTTCTTTACAGATGATCCTAGTTCACAGGTATATTGGCCCCACTGCAATAGGGACACTGTGAAAGTAAACCTTGCAGAATGTGGCACTTGCCTGCCATGCATAGGTGGGATATCTTCACCAAAGTTGGGGTCACCTTGAAACATTTGCTAGACCTCCTGACCAGGATAGAAACACTACAGATGTTTATTTATGATCTAACATCTCTGCTTACAGCCCATAGACACACCATGTCAAGGTGTGCACCCTCTTCTGTACGACCACTGGCATTATGAAATTCTGAGGCCTTTTCCACATAAATGTTGGATTTACTGCACTTGCCACATAAGCCACCGTTTACTGCACAATTTGCAGATTTCTACAGCAAAACATATTTAGCTCAACAACATCAAAGATTAAACAACGACAAGATAGTGTTGTGAAATGACAGACCATTTGCAAAGATGAACTGGTCACTTTTGAGTTGCTGGTTGCTGTATTCAGGTCTGTTACTAGTGGGTGAAACTTTAACCCAGGCAGTATTAACGTAGTTTTAGCAAACTGAACCAAAGAGTCATCAGATGTGCCTTTTATTAATGTTTATTGAAGTAATAGTGCCTTTTTTCGAAAGCGGTGTCTGAGAGATACACCCAACAAAACCTTAATTTAATATACCCCAAATCACAGGAGTAAATACATGGAATGGTTTCCTTAACAGCACATGATTAATCCTAGTAACCAAAAATAACCAATAAACACTGGAATAATCCTTAACCTTGAGTTCTGAGAAGAGTTGGCCTTTGCCAGGGTAGCGCCCTGGGCGGAAAGAAAGTTGGAACCCTCGCTGCTGGTGAGTAAATAAGGTTAGGGGGGGAGCCCCTTTTGTGCACACAGGGCAGCCCTCTTCTGATTGCATAAAGAGTAGTGACTGGCCTCTGAACACATATTTACTCCCCCCACTCTACTGAATTATGCACAGATTAGAATTTTTCGTTGGGGCCAGGTTATTTGTTGGAGAGGGTGGGGTTAGTAGCGTGTGTCAGGAGGGGGTGAGAGGAGAAGGCAGTGCAAGAAAGCAGGCTGAGAGGAGTTAAAAACTGCACCTGCAGCAGTACTGGAGCTAGGAGACAGGGACTGTACTGTCTTCAGGACCTTAATACAGGCAGCTCTCTACGCCCCTCTGAAAAGTCGGCCCTGGTTCTGAGTTAAAATGGTACTCGCCGTAAAGCGCTTTAACGCTTTGTGTTGTTGAGAGCAGTAAGCGCTGTGTAAATGCTATCAGAATAGCACTTTCTCTAAAATCAGCCACGCGCCTCCTGTATTACGTGCCGCGCGCCCATTTCTGCAGTCAGCCAGAAAGGCAGTGGGCGGGCAGATGAGGCCGCATCGGCGATTTAACAACATGGTCTCGTCTTGTTATTTCAGTTCCAATCTTCTGTAATCATGATAGGCGTTAAATCTGTTTATCTCATTTCAGGCTTGGAAGAACAGCAGCTCTTTATGAACCTATGTCTCGGTTGTGGGAGTGCGTTCCAGTGTGCTCCATCTGCGACAGGACCTGCTGGGTTTAGGGCCTAAGTTTTATTTTCATGTTATTTGGGACTCACTGCTCTAGGGAAATTGTGTGAGAATCTGGAAAAGCAAGCCCCTCTACCCCGCCAAAATGCCAGGGGGTTCTGAAGTGGCAACACTCGCCCTTTGACCCCTAGTGACTACACAGGGTTGTCCCCTTGTGCCACCCTTTGCACCTATTGGCTGCTGTGAGGTCAAGCGGATGACAAGAAATAGAAACTACTGCCTGTTCTTGTCACTGTTTTCATGATACCCGAGGCCACAAGTACAGTTGAGCAAGCCAAGGTTGAACTCCCCCATTTCTCACCATGGTGTGCACATGTCAGCTCCCTCGCACTGCCTACAATATTCCCTTGACCGTGTTGTGGCAGAACTGCCACTGCACAATCTATGCCCATTCCATCATTGGCCTCTCTGCTGATTAATACGTGTTCGGTATTGTAACAGTGCCTGTCACCATCTGCACTCTAAGGACACATCTATTTGATTTTATGCAGGTGCTTCAGAAACCGCATATGTTAAGGTTTTTATTTTGTGACATAGATGTGTAGTGCAGACTGAGTTGCCCCGCAGTAGATTCCAGCCTCCACATTCAGGAGAAACGAGACTTACGCAGTGGATGCATTAGACCACCATGTTGCTAACGTACCAGTCCCTTGTCTCACACCACAGACTTCCATTTTAAAATGTAAACCTTGATATCAGCTTGAGCTCTGCAGAGCTGACAGATCACACCTTGACGTCACGACCAAGGCGTCCATGTAACACACCAAAGGGCCTCTGGGTGTTGTAGTCTTTGCTTCATGTGAACTAATGCACCTGATAGGGAAAGCCTGGGGCAGGACTCGTCCTGTGCTGAAATTGCCCCCTGTGGTAAATATAATGTTGAGAGATGTGTAACTGGGAGCTGAAAAGGTCTCAAGATTAACAGATTCCGGAACCCTATTCCCGGCTCCTCTGCTGACAATCTGTGTTGCGGCGTGAGTCTCCATTCACTCTGCTAGAATTGGCCGCGAATTACAAACCTCACCCGCGAAGTGCCAGACAAAGTCCATGCCGCTCTTCCGGTTAGGACCCGGGCCGGGGAAGGCAAAGCCGGACCCGATCGAGGCCCGGGTAAAACGCCGGCCGGCGGCGGGACCCCCCCACGCCACGCCCCCCGCAATTAAAAGACCCGGCTAGGCCGGGGAGGGCAGGGATAGGCCCGAAAACAACGGAAGCTCCCCCCCCCAATCAGGGGGCGAGAAGGATAGGCAAGGGGGGGGTTAAGAAGGGCCAACGGCCCGGGAAACCACATTTCGAATTTCCCCCCCCGCAAAAGAAGAAGAGAAGCCCACCCACCCACACCGAAGGATACGGGCGTCGCAGCCGTAGGGGGGAAGGGTAGCGGAGCTGACACGAGGAACCTAGTAGAGAACAAAATTACTAGGAGATAGATGAAAGGCTCGCAGGGTGTCCTTGTCATGACTCACGGCAGGGGCACTGGGGGAGCCATTGGGCGGCGTGCCGCCAGACAAAGAACAAAGATGACACTCCCGCAGTACCCCGGGGATGCCTTACGGCAGGGGTACAGACGGAGAAGATGACGAGGACCCCGCCGCAGGAAAATAGAGTAGATGCTCAAGTAAGGTCCTTGGGATGCCAAACGGCAGAGACCGCTGGGAGAAGGGAGGGCCCCTGAAAGGATACAGGACGAGCGGGACGGCACTTGCAGCCCGGGCATGCCCAGAAAGGGACACCCTCCAATCGGTAGCAAGTTGAAGCCTAGACCCGTGAATCGAAACACAGGGATTGGGGCCCCTCTCTCCTCTCCCAGGCAATTGAGGCGGCTGGGTCCAGAATGCGAATAGAAAATGATGAACAATGGATAAAAATGAAACATGGTCATTGAAGGACTATAATAAGACCATGAGTGTTGAAATTTGAAACATGAAGATTTCCTGTTAACAAAATGTTTGTTGTGAAAATAAAACTGCGACCTTTTCAGGCACCAAAAAGTGGTCAAGTGCTAATTAAGGGAAAGCGCGCAGCGATGGCAACAAACATGGGGGAGTGGGGAGGGAGTGCTCGCCGCCTGGACGGGGTTTGAGCATGCGACAGTCACTACCGGTAGTAAACGAACGGCGTGACACTGAACAAACAACCTGTACTCACGAGCAAGGAGAGTCCTGGCAGGCGGTAACATGGGTCCAACGCCACGAGCTCAGAGGTGAGTGAGTGGCAGCACTACAATCCTCGCGCCCCGATATCTGACGAAATACTGCAGCCATTATCTGGCCCACATTCCTTCGTATTTGTTGTACTCACCTGCGGGCAGCAGACAGGGGACATTAAATTACGGGTGCCACTCTCTTTCCTGGCTGTCCCGCTCTCCCTCTCTGGCCTGGCCTCTGAATGCCTGCCTCGACCTCCCCTCAGAGCCACGTGCACTTTTTCCAAATCATGCGCATGAGCCAGCAGACCACCCCACCCTAAAAACAAGCACGGTCCGCTTTCACTTTCATCTGTAGTGAAAGCTTTCTTGTCTTTATGGGGCCATCTGTTTGAAACACATGGCCCCATAAAGATAAGAAAACTTTCACGACAAAAGGAAGGCAGACGAGCCCGTCCAAATGGGATGGCTCAGAAAGCCGATACGTCACCAACACCATTTGGAACAGCTTTAAATTTATGATCCAATTTCAGCTCTTTCATGCCCTTTTTGGCCCGGTTACTGGCACTGCACAGGCACACTGGTCCAAATTCTGAATACGTTTCCGTCTACTGTTCAGGGATAGCGTTGTATTTTCAGTATTGTAATATAGCAGCAACTCACTAATATTATTATAAATAATCTCTGCGACCCACTGTCATTTCTATTAAATGAACCTTTTTATGGATGTTGCATGGTGTTGAAAAAGATAAACACTATGGGGTTTACTTACAAGCCTCTTGCGCCGCCGGTACGTCACTTTTTCCCATATTAAAAGTGACGCACCAGCAGCGCAAGGGGCTTGTAAATAAGCCCCTACATTTCTCTGCAAAATGTCTGAAATAGTGTCCCACACATTGCCATACAGGAAAATGATATTTTAAACAATCTATGTTTAAAAATAATTCAAGGTCATCAGGGCAGGACTGTATGAAGGACAGATACAGATCTATCGGGCCCCTTGAAAAGCTGGGGCCCTGGGCCAGAGCCCACTTTGCCCATGCCTTAAAACATCTCTGAATAGGACTGATCTCCGTTTGTTGGAAATCTGAGTAAAACACTAGAAAAGCCTGCAACACTCAAAAGAAAACACGATCTTTTTCTGCATAGCATGCATCTCGGAGATACAGACTTTAGTATGTAATGAGTCAGTGCACATTTGAAATGTAAATAAGTCTCCCATGTAAGTCAAGATATATGATGCGGAATGTCGTACAAAACTGCAAATAACATGAGGTGAGAAAGAACTAATTCTCTGGATTGAGCCAATGTCCTTTCATTGTATCATTCAAATCATTAGTAGTCCTAGCTGTTGTTGAAGACAGCAGTGCTGTCCAGCCAGATCTATCAAGGGCCTTCATCTCAGGCTCCTCCTCTTTCTTTCCACCATATACTATTGAAAGCTAAATCTGCCTCACGAAGAATAGGCCGGAATTAGGATGCACATTGTATGTGCAGAGCATGTAGGTGAAGTATTAGGTATTGTTTAAAGGTGTTTAACACCAGAGAACACTCCACAGGATCGCCATGGTTTGCTAAGAGTGTGACTTCTGTAATGTTGTGAGCTCTAGGCCCACATACTTAGTAATAACTGACGCAGACACAGTGGTGATGCTTACTTAACTGACCATGAGCGCGTGGACTTGGGCCCTTTTATTAACACTCATGATGCCTGTGGTGGATGGGTGGGGAGTGTGTGTGGCCAGTCCTCATAGGAGTGTCTGTAAAACTAGTACCTGCTGAGACACTAGAAAGTGTCCATTAGGACACTACATTCCTCCCAAACTTTATTGAAAAATAAAACAATTGTGTGGTCTTTTCTAAGTTGTTTTGAATAAATGTCACACAAATCATTGATGTAAACTAATGTAGTATACTGACACATGTTGAAGAAATAAATGTTTTAACATTTGATGCAATCTCTTTTATGTGTTTTTATATTTTTAAATAATGTATGTTGCATGATTTAAATACTAACTTTCTTACCAACTCGGCTATTGTGTTGGCTCTTAGGGCCAAGTCTGTCCCTTGCCTTTGGATTGGATATTGATCCTCAGGCAGCTCTGCAATCTTTGAAGTGCAGACCTGGTGCTAGCTCTAACAGTGGGTTCTTTGAAACAAGGGATGAGGAACAGTGCATTGTTGCTCTGTATACATTTCCCCCCTTCACTTGGTGTTGTCAGCCCTTAGATGCTTTGGGTGCCCTAGACTGTAATTGAAAATGAATTTAAAAGTAATGTGCAAATGTTCCTCCCTTTAAATGCAATGGCTAGTGATCCTCTTGAACAGGGTTAGGGTTGTGGGCCTTTATTGATTTCACTTCCATGTGCACCTCTGACGTGTGGTTGGGTGGCGTCTTGGGACTCCATACAGGTTTTAAAGAGGCTATGGATAATGTTATGGGTTACATTTAAGGGCCGCATTATGAGTGCGCCTAGTTCTCCCTCTGGCACTGGTAACGAGGGTTACTGGCCCCTAACTATGGCAAGGCGAGGTGCAGTAAACATTTCTGTGTGCAACATATGGAAAAAACAAGTGGTGATTGGTGCTGAAATTCCAATTGCCACGTGCGATTCTCCAAATACTTGTAAGGCCTGTTATTTCTCCACTCCCAGAGTTCCTAGTACTCCTGTGATTGATAAAATAGGAACTAGTCAAACCGACCCGTAATGAGGCCTTAAGAGAAATATTACAGCCACTTTACCGCTGTCTCCCTCTCTGTTTAAAAGTGCCTGGCTGAAATCATTAGTACCATAGTACCATGTCAATGATGCGTTGCCCATTGTGTGGCTGGGCTTGGACTGTCGTACCATACCCATGGGCACTTCGCACTTCATTCTCAAGTGGCAACATACCTATAATTACTTAACAGTTATAGGAAATGTTACCTAGTTATTCCATATGATTCCATTGTTTTCTGTGTTCTAGGCCATGAAACCCATGCAGCATGCTGCTTTCATAAACACTGGTGTTGCTAGCTACATCAATAATACCAGGTACATTGGTGGAGAAGGCAGCTCTCTAAATGCACCAGTTAATTTGAAAACTAGGTGTAGGTGGGATTGGTTATAAGTTTGATCAAGCCAATGTGTTTTTTGTCTTGGGTGGTAACAGCAGCAATTTCCTTTTCATCATCACCATATGAAACAGTAAGAATTGGACTATGTGCCAGGTGGCATTAATGCACACTGATATACATTCCAATCACTTGTTACAGGTTCACTGGATTAAAATGTTTTGTGAACTTACAACAGTCTTCCTGTTGCTGTGAAACAAGGTAAGGATATAGCCTGCACCAACAGGTTGATAATCAATATCCTCATTGTTGGACCTGGCCCTTCTGCTGAGTTACCCCAGATTTTTGCATTCCTTTGCTGAGCTCATTTTTGTTGGTTTTTAGGACGCTGTGCACTTTTTCCTGCTAATCAGTGGTAAAGAGCTTGTGTTATCTCCTTTAAACATTGTAAAGTTGGCCTACACTTGATTTGCACATTTACTTTACTTGTAATTCCCTAGTATATGGCACAACACGTGCAAATTAAATGCTTCTAGTGTGCTGCAGCACTCATGGTGTTTTTCACTAAAGTAGCCCTTTAACACATGCCTCAGGCCTGCCACTGCAGCCTGTAGTACAGTTTTAAACTGTCATTTCAATCTGGCAAAAAAAACCTTTTGCCAGGTCCAAACCCTCCTTTTTAGTACTTATAAGTCACCGCTAACGTAGACACTAACCACTCTTAGGGCAGGGTGCATAGTGTTTAAAAGGCAGGGCATGTGTTTTTAAGTTTTACAAGTCCTGACAGTGTAAAAACTCCTAAAGTCATGTTTCACCGCTGTAAGGCCTATCTCTCCAATAGACTAACATATGGTTACCTTATTGCACTTAATAAGTGCAAACTTCACATTGGAAGGAGATAGAGATATGCTGTTTGTCTGCGCTCCGCCTGGTCCAAAGGGGGAAGGCGCCAGAGATGGACTCCATCCCGGCTGATTTATTCAAAATCAATCCCCAACTCTGGGTTCCTTATATAACTGCGGTAGCGAATGCTATTGCTAAGGGGGCCCGGATCCCCGTGTCCTGGAAGGGGGCGGAGATTCTCCCCATTTTTAAAAAAGGGGACCGTTCAGTCCCGGGAAACTACCGTCCCATAAGTTTAATTGATTCACTTCAAAAGGTCATTGCAAGGATGGTCCTTGCCAGAGTTCAGGGGTGGATGGAGTTGGAGGGTATCCTGTCCCCCCTACAGGCCGGTTTCAGATCAGATACCAGCACCATTGACCAGGTCTTCAGATTATGTCTGATGTACTGGAAGGTGGTGCTGTTGGGCGGCGGGTCCATCTACGCAGCCTTTATAGATCTGAAATCGGCCTTCGATCTTGTGCCAAGGGCTAAACTCTGGACCGTTCTTAGAAATTCGGGACTGCCGTTAGAAAAATTGGACATGATTGTAAGATTACACGAGGGAAATTTTGCTAGGGTGAGGTGGGGAGGCCAAGGGCAGGTGACGGATTGCTTCCCCGTAACACGTGGCGTCCGCCAGGGTTGCGTTCTGGCACCTACACTCTTTTTGTTGTTCATTGACCAGGTGGTCAAGTTCTTTGCTAAGTCCTCCACTGATGCACCCTCTTTGGGCGGGACCAAGTTCCCTATGCTCATTTTTGCCGATGACACCTTACTTCTCTCAAAGACTCGTAGTGGTCTGCAAACTGCATTGACCCGATTTGAGGAGTTTTGTAATGTCAACGATTTAAAAATCAATGTGAGCAAAACTAAATTTATGGTTCTAACTAAAAGTCGCCCTATTAAGAGCTCAGTGATCATTAATGGAGTCGGTTTGGAGCAAGTTGAGGTTATGACCTATTTAGGAGTAACCTTGGACTACCGTCTCCGCTGGAAACCACAGGTTGACATATTACACCTAAAATTTGCTCGCCTTACTGGTTGTCTTCTGCAGGAGCAAAAAAGGTCCTCAACTAAACGTGTCAAACCCGCACTTAAGATCTATGCCACCAAGGTAAGCTCCGCGATACTGTACGGGGCAGACCTCTGGGGGCATATGGACCTATCAACCCTGGTGAAAGTTCAAAATAAATTCTTGCGGAAACTGGTAGGACTCCCCCAATCAGCTCCAATCAAACCACTATGTCTGGATATGGGCTGCAACTCAATTAACGAAATGGCTCGATACAGGCTAGTAGCCCTGTGGAGACGTATCTGGACTTCTCCAGACTTAAGCCACTTTGCTAGGGAACTTGAGGAAGTAAGATCTATTTGGGGGTCTAGTAGCATACCCTGGCTTCGTGAAGTGAAATTGATCTTGGATGACATGGGTCTTAATCAGCTGTGGGTTTCCCCGGGTTCAACCACCTTTCCTTCAAAACAGGAATTTAAAGCACTCTACTGGGCTTTTGTTCGCCAAGCATTAGTTATCGCCTCAGATTCTACTAGCTTAACAGGAAGATTCTTGTCCCATAAATTGGACCCTTTCCTGGAGAATTACTGGGACGTTATAACTAAGACACTTGACAAAGAGCTCTACCACCAGTTCCGAGTAGGGTCTTTGCCCTTAAGATCCTTCACCAAGAACTGGTCTAACCGAGCGAGTGATTCCTGCCCCTGGTGCATTGGTCACAAGGAGAGTGTTGGCCATCTCCTATGTGCATGTCCAGCCTATTATGCTCCAAGAAGCAAATGGATTAGACCCATTTGCCGCCATCTTAAAGTCAGAGGGAGTGCTGAGGCTATATGGGTGCTTCGTACCAATACCTCTGAGGTGGTAGTTGTGGGCGTAGCCAAATTCCTGGGGTGGGCATGGGTGATTAGAGCAAGATATCTGCAGGCACCTTGATCTTGCTCTCGTTTTTTTAACTTCTCAACAGGTTTTTTCATGCATTAGGTCTTTATCATATTGTTTAATTTTATTTTTAACGTTGAAATGTTTGTAGAAATTTATGAAATTGTAATTGTGATGGTTTTAAATTACCTATCTTTTGTATGTCTAATTCTTTATTGCTTCAATTGTCTTTTATGATGTAAAAATCGAAATAAAGACTTTAAACCGTGAACCGTGAGATATGCGGTTTATACTAAAATTAACTGTAATTTAGGAAGTTGCCATTTTCTTGTTCTAACCTACTGTGCCTTTCTGTCAGTGTCCTGGGTCACATGACTGTTTTTGGGTTTTTTGTATTTCTAGAAAGTGAGACAAAGGAAACCTAGGTGTGAGGGTAGCACGTCTTCCTTACAGGATGGCTGGGAAGGAGCTCACCTGCCCTGCCTACAGCACACACAAAGGAATCTGACATCGGCCTGCTGCCCTGCCTTTTGTCACAATAGACAGTTTGAGCCAGGACCAGGGGAAGGGGAAGAACTGTCCAGAACCAGTTTTGGGGGTAGGTCAGGGAATTTCCCCTCACAAAGGCTGGCACCAGATGTAAAAATGAGACCTTCAGAACCTGCAATCAGAATCAATCAATCAATCAAGAAATTTTTATAGCGCGCTACTCACCCGGAGGGTCTCAAGGCGCTGGGGGAAGGGGGTCCGCTACTGCTCGAACAGCCAGGTCTTGAGTTGCTTCCTGAAGGAGAGGTGGTCTTGGGTGAGTCGGAGGTGGATGGGGAGGGAATTCCAGGTCTTGGCTGCCAGGTAGGAGAAGGATCTTCCTCCCATGGTGGCTCTTCGGATGCGTGGAACGGCGGCGAGGGCGTGGTTGGTCGATCGTAGTTGGCGGGTGGGAGTGTAGAAGGTCAGGCGGTTGTTGAGGTACCTGGGGCCTAGGTCATGAAGGGCTTTGTGTGCGTGGGTGAGGAGGCAGAACGTGATTCTTTTGCTGACGGGGAGCCAGTGCAGGTCTCTCAGGTGTCCGGAGATGTGGCTGTGGCGGGCGGTGTCCAGGATGAGTCGTGCGGAGGCGTTCTGGATGCGTTGGAGTCTTTTCTGCAGTTTGGCTGTGGTTCCGGTGTAGAGGGTGTTTCCGTAGTCTAGTCGGCTGGTGACAAGTGCCTGGGTGACCGTCTTCCTGGTTTCGGTGGGGATCCATCTGAAGATCTTTCGGAGCATGCATAGGATGTTGAAGCATGAAGACGAGACGGCGTTGACTTGTCTGGTCATCGACAGGGAGGAGTCCAGGATGAAGCCCAGGTTGCGCGCGTGGTCCGTTGGTTTGGGTGCGCTGCCTAGGGCCGGGGGCCACCAGGAGTCATCCCAGGCTGATGGTGTTGATCCAAGGATGAGGACTTCCGTTTTGTCTGAGTTCAGTTTCAGGCGGCTGTTCTTCATCCACTCGGCTACTTCTTTCATCCCTTCGTGAAGGTTAGTTCTGGCGGTGGCGGGTTCGTTGGTGAGGGAGAGGATCAGCTGGGTGTCGTCGGCGTAGGAGATGATGTTGAGGCTGTGTTGGCGTGCGATGGCTGCGAGGGGGCTCATGTACACGTTGAAGAGGGTGGGGCTGAGTGATGAACCTTGTGGTACGCCGCAGATGACTTCGGTGGCCTCCGATCTGAACAGGGGGAGGCAGACTCTCTGGGTTCTTCCGGCGAGGAACGAGATGATCCACTCCAATGCCTTTTCTTGGATTACGATGTTGCTGAGGCGTTGAACCAGGGTGCGGTGGCAGACAGTATCGAACGCTGCGGAGAGGTCCAGGAGGATGAGGGCCGCTGTTTCCCCGTTGTCGAGCAGGGTTCGGATGTCGTCCGTGGCTGCGATGAGGGCGGTCTCGGTGCTGTGATTGGCTCGTAAGCCGGACTGTGAGTAGTCGAGGGATCCGTTCATCTCGAGGAAGGCGGCCAGCTGTCTGTTGACGGTCTTCTCGATGACTTTGGCAGGAAACGGGAGCAGCGAGATGGGGCGGTAGTTCTTGAGGTCGGTGGGGTCTGCCGATGGTTTCTTCAGGAGGGCGCTGAGTTCGGCATGCTTCCAGTTCTCCGGGAAGGTGGCGGTGTTGAAGGAGCAGTTGATGATGTCCTGGAGTTGGGGTGCGATGACGGAGTCGGCCTTGTTGAAGACGTGGTGAGGGCATGGGTCGGTTGGTGATCCGGAGTGGATGGTGTTCATCGTCCGGATGGTGTCTTCGGTGTTGACTGGGGTCCAGTTGCGGAGGGTGGTGGTGGGGGGCGTTGGTTCTGTGGTTGGGTGCGTGGTCTGTTCGCCGAAGCTGTTGTGTATGTCTGCGATCTTGTTGTGGAAGAACGTGGCGAGTGAGTCGCAGAGGTCTTGTGATGGAGTGATGTCGTTGTTTCCGGCGCTGGGGTTGGAGAGCTCTTTGACGATGCTGAAGAGCTCCTTGCTGTTGTGTGCATTGTTGTCTAATCATTCCTTGAGTGCTATCTTCTTGGTGGTGTTTATCAGCTGGTGGTGTTTGCGGGTGGCGTGCTTGAGGGCGGTCATGTTGTCTGTGGTCGGGTTCTTTCGCCAGGCTTTCTCGAGGGTGCGGCAGTTCTTCTTGGAGTTCTTGAGGTCGTCGTTGAACCACGGGGCTTTCTTGCTTCCGGGCCTGCTGGGATGGGTTTTCAGGGGTGCGAGGTCGTCGGCGCAGTTGGTGATCCATTGTGCGAGGTTGTGGGCTGCTTGGTTGGGGTCCGTTGATCTGGCGGGAGGGTTTTGGTTCAGTGACGCGGTGAGCTGGTCGGTGGTGATCTTGTTCCAGTTCCTGCGGGGAACCTGTTGCGGGAGGTGGTGAGTTGTGTTCTTTCTGAAACTGAAGTGGACGCAGCTGTGGTCTGTCCAGTGAAGTCCGGTTGAGTGGCTGAAGGAGATGCGCTTGCCGGAAGTGAAGACTGGGTCAAGCGTGTGTCTGGCGTAGTGGGTGGGGGTGTTCACCAGTTGCTTGAGTCCGAGGTTAGCGAGGTTGTCCAGTAGGGTGGTAGTGTTGTTTTCGTTGTTGTTCTCCAGGTGGAAGTTGAGATCCCCTAGGAGGAAGTAGTCGGCGGAGAGGAGGGCGTGTGGGCTGATGAAGTCTGCGATGTCTTCGCTGAATTGTGTGCGGGGTCCTGGGGGTCTGTAGATGAGGGTGCCTCTGAGTGTGGTCTTGGGGTCGGTGTGTATCTGGAAGTGAAGATGTTCGGCGGCTGTGAGGGTGTCTTCGGAGTTAGACGAGATGCGTATGGTGTTTTTGTGGACGATGGCGATGCCTCCTCCAGTCTGGTTGGCGCGGTCCCTCCGGATGATCTTGTAGCCGTCCGGGATGGCTATGGCGATGTCGGGTGATGAGGAGGCGTTCAAACAGGTCTCCGTGAGGAAGGCGACGTCCGGGGATGTGGTGTCAAGCAGGTTCCAAAGTTCCACGGCATGTCTGTGGACGGAGCGGGTGTTGAGCAGGATGCACTTCAGGTGGTTGCTGTAGGTGCTTGGCTTGGCAGGTGTGGGTGGGTTGCGGGTCCGGATGCAGGTGAATTTGCAGGATTGGCAGATGAAGGGTTCGTGGGTGCGTCCTGGGGTGGCTTGGTGGCATCCGGGGAGGCGTCTGGTGTTGAGTGCGCTGAGGGTGGCGGCGTCGTACGTCCGGCGGGTGGGATGGCATCTGCGGGGGCCAGGGGGTCTGGCGCTGGGCGCGGTCCAGGCTCGGACGGGCCCAGAACACTCCTGGACCTGTGGAATATTCATAAAAAGGACCGCCTTGCTGTCAGAAGAAGAAATATTGGACCTGCTTGGTCTACGGAGACACAACAATCTTTCAGAGGCCTCTCTGCAACTGCCCAGCTCACCATTACAAACTGGACCTGCCTGAGCCCTGCTGCTGGGCTCTGCTGGAGTGAGTCCCGAGTCCCAAGATGTGCTACCCAGGTCCTGGACCATTGGATGGCATCAGTGAGAACTCGTCCTAAAGTAAAAGGTAACTTAGTGCCCAGAAGTTTGGACTCTTCACAACCAAGAATGGGCCCGTTCATGCCAAAACTCCGACAGTGACCATCTGCGACGACCAACAATGCGAGATCTGCTCTTCGCCACGACAGCCACAACTCCTAACATGAAGCTCCAGCAACAACTAGCTATTTGTGCCAATAGCCTTCTCCTCAAACCTCCTCCAACATGAACAGCACTTTTCACGCCGGACTTGAGAAGGTAACTCTTCAGCTGGACTAACTTGGTCCCTTCATCTGATCCGCGCTCCACCATGGTTGGCCTGAACTTGGGACTTTCTCCATGTCTAGCGGACCAAATAAGTGTGGGTGGCTATTTCTGCTTCTTGGTGCTATTTTCTCTAAAAAAAAAACTGATTGGATTTGGTCTATTTTGGTGTTATTTTATTTAGTTTATTTAGGTTTCTAAATTGCTTTAGAATTTATCTTGTGTTGTGTTTACACGTTATTACTGTTGGTGTGCTGTGTAATTACTTTACACATTGTTTGTGAGTTAAGCCTGACTGCGTTTGCCAAGTTTGCAATGGGTTTAGCCCAGGTTAATTTAGTGAATTTTGTGGTTCCCTCTGATGAGGATTGTGGTTGTTGCCTGAGTGGGGCTTCCAACCTTATCAACTAAAAACCCAATTTACTAAACTCCTGCTTTGGTAAAACAGTAATTGGTTTATCATGATAGGGTTGTTTCCGGATGGGATTTTCCCCAAATAGTCATCTGCTCGTGCAATAGGTTCCTGAAGAGTTATCACCTTGATTTGCAAAGCAGTCATCTTCAAATCTCACTCTGTGGACTCTTAAGGCTGTTTTGTTGTAGTGAAGAGATCTGCTAAGGATCAATGCATTATATTAGTTAACATTTATGGCCCCAACCACCAAGGAAAGTCTTAATTGTTTTTACTCACTCCTAAGAAATGCCATGGAACACCTGGTGAGACTTCAAGTCAAGTCAAATCAAAAGATACTTTATTCGACAGCTAAGAGTCATAAAAGCACAATTCATTAAAAAGCATTAATACATAAGACCTTAGAACACACAAAAAAATTATTTTCTAGAAATGCTTATGCAAAACAGATAAAACGGCATCCCAATTAACAGTTTCATCATACTCTATAAGTCTACAAATAAAGCAGCTACATAAAGTGCAAACAGACAATAAATATATGACCAGAGTATATTAGCGCTATTTCATAAAGTGCAGATTAAGTAACCGAACATACTGACTCTAATACCAGCAAACTTTTACTGTATCTAATAGCCGCTATTAAAAAGCTTGCAACCCCCAGGCAAACTGTGGGAGAGGATAACATTTGAAGATAAGTCACTTGGACAAACTTGCGGTCTTTAAATAATGGTAAAATATGATACCTGCGCTGAGAGTTGTAAAAGGTGCAGAAAAACATATAATGTAAAGTGTCCTGATCTGAAAAATTGTTATGCCCTTGCGAAAAATTGTCGCAATGGCAGGGTTTAAGTGAATCAGGTTTCGAATAGCCTAGGGGAAATGGCAAGAGCCAAGGGACCAAACTCAGACGAAATCTTGTCAAAACAAAGCAGTGATATGCTTTGTTAATATAAGTTAAGTAAGGCTGCATCTGTGGGCCCATGCTCAATATAACAATATAACAAATCTTCTCACAGACGGTTTTACTAATTCCACCTCCATTTGGTGTTGGACATGCCCAAATTCTGAGCCAGCGCAGCAGTGGTGCAACCGCAATCTCATCTAAAATGTATCCTGCTCCCAGTTCTTCATGCAGATTAAAAACAGGGCTTGCGTTGGGGACCGCAAGGAGTTTCCGCATGTAATTATTCTCAGCTATCTGAATCCCCTTCGCGTCCTTGAAACCCCAAATATCACTCCCATACGTAGCCATCGGGATGTATTTTGCATTGTAGATCTTTAATAGTACAGGCAGTGGTTTAGACCCCAGTCTCTTTGCACAATTCAAGGTAGCCCCCGCGGCTCTGGCTAAGGTGTTCTTTTTAAGTAGAAGTTGCGAACCCCAGGAACCTTTTTCATCAAAAACTACCCCTAGATAGGGAAATGTCTAGACCTTAGTCAATTCTGCCCTTTTGCAATACAATTTGGCCTTGGCAGCCTTTCCGGAACCTAGGTTCATACTAAGTGATTTCTTATAGTTCGTAGTTAGATCTAGTGACTCCATAAAACTCGTAAAACAGTTTAAAAGACGTTGTAAGGTCAATGCAGTTCTAGCCAGCAGAACAGCATCATCTGCATACAGAAGTGCAGGAATCATTTTGGAGCCAGCTCTGGGAATACCTTCACAACAAGCTGTTAGGCTTTTACCCAATTTATTAATGTAAAGTGTGAACAGCAGAGGTGCAAAAATGCACCCCTGCCTAAACTCCCTTTTTACTTCCCAAGAATTTGTCAAACTACCATCTGTGTTATACCTTACTGCTGCTGTGGTGTTTTCATGGGCAGTATGCAGAAAGGACACTAACTCCGCATCTATTCCTAGGACACGTAACACTAACCACAGCATAGACCTGTTGACATAGTCAAAATCTGAGGTTAGGTCCATGAAAGCCAGATGTAAGACTCCTCTCTTGGCAATAGCGTACTTTCCAATAACTAGATGCAGGTTTAAGCACTGGTCCAGGGTCCCTTTCCCCTGCCTAAAACCATACTGCAAATCAGAGATGATATTGGCCTGATCGAGGTATCCTGTAAAACGATCCAAAATTACTTTTCCCAATATTTTAGCCACAGAATCTAAAAGGGAGGTTGGTCTATAGCAGGCAAGATCATCCCAGGCACCTTTTTTAAATATAGGGACGATAACCACCTTAGCACATGATGAGGGAAAACCCTTAATGCACGCTGCGTTAAAAACATGGGTTAAAATCGTGGCCCATACATTTGGATCAGTTTTATAAAGGTCAGTGGGTACCCTGTCTGGCCCAGGCGCCTTCCCGGCTGAGGTTGAGACTATAGCTTTTTGAATCTCATCTATGTTAAAATTAAGGTGGTTACTAGATGGGCCAGGAGCTGATTGTCCCGCGGCAGATTCTAAGTTTATATCGCTATAGATATTACTAAAATGCTGGACCCAGAGCTCAGCTGGTATCGTGCAATCGCTACTAGAATTAGGTGTGTCTGAAAAATAAGGTCTATTAACCACCGACCAGAATCTACTACTGTCGGCCAGAACGCTGGCTTTACCAAGTTCTTCCCAGGCCTGTTCCCTTATCTGTTTCTTCCTTGCCCGGATTGCTTATTTATAGGCCTTCCTACAACACCTAATCAATGTAGCATCCCTTGGCTTTTGCATCAGGGCCTGTTTTAGTTCCTTGTGTTATGTTATGTTAAAAAGATTTATAAGAGCGCACAAATACCCGGAGGTGTCTTGGCACTAGGGAATGCCAGCCGCAAACTCGCCCCTAATACTGAAAGAGCCAGGTTTTTAGTTGCTTTCTTAAGTCCGTCAAGGAGCTAACATTCCTGAGTTGAAAAGGAAGGGAGTTCCACAATTTCGATGCACCATAATAAAAACTACGGCCTTCCCAGTGCGCCGTGTGAATTCTCGGTACCAACAATAGTCGTGCCCCCAAAGACCGAAGATGTCTAGTTGGTTGGTACCATGTAAAAAGATCCTGCAGAAAAGATGGGCCTAGGTGATGCAGAGCTTTGAATACGATGCAAAGTGTCTTGAATTCAATACGCCGAGATACTGGAAGCCAATGAAGATTGCGAATTTCATTAGAAACTGAGCAATGTCTGGGGGTGTCAGATAAAAGGCAAGCTGCCGAGTTCTGAATCATCTGAAGTTTCCTCAGACACTGCTTCTGGGCGTTGAGGTATAGGCCGTTACAGTAGTCTAACTTAGATTGAATAAGTGATGAAACTACTGTTTTCCTGGTGTTGTCGGGAATGTAAGGAAATATTTTCCTTATTTTCTTTATGAGAAAGTAAGAGGCAGACACCACGGCATTCGTGTGGTGGCAAAAAGTCAATCTATTATCCATTAGCACACCCAGATTCCTTACTTTGACCACTGGCTTTGGTGGTGGGCCCAACTCCGCTGGCCACCACAGATCATTCCAGGGGGGCTGTATACTGCCAAAAATCAAGACATCCGTTTTATTGGAATTGAGTTTTAGGCAGTGTGCCGTCATCCATCTATTAATGGCACTCATGCAGCATCTAAACTGCGAGGCCGGGGAATGTTGAGGTTTATGTGCCGCTATCACAATCTGGGTATCGTCGGCATACGTGGTCGGATTGAACCCAAATTCCCGGATGAGAGGGGCCAATTCAGAGACGTAGATATTGAACAATGACGGGCTTAGTGAACTGCCCTGAGGGATACCACATGGTAGAGTGTAGGGGTCTGAATTAAAACCGTCGATAGATACGGTGGATCTTCGATCAGTAAGAAAGGAGGCCAGAAGTGCCCGTGCCATCTCTCCTACTCCCAACTTCTCCAAGCAATTTTGCAAGAGGGAGTGATCCACCGTATCGAAAGCAGCGGATAGATCAAGAAGCACGAGGGCCACCGCGCCTCCTCCATCCATTACTGCTCTGATCTCTTCTGAAGCTTTGATCAGTGCGGTCTCCGTGCTATGATCTTTGCGGAAGCCGAACTAGGAATGATCCAACAAGCTGTTCGCATTAATGAATTGTGACAGTTGATTGTTCATAATTTTGTCCACTATTTTTGCAGGCAAAGGCAGTCTAGCGATAGGTCGATAATTGATGGGATTTGTGGCGTCTAAGGTGGATTTTTTTAATAAAGGCAAAATAGATGTCTCCTTCCAGCAAATCGGGAAAACACCAGAGGAAAACATCATATTAAAGATATCTGTAAGGCCTGGACTCACCAAATTTGCCAATTCTTTGAGGAAAGTCGGTGGACAAGGATCCAATGGTGAACCAGACTTAGATTGAAGTACATAATTTCTTATTTCATCTAAGGAGACCGGGGCGAACGCAAATGACATGTGATTAGTAATGTCTAAGCCACATGAGAGTGGTAAAGGGCAGGAATCAGAAACCTCTTTAAATGCTTGAAAGATATCTAAGACCTTAGATTTAAAAATATCGGCAATGTCATTGCAAAATTTCTGATTGACCTTCCTACCTGTATTATTGGATGTGGCCAGGTTGTTAATCACAGCAAACAATTCCTTGGGTGAATTAGCAGCTGACTCAATTTGATGAGTGAAATATTTTTTCTTTTCTGAGATAAGAAGTTTTTTATAGTTTGATAACGCTATCTTGCAGGCTAATTTACCCGGCTCATCATAATTTAAGCGCCAGCGTCGTTCTAGACAGCGGCACATCTGTTTTTCTATCCGAAGACGTTCAGAAAACCAGGGGGCGGAAGGTGTAGTCCTATTGCCTGAAAAAGTTTTTAAAGGAACCGAAGCGCTAACTGCACCTAGAATCCAGTTAGTGTAGTTGGTGACGGCTAAGTCCACCTGATTCTGAGGGGGAGGGCGAAAAGTTTCCAGGTAAGTATAAAGGGATGACTTGTCCACTTTGTTCCAAGCTTTACCGGTGGAGGCTGGCCATTAGGTAGTGTCACCCTCTCCCGCCCTAAAAAAAGGGAGGTTGAACTTAATTAATGAGTGATATGACCATGTTAGCGGAAGAGTTTCCTTAACTGTAAGGCCGTGGGCTGACGAAAAAACGCCATCCAGCGTATGGCCAGCTATATGTGTCGGTGACTGCACCAATTGAGTGAGTCCAAATGATCTTAAGGTATCTAATAACCCCATAGTGTCTTTATTTTCTAATTCTTCCAAATGGAAGTTAAAGTCTCCAAGAATAGTAAAATCTGAATTTAAGATGACTGGCTCGAGCAAGGTGTCCAGATTGGTTAAGAAAGTTTTGCGGGTCCCTGGAGGACGATAGAGAAGAATCCCCTTAAAGGTCACTTTGGGATTGAGTGTAAACGAAAAATGGAGAGCTTCATACGAGTGAGTAGAAACAGAATGGTGTATGGCCAAAAAATGATCCCTAAAAATAATAGCTACTCCACCCCCACGTTTAAAAGACCTGCCCACTCTAATAGCTCTAAACCCAGCATGTGTAGCAGTGATAAAGTCGGGGTCTGAAGCGGCATCAGCCCAGGTCTCTGTTATAAACATTATATCTAGACCCAGGCTTTCTATGTTGTGAGCGATTTCATACTTGTGCTTACCCAATGATCTAACATTAATAAGGCCACCAAGGAGCCTAGCTTGTTCTTGTGCGATGTCTTCGCTAGATGCTAGGGTAATTGCAAGGCCAAGACTGGTTCAGGGTGGGGAAGGACGAAACCGCAAGCGCAGCATGCCGTGCTAACCCCAAGACGCATAGCACAGCAGATCTCCCCACTTTGCTTGTTCAAGGCACGCAATACCTCACTTGTATATTTAATTATTGGTGGGGGCCGCAATACAGAGATGTGGGCCCTCGGCACGGACTTGGCACGGACGGGCGCAGACGGGCTTGCCTTAGGCGCGCCAGCAGCGTGCCCGCTGGGCGCGTCCGTACCATGAATGTTTATATCCCTTCCGACGAACGCCAGTAGCACATCCTCACTGGAAGTGGGATGGCCGGAGTACTGTGTACTGAAGGGTCCGCCCTCCGCTCAATCGGTACATCAGCCGTGGCGGAACGGGGCGGCCCTAACACCCAGCAGGATAATGCGAACGAGACACAAGGAGAGCGAGGAAGAGCTCGAGTGCAGTAAGTCAGTGCAGTTAATATAAAAACAATTTTAAAGCAGATGAACAGCTAACAGGAGCCCCTAGCAGCAACGATCCCCCCGCAAGTCATTACAGTACAAGATAATTAAAAACAATGCCACAATATTTTAAAAACAAATTAGCAGCTTTAGAAACAGATTAGCAGCTAAACAGGCTCAAGTGTGCGAGGTGCAAGCAGGGCTAGATTAAGTCTGCTGCGCGTCCGCACCATGAATGTTTATATCCCTTCCGACGAACGCCAGTAGCGCGTCCTCAACGGAAGTGGGATGGCCGGAGTACTGTGTACTGAAGGGTCCGCCCTCCGCTCAATCGGCACGTCAGCCGTGGCGGAACGGGGCGGCCCTAACACCCAGCAGGATAATGCGAACGAGACACAAGGAGAGCGAGGAAGAGCTCGAGTGCAGTAAGTCAGTGCAGTTAATATAAAAACAATTTTAAAGCAGATGAACAGCTAACAGGAGCCCCTAGCAGCAACGATCCCCCCGCAAAGCCGAACACATTTTATCAAACCAGCTTTTGATTTTTGGGCAGCTGGTTCTAGAATTAGAGGTTAGATCACTTGCCACCTGCATGATAGTGCTGTCAAAAGCTTCAAGAGTATCTTTATCTTGTGAAGCAGGATCCATAGACACTTGGAACTTCGGAGCACAGACTGAATACAAATTATCTAAGAAACTCACTGGTGTAGTCCTTTCCCACTTCAGTCTCCTTGCTTGATGTTTAGTGCTAATATTTTCGTTAGCAATTTGACTTGTGGCCCTCTCCTCAAATGTGGCCAACAGAGAGGCATCCAGTGTTAAGGGATTATGGTCACTAAGGCAGTTCCAGGTGACACTTAAGTTGTTGACAACTGGTGCTAGTGATAGATATCATAATAAAGTCAATAACACTAGAACTACCATTGCCTACATAGGTGGGGACCAGGGCTAAAGCATCTGATTGCTGCAAACATAACAAATTGTGGTCTGCGAGAAAACTTTCTAGTTAAATACCCGATGGTGTGTGTTCAAAATGATTAAACAGATCATACCCGTCATCCTTCTCCAGTGTGGGAATACAATTAAGGCTGCAGTGATGAATGTTAAAGTCCCCAAGAATTATTGTGTCGTAATAAGCTTGGCTTCCTTCCCCATAGCTTTCTAATAGAGCCTCCATAGCTGAGAGATGTTCTGTCTCATGTGATCTGGTGTGGGAGTTATAAAAATTGACCACTAACAGAGTGGGAAAATTCTTGCGTGACAATGCCACTGCTAACACTTTGGGTGGGCGACAGTTGATCAACTTTGCTTGATAAGAGAGCTTAAGTGAGAACATTAAAAGCAAACCCCCTCTGGGTCTTCCCATATTTGAGGGGACAGCATATTTACAAAACGTAGTAAAACCATCCAAGTAAAAACAATTTTCAGATTACCATGTTTCCTGTAAAGCAATAATGTGATGTGTACTAAGAAACTGTTCCCAGGGGATATTACCCTGTTTAGACCTAAGGCCTGCAATATTCCAGGACAATACTTTCACAGTAGAATCTGCAGAATTGGCCAGGGTAGAAATGGGAGTAGGTACATTATTCAGCAGTGGTAGTGGGGGAGGTCTAAGCACAGAGACACATGGCTTAATACGGGTATTTAATGACGGCAACTTGCCTGGGGTGTTTGTAACCACAGGAAATAGTCAGTCATTTTCATCAAGGCTCGAAGGACAGTCTAAAGGTAAGAAACGGTTAGTCAGAATTCACCCTGAATTCACATTTCTTTGTTGAGGGGGCTTAGCCAGCTTGAGTGGAAACTGCCAGTCGGGATTTGTATGGGGCGGTTTTCCGCCATCTTTTTGTTGGCCCTAGGTCTCTGGGCGCCTTACCACTGTTAAACAGTGCTGAGGTGCAGGTGCTCTCTCCCAACAACATGGCTGCCACAGGCCCCTGCTACTGCGGAGTGGCCATTGCATACACATACTAGTGGTTAGGAGCAGGCTGGGACATTCTGATACAGTATCTTTTTCCATCCCGCTTTTTTGTCCCAGACTATTATGTGGAAGCTCCTGGAACCTTCCAGCCCTGGGAGGGATTATGCTTTGCCGCCTTTGCAGGAGGGTCACCTGACCTGGGGGTATAAGAGGAAAGGAGGGAAACCTGACTAGTCAGTTGGGGCACCACTGGACCTGGGGGAACCTCTGCCGGAGCGTAGGCGGTTGGGCCTAGGGGAGGAACCTACACTACTGAGACTGACTGAGTCTAGGCCCTGCTGTACCCAAGTTAGATGAGGGACTCTGCCTGCCTACTGATCTTGCCTGGTGAGGGGGAAACCCAGGGGACCATCTTCAGTGTGCTGCAGGGACCCACCCTGCCTGTGATGCCTGCCAACTCACCACCCCTTCACCCCCAATAAGCCTGCCAGGGGAACCTGCCATCTTCTCATCCCCTCCTAAGGGGGGTGCTGCCCTGAAGACGTGGACTGTCTGTGATGAGCCCTCCAGGAGCCACAGGTAAAGCGCTGTGCCCACGGAGCGCTGCACGGCCAGGTCTGTGCTCTTCAGAGGACTGAGCTACCCCTATTGTTCCTAAGCGCTGTGGAGCCTCTGAGCGCCACCTCCCCTAGCACCACCGAGTGGCTGCCGTGTCTCCCAAGCGCTAAGGTCCCAAGCGCTGCAAGTCGTCACCGCCGCAGACCGGATTTAGCGGAGCCACCGCTGTGCCTAGCTCTGTCGTGTCTGACAAGCGCTAAGCTGCCAAGCGCTGCAAGGCCCCAAATCACTGCTGCAGCCCGGTACCTGCCACCCCCACACTGGGACTGGGGAGCGCTTGCCTGCCGAGGATCACCGCTGCGGCCAGGGCACTGGGAAGAAGGGAGCGCTGTCGGTGGTGCCGACGAGCGCGCTGTAGGCCGGGAATCCTCCGCTGCGGCCCGCCGCCTGCTGCCTCCAGGATCGCCGACGATCGACATCCCCGCCGCGGCCCCCGGAGCTGGCAGAGGGCCGCCGCGGTACTGAGAAGGCCCATGCCGGGCCGCCGAAGCCAGCGTGTCCTGGGTCAGGTGATGGGGGCACCGGTCGCGCCACCAGCCACATCTCCGCTATCGCAGAGCAGCCATTGGTCGAGGCTGCCGTGCCCCCAGCGAGCCGCGTAGGGATTGGCCGCTGCGGGCGCGCCCCACCAGGCCTGGACTCGGCCCGGTACAGGGCGAAGAAGGACGCCGGAGAGCCGGGACCGGTTCAGACACCCCCCAGCCTCGCCTCCCATCGTGAGTGAGGGCCGCGGGGAGCCCGCTTTGCCTGCGCGGGCTCCCGCCTACTCTGGAACTCCCTACCAAGGGCGGAGGCCCCAACGCAAGGTAAACCTCCGGGGGAGGAGGGCGGAGAGTGTGCCGGAATAGCCAGGGCAGCCCCGGAGTCACCCCATTCAGCAAGGCAGCCCCGCTACCGCCCCTCCTTCAAGAGATTGGCCCTGGGCCCCCGGGACCCCCAATTAACTGCTTGGTGCCCGGGGCCTGAAGGCCCACTAAGGGGAGAGTTCGCTGTGAGACTGGGCCTGAGAAGTCTAGCGGGAGAAAGGGGTGATTGGTACCGTAGACGTGCCCTGTTTGTTCCTCAGGTATGAATTAACTGAGGCCTAGAGCCGCCCTGATTTATCGACCGTAAGGAATCAATTGTTGCCCTGTCCCCTTTACTTGAAGGAGGTAACAGATGTCCTGCAAACACCTGATTAACTGGTTGAGTGAATTGACTGCTACTGTTGTATCGCCTTGATTCTCTCTAAATGAGCTGTTCGTTCTCCTGAAATGCACTGTTGCCTCCCAAGAGTGATACGCGAGTTATATAGGAATGCACTGTTTGCCTCAACCGGAATGATTTAACTGCTGTCTTGAAATGCACTACTTCATTCCTAAGAACGAATTAATGGTTGCCCTGCTGTTCCCTGATTCCCATAACTGAATGAAATGGTTTTTGCTCACTGATTACTGGATGTAGTTACCCAGATTAATTTAATGCTGCCTTGCCAAGTACCCACAGTATTCCTGAAATGAATTGATTCACCCCGACTTTAAAGTAGATAAAGAATCTGTTTTTTACAAAACTACCTGTGCGGTGTCCTTCATTGTGTGCGCATGGCTGAATCCGCGTAAGTGAGTTCTGCACTAGTGCTTTACACATTGCCTTTGTGTGCCTTTCTACCTCGCGCCAAGCTACCGTCTCAGAATTGGTGACCCCAGTTCTAACAATCCCTGACTTGGCAGCCTACCATTACTCTGGCCTGCATAGGATTCTTAAAATTAACAATAATACAGTCTCCCTCCACAGATTTCCTCGTCACATGGCCTATCCAACCCACCCTTCTAGCCATGATGATGTCAGTAGTGAAATGTGGGCTTTTTTCCACATTATTGTTACACCAATGAACCGTCTTATGCATAAGATCCAAAGTTGATTCCTTAGCGCCAGGAGTAAGTGTGGGGACCCCTGTTAAGATGGCAACTAAAGGCGCTGATTGGGGGGGAAGATTGATGGTGCTAAAATGTTTGCCTTTGGCCATGTTTGGAGCTGAGGAGGGGTATGTGGGCGGTGGACCCACTTTAGTATTTCCCTGACCTTCCGTATGGGGCATCAGGGGAGCGGTGGCGGGCTCCCCAGATTTATAGATGGTATGGTTAGTATTAGATTTGCTAATTAGGGATGGTGCGATATTATCTTGAGGGCTGTTCATCTGCGGTACTTGAATCACACCACCAGGTTCCAGACAGGAGACCCCCCTCCCCTAGCTTTTATGTCACTAACAGAGGGGCATGGTTTATACATGGTGATAAAAGAGTTAATTTTCAACTCAATTTCATTCAGTTTTAAAAATATGGGTGCCAGCAAGTCCTTAGTCAAACTTCCCAGCTTAGTGGTAAGATTGTCCAGCAACAATTCCATTTTACGTTCACAATTGCAAACAGCAGGGGGTTTAAGAGTTTGAGGCTGCGGTGATTTCCTCAGGGCTCCTCTTCCACCGTTTCTCTTTCTTTTGGGAGGAGGGCTACCCGGATCCTCCCCCAAGGTCGAGACCGCAGCGGAAGTGCAGCTCGGTGCTCCCTCCTCCTCACATTGACCTGCTGTTGATGGTATTCTGGGTATTAGCAGGGATATCATTCCTGCAGGTCTCCAATGGTAGTCGGCCTTTCGTCCTCCCTCGCTGATGCCAGAACTAATTTCTCAGACTCCATAGACAGCCTCTTTTCAGTTAGAGCTAATTTCCTTCATGATAACATTGGCAGCTTTCGTCAAATATATAGTCCCGCTTGAGCCAGCTGCATTAGACCTCTGCAAGCCCCCCTGTCCATTAGGAAACTTCCTTTTATTCATAGCTAATCAAATAGAGGAACACTGTTATATAAAATTCTATTTACCAGTAGTTTACCAATAGGCTAATCTTCAAGTGTCCAGACAATGTATTCCTAATTACATGAGACCATCGGGCCTATGAGGCAATAGTTCACTTTGCCCTGGTGATAAACCAACAATCAGGGCCTTGCACCCCAACCCCAATTTCCACCAGCCTCTGGCAATAGGGTACCTTACTCCTGTGCCGTCATTCAGGCGATGCAAAACTCTCGGGAAATCCTGTCTCCTTAGGGACCCAGGGGCCACCGTCGAGGGCTCACCCCGAGCTTCTCAGGACAACAATGCCCCCGCTATGTGTAACATCAGCAGGGGAGGCACCTGCTCTGCCCACGTTGGCCGGGAACCTCCCTTTATCCAAACAGACTTTGCCCCCCGCAAGTGCGCAGCCCGCAGTCACTTAATGTCAAGGCCCTACCTCCAGCAGCTACCCTCTACCACCGGGGGCAGCTGCTATTCTGGCAAGACGGGTGCCGCAGACTCACTTGTCCCGCTGGGTTTGGGGGAAGTGCGGGACTGCTCTGGGCTTCCAGGAGCTCCCGCCACTCAACGCCTTCGATGGGAATGGTGTCGTAGCACGTCCGGAGTCCTACCTCTGGCTGTCCTGTGAGCCTGTGAGGCTCCGTCTTACTCTCTCGAGCTGCCCCATACACCACCGGCCCGGAAGACATGTGGGCTCCCCTTCCGTACGGGAGCCCCACACACAGCCAGGCAGCCTTCGTCTGACTTCCTGACTTTTCCCTGGGCTTTTCGGCGGCTTGTGGCCCGTGAATACGGAGTGAAGTCTCCGTCGGGTCTTTGTTCTCCTTCCTTTGGCCCACAAACGTGAGGTAGGCTCCTGCCTGGCGTTAGGATCTGCGGCATCTCTCTTGCTGCCGGGCCCCGCCCACAGTCTCAAAATTAACACAAAAAAAATCCATCTCTCCTGGTGAGACTTGTATAATTGCATATGGTCTGGAAGTAGTTTTGTGGGGCTGCTGCAGCACCCACAAAAACCCATGCTGGTGTTCTGAAGGATAATGAGTGAAAAGGATGCCTGTAAATTTTGTTTTATGTTTTTGAATTTGTTGTGCGTTCAAAGACAGAGGTCATATGTTAGACCATGTCTTCTGACAAATTGCTGCTTCTTCTTTTAACATGGAAATTGGTGTTTACGTTTTTCTCTGACTGCAAAATGAGATGATTTTGTTAAAATGAGCACACACCAAAATTTAAATACCTGAAAATTAACTGTATTAACAGTTCAAAATATAGCTGCAGTTAGGAAACCTCTAATGAAGCACTTATTTTTTTGCCATTCTGAAGTGTGTTGGAAACAAAGATTTTAATAGGCTCAAAACAAATCTCGAAACTTTACTTGGTGATGCACACATGGCAAATATTTGCTGAAACACGATTTCCACACATTATCTATCGTTTGTGCACTGTTTATTATTATCAGTAAGAGTAGGTCTGTGCAAATTTAGTGCCCATTTCGAAGTAGAATGTGCTATCTGTAAATCACAGTGCGTTACCACACCATCATTTAGTAATATATTTACAACAGTGTGAACCAAAATGTTCCACTAGCTACAAACTACACCCTTACCACTTTCCTGCGTAATGTGCATAGCTTTTCTTTTTTCTTTGGTTCCCACATATATCCAACACCATTTATTCTGTTCCTCCTCCTTCTGAGGATGAGATGGCCATGGTGGTAGTATCTTACCACGATAGGATGAACTAGCCAATGATGAAGCATGCCACAACAATGTGGGTAAAGCTTTCCCTTTCTAAGTCTTTGTTCTTTCTTGACAGACAGTAGCACTAGCCAAGTATGACAACTGCTACTTTCCCTACCGTATTTTGTGTGGCCTTGTGGCTCATTTGCTACACTTTTTGTGAAGCTTGGATTTTTCGCAATCCCTATGAATTCCATGGTGTAACACTGATGGCAGCATCTTCAATCTGCAATTTGTTCCAGCCCAACTGGATAACTGATGAGGGCATTAATATGGTGCTAGAGTTAGACTTAGATAGGGCTACATTGAGGGTCAAGGTGAGCATGCAACTACAGATTTCAGTCATGGACTGCAATTGACCTTGGTCAGCGGAGGTTGGGAATGTGCAGCAGACTGGCCATTGACCTGGCTACAGGCCAGGCCTTGTGGGCAACCCCTGATGAGCACATCCTATGGATATGCTTAGCAGAAGTTGGTTCTCTTTGAAAGGTTAGTTGCAGGGCCTAGCCATAGGTCAGGTCCTTCAGCCAACTTCGCATGTACATGGCGTACACTGTGGTAAGGTGTGCTTTCACAGAAGTTGGATGTAATATATGATGAGAAAAAACAAATACATACACTGAAAAACGATATGGTTAGCTTGGTTATAATACCATAACAACAACAAAAACTATTGAAATTGATATCTTTTCTTCAATTCATAAAGACCACAGCAGCCAGGCAACCTGTAACATCAAATGTAATGCTTATGATATCAAAATCTTTATACCAGTAAATAAAACCTATTCAAACCAATAAATAGAAATACCTTCAGTAATCTTTTTCCTAGCGTTAAGGATAATATGATATGTAATCTAATCTATAGGATTGTTTGCAACATGACCCTACTGTAACTGTAGTTTCGCCTGGCATGCTGGTGTGATCTGGACACTGGGCTTTCTGGCGCCGCACTGTGACTTTGTGGCTGTGCACTCGCTGTGTTTTGTACCGAAGAATGCAACATAGACTGTATTGCTAAACAGCCCGCTGAAAGACTCATGTCGGAAATGCACTGGGGTTTGTTGATGGAATGTGATTAAGAATGACGTCATAATGAGAAATCAGTTTTTTGCAAAATTAACTCTACTTCTCATCATCAAGAGAATTCATGATAGCAACAGTATGAACGATTCAATTTTAAAAAGTAAGTTTGAATACTAATTCCTCTAACTGGATTAAAATGTATTGAGCAGTTTTGCTGTGATAAAGTTATGCATCTGTGGGACTGACTTGTCGGATGGCAGGCGGCTGGGTCACTTTTATCTGAGCCCTCGTGCTCAGAGAGTGCACCCAGACTGCACCCTAAATAAGGCGGGACGAATTACATCGTTAACAGAGAGAGGCGTGCACAGTGGGAGCGATTAGTGGCTTTACAAATACCCACTTATAGACATTGAAGAGAATTTTACAAAATATAAAACGTATGCGTTATTTAAGTAACAGTCTTGTAGATGTTTCTTTTTTGTGGATTGGGACTAAGGTGCACCTGCATCAGTTAAACTCAAGTCCCTCCCATGCATGGGAAAAAAAGTGTGAAGCAGAACGTAAAAGCACAAAATGCCGCGCAGAATGTGGCAGGACACAAACACATGTGCACTCTATTAATCTAATATTGTTATTTCCTGTAGGTTGGGTCAGGAAGATAAATCCATTGATGCTCGAGGAAGCTTGGACATGGTGAAGGAGAACAAGACCATGTGCAATAAACAAACCTGGGGCCTCCAGCGGTATAGCAACGAGGGATTCCTGGTGCATCTGAAGAAGACAATCTATAGAGTGGCCTCCAGAGCTTACAACCCAGACATGAAAATCCCCGGGCTTCGGACTCAATGAGAACCTTCACCTGAAAGACAACATGCCTGCCATGGGAACCTCAGCTGGGTTCCATCTGCAAACACCTCAAGCACATCCTCTCGCAAGAAGATCTTAAAACATCATTCAAGGCTTCCTGACGGATGCATTCTAACTGATCTCCCAAAGTATCTCGCCAGATGAAAACTTTTTACCTGCAGCAACCCAAGGCCAATTTCCATTTAACACAAAAAGTGAACAAGTCACTCTGCTTGACCAAGCCTAAATTAGCTGCCTTTCGACACCAGGTGGTCATTCAAACAAACGTATTTGACCTACAATGCCCTTCACCTGAATTATGTAAAACAGAAATTCAAAGTATCATAATACCTAGAATTAGAAATACCTCCTGTGCTACCCTGCCCAGGTCCTTCTCAGGATTAGCTTCCAAAATCTGGAATGACATCCTAGTCCACATCAGAAAAACAAATATCTGAATGTCCACATCCAGTCTAGAGCCTCCCATCTTTCAAGACTAGAATAACCTTCTCAAGATTAGAGGGATGTAGTCCTTGAAATATACGTGTGTATGGGTAAATATAACAGTAATCGAGTAATATCACATAGACGATGTTGCTAATGAAAGACAGCACTACTGTATTAAACTAGAATCAATCAGCTTGTGGAAAAAGGCAAACTTCTTTTTAAAAAACTGGAAAATGTAAATCCAAATTGTTAGAGGTTGATTTAGTTTGGCAGAGGGGGTATTTGCAATGACAGAGTAGCCTCTCTGCTAAACGGAAGGTACGTCCGCTTGATTTGCAGTTGGGCAGACCTTAAGTATGTCAGCAATGGAGACTCCCTCGTCTCTCTCCATCACTAACATTCTCCTCCGATGGAATAAGGCCATCAGACGTTTTGCCATTCCACCGTTCACCATATTTAGAGTGGGCTGGTGAATATCCAGTTTTTACTTTCTCTTACCCCTGTGAACAATGGGCAGTAAAAACAGTAGGGGACAGTAAATATGTTTAAATGCCCCTGACAGCATGGTATAACACTCCCATGGTGTGGGGGTCATTAGTTCTTGAAGAAACAAAAACTTGTTAAAAATTTGACGGGTGGCCAGCATGTTTGATGGAGCTGTCCATCAAACTTTTAAATAATTGTGAGGAACAGCTTGGATGGCAGTTCCTGCCAATGACTAGAGTTGTCCTCTGGGCTAGGGGACAACTCTAAATTCAAAAGATGGGTACTCTGTCAGGGGGACCGAGTATTTTACTGACAGACTAAATAACATCTTCTGAAGGCTAACTCAGGCCCTATCAAAGATATGACAACAAAAGATTTGATAATGTATCTAAATAGAATCTAAAATGCCATGCTTTCCAAAATAGAAATACATTACATATACAATCTGTATACAAGGCTGTAAATTGTACCTGGAAAGGCATCCACTTGTGAGATGCACGGTGCCCAGAAAACCACATGGTTTAAGTTAAAGCTTTATGAAAAAACTATAAATAAAAAATAAAGTCTTGAGCATCTTGAGAGCTTTATTCGGAAACCAATATAACTGGCAGCCACCAAACACAATCAAAAGAGCAGCTATATATTTATATAATACAATCTGATCCAATTCAATCCAATCCAATCCAAACCAATCCAACCCAATCCAATCAGAAGCACAGCTCTCTAATACGATCAGTAGAACAGCTCTAGAGTAGCTTAAGAAAAGGAGATGCTGACCTCAATTAGAAGAGCAGTTCTCAACCCCATCATTACAAGTACTCTTGAATCCAATAAGAACAGCCCTGGAAACCCATAAGAAGAGATTGCCAAGACCCAATTAGAAAAGCAGCCACAGATCACCATGAGGAAAGCAGTCACATAATCCAGTTTGGGAGACATCAACAGGAACTAATCAGAACAGTGAACACAAAACTCAGGACAGTGTCAGTCAAATAAGCTTTATTCGAATTCACACATGAATCATAAGAGCTACATTGTAACATCCATAAAAAGTGATTAAAAAAGTATAAAAATTTAAACAAGTTAAAAAAGCTTAACAAACTACAGTACATAGATACAGGTGCAAATACAGTCATCAAAAGCACACTCAATTACATTTCCAGATTTCACTATAGCTGCTTCCTGCAGTTGACAACGGCCCATAGGAATCGAGCCATTACAGAACATATATAGATGGTGGGTAACATTTGTACATGCAAAAATGCTGGTTGGTATTGCACGAAGCCCAACTGCTGTAGCAAGGGTTTAACATATTTCTTTCTAGTCCCAGAGAAATGTTTACAAAACAAGACAGTGTGCATTTCCCCATATCGGATGATCTGTTATTAATGGTGGGAAAGCTGACTAGGTGGTGGAAAATATCCAGACGGAATCGAGTTAGCACGAACCAGTGACGCGAATTGCACACATTGACTAAGTAAAACTGAATATTGAAACTGGTCAATATCATCTGGTTTCTCAGGACAGACAGTTTCAAGATTTTTTATGCTAGCCTCGTTTCCTCTAGTAGTGTTAAACATTTCATTTTGAGTACTGTTAGAACTGGGGGTCTATAGTTGGCAGAGGTAGGTACCTTTGACCAAATAAGGACCCTTGCTTCTAAGTCAGGGAAAGGGGATTACACTACTGGATAACCCCTGCTCACCCCCTTGGTAGCTTGGCACGAGCAGACAGGCTTATCTCAGAGGCAATGTGTTAAGCATTTGTGAACACATACAATAATACAGTGATAACAGTACAGATGGACACCACACAGGTTGTATTATAAAAATAAGTATTCTTAATATAGACTTATCACAAGACTATAAACGACAAAAAACCACAATACTGTAATCAATAATAATTCTTCAAGATGGTAGAAATAGTTCAAAAATAGGTTATTCACATAAAAGCAGTCTTTAGCAACAGATAACCCCAACTGGAGTTATCACGACGTCAATGTCAAAGAGATCCCAAAGTACGGCGCTGACCGCGAGGTGCGCGGCATCGGGCCCGGAGTCAAAACAGACTCCCAAAGAACAGTACCTTGGAAAAGCGAGAACAAAGACAGCTCACGGCGTCGGGGAGGTGCTGCGTCGTTGGCGCGTTGCGGCGTCGGTTCCTTGCTTCGGGGGAGATGATGTTTTGGGACCTGGATGCTTTCGCAGGCAGGGGAGGTGTCGGTTCCTGACCGGAGAGGAGGTGACGTCACGATGGTGCCGAAACCACGGTTCCGCACGATGTCACGATGTCGATGGATTCTTGACCACCCACATCGACGATCGTCTCTGCGATGATGTCGGCTTCGGAGTCGATGCAGCACAGCAGCAGCAGTCGGGCCAGCGTCGCAAGTCGGAGCAGTGCTCATGGCTATGGCAGGCTTACGATGTCGTTTGCTGGCATCGATGTGGCACTGCGGCCGGCGTCGGGTCTATATTGCAAGTCAGGGCAGCGCTCACGGCTTCGATGCAGAAGACGGCGTCGCTCGCCGGCATCGGTGTTGCAAAATTCCTTCTGTAGCAGCTAGAACAGCAAGTTCCAGATGCAGGCAAACAGAAGGGGAGAAGTCTGGTGTCCCTGAGACTTCGGTCAGGAGGCAAGCTCAAATCAAGCCCTTTTTGGAGTAATATTCTGCAAGATGATGAAAGTTCTTTAAAAGTTCCTTCTCTTCTCCTTGGCACTGAAGACACCACTGTAGGCCAACCCAGCAACACAGCACACTGGCAGGGGGACAGTCCAACTCCTACAGCTTCCTTTGGTGCTTCTCCTTGGCAGAGGTTCATCTTGTTGTTCCAGAAGTGATCTAAAATCTTGGGGTCTGGGTCCCCATATTTATACTACTAAATACTTTCTAAAAGTGGCATTTTCAAACACAGAATGTTAAAACCAACTTTACTAAAAGATGTATTTTATCATTCTGAGTTCAGGGATACTAAACATGAATTTCTACCATGTTGCCTGGGTCAGTTAGGATTATAAAGTGTTATAATCAAACCGCCCATTCTGGCCTATGGGGACTGGTAGCCTTGCAATAGTGAAAAACGAAAATGGCTGTAATTAGGCCTACATTAGGGGTGTTAGATATGAAGAAAATGGAAGGTTTAGGGACTGGAAGTGGGTGCACTTACCAAGTCGACATGGCAGTACTAAAGTGCTCTGCAATGGCAGGTCTGAGATACACTTTACAATCTGCTTTTGTGGGTGGCACAACCAGTGCTGCAAGCCCACCAGCAGCATTTGGTTTACAAGCCCTGGGCACACATGGTGCATTGTACTAGGATCTGACAAGTAAATCAAATAACCCAATCATGGAGTCACCAATCAATACACCAATTTACAATAGAGAGCATATGCACTTTAGCACTGATCAGCAGAAGGAAAGGGCCCAGAGTCATAAAACAGCCAACAACAGGTCTGAAAAATACAGGAGGAAGGCAAAAAGTTCAGGGATGACCCTGCAAAAGGGGCCAAGTCCAACAAGTACTTTTCTTGGAACGAGGACCAAGCTATTGGGATGGTCAAAGTACTCAGGATGGCCAATGTCTGCCAAAAAATCTAAGTCTACTTAGAAGGCAGCCCCAGAAACCAATGAATAAAACAGCTTGATGCCTGTACCCTTCTGTTGGGTGTCAAACGCAGCCACTTGGCGCTGCCTTACTACTGCCCCGCCCCAAAACTGGGCTGTTTTCTGGACAGATCATTATGAACAACCTCTTTGACAGTAAAACATGTACTCCACAGCACGAAAAGAAGCAGAAAAGAGGAAGGGCTGAAGTCCAGACTCTAACAAGGGTCTTACAAGGCCACAGTCGAAACTTCTAGAGGCAGAAGTTCATTGTTCTGCATGGAGGGCGGGCAAGTGAGGCTGATTACTATTTACATTATCAGTGTTACACAAGCCAAACACTGCTGACTTCCATTAAAAAGTTGGGACAGATTCATGGTTTATTAAAAACATTCAACTCATCAACAATCAGCATTTCAAAATATTTTCATTGCCAATAAAAAGGCATTATTTTTGTTTTGCACTGACAAAAAGAAAAAGAACTTTTCAAGACCATCCTGCCTTTGAATCAGTAGCTGAAACCATGATGCACCTTTCATGACATTGAGCAACAAATTTGCTAATATTGAACACTTACATATTTCCGAAATTGGACCCGTAACACTGACTTACCACTGCAAAAATATTTTCTTCATATCCCTAAACAGATTTCTACCCCAACAAAGAGAATGCTCCTTCTCTGACTCTCTTCTTGTTCTTTTTGCTCTGTTACTTTAGTTGACAAACATTCTTCTTTGAAACTGGGTGAAAGGATTATAAAGGGAGAGCTCATCTGTTAATACCAGCTCATTCAATAATCATATTGTTTTTCAGTAGTCCTATTCATCACACTTTAGCCATCCCTGAGTTTAAACAACAAGTGTTACTACTACCCGATTTTATGGGACTCTATTTACCAACCCATGCTGAGATTGCTAATCGCAGCCTTAAGGTCACAGGTGGGAAATATTACAGTTTAATAGATTGCAAACAGATATGGAAGATGCCCCTATCCATGGCTGCCAACTAAATGTTGAAGGGAGGTGAAAGTAAGCGTGCCATGTTGGGTCTGTACAGCAACATCACGAATTGCGACAACAGATTTTGAAATGAAAATAATTTGAATGGCTGCTTGCCTCGCAAACCACAACCCACTCCATCACCAGACAATGACGGTCCACGAAAATATGTGCCAATCTTGCCTAAGCGATGGCATGAAAAGTGCCCTGGTGGATAGAAATGAGTGATGGTGGTGCCCAGCAGCAACCGCCAGCACAAATTAAGTACTGGTAGCCTGCAACACATACCTTATCTAACCAGATATACCTACCTACCATCCCAAAAACTCCCAACCTTCTATGAATTAGCTGCCATACCTAGCTACATATACCTAGGTACCATAACTACCTCCATAGCTACCTTTGATGCATAGTATACCTACCAATCATTGCTACATACTGTCCATACTTACCTACTTACCATGTGTTAAATCTGAGGATCTCTAGTTGGCAGAGGTAAGTAGCTTTGTCCAAATAGGGACCCTTGCTTCTAGTCAGGGAAAGGGGGATACACACTGTTGATAACCCCTGCTCACCCCCTTGATAGCTTGGCACAAGCAGACAGGCTTATCCCCAAGGCAATGTGTAAAGTATTTGTACCACCACTCACAGTAATATGACACACCACAAAAGGACACTGCACAAGTTACTTATAAAAATAAATATCTTTATCTAAAATTAGGCATGACCAAAACGACATAAATCCAACATACACAATAAAAGTGGTTTCAACAACAAAGGTTCTCTTGCAGTGTTCTTTTTAAAAATGTGTAGCTGCTGTATTTCTTTAGACAATACTACCAGGTCAAAGCAGCTCTGCAGTCAATTACGAAAGCATTGGTTTACAACCACGCGTCACCTTGCAACTGATTAACAATGCCCCTCACTGAGCTGAGCCCTTTAATATTTCCCCTGCTGACTCCGTGGTCAGTGATCATACCAAATTGCCCCCAAAGTGTGGGACGAGCACTCGCTAACAAAGGAAAGGCCCCAATACCGCAGCTCTCCCAATGAGCCGGTACGGGTCGTGCTGATCTCTTAGGGAATGCCGACACAGTCCTAGGCAGGCCCGCAGTCTGGGCAAAGACCCACAACAGTCCCGGGTCATATGAGCCACCCTCAGCCGATCTGTTAACTCCCAACCTGCTCAAGGAAATACAAAGCGGCAACGCAGGTGGGAGAGTTACCTGGTGAACTGTTCTTGTACTGCGGACCCCGCCTGGGCGATCGGCAGATGGAACTCCTCCCTTGACGGTGCCTCATGGAGGGGGTCGAGGTAATCTTCTCAGTTTCGAGCGCGGCTCCTGATTGTCGATGTCTGGCTGGGCGGGGCGCAGCGCCGCCGGCACTCTCTCGCGGAGGTGTCCTCTGCTACTTAGCAACGGACCGTGGCTTCTTTGGTGATGTCAGCGGGCTCGGGTAATTGATGCGGGCCGGCAGTGATGAAGTGAAGCAGGCACGGCGCTCTCACAGATCTGGGGCCCCCAGTACTTGGCAGTTCATGCTTTCAGCCCCACAACGGTGGTAGTGCCCGGTAGCCGATGTGCAGACACACACGCACCGAGTTGCAGCACGCTTATTCGCCGAGGCCTCTCGGTGTAGATTGGGGAGCGTGCAGGCCCAGGCACACCGCGGGGAGGTTCAATGTGGTCCCGATCTTCAAGGAACACTGCAGACTTCACGTAGCTGGCAATCTGGGTTCAGGCACCTGTACCCAGACAGATGAGGTTGCTTCTGGAACATTTTATATCCCAGTGTTCCTAACAGGAGGCCCGCTCTTCTCAGGCCCTTGGCGATAGGGGGTCTTCAGAAGGGGTAAAGCACCCAGCACAGCCCCTCTTCAAGCAAGGGGGACACAGCACACAGCAGAGTGTCCCTTAGTCCATCTCCTCAGTAGTAACAGCAACTGTAGGACAGCTTCCAGACACTCAGCAATGTCAGCACTTTTCCTCAGTCTTCCTGGCTGTTCTTCTTTGGCAGGGATTCCTTCTTGATCATGAAGTTTCCTAATCTAATTTTACAGGGGTTTCAGTTCTACTTTTATACCCCCAAAGTCTTTGTTCTTTCTGTGAGAGGAGTCCTGGACCCAGTCCAAACCAGTTCTGGGTGCACTCTGCCAGGGCACATCTTCTTCTTTTGTGACTGTGGGCCAAGGCCATCAGACGCACCGCAGGAGGTGGAGCCAGCATTGTGGCAGGCAGGCACAGCCCTATTTAGACCCAGGTGCTACTCCTCACCACCACTCTACATGCAGATGGGGCTATTCAGCCTAGTGCTGACTCACCCAGTCTCGTGGAGCAACCGCCAGCCCCTGTCAATCACAAACCAGACAGTCAATCCACAAACAGGCAGAGGCACACAGAAAGGCTGAACCAAAAAAATAGCCACTTTCTAAAAGCGCTATCTCCAAACTTAGAATTTAAAAACCATCTTCACTAAAAGATGTGTTATTAAATTCTGAGTGCAGGGATACCAGATTCCATATGTCTAGCTTGCCATTATTGGATGAAATGCAGGTAAACATGTTACACAGCATTCCCCATGTTATCCTATGGGCAAGATAGACTTTCAATAGTGAAAAACGAAATTGGTAGTATTTCACTATCAGAACATGTTACCCACAGTAGTACATGTCCTACCTTTCACATATACTGCACCCTGCCCAGGGGGGTACCTTGGGCCTACCATAGGGGTGTCCAATGTGTAAGAAAAGGGAAGGGTCAGGATTGGCCAGTGTGTACTCCGGCCAGGACAACATGGCCGCTCACAGACTGCGCACAGGCACTGCGGTGGCAAGCCTGAGACACCATTTTAGGGCTACTCATGTGGGTGGCACAATTAGTGCTGCAGGCCCACTAGTAGCATTTGAATCACCCGCCCTGGCACGCTCAGTGCGCTTTACTAGGGACCTACTGATAAAACAAATATGCCAATCATGGATAACCAATCACAGTAATAATTTAACCAGGGAGCACTTGCACTTTGGCACTGATCAGCAGTGGCAAAGTGCCCAAAGCATTTAAACCAGCAAAACAAAATCCGTCACAGTGTCAAAAATGTAGGAGGTAGAGGCAAAAAGTCAGGGGAAACCACGCCAAGGATGCTAGGTCTAACACGTGTACCCTCCAGCTGAAAAGTGGGGAGAACTATTCACCCTCTTCGGGAGTTCTCATCACTAAGGCGGAAAAACCTGGACAGACCATCAGCATTGGCGTGTTCTGTACCAGGGCGGTGTTCCACTGAAAAGTCCATTCTCTGTAGGGAGCTGGACCACCTCAACAGTTTGGGGTTTTCGCCCCTCATCTGCATTAACCATCTGAGGGGCCTGTGGTGAATCCCAAACAAGTAGGGCCTTAGCTTATTCAGTGCCCAGACCACAGCAAAAGCTTCCCTTTCAATCACACTCCACCTCTGTTCCCTGGGAAGTAGCCTTCTACACATGAAAGCTACAGGTTGGTCCAAGCCCTCATCGTTCATCTGTGAGTGTACTGCCCCCACTCCATGCTCTGAAGCATCTCTCTGCACCGCAAACTCTTTGGAGAAAACAGGCGCCTTGAGCACGGGTGCCGTGCACATGGCAGCTTTTAGGGCATCAAACGCGGTCTGGCAGGCATTGGTCCAGATCACCTTCCTGGGCTGCTTCCTTGAAGTCAGCTCTGTCAAGGGGGCCACAATGGTGCCATACCCCTTGACAAATCGGCGGTAATACCCGGTGAGTCCTAAAAAGGCTCTCACCTCTGTCTGGGTCTTGGGGGGCTCCCAAGCCAGAATGGTGTCAATCTTCGCTTGGAGGGGCGCCACGTGGCTGCTCCCTACCTGGTGTCCCAAGTACACCACAGAACCCTGCCATATCTGGCACTTACTGGCCTTGATAGTGAGGCCTGCCCTTTGCAGAGCCTTCAACACTTCACAGAGGTGTTGCAAATGTTCTTCCCAACTGGGGCTGAACAGAGCAATGTCATCCAAGTATGCGGCGCTGAATTCCTCCAGCCCGGACAGTACCCGGGTGACCAGTCTCTGGAAGGTGGCAGGGGCGTTCTTCAACCCAAAGGGCATGACACGGAACTGGAAGTGCCCCTCTGGCGTTGAAAACGCTGACCTCTCCTTGGCCCCCTCAGTTAAGTCTATCTGCCAGTACCCATATGTTAAATCAAACGTACTGAGGTACTGGGCAGCGCCCAACCGATCCACGAGCTCGTCAGCTCTGGGGATGGGGTATGCGTCAGTGTTGGTGACCGCATTGAGCCCACGGTAGTCCACACAAAACCTGAGTTCTGGAGTGGCACCGGGTGCAGCAGCTTTTGGTACCAAGACCACTGGGCTAGCCCAGGGGCTGCTTGAGGGCTCAATTACCCCTAGCGCCAACATCTTGGAGACTTCTTCCTTGATGCTGGCCCTGACCTTGTCAGCTACCCTGTAGAATTTCTGCTTCACAGGTAGGCTGTCCCCAGAGTCCACATCATGGACGCGCCAATCGGTGACTCCTGGTGTCAGGGAGAACAGGGAGGCTAACTGACCCAACACATGGCGACAGTCCCTCTGCTGTTCTGGGGTCAGTGTGGAAGAGAGGTTTACCCCATCCACTAACCCATCCTGTTCCTTGGCTGACAGGAGGTCAGGAAGCGGGTCACTTTCCTCCTCCATTCCATCATCTGTAGCAAGGACCATTATCACATCAGACCTCTCAAAGTGTGGCTTGAGGTGTTTCACATGTAGGACCCTCAAAGGGTTCCTGGGAGACTGCAAGTCAACCAGATAGGTGACATCGCTCTAGCACTCCACCACCTCATATGGCCCAGTCCACTTGTCTTGGAGCGCACAAGGCTCCACTAGCGCCATCACCCACACCTTTTGCCCAGGTTGAAATTCGACCAGAGTGGCATTCTGGTCATACCATCTTTTCATTTCTTCCTGGCTAGCTTCCAGGTTCGCCTGCGCGAGTTTCCTCTAGTGCTGAGTCTGGGTGCGGAAGGTCAGCACATAGCTGAACGCATCCTAGGGTGTCTTACCAGGGGATTTCTCCAAACCCTCCTTCACTAGACTGAGAGGTCCTCTAACAGGGTGGCCATACAGGAGCTCAAAGGGACTGAACCCTAAGGACGTCTGAGGCACCTCCCTGTAGGCAAACAACAGGCATGGTAAGAAGACGTCCCACTTCCGTCTCATGGGTTCTGCGAGGCCCATTATCATGCCTTTCAGGGTTCGGTTGAATCTCTCAACCAATCCATTCTCTTGAGGATGGTAAGGAGTGGTAAACTTGTAAGTTACCCCACACTCCTCCCACAAAGACTTCATGTACTTTGAGATGAAGTTGGTATCCCGGTCAGAGACCACCTCTCTGGGGAACCCCATACGGGAAAAGATCCCCATCAATGCATGGCCCACCACAGGGGCTGTGATTGTCTGGAGAGGGACAGCTTCTGGGTACCTGGTGGCATGGTCCACCAAGACCAAGATAAACTTGTTGCCTAAGGCTGTATTGGGTTCCAGAGGCCCCACAATGTCGATGCCCACCTGTTCAAAAGGGGTGCTCACCATGGGAAAGGGTTGGAGGGGAGCCTTACACTTCCCTCCACTCTTGCCACTTGCCTGGCAAGTCTGGCAAGTTCTGCAATGGGTACCGACGTGCGGCTTCATCTAGGGCTAGTAAAAGTGGGTGACAAGCCTTTGGTAGGTCTTGTCATGCCCCAGATGACCTGCGAGAGGCAAGTCATGAGCCAGACCCAGTAGGAAAGTCCTGAAGCGCTCGGGTACCACCAGCACACGGGCTGCACCGGGCTCAGCGACCTTAGGCTCACTATAGAGTAACCAATTCTGCCAGTAAATGAGATGATTCTTGGACTTGCCACCTGCTGCCTGGTCTGCGGCCTGTTGCTGCATACCAATGAGAGAAGGGCATTCTCTCTGCGCCTTGCAGAACTCCTCCCTGGTGGGACCTCCTTCTTGCTGCCAATGGGTCAGCTCAGGCAGGTCTCCCAGTTCGGCTACCTGTTCCTTTGTAGGTTCCAGGGCATCCCCCTCAGGATCTGCCTCCTCCTGAACTGTGGGAATTGTGGGGGCTGGTTTCCCACAACCCCTGCCCTTTCTCTTCCTGACAGGTACCTGGGCCACTGTTTCAGGCTCCAGGTTCACTTGGTTACCCCTACTGGCTGCCATTGACTGAGTGGTCACACAAACCCACTCAGGCAGACCCAAGATCTCCAAATGAGCCTGGCGTTCCACCTTCCTCCATGGGGAACTCTCCAGGTCATTTCCTAGCAGACAGTATACAGGCATGGATGGACTAACAACGACCTTCAAGGAACCTGAGACCCCCCCACTAAAAGGGAACTTGCGCTACTTTGCAGAGGCGCACAGAGTTGTCTGCCGCAACTATAGGGTGAACTGCATTGGGATTGACCTGCTCCTCAGACACCCACTGACACCTCACAGATGTCACGCTGGCTCCTGTGTCTCTCAGAGCCTCCACCCTCCTCCCATTGATGGTCACCTACTGCCTGTATTTTTTTGTGTTTTCAGGCAGGTAGGTTTCCTGGACCATCTCTCTGTCTCCTAAAGAGACAAGGGTCATCACTGCTTGCCCCTCCTCACTGGAAACAAATTCCTCTCCCAAAGCTACACTCACTAGACCCGGTGTCTGAGCACCAGTGGGTGCTTGGGATTTCTTGGAGCACCTAGGGGCAATGTGGCCCTTCTCACCACAGTGGTAACACCTGGGGGGACCCTGAAAGTTGCCCCGCCCTTAGGGGGCTACGATGTCATAGGCTGGGAAGGATGGGACTCCTTTCCCTCTGAACTATTTTGGGGCCCTTTAGAGAACTCCTTTTGATTACCTTTGTCCCCCCACTCTTCTGCTGAGGACCCTGCCCACCTTTGGTTGTGGTACCCACAATCCCCTTGTGGACCCTAGTGCTAGTCCAGCAGTCCGCCTCCTTAGCAAGCTCACTGAGGTTAGTTAACTTGCTATCCTAAAGGTGCTGGCGCAGCTCTGGAACACATAGACTGCTCAAGTGCACACAACTAATTAGATGGCACAACCCCTCAAAATCAGTTACCTTGCTGCCCATCATCTAAGCTTCCAGTTCGCAGGTGTACGCTCTCACAAATTCAACCCAAGTGTCTGACTCATTATTCTTTAAGTTCCTGAACATCACTCTGTACTTTTCTGGGGTGAGCCCATACTTGAAGCATAAAGTCTCCTTCATTTTGGCATAAGTCAGGGCACCCTCCTTCTCTAGCGGTGTCAAAACTGCGGTCCTTGACGCCTCAAAATGTTTCCACAGGCCCTCCCCCGGCTCTTTCCAGGCACCTCATGCATCCTCAAAAAAATCTGCAAACCATGCAAAAATATCCTCCCCCTTCTTGTAATTCTGCCCTAAATCCTTGGGAATATATACCTTACCCCCTTGCACCGACTGCGCGCTGCCACCATTTGAGCTGGACTCCAATTGCTTGGCCTTAATGTCCAACTCCCTCATGCTCAACTCATGATTCAAAAGCATTTTCTTTTCTTCCAAGGCACGGGCCTGCTTGCCCTCCTCTGCCTTGGCCTGGATTTCTTTTTCCATTTCCATTTGCATCATCTTGAGCCTCATGACATCTAGCTCATATTCCCTGATCCTTTGGTTCTCTTCCCGCTCCTCCCGGGAGAGACTTTCTGCAGAATAGACGCTGACAGTCCTGGGGGCTGCTCCTGGCACAGGCAAATCATGTGGCCCAAACCCATTCCCTTGGTCATCCTCCTCCCCATTTGCACCATCTCCTCCTGCAGCACCTTTGGCCTCCCACCAGGTTTTTAAGTCCTTCTGTAGCTCTTCTTTCTTAGCGCTGCTCCATGTGGGACATCCCAAATTTTTGCAAAATTGCCTAAGCTGATCCACTTTGTAGGAAAACAAATCCTCAATGTGAAATTCCAATTCTGCCCCCCCATTTGCTGCTTTACCATCTTGAGACATGATACGTGGATGGATCAGGGATCAAAAATAGAACCCCAAAAAATATACAGTATTTGGTGGCATAGTGGTCTGCACTAATCCAGTGATGTACACCAATCACTGTGGGTCAAGTACAAAAACAAGTTCAAATCCCACCGCTGCCACCAATTTTACATCTGGGTGTCTCTAGTTGGCAGAGGTAAGTACCTTTGTCCAAATAGGGACCCTTGCATCTAGTCAGGAAAAGGGGCAACGCGGGTGGGAGAGTTACCTGGTGAACTGTTCTTGCACAGCGGTCCCCGCCAGGGCGATCTGCAGACGGAACTCGTCCCTTGACGGTGCCTCACGGAGGGGGTCGGGGTAATCTTCTCAGTTTCAAGCGCGGCTCCTTCTCCTGATTGTCGACGTCTAGCTGGTCGGGGCGCAGCGCCGCCGGCACTCTCTCGCGGAGGCTTCCTCTGCTACTTAGCAATGGCTTGCGGCTTCTTTGGTGAGGTCAGTGGGTTCAGGTAATTGACGCTGGCCGGCGGTGTTGAAGTGAAGCAGGCATGGCGCTCACACAGATCTCGGGCTCCCAGTACTTGGCAGTCCACGCGGTCAGCCCCACGACTGTGGTAGTGCCCGGTAGCCGATGTGCAGACACACGTGCACCGAGATGCAGCGCGCTCATTCACCGAGGCCTCTCAGTGCAGATTGGGGAGCGTGTAGGCACAGGCACACCGCCGGGAGGTTCAAAGTGGTCCCGATGTTTAAGTAACACGGCAGACTTCACGTAGCCGGCAATCTGGGTTCAGGCACCTGTACCCAGACAGATGAGGTTGCTTCTGGAAACTTTTATATTCCTTTGTTCCTAACAGGAGGCCCGCTCTTCTCAGGCCCTTGGAGATAGGGTGTCTTCAGAGGGGGAAAAGCACACAGCACAGCCCCTCTTCAAGCACGGGGGACACAGCACACAGCAGAGAGTCCCTTAGTCCTTCTCCTCAGTAGTAACAGCAACTGTAGGACAGCTTCCAGACACTCAGCAATGTCAGCACTTTTCCTCAGTCTTCCTGGCTGTTCTTCTTTGGCAGGGATTCCTTCTTGATCACAAAGTTTCCTAATCTAATTTTACAGGGGTTTCAGTTCTACTTTTATACCCCCAAAGTCTTTGTTCTTTCTGTGAGAGGAGTCCTGGACCCAGTCCAAACCAGTTCTGGGTGCACTCTGCCAGGGCACATCTTCTTCTTTTGTGACTGTGGGCCAAGGCCATCAGACGCACCGCAGGAGGTGGAGCCAGCATTGTGGCAGGCAGGCACAGCCCTATTTAGACCCAGGTGCTACTCCTCACCACCACTCTACATGCAGATGGGGCTATTCAGCCTAGTGCTGACTCACCCAGTCTCGTGGAGCAACCGCCAGCCCCTGTCAATCACAAACCAGACAGTCAATCCACAAACAGGCAGAGGCTCACAGAAAGGCTGAACAAAAAAAATAGCGACTTTCTAAAAGTGCTATTTCCAAACTTAGAAATTAAAAACCATCTTCGCTATAAGATGTGTTATTAAATTCTGAGTTCAGGGATACCAGATTCCATATGTGTATATTGCCGTTATGGGAAGATATGCAGGTAAACATGTTACACAGCATTCCCCATGTTATCCTATGGGCAAGAAAGCCTTTCAATAGTGAAAAACGAAATTGGCAGTATTTCACTATCAGGAAATCTTACCCACACTAGTACATGTCCTTCCTTTCACATACACTGCACCCTGGCCAGAGGGGTACCTTGGGCCTACCATAGGGGTGTGCAATGTGTAAGAAAAGGGAAGGATCAGGCCTGGCCAGTGTGTACACCGGCCAGGACAACATGGCAGTTCACAGACTGCGCACAGGCACTGCGGTGACAGGCCTGAGACACCATTTTAGGGCTACTCATGTGGGTGGCACAATTAGGGCTGCAGGCCCACTAGTAGCATTTGAATCACCCCCCCTGGCACGCTCAGTGCACTTTACTAGGGACCTACTGGTAAAACAAATATGCCAATTGTTAAACCTGGTACCATTGACGTGAGTCTCCCTTCCATGTTTTTCTGATTGCTGCCTCTGTTTTTGATATGTTTTGCTGGTTTAGATGCTTTGGGCACTGTGCCACTGCTTTTCAGTGCCACAGTGCAAGTGCTCCCTATGTTACATTGATGTATTGATTAGTGACTCCATGATTGGGTTATTTGATTTACTTGTCAGACCCTAGTACAGAGCACCTGGTGTGCCCAGGGATTGTAAATCAAAGGCTGCTGGTGGGCTTGCAGCACTGGTTGTGCCACCCACAGAAGCAGCTTGTAAAGTGTGTCTCAGGCCTGCCATTGCAGAGCCTATGTGCAGTCTGGTACGGCCATGCTGACTGGCCAAGTGCACCCACTTGCCAGTCCCTAAACCTTCCCTTTTCTTCATATCAGAAACCCCTATGGTAGGCCACAGGGCGGGGTGTATTGTAAGTATAAGGTAGGTCATGCCTTGGTGTGTGTGGTATGTCCTAATAGTGAATTGCAGCCATTTTCGTTTTTCACTATTGCAAGGCTACCTGTTCCCCATAGGCAAGAATGGGCAGTTTGATTATTACATCTTATAATCCAAACTGACTCAGGGAACATGGTAGAAATTCGAGTTTAGTATGCCTGAACTAAGAATGATAAAATACATATTTTAGTGAAGTTGGTTTTAACATTCTGTGTTTGAAAATACCACTTTTAGAAAGTAGGTATTTTCTTGCTTAACTGTCCAAGCCTGCTTCTGCTAGGTTGTGTATTGTGTGTCTGGTTCTGTGAGTGAGAGGGGCTGGGGGATTCCAGGGGAGAGGGTAAGTGAGCACAGGACTGAATAGGAATATCTGCATGTAGATGGGTGGGAGGAGTTGCACCTGGGACCTGAATAGGGCTGTGCCTTCCCTCCACAATGCTGGCTCCACCTCATGTGGTGCGTCTGATATGTCTGCCCTGCACTCTGAAAGGAAAGAAGGAGTCTTGTTAACAAAGTGCTCCAGGACTGACCAGAAATGGTTTGGACTAGGCAAAGGCCTCTCTGCCTCCAGAGAACAAAGAGAAAAGTAGTATAAATATGGGGACCCAGACCCCAAGACTTTAGATCACTTCTGGAAAAACAAGAAGAAACCTTTGCCAAGGAGAAGAACCAAAGGAAGCTGTAGGAGTGAGCTGCCCCCCTGCCAGTGTGCTGTGTTGCTGGGTTAACAGCAAAACACACAAGATGATGGGCGGAATGTTGCACATTGGCAACACATTCACCCCCAGTCACAGAGCTGGGTTTAATCCATCGTTATTTTGCTCACCACGCCACCCCAGTTCAGACATGGCCATATGCAAATCAGTCTTGACCCTGTGCCTCATGGGAACAGCCCAGCCTGAACTGCCAATCCATGTCTTCCCTGGACCGGAATCAAGCACCCTAGGACCAATTTCGGGGTTTCACCCCTCTTCAGCCAGGATAGCTTGACTCCAGTGGCGTAGTGAGCACGGGACCCACGTCTGGGCATACCCTTCCCACATAGGGTGAACAGCAAAACACACAAGATGATGGACGGAATGTTGCACATTGGCAAAACATTCACCCCCAGTCACAGATCTGGGTTTAATCCATGGTTAGTTTGCTCACCACGTCACCCCAGTTCAGACATGACCATATGCAAATCAGTCTTGACCCTGTGCCTCATGGGAACAGTCCAGCCCGAACTGCCAAGCCATGTCTTCCCTGGACCGGAATCAAGCATCCTAGGACTGGTTTCGGGGTTTCGCCCCTCTTCAGCCAGGATAGCTTGACTCCAGTGGCGTAGTGAGCACGGGACCCACGCCTGGACATACCCTTCCCACATAGGGCAAACAGCAAAACACACAAGATGATGGACGGAATGTTGCACATTGGCAAAACATTCACCCCCAGTCACAGATCTGGGTTTAATCCATCGTTATTTTGCTCACCACGCCACCCCAGGTCAGACATGGCCATATGCAAATCAGTCTTGACCCGGTGCCTCATGGGAACAGTCCAGCCCGAACTGCCAAGCCATGTCTTCCCTGGACCGGAATCAAGCATCCTAGGACCGGTTTCGGGGTTTCACCCCTCTTCAGCCAGGATAGCTTGACTCCAGTGGCGTAGTGAGCATGGGACCCACGTCTGAGCATACCCTTCCCACATAGGGTGAACAGCAATACACACAAGATGATGGACGGAATGTTGCACATTGGCAAAACATTCACCCCCAGTCACAGATCTGGGTTTACTCCATCGTTATTTTGTTCACCACGCCACCCCAGTTCAGACATGGCCATATGCAAATCAGTCTTGACCCTGTGCCTCATGGGAACAGTCCAGCCCGAACTGCCAAGACATGTCTTCCCTGGACCGGAATCAAGCATCCTAGGACCGGTTTCGGGGTTTCACCCCTCTTCAGCCAGGATAGCTTGACGCCAGTGGCGTAGTGAGCACGGGACCCACGTCTGGGCATACCCTTCCCACATAGGGAACAAACCCCGAAACCGGTCCTAGGATGCTTGTTTCCAGTCCAGGGAGGACCTGGCTTGGCAGTTCGGGCTGGACTGTTCCCATTGGGCGCAGGGTCAAGACTGATATGCATATGGCTGGGTCCGAACTGGAATAGCATGTTGAGCAAAAAAACGATGGATTTAGGCCCAGATCTCAGTACTGTGGTGAATGTATGATATTATTCTGCATTCTGTCCATCAATTGTTCTTTTTGCATTTGTCACCCCCGAGTGGGACAGGTATGCCCAGAAGTGGGTCCCGAGCTCTCCATGTCACTGGAGTCAAGCTATACCGGCTGATGAGGGCTGAAAGCCCGAAACCGGTCCTAGGATGCTTGTTTCCAGTCCAGGGAGGACCTGGCTTGGCAGATCGGACTGGACTGTTCTCATTGGGCGCAGGGTCAAGACTGATTTACATATGGCTGGATCCGAACTTGAATAGCATGGTGAGCAACAAAACGATGGATTTAGGCCCAGATCTCAGTACTGGGGTGAATGTATGACATTTAAACCAGCAAAACAAAATCCGTCACAGTGTCAAAAATGTAGGAGGTAGAGGCAAAAAGTCAGGGGAAACCACGCCAAGGATGCCAGGTCTAACACCATATCTAATCTTCCATAACTAATACTTGAACCCACCCATCATATTTAACTAGGTCCTTGTCATTGACCCTGTACGGGTCTCTGCTGCCTTTCGGCTGAATTCATGCTATACAAAAATCAAATACTTATAAACATATATAAGCTAACGTATTTAACCTAAATACATACCTTTCTACCATATCTAATTTACGATATCTATCATATCATACTTAACCTACCGTATCTAACCAACCCACCGCACCCCCCTACTATACCTATCATTTCTGCCTCTCACCCCTGCCTACTTGCCTATTTTTCTTACCTACCATACCTAATCTACCATACCGACTACACCTAGTCTTACATACCATACCTAACCTACCTGACATAGCTACCTTCCATAGCAACCATACCAACACGACCATATCTAGCCTAGCATACCTGTGTAACGACCATACATACCTACCATACGTAACCTACTTACTTAGACTACTATACCTAACCTTCCACAGCTACCATGCCTAACCGATCTTGAGAGCTTCATCAGGAAACCAATCTAACCAGCAGCCACCAAACACAATCAGAAGAGCAGCTATATATTTATATAAGCCAATCCCATCCAATCCATACCAATCCAATCCAGTCCAGTCCCATCCAATCCAGCTTGCGCTGAGGTGGCAGTTTCGTGAAAAATGGGCTTCAATCACAACATCTTTTAGTGGCCCATACTTCTCACATCCTAAGCTGTTGCAATATAACACAAACTAACTTTCACACATCATCTTACAAACTAATAGACACCAGGCTTAACCCTCATAATGCACTTTATTATATACAGATCTAATGGTATATCAGCACACTCACAACAGCTCCTCTCTATCTCGAACCATTAAGATTAAACACATTAAACCACAGGTTCTTTGATGTTATCACCTACTAGCACAATACGTCAACCCTTCTTACCTGCTTCCTGTATCTTCATTATTCTCCTCGTATCATCTTTCTGCCCAGAATAGCCCCGCCCACCCTCCTCCCCATCCCAGGACCTACTTAATGGCAACCACTGCGCAACCCTATTGAGCAGGTGCGTAAGCCCAGCTCCCCACCCACTTACCTGGGACTTGTCCTCCAACCAGACTAGACCCTTTTGTACTCTGCTTTGCGCCACAAGGTCCCTGCCTCGCTCCTTCTACTACCACCTCTCTCTCTCACACGCTTGCCTCTCACTGTCTTTCTCAGGTCTGTTTTCTGCTTCTCTCCACTTCTTGTGCCCTCTCTCTTTTTAGGGTCTCTCTCACTTTTTTCACCTCTTTATATGATTTCCACTCTCTTTTCTCACTTTAGTGTCACTCTCTACTTTGCCCCTATAACGCTGCTCTTGCTTTCTGCCTTTTTCACCACATCTTTTACACTTTTCCTGCTTTCTGCTCTGTTTCACCATCTCTTTAATACTTTTCCTTCCTTCTTCTCTTTTTTCACCACCTCGTTCCCTCCCTTTTTGTTTCTCTCTTTTGTTGCTGCTACCCCCACGTGCACCTTCCTTTAATTTGCTGCTTTTTTTAGCCTCTTTTTGCTTCTGTGCCGCTTTTTCTCTTAGCCTGCTTGCACCTTTCTTTCATTTTCTGCATTTTGTATCCTCTTTTTAATTTTGTGCCACTTTTTCTCTTGCCCTGCTTGTCCTTACAGGCCTCCTCAGCCCCTCAACCCCATCTACTCATTTCCCCCTACCACATCCCCCTCCTTACCAGCTCCCCGCATCTTCTTTCTTCTTCCATCGTCTTCTTTCCATCTGTGTCGCACCCCACACCATGGTAGGACCATTCACCAGCACTCACTTCCGCTTCACGTGCAGTGTCACATCGCACAAGCCCCCGATGGGCTAACACCCCCAACAACCTCCTGGGCCATCACCACGCAAAACACCACATCAGCATCTCAGCAACCGCTTGCATGCATGCTTCTCAACACCTGCTCACTCCACAACCATGCTACCGAAATCGATGATCTCATCAGCACACCAGACCTCCTCTTCCTCACAGAAGCCTAGTTCAACTCAGCATTGAATCCTGACATCGCTGTGGCCATCCTGACAGACACCAAGATAGCACACCAAGAACTCCTTCACAAACCAGGAGGAGGACTCGCAATTATTTACAAAGACACCATCAAATGCGTCACATCAACAGACACCAACACCACCTTCATTGAACACATCCATATATGTTTCTATTATAGTTTAACAATATTGCATAGCCAAATAAAAAATGCAATAGTCAACGCCCTCCTCAAAAACGCATCGGCCAACCCCAGCGAGTTGAGCAACTTCTGACCCATCTCCTGGCTCCCTTACCCAGTCAAAAATATAGAGAAGGTAATCAACAAACAACTCACCAACCACCTGGAACTCCACAACCTACTCGACCACGCCCAATCAGGTTTTTGGAGCAATCATAACACATAAACAGCTCTCATCATGGCCACAGACAAAATCAGCATAATACTGGACCATGGAGCAATTGCTGTCCTCATCCTACTCAACCTCTCTGCTGCTTTCAATATACTATCACACTACACCTTCATCACAAAACTGCATGACAAAAGGCATGGAAGGACCAGCCCTCAACTGGATATGCTTCTTCATCACAGAAAGAACATAGAGAATTACACTACTACCAAACACACTGTCACCAAAGGAATTTGATCAGTGGAGTCCCCAAGGGTTCATCACTCAGCCCAACCTTGTTTAACACTCACATGACTCCGCTCACCAACATCATCAGATCACATGGATATCTATCATTTCCTACACTGATGGCACCCAACTCATTCTATCGCTGTCCAACAAGCAGTACTTAATTTGTGAAAATGTAAGTACCAGGGCTCTTCATCGGGGACCACTGCAGCCAGCACCACCCATTGCCCCTGCCAGCACTTCCAATGACAGTACCTACCCCTCGAGGAATCTTCACACTCCTACAAGCTTGAGAGTTCAGACTATTCCAAGCCACCCAAAGCTATAATAATGGCTTGAGTGTCAAGTATTATTCATTTTAATGTAGATAGACTCATTAAACATTGTGCTCATCTTAATATTAGACAGACAGCATTACAATGTGGTGTACTGGCATTAATGCCGGTGCTGAGCCCCGGAAACCACCGGCTCAAATTAAGCACGGCCGACAAGTCCACCACCTCCAGAGTCAACTTCTCCAACTGCGTGATCAACATGGCAGATTGGATGTAAGACAACTGCCTGAAACTCAATTCTGACAAGACGGAAGTGTTAGTCTTCGGGATCAAGAAGTCTCCCTGGGACTCCACCTGATGGCCAACAGAACTTGGTCCCACACCAACTAACTAAGCAAGAAACCTTGTCATCATCCTTAATGACAAGCTCAGCATGACAGCACAGGTCAACACAATCAGCTCTTCATGCTTCCAAGTACACTACATGCTTCGCGAGATCTTTAAATGGACACCCCACATGCATACAAGGCATTGCACAACATAGGACCAACTTACCTTAATAACCAGCTTCACTTTTACCTACCCACCAGGCACCTGTGCTCAGCCTCACTCTCACTCGCACTTCTCTATATCTGCAAAAGCAGAACTGGAGGCTTAGCATTTTCCTACATCACCTCCCGCTACACATCAGGGTCTCTACCTCGCTTCTTGAATACAGCAAGAAGCTGAAGACCGGGTTCTTCAACTAGTTATCTGAGGCTGACTCACTCAATTCACCCTTAACCTCTCGCCTATATACCTGCTCCAGCGCCTGGATACCCTACTGGGTGATAAGCCATGCTAATGTAAATCTACATTAACATAACATGGCATACCATAGCATAACATACCATCACATACCATAACATACCGTAACACAACATAACATAACATGAAATATCTAAACATTTAATGAAAAACAGCGAACATCTCTACTAACACTGTTTCACTACTCTCCTTCTGCTTAACTAACTTTATACCACTGAACCATGACAAGATTTGCCCTGGTAAACTAAACAAATGCATACCTAAGTAATACTTCTTTTAAAACAAATACTACTTCATTTGCTGTCAATTTCCTGTAAAAGTCTTACAATGCAAATTTACTAACTATATTGAACGGCTGCAAGTACATATATGTATTTATTATAGTTTCAAAATACTGCATAACCAAATACAAAATATAAAACAGAACTATTACGACATACAACAAAAATACCATGCTAGACATATTGGCTGTGCCAATGCATGTTTTTATAGTGCGAACTCTTTAAATGAATAGGCACCAACGGAGTGTATCGTTTTATCTCTGGAAATGTTTTACCTTGAATAGTGGTTGTGAAAATACGAATTAGGAAATTAAATAAAATACTTCCTTTTAAAGTTGTTTTAAATCTTCTGGCATATTACCACAGAATACACCGCTGTAAACTGCATTTCTTTTTTACTGCACAGCTACTCGCGTTGTGTACAGAGTGATGCAACTGGCTAAAATTATTTAAGGGAAAAAGTCATGTAAAATATTCACTTTCAAGGAGAAACACATAGTTGCTGCTCTTCTCAATCACCCAAAATAGGAACCCCTGAAAAAACTCGTGCAGCCTGAATCTGAGGACTCTAAAAGGAAAGTGAAACCTGTAAAAACTCCCGTCCAAGATGTCAGCTTTTCATTTTCGTGATGTAACCATCCTCTATGCAATATATTTATTCGAAGATGCTCAATGCCAGGAGAAACCTGCAGAGCTGCACCCGAGAAGGTAAGAGTCTGTCTCTGTGAATGAGTGGGAGTACTGCACTTAGTATAGTGTCAGAAAAAGAACTTTTCTGAAATGTGCACTTTATTGTGGCATCAGCCACAGATACTGGTCAGGCAATGCATGTTTGTCCACCTTGGAAACTTTACTTGGGATTTGAAGGTGCTCTCCTATAGCAACCTTTATGAGATTTTGAAATATTTTTAACAAACTTCATTTATCAGATCCTGCTTTTTTATTAGCATTATTTTGAATGTTCATTTGAGTTTGAATGTTACGAAGTTTGTCTGAAATTATTACATTAACTTGTTAATTTACTCTTATTTTCTTTCTGCAATAGTTTTAGAAGGTTTGACATTTAATGTAGATTTTGTATTTTTTTGTGAATGTGTTTATTTGCTTATTTGTGGTTTTGTGTAGAGCAAAGTCTGCCCTCTTCTGGTGGCTTTAATATTTGTTTGGTCCTAACTTCCATTAAAACAACGGACCATTTTATAATCAGTAGCACAGCTTTTTCTACAAAGGAATAGAGAGACTACAGCAGAATATCTTTTCAGAAATAAGCTTTGAAATTCATATTGGAATACCGATTTCTGAAAATGAATTCTTAATTGTTTCGTAGCTGCCATCCAACACCATGGTACAATTTACACTAGTGACAGGAGTCCTTCTTCTTCTCTGTGGAGGCCATGTCTTCTGCCAGAAATGTGGATTTTCCCGCCACCAACAAAAGACGTTCAATGTGCAAAGCCTGCAACTTCTGGAAAAGATGGTAAGTCGGCAATTTATTTATTTATTTACTCTTAGCTATTGCCAACGTGCCACATGCTGCTAGGGCACAGGATGTTGATGTGAAATCCACTCTCACTTCCTATCCCCCAACACTTCTCAATCCCAGTACCCGCCTCCCTCTCACCTACCCCATTAAACAAGTATGTATATTTCTGACCTTTGACCTCATAAGACTTCTCAGATTGGTTAGATCAGGATTTCTAAGTAATGAGTTCTGGCTTAGCAAAAGACGTTTCTTTCTGGGTCGAGAGGCAGAGTGGGGGTACTGGTACCATCTCTGCAAGGTCCAAGCATCCCACAGATTGTAAGGTACAGTACAGTACAGTATGGTTTGTCAGGCAACAGCACTGTGGGCACTGAGCAAGAATACTGTGGCATTCTGTGAGCGAGCGTCAACGTAACCTAACACTACCTGGACGTAAGTAGCAAAGTATGCTAGAGTGACGCAGCGAGGGGTCTGGTAACCAGAGGGTGTGAGGTCTGATTGCCACAGTATGTTGAGGTGAGAAAAGAAAGTGCCCTGAGGTGGGCAGTGAGGGACTGCATACTGTTAGAAGGGCATAAAGGCTTACTGGGCTCACAACATGACAAAGAGGAAGTGTCAAGGTACCCTAAGAGGGGTTGTGATAGTGTACCCGGCAGGGGTAGGTCCCTGTGGCATAGGGCGCGGCTCCCAACGCTCCAGGGGGTCCCCAGCGCTTCAAGGAGGGTACTATTCAGCCCAAGGCCAATTAATGTCTCTGAGACATGGGAGAGTGGGGACCCCTCATCACGGTATTCCGGGGCCCCCATCATTGTGAATTACGCCACCGTACCCCGGTATCTCAACAGCACTAGCAAGAGAGTATAACGGTTTCCCACGGGTGAGAGGGATGGAGCATACCACTCTCCTGAGAGCCACGGAGACACAGCACACTGTGCAGTGGGTGTTCCTAGGATTGGCAGGACGAAAAGGATAGAATCTAATTTAGTTTAAAGATGCCCAAACAAGAGTACTGTCATCTTAATGTTGATAGGACATGACTTGACTGAGGGTGAGAGGGAGAGAGTGCAATCATGGGTATTCCTCAGACATGTTACAGGGACAAAAGGCCACAGCCGAGACGTGAGCTGTTGCTGAGCTTCTGTGGGACACATGCCTCACTGAGTGCAACTGCGGCTCACCTTTGGTAGCCTGGCCTGAGCAGCAAGGCAACCCACAGATAAGACAGGTGTTAAGTTTAACAAGCTACCCGAACAAAACAACGTCTGCACCAATATTGAGTGCAGAAATGAGGAAACATAGACCTTTGAAGAGGCATATGTTTAAATATAAAGCAAACATGTTCAAAAGCTATGCTCAGAAAAAGTGTTTTGGGTGTAAAGGGTTCCCTCAGCTTTTACTTACTCATTAGGTGAATGTCAATGGTAGAAGACAAAGCACCATTAAAATAGATGGTGATTAAAATGGCTGTTATTGGGAAGAAGTTCACCAACAATGTTCACTAGATAAACCTAGGCCAAGAATGTTCAGAGTTAAAGGTTGATTTCATGGGTGCTGCTTCCGGTCTCCATTTTGCTGAGTTTTAGACGTGCATGCTGTTTCTCTAGGAGTGAGCCCAGTGCTACATTAAGGCCATTACAACTAACTGTCTCAATGTACCATGAACAAACGGCCGATGAGGGGCGCCAAATTGCAATAAATAGCAGTACATACTGCTTTGCTGTTAGGGGAAAGAGAGTGCAACAGAATGAAAGGCCTTCCTCATGTTCATTATAGACCAATATGCAGGACTCTCGTATACCACTGGTGTGCCATTGGCTTCGAAGGCATCCTCTGTGAAGGAAACTTGGACACAAGCTATTTTTACAGGTTAAGATAGAAATATTTTAATTTGTAGTAATTTCCACAGCAGTGTTTTTCCTTAAAATCAGACATTGACTCAGCCCCCCTGGAACTATGTTGGACACCATTGATGTACACCACTTGTAACATTTAACACTGAACTATACTAGCCCGCATGCTCAATGCTCCCACTCTTAATACAGTATGAGGTAATATTGGTCTTGTGAGATTTTTCTTCGAGGTCAGATAAGACTCAGAGGGCTCCTGGAAAAAATAAAAATGGCAGAAGGTAGCCTTACTGGAAAATAGCTTTCCAGCCTAAACCACCCCTCACTCCATCCACTGAAAACAACTCTAAGGTCAAGAGAGCATAGGCATTCCTCCCCTTTTTGTGAAACAAGTGGGTAGGACTTCCATGGAGCTCCGGCGAGTTTGCGACAGTGAAAGTATCCTTAATAACAAGGCTTGTCGACAAGTTATGCACAAGCAGTGTCGTCTTTCTTCCACCCATGCGCTGGATTCTGACACTTGCCCAGATCACTATCATATATACACGAAGAAAATTATTTTTAGTAGTATGAGTGTCCCAGCTCAGAAAATGGCCACCAAATGTAAATGGAGATGAAGCTATCTCTGTAATTCATTCCTGGAAGTAAAAATATTAGAAAATAAAACCTTAAACTCCTATAACGAAAACACCAAAATCATTCAAAATCAATCTTTTGATGTGTGCATATCTGTTTAACCTACAGTTTTAGAGTATCTACAGTATGAGAGGTAGAAAGGCACACGGTTGAGTGTATTATGGGTTGTGGACGGTGACAGGGAGACAATATTGTTTGCTGGGAATCATACATAGTATCATACTATAATGATATCATGGTATGCAGAATGTCATATGGAGACAGTTTCTCTCAGTATTCCATAGGTAGCATGGAAAGAGTATTATTTATGCCAGAATCAACAAGTCGCTGCTCCACAAACTCCAGACCATACAAAACACCGCAGCCAGACTTGTCCTCGGCATCCCCCGACACAAACACATCAGCCAGCACCTGCGTAACCTCCACCAGCTCCCCTTCGAGAAGAGAGTCACTTTCAAGATACTCACACATGCCTACAAATGCCTCCATAACACTGGACCCCAATACCTCAACAAGAGAATCTCCTTCCACGTACCCAAGAGAAACCTCCGATCTGCCGAACTCGCCCTTTCCGAAACCTCACAAATCCGCAAAGCCAGAACAGGTGGAAGGGCCTTCTCCTACATCGCGGCCAAGACCTAGAATGAGCTCCCGATCGACATCACACCCGCCCCCTCCCTGAACATTTTCAAAAAGACACTCAAGACCTGGCTCTTCGACTGAACAGAGATGCTTATAACCTCCACAACCCCCCCCCCCCCACCCCCCCAGCGGCTTGAGACCCTCACAGGTAAGTAGCGCGCTTACAATTCACCTGATTGATTGATTGATGGTCCCCTGAGTGTAATATGCATAGGATATGATAGCATTCAGAGGATGATTGGGAGAGCATCCTCATGTCCTACAGGAAAGCATATCATAGAGTAGTGAAAGAAGCGTAGATTCAGTATGACTGCATCCTAAAAATTCTTGAAGAGAAAATCCCTAGGCAAATATTGGTCTATTAAACATACAAGACCATAATTCCCACACACTTTGTAATGACTCAATGCACAACACAAAATTATTTAAAAAGACTATTTTAAATTCTGTATTACTTCTTGGGAAAACATATATGGGACAATAACATCATAGCATAAACACCAATAATGACAATGATAGATGTTTTTAAAATGCTGCAGACAACAAACAAAGCTGTATGTCCTATACATATGGTCTATATAGGAACAATTATACAATCAATCATACGGTGAACTGTATACAACTTTGTGAAGATAATAATAGACAAATCAAAAATACAATAAATATAAAAGTGCAATTAAGTGGCTTTTTAATTTAATGATGGATCTTCATAGTATCCGTCATAGTCTTGTATGTTTAATAGACCAATAGTTGCCTTGGGATTTTCTCTTCAAGAATTGTATTTTCCCTGCCCTGGGAACCAATAATAGTAGCAAGGGGTCCTTGTATCTACATTGTCTCCTGAGAATGACAAGCTGGAGCATACTCGTGCCCTCAGACATAATGTTTGCCTTGATTACCCTGTCAAACTATATTGATTCGGCCGGACCTTTCCCTTAAGTCCTCTTTTTTGTCAGAAAATGTTTGTACTGAAATATACAAAACCTGACAAATGAAATGCTTGAATTAATCTTAGCCATTGGTAACAACTCGAGGCCGCATCCCAACTGCATCCTATGTAATCTCCATGTAATCTCAGTTTGCACCCAGCCGCATGTTAATCAGTCTTGGCCCTGCTCTAGTAGGAGCAGCCCAGCCCAACCTGCCAGGCAAGGTTCTCACTGAACCGGAACACAAGCAACCCAAGACCAGCTTCAACCTTATCAGAGCTTATCAGTTTGGTATAACTCCGTTCCAGTGGTACAGTGTGCACAAGACCCATGTCTGGGCATACCTGCCCACTTAAAGCGTCTCACTGAATTATAGGAAACATTTATGGATGTAATGCTTGAATTGATCTTAGCCACTGGTAACTACTCGGGCCGCATACCAGTCCATCCTTATTTTGTACTCCGTGCCACCTCAGTTTGGACCCAGCAATATGCAAATCATTCTTGATCCTGATTCAATAGTAACAGTCCAGCCTGAGCACCAGGACAGGTCCATGCTGAACCAGAACACAAGCAACCCAAGACTCATTTCGTCCTAATTACTGACGGCATATTAAGTGCTAATACAACATCCAGTATGATTTCATAGTCCCCTGTGATGGAGTATGCCTGGGCTTGATTTGGTCCACCTATAAAGAACCCTGTGAAAAATGACACTTTGGCACTCGTAATGTGTGACCCGGTTAATTGCAGTGCCTATTCTGAACACCTGCTTGCACAGGGATCAGAATTTCAAGTTTTGTGGTAATTACTGCATGTGAGAAATTGGGTTGTTGTTTGGGGGGTGGGCTGAGGCCTTCTCAAGCAACAGCTACAATCCTTGTCAATGTGAACTACAATACTACACAAAATCTGTCAAGTTTAGCTTAGAGGCAATGTGTAAAGTATTTATACAGCAGACACACAGTAATAAAATGAAAACCCAACACTTTAAATTTTCCACACTAATTTAGAAAAATAGAGTGCCATCAAAACAACAAAAATCCAATCAGTAGAACCAGAGATATGCCATTTCAAAGATTTATGGTAAGTATAGTGCCTAAAAGCACAAAGTGCCACTGATGCTTATCTGTTCGTGCGAGACTGGGTGAAAGTCATAAGTTCAGGCTGAATGCGATGGAGCATGGGCCATATACAAGGACCAGGTCAGTCCTGCTGAAACAGTTACCTTCTTCTCCAAGCCCGATGTGAAGAGTCCAGATTGTGGCAGTGGAAGACGCGAAGAGCAGGGAGTAGGAGGATGTTCCTTGCTGTAGTACAAAGATCAGGCTGAATGTCATGGACGGTCATCGCTGTAGCAGAAAGATCGTGTCAGGCACCGCTGACGGTCATTGCTGGGGCTTCAGTTGCGGGGAGGCCTCTGGAGCTTGTTATGTCCCTATAGCTCTGAACATGAGGTCTGTCAGTTGATCCTTGGGGTCACTTCAGGTAGCCTGGAATGAAGGGAGCATCAAGTCAGGATGGCCCATCCTGCCACCATCTAATCCCCTTTGTGATACTGTCTGGGAGGAATTCACAAAGGCCAACTGTTCCTAGTCATGAGACCCAGTACATAGGCCGCAAGCACCGATAGGAGATGAAAATGCCAACTTTCTAAAAGTGGGATTTTCGGAATTGTGACTTAAAATCCAACTTTACCATTAAAGAGGGTTCTAAATAACAATTCATTAAAGAACAAATATAACATTTTCAACTGTTCCCAAGCAAACGTTATTGTGTATTAAATGTAATAATGTAACCCAATATTATTCTATGGAAGTGGTAGGCCTTCCAATAGTAACAAAGGAATTTAAGACTTTTTCAGTACCAGGACATGTAAAATGTAAAAGTACATGTCCAACTTTTAACTACAATGCTCCCTGCCCTATGGGCTAATTAGGGTCTACCTTAGGGGTCATATATATGTATTAAGAAGGAAGGTTTAGAGCTGGCAAAAAAATATTTCAGGTCGCAGTGGCAATTTAAAACTGCCCACAGGCTGCAAAGGCAGGCCTAAGGCATGTTTAACAAGGCGACTTAAGTGTGTGGTATAATACGTGCTGCAGATCCACTAGTAGCATTTCATATGCAGTCCGACTTTACTAGAGACGTATAAGCAAATGAAGTTAGCCAATCGAGTATAAGTCAATTTTACCATGTTTGGAGGAGAGAGAACAAGCACTTTAGCACTGATTGGCAGGGGTAAAGTGCACAGAGTCCTTAAAGTCAACATAAACGGGTTCAGAAAACATGAGTGGTGAAAGCAAAAAGTTCAAGGTGACCATGCAGAGAGGTCCAAGTCCAACACCACATTTCTTACATTTTCTGCAGGTAAATGTCAGCAGGTCACACCTGCCAACATTCACTGAGGGGTAAGTGTCTCTTAAATCCCCTGGCATTGTAAATTTGGTGCAGAAAGCACAAATTTGACATGTTATGCCCTAATTACAATTGGGAAATTCAAAATTAAATGTAATTATGGCCCATGGCAAATACTGAACCCCAGAGTATCAGATTTCACTAGGTGTGATAATTACCTCAACTTCATCAGGATACTCGTAGTTAGGGCTTTGTTCTCAGATCAGCAGTTTCGATACAAGTTCTTTGATTGGAATAATCTCTAGTTTCTCTTGCTGTCACGGCCCAGGGAACTTTTCTGCATTATCGAAAATCAAACAGCTTCGGCCACCCCCCCCCACCCCCCCCCCAAATTGTTGGCCTCTATCGAAAGATGTGAAGTAATTGCTAACTTCTTTTCCGAAAAAATCGCCAAGATTGACCAATCCTTTGCCTTACCCCTCCCACCTCACTGCTCATCATCCCTCTTTGACCTCCCATCCAAGTCTCCTTTTACACCTTTGCCCCCTCCTGACTCTGTTCATCTCCCTCCCGCCCCTCCTGTACATTTCCTCTCCAGCCCACAACTAAAAAATAATGCATCTTGGCTTAGCTTCTCCCCAGTTACAGAGCATGAAATCTTCAACATCATCACCAAGCTTAAACCCTCCTCTCATACCTTTGACCCCCTCCCCGCTAACCTTGTTCAAGATTTAAAGCATATCATTGCACCTTATTGGACCACCATCATCAACTCCTTCTTGGCCACAGGGTGTGTCCCTGTTTCCCTCCAGCTGGGCCAAATCACTCCTACCCAAAAAAATGCTACTGCCGACCCCACTGACCTTAACAATCTGCGTCCTATCTCTAATTTTCCTCTTCTATCCAAGGCCCTCGAAAAATGCGCCTTGCTCCAACTTGACAAGCACATTGACTCTTTTTGCCTTTTGGACACATTACAGTCAGGCTTTAGAAAGGGCTGCAGTACTGAAACTGCTCTGCTCAACATTGTTGATGACATCCAGCACTCCCACGACAAGCGAGAGGCATCCCTTCTCATTCTTCTTGACCTCTCTATGGCTTTCAATTCTGTTAACCACTCCGCCTTTCTCAACACCCTCAATTATCGTTTCGGCTTCAATGGTCTAGTCCTCAAATGGTTCACCTCCTTCTTTCAGCACAGAACCCAACAATTTAAAATCGGCAATTGCCTCTCTAAACCTATTCCTGTCCCCCTGGGTGTTCCCCAAGGTTCTATTCTCTCTCCCTCTCTCTTCAACCTCTTCATGGAACCCCTCACCCTCATTCTCAAGCAAGCAGGACTCAACTACGACCTCTATGCTGACGATACCCAGCTTTACTACAGGATCAAATCCCAAGCTGACATTCTGCACCTCAATGATACCCTGACTAAGATTCAATACTGATTCCAGCACAATCACCTTAAACTCAACCCTAAAGCAACGGAAGTCATTCTCTTCGCTCCTAAAAACAACTGGCTCCCCATCCAACTCTGGATCTCTGACCTTAAAGCTCTCAACTGCTCTTTGTCCACTTCTAACTCAGTTAAATCCCTTGGAATATGCATTGACCGCACCCTCAGCCTTTCTCCCCACATAAAAAAATGCGGCCAAAGGCGCTCTCTTCACTCTACACCACCTCAAGAAAATTAAGCCCTTCATTCCTGCTGATGACTTTAAATTTGTTGTTCAATCCCTAGTACTTTTTAGATTGGACCACAGTAATACCATTCTCTCATGAACACCGAAAGTCCACTTAGCCCCAATCAAATCTGTCCTTAACCTCGCAGCAAGGCTTATTTCTGACTGTAAGCGATTCGACCACATTTCCCCCATCCTCAAAGTTCTCAAATGGCTTCCCATCGAAGGCAGATCCACCTACAAGAATGCTTGCATTATGCATAAAGCCTTGCTTCATCACAACCCATTGTATCTCTCAGACAAACTCCACAAAGCGGGCTGTGCAAGAGAATGGAGGAGCACAAATACTCTCGTGCTAGTACCGCCCTTGGTAAACAAGAAAGTTACCCAGTCACGCTCTTTCTCCGGAAATGCACCCACCATCTGGAACTCACTCCCCAAAGATCTGCGTTGCAATCCCTCCTACCTCAGTTTCAAAAAAGATCTCAAGCGGCACCTTCTAAACAAATACTGGGGTCCTTAATCCTGCCACCAAACAGGGGTTCACAACCTGCCCATAATGGTGCTATGCTCCCGCCACTTTTGACCTGACTAACTACCCCCTTCTTTTTTTCCTTACTTATACTTCCACCCTCCCCCTACTAGTTCTCTTATAATCACTGCCTACACCCGCATGCTATCACTTCTCCCATCACCCACCTCACTTCCTCCATACCTTCTCACTTTTCTCCCCTCATTCCTGACCTCCCACGCTAGCTTAATTATCCAATATTGGGTATTGCCTAAATGTACTACTTATTTTCATGTTCATGTAATTATGGTCCGTGACATATGGTTCTTATTGTCTTGCATCTTACCTCTTTGTACTAATGTTATATTGCAATTCGTTCCTCTCTCAACCCTTGTTAAGCACTCTGATACATCTGGGTCTAGCCAGCGCTATATAAAACTGTTTAAATAAATAAAATAAATAAACAGCATTGTGTGCTTTGATGCCACCATATTATCTGATTAAAAAGGGGGCAATAAATACATAACAAAGGTAATTGCCCTATTAATTTCCTCCAATTCCAGTTTTAAATCTGGGAGACATTTGACTTGATAGGTTTTCTCTCTGCAAAGTTTTCACAGAGCGTATATTATGGTATTGTTAGAATTTAAACAGTTGGTCAAATTAACAACTAGGACTATGGAAACATAGATACCCTGATTTCATAAGGACTTGCGTTGCCCGTGTGGGATGCAAGTCATCGCAAGGCAATGCAAGTCCATAAATGGGATTTATAAAGGTACGCATTGGGCTATTTGCACCACCTTGCGTGACTTTGTAAAGAAATGTAACGTAATGCAGAGGCTTGCACTGTTTTGCAATACATTTAATTTTGGTAGACTCACCAAGGGAGGAGCATGGGTGTTTCCATGCACCCAACTATGGAATCTGACGCAATCACAGACGGTACCACACCTGGAATTGCGCCAAAATGGTGCACCTACCACAGCGAGTTGTAACAAGGCGAAACCTGTTTATTTCTCCTTGTTGCTCACTCTTTCTATGTGTGATGCATTCTGCATCTCATGTAGAAAGGGGAAATTGCTTCTTAGAATTGTTTTTGTACTAGAAGGTGTCCTGTCCTGCACAAAAACAATCCTGCCTGTAACAGAGGCACCATTGCAGCATGGCACAAGGGTGCCTGCATTGACGCTAACTAGGTTCAAGTGGTCCAGTGCAGGTAGAGAGCTGAAGAGCTCCATATATCAGTAGATATGGTGAGACTCAACTCTCACCTGTTCCTGCAACACAGCACAGAACTTATTTGTTGCCCTGCGTGATCTTTTAGTAAATATGCCCCAGAGTATGCAGATTCTGTACAGTGGAATCTGAGTCCCCTAAATATATTTTGTTTTCCTGGTGGCTTCTCTCTAGATATGAACATAAAAATAGTGTCTCCCTCCTCAATTACTTTATTTGCAACTCAAGTAAGAATGCTATATTGTCTTTTAATATATAAAAGAAAGAAGCATTTAAATGTAGAATAGTTCTTGGAAAAATGTTAACATTGCTGTGATAGTGGTAAGTGTGGATTTAGATCAATCGTATTACGGTTTATATTAAACCAAATAAACGTATTTTTGTTAGTGTAAAAATGTTGATGTATTTGGTTTTTCAGGGTGGAAATTTCCCACTCCGGTGTCTCAGTGAGAAGATGAGTGTGAAATTTCCTCGCAAGGTGATGATAGCAAACCATCAACAGGTACATTTGACATTTTCCAACATTAGAAACTTTCCCTGCTGATTCCCATTGGATGAGACATGTCCAGACCTGGGTTTTCACAGACTTCCTAATAGGCGAGATCCTCTTAAAGGATAGTGGCTCTTTTGGGCCTATGTAAGTCAAGCATTATATTTGAATTACTTTTCCAGTTAATGCTTTCCCGAGGCAATAGCACGTTGAGAAATGTGACACTGTCCCTCTAGGTCAGTTCTTCATGTCACACAAGAGCATTGCAGCAAAACACGAAAACTACAGAGGGGTGAGAGGAATATCCCTCTACGACCTCCCGCTCAGGAATTGAATATCACACAAAGAAGAGGGATAAAAACAAGTTTCGTAGAGACCAATAAGTGAGTGGGAGATACACCAAATTTGTAAAACTGCCCTCACACACAGCAAGCTGTGTCATGCTTCATCATAGTGCTGCTACTACACCTCCGCGCCAGCCAAGCGCATGGAGGTGGAGCAATAGGGGAGGGGGAAAAGACACATACAATGTACAAAATGATGTGGAACCAACGGTGAGTAGAAAGTGCAGAACCAGTGATAGACAGTGATTAAAAACCAATACTGGGAAAACCTTGATCCAATTTTAATATGAGGTGCCCAGTTTGGAGTTAGAAAAATCAATAAACGTGGGTGATGGGTTTGGAGAGCTTATAATGAGGTTCCAACCCCCCCACTCTGCCTAGATGTCGACATGTTTCAGCCAGCACTAAAAAATATAACCCGGCTTTCCTCTGGACTTCTCACCACTGTTGTTCCCAGTTGTGAAACCTTCCTACTCCCAATTTGGGAAGTACAAGGAAGAAATACCTCAAATGAGGTCTCTCGCCTTTCGAGAGGAACCGAGTTTATTAAGTTTATAAACTCGAAATGGCGGGGGAGTGAGGACAGCACGGTGGTGAAGGAGGCACGAAATATGGTGGCGGACAGCAGCCCTAGAAAGCAAGAGTGCGTGTGGGCGGCTGTCCTCACTCCCCTGCCATTTTGAGTTTATAAACTTAATAAATTCGGTTCCTCTCGAAAGGCGAGAGACCTCACTTGAGGTATTTCTTCCTTGTACTTCCCAAATTGGGAGTAGGAAGGTTTCACAACTGGGAACAACAGTGGTGAGAAGTCCTGAGGAAAGCCGGGTTATATTTTGTAGTGCTGGCTGAAACATGTCGACATCTATGCAGAGTGGGGGGGTTGCCCATCACCCACGTTTTTTGATTTTTCTAACTCCAAACTGGGCACATAATATTAAAATTGGATCAAGGTTTTCCCAGTATTGTTTTTTAATCACTGTCTATCACTGGTTCTGCACTTTCTACTCACCGTTGGTTCCACATCATTTTGTACGTTGTATGTGTCTTTTTCCCCTCCACTATTGCCCCACCTCCATGCGCTTGGCTGGCGTGGAGGTGTAGTAGCAGCCCTATGATGAAGCATGACACCGCTTGCTGTGTGTGAGGGCAGTTTTACAAATTTGTTGTATCTCCCACTCACTTATTGGTCTCTACGAAACTTGTTTTTATCCCTCTTCTTTGTGTAATATTCACACAAGAGCATTGCCCATGGCCTGACACTCCTGACCTGGTCTTGTTCTGGCAACCTCTACTAAGGGATGTGTTTATCTATCACTGTCAATTCAATAATGGAACCGCTTCAGAGTGTCAGAGAGTAGTTCCTATCCTTTAAGCTGATACTGTGCTTCTAATCTTCCTTACTTCATCAGGCGTGTGCTCGTCAAGGCCTGTTCACCATAAGGTGTCCTCTGTTTTATTTTTAGACCCAACGGAGTCTCCAGCTGACCATATTCAAAATCTTGCACTCAGTCAACAAAATCAACGAAATTATGAGCAAAAACCTGGACAAGACAGGCTGGGACACAAGAAGTACAGACATGTTCATCCAAGGGCTCCGGTGGCACACTGATGTACTGGCCAAATGTGTGAGTAAAGACCTGTAAGACGCTCGTGGGGAAGGGTTGTGTGTTCGTACTGTACGCCCTGTCTACCTACAGTATGGATGTCTCAACGTGGGCATGTGTGTTCTCTAAGTAAGTGTGAGTGTACTGTATATATGTGCCTGTCCTGTTTGTCTGTATGTTATGCGCTTACATATATGTGTAACGCTGTGTGTATGCAAGATGAAGCAAGTTCTTTGGAGGACAGTGGAATCGTCTGGTGAATTCCCAGCTAGTTGCATCATTTGTATCCTCTGTAAAATCGACTGAACAACAGCTCACGACTTCTTCATTTAGAATGCTGTAGTATATATAACATATATTGGCTGCTAACAAGTTCTCTTTTTGGTTTCAGCTGTCGGTGGACTTGGAGGAGAAGCCAAAAAACTTCAAGGAAAATAAATTAAAGAAGTACTTAAAAAAAATGCAACTCTACATTCAGGAAAAAGTAGGTGCTGTTATTAAAAGAGGTACAGGTCTTATAAACTATCCTATGAAAGTCATCCATGCACTGGTGTAGGTCAGGAATATTGAAGACAGACTATCGAACTGTCACACTATTGCGACCAGAATATCGAGTGACAAAATATTGAAAGGTATTTTTGTATACATTTTCTATCCCTAACTCCACATATAAGATCCTTGGTGATGTATATATCTTTAAGGTATGTAGGTGTGGCGCTAAAGATAGCAAATCCTTACCTCCCTTTGTGCACTTACCTCTTCGATATTTTGTCCCTCAATATTCTGCTCGTAGTATTGTGACCATTCAATAATTTGTCCTCAATATTTCCTTCAGCTCCCCCATGCATGGCTACCAAACTTCATGGCCTGTAAACTTATGGAGTGTAGCAGCACAATGCTAATCATCCATGAATTACGGCTAGTCTCTACAGCCTGTAGGCATAAGGGATGTGGGAGGTCCATGCATATCAACCGTGATCTGCAAGAGTCTTCACTGCTTGCAGGCATAGGAGAGTGGGGGTGCTTGCCATCCATGCGCTTCAAGGAGTCTCCTTACCCTGTAGATGGGATGCCCTCCTGTATCATCGGTGTGCTGCAGCAAATGTACATAACTTGTAGAAGTAGGAGATGTGTCGTCCCTATAGCCTGAAGTTGTGAGGGGCGCAGGAGAGCTACATTTCTCCTATATGCATTGTTACCATTCTCCATCGCCTGATGATGGGAAATCAATGCTTGCAAGCTGTGTGCTGCAAACAATTTTCATGACATATAGATGAAGGGATTTATAAGGTCTAGGCGCAAAAGCCTAGGAGCCACGATGATGTTGCTATAGGATCTATATGGGATAAATCACAAGGGAGGGTACTTCCAGTATGTCTTCTCTGAAGTGAGACTGGAACTGGGTTTGAGATCTATGTCTGCCTGTTACCATAGAAGATCTATGGTAAATCCCAGAATTTCATATTCATGGTTTCTCAAATTTTAAGGCATTCACCATGTGTCGACAGTGCCCAGCCAACTTACCACCTCCCTAGAGCTCCTGGGTGCCAAGACCTTTAAATATTATCAAGAAGACCCAATATAGTCCCAAAGCCTGGCCCTCGTGGCCAAAACCTCAGGTCAGATCTTCACTTCAACGCCACTTTTCATTGGTGTTCCAAGGGGGTTAGACCTTTGGTGTTATACAGGAAGAGAATGGATTGAACGTTCATGTGAACATACTTAGGTCCACCTTCTGAGTAGCCCAGTAATCCTGATGGAATCGAAACATTTGGGTGAAATAGCGAAAATCAGTGCACTAACATCGATTCCCACACAATATTCCCCACCATCACATATTCAAGACCTAGAGTTACCGTCAACCCATGTCAGTGCTTAATTTGAGCCGGTGCTTTGGGGCATATGTACAAGCCCCTATCGCCACCACAACGTCACTTTTACCTACGTTGTGGTGGCGATAGGGGCTGCACCTTAGGTACAAGGCAGAGTTAAGCAACTTACTGCTGCCTTGCAATTAAGGCCCCCTTTCACGCTATGGTTAGCGTGAAAGGGGTGGGCAGTGGGTGTTGCGGTGGGCGTTCCACCCCAACACCCATTCATTTTGATGCTGCCCCCTATGTACAATCGTAGCGTACACAGGAGGCAGCGCCAAAGTTAAGACCAGGTAAATCCTGGTCTTAAGTTGGTAAAACGAGGAGAAATGCATTATTTCTCCTCATTTTTGCTTTTTCCATGTGTGATGCCTTGTGCAGCACACATGGAAAAAGCAAAATGCCATGATTTGTTTATGTACAGGAAGGTGCTCCTTCCTATACATAAAAAACCTTTAAAAAAACGCCATTTTGTCACTTTCATGTGTGCTGCAAGAAGCAGCTCACATGAAAGTGACAGAATGGCATTTTAGGATTGGTTATGTTCAGGAAGGGACACCTTCCTACATATAAACAATCCTCCCCTGCATGCAGGCACCCTTGCACACCCTTGCACTATGTGCCTGCGTTGGCGCTAAATTGCTAAACTTAATGCCATCGCGGGGGAAATGCAAGGCTGCACCACATTCTTGTAAATATGGTGTAACCTTGTGTTTCAAAAGTGGCAGAGCGCTGCGTTAAGCCAAGGAGGCTAACGCCAAGCTCCCCCACTTCCTTGTACATATCCCCCTTTGTTTTCTACAACAGACTTTGATGCTGAGCAGGAAAGAGAAAAACATAAAAGAGAGGCTGAAGAGAAAGAAAGGAAAACAGAGACAAAGCTAAGAGCAGGGGTGAAAAAGAAACCACAGAGTGTGAGATAAAGAGACAGGGAGTGTCTGGTAGTGGATTAAAAAGGTATGAGGTGGAACCAAAGTTATGAACCAAGAAATTCAATTCCCACATCCTCGATAGTGCCAGCTTCTGGCTTGCGAGCAGAACTTTGGGCCCGGCACTTATTCTTTTACAAATTAAGCACTGCCTAAAGTTACAGTAATTCACTGTCGAAATATCAAGTAGAAATCTGCCCTATTTATAGTGAAGGTCTTTGTCAGCCATTACTGGGGCTTCTTCTCTGTATTGTTTTTAGCTGCCTCAATAGAAAACGATGCTGTGTGCAAGAAAGAATGTTCAGATAATGCAATCCTGGTTCTTCAGTGTACTGACCACTCTTTCTGTTTGTTCCAGATGTCCAGCTCCTGTGCCTGGGAGAACATTCGACTGCAGCTGAGACGATGTATGATGACTGTTGACATGCTCACGTCAAAGATGTTAAGATTAGAGCACTGAAGAGCAATACAACAGCGATCCACCTGAAATGTAGAAAAAAAACATGATTTGCACTAACTGGAAAGATGTATATACATTTACTACTATTTTTTAACTCATGACGAGTACTTGCAAACTCACAGGACCAGGACTACCAAAGAGCCACCGTGGGCAGAGCCGGCTCTGATCACCGTTTAAAGGTTATTTGACTCGTTTGGACCATGACTGATAAAGTCGCACCGGAATTTTGTTACATCTGACCCTGGATTGTCACCAAGGACATATATACCTAAGTGGAGCCGTGGATAATCAAGGCTTGCGCATTCTAAACAGTAACAAACGATGTCTTTTGAATTGTTATTTAATTATTTTAATTTAATATTAATATAATATTTATATATTTATTTTTGCTGAAATGTGTTTGAATTGAGAATGCCACTTCGATTTTTAATACTGAATGGTACTTTTTTTTAAATGAAAATTGTTCTTTTTAAAAAAAAAATGTTAACAATTAAAAAAGCAAAATATATTTTCGTCGTTTTTTATTCGTAGGGTGGTGAATTGAGAAGTTGTGAGTAGTACAAAACAAAAACATACATTACGTGCAGTCATTTACTCACTTAGCAGCTCAAATTCACAGGTTTCATATCAAAATGGGTCGCATCCAGGTGATACAGAATATCTGTTTACCCTCAGCAGCTCTCATTTTGCTGTCCCAGAGGGGGCAACGCGAAGCTACAGGATTTGAGTCCACAAATTTACATTTGTTCTTTCAATCTACATCGCTGTCAGAGCCGGACTGGAAACCCAAAACAGCCCTGGCAATGTTGTTGGACCAGCCCCCAGGAAGGGGAAAGGGAGGGTACTGGGGTTCAAGTGTGAATCATTGTTGCTTTTGTTACTGGGGGCCATATTGCAGCACCGTTGCAAAATCGTCCCGAGTAATAAAACCGGCCCCACTGCTGCAAAACTGCCCCACACCCCTCAAGCTTCCCAGGGAAATGCCCGATGCCCGCTACAGCCAGTTGGAACACAATGGTCTGAACCAAGTGTGTTCCGACTCCGCAAGCTCAAATACGCTTGCCTTAACCACGCATATGCCATAACCATGCATATGCGTGGTTAAGGCATTGCGCAGTATAGCTGCTGGAAGACAGAAGCAGGAAGACGCTGTGGTGAGGTAAGTGGGGCAGGGGTTAGTTGTTAGGGTTTGTAGGGGGTCGGGTAGTTTTTTAGGGCTGGGAGGGGGTTGGGTTAGGTTTTAGGGCAGGGGAAGCGGTTGGGTTAGTTTTTAGGGCAGGTGAGGGGGTCGGGTAGGTTTTAGGGCAGTTGAAGGGGTTGGGGTAGTTTAAGGGACAGCGCTGGTTTGGGGTAGTGTACATAAAGGGCAGGGTTTTAGGCCCTAGAGCAGTGGGAGGGAAATGTGTAGATGGGGTCGTTTTTAGGGTGGGGGGTCGGGTTAGGTTTTAGGACACTGGAAGGGGTTGGGTTAGCTTAAGGGACAGCGCGGGGGGAGGGTCGCAGTAGCGTACGTAAAGGGGCAGGGTTTTAGGCCTTAGGGTAGTGGGAGGGGAACATGTACATGGGGCCGTTTTTAGGGCTGGGGGTTAGGGTAGGTTTTAGGGCAGAGAAAAGGGTTGGGATAGTTTAAGGACAACACGGCGTGGGGGAGGGGGTAGTGGTGACCTTAGTGACACATACCGCTTTACCATTTATGTCTACACCATGAAAGTTCGTAAAGGAATGCGTGGTTAAGACACATTTGTGGTTTGGGCTGCGTGGTAGAGGCACACGTGGTTTAAGCATGAGTGCTTCTATCATACAAACATTTACAGAAATGTTGTATAGAACATTTGGCATCTGAACAAATCGCGGCCCAAAGTGAGCACCCGTAAGGAATTCCATACGCATAATAATACAAAGATTATAAGAAGGGAGTTTTCAATTACTAAGTTACTTCCATCGAGGGGTTCTAAATCACAACATAGACAATGAGATTGAATCTCGATTTTAATTTGAGTGCCATAAACTGCTCCCATGTGCCAGGAAAGAGAGGTGGCATGGGCAACATGACCTTCCTTACTATTATCTATCTTCTTCACTGCATGCCATACCTGATAAAAAAAATCCTCCCATTGCCCTATCTGGCTTGCCACCCCCTCACTTTGTAAACAATTTTCATAAAATAAAAGAAATTATTTGTGTCAATTCACACTCTCCGCGGACCCACGCATGTTTCTACCAAACATATGCCTTTACCACGCATGCCTTTACAACTAGGGGGCCGATTCGGATTCCGGCCGCAAAACGTACCGACCGACACAGACCCGGACCGGATACCAACCGCCACAGACCAGCGCCGTACGACCCGTGCAGTACGATGCAACGCGTGTGAATTACAACCGACACGTACTGAATACAAGCCGTACGACCGAGCCATAGGGAAAATAGTGATCCTGCCAGAAAACCGACGTGAATTTCACCGACCGACACGAACCCGGAATGAACCCGACCGACCCGTACCCGCGATGTCCGATCCGCGCAGTACGATGCAATGCGTGGAAACTCAGACCGACTCGCACGGAGACCAAGCCGCATGACCGACACGCACAGAAAACCGGGCCAACAAGCAATAGAGACCTTTGCGACCAAAGTGTATGAAACACAGAAGATAGGCAGCGTGAACGAGGCGGAGATGCCCGCACGAGACAACATCAGCGTCCGTATCCGTCAGATGAATGTCTCCTTCATGCCTACAAAACCCAAAGGAAAAAAGACAAAAAAAGGACCAAACAAGCAATGACAAAGCGAATAAATACCAAATAAAAAAAACCTGGGTGAAAGACACACCCACAACTCCAAATATATAAAGGACTACAATCACTACCATAATAACCAATAACAGGAGACACAGCCAGCAGCAAACACCATTACACCGCAACCACAGACACACTCACAACTCACCCATCAAACAACTCACACACCATCAGCACCTCATCCAACATCACACACACATACAGCCAGCAAAACCAACACCAACCCACCCTCACTTGCACCCTCACACACACATCCCTCACTACCACCACCCATCACCATGCCCCCAAAGAAGAATCCAAAGTTCACAGATAGTGAGTTAGAAGTGCTGGTAGACGAGATCATCAGAGTAGAGCAACATTTGTTTGGTACATTGGTCCAAAGGACCCCCATGTCACAGAAAACAAAGATGTGGACAAGGTGAAAGCACAAGCACCAGCAAGGCGCACAAAGGACGATATCCAGAACAGGTGGTATGACGTGCGCAGGAGGGTCAAGAAACTCATTGAAAAAGATCACGCCCTGAGTCAGTGCACCGGCGGTGGCCCTCCTGCCAAACCAGTCTACTTCAGGACCTGGGAGGAGAAGGTGCGGGACATCCTACCACCGGAGAGCGTCCATGGGCTAACAGACATACCAGAGCCTGGTGAGTACACAAACAACATACCCAAGATTGTGTGGCAAGGGGACAGTGAAACCATGCACCGCAAGCAAAGCTACACTAACCAATAGATAATCAACCCAAGATGTGTATGCTAGTCAGACAAACACAATAACTGCCATCCCATAGTGACTTGGAACTGTGTCATGACATGCACCAACCTACAAACAAATAGAGCAAGGCAGTGGCACAATGCTAAATAGACACTGCCAGACAGTTTGCCACCACAAACCCACTACCTCACAGTGCAGCTGACTGACAGGAAGGAATTGTGGGGATGCAGGTGAAGTGAGTGTATCCAAAAGCACGATGGGGTTTGTAGTCACAGATAATGCTCCCCCTCAAAATTGGCCCATCAAGACCTCTCTGAAACATGCCCACATCACAGGGAGTGGAAAATGACTGACAAGATGGCTGACACTGGGTCCTGCTGTGGGGAGCACAAGGCCCTGCTAGGGCATGTGCGCAAATCAGAAGCAGGACACCATTGACTGACATCCTGAAAGACAACTTGCACGCCCTCCAATGGAAGCACGTTTCATGGTGGGATGTTTGGCCGGGTGGGAAGGAGGACTGACAGTTCTCACGATACTTACCAGCATGTGGAGACACACCCCCCTCAACACAAACTCCACACAACTCACCAGGTAGAATGCATTGACTCACACCTCTGTGAAACATCATCAAAAGACACCCCTTACTGGGTGCAGCTGTGTGAAGCACAGGGGCTTTCTTTGGACTTGTAGCCAAACAAACACCAGGATTTCACAGTCAGCCATCTTGCCATTGCTGTCACACCCCCTCACAGGGAAGCAGAGTCAAGAGGGAGGAAGTATGGGCATGCTGGGAAGGGGGGTGTAGCCAAGAGCATGATGGGAGTCGCAGTCACAGACAATCTACACCCACTCACATGGCCCAGCAAGCATACACCGAACCATGCTCGCCTCACAGGGAGTGGGAAGGGACTGACAAGATGTCTGACACTGGGCTCTGTTGTGGGGAGCACAAGGCCCTGCTGGGAAATGGGCTACAACAAACACCAGGACTTCACAGTCAGCCATCTTGCCATTGCTGTCACACCCCCTCACAGGGAAGCAGAGTCAAGAGGGAGGAATTATGGGCATGCTGGGAATGGGGGTGTAGCCAAGAGCATGATGGTAGTCGCAGTCACAGACAATCTACACCCACTCACATGGCCCAGCAAGTTCCAACTGAACCATACTCGCCCCACAGGGAGTGGGAAGGGACTGACAGGATGTCTGACACTGGGCTCTGTTGTGGGGAGCACAAGGCCATGCTGGGACATGGGCAACAACAATATCAAACTCTGTCTGTGACAAGCTGGGAAAAAGCAGTGTACAGGCAGGCATCTGTACAGTAGAAAATGCCATGTTTGTGAACCATCGATACATGTAGAAACATAACTCACATCGTGTGTCTCTTCCAAACACAGGTGGTGCTGGGGCCCCAGCACCAAATGAAGAGGATTCCCATGCCCAGACTCTGGTGGATACTGTGCTCTCTGGTTTGACTCTGTCTCTGTCCTCTTTGGATGACGATGACCAACCTGGCCCCTCCAGTGTGAGTCATCACGCAGCACCAACAGCATCAACATCTGCACCCCCTGTAACCACGCCTCCAGCATCTGGAAACCGGCAGGGCACCCCCGTCAACACGGACAGACCAAGGCCACTGAACACCCACAGCACAGGGACACAGGACCCCCCGGAAGCTGCAGCAAACACCACCAGCAACACCACCCAAGGGGACCCAGTGTCACCTGTGTGTCCCGCCGCTGGTCCTGCCTGTGTGGATAGGGGTGCTGGGAGGGGTGGGAGGCAGAGGGCGAGCCTTGCAGAGGGGTCTGGACTGCATGATGACCCCCAACTGGCACGCATCATAGATGCGTACCAGGATAGCACCGGAGGATTTGGCCAGGTAGTGGGGATCCTCAAGGACATGCAACAGGAGCAGGCTGCCCACCATGCCCGCATGGAGGCCAAGTGGGATGCCCTTACTGCGATGCATCGGGACATACTTCAATGCCTCCGCCAGATCAACACAAACCTGTCCACACCTCCCTATGTGGCCACAACATCTGTTGCAACACCATCTGCCAGCGCCACAGGGAGGGAGGAGGACTCTGGCGGAGAGTCCCCTGCACCGCAGAGGCCTGCACCTGAGGATCCCCCCCCCAGGAAGAAGAGGGGTCGTCCGAAGAAGGACATGTGAGAGGCAGATGTCCCAGCACATCCCCCAGGGCCTCTAAATCTGTTCTGGACAATGTCCTTTGTGCGCAACCCGTTCACCTTGCTCAATCGCACACAACTCGCCTACATGACATGGAGGGTTCATGTTGGACCAATGTAGCAGATGACTGTGGACTTTACTCTGGACATTTCATCTACCAGCACTTCCAACTCTAATGTGAACTTTGGATTCCAAAACCAATGTACAGCACCCACCATCCTGTGCACTTTCCTCACACATGTTCGAAAATAAACTCACCAGTACACCATACTTGCCTCTGTTGTGATTCCAAATTGTCATGTGTCATGGAGATGTCAATCTGCTACACAACACAGTGCATGCCAAATACTGCAAAAATGTGACGACCGTTAGGTGAGTCATGGTGATGTGACACATGTGAGGGAGACACACCACTATGGCACCACAACACATACTCACAATGGTCATGTTACTCATCCCACACAATGATGTTGACTTGAAACACATAGGTATGCACAACCACAACAGCTATCCACAGTCAGTGGTAACAAGTCCACAGGTGAGGTAAGCAAATGTCAGATGTGGGAAGACAGACAACACACCTAACAAAGCATAGCACAGGTTCATTACACATCAGCAACATGTTTATTCAAAAATAGTTGCAAAGCAATTGTACGTTACGGTGGGCACACGGTCACAGAGTGTCTGAGAATTGTAGTCCAGGGGTGTGAGACACATCACTTGATGTCAATTGACTACTCCCACACTGGTGTCGGATTCTGGGTGGTGGGGGTCAGTGTTGAACATACAACAGGCAAATTACCCTGTGAAGGACAAACACAAGACACAGTCAAAAGCACAGCAGAACAGGAGAGAAATGCAATAAACATGCAGAAAACATGTCGCAAGTAACCTACACAAAAACAAGTTAGCAGTACTACCCTATTGTGGAGCACACACCACCTGAATGGACACATCACTGCACGCATCCAGTCAAGTGGCTCACAGACACACTCAGACAGCAACAGAGCAGCCACAACACATTCCAGGTTAACTCCATACATTGACATAACAACCCTGGAAACTCACATTCAGGTGAAGAAGTTGTTGATGAGCTGTCAGAGGACGTCACCCTCATCCTCATCATCACTGGCATCTTGGCCCAGGCCGGGATCCTCCACAGGTGCCGGAGGTTGGTCATCGTCATCCTGGATGAGAGGCACCTTCTTCCGCATTGCCATGTTGTGTAGCATGCAGCATACAAGGATTATTTTGCACACCTTTGCAGGTTCATATGGGAGGGCCCCTCTGGTCTTGTCCAGGCAGCGAAAGCGGCTTTTCAGGAGGCCGAATGTCCGCTCAATCACCCTCCTGCTCCGATCATGTGCCTCATTGCAGCGCATCTCGGCTGGTGTCACAGGGTTCCTGAGGGGTGTCAGCAACCACGGCATGTTGGGGTATCCGGAGTCACCTACACACACAAAAATGAACAAGTAGCTGAGTTTTGTAGGAGTGCGGAATACAACATTGACAAACACACACAATGATAAACAGTCAGTACACACCGACAAGCCAGGCATGCTGAGCTGGCATCTGTGACATCAGCGTTGCAATGCGACTACTCCTCATTATGTAGGCATTGTGCGCAGAACCAGGGAACCGTGCACACACATGTGTGATAAACATGTCTGCAAGACATACCACCAGAGCATTGATCGATGCCTGCTCATGTGCCTGTGGTGGTATCAGGGCCACATGTGTCCCATCAATAGATCCAATGACGTTCGGCATCCTCCCCAGTGTATTAAAGGCATCCTTTATTTCAGGGAGTTCAGCTGGGCTCGGGAACTTGATGTACAGGTCTAGGAAATGCAACATCCCCTCCAAGACATCGCGTAGCACCCGACTAAACATAGTTTGCAACATACCACCAGCAGTAGCCACAGTGTACTGGAAGGTACCAGTAGCAAAGAAGTGAAGGGCTGCCATCACCTTCACCTCTGGGGTCAGTGCTGTAGGGCATGTCCGGCCAGGTAGCAGATGTGGCGCCAATTGCTCTGCCAACTCCTCAATCAGTGGCCTGGTGAAGCGGTACCGTCGGATGCAGTCGCGTTCCTGCATGGTTGCAAGGTCTGGGAACGGTCGATGGACAGCTGGTGCCCTGCAGAACAGAGATGAACAAAGGAAGATTGTCGGTTCATCCACCCATGTGGCCATGACCAGGCTCAATATCACATGATAGATCATGACATTACACAATGTAAATGTAAATGTAAATGTAAATGTGCAGATATTTATATAGCGCAAATCACCAACCGGTCTCTAAGCGCTTGCTTAGGGAACCCGTCCTGGTATTCCCCTGTGAGATAACCCAGCAGGGCATCCACAAGGTGAAAGCCAGGCATCCCGCCACGAGGGGCCATGTACTGAGGTGGGTGCTGTTGGGCATGGACACATATGTCACCTACATGGCCATCACCTCACATATCAATTCCACATGTCCACATGAGTCCCATGTAGTGCAATGGCCAATCATCTGGCTGTGTCACCCGACCTATGTACTGCTGTGACGTTACAAACACACACCACAGTGACAAGTGAGGCCTGATGTCTCCCAGGCATCACAGATCTTTGCCAAGCAGAAACCCAGGGTCCCTGTATTGCCACAGCGACACTGGCATAGACATAGCGTATCACGTACACACCACAAGGCAAGCGTGTGTCCCACAGGTAGTGGCCACTGTTGTCCCTGCAGGCCCTACATGTACGTCTCTTAGACACACACACACCATCAAGGTTGATGCATATACCACATAGATGTGGAGACTGTCACCCATTGGGCACATGTGATCAGACACATCTGAGACACAACATGCACACAGACTGTGGGTGCACATCAGTATTGTAGCTACAGTTCTGACTGTGACGTACATGCCATCACCCCCAGGACTCAGGGTGTATGTGACATGGCCCAAACATATCCAACATGAAACTGTGTCCGTGACTCATGCTCATTACTTTACATTTGCACATCACAGTGGTAATGTGCACAACACACAAAGGATTCTGTCCCCGGGTACACGTGCACAGCTTGGGAGTGGCTGCACAAAAGTGCCACCCAACAAACCAAATGTGGCCCCCCTGCAAACACCCACGGAATGCAGCCTTACATGCCATGGGACACTATGTGGCCAATGCTGTAGTGTGGTAGGTGTGCACAGGTGTCCCTGGCAAGTAATTGTGTGTTGAATCCGTCAAATAGTCACACCAATGAGGTCCGATGCGGGTGACAATGCGTACGCATTGCACGGTTCATGACCGAGCCGTGCGTATGCTTTGATGAGGTCCGACGCGGGTGACAATGCGTACGCATTGCACGGTTCATGACCGAGCCGTGCGTACGCTTTGCCATTGAATACAATGAGGTCCGACGCGGGTGACAATTGTACGCATTGCACGGTTCATGACCGAGCCGTGCGTACGCTTTGCCATTGACTGCAATGAGGTCCGATGCGGGTGACAATGCGTACGCATTGCACGGTTCATGACCGAGCCGTGCGTACGCTTTGCCATTGAATGCAATGCGGTCCGACGCGGGTGACAATGAGTACGCATTGCACGGTTCATGACCGAGCAGTGCGTACGCTTTGCCATTGACTGCACTGAGGTCCGACCCGGGTGACAATGCGTACGCATTGCACAGTTCATGACCGAGCCGTGCGTACGCTTTGCCATTGACTGCAATGAGGTCCGACGCGGGTGACAAAGCGTACGCATTGCACGGTTCATGACCGAGCCGTGCGTACGCTTTGCCATTGAATGAGGTCCAACACGGGTGACTATCATGCATACGCGTCAGGCAGGCATGGTCCAAGACAGGCGTACACATTGGCCATTGAATCGTATTGAGACGGGTGCATGTGTATTTTCAAACTACACGTTGTACAGTCAGTTGACCGAGCCGGGCGCACCCATTGGCTCTGGACTGTCATGGAGACGGATGCGGATTCAAAACTTGTACGAGTTGTGAGCTGGAAATTCAGTTGGATGCCTACAACAATGTTGCAATTACTAATGTTTCATGAAGGTGAAGATTTGAACGATCCGGAAGGCGTGTACGAGTCGTACTTTTCCATGGATTGGCCAGATTCATAGAATGCAACCGTGTTGGACCTATCACTTGGGACACATGGCACAGATTCTGCCTCTGCAGCACAGATATAAGGCTGGCTGGCCCCCAGGGAGCTAACTTGCCTGCACTACATACTACTGGATCACATCCCTGCTACCACTGCTGCTGTCTCTGCATCCTCTGGCTCCTGCTATGGAATGTACTCTGGAGAGGGCCCCAGCCTTCACTGAGGAGGAGAACCAGGCCCTGCTGGACGGGCTCCTTCCACAGTACAGCAAGCTGTATGGGAAACCAGGGGAAGAGGTGAGTGTGCAGTCCACTGCCTTCCTAATTGTGCATGTTGTCTGACTAGCAGTACTAGCAGCGTGTACACCAGTGGCAAGCATTCTCACTGACTACTTTCATCACCCAAAGTGTGTAGGGACATGTAATGAACAGGTGTCCTGCTGCTAAAGTGCATTAGTGCAAGCTTAAACTTCCCAGGCATCGTTAACATGTCAGACATGCAGGTGATTTGTCCTTCCCCATGATTGCACTACCTGTGTAACTCATTTCCCTTTGTGATGATGACATGTATCTCCAAATGTGTGCAGCACAAATATGGGGCATGTGTGTTAATGTACTTTGAACTTTGTCATCCTCACAGGTTGATGCCCACCAGAAGCAGGAGATATGGCTGACCATCGCCCGGGCAGTTCGCTCTGTGGGGGTCTACAAGTGCCGGATCCGCAACTGCCAGAAGAGGTGGCAGGACCTTCAGGGCTGGACCAGGAGGATAGCTAGAGTCCAGCTGAAGTTGTCACCTCCACGCAGGAGGGGCGGACACTGGACCCTGACCCCCCACATGCTTCGGATCCTGGCGGTGGTCTTTCCGGTCCTGGATAGGCAGCTGAAGGCCAGACAGTGGCAGGAAGGGGGTAAGTCCATGCCTAATCTGTGTACTATATCTGACATGCTAATTGCAGTCTTTTGGCCTGGTCACACTTCCACATTACGTAGGTCTTGTAGTCCAATACTCAGGTCCCTCAGTTGTGTGATGCACCCTCCTCATCTGTTCCACAGGTGTGGCCACTACAGTCTGTTGCTTGTGTCACTAGGGCACTGTGTCCCTGCAATCAGCTATGTTTCAGCTACCGGACAGCATCTGTTCCCGTGACTCTGTTGTGTGTTTCATGGGTGGTTCAATTAATTGCTCAATGCCTGAGATGTGACATGTGATTTGTGTGTGCCCTTGAGATGTGTTCCAATTGCTGGTCTGACTCGCCACATGTGGCTGGGGTATTCCAAACAAACCCATGCAGCAGGGGACTCCAATTGTGGAGCCTCAGGAGTATGTATATCAAGTATGTCACACTTGCTTAGCCACCTGACTACTGTCCAGGGCCAAACGCTGTTTCATGTAGACCTGGGCAGTCATGCCTCCTCAAGGGCATTTAGAAACACTCTGTAATCCCACTCCTGTGTATCAAATTACAGGTTGTGCTTAGTGACATGTGCCTTCGGGTGTCTGCCTCTGTGTCATTATGGTGTGGCTTGTTACGTACAACTGGGGTGTCCATGATTCAGAGGGTCAGCAGGACATCTGAGATGTGACTGTGAGAGACAAGACCTGTGTGACATATAGGTGTGTGATCATCTGACAGCGCACAATGGTGTATGCAACTGTGTCCTTCAGGTAGCTGGGTTACATGCATGGCAGACTGTGATGTGTTAATGTACAGGGAGTTGTGTTTGCAGAGACTCATATGTCTGATTTGCATGATGTGGGGTCTTCTGGTTCCTGGATATGTTGTTTGCAGGTGATGGGCAAGTGCACCAGCCATCTGCAGAGTTAGCTTTACCCCTGAGCTATGATTGTGAGACAGTGCATACTGTTGTTGTCTGGATGCCCTGCCCCTGTGACAGGAGACAGTGTTGATTGACTTTTCAGGCATGCCAGTGCCATGGCATTTAACTTGCTATGAGTGATCCTGCATTGTGCTCAAGTGTGCACCATGCACCCCATTGTGGCATTGCCCTTCAGGACATGAGAACATCATAGTGTGTGTTGCTGGCATGCATCACAAGCATGTGAAATGAGTCTCTGCCCATCCCTTCATCCGGACACCTGTACTGAGTCAGTAGCAAGAGATGTGCTGTGTGTATAGTGACATACTCCTACATGTTCACTTGCATGTACAACTAATGTGTGGGTGGTGCATGTCGGGCCATTGGGGTATTAGCATCCAACATGCAGCAGACATATGTGTGCAAACCAAGTAGGGATATGTGTGCCATGGTTGATGTTGAGAATGACAATTGGCTTATTCTAAACAGTGTTGGCACTTTGAGCTGTGTTCAGCTGATGATGCCAGGGCTTGCCCTGTGATGTGATGTACTCACTGTGGTGTGTGCAGTCAGTGCAGGTGACTGATGTTGTTCTCTTACATCCTATTCCTATCCAGATACATCCACTGCCACAGGAGGGGGCAGCTCCACGGACCAGGATGAGCCACAGAGCCTGACAGGGACAGAAGGAGAGGAGTCGGGGGGACCCAGTGGCATGGAGGGCGAGTGGAGCCACACAGAGGAGTCGTCAGCACCATCCCCCCCAGCTGAGGGCCACAGCAGCTCTGAGGATGACTCCCTTGTGGAGGCGGGTGTCAACAGCCACCAAACCCCAGCTAGTGAGGCTGTCCCCGCCACCGCCCCCACCACCACCATCACCACGCTCCCATCGGCTCCCATCCCAGAGGTCCCTGTAGGCTCCCGTGTACAGGAGCATGTCTCCTTTGTGCCAGGCACTGCTCCCCTGCCCCTGTGTCCCCTGCTGCCCTGAGTGAGGAGTCTGTGGACTTACTTAGACAGATCCATGTAGGGCAGACGTCGATGCTGAAGGTCCTCCATGCACACACAAGTCTGTTGACGCAACTGGTGTCGTTCATGGAGGGCATTTCCTCGGGAATGTCTGCCCTACAGAGGACCAATCAGTCCATGGCCTCCTCCCTGACAGCAACAGTGTCCCTCCTCCAACAGTCCCGCACCCCTCCTACCCCTGCACCACCCATGATTCCTAGCAGCCTACCTGTCCCAAGCACACACACACCTGCACATTCTCACAAAGCCACAGACACGGGCAGGACACAAACACCCAAACCAAGGTCTAGACGTGCACACCAGCAAGCGCAGGGGACTGATAGCACACTCACAGGGGCTGGTTTGCAGACACACACACAGTCATCCACAACCACTCCGCGGTCCTCCGAAACCTCTCCCTCCCAGCCCCCTTCCCGTGCCTCACCTGCAACACCATCTCCACAGAAGCTCTTCCTCTGTGACCTTGGCCTCTTCCCCACCGACCCAGCAGATCCTGATTACAAGGGGAAGAGGAAGTCCCCACACACAGAGGGGAGTGCCCCTCACACCCGGATACCCTCCCACAGGCGCAGTCAGACTGAGACCCCACCCGCACGTCCCCCCGGAGCCGGAAGAGCAAGACCCCACTGCCACCACGCAGCTCCAAGGCAAAGTCTACGTTCTCCATCCCCCAGGCCACCACTCCAGAGGTTCCCCCGCCACTCCCTGCCCCGGGTTCCCCCACCCACAGATGCACCATCCCCAAAATGCTGAGCCCCCCCCCTACCACTTGCTCCTCCACACCTGGTCAGACGGTTAGTGCCACTGATTTGGGGACCGTGTCCCCCCTCTGTCCTGCCAACCTCACCTGCACCCCATTCCGCTCCCATGGATTTAGGCACTGCAGTGGAGTCCACGACCACCCTGTCTGACTTGGGCACTGTGGGGACCCAATCCACTCCATCTGACCTGCCCACTGAAAATGTGCCGGCACCCACCCCATCTGACTTGTGCCCCACAGATGTGACTGCACCCACCACTTCAGTCAGCTCCACTGCAGTTGCAAGTGTCTCGCCTGCATCCACCACCTCTTCACTGCCTCCTTCTGCTGCGTCCTGATCCTGTCCCTGTGGTGCCTGGACTGCCCCCATGTATGCCCCTCCGAGGGGATGTCCCCTGTCCTTAGCAGTGCAGGCAAGCAACGTGTGACAGTTGTCACTCTAGTTCACTCCTTGGCATTTGGAAATGGACTGGCCATTGGCCTTTTGTTTGAACGGACGTTTAACTTTTAATATGCTGAATAAAGCTTTTTTCTTTATCCCTGTGAACTTGATTTAGCTGTACATTATGTTGATGATGTTTAACATGCCCTTGCACCTGTATTGCTTGCTTTCCAATGTTGAATACTGATGTGTTGATGTGAGGTACTCCATGTGATCTATGAGATATGTATCCTATTCTGGTGGGTATCCATGTCATCCTTTGCAGCTACCTGGGTGTGTCATGATCAACTATTTGTGGACATGTCTGTGAACATTTCATTTGCATGGTCACATCTCTGGCTTTCACCCATGCACATATGATGTGCTTCCCATTGTCCAATTTGTCAATTTCACAGACTGTGCGCATCACCACTGGACCTACAGGTGTGGGCATCATTGGTATAGGAGCAATTGGGTCCTCTGAGCAACTTGCTGTACATATGTTTTGAGTATGTGCAGATGACTTAGGGGAGACTCCTGTACCCAGGCTGTTGTGACCAGAGCCTTCATTGTGTGGTAACTGATGGCTGACTGACCAAGTGTTCTGCTGACACGAGTGAGACGTGCTGTGAATATGTTTGGCACAGCTGGGCTTCCACAGTTGGGTCCCCTCAAGTAAGTGTGCTGTCTCGTGACATAGCCTGGGCCCATGGTGTGTGTTGTATGAGCATGTGTGTGTGTCCACATCCCTTTTCATACACAGGCAGTGATCCCTTGATATGTTCCTGTTGTTGATGCTTGCTGAGTGGTACTGTGTTCATACCACTACTTTGCCATGGGCTACCAAAGTGTGGGTGCATGACACACTACTGTTAATTGGTGTTTCATCATTGGGATTTGTCAGTTCTGAGTGGTGATGATGTTGTCAGACACATATGGGACACAGCCAGGGTTCCCCAAGGCACTTGTTTATTCGCAATATAATGTAGTTGTCCCTAGGTGGTACCTTTCAGTGATTGAGACATGTGTATGTGTGTGTGACAGCTCCCACTTGTCAGGTTCAGGGCTGCAATGTTGGCAGGTGTCAGCATGTGTGCCTTGTGGTTCTCCTTGGCTTCTGCATTGTCCTGGGACAGTGGCAGGTATTCTGAAGTTTACGTGAGCTTTGACGTCATGGCCATGTACCGCATACTGTGCAGTATGTCTGTCATTCACCAGGGTTGTAAACTGTCCTTGTGTGATGAGTCTGTGCACCTTAGTTCCTCCCAACATTCCTGTGTTTGTCATGGGTGCATGTGGAATGTCATCTGTCCATGTGGGCTTCACAGATGCACATTGTTGCAGTTCAGGGTGTGTGGTGTTGAGGGTGGACTGATGTAAATGTTTGCATGGATGGTCCCCTAGCTCCCTTTTGTCCATGGATGAGGGGCCATGCTAAGGGCTTTGTGTTTGTGTATGTGTGATGTAAGTTTGTGGAACAGGGCACATGTCTGGGTTTCCCAGTTTGTACGACATCTGCCTTTGTCATCACAGTGGAGGTGTCATGCATGCTTGTGTCACCCCAATGTCTGGTCCCTGAGTGTAGTGATGTTGTGTGTCAGTCTCTTGCTGTGTTAGTTGGTGTTCATTCCAGCTTGTGTCACATGTGTCTGTTGTGCTCCCTCTCATCTCACAATGCCTGATTGCCCACTAAGGGTGTCCCAATGATGGTTTACTTTTGTATGGCACTGTGTCCACATCTGTGTCACTGTGGTTCAGCCCACCTCATGTGTTGTGTAGTTGCCTGGGGATACTGACACACACACACACACACATGTTGTGTCAGATGTGCAGTGTGAGGTTGCCTGTTTGTGTTTGTGCATCTGCATCAGTGCATTGGTATTGCTGTTGTTGGCCTTTGTCTGGATGCTCTTTCTGTGATTTTCCCTGCTGTCCCTGTGAGTCATATCACACCATTGTGCACATTCATCCTGGTTGTTAGGTGCCATTGCTGGCATGGAATGGGAGTTTGTGAGCTGACACCTACAGTCTACACAGGTTGTTTTGATTAGTGTGTCTATTTTAGAGATGTGTGTATGCTTTGTGATGGTCACTTCTGCTCTTGTGTCATTGTACAGTGAATGCATTGTCAGCCCCCATGGGTGGTGCTTGTCTGCACATGGCCGAGAGTGTGTTAGGTTTTCACAGCACTGTTAGCCTCACCACATCTCTGTGGTTATGGGACACAACCACTACTTCGCCCGAGAAGTGTTTAATGTGTTGGGAGCAGGGATCATACATGCTGTTTGTTATTTGCAGCTTTGACCATGATGACACTTACCTTTTGGTCACTGTGATGAGGGGGGGTTTAGACCCCATCACCACAATGCTCAACATCTGCTGCAGTTTGGAAGCCCACACTTAACTTTTGTTCTACACAGTGAGGGGTGTTCTTTTTACATTGACACAGTGCTATAGTGATGCTTGCCTTGTGTAGGGCACACTCATTTGTTGGTCACACATGGGCTGTTAGTTACATTGTATGTTCGAAGTCATAATCACTGCTGTGGGCATTTGTCAGACTACACACTGTTGTCATGATGTTAGGGGTGTGTATTTTGCTGACATACCTAATGTTGGAGTATGATGGATGTGTGGCACATCACCCATCCTATGAGTGGGGGTGGCAGGGGTGATGGGCAACAGGTCCCCTATGGCTGGGGGTGCCAGAGGTGATGGGCAACAGGTCCCCTATGGCTGGGGGTGGCAGGGGTGATGGGCAACATAAGCCCAATGGGTGGGGGTGGCTGGGGTAATGGGCAACAGGTCCCCTATGGCTGGGGGTGACAGGGGTGATGGGCAACAGGTCCCCTGGGGGTGGCAGGGGTGATGAGCAACAGGTCCCCTATGGCTGGGGGTGGCAGGGGTGAGGGGCAACAGGTCCCCTATCGCTGGGGGTGGCAGGGGTGATGGGCAACATAAGCCCTATGAGTGGGGGTGGCAGGGGTGATAGGGAACACGTCCCCTATGGCTGGGGGTGGCAGGGGTGATGGGCAATAGGTCCCCTATGAGTGGGGGTGGCAGGGGTGATGGGCAACAGGTCCCCTATGGCTGGGGGTGGCAGGGGTGATGGGCAACAGGTCCCCTCTGGGGGGGGGGGTGGCAGGGGTGATGGGCAACATAAGCCCTATGAGTGGGAGTGGCAAGGGTGATAGGCAACAGGTCCCCTATGGCTGGGGGTGGCAGGGGTGATGGGCAACATAAGCCCTATGGGTGGGGGTGGCAGGGGTGATAGACAACAGGTCCCATATGGCTGGGGGTGGCAGGGGTGATGAGCAACATAAGCCCTATGAGTGGGGGTGGCAGGGGTGATAGGCAACAGGTCCCCTATGGCTGGGGGTGGCAGGGGTGATGGGCAACATAAGCGCTATGGGTGGGGGTGGCAGGGGTGATAGGCAACAGGTCCCCTATGGCTGGGGGTGGCAGGGGTGATGGGCAACAGGTCTCCTATGGGTGGGGGTGGCAGGGGTGATGGGCAACATAAGCCCTATGGCTGGGGGTGGCAGGGGTGATAGGCAACATAAGCCCTATGAGTGGGGGTGGCAGGGGTGATGGGCAACATATGCCCTATGGATGGGGGTGGTAGTGGTGCTGGCCATGCAACCCCTATGGTGGCCTGTTGTTGGTGGCCAGGATGTGCATCCCCTGTGTGTGTGTACCATTTTGCAGGTATGTGTTGTTTGTTTGTGTGGTAGGTGTCTGACTTAACGTCTACGCCGTCGGCGTCGGTTCCTGATCCGGTCATAGATGTAGAGTACTGGTATGACCTGCGCGATGGGATTCATGATGTGTTTGTGTCGTACACGCTGCTTGTTGCTCTGTCTCGTACCCGCTGCAAGCTGGTCCGTCTCGTAGCCGTGGATTGAGTTGTGGCGCGAATCGTAACTGATATGCTTGTTTTCCGGATGCTGTGACGTGCCGTATGTGTCGACCCGTCCTGCACGTAGGAAGTACACATCATACTTGTCAGGGAGGAAATTGCTATGGATACTGCTTCTGGCCTGTTGTTGGTGGCCAGGATGTGGATTCCCTGTGTGTGTGTACCATTTTGCGGGTACGTGTCGTTTGTTTGTGTGGTAGGTGTCTGACTTACCGTCTACGCCGCCGGCGTCGGTTCCTGATCCGGTCATAGATGTAGAGTAATGGTATGACCTGCGCAATGGGATTCATGATGTGTTTGTGTCGTACACGCTGCTTGTTGCTCCGTCTCATACCCGCTGCAAGCTGGTCCATCTCGTAGCCGTGGATTGAGTTGTGGTGCGAATCGTAGCTGATATGCTTGTTTTCCAGATGCTGTGACGTGCCGTACGTGGTGACCCGTCCGGCACGTAGGAAGTACGCTTTGTACTTGTCAGGGCAGAAACTGCTATGGATACTGCTTCCGGGCGTCTCGGTTCGGCGTTACGGCTCGGACGGAGAATGGAGCTTGAATCACAGCCTACTTGTCGGTCGTGTTTTTGGCAGTTATGCGCATCGTACTTCATCTACAGGACGGACCGGCTACGGGTACGTGTCGGTGGCATGGTAAGGCTACGGACACCTCTCGGAGAGCTGTCCGACCCGGATCCGAATCGACCCCTAAATGGTAAGTATATATAAGCTAAGAGAGAGAGAGAGAGAGAGAGAGAGAGAGAGTGTGTGTGTGTTTGTGTGTGTGTGTGTGTGTGTTTTGGAGTTAAGAGGTGGGTAAGGGAATAGGGTGGCAGGAGTTTTTAAAGGGTTTAGGGGTGAGTAAGAGTATAGAATGGTAAGGGTGTTTTTAGGAGTTAGGGGTGGGAAAGGGAATTGGGTGGTAAGGATGTTTTTGGGGTTTAGGTTTAGAGGTGAGTGAGGGGATTGGGTGATTTTAGGGTGTTATGGAGTGGGGGAGGGAATTGGGTCTTTTGGGTGATTTTAGGGTTTAGACATGGGTAAAGGAAAAAGGTGGTAAGGTTGTTCTTAGGGATGAGTAAGGGTACAGGCTGGTAAGGGTGTTTTTAGAGTTTAGGGGTGGATAAGAGAATTGGGTGGTTAGGTTACAAAAATATGGGGGTTGGGGAGATTCCACCAATTAAAAGATATGCTATACATATATTATATATATATATATATATATATATATATATATATATATATATATATATATATATATATATATATATATATATATATATATATATATATATATATATATATTATATTATCTACTGGCGGTCGCCAGTAGATAGTTATAGTTAGGACCGTGTTACCATAGGAAATCCGCAACATTCTATTTGGAATAACTTTGGCGCCGGTTGACGAATCCTCGCAAAATTTTCAAAATAGGTGGGGCGCTCCGCTCCGCTCCTACCCTGAAAGTCTCGGGGAGATTCGTCAAGCGGGGGCCGAGAAAAAAGGGGGGTCCCAAAACACGTTTTCCCCATGCATTTTTCCATAGGGACCTTTAGTCCAAGGTACAGCCCGAACGGCTGAACAGAATTACTTGAAATTTGGCAGAGAGGTAGTTCTCAGGTCAGGGAAGTGTCTTTTGTAGGTCTGGTGTCAATCTGTTCAGTAGTTCCTGAGAAAATCAAAAGTAAAATCATAGATAGATGTGGGCGGAGCCTAACCACACATCTCATCCTGAGATCTGATTGGCTGTCAGCACTTCATCCAAGAAGTGTTGGCAGCCATCTTGGGACCAATATACATGATAGCACCTCATTAAAAAGCATTGCAGTTAATAGAAGGTTTTAAGACTTTAGTTACATTATAAATCATTTGTTGATGGTACCATACTCATTTTAGGAATTGTGGTATGTTCTAAGGTGATTTCACCATGTGAAAAAGCCTTCTGCTGGGATATCATGATTGAGAGAAAAATATTTTCTCATGCTTTTCCCACAGAGGTTTGGAAGGTGATCTATAAGCTAAACTGAGAGCATATTATCTGTAAATTCACATTATCTTTCTCAGTCATGTGAGAATGAAGTCTGACATTCTCAGTAAAACATGTACATCCAACAAGGGCAGAGACTGTCAGTTGATACCCTTGTGTTCTACTGCAGCTTCCCAGAGTGTTCCAAAGAACAACTAGAGCGCTTATGATAAACGTATGGCACACCTGAAGCCATCTTGCTTGGATTAAAGCGGTAACTCTTAAAACATTTAATTTAAAAAGGAACAAAATGAGGGGGTTCATTTTTCCATAAAAAGTATGATTAGTGCTGCAGAAAGAAAAATTAGGGCACATTTTGAGTGACTTCTCAAATCCTCTTCTATTTCATTAAAAAATTCGGACATGCAGACTGAAACATGCACTTTCAATACCAGCAGCAGTTTTCCCTGGTGAGCAGTAGCTTTACTACAGTGATCTAATGAGCAAAAAGAGTGCTAACATTCTGAATTTATGGCAAATGTGTGACACATCTGAATGCCTTCTTGATGGAATCAAAGTAAAAAACTGAAAGTATTTCCTACTGAGGAGACTGCAGTAAATGAGGAAATTAGGAAACTTCATAACAAATAAATCTCCCAAGATGGCCACCAGAGACAAAAGAGCCCAAATGTAGCCCAAATATCACCCAGATATAGCCCAAGTATAGCCCAATGACAGAATGTCCCAGAGTGTTCTTAAAAACAACTAGAGCGCTTAATGTCTTCATTATGACAAAAGTATGGCACACCTGAAGCCATCTTGATTGGAATAAACTGGTAACACTTAAAACATTTAATTTCAAAATAACACAGTGAGGGGGTTAATTTTGCCATAGAAATTATGATTAATGCTGAAGAAAGAAAATGAGGGCACATTTTGAGTGACTTCTCAAATCCTCTTCTATTTCATTAAAAAATTCTGACATGCAGACTGAAACATGCACTTTTAATACCAGGAGCAGACTTCCATGGTGAACAGTAGTTTTACTACAGTGATCTAATGAGCAACTAGAGTGCTAACATTCAGAATTTATGGCAAATGTGTGACATATCTGAATACCTTCATGATGGAATCAAAGTAAAAAACTGAAAGCATTTCCTACTGAGGAGACTGCAGTACATGAGGAAATTAGGAAACTTCATAACAAATAAATCTCCCAAAATGGCCACCGGAGACAAAAGAGCCCAAATGTAGCCCAAAATCACCCAGATGTTGCCCAAATATAGCCCAATGACAGAAGTGTGCAAAACACTTATTATTTTGTGTTTTTGCAGTGTTATATAGTGCAGACTTGTCAGGTATTGGAGTGCTTTACATGAGCATTGGTTACATCACACAAGAACAAATTCATTTTGATTGTAGACATGGGGAGACTAAGTGATTTGACCAGAATCACAGAATGTCGAACTGAAGCAGAAACTCCAACCTGGTCCCCAGTTGCAAAGTCTGCAGTTCTGGAAGTAACACCACATCCTCTCCCCTAAGTGCCACATTTAATCAAGTGGTCAACTGGATAAAAAAACATAAAGATAACAAATAATTTAAAAGTGCTTTGTCGCTATTTGAAAACTCAGAAAATATGTCCTTATTTTAGTCTTTTAGAGCACTAACCATAATTTTGATGCCAATAAGACCCTCATATATATGTAATTTCTAAAGGAAATGCTCTAGGTATTACAGTTTTGATTACATCAAGATGACGTCAGGCGTTCCACACTTTTGTAATAAATATAGAATGTTAGCAATCTAGTTGTTCATTAGGATACTGTTGAGAGGCAGAGGCCAGGGGCACGGACTCTGAAAATTGAAGGCAGGTAGGAGGGTGCAAAGGCAACAATTTAACCACACTGAGCAGGCAGGAAGGGCCGTGGCAGCACAACAGACTATGGAGGGCAGTGGAAAGGGGGGCAGGGGCAACAAACCAACAATACAGGACTTGCAAGAGAGGCTGTGGCAATGTAATAGACCATTGTGGGCAGAAGGAAGAGGCAATGGTAGTACAACCATACATGCCAACAGACCCGATTCAGCCAGGAAACGTCCAATGTTTTTAAGCTCAAATGGGCTTTATTTGATCTGTCTCCTGTCTACAATCTCCTCTTTTTCAATGTAACTCAATGGGGAAAATCAATACCCCAGTTTTTTTTCAAAATCTCCCTCTTACCAAGTTCAAAATGTTCGCAAGTATGGTACATTGGATCATGGAAGGAAATGGGGTAGGGACATGGACTTGGATAACAGAGGACAGGAGGGACATGGAGAGGTGCACCAAACTGACCCTGCAGGGCAGGCATCAGGGTTTGCAGCAGCACAATACACCACACAGGGCATGCGGGACGGGAGTGCAGCACAACAATCCATAGAAAGCAAGAGGGAGGGGACAGGACCATGCACATGGACAACAGAGAACAGAGGGGCAAGAGGAAATGGTAGCTAGCTGACCATAATGGACAGACAGGAGAGAAAGCTGCAGCATAACAGACCATAAAGGGCAGGAGGGACGGATCAGGGGCATTACAATGGAACAGACAAGCCAGGAGGGAGGGAGTAGGGGTCTGCACATGTAAACAGAGGGCTGGGGGCAAGGGGGCAGGGCAGGAGCAGCAAGGTAGCAATGGAGGTCAGGCAGGATGGGCACTAGAAGCAAGACACACCATGAAGAGCAACAGTGAGACTGTGATGGCATACACACAGACCATGGAGGGAAGGTGGGAGGGGGTCAGGGGCAGCTAACTGACCACACAGGGAAGGTGGGAGGGGCCATGGCAGCACAGAAGACCATGCATGGCAAGTGGGAGGGTTAGTGGCAGCACAATGGCTATGGTGGGCAAGAAGGAGGGTGCAGGGGCATGCACAAAGGACGATGGAGGATAGTGCAAATGAGAAAAGTAGGTAGTAGTGTCCCTGAAAACAGGGAAAGACGGCACACCAAAATGCAAGATAATATAATCAATGAGTTACAGGCGTCAATAATAAATAGAAATAAGTAAAAGGCTGTAGGGTGCATAAAGCTTCAATTAGTGTCCACTACCTATGGACACCATCCATATGTACAAGACATACCACCGGAAATTACTACAATTTTTTAGAAGACTAATATTGCACACCTACACAATGTATGGGTGAAATACCCAACTGATACAAGTTTGTCAGTTCTTAATTAGATCATATATGCCTGTTACAATGTCAAGAAAGATGAAAACAATTTCTTCAAATCATTAAGCAGTCACAAATTCAATCCAGGACCCTTGGATTAATAGTTGTTTTTTTCCATCTTTTCTTTATTGACACATGTTAGTCAATTCCAAATACACGGACCAGCCGACACGTGTTTCGTCTTACAAAAGACTTTTTCAAGGCTGGAAAAAGTAAATACAAGAACTAAATACAACTATTTCTTGTACAACATCTTAAAAAATTGTGAAAGTTGAGTTTCACAATACCATAGCTAAGTGTTCACCTTAATGGGTGATAGGCAAAGAAAGAAGACGTGGGTAAGAAAAAGAACCAAACTTCCCAAAATCAATTGCTTAGTATAAGAATCTCGCTGAGAATGAAAGGAACAACGATCACAAAGCACAGGAACCCTGTTCACGACACCCAAAGTCTGAAATAGCAGTGGGGAAATGTTAACAAAATACAAAAGTAAAAATAAAACAAAAGTGTTGGACAAGTGTCAAAACAAGTAAACATTAAGAGACTCTAAGATGCAAGAACAATGAATTTAATGTATCAACGCACCAATAAGTTCAACGACGCAGTTGGTAGAATATCCAATCATTTGGTTCGTAAACACGAATTATCATGTAAAATCATCATATGTGCGATCACACCATCTAAAGGACGGACACAGTAAAGAAAAGAGCTGAGTGTTCACAGAGACGGATCATATAATAAGGCTCAATAGTGCATATGCACACTAGTGTCCCAACTTAACCAAACGAGGTCCACAAAAGCAATGTTTATAGTCTATAGCAGTATATCCTAAATGGATGTTCAGCAAACGGAGTAGTTGGTTGAGTGGAAAAAACTCACTAAAGTGTCAATATTGAATAAATTAAATTAATGGACCAGCAGTAACGGTGGAAATGTCAATATATATATAATAAACCTTAACGGAACATTCCTGTCACCATCTAAATCTTGTAGAGCTCAAAGACAAAGATTCTCTATCAGTAAAAGCCAAGTACACAATCCACTATACATTGGTCCTTTAAGAGTAACATGTGCACGCAAATACTATTCCATGCTTAAAGACAATCTCCCAACCTTAAATAAACAACTAAAAGCGTTAACACGTCGTATCTTTTTACTCTTAAAAAGATACGACGTGTTAACGCTTTTAGGGGCATATGCATCAACATTAGCATTTGCGATTCCTTATTAGCGAAAAATAAGGAATCGCTAATAAGGAATAGCAAAAGGCTATGCATGTAGGAATCGCTATTCAAATAGCGATTCCTTAACATTCCTTATTACCGAATCGGTAATACCGAATCGGTAATAAGGAATACCTACCCATTCATTCCTATGGCCTTGGAGGCCCATAGGAATGAATGTAAAGCCATTCTGTATTAGCGATTCGGTATTACCGAATCGCTAATAGCTGGAGCACTTTCAAGGGTGCCAGGGTGTCAAAAGGACACCCTGTTGCACCCCTGAAAATGATATGTGCACATATGTTGCACACACACATGCTCTAAGGGCATGTGTGTGCGCAACATGACACTTTGAAAAATGCACAAAAGTGCATTTTTCAAAGTTTTTGCAAATTACCATGCAGTTCATCTTCATGGTAATTTGCTCCCCTTATTAGCGAAATCGCTAATTTTTTAACTTTGATGCATTGCATTTAAGGAATCTCACTTTGGGATTCCTTAAATGCAATCGCTATTTAAGGAATCGGTATTTAAGGAATCCCTATTTAAAGAATCGCTATTTAAGGATTCCTTAAATACCGATTTCTGCTTTTGGGTTGATGCATTGGGATTGGGTATTTTTTACTTAATACCGGGAGCTAATAAGGAATCGGTATTTTACCGACTGGATTTTGGCTTGATGCATAAGGGTGTTAGGGGCATATGCATCAACATTAGCATTTGCGATTCCTTATTAGCGAAAAATAAGGAATCGCTAATAAGGAATAGCAAAAGGCTATGCATGTAGGAATCGCTATTCAAATAGCGATTCCTTAACATTCCTTATTACCGAATCGGTAATACCGAATCGGTAATAAGGAATACCTACCCATTCATTCCTATGGCCTTGGAGGCCCATAGGAATGAATGTAAAGCCATTCTGTATTAGCGATTCGGTATTACCGAATCGCTAATAGCTGGAGCACTTTCAAGGGTGCCAGGGTGTCAAAAGGACACCCTGTTGCACCCCTGAAAATGATATGTGCACATATGTTGCACACACACATGCTCTAAGGGCATGTGTGTGCGCAACATGACACTTTGAAAAATGCACAAAAGTGCATTTTTCAAAGTTTTTGCAAATTACCATGCAGTTCATCTTCATGGTAATTTGCTCCCCTTATTAGCGAAATCGCTAATTTTTTAACTTTGATGCATTGCATTTAAGGAATCTCACTTTGGGATTCCTTAAATGCAATCGCTATTTAAGGAATCGGTATTTAAGGAATCCCTATTTAAAGAATCGCTATTTAAGGATTCCTTAAATACCGATTTCTGCTTTTGGGTTGATGCATTGGGATTGGGTATTTTTTACTTAATACCGGGAGCTAATAAGGAATCGGTATTTTACCGACTGGATTTTGGCTTGATGCATAAGGGTGTTAGGGGCATATGCATCAACATTAGCATTTGCGATTCCTTATTAGCGAAAAATAAGGAATCGCTAATAAGGAATAGCAAAAGGCTATGCATGTAGGAATCGCTATTCAAATAGCGATTCCTTAACATTCCTTATTACCGAATCGGTAATACCGAATCGGTAATAAGGAATACCTACCCATTCATTCCTATGGCCTTGGAGGCCCATAGGAATGAATGTAAAGCCATTCTGTATTAGCGATTCGGTATTACCGAATCGCTAATAGCTGGAGCACTTTCAAGGGTGCCAGGGTGTCAAAAGGACACCCTGTTGCACCCCTGAAAATGATATGTGCACATATGTTGCACACACACATGCTCTAAGGGCATGTGTGTGCGCAACATGACACTTTGAAAAATGCACAAAAGTGCATTTTTCAAAGTTTTTGCAAATTACCATGCAGTTCATCTTCATGGTAATTTGCTCCCCTTATTAGCGAAATCGCTAATTTTTTAACTTTGATGCATTGCATTTAAGGAATCTCACTTTGAGATTCCTTAAATGCAATCGCTATTTAAGGAATCGGTATTTAAGGAATCCCTATTTAAAGAATCGCTATTTAAGGATTCCTTAAATACCGATTTCTGCTTTTGGGTTGATGCATTGGGATTGGGTATTTTTTACTTAATACCGGGAGCTAATAAGGAATCGGTATTTTACCGACTGGATTTTGGCTTGATGCATAAGGGTGCAAGTTGTTTATTTAAGGTTGGGAGATTGTCTTTAAGCATGGAATAGTATTTGCGTGCACATGTTACTCTTAAAGGACCAATGTATAGTGGATTGTGTACTTGGCTTTTACTGATAGAGAATCTTTGTCTTTGAGCTCTACAAGATTTAGATGGTGACAGGAATGTTCCGTTAAGGTTTATTATATATATATTGACATTTCCACCGTTACTGCTGGTCCATTAATTTAATTTATTCAATATTGACACTTTAGTGAGTTTTTTCCACTCAACCAACTACTCCGTTTGCTGAACATCCATTTAGGATATACTGCTATAGACTATAAACATTGCTTTTGTAGACCTCGTTTGGTTAAGTTGGGACACTAGTGTGCATATGCACTATTGAGCCTTATTATATGATCCGTCTCTGTGAACACTCAGCTCTTTTCTTTACTGTGTCCGTCCTTTAGATGGTGTGATCGCACATATGATGATTTTACATGATAATTCGTGTTTACGAACCAAATGATTGGATATTCTACCAACTGCGTCGTTGAACTTATTGGTGGGTTGATACATTAAATTCATTGTTCTTGCATCTTAGAGTCTCTTAATGTTTACTTGTTTTGACACTTGTCCAACACTTTTGTTTTATTTTTACTTTTGTATTTTGTTAACATTTCCCCACTGCTATTTCAGACTTTGGGTGTCGTGAACAGGGTTCCTGTGCTTTGTGATCGTTGTTCCTTTCATTCTCAGCGAGATTCTTATACTAAGCAATTGATTTTGGGAAGTTTGGTTCTTTTTCTTACCCACGTCTTCTTTCTTTGCCTATCACCCATTAAGGTGAACACTTAGCTATGGTATTGTGAAACTCAACTTTCACAATTTTTTAAGATGTTGTACAAGAAATAGTTGTATTTAGTTCTTGTATTTACTTTTTCCAGCCTTGAAAAAGTCTTTTGTAAGACGAAACACGTGTCGGCTGGTCCGTGTATTTGGAATTGACTAACATGTGTCAATAAAGAAAAGATGGAAAAAAACAACTATTAATCCAAGGGTCCTGGATTGAATTTATGACTGCTTAATGATTTGAAGAAATTGTTTTCATCTTTCTTGACATTGTAACAGGCATATATGATCTAATTAAGAACTGACAAACTTGTATCAGTTGGGTATTTCACCCATACATTGTGTAGGTGTGCAATATTAGTCTTCTAAAAAATTGTAGTAATTGACGATGGAGGATAGAAGGGAGGGTCAGGACCTGTGCACAGACAAGAAAGTTCAGGGGAAGGGGCCTCACAACAGACCGCACGGGGCAGGCAGGAGGAGCAGTTGCAGCACAACAGACCAGGGAGGGCAGAAGGGTGTGGCAGTACAATGGACCATGTGGACAGGAGGAAGAGGATAGGGGCATGGCATGTGGACAGGCAGGGTGGAGGTGGCAGGGTCAGGTTACAGTCATCTGACATGCTAGGCAGGTGGGAGGGGAGTGGCAGCTCAACAGAACACTCGGAGTAGATAGGAGTGGCAGGTCCATGGAACATGGTGGGCAAAAAGGATGGAGCAGGGGCATGCACAAAGACATCGGAGGGCAGGGGGAAGGAGAATAGGGGCAGCAAGCTAAGCACAGAGTTTAAGCAGGAGGTCAATGATGGGACATAGAATTGGGCAATGGAGGGCAGGAGGAGTGGACTGGTACATCATACTAAATTGAGGGCAATGGCAGCACATCAGACCATGCATGGCAGGAGGGAGGAGGCTAGTCCATGGATTCACACAACAGAGGATAGAGAGGAGGGGGATGGGGCAGCAAGCTAACTGTTCAGAGAAGGCGGGTATTAGGAACTTTATTGTTTTTAAACGTGTGTCTGTGCGAACTACTTAAAATATGAACAAGTATGCAGCATAATCTCACTTTTATTCAGGAAGAAGAGGACGTTTGTGACTGTGACTCCGGGCTCACTTGGCAGAAACACCCCCTGACCCTCCATCCCTATCGCAAAATGTAATGCCCGTGAAAAGGGTAGGTGAACACAGTGTTATATAGAACATAGTCCTGAGAGCACGATTGAAAATGAAAACTACATATAGTGTATGGTATAAACTATGCACCAAAAAGTGTGATATAAGATGAACCGGGCGTGAAATATAATATGCAATACATTGTGCGCAATGACAGATTCATTGGAGAGCGGGAGATAGCACAGGCACTAGCGCGTGCTATGCGATATGCGCCTTGGAGTGTAATATGCACAGGGCAGTGTTGTGTAACCTAACTAGTCTCTAAAGTTGTAATATAAAATATGTGCTGGGGAGTGTAACGTTGCATATGCACTGTGACAAAGATATGGATCCCAGATTGTAATATGTATGGCATAGCACTGTGCGTTATAACATAGGCATCGAGGAAAGCACGTTAGATGGGGCAATATAACCCGTGCGAAGACAAGTGTGGCATGACATATTCACGGGTGGTGTTACAGTGCACATGGGCTAGAGAGTGTCATAGCATATGCACTAGCTAGTGGAATACTACACAGAGGTGTGTGGCACTCAGCAGGCAATGGTGGGTGTAACACAGCATTGGGCTCTGCCAGGAGCGCGCTGTGACTCTCAAGTGATGTTCGTCCCCTTTCCAGAGAGTAAAATAAAAGTTATTACACATCCGGCAGTGGATGTGTGTTTTATTAATCGTGAGGGGGGTTTCTTGCATAGTTTTGGTCGAATTTTTGTCGAATCCCCTTTGAATGGCTTGGTGTGCATGCGTATTAAATGTGCCCGTCAATAGCTACCCATGTTTGTATAAATAAACGACAAGGGTGTCTACCGGGATTAGGCACGGTAGGGCATCAGACATGTCAGAGCTTCACTAGTGGTGTAAATACATTCCACGTGGATTCATTGTATGCATAGTCGCCTTTTAATGAATATCACGCAAATCGTCATGGTGATAGGTACGTACGGTTTGTCCAGCATGTCCTAGGTGTGTCTATAAATATATATTTTTTTTAAATAATAAAAAACAGTGGCTGGCCCTGGGGATTGGGGTCAAAAAAATATAATTAGGAGACAGGCCCTGGGGGATGGGGTCATCAGGGCCAATAAATTAGAATAAGAAGGGGAACCACACAGCCCCCCTTCTTAAAAAATTAAAATAAATAAAAGACAGGCATCGTGCCGGAGGCGATGCCCCCTCCTTGCAGCACTCTGTAAACGCGCCCCCTGGCGAGTTGTAAGTTGGGGAATTAATTCCTCTTCAATACTGAGGGTCCCTGAGGTCCAACTAGCCCAACAGGCATCTCCAGTATGCGCCAGGGAGCTGCGCTGCAGACAGGTGTTCTGAGGCCAAGCCCCTTTTTACACCTCTCTGCAACGCAGCTCTGTGGCGCTTACTGGAGGTACCTAGTGGTCTAATTTGACCCTAGGGACCCTTAGGATTCAAGGGGACTTAATCTCTCAACTTAGAACAGCCACAGGGCGCGTTTACACAGTGGTGAAGGGAGGGGACGGGGCCTGAGGTGACATGTGCAAACACGCACTATGGCACGTTTTAAATTGGGGATATAATTTCCCTTCAATACTGAGGGCCCCTGGAGGCTAACTAGCCCACCAAGTGATTCCAGTAAGCGCCACTGAGCTGCATTGCAGAGAGGTGGTCCAGGCCATGCCACTTTTTACACCTCTCTGCAACGCAGCTCTGTGGCACTTACTGGAGGTACCTAGTGGGCTAGTTGGACCCTAGGGACCCTCAGGATTCAAATGAACTTAATCTCCCAACTAAAAACGGACACAGGGCGTGTTTACACAGTGGTGAAGGGAGGGGATGGGGCCTGAGTTAACGTGTGCAAAAACGCCCTGTGGCCTGTTTTAAGAGGTAGTTTTTTTATCCCCCTGCCCTATTATATACTAGGGGCTTACAGAGGAGGTCATGCTAATCACAGGGGGACCCCAACGCATAATGTTCCCTAGTGTATGTAGGTGTTTTCACTGTATTCTAAGTGTCTTTTAACATAGCACTGGCTCTAGGACTGGTTAGTCAGACTCAGTTACCACCAGTATCCGTCTGAAAAAGTTGAGGGTACAGGATGATTTTGCAACAAGGCTTCTTTCTGCTCTTCTTTTTGTTCTTTCTGCACGTTATCCTTCTTCCTGCACTTTTCTTCGTCTTTGAGGACTTCTGTTGCTTCTTTCTGCACTTCTTTTTTTTCTTTCTGTGCATTTTTTCTTCTTTCTTCACATGTCCTATCTCTGTAGGCATAGTTAGAAATTAGCATTTAAAAAACCTTTGAAATTCACAGAAAAAAACCATAGGTTTCAGGCACGTTATAGTTAGGAATTAGCATTTAAAAAACCTCAGAAATTCACTGAAAAAACCATAGGTTTCAGGGGTGTTATAGTTAGCTGGACTTTTCACTTGTACAAAACCATTAAAATTTCCCCGTTATAGTTAGTTCAGCTAACTATAACTCGCGCGCCCGCAATGCACTGCTGATGACGTCACATATTACATCACTCATGACATGGTCAGTGACATCACTCATGACATCACTGATGACAACTCAAATGACATCACTGATGACATCATCCTTGTGATAGAGTGGCAGACCTCCTCTCACCCTAATATAACCTTTGATACACACATTCAAAAATAGAGACTACAATTTTCAAAACAATGGACATATCAATACCAGTTACAACAACCTCTTCAGTAATTCTAAGATCCACATACACATCCACTCATTCACAAACAGTCCTATACAGTCACTCATACATGTACTCACTCATCATATGTACTCATACACCTATACATCCTGTTACACAATGTCACTCATCCATAGAGTTACTCACACACATAGTCACTCATGCTAATAAAGAATCAAACATACATTCACTGCATATACAGTTATACACACACCACCACACTTACTTCTACGTAAACTTACACATTCTTAGTCTTTTAAACAATCACTTATAGAAACACATACTTATTCATACAGGAACTCTTTCAATCTCTCACTCTCACATATACTCACTTATATACACCAATAGTCACATATACTAGTTTAAAACATATGTAGTTACTCATAAAGACACTATTGAGACAGTCATTCACTCACTAACACACCCATACACACACTCATCCACCCATACAGTCCTGCACACATGCTGTCTTCAACACATACAAACAGTGAGTCACTCATTCATGCAACTCTGCACTACGTAATACCCCCCACCGAACCATGCAGACACTCAGGCTGATACTCAAAAAACCAACTAATAACCTATATAGACACCCATGTAGCTACTCACCAACCCATGCAGCCACTTATACACAAAGTGAGAGACTGATACAGATATTTACATATTTAAACATTACTCACTAAGCCATGTATTCACTATGATACACTTAATCAGTCAGTTACACAATCCATTTTTCAAAAACAAATTATCCATTTAGACACTTATATACCCATTTATTCTTCCATCGACCTTGAGATATACATATATAAAACATATTTAATTTTCAGAAAAACACACATTCACTGGATGATGTCATCAGTGATGTCATCAGTGATGTCTTTTGAGATGTCATCAGTGATGTCATGAGTGATGTCACTGACCATGTCATGAGTGATGTAATATGTGACGTCATCAGCAGTGCATTGCGGGCGCGCGAGTTATAGTTAGCTGAACTAACTATAACGGGGGAATTTTAATGGTTTTGTACAAGTGAAAAGTCCAGCTAACTATAACACCCCTGAAACCTATGGTTTTTTCAGTGAATATATATATACAGTCACTGAAAAAAGACAAAGGTTAGAGGGACTTTATAGTAAGGGGCAGATTTCATTCATAAAAAAGCTGAGAAATTCAGCAGTTATAGTTAGCTGAGCTAACTATAACGTATGCCCCCGCAATGCACTGCTTATGACCTCACATATTACATCACTCATGACATGGCCAGTAATATTTTTCTGTGAATTTGTAAGGTTTTTAAAATTCTATTTCCTAACTATAACGTCCCTGTAACCTTTGGTTTTTTCAGTGAATTTGTAAGGTTTTTTATATTCTATTTGCTAAGTATAATGATTGTGTCATCAGTCCTCAACATTTAAAAAAATGTTCTGTCTATTTATCATCACCCCAATACACTCTTAGCTCAGTGTACCTAACACTGAGCTAAGAGTGGAACCCTGTGGAACCATTAGGTCACAAGTTCATAGCACATTCTAGAAGGAACATGTTACTTTCCAATAAGATACAGCAGGTGTGATTTACTCCACAGATTCAAAAGCATATCCATGTCTGTCTTACATTTCTGTTTTTTAAACAACAGCCAAAAATAAGACTTCTTGCTAAGGCATCCCACACACTACCTAATTTTATTCACTTTCATGCTGACAGCATCCAATGAAATGTATATATATATATATATATATATATATATATATATATATATATATATATATATATATATATATATTTTTTTTAAACACCTTCATTTTAACAGCTTTTCCTTTGGAAACCAACCTCATTCAGCTCCAGCCTTCTTCTGACTACTATTTCCACTTCACTTCAAAATGGTTAGGGTATGGATTGTGGGCCACAGCTATATCTTTTGGGCCAAAGAAGCTGCAAAAAAGAGAGGCGTTGACAGGGACTTGGGCTTGCCAAATGTGCAGATTACTTGGTTTGGCCAGAGAGGGGTAAAGTTTCATCAGTTGTTGGCTTTGGTTAAATCCATTGTGGATTCCCAAGCTCCTCACCTCATGATTGTGCACTGTGGTGGCAATGACCTAGGCACATTGACTGGGGTATGGCTGGAAATCCTAATGAAAGAAACCTTTACAGAACTGATTTCACTTTCCCTCACACTGTCTTGGTGTACTCTAATATATGCCAAAGACAGAAATGGAAGAGGTCAAATCAATTCTGCACACAGATTGACAAAGCCAGAAAAGATGTTAATAAAATTGTTTCTTCATTCCTCAGAGACCATCGCATAGGCTGTATCTATAATAACAATCTGCATTTTGACATGCATGAAATTTTTAGAAAAATGGAGTGCACTTTACTGATGAAGGCAACTGGGTGTTTCTAAGTAACCTGAAACTCTGCATCCAGTCCTATGTATAGCTGCCATATACACACAACCAATGCAGCTGCTCTTGTCATAGCCACCCTAGTACCCGGAATATTGTTAAGGGTTTTCCAAAGGGTCCTTTTTCTTTCGTTTTTGGGGATTTTGGCGACGGCAATGAGATTCCCCAGGACATCTTGCGAAAACAGAAAACAAAAGCAGACATTTAGTGACCACCAACACATCCAAAATAATATGTCAAAAAATCCATTCTGAACATTGCCCTACACATATTACTATATACATACTTCTTTCAAGGCATGTTTAAACTCATATTTTTCTACTATGTTTCTTTATAAACCATCTTTCAGGCCTATTTTCAGTTTTCGTAGTTATTCGGGACATCGCCATAACGTCATTAACGGCGACGATCCCGCCTTTTCCATAAAGTCTAACACACATATATCCACACATATTTTGCACACTAGGGGTTTCTTACAGTATTCTCTAAAGTCATGTTTTTCTAGAGAGTTTCTATAAAAAACATCTTTAAAACTTATTTTGTATTTTCGCGTTGACTCCGGAGATAAAGATGACTACGGTAATCATGATCCCCTCCGGACACGTTGCAAAAACGGAAAACAAAAGGAGGAATTCAATAGCCACCACCACATCAAAAAATGAGAACTATATAATTAATTCTAACCATCACAGTAGATAACTCACTATATAAATAACTCTATAAAACATTTATCTGAATCTTAGTAGCTCTATTACAATGCGTATTAATGATTCACTCATATATTTTTTTGTTTCCACCAATATTCGCAACAACGTCAACAGTCAGAATGTTCCCGCTATCAATGCTACACGGGGGCCACGCTGGTGGTTGCAGCATCACCGTGAATATTGCGCATGATTAAACAAATCAATTTTGGACACATAGTTTGTGTCACTAACACCCTCATTTTTCAAACATGGGGTCAGACTACCTCTACTCTGATCCCTTATTTTTGCTTTTCAGAAAACCGTACCTCCTCAATAAAATGGTGGCCGCAACTGTCTGTTCAGATTCCGTCCAACCAATCAGAGCATTCCTGTTAGCGCGTGCATTCGCGATTACTCGCGAAATATCCGCGGCCAGAGATATCACTATAATTTTCAGCTTACATTTCTCAAAAAACTACTGACTAGATTTACACCACATAGGCAACAGGCTCTTCCTTGAACCAACATCTACCTCCCTGCCAAATTTGGTGTAAGTCCGTTCAGTGTTTCGGGCTGTAGGTGTGGCTAAAAATTCCTATTGGAATAAACATTACAAATTCACCCTTATTTCGTGCCCCAAATCCTCGGTCCCCACAGCACAGATCACCCCCAAACTTTCCATGACAACCAGAACCTACCTTGACATCTTTTTGGGGAATATTTCATGAAGATTGGTCAAACAACGCCAAAGTTATAGGCAAGTCAAAAGTTGCTTTTCCTATGGAAACTAGGTCCTAACTATAACTACCTACTGGCAATCGCCAGTAGGTAAAATATTTATATATATAGGATTGATAGTCTGTGTGGGAAACGAGTAGATGTATGTGACAAATATATGTAAGTCTGACTTCTATGTTCATACTAGAAGAACATAAATAGAGTGACACAATGCATGCATGTCCTGTGATGAAGGCCGCGTTGACAGCCGAAACGTGTCATGGCAGAAGGCGAATAAAGTTAAAAAAAGGAAGAAACTTCCTTGGTGTCTGCTTCAATCTATGTGGTGCGATTTACCAGGAATGATTGCCAGGATATATTACCTACTGACGGTCACCACTAGGTAATTATAGTTAGGTGTGCGCTAATAACTTGACTTTGGCCCTCTTTCAAGAATCTTCACAAAACCTTCCAAACAAAAAGTTCATCCACCTCAGCTCCTTCCTGGAACGTTTTAGGGTTATCCATCAAGTGGAGGCTGAGAAAAAGGGAGGTCCTAAAACTCAAAATCCCCACACATTTTCCATAGGCTTTTTTAGGACGGGCTACAGCAACAACTGCTGAGCACAATTTCACCAAATTTGTCAGGAAGTTAGATCATGGGCCGCAGATTCTGCTTTTCGTGATTTGGCGTAAATCTGTTTACTAGTTTTTGAGAAATTAAGTGTCAAATATAATTGTATATTTTGGCTGTTGAGTCTGCGAGAGTCTCTGAGACTCTCGTAGGAGCGCTAATTTAAAAACAGAGCGACCTGACTGGCTCCAAGGAGCTTTATTTCCCTTGGCCATCTCGCTCCCACGTGAGTCAGACTCCCGCAAGAGTGAGTGCTCTGATTGGCTGCCAGCAACATGAGAAAAATGTTGCTGCCAGCTATTACAGGACTCTGGAACTTAGGGGCTCATTACGATGGCGGCCGGACTTGGTCCGCCCACCACCATAGTGGTGATTGGGTCTGACCGCCATGTGTGCAGTCACGCATATACAATGACAGCAGCACCGCCGCGATGTTAAAAAGAGCATGTTGTGCATTTCACTGCACTACGTGGCACTTGGTGCAGTAAAATGTAGGGGGGTACCATGGGTACCCCCCAGTGCACCCACACCTCCCCCCAACACAAGGGGGGCCTGCAACAGGTCCCTGAAGACATTCTCTGCCAGCCTTTCAATGGCGGTTCAACCGCCACAGAAAGGCTGGCTTCCGCCAACATCATAATTGTGCTAGGCTCCGCCGCCATTGTGAGCATGCTGACTGCTCCGCCAGGCAATCCTGACGATTGCTACTGGCAGAAAAGAGGCAGACGGACTTTACATCTGCCGCGATACCCACCGCGATACCCATCATAATGTGGCGGGCGGTAAATCTCATGACGATGGCGGAACGATCGCCACCGCCAGCCCGGCGGTGGCTATTTTTCCGCCATCGTAATGAGCCCCTTAGTCCTCTGCCCTTCGCACCGCACTTATTTTTGCCTCTTTTTATATTTATTTTTATCCTTACCTTTTATTTTATTTTTACCTTTTCCTGTCTGCCACTGGGAAACCGTATACACCCTCCTTTCCGCTCTGTCTAAAATATGCTTGCACAGCCCTGAAGAAGCCCCAGGCCAGATGGCCGTGTAAGGGGTGAAACACGTGTTGGCTGTCAGTTTTGTTCTCTCACTCACTCTCACGGATAGAGTGACAACACCACCATAAACACGCTACAAAATGAACTATGGTCTGATTGGAAGATTTTTCCTAGAAAATAAGAGAAATCTATCTTGCCCTTACAACCTTGTTGAACCTTATCTACATTAGGGGGTTAGGGTCTTCCCCCTGTCAAGGGCAAGCATCAGCACAAGAATTTCCGCTCAATACTCGGCCAGTAAGGGATCGGGACCTTTCAGCCCTTAAATCGCAAAACTGTTCCACAAGGTCAAATCCCCGAAGCACCGGCGAGCTCAATCGATCTGAATAAAAACACTGAACCAAGATTGTTCACCATACCAGCAGCAAGAGCATAAAAATACAACTCTCAACTCATGGCATTTTGCCAAGATCGCAGAGCACAACGCTAAACCAGAATCGAAGAAACCTTCTCTACTAACCCTGTCACTAACAGAAATACAACGACCAAACTGAAACCCACATCGGCCAGAAGCACCTTTCAGGCGCTAGAACGCACAGCAAAAAGAGAAACCACCAAGTGGTGGGAAGCACAGTCACTCAAAAAATAACTTGAGGCGGATAGAATACTACGTGGACTAAGAATTCTGATTTTTCCCCATCAGACACCACCATCCCCCAATACATCGGGAGATGGGAAGAGAACCTCAAAGAATGCTTAAATAATATGATCCGACAACTAATTGATCACGCGGAGGAAGAATACAACAAGGCGAAAACAGAGGTAGATAATTTAAGTAAAAATATTGAAGACTCAAACTGGGGAGAACTCACCAAGAAAAACTACGAGATCTTAAACCAAATCATCGACGAATTCGAAGAGGATATCATCAAAAGAAAGAACCGCAAGTTTAGACGTGATCAACTCGACTACCAGTTCGGTAGGGTGTATACATTCGCAAAAAGGTACGACACTAAACCACAGAACATTACAACCACTGACTGCAGTGAACAACAGTCAGGAGCATCCTCCAGCTCATAAATTGATTCACCCGCAGCTGGTCCAGAAGGAGACACCTCACGATGCAAGGTGCATTTTTTCGAGGAGGCACTGCACTACAGACTAGGTATCAGAACCACAAATACCACAAATACTACAACATCGGCCGGTTCCCCACAATACGGACGACAACAGACCCCAACAATAGGCGTGACTACCAGGTCTAGAAAAAAGGAACTGGAAAGAAGAACCTAACCACAGAAAAAAATCTGGTTAAAAGCACTATCCATTCAGGACGTGGAACATGTTGACCTTCTAACCCATCTCAGTGATGAAGAAGACAATTCAGATACACTTACCAGAACAGTTTTAGAACTAGGTATCGAAACTAACATCTCTATAGATACTGCCTGTTGGACCTATCGTCCTAGGGTAGCTTGGCTCAAGTGGAAAGGTCTATGCCCGAGAAACATGTTGTGCTTGCATCACACGCACTTCACACTCCAGCGTACCACCACTTAAAAAGGACGCTACACCAGGTAATTAGAAAAGGTAGAAAAGCTTTATCTTTCTTTTATCTTGCTTCTCTTTTCTTTCAAATCAAATCAATCAGTGTCTGTCTAGAACACATTAGGGTCCAAACATTTCATCGTTACTAGATTGACAGTACAGCAAATTCACTAGCGTTTTAAATAAAGTCATCAGTCATCATGCTGCACTTAGCAATTACTTAGCACTGTAAATCGAGTCAATAAATATAGCGCCGCACATAGCATTAACATAGCACTTTAAATAGAGTCAATTGATACAGCGCCGCACATAGCATTAATGTAGCGCTTTAAATAGACACAATAAATATAGTGTCGCACATAGCATTGACATAGCGCTTTAAATAGAATCAATAAATACAGCGCCGCACATAGCATTGATGTAGCGCTTTAAATAGAGTCAATAAATATAGCGCCGCACATGACAACCACAATGCTCTGATTATCAGGTCAGTAATTATAGGACAGTTCACAGCGATCACTATGCTCTTGAAATTGAGTTACTAATTGTAGAACTGTTCATATTAGCTCATTAACACTTCAGATTTGGTCATACCAGGATGCATGAAATCTAGCCTTACATAGGCTTATTACACATGGCTGGTTCTGCATTTGCCCCCAAAATGCTCCGTTTACTCTGCAGTTGTTACTTCCCTCACTTGCGAGAGCAGGGGCCAGGAGCAGAGTTACTTCTTCGGCTGTAACCATGGAAGGCCGCCGGGCTCGGGGAGAGACTTTTCCCAGGGGAGGGGCGAATCCAGGGCCACTCCAGCCTTCCGCCCTCCTCCCCCAGGGGTTTCCTCACTTGTGGGCACTTGCAAGTAGACTCGGCCGGTGGAGGGCTCACTCGGGTGATTTGGGGCCAACGAACTGACGGGGAATCACCCCGGGGGAGGGGTGTGCTCCGGACCTTACATAGGCCTCCCGCCCTCTTACCCGGGGGGGGGGTTACCTTGTTCTTCGGCCTCAGTTAGGCCCTTGCGATGGTCTCTTTCTGGCAAGAGGGCTCTCGGCTCCCTTCACTCGTCCAGGGTTCGCGCCTGCAGTCGCCCTTGGCAGCGCGACCTGCGGGGGCGCGGCCCTGTCAGCAAATCGTGCATCGGCGGGGGCGGCGTCTCGCAGTCCGCCCCCGTCACGTGATCCGAGTTTCTGGGCCTCAGGCCTAATGCGGCCTACGGGGAACTCCAGCGGCTCTCTCTCCACATGAAGGGCCGCGTTTCAAAAGCTGCGACGGCAGCGGAGGGGTCCCAGTCTTCCTCACAAGCCCCAGGTGACAGGAGGGTTGACCTTACGGGCCTTGGGCCGCAGCGGTGAGTGATTCCTTATGGGGTCTTTCAGCGGGGGTGGCCAAAGTTAAGGGGGTGATCTGCAGGCTAGGGTGTGGCGATTTCTTACGCGCCAAGCACCCCCTTTCTCCCTCAGTGTTGCCCCAGCTCAGGACAGGCAGGTTAGTAAGTGGCAGGCCACACGCCAGTGGCGTCAAAGGATAGAAGAGTCCTGTAGTATATTGGTTGGGAACATTACTATGTCATGTGTGGAATGTCCATCATAGAATGATATGATGTCAGAGAATAGTACATAAATGGTAGCTATGGAATGTAGAGGGGATTCTAGATGTGCCGTTGTTGAGGATGCCAGCACCCTCTTACTTGTATGCAGATTACTTTAATTAAAGAAGAATTGGTCCATACAACGCTTCCGTCTTTACTACAATTTTGGCGACGATCTGGCGAGTACTTTCCACGTGTTCAAACAAATTCATCGCAGTTGTCACATCGTAATGTGTAACCGAAGAAAAAGTGAAGGCGTGTTGTAAAGTTCATCTACCGAAGGATCGACAAGAACAGATGGTGTGGACTTCGGGAGAATAGTGGAAGTCGTGAGTTAAAGGGTACTCAGCTGTACTTACAGTTTGAGTTACCGTTTCCTGCACGCTCCGAGAGTGTTTCGAATCCCGCAACTTCCCCGAACGCCATCTTCGTACAAACGAAGCGTGTGACGGCAACGCGGCATTCTGACGTTGCTCTAAGCACGTAGGAAGGAACGTCAGACCACGCAAGTCACTGACACGGCCATTATCGTTACCCTAGCAACGCCGGCAGCATCGGAGCAGCGTTTTCAAGCGCAGAACAGCGAAAAAGGTACTTTTAAAATACAAAGCGGCGAAAATTCTAGAGGGTGTTGTGCAGGGGTAAAAAAAAAAAAAAAAATAACGTGGATAAATGCCTACCACGACGAATGCTAATGTATCCTCAGGGGATATTACTGGTCATCCCATGCAAATTAAATCTCCTAGAGAGTTTCTACCGATCCCAGGTGAGCCTACAGTTGCATGGATTGATTGGAAAGAATACTTTATCAACTATGTTGCAAATTTAGAGGATGTCAGTGGCACCTTTTCACCTGAGAGGAAAAAAAGAATCTTAATGTTATGCCTTGGTCCAGAAGGTCTACGTGTATACAACCAGTTACAGAAACAAGACAGAGGTGGTGATCTAGATGTATTCAAAGCGGCTATTCTGGATCTGGATGATCATTTTTCGCCTAATGTATGCATAGCAGTCACTAGACATTCATTTTTTCAGCGGAAACAAGAGAAACATGAAAGTATTGAAGACTATGTTGCAGCTTTAAAACTAATTGCTATAAAATGTAAATTTGCTCAACTTCATGATGAATTTGTACGCGATCAAATCGTAATGTATGCAAAGAACAAAAGCATACAAGATAAGTTATGGGTTGAAGGGGAAAGTTCATTGAAAGACATTATCACAATGGTCAAAAAGGCCGAACTTTCGGATCGTTGCGCCAAAGCTACATTGGCTAGTGAAAAAAAAGAAACTGAAATTGTGGGTAAAATCTCGGATAGTAAAAGTACTTACAAGTCATTTAAAGAAGTTAAGATGAGTGATAATAAGAAAGACAATGTAGAGAGTAAGAAAGAAAGTAATTTAATTTGTTACAGGTGTGGTAGCCAATTTCATTCCGCCAATTATCAGAAATGCCCAGCAAGATCAACAAAATGTGTTGTATGTGGTATCATTGGTCATTTCGCTAAAGTATGCCGGAAAAAAAAATATGTGAAATCAAAAGGGAAAGTTTCCTGTATTCAAGAACCTGATCTGGATCTTAACTCTACTTCTAGTGAAGAAGATGTATGTTTGCTAAGTAACAAAAAGAAAAATGTTGTTCTTAACATATCTGATAACTCTTCCTCTAAACCATTTTGTCAAATGTCGTTAGGTGGAGTATCTGTTCAATTAGCAGCTGATTCTGGTTCTCCCTATACAATCGTTGCTCAACGGGTATGGGAGGAACAATTTGTTTCACAAATAGGTAATTGGCTTGAACCACCAGACATTAACCCAGAAAGTTATACGGGAGAGAGAATTGATATTCTAGGTTTTAGGTTGCTAGTTTTTAGATTCAAAGGCAGACATGCAACATGTAAATTATACGTTGCCAAAGAAGGACCGTCCGTCTTAGGTTGGAAAGACCAAAAAAGCCTGTATATCATTCTTGATCCTAATAGTAAAGAGCAGGTATTGATCTCGTGTGATGGTGAAGACACTAAAAAATGGGTCCTAAATGAGTTCCAGTCAGTTTTCTCAGGGCAAATGGGGAAACTTAAGGGCTTTACACATAGAATCAGACTCAAGGAGAGTGCTGTTCCAAAAATACACAAAGCACGCAATGTACCTGTGATTATACGAGACGAAGTTAAAACTGAACTTGATAAGTTATTAACTGCTAACGTAATTGAACCAGTCGAAGCTGCAGAGTGGGTTTCTCCATTGGTCGTTGCCCGCAAGGCCAATGGAAAAGCCCGTTTATGTGTGGATTTGAGATATTTGAATAATCATATATTGGTTGATCAATATCCACTGCCCAGAATTGACGAAATGTTGTCACTTACACGAAAAGCAAAGTGGTTCTCCACTTTGGACTTGTCAGCTGCTTACCATCAAGTAGTATTAGACCATGATAGCAGACATTTGACAACATTTTGCACACCTTTTGGGTGCTTCAGATTTAAACGAATGCCTTTTGGCTTAGCGTCTGCGGCTGCAGTTTTCCAAAGGCTAATGTCTAAACTTTTTGGTCATATGTCAGAAGTTATATTCTTTCAGGATGACATCCTGATCATGGGTGAGAACAAGTCACATCATGATGATGTTCTCAGAAGAGTATTAGAAATTCTAGAAACTAATGGGTTGGTTGCTGAATTAAGCAAGTGTAAGTTTTCGGAGAAATCGGTCACGTATTTAGGTCATGAAATTTCCAATGAAGGAATCAAACCAAAAGCAAAACTGGTAGATGCCATTGTCAATGCTCCTGCACCAAAATCCAAAGATGAACTTAGATCTTTTTTAGGATTGGCAGAATTTTATTCAAAGTTTGTCAACCAGTTTTCTCAGAAGACATATGAAATGCGTGTGTTAATGAAAAACAAGAGTTCATTTGTGTGGAGTGAGGGGTGTCAGAGAGCATTCATGGAAATAAAAGAAGCTATTACTAATGCACCCACTTTACAAGGTTTTGACCCATTAGCTGATACGCTTCTCACCACTGATGCAAGTGGCACTGGGTTAGGAGCTGTGCTGTCTCAAGTTTCTACTCAAGGGTCAGAAGTGGTAATAGCTTTTGCCTCACGTTCACTATCTCCGTGTGAGGAGAAGTATTCGGTGATCGAACGTGAGACTCTAGCATGCGTATGGGCTATGGAGCATTTTCGAAAATTTATCTGGGGAAAAAAGTTTATTCTCAGATCAGATCACAAGCCTTTAACAAAACTGCTAACAACAGAAGGATTGTGTAGAGCCTCGGCAAGAATTGCAAGGTTGTCCATGAGATTACAGGATTATATTTATGAAGTTGAATATGTCCCTGGAGTTAGGAACGTAATTGCTGATTTCTTAAGCAGGTTATCGTTACCTCTCAAAGAGATTGATCATAGTTCATGGAATGACTGTTGTGTTGCAGGAATATTTTCGGATACTGAAGGCTTATCTATGGATGAGTGGGAGCGAGAGTTTTCTAAAGAGGAAGTTCTTAGAAGTGTGTTAGAGAAAGTTAACAATGGTTGGTCTTCAGAAGCTAAGTTAAACCCTCAAATCAGACCATTTTGGGAAGTCAGAGATGAGTTGAGTTTTGATGGAAAATTTTTATGTCGGGGCGAAAAACTCATTCCTCCTAAAGCAGTACGTCAAAAAATAGTTGAAATAGGACATGAGGGTCACCCTGGAATTTCTAGGACAAAAAGAAATGTTAAAGCTTTATACTGGTGGCCTGGGATAGACATAGAAATAGAAAGACGCATACGGGATTGTGCAAGTTGTGAGTGTGCTGATAAAAGTCAGAAAACTTTTAACCCCCCTATGTCTTCAATAGCGTGTCCCAAATTACCATGGGAAGAAGTAGCCTTAGACATTATGGGACCAGTTATGTGGCAAGATGGTGTATTTAAACACATTTTAGTCTTGGTTGATTTGTTCTCAAGATGGATTGAGGTAAAAGTGGTTGAACGTATTGACACGGATATTGTCATTAAATTTCTTGACGAGTGTTTTTTGAGAGAAGGACTACCTGGTTCTATCTTAACAGACAATGGAGTACAATTCAAATCAGAAACAATGAAAACGTTCATGAAGTCTACTGGGATTAAGCAAAGATTTGCAGCTTTGTATCATCCCAGGGGGAATTCAGTGGTGGAAAGAGTCAACAGGATCATAAAAGGGACATTGCAACTTGCTAACAAATGTAAAAAAAACTGGAATACGGAACTAGACAAAATGATTTGGTCTTACAGGATAACTGTGCATGATACATGTGGGGAGTGTCCATTTGGATTAATGAGAGGAAGATTTCCGTATTGTAAAATTAACCCCATATGGATGGGTAGGTCAAAAGAATACAAGTGGGACAGTACCAAGGTCAGAGAAAATATATGTATTTCGCAAGAGAAGAATAAATTATATTTTGATGAGAAACATGGTACTAAAGAAGTTTCCCTAAATGTTGGGCAAGTTGTAAGAATTAAAACAGCTAGAAAAGTGGGTAAGTTACAACCTCGTTTTTCAGAACCCAAAACTATTGTCAAGGTGATGCGCAATACTGTCATGTTAGATGATGGTGGAGTGCATCACATGAGTCGGGTTGCTTTGGCTAGATTGTCTGGAACGAATCAAATATCCAAAGAGAGGGGAAGGGGTTATGATTATTGGTGGTTGAGCCCCAGTTCGGGTTCTGATTCTATTACTGAGTCGGGACAAGATGCCTCTATAAGCAGTGACGTTGAAAGAAGGTCTGGTAACAGTGAGTCGGAGGGTGGTAGGGAACAGGACACCATTGTTCAAGATACTTCTTCCCCAACTCTTTCTGTTCCTACTATGAATTCGTGTCTTAGCAAGGAAAATAATCAGGTGTCTACCAAGTGTGGAAGACATGTGGTTACACCTAAATTTCTACAGGACTTTGTTTGTGATTAAAATGTTTCATTTTGTTGTATTTGTATTTGAAGCATTAATGTGTTTATTATTATTAGAAAGGGGGATGTGTAGTATATTGGTTGGGAACATTACTATGTCATGTGTGGAATGTCCATCATAGAATGATATGATGTCAGAGAATAGTACATAAATGGTAGCTATGGAATGTAGAGGGGATTCTAGATGTGCCGTTGTTGAGGATGCCAGCACCCTCTTACTTGTATGCAGATTACTTTAATTAAAGAAGAATTGGTCCATACAACGCTTCCGTCTTTACTACAATTCCCAGGCAAAGTCAGGAGAGCCAGAGATAATCACTCTATTTCCCCGTTCTCCTCAGGAGTCCTGGCAAGGTGGGGAGCTCCAGAGCTTGAGGTGATCTCAGGGTCAGTGGCTGAGGGCAGGGTCAGGTCAAGAGGTAGGGGGTAGTGTCAGCCGAGGAGGAAGAAAAGCAGGCCCTAGGATCTGTCAGTTTTCTTCTCTAGCGCACCCTCCTCCCCCACTCAGATGCCTTACTCCTGACTACCTCTTCTCCTACCAAATGGCCGCCGCCCCTCACCTCTATATATAGCCTGGGCCCTGACTGGCCAGAGTGGGCCAGAAGGTTCTGGAACCCCTCATGACAGTCTATGGCCCAGGCTCTGAGGTGACAGTTTAGGCCACCATTTTGTGTAAGAGCTCTCTCCCTCCCTCCATTTTAGAGAAGCACCTTGCGCCTCACCCTCAATCAGTGAAAATGGGGCACCCAGAGCCTCTACGTCAACACCAAGAACAAATCTAGTGGACAGAAAAATTGGAGGGTAAAGGGAAAAAAAGAAAAAAAAAATGAGGAGTGAACAGCCAAAGGGCTGGCAGGTCTAACACGCGTCCCCCCCAGCTGAAAGTGGGGTGAGCGACCCAATCCCTTGGGAGTTCTCCTCACTAAGGCGGAAATACCTAGAGAGACCGTCAGCATTGGCGTGGTCCATTCCTGGGCGATGTTCCACCCTAAAGTCCATTCCCTGTAGGGAGATGGACCATCTCAACAACTTAGGATTCTCGCCCCTCATGTGCATCAGCCATCTGAGGGGCCGGTGGTCGGTCTGAACCAGGAAGTGCGAGCCAAACAGGTATGGCCGCAACTTCTTCAGGGCCCACACCCCCGCAAAAGCCTCCCTCTCAATCGCACTCCACCTCTGTTCCCAGGGGAGTAGTCTCCTAGATAGGAAAACCACGGGTTGGTCCAGACCCTCTTCATTGAGTTGCGACAGCACTGCCCCGATGCCATGCTCCGACGCATCCGTCTGGACGATGAACTCTTTGGAAAAGTCAGGGGCCCTAAGGACAGGTGCCACACACATTGCTTGTTTCAAGGTGTCAAAGGCTCGTTGACACACCTCGGTCCAGATTACCCGTCGTGGGTGCTTCTTAGATGTAAGCTCAGTCAAGGGAGCCACGATGGTTCCATACCCCTTGACGAAGCGTCGGTAGTAACCGGTTAGGCCCAGAAAGGCTCGGACCTCCGTCTGAGTCTTGGGGGGTTCCCAGGCCATGATGGTTTCGATCTTGGCCTGGAGGGGTTGCACCTTGCCCCGCCCCACCAAGTGACCGAGGTACACTACCGACCCCTGCCTGATCTGGCACTTGCTGGCCTTAACCGTCAGACCCGCCTGCTGCAGGGCCTGAAGGACAGCCTGAAGGTGACACAAATGGTCCTCCCAGCTGCTCCTGAAGACGGCAATGTCATCCAGGTAAGCAGCCGAGAAAGCCTCCATCCCGGCGAGGACCTGGTTCACCAGCCGCTGAAAAGTGGCAGGGGCGTTCTTGAGCCCAAAGGGCATCACGCAGAACTGGTAGTGACCCTCAGATGTGGAAAAGGCTGACCTTTCCTTTGCTCCATCTGTCAGGGAGATCTGCCAGTACCCAGATGTAAGGTCAAAGGTACTCAGATATTGGGCAGCTCCCAACCGGTAAATGAGCTCATCCGCCCTCGGGATAGGATGAGCATCGGTCTTTGTCACAGAGTTCAGTCCCCTGTAATCCACACAGAACCTGAGTTCTGGGGTAGTGCCCGGCGGGGCAGCTTTGGGTACCAGTACCACCGGACTGGACCAGGGACTGCTTGAAGGTTCATATCACTCCCAGCTCCAGCATCTTGGTGACTTCACCATGGATGCTAGCCTTCACCTTATCCGACAAGCGGTAGGACTTGGACTTCACAGGTGGGCTGTCCCCTGTGTCCACATCATGGGTACACAGGTGAGTCCTTCCCGGGATAAGCGAGAACAGTGTAGCGTACTGCACCAAAACCTGGCGGCAGTCTCTCCGCTGTTCGGGAGTTAGAGATGGTGAGAGAATTACTCCCTCTACCGACCCATCCTTTTCTTGGGACGCAAAAAGATCAGGGAGAGGTTCACTTTCCTCTTCCTCTGACCCATCAGTCACCATCATCAAAGTGACCTCTGATCTCTCTTGGTGGGGCTTGAGGCGGTTGACATGGAGCACCCGATGGGGCTGCCTGGGGGTTTTGAGATCCTCCACATAGGTGACCTTCCCCTTCTTCTCAACCACCTCAAAGGGGCCTGACCAGCGATCCTGGAGGGCGCTAAGCTCTCCAGGTTCCATAACCCACACCTTCTGGCTAGGCTCCAGCTCCACTGGGTGAGCATTGCGGTCATACCACTCCTTCCTGACCGTCTGGCTGGCTTCTAGGTTTTCGGAAGCTTGCTTCCACAACCTAGCCATTTGGCTACGAAAGGCCAGCATGTAGCTCACTACATCCGGGGGAAGTTTTCTGGGAGTCTTTTCCCATCCATCCTTCACCAGGCTGAGGGGTCCACGAACAGGGTGTCCATACAACAGCTCGAAGGGGCTGAAGCCCACTCTTTTCTGTGGTACTTCCCGGTAGGAAAACAGTAAACAAGGTAGGAGGACGTCCCATTTCCTCCGCAGGCTCTCGGGCAGACTCCTGATCATGCCCTTCAAGGTTTTGTTAAATCTTTCCACCAGACCATTGGTCTGGGGGTGATAAGGGGTGGAGAACCGGTAAGTGACTCCACACTCCTTCCACATAGCCCGCATGTATGCCGACATGAAGTTGGTACCTCTGTCCGACACAACTTCCTTGGGGAACCCCATCCGGGTGAAAATCCCCATCAGGGCCCGTGCCACCGCAGGTGCAGTAATGGTCCTCAGAGGAATTGCCTCTGGGTACCGGGTGGCATGATCCACCAGAACCAAGATAAACCTGTGACCGGCAGACGTTGGTGGATCCAATGGCCCAACAATGTTGATGCCCACCCTTTCAAAGGGGGTGCCAACGACAGGTAGTGGTTCCAGGGGAGCCTTCAGCTTCACCCCTGTTTTCCCACTAGCTTGGCAGGTAGCACACGTCCTACAAAAAGTGTCGGACTTAATCCTCATCTGAGGTCAGTAGAAGTGAGGGACAAGCCGAGCAAAGGTCTTGTCCTGTCCCAAGTGTCCTGCCGAGGGTATCTCGTGAGGAAGGCTCGGTAACGCTGGGGAACCACCAAGGCCCGGGATGATCCATGCACCGGAGCCTTGGGTTCGCTATAGAGGAGACCATCTTCCCAATATATGTGGAAGTTCCCCGAATCGTTACCCGCTGCCTGGGCTTCGGCCTGTCGCCGTAAGCCCTCAAGGGTGGGGCACTCCTTCTGGGCCCGACAAAACTCCTCCCTGGTAGGTCCTCCCTCCACCTGCCATTCTGCAGGGGTAAGTAAGCCCTCCAGGGGAGTCACATCCCCCTCTGTGGACTCCGGGACCACCTCAGTTGCCCCATCCATCTTACGAGGTGCAGAAGCCGGGGCAGGCTTCCCCTGTCCCCGTTTACCCTTATTGGCAGCTGGTTGGGCCTTTGTCTCAGGCTCCAACCTCCGTGAACTCCCTCTCCGGTCAGTCACGGACCGCGTGTTGGCACAAGTCCACTCGGGCGACCCCAACATCTCCACATGAGCCTTGAACTCGACCTCCTTCCATGCGGTATGTTCAAGGTCATTTCCCAACAGACAGTCGACCGGCATGGCAGGGCTTACCGCAACCCGTAGAGGACCCGCAACCCCTCCCCACTCAAAGGGAATCTGAGCCACCGGATAGTGACCCTCTTGGTTGTCAGCCATCACAACCGGGTGGACTACGTTGGGAATCACCTGCTCTGGGGACACCAGCTGACTCCTTACCATAGTCATGCTGGCTCCTGTGTCCCTCAGAGCCTCCACCCTCTGGGCATTGATGGTGACCCACTGCCTGTACTTTTCAGTATTCGACGGCACATGGGTCTTAGGAACCATCTCGCAATCTCCCAGGGACACTAGTGTTAGCCCTGCCCACTCACCTCCCTTATCTAGGGGCAACTCCTCCCCGAGCACTACACTCGCCACCCCAGGGGTCTTTCCTCCAATGGGAGGGTGTGGTCTCTTGGGACACTTAGTATCCCCCTTGTAGTGCCCAATCTCGCCACACTCATAACAACGGACAACCCTAGGCTGCTGACCACGGTCAGGATAAGGGGGATTGTGGGGGCCAACCTTAGGAGGGAATCCTGATCCCTTTCCCTGCGAACTCTTTTGGGGGCCTTTAGGGAACTCCTTTTTGTCTTCCCCCCTTTCTTCCGGGGGGCGCCCTGACCTGTCCCTTGGAAACTCCCCCCAGTCCCTTTTGAGGACACCCGGGTACTAGCCCAGATGTCCGCCTCCTCTGCAAGCTTTCTAGGATTAGTTAGCTTGCTGTCCACCAGGTGTTGACGCAGCTCCGGAAAACTTTTCTCGAGGAGGTGCTTCCTCAAAAACAGGTTATACAACCCCTCGTAATCTTTTACCTCACTGCCCTGCACCCAGCCCTCCAAAGCTTTTTTTGCGTAGTCCAGGAAGTCCACCCAATTCTGGGTGGCCAGTTTTTGGCTGCCCCGGAATCTCTGCCTGTACTTTTCAGGGGTCAGCCCAAATTTCCTAATCAAGGCGACCCTCATGGTGGGGTAATTGGTCTGCTCCCATTGTTCTAGGGCTAAAAGGGCATCCCTCCCCACCGGAGGCATGTACCTGTACAGACCACCCCCCCACTGAGCTTCCGGGATCCCATGGGCTCGTAAGGAGACCTCATAGGCAGCCAACCACTTGGCGATGTCGTCCCCAATACCGTAGCTGGCAACTACGTCCTTAGGTAAATAGGGTCTGGGCTCCCTGGTGACCTCTTTCTCTACGCTGCCACCAACAGGACTACTGGGGGTTCCGAACTGAAGGGCCTTGAGATCCAATTCCTTCAAATGGAGCTCATGAAGGAACCTCCGCTCTTCCCTCTCTTTCTCCAAGCGGGCTAATTCCATCCTGAATTGCCTCACCTCCCTCCTGTCGGCTAAATCAGCTGAAGACAGGCTTCCCCCTGAAGCGCTACTACCGCCCCTTGAAGGTTCCCTGGGTCCTATATCCATATTGCCGCTCTCAGGGGGGAAAAGTGCTTCTGTCCCTTCCGTGGTGTCCGGTTCCGGTCCCTGCTCCCCCCGTTCCCCGCTAGGGTGGGCCATCACCCAGGCTCTCAAGCTAGTCTGGAGCTCCACTTTCTTTGCTCCCTGCTTGAAAAATACCCCCTCTCCTGGCAGAATTCCTTTAACTGGGTTACAGTATACTCTTCTAGCCTACCCAACTCAAACTCCATCCCGCCAGGTGGGGCCCTAAACAATGCGGAACAGGACTCAGAGGATAAGATGAACCTTAACAAGAACCCACCACAGGTCAGAGATAATTTCAAAAATTTCCAATCAGGGAGACAACCTGGAGAAAACTCCAATAAAAAACAAAAATTAGGTGTAGGGTGCGTAGCGCACGCTAAACTGCTAATGAGTGGATGCAAACACAAGCTCAGGATCCCACCGCTGAACACCAACTTGTTGGACCTATCGTCCTAGGGTAGCTTGGCTCAAGTGGAAAGGCCTATGCCCGAGAAACATGTTGTGCTTGCATCACACGCACTTCACACTCCAGCGTACCACCACTTAAAAAGGACGCTACACCAGGTAATTAGAAAAGGTAGAAAAGCTTTATCTTTCTTTTATCTTGCTTCTCTTTTCTTTCAAATCAAATCAATCAGTGTCTGTCTAGAACACATTAGGGTCCAAACATTTCATCGTTACTAGATTGACAGTACAGCAAATTCACTAGCGTTTTAAATAAAGTCATCAGTCATCATGCTGCACTTAGCAATTACTTAGCACTGTAAATCGAGTCAATAAATATAGCGCCGCACATAGCATTGACATAGCACTTTAAATAGTCAATTAATACAGCGCCGCACATAGCATTAATGTAGCGCTTTAAATAGAGTCAATAAATATAGCGCCGCACATAGCATTGACATAGCGCTTTAAATAGAATCAATAAATACAGCGCCGCACATAGCATTGATGTAGCACTTTAAATAGAGTCAATAAATATAGCGCCGCACATGACAACCACAATGCTCTGATTATCAGGTCAGTAATTATAGGACAGTTCACAGCGATCACTATGCTCTTGAAATTGAGTTACTAATTGTAGAACTGTTCATATTAGCTCATTAACACTTCAGATTTGGTCATACCAGGATGCATGAAATCTAGCCTTACATAGGCTTATTACACATGGCTGGTTCTGCATTTGCCCCCAAAATGCTCCGTTTACTCTGCAGTTGTTACTTCCCTCACTCGAGAGAGCAGGGGCCAGGAGCAGAGTTACTTCTTCGGCTGTAACCATGGAAGGCCGCCGGGCTCGGGGAGAGACTTTTCCCAGGGGAGGGGCGAATCCAGGGCCACTCCAGCCTTCCGCCCTCCTCCCCCAGGGGTTTCCTCACTTGTGGGCACTTGCAAGTAGACTCGGCCGGTGGAGGGCTCACTCGGGTGATTTGGGGCCAACGAACTGACGGGGAATCACCCCGGGGGAGGGTTGTGCTCCGGACCTTACATAGGCCTCCCGCCCTCTTCCCCGGGGGGGGGGTTACCTTGTTCTTCGGCCTCAGTTAGGCCCTTGCGATGGTCTCTTTCTGGCAAGAGGGCTCTCGGCTCCCTTCACTCGTCCAGGGTTCGCGCCTGCAGTCGCCCTTGGCAGCGCGACCTGCGGGGGCGCGGCCCTGTCAGCAAATCGTGCATCGGCGGGGGCGGCGTCTCGCAGTCCGCCCCCGTCACGTGATCCGAGTTTCTGGGCCTCAGGCCTAATGCGGCCTACGGGGAACTCCAGCGGCTCTCTCTCCACATGAAGGGCCGCGTTTCAAAAGCTGCGACGGCAGCGGAGGGGTCCCAGTCTTCCTCACAAGCCCCAGGTGACAGGAGGGTTGACCTTACGGGCCTTGGGCCGCAGCGGTGAGTGATTCCTTATGGGGTCTTTCAGCGGGGGTGGCCAAAGTTAAGGGGGTGATCTGCAGGCTAGGGTGTGGCGATTTCTTACGCGCCAAGCACCCCCTTTCTCCCTCAGTGTTGCCCCAGCTCAGGACAGGCAGGTTAGTAAGTGGCAGGCCACACGCCAGTGGCGTCAAAGGATAGAAGAGTCCCAGGCAAAGTCAGGAGAGCCAGAGATAATCACTCTATTTCCCCGTTCTCCTCAGGAGTCCTGGCAAGGTGGGGAGCTCCAGAGCTTGAGGTGATCTCAGGGTCAGTGGCTGAGGGCAGGGTCAGGTCAAGAGGTAGGGGGTAGTGTCAGCCGAGGAGGAAGAAAAGCAGGCCCTAGGATCTGTCAGTTTTCTTCTCTAGCGCACCCTCCTCCCCCACTCAGATGCCTTACTCCTGACTACCTCTTCTCCTACCAAATGGCCGCCGCCCCTCACCTCTATATATAGCCTGGGCCCTGACTGGCCAGAGTGGGCCAGAAGGTTCTGGAACCCCTCATGACAGTCTATGGCCCAGGCTCTGAGGTGACAGTTTAGGCCACCATTTTGTGTAAGAGCTCTCTCCCTCCCTCCATTTTAGAGAAGCACCTTGCGCCTCACCCTCAATCAGTGAAAATGGGGCACCCAGAGCCTCTACGTCAACACCAAGAACAAAACTAGTGGACAGAAAAATTGGAGGGTAAAGGGAAAAAAAGAAAAAAAAAATGAGGAGTGAACAGCCAAAGGGCTGGCAGGTCTAACACGCGTCCCCCCCAGCTGAAAGTGGGGTGAGCGACCCAATCCCTTGGGAGTTCTCCTCACTAAGGCGGAAATACCTAGAGAGACCGTCAGCATTGGCGTGGTCCACTCCTGGGCGATGTTCCACCCTAAAGTCCATTCCCTGTAGGGAGATGGACCATCTCAACAACTTAGGATTCTCGCCCCTCATGTGCATCAGCCATCTGAGGGGCCGGTGGTCGGTCTGAACCAGGAAGTACGAGCCAAACAGGTATGGCCGCAACTTCTTCAGGGCCCACACCCCCGCAAAAGCCTCCCTCTCAATCGCACTCCACCTCTGTTCCCAGGGGAGTAGTCTCCTAGATAGGAAAATCACGGGTTGGTCCAGACCCTCTTCATTGAGTTGCGACAGCACTGCCCCGATGCCATGCTCCGACGCATCCGTCTGGACTATGAACTCTTTGGAAAAGTCAGGGGCCCTAAGGACAGGTGCCACACACATTGCTTGTTTCAAGGTGTCAAAGGCTCGTTGACACACCTCGGTCCAGATTACCCGTCGTGGGTGCTTCTTAGATGTAAGCTCAGTCAAGGGAGCCACGATGGTTCCATACCCCTTGACGAAGCGTCGGTAGTAACCGGTTAGGCCCAGAAAGGCTCGGACCTCCGTCTGAGTCTTGGGGGGTTCCCAGGCCATGATGGTTTCGATCTTGGCCTGGAGGGGTTGCACCTTGCCCCGCCCCACCAAGTGACCGAGGTACACTACCGACCCCTGCCTGATCTGGCACTTGCTGGCCTTAACCGTCAGACCCGCCTGCTGCAGGGCCTGAAGGACAGCCTGAAGGTGACACAAATGGTCCTCCCAGCTGCTCCTGAAGACGGCAATGTCATCCAGGTAAGCAGCCGAGAAAGCCTCCATCCCGGCGAGGACCTGGTTCACCAGCCGCTGAAAAGTGGCAGGGGCGTTCTTGAGCCCAAAGGGCATCACGCAGAACTGGTAGTGACCCTCAGATGTGGAAAAGGCTGACCTTTCCTTTGCTCCATCTGTCAGGGAGATCTGCCAGTACCCAGATGTAAGGTCAAAGGTACTCAGATATTGGGCAGCTCCCAACCGGTAAATGAGCTCATCCGCCCTCGGGATAGGATGAGCATCGGTCTTTGTCACAGAGTTCAGTCCCCTGTAATCCACACAGAACCTGAGTTCTGGGGTAGTGCCCGGCGGGGCAGCTTTGGGTACCAGTACCACCGGACTGGACCAGGGACTGCTTGAAGGTTCATATCACTCCCAGCTCCAGCATCTTGGTGACTTCACCATGGATGCTAGCCTTCACCTTATCCGACAAGCGGTAGGACTTGGACTTCACAGGTGGGCTGTCCCCTGTGTCCACATCATGGGTACACAGGTGAGTCCTTCCCGGGATAAGCGAGAACAGTGTAGCGTACTGCACCAAAACCTGGCGGCAGTCTCTCCGCTGTTCGGGAGTTAGAGATGGTGAGAGAATTACTCCCTCTACCGACCCATCCTTTTCTTGGGACGCAAAAAGATCAGGGAGAGGTTCACTTTCCTCTTCCTCTGACCCATCAGTCACCATCATCAAAGTGACCTCTGATCTCTCTTGGTGGGGCTTGAGGCGGTTGACATGGAGCACCCGATGGGGCTGCCTGGGGGTTTTGAGATCCTCCACATAGGTGACCTTCCCCTTCTTCTCAACCACCTCAAAGGGGCCTGACCAGCGATCCTGGAGGGCGCTAAGCTCTCCAGGTTCCATAACCCACACCTTCTGGCCAGGCTCCAGCTCCACTGGGTGAGCATTGCGGTCATACCACTCCTTCCTGACCGTCTGGCTGGCTTCTAGGTTTTCGGAAGCTTGCTTCCACAACCTAGCCATTTGGCTACGAAAGGCCAGCATGTAGCTCACTACATCCGGGGGAAGTTTTCTGGGAGTCTTTTCCCATCCATCCTTCACCAGGCTGAGGGGTCCACGAACAGGGTGTCCATACAACAGCTCGAAGGGGCTGAAGCCCACTCTTTTCTGTGGTACTTCCCGGTAGGAAAACAGTAAACAAGGTAGGAGGACGTCCCATTTCCTCCGCAGGCTCTCGGGCAGACTCCTGATCATACCCTTCAAGGTTTTGTTAAATCTTTCCACCAGACCATTGGTCTGGGGGTGATAAGGGGTGGAGAACCGGTAAGTGACTCCACACTCCTTCCACATAGCCCGCATGTATGCCGACATGAAGTTGGTACCTCTGTCCGACACAACTTCCTTGGGGAACCCCATCCGGGTGAAAATCCCCATCAGGGCCCGTGCCACCGCAGGTGCAGTAATGGTCCTCAGAGGAATTGCCTCTGGGTACCGGGTGGCATGATCCACCAGAACCAAGATAAACCTGTGACCGGCAGACGTTGGTGGATCCAATGGCCCAACAATGTTGATGCCCACCCTTTCAAAGGGGGTGCCAACGACAGGTAGTGGTTCCAGGGGAGCCTTCAGCTTCACCCCTGTTTTCCCACTAGCTTGGCAGGTAGCACACGTCCTACAAAAAGTGTCGGACTTAATCCTCATCTGAGGTCAGTAGAAGTGAGGGACAAGCCGAGCAAAGGTCTTGTCCTGTCCCAAGTGTCCTGCCGAGGGTATCTCGTGAGGAAGGCTCGGTAACGCTGGGGAACCACCAAGGCCCGGGATGATCCATGCACCGGAGCCTTGGGTTCGCTATAGAGGAGACCATCTTCCCAATATATGTGGAAGTTCCCCGAATCATTACCCGCTGCCTGGGCTTCGGCCTGTCGCCGTAAGCCCTCAAGGGTGGGGCACTCCTTCTGGGCCCGACAAAACTCCTCCCTGGTAGGTCCTCCCTCCACCTGCCATTCTGCAGGGGTAAGTAAGCCCTCCAGGGGAGTCACATCCCCCTCTGTGGACTCCGGGACCACCTCAGTTGCCCCATCCATCTTACGAGGTGCAGAAGCCGGGGCAGGCTTCCCCTGTCCCCGTTTACCCTTATTGGCAGCTGGTTGGGCCTTTGTCTCAGGCTCCAACCTCCGTGAACTCCCTCTCCGGTCAGTCACGGACCGCGTGTTGGCACAAGTCCACTCGGGCGACCCCAACATCTCCACATGAGCCTTGAACTCGACCTCCTTCCATGCGGTATGTTCAAGGTCATTTCCCAACAGACAGTCGACCGGCATGGCAGGGCTTACCGCAACCCGTAGAGGACCCGCAACCCCTCCCCACTCAAAGGGAATCTGAGCCACCGGATAGTGACCCTCTCGGTTGTCAGCCATCACAACCGGGTGGACTACGTTGGGAATCACCTGCTCTGGGGACACCAGCTGACTCCTTACCATAGTCATGCTGGCTCCTGTGTCCCTCAGAGCCTCCACCCTCTGGGCATTGATGGTGACCCACTGCCTGTACTTTTCAGTATTCGACGGCACATGGGTCTTAGGAACCATCTCGCAATCTCCCAGGGACACTAGTGTTAGCCCTGCCCACTCACCTCCCTTATCTAGGGGCAACTCCTCCCCGAACACTACACTCGCCACCCCAGGGGTCTTTCCTCCAATGGGAGGGTGTGGTCTCTTGGGACACTTAGTATCCCCCTTGTAGTGCCCAATCTCGCCACACTCATAACAACGGACAACCCTAGGCTGCTGACCACGGTCAGGATAAGGGGGATTGTGGGGGCCAACCTTAGGAGGGAATCCTGATCCCTTTCCCTGCGAACTCTTTTGGGGGCCTTTAGGGAACTCCTTTTTGTCTTCCCCCCCTTTCTTCCGGGGGGCGCCCTGACCTGTCCCTTGGAAACTCCCCCCAGTCCCTTTTGAGGACACCCGGGTACTAGCCCAGATGTCCGCCTCCTCTGCAAGCTTTCTAGGATTAGTTAGCTTGCTGTCCACCAGGTGTTGACGCAGCTCCGGAAAACTTTTCTCGAGGAGGTGCTTCCTCAAAAACAGGTTATACAACCCCTCGTAATCTTTTACCTCACTGCCCTGCACCCAGCCCTCCAAAGCTTTTTTTGCGTAGTCCAGGAAGTCCACCCAATTCTGGGTGGCCAGTTTTTGGCTGCCCCGGAATCTCTGCCTGTACTTTTCAGGGGTCAGCCCAAATTTCCTAATCAAGGCGACCCTCATGGTGGGGTAATTGGTCTGCTCCCATTGTTCTAGGGCTAAAAGGGCATCCCTCCCCACCGGAGGCATGTACCTGTACAGACCACCCCCCCACTGAGCTTCCGGGATCCCATGGGCTCGTAAGGAGACCTCATAGGCAGCCAACCACTTGGCGATGTCGTCCCCAATACCGTAGCTGGCAACTACGTCCTTAGGTAAATAGGGTCTGGGCTCCCTGGTGACCTCTTTCTCTACGCTGCCACCAACAGGACTACTGGGGGTTCCGAACTGAAGGGCCTTGAGATCCAATTCCTTCAAATGGAGCTCATGAAGGAACCTCCGCTCTTCCCTCTCTTTCTCCAAGCGGGCTAATTCCATCCTGAATTGCCTCACCTCCCTCCTGTCGGCTAAATCAGCTGAAGACAGGCTTCCCCCTGAAGCACTACTACCACCCCTTGAAGGTGCCCTGGGTCCTATATCCATATTGCCGCTCTCAGGGGGGAAAAGTGCTTCTGTCCCTTCCGTGGTGTCCGGTTCCGGTCCCTGCTCCCCCCGTTCCCCGCTAGGGTGGGCCATCACCCAGGCTCTCAAGCTAGTCTGGAGCTCCACTTTCTTTGCTCCCTGCTTGAAAAATACCCCCTCTCCTGGCAGAATTCCTTTAACTGGGTTACAGTATACTCTTCTAGCCTACCCAACTCAAACTCCATCCCGCCAGGTGGGGCCCTAAACAATGCGGAACAGGACTCAGAGGATAAGATGAACCTTAACAAGAACCCACCACAGGTCAGAGATAATTTCAAAAATTTCCAATCAGGGAGACAACCTGGAGAAAACTCCAATAAAAAACAAAAATTAGGTGTAGGGTGCGTAGCGCACGCTAAACTGCTAATGAGTGGATGCAAACACAAGCTCAGGATCCCACCGCTGAACACCAACTTGTTGGACCTATCGTCCTAGGGTAGCTTGGCTCAAGTGGAAAGGCCTATGCCCGAGAAACATGTTGTGCTTGCATCACACGCACTTCACACTCCAGCGTACCACCACTTAAAAAGGACGCTACACCAGGTAATTAGAAAAGGTAGAAAAGCTTTATCTTTCTTTTATCTTGCTTCTCTTTTCTTTCAAATCAAATCAATCAGTGTCTGTCTAGAACACATTAGGGTCCAAACATTTCATCGTTACTAGATTGACAGTACAGCAAATTCACTAGCGTTTTAAATAAAGTCATCAGTCATCATGCTGCACTTAGCAATTACTTAGCACTGTAAATCGAGTCAATAAATATAGCGCCGCACATAGCATTGACATAGCACTTTAAATAGAGTCAATTAATACAGCGCCGCACATAGCATTAATGTAGCGCTTTAAATAGAGTCAATAAATATAGCGCCGCACATAGCATTGACATAGCGCTTTAAATAGAATCAATAAATACAGCGCCGCACATAGCATTGATGTAGCACTTTAAATAGAGTCAATAAATATAGCGCCGCACATGACAACCACAATGCTCTGAATATCAGGTCAGCTATTATAGGACAGTTCACAGCGATCACTATGCTCTTGAAATTGAGTTACTAATTGTAGAACTGTTCATATTAGCTCATTAGCACTTCAGATTTGGTCATACCGGGATGCATAAAATCTAGCCTTACATAGGCTTATTACACATGGCTGGTTCTGCCTTTGCCCCCAAAATGCTCCGTTTACTCTGCAGTTGTTACTTCCCTCACTCGAGAGAGCAGGGGCCAGGAGCCGAGTTACTTCTTCCGCTGTAACCATGGAAGCCCGCCGGGCACGGGGAGAGACTTTTCCCAGGGGAGGGGCGAATCCAGGGCCACTCCGGCCTTCCGCCCTCCTCCCCCAGGGGTTTCCTCACTTGTGGGCACTTGCAAGTAGACTCGGCCGGTGGAGGGCTCACACGGGTGATTTGGGGCCAACGAACTGACGGGGAATCACCCCGGGGGAGGGGCGTGCTCCGGACCTTACATAGGCCTCCCGCCCTCTTCCCCGGGGGGGGGGGGTTACCTTGTTCTTCAGCCTCAGTTAGGCCCTTGCGATGGTCTCTTTCTGGCAAGAGGGCTCTCTGCTCCCTTCACTCGTCCAGGGTTCGCACCTGCAGTCGCCCTTGGCAGCGCGACCTGCGGGGGCGCGGCCCTGTCAGCAAATCGTGCATCGGCAGGGGAGGCGTCTCGCAGTCCGCCCCCGTCACGTGATCCGAGTTTCTGGGCCTCAGGCCTAATGCGGCCTACGGGGAACTCCAGCGGCTCTCTCTCCACATGAAGGGCCGCGTTTCAAAAGCAGTGACGGCAGCGGAGGGGTCCCAGTCTTCCTCACAAGCCCCAGGTGACAGGAGGGTTGACCTTACGGGCCTTGGGCCGCAGCGGTGAGCGATTCCTTAGGGGGTCTTTCAGCGGGGGTGGCCAAAGTTAAGGGGGTGATCTGCAGGCTAGCGGATGGCAGGCCACACGCCAGTGGCGTCAAAGGATAGAAGAGTCCCAGGCAAAGTCAGGAGAGCCAGAGATAATCACTCTATTTCCCCGTTCTCCTCAGGAGTCCTGGCAAGGTGGGGAGCTCCAGAGCTTGAGGTGATCCCAGGGTCAGTGGCTGAGGGCAGGGTCAGGTCAAGAGGTAGGGGGTAGTGTCAGCCGAGGAGGAAGAAAAGCAGGCCCTAGGATCTGTCAGTTTCCTTCTCTAGCGCACCCACCTCCCCCACTCAGATGCCTTACTCCTGAATACCTCTTCTCCTACCAAATGGCCGCCGCCCCTCACCTCTATATATAGCCTGGGCCCTGACTGGCCAGAGTGGGCCAGAAGGTTCTGGAACCCCTCATGACAGTCTATGGCCCTGGCTCTGAGGTGACAGTTTAGGCCACCATTTTGTGTAAGAGCTCTCTCCCTCCCTCCATTTTAGAGAAGCACCTTGCGCCTCATCCTCAATCAGTGAAAATGGGGCACCCAGAGCCTCTACGTCAACACCAAGAACAAAACTAGTGGACAGAAAAATTGGAGGGTAAAGGGAAAAAAATGAAGAGGGAACAGCCAAAGGGTTGGCAGGTCTAACACTGCCCTTACCAAAAAATCAAGCTTCACTCCACAACTACCCGCAGGCAACTGCATTGACGTCTTCCACCAGGCTGTGACACAAGATCTGGAACATGAATACAATAAATACCAAAGACAATCCAAGTATCTACCCCACAACATTACACATGAAGAGAGAACAGCAATCAAAAGGCTGAACGACAGGAAGAATCTCATTGTGAAAGGAGCAGAAAAGGGAGGAAACCCCGTAGCACTAGATATAGATGACTACATTCTGGAAGCTAATCGACAACTTGAGGATGATACATGCTATGAACTCCTAACACGTGATCCGACGCAGGAGATTCTAAAACTGATCAATACTAAGATCGACAAATGGTATACACTGGGACTCATATCTCTAACTGAAAAAACCTTTCTGTACATACCACACCCCACCATGCCAACCCTTTACCTTCTCCCCAAAATACATAAAGGGACATATCCACCACCCGGAAGACCAATCATACCAGGGATCAACTCAGCTTGCTCCAGGATGGGAGAATACATTTATAAAAAACTACAGGTACTGATGAGGGACATCCCATCATTCATTCAGGACACGAACAATATCCTCCTAACACTACAAGGCATCACTTGGGAACCGGACTTCACACTTGTGTGCATTGATATCGTCAGTCTCTACACCTCTATCAAACATCGCGATGGTATCACAGCAACCCAACGATCACTTTGGACGCAATCGGCTAACCTCCTGGAAACTAACAAAATGATCCTAGAGATGCTGGAGTTCTGCTTAGAGAACAATATATTTAGCTTCAATGGTAAAATATACAGGCAGAAACACGGTACTGCCATGGGTGACAAATTTGCGCCACCGTACGCATGTATTTTTATGAGCCATGTAGAAAAATTCTGGCTGTGGGATCAAGACCTTGCTGAGTTCACCTCTCACATAATATTATGGCGATGATACTTCGATGACATCCTCTGTATCTGGCAAGGGGATTTCAAACTACTCCAAAGATTCTTGGAAAGCTTGGACAAAAATCCCTGGGGGATAAAAACTACACACACATACTCCAAAAAGGAGATCAACTTTCTGGATGTCACACTCTATGTCAAGGACAATACCTTACAAAGTAAACTTTTCAGAAAAGAAACAGCGGCTAATTCTATATTGAGATCAGACAGGTTTCATCCACGCCACAATGTAAGAAACATCCCAAAGGGGGAATTTTTGAGAACAGGCAGAAACTGCAGCGAAGACGAAGTATTTAAGGAAAAAGGACAAGATATCATAACAAGATTGAGTCAAAGGGGATACGACCGCAACACACTCACCAACACCGCAACCTCAGTGACTCAAATGGAACGGAAACAGATGTTCCAACCTGAACACCAACGTGAGAGCAACAACATGATACGCTTCATCACAGGCCACCATAATGGCCACCATCAAATAAGGCAAAGTCTGAAACATCACTGGCATCTTCTACAACAAACACCAAGCCTAACTGATCACCTAAAACCCTATCCAGAAATTACATTCAGAAGAGCACCAAACCTCAAGAACTCTGTGCAAATCTGAATTTGATGACAAAAGGAAATCGGTCACAACATTTCTAGACAGACCACCAGGCTTTCACACCTGTAAAAACTGCAGTATTTGTAAACCGAGTAGAAGTAAAACGACACAGGTACCACTGACACAAGGAAAATCATTTACCATCAAAGAATGGATTGACTGCAACAGCAAATTCAACATCTATGCAATCATCTGCCCCTGTAACCTTCCATACATTGAGAGCACAATACGACCGATGCGCACCCGCATTCAAGAACACTACCGCAATATACACAAGCACAACACCGGTCACCCACTCACAGAACATTTCCACGAAAAGCACCCACACAAGAAAGACTTCATCTTCTTTGGCCTAGAAATTATCCACCCAGCCAGAAGAGAGGGAAATCGTGAACTCAAACTCAGGAGACGAGAAAGTGAACTCATCCTGAAATTCAAGACAGTGACCGTGGGACTAAACAAAGATGCCGAAATGCATGTATGGCTTGGAGATGACTAGTTTAAAACACCATGTGACATTGCAGGCCTAAATAAGAAGGAACCATGTACTATGTTGTATTAACAAACATATGTTTCTCCCAACCTAGTTAACCATCATTGTTTGACTACCGACCATGTCACTAACGGAGCTGCTTAGATATCTGTTTGTCTTACCCATGCCCCCAATTTCACTAAGCTTATGTCCCTACATGCCCGACCATGATAAACGGCATAACCACTTGAAAGAACTTGACAAGTCATTGGGCAGGCCACCAGTCCCCAACCCCCCCCCCCCCCCCCCCAGCACATTTTCGTAAGCGAGCCTAGCACCACAGGACTACTAAAATATCCTCATATCCCCAGTGGTGCACCACCATCCACCGTCTCACCTATATCGCAATAAGATTTAACCCCCTAATAAACCCGTTCCAAAATAGCACCCAGATTAGCACCTTATTCTACCTGGGGCATGACCCGAGAATACTCCATCTTCTTATTATCATTGCCCCTATTCATATCGCCATTATGCTTTAACCCCCACCGAAAGGGAACTGAGACTAGCATCTTTGACTAGTTTTTCAGAGCCTAATTCCCCCTTAAATTCATATGCCCGTTCCTAAATGGCGCCCAGGTTAGCACCATCAACCTATCCGGGACATGACCCGGGAATATTCCATCCTCTTTTTGTCAAAGCCCCTATTCATATCATAATCATGGTCTAACAAACCCCCCCTCGCCCCCCCCAGAAAGGGAACATGACCAGCTTCCCTGATATGGCTGTGCAGAGCATGATCCCCCTTCATGTTTATATGCCAGATCTTTTTACCGGCAAATTTATTTTCCAGATGTCTCCCCAGCAACCACGTCATTTGACCACACTCCCACATGTGGCAATCCAACTGAGAATCGGATAAAACCTCTACCATATTAATAAACCCTCCGTTCCAAAATGGCGCCTACATTAGCAGCGCAATAGCTATTACCTATTTGAGCCATGACCCGGAAACACATAATAATCTTATTTAAATGGCCGCCAAAATCCCTGTCACAAATTTACGAGTATGACGAATGGAGACATCACCACTGCGGCATTTACGCCTGTTACCTTTGAGGTAGCTGCCCCCACACTGCCACCACTCACGACTCCTCCTTTCCACGCCCTCCCTGTCAGATACCGTGTCCTCGACTATGGCAATCTGCAATTTTTTCATTTTCCCTCTCAGCAACCGAAAGGACCCCAAATCATCCAGACGACCTACCACCCATACCTAACAATACGGTAAACTGCCAATCCCCGCTATACCTTGGCGTCCGGGATTTACGCGCACACCTGACACATGATCGCCGTACTCAAATATACATTCTTCGTAAGCGCTTAAGCGACCCGCACTGCTAGCGTGTTTACTCTACGGAACCTATCTTGATAACTTGACACATTAACCGTACCTGCAATATCAATCCCATAGGACTAGTTTCCGAGATCTCGGTGACACCTACTTTCTCACCTTTAAGTGCCAGTGCATGAAATATCCACTTATCACCGCTTACGCTTTAACTTTTCCTACGGCGCCCCCACACATGACCAATTATCTTGCATTCTTTTACAATTATATTCCCAGCATCATTATATTGTACGATCGGATAAAAAGCGTTAGATGAGATATAGCTTGCACATTGCAAGTTCCCTTTCTTCTCATTTTAAATGTATTGAAAATTTACCAGTGCATGGAACATCTACTCATCACCGCTTGCTCTGACTATCCCTACGGTGCCCACATATGACCATTTTCTCATGAGGCTGAAGTTAGCTTCTTATTCGGCCAGCTTCTTATTCGCAGGCTGAAGTTAGCTTCTTATTCGGCCAGCATCTTATTCGCTGGTTGAAGTGAGCATCTTATTCAGCCAGCATCTTATTCAGCCAGCATTTTATTTGCAGGAAACATTTTATATAAAATGCAATCATAAATAATTCAATTAACTCCATTGTATGGGACTCTGCATTGCCATACAGTGAATATGTTGTTTTTGAAATACAACACATACCACTATTACGTCTATTAGGATTTAGTCTGACACTAGCAACCTTTCCACTAAAATATGGGACAACTTTGCCACCATCACAATTTAAGCAATGGAGTACCCGTTTCTAAGTTGTCTGAGCTGATCATAATTTGTGGCACCACATGGGTTGCCTTGACCTCAAAGCCTCCACGAGTTGTTATATTCTAATAAGTAATCATACTTTCCCTATAAGAAATTCACATTGGATCACAATCATTTTAAAAACAACCCATCCTCCTACAAGATCCATAAGGACTTACACTGAGCCAAGCAATGTTACCACCTGTGCCCACTGTGCCACCCTCAAGCCAATGCATTCATATGGAGTTATTGATTAATAATTAACCTACATTTCTCTCATCAATTTTCATATTGATCCTAATAAAGGAAGTTCCCCTCTACAATTATGATATGTAAATTGCCTGAGCCGAGCAAAATTTCTCACAACAGGTGGCACCAAACTGGTTGCCCTCACCTCAATGCATTCCTATATAGTTGCATGCAAATCAGTAATTGTGGTTCTCTTATAGGAAAAACACATTGGCTCACAAATATGTATTTTGTGTTTCACCCATACCACATCCCCCTACAAGCTCCATAAGGATTTAGCCTGAGCCAAGCAACGGTTCCACTTGTGCCCAGTGTGCCACTTTCAAGCCAATGCATTCCTATGGATTTATAAACGAATAAGTTACCATCCTTTCTTCCATGAAGAACAACTTGGCTCACCCATTTTCATACTGATCCTAATAAAGAAAGTTCCCCTCTACACTTCTGATATGTAAACTGCCTGAGCCGAGCACAATTTGCCACAGCTGGTAGCACCAATTGTTGGCCCTCACCTCAATGCATTCCTATATAGTTACATGCAAATAAGTTATAGTAGTTCTCTTATAGCAAAAACACATTGGCTCACAAATATGTATTTTGTTTTTCAAACATACCACATCCCCCTACAACCTGCTTAAGAATTTAGCCTCAGTCAAACAACGTTTCCACCTGTGCTCACTGTGCCACTTTCAAGCCAATGCATTCCTATGGAGTTATAAACGAATAGGTAACCATCCTTTCTCCTATGAAGATCTGCTTGGCTCAACAATTTTCATAAGGTTCCTAATAAAGGAAGCTCCCCTTTACACTGCTGATATGTAACTTGCCTGAGTTGAGCTAAATTTGTCACAACAGGTGGCACCAAACTGTTGGCCCTCACCCCAATGCATTCCTATATAGTTACATGCAAATAAGTAATTGTGGTTCTCTTATAGGAAAAACACATTGGCTCACAAACATGTATTTTGTGTTTCACCCATACCACATCCCCCTACAAGCTCCATAAGGATTCAGCCTGAGCCAAGCAACGGTTCCGTGTGTGCCCACTGTGCCACTTTCAAGCCAATGTATTCCTATCCAGTTCTGTCTGAATAGGCCATTGTAGTTCCTTTATAGGAAAATCACATTTGCTCACAAATATGTATTTTGTTTTTTAAGCATACCGCATCACCGAATACGATCCATAAGGATTCAGCCTGAGCCAAGCAACATTTCCACAAAACATGGCACCACTGTGCCACCCACCAGCCAAAACATTCCTATAGGTGAATAAGAAATCATCCTTTCTCCCATGAAGATCAACTTGGATCACCAATTTTCATCTTCATCCTAGCAAAGGGAGCGCCCGTCTACATTACCGGTACGTGATTTTCCTGAGCCGATCAAAATTTGTCACAACAGGTGGCACCAAACTGGTTCCCCTCACCTCAATGCATTCCTATATAGTTACATGCATGTACGTAATTGTGGTTTTCTTATAGGAAAAACACATTGGCTCACAAACATGTATTTTGTTTTTCAACCATACCACATCCCTCTACCTACAAGCTCCATAAGGATTTAGCCTGAGCCAAGCAATGGTTCAACTTGTCCCCACTGTGCCATTTTCAAGCCAACGTGTTCCTATGGAGTTATAAACGAATAAGTAACCATTCTTTCTCCCATGAAGATCAACTTGACTCACCCATTTTCATACTGATCCTAATAAAGCTATATACCCTCTACACTTCTGTTATGTAAACTGCCTGAGCCGAGCAAAATTTGCCACAACAGGTGGCACCAAACTGGTTGCCCACACCTCAATGCATTCCTATATAGTTACATGCTAATAAGTAATTGTGGTTCTCTTATAGGAAAAACGCATTGGCTCACAAACATGTATTTTGTTTTTCACCCATACCACATCCCCCAACAAGTTCCATAAGGATTTAGCCTGAGCCAAGCAACGGTTCCACTTGTGCCCACTGTGCCACTTTCAAGCCAATGCGTTCCCATGGAGTTATAAACGAATAAGTAACCATCCTTTCCACCATGAAGATCAACTTGGCTCACCCTTTTTCATACTGATCCTAATAAAGGAAGTTCCCCCTACACTTCTGATATGTAAACTGCCTGAAGCAAGCAAAATCTGCCACATCAGGTGGCACCAAACTATTGGCCCTCACCTCAATGCTTTCCTATATAGTTAGATGCAAATAAGTAATTGTGGTTCTCTTATAGGAAAACACATTGGCTCACAAACATGTATTTTATTTTTCAACCATACCACATCCCCCTACAAGCTCCATAAGGATTTAGCCTGAGCCAACAACGGTTCCACTTGTGCCCACTGTGCCACTTTCAAGCCAATGCGTTCCTATGGAGTTATAAACGAATAAGTAACCGTCTTTTCTCCCATGATGATTAACTTGGCTCACCATTTTCATACTGATCCTAATAAAGAGAGCACCCCTCTACACTACCTATATATCAATTCCTTGAGCCGAGCAAAATGTTTCACAACAGGTGGCATCAAACGGGGTCCCCTCACCTCAATGCATTATGTCTGAATAGGTAATTGCATTTCCCTTATAGGAAAAGCACATTGCTTAGAAATACATATTTTGTTTTTCAAGCACACCACACCCCCTATACGATCCATAAGGAGTAAGCCTGAGCCAAGCAACCTTTTCACCTCTACCTACTGTGCCACCCTCAAGCCAATGCGTTCCTACGGAGTTATAGACTAATAAGTAACTATCCTTTCTTCCATGAAGATGAACTTCACTTACAAATATTTTTATTGATCATAATAAATGGAGCATTGCACATGGTTCATGCACACTTTAACGCATTTTTATACAGATATGTTCAAAATACTAAGGATGAATTGCACTGTGGCATTTAAGATGTCCTGTCGTCTGTCAATAATGTACCTGCAAGCCTGAAATAATGGGAAGCCTTTATCCAGAAGTAGCAGGAATTAGGCATTAAACATACAAACATTGTTGAAAGATAGCTTGTGTGTTTGAAACCTGAAAAGAAACTTGACAGTCAGTGCTAATGCTCAAGCTCCATGCTGAAGAGGTTTGTATACCGGGAGGCTCAAGTTCTTATCATAAAGCCTTGGATTTGTACTAGGCAATAAGATGTTGATTGGAAAATGTTTCTCTCTGGTTTGCTATATCCATGAAATGAATAGCTTCCATCAGAGTTTGTCTAGAGTACATATGCAAAGTATACTTCTGTTGCAGACTCCCAAGCAATTAAGATGCAGCAACTGCTTCTGGACTAACACCTTCACTGTCCTAGAGACAAACAACCAACAAAATGCAGTCCAATATGTATTCAGACAGATACTGTCTGGTATTTGTATACAAATAGTCTAAGCCCTTCTATCACACTCACCTTCTACATCGCGTCAAAGTAAAAGATGGACCACAGCAACTTAATTAAAATGTATTTCAGAACCAAGGATTCCCTTTCCCAGGTTGTATAGATATTGATTATGAGTATGTTCTTATTGATGTTAGTTATGCTTATTGATGCTGCTATCGCTGGAATTTCAAGAAATTTGTAGATACTGTCCAAATGTCCATTTGAGGAAACAATACTTGTAATTTTCCATTTGATGTGTCTGCTGTCTTTTGAACAGATATGGCTAGTTAATATACATGTAAACCGAATAATTTTACAATTTGCAAACAGAAATGCCATTAAACAAATCACTTTTGTATTCAAGTGCTTTATGTGGGGTTTTGGGATGCCGAATGAAGATATGAAAAATAGGTACTTTACAATCAGTTTGCTACTCCAGAAGTGTTGTTTCTATTAACAAACATGATGATATTTTAAACATTTTCCTCATACGTTGCATGTACAAACAGTTGCTGTTTGTCTCTTTTCTCTGATAAAAATAAATCCATATCCGAAATATTATAAAAAGTAAAACCAAATAGCTCTAAATGATTGCTGCTACCAACATAAATGTCATCAGAGTTTATATTGTCTTCATACTTTGCAAGTGTTTTCTCCACTTCTATTTTTTACATGCATAGTATCTTTGGTGTACATATACCTCCATTCATTTTGTGCATGTTCACTTCAAGCCACTTGTTTGCCGCCTTAGTATCATGAAACATTCTCATCCCCTGTAAAATGAAGAATTATATGTAAAAGTTTAAATATCATGTGACCACATTTAATGTTTTACTTCAGTGTCTTTTCATTGCGAATGCTTTTTTATGAACTATTTAATGCCAGTCTCCGCAGAGTAAATCCAATTAGCAAATTTAAAACCAAATGAGAACAGAACTTATCTCCACTATTAGTGAGCGAAATCACAAGATTTGTTGGATGAATTCTGATATTTGGGACCTCTACTATGGAAAAATAGTTTTGTCATTTTTTTAAAAAGAGTTTGCTAACAGCTTCAGAACCTGTCTGAACTCCCCCTGTCAAACTTATGTCCAGATATTTGCAGTCATAGAGACAACCTTACAATTTCAAATTTGACATTGCTGGTGATCTGCACTAACTATGATACTGGGTACTTGGTTTGTGATGTAAGGTCGAGACTGCCAGGCATCCTTGACTCTCCAGATAGCTTGGTTGAGCAGTCAATGTATAGCTTAAAGGAGGTGGTATGAAGGTTGACATGAGGTAGAGGACAACACAGTGATTGTATCTGCAATATTGACGGAATATCAAGCCAAAGTGAGGTAAAATGGTGTTTGCTGGATGAAAAGGATCTAAATATAATTAAACAACATAACACAATAAAATTCAGTTGCAACACTTTACAACTAACTTACACACCGAGGGCCTGATTCATAAAGGTAAACTTACATGCTGGTGTAAGTTAACTCTTTGTTGGTATTCACAAGCAATAAGTTAATAGGAACTTTACGACTGCGGACGCTCCACGATCTGGGCAGAGAACTCCGCACATAAAAAGATAGGACAGTCCTATCTTTTTAGGTGCTAAGTTCTCTGTCCAGATTGCTGAGTCTATTAAATTACAATTTTGTTAATATCAAGGAAGAGTAAATTTACACAAAGGTGTAAGTTTACCTTTATGAATCTGGCCCACTGTGATCTGTTTGCAATATATGAATTTGAATACTGCCTTGTTCATAGAACAAAGATAGCACACAAGATTTGATCTCCGACCCCAATCATGCCAAGTTTCCAAACATTGTTTGTGGCTGCAATTGCAAATACGAGAAAAAATACAAATGTGCACAATACAATTAGGGAAACCTGTAAAGGAACGAAACACATCCCACAGCATTAAGGTCACATGTTTCTGATTCTTTGTTCATAGTTATGGAATCGCTAAGATATACTTATCTCCTACTTATGGGTTATTATTTCCAGTTGTTTGAAAAATGTCACTCTCTAGACCTGAGGTCCGTTTGACTCCAGATCAACATATGCACAGTATCAAGGATACAAGATGGTTGTTTGACCCACAAGAGTAGTTGGTGTGTAAGTTGAAAGGCACGAGTGCTGGAACCATGTAGCTACTTTCTTGCTCTATGAATTTAGCTAGTACACAATCGCAATTCGCTAGAGCTCTACAATGCAAGGCAGGGGACAACAAAGTGTATCTTGGGTACAGTTTTTCCAACACTGAACCCCTTTTAGACAGGTTATGAAATCTAGGCTCATTACTGCAGTGTGAAGTCATTTGAAAACAATGATAGGAACATTTGGCCCCTGCAATTTAGAGATGCACATTGGATTCCAAATTTCAAACACATATAGATTGCTTCCAACACCTTAGAGTAAGCTAAACAATAAAATGAGTTGAGACAGAATATCGGAAACAAAACTATTGTGGGACAAAATACTGTGTCAAAATATAGAGGACAAAAATAATGTGAAGGTAAGTTTCTATAGGCAAGCAACGATTTACTATGTATAACTCCACATATATGTACCTCACCAATATATATATATATATATATTTTCACGGTACGTAGATGTGTAGTTAATTATAGAATATTTATACTTACCTATTTGCACTTACCTTCTCGATATTTTGGCCCTTGATATTTTTAGGTTTATTTTTGTTGAGTATATCAAACCAAGCAATTGTTAATAAGGTGTGTAAAAGGTGCATTTTGAAAAACAATAAAACCCTCATCCCCAACTCCAGACCCAGCCCTCCCTCCCCTCTCCCCTAATCAACCCTCCCTGTACCCTTCTCTTGTAAACCTTTGTTAACGAAGGAGGGGAAGCCTGGGCCCTCTCTTCTCTCTTCATCTCTGATTCGGGCTCATCGATGCAGTTCTATGCTGTATTAGAGAGGGGGGTCTGTGAGCAGTAAAAGGCGTAGGAATCTCGGACAGGTGAGCTCCCACAGCTCCGTGCTCAGTAAGGAACGGAATGGGCCCCATAGGTCTCCGAAAGTGGATCCATTACCCTGTAGAAGGATATGCATTAAATCCCCAACATGTGCCACAATTTATATAGCTACACCTGATCTGTAGGGATCCGGTGTCTGTCCCAGTGGGCTAGTATGTTTTTCAAGGCTGCGCCTAAGGCTAAGCTTATTTGTCTAACCCTGCGTGATTTAATTGGGAACGTAAGTGCATTGGGAAGGCCAAGGAAGACATATGCTGGAAAGCGAGGTAATTGTGTGTTGAAGTGTGTATCTGTCATCGAGGACTTGTGTTTAGTAAGGCGATAGTGGGGCAGTCCCACAATATGTGTTAATGTTCCTAGGGACCCGCATTTCCGCCAACAGTCAGGGCTGCGGTTTGGATTGCTTTTGTGGAATCTGGGAGGTGTGAGGTATCAATAAATTGCGATCTTGGTCATTGTCGGAAATGGTACAGGCTGTGTGCCACACACAGTGAAATATATCACCCCACTCCCTACGAGTAAGTGTGCGCCCTAGTTCTGTCTCCCAGCGCCTTTGTCCTGGGTATTTAGTCATCGACTCCAGTGGGCGTATGAGGTGGTATAGCTCGGTAATGAGGAGTGTTACAGGTTTTGGTGAGAAAGCATTTCTCATATGGCGTAAAGGGTCTTTGAACTTTACGTCATATTGTGGGATGCATGACCCAGTGTCGCACCTGTTGATAATGATAGCATTCAGATTCCGGCATAGCCATGTCGGTGCAGAAGCTGGTAAAGCAGCAGGGCCAGACCAAATTCCGCTTGAATTTTACCAAATATTTAAAAATGTGCTTTTGGCAGATATGTTCCTAATAATGCAACAAGCGCAATTAGGGGAATCCAGTCCGGAATCATGGGGAGGGGCTGATATAATTGTAATTTTGAAAAAGGGGAAGCCGCCAGAAGTACCAGGGTCATACAGACCAATTACATTAATGAATTCTGATATTAAAATATATTCTAAAATCTTAGCAAAGAGGCTGGCAGGGATCATCGAGCAGCTGGTAACCCCCATACAGCATGGATTTATTCCTGGAAAAGGGACAACGCAGCACGTTAGGACCGTTGTTACTATGTTCGACTCTGCAGGTATCCTAGGGGATCCTGTCGCAGCACTTTTCCTAGACGCTGAGAAGGCATTCGACAGGGTCTCCTGGGATTACCTTTGGCAGGTCATGAGGTGGTGTGGGATGGGGGAACCTTTTATAAAAGCTATACGGGTACTCTACAGCATCCCAACAGCGAGAATTAGAGTGAATGGAGGGCTGTCAGATACAGTAAAAATTGCTAGGGGGACCAGGCAGGGATGTCCCTCCTCTCCCCTCCTTTTTGCGCTATATCTCGAACCGCTACTGCGACGACTCAAAGCTAATCAAGAGATACCACCAATGAGGGTAAACAGCTGCACGGTGAAGACCTTAGCCTATGCAGACGATGTAGCTATTCTAATCCCGAACCCCACTCTAGCTATAAAGGAGGTTGAGATAGAGGCCCAGGTGTTTGGACAGATATCGGGGTATAGTCTAAACAGATTAAAAACGCAGATTATAAAAAACAGGTATACTATATGTAATGATGATAGGGTGGTTAATTCAGCAGTGTATTTAGGGGTGTCATTAATGGCGGACCTGGATAAGATTGTAGAAATGAATTTGACCCCTCTGATCGATAAGGTGAAGAGAGATCTGGAGAGGATGAACAATTTACATCTCTCTCTTATGGGGTGTACTAACGTGATTAAAATGTTGATCTTGCCCAAATTTTTATATTTCTTTCGCTCTATCCCTTTGGTTTTTGAAGTTAAGTGGTTTAATCTGCTAGAGAGAGTACTGAACAGGTTTATCTGGGCGCATGGGAAAACCAGGCGGGCCTACAGGTATATGACTCTCCCAAGAGAAAGAGGGGGATGGGGGGCCCCTGATTTTAGGCTATATCAAATTGCTGCAGCATTACAGTATATGCAGGGGCTAATTGGGGGTGGGGGACTCGACACAGGGGTTACGACCATGTCCACGGAAGTCTACTCTATAGTATTGGGGGCAGAGGCAGAAAATAACTTCTTAAACAGAGTTGAGTTTGGATACCATAAAAGGACCAGATTCAAGACTGTAGTGGCAGCATATAGGAGTTGGAATGCCTTCCTAAATAAAATGGGACTGGGAAGATATAATAGATATGTCAGGCTTTATAAGAATAAATCCTTCCCTGCAGAAGTATTTGCTGATTCGACAATGGTGAGATGGACTCAAAAAGGGATAGCACAGATTGGAGATTTAATGGACGAGGAGGGGATAGTCCAGTTTGTAGACCTCACCATCAAGTATGGTATTGAGAGAAAGGACTTCTTTAAATACCTACTGGTAAGGAGTTTTCTTTGTCGTAAGCAGGGTGGTAGCGTGGGGTTTAACAGTAATGAAGTACTGGAGAAAATAAAAATAGGAGGGGACTGTACAATTAGATCCTTCTATGCATGTCTAGCAAAAGGGAAGATAGATGATATGGAAAAAGTTAGTAATAAGTGGGTTGAAAAACTGGGGGTGGAGCCTGGAAGCTTTCAAGAATCCTTGGACATGGGTTGTAATATTTTGTGTTCTGGTCCCCTGCAATCGCAGCACTACAAGACTCTATTTTCATTGTATCACCCCCCGGCTAGAATAGCTAAGTGGGGAGGCTCCACTGGCACCACCTGCCCCCGATGTAATGCAGGGGACGCAGATATAATTCATATGTTTGCTACCTGCCCCCAGCTGTATACCTTGATTAAAAATGTAGAAGATTTTCTTGGTAATACACTTGGTATACGAATAAAATTGTCACCTATGAGGATTCTGTTCGGGAGAGACAATCAGGACGGACCTGAACACAAGGAATTTATGTTTATGGCCACCGCAGTTTTGAGACTGACAATAGCAAGAGCATGGTTAGATAAGATACCCCCGGGAATGCAAATATGGCTGGCAAATTTATTAGCTAGCTACAACCTTGAGAAAGCAATATATGCACGTAAGGGGAAAAGGGGAAGAAGGCTAGGGTTTAAAATTTGGGAACCAATAGCGAAATGGAAAGAGAGTATGGCATTGCAGGATAATGTAATATAATATGAAATATAGGTTCTATTAAAGTCCCCTTTTTTTTATTTTATTTTTTATTTGTGCTTTATGTTATTTTGTATTGTTTAAATCTCAAACCAGACAATGTAAAATTATGGATGTTAAAAAAATTGATTAGAAAATGTACAAATGTATGATATGTAATACAATGTGTATATTGAGAAAAAGGGGTAAAACAAAAAAAGAATAAAAAAAAAAAAAAAAGGGAAGGCCCAGGAAGACATATGCTGGAAAGCGAGGTAATTGCGTGTTGAAGTGTGTATCTGTCATCGAGGACTTGTGTTTAGTAAGGCGATAGTGGGGCAGTCCCACAATATGTGTTAATGTTCCTAGGGACCCGCATTTCCGCCAACAGTCAGGGCTGCAGTTTGGATTGCTTTTGTGGAATCTGGGAGGTGTGAGGTATCAATAAATTGCGATCTTGGTCATTGTCGGAAATGGTACAGGCTGTGTGCCACGCACAGTGAAATATATCACCCCACTCCCTACGAGTAAGTGTGCGCCCTAGTTCTGTCTCCCAGCGCCTTTGTCCTGGGTATTTAGTCATCGACTCCAGTGGGCGTATGAGGTGGTATAGCTCGGTAATGAGGAGTGTTACAGGTTTTGGTGAGCAAGCATTTCTCATAGGGCGTAAAGGGTCTTTGAACTTTACGTCATATTGTGGGATGCATGACCCAGTGTCGCACCTGTTGATAATGATAGCATTCATATTCCGGCATAGCCATGTCGGTGCAGAAGCTCTCAAAAGGCATATGGCCATCCTCATCAAAGAAGTGGCCAATTGATCTACAACCCTCTCGGTCCCAATGGTGGAAGGTTAATGTGGCGAGACCTGGAGTGAAATCCGGGTTGTTGACAATCGGTGTCAGGGGCACTGGGAAGGAAGTAAGCCTGCAACTATTATCAGTCGAGTCCCAGGCCTTCAATGTAGCGCTTGTGACATGGGAGCGGTATCGCCTTTTTGGTCGCTGGGTCTTGTGGAGGAATGGAATCTTCCACAGTGACTGGCCAGCTATGGCTCTATCCATGAAAAACCAGTGCTTTTTTATTGCTGGACCATTGGAGGAGCGCCCGAATTTGGGTAGCTTGATAGTAGCAGTATATATTTGATATTTCCAGGCCCCCTTCCCTTAGGTGTCTATGTCAGTTCTCTGTGAATCCTCGGCCTCCAGCGGTGTAAGTCCTGTCAGGTTTGATGGAGTATGCGTTTGTAAATGAGGGAGGTGGTGTCCTGGGTGGAAGTTGTCAGCTTGAGCCCTAAATAAGGAATTGAGTCTGCCGCTCACTGTATTGGGCATGACTGTTGCAGGGCCTCTACAGTAGAAGAGCGGAGGGAAACTCCAAGAGCTTATGATTTTTGTATATTGACCTTAAAGCCCACTGCTTGGGAGAAGGCCTCCAGCTCTAGAAGAAATCCTGATATTGAGACCCTGGGGTCTTCCAGAGTTGTGATGACATCATCTGCATATAAGCTAATTGTGTGCCTTTCTCCTCCAAACTATACCCTTCTAATCAGGGGATTCTCCCATACCCTTTGTGTCATGGGCTCCATGTAAAGAGCGAATAGATGGGGTGATAGTAGACACCTCTGCCTAATCCCTCTGGTGATCGGAAAGGGGGCTGACGTGTGTCTATTTACCATGACTACTGCTGATGGGCGGGTATAGTTGCTGAATATCCATTTTCTAAATCGGTCCCACATTCCAAAGTGTTTGAGGGTGGCTTCTAATTATCGCCAGTGTACCCTTTCGAACGCCTTCACGGCATCGATAGATAGCAGTGTGCATTTCAAATCCTGATGTTGTGCCTTATCTATGAGATGAATCAGTCTTTGCATGTTATCGCTACTTTGTCGGGTTGCAACGAAGCCCGCCTGGTCTGGTTCCACCAGCCCCGGCAGCATCGGGTCTAAACTGGTCGCCAAGATCTTGGTGAAGTGCTTCAGATTCACGTTTAGGAGGGATATTGGTCGGTAAGAGGCACATTGCTTTCTATCCCTGCCAGGGTTTGGGATTACAACTATGGAAGCCAGGAGCATCATGGGTGGGACGTCAGCGGAGTTGCCAATTGCGTTATACAGTTTAGTTAATATTGGCGCTATGATATTACAAAAGGTTTTGTAAAATGTGGCGGAGAACTCGTCTGGGCCTGGAGCTTTAAGAGGTTTGAGATGGGCAATGGTAGAAATCACCTCATCTATATGGATCGGGCTGTCCAATCTGGGCTCCTGGTCAGAGGTCAATTTGGCTTGGGTTGCCATTTGGAGGTATGCCAATTATCCCTAACCAGAAAGTTGTTGTGCTGTGTAGAGATCAGCATAGGAATCATGGAACGTCTGTGTTATGTACAAGTAATCAGTGTGTTCAGAGCTAGTCTCGTCTCCCACCGTTTGAACAGTGGCCTCCTGGCTTTGCGCCTGTAGTTTGTTAGCTAGAAGCAGTCCCCCCCATGTAAAACGAATGTCTGTGGCTAGGCAGTGTACTATGCTCTGTCCATGTCCACACAAGCCAGCTGTGATCGCACCGCTTCCAGCTGACGCCAGACCCGTGGAGTCCCCATCCTCTTGTGAATGCAAACCAGCTTGCGCACTTGTTTAGTAAGATTGTCTCTTTTCTCCCGGCATATTTTGTTATCCGCAGAAGAAATTGCAATAAGGGCCCCTCATGCCACTACCTTGAGTGTTTCCCACAGGGCGGTGATGGACGTATTGGGGTGTAATTGAGGGTCTAGTGTTTTTGTGAGCTGCTGTACCACGGTGGGCAGTTGAAGTAATGTGTCGCATAGCCTCCATGAGTGTGAGGGTCTGCCCGCGAATGGGGTATCTAACGTACGGGTCACTGCCGCATGGTTCGAGTGTGGGCGAGGTTCTATATCTGAGGTTTGGATAAGGGGAAGCAATTCTCTGGATCCTATAAAATGATCAAGTCTAGAGTAAGTCTTATGTTCATGTGAATAGAATGTATAAACTGAGTTATGAGGGTGTAGGGTAAACCTAAAGTCCACCACCACATCTCCCGTAACCATCTTGACCCGTCTCTCGAGATTGCCACTGGGCTGAGCGGTCCAAGTTGTTGTCAAAGACCATGTTAATGTCCCCATCCATCAGCACCTGCCTGTTTGGTGAGCTTGTCAATTCTGTCACCACCCGATCGAGGAAAGCCTCCTGTCCCTCATTTTGGGCATAGATTGAGCCTAGTGTGAGAGTTTGTGTATCTATGGTTATAGAGTGGTATAAGAGTCTTCCTTTGATTTCAGTCTGTTTGGGACCCACCTTTCCTCTAAAGGAATGAGAGACCAGAATCGCCACCCTGCTGGAGGAAAAATACTGAAATGGAAAGGCTTTCGATCGGAGCCTAGTCACATCCAGAAGGTGGGTTTCCTGAAAAAGGCAAATGTGTGCACCCAAATTCTCTAAATAGGAAAAGATAGCACTTTGTTTAATCTGGTTGTTCAGCCCTTTAACATTTAAAGTAGGGATTTTGATGTCCGCCACCATGTTGACTCAGTTGTGGTGGAGAAGCTAGGAGTAAGTTCGCTGTTGACCTGGGGGGGTCCGGTATCTGTGCATCCTCTTACCACCTCATGTGTGGACTTAGGGAGTTTGGATGAGACATATAGGAAGGCGAGCATGTATAGTTCCGGGGGAGGGGGTGGTGAACAAAACTAAACTAAACAAACCCCAAATGTGGCAACTGCAAACAATCGAATAAGCATCTCGCGAATAGTCAAAGTCCAGAGCGTCGTGCTCCAAGCAAAAATGCACAGAGGGTATAAATGGCCGTGTCTCCCTACCCTCGCGCCCTCAGCAGTGGATGAGAGAAGAAGAGGCCAAGCATGTCTTTGATCTGTACCCCATCCGATTCATGGCGTCAGGGAGCCTGGGAGGTCCTCCGCTATTGATGCTAGTACCGCTTGTCTTTCTTTAGCCATATTGTCGTGGTAAGGGCATACTCTTGAGATCGAGGGTCTGATTGTTGTCCAGCCGTGGCCGCTTCAGCAGTTCCGATTTGGCTTGACTGGTTGTGCATCATCAGTAGTGGTGGGGTCGACCCCTAGCAATTTCCATGCTTCGGTTACTTAGTGTATTTGTCGAAGTTCCCCATGGAAATGGAAAAATAATCTGATTGGGTGGCCCCAGGAGTAGTAGACCCCAGAGTCCCGCAAGTGAACAGCGATGGGCCAGAAAGCTTTGTGTTTCTGCAAATTAGACAGAGCCAAATCCTGTTAAAGTGTTTGTTTTTGGCCCTTGAACTGAAATGTGGGGTTTTGCCTAGCTTTGCGAAGAATGCGTTCCATAAGGGGGAAGTTGTGAATGCACATCAAAATATCAGCGGGTGGGGCTGGGACTGCTCTTCTGGGTCCCACCCGGTGTGTGAGGTCCAATTTAACTTCAAAGTCTGGTGTCTCTCCCAGAATTGCACGAAAGAGATCAGAGACTAAGTCCTCTATGTTTGTGTCCTCCGCTCCGGTCACAATGCCCCTAATGCAGATGTTGTTGCACCGGGAAAGGTTTTCTAAATCTTCTGTGTGAGCTTGGAGATCCAGATTTTGCTCGCGTAGGCGTAGTACCTCTTGTTGAAGGCATTCGATTTCCTCTTCTCTACTGGTCTCATGTTTTTCCAGGATGTTTATCTAGTCACCCAGAGAATCTATATCCCGGCGGACATCTCTCAATTCACTGGACAGCTCTTTCTTTATTGATTGCAGGTCTTCCCGTAGGGCCGAGAACAATGACTCAATGAAGGTGCAGTTGATCGTGGCCTCTGGTCCACTTGTTTCCCCGGGGCCATTCGCATTCCGTTGTTGGATGTGGCCCTTGGAGGAGGGGCTGGGAGTTTTGAGAAGTCTTTCACTGACCTGTCTATTCTACCTTTGCTGGTGGTCATCGTGTTCAGGCCTCCATGAGTTGTCAGGGCCCCATTCCGAGGTTGAGCAGTAGTTGTGGGCCCGTCAGGGGGTTGGGGCCACGATTCTAGGTGAGGCCATGACCCACAACTCCGAAGTGGTGCCTCCAGAACCTGGGGTCTCCAATGCCCTCAGTAGCGGCTCTGAGGCCCTTTCCAGGAACAGAGGGGGAGGGTAGACCATCATTTGTGAGTGGGGGAAGGCTCGTAAAGCACTGAAAAGAGGTTGGACTGCTCCATCCAGACACTGCTACCATGTAGGTAGATTCTTGAGAATGCATGGGTCGTGGGGCAAACTCCAGTGAGATAGTTCAATGGGGCCTCAGCCAGCCAATCTCTTTCCCTGGGCTCTATGCGGGGGAGGTGGGGGGACAAAGCCCTGGTCCCGGGATGGTCCGCTCTCACCGCCCAGTGGGATCTTAGCCCACCCAGTTGTCTAGGCAGTATTCTAAAGTCTCAATATGGGCCTTTATTGAAGGCCTGCCAACCGGCACTCCGTGCCTCGCCTGGGAGGGAGTCTGAGCCCCCAAGCCTCACCTTTGCCGGGGGGCGTGGCTAGCCGAGCAGCGAGATGGCCGCTCTTTGAGTGAGCTCCGCCGGCTACTCCGATTAATCCTTTCATAATCCTGTTCCTGGCGACTGCGGAACCCCACACCTCCCGGGTCCTGCAGCCTACACCCGGGTGATCCTCCGAACCGAGCCGGGAGAGCGGGGACGGTTCCCCCTTGCAGCGGAGACGGACGCCTTTTTTGCCGGCTGGCGGGCTGGTCCTGGCCCGCACCGGAAGTGCCCCTCGCCGGGAGCCGCGAGTCACGGTGGGCCGCGGCTTCAGAGGCCCCAGCGGATTGAGTGGCACTTGCTGTGGGCGCCTCGCAACGAACTCCCCGTTGCTGCCGACGGAGGGTTCCCCCGTCGGAGGGCTGCGGGGAGATAGAGGAGACCGGTGCGCTTTGGCGGAACGGCCGCGCCGCGGTGAGGGGATCCTGCAGCCACCGAGGGCGGCGCTGGCCGGGGTCGGGCCCGGTGGAGATCGTGGAAGTTGGTCTGCGCCAGCAACATCGAGGCGACGACCGCAGAGGAGGTGAGAGGGTGCCGCGGAGGGATGAGGGGCACAGTCGATCCTGCCGCTTCGTAGCAGCGCCGGGGCCTCCCACGGACCTTCAGCTCGGCGGGTCACACAATTGAACACCCGGAGAGGACCCTTGCAGCCCTGAACCCCCTGAGCCCCGGCGCGGCGCTCTCCTAGTGGAGTGAGCGGACACCTCGTTGCACTGCGGAAGCCCGCCACTTTGGATCCGGGGGAGGCCCTAGTTGAACGCTGAGGCTTGCTGAGCTCACTGGGCACCTACGGAGTTCACTAACGCGGCTGGCCCTACTTGCCACGTGTTAAGAGTCACGCCTGGAGCGCACTGGCGCCGCCTGGACAGTCGCGCACATACGGGGCAATCGCTAGAGGTGGCACAGAGGGGTGCTGCCCCATTGCTTGGCCGGTGGATAGCTCTTGGCTGCTGCGATGGGGAAAACTGACGCCAAACAACCTAAGCTGACATTTGACGGTAAAAGACCTCCGAAGAACGCGATAATGGAGCCGGATGCTGGCACGTCGACGTCGCAGGGTGCTGCCCCAGACATAGACTTTGGGGCCCTGATCATGGAGGTGAGGACCAGCCTTAAGAGCATAGATGCTAAACTCGACACCATGACGGCGCAACTCGAAACAGTGAAGGCTAAGGTGGACACCCACGAGCAGCGGCTGGACTGTCTCGAAAATGGGCAAACTGAGTGTTGCGAATTCCAGCAACAGGCTAAGCGGCACATCACGACGCTGGAGCGCGAACTCGACACTCTGCGCGCCAAGTCGGATGATTTGGAAGCGCGCTCCAGAAGATCCAACATCCGCATTACGGGCGTTCCAGAGACTACAAACACGGGAAAGATGGAATCGTTTGTGTCGAACCTCCTGCATGAACTGTTCGACCCGGACTTGTCCCCGGTGTTCACGGTGGAGAGGGCACACAGATCACTGGGGAAGAAGCCCCCGGTGGGGGCCCCACCGCGTCCGATCCTGGCTAAACTACTTAACTACCAAGACAGGGACATCATTCTCAAACTGGCGAGAGAGAAGGGCAAGATCACACATCAGGGTAATCACATATCCTTCTACCCAGATTTCACCCCTCTGGTGCAAGCAGCCCGGAAGGAATTTTTACCAGCGAAGAAAGTTCTATTACAAGCCGGTGTGCCTTACTCTCTCTTATACCCGGCAAAGCTGAAGGTACTCCACGACAACACCTCACACTTCTTCACTGACGCCAAATCAGCCCTCAAATTTGCTAAACACATTTGTGCTGGGGTCAGGAGGAAATCGCCCAGGCTCGAGGAAGCTGCGGAACACCTGAGTGACAACGACTGAGGTCTCTGACATGCTCACCCTGCCAGGCTGCAAATTTACTCTTTGCGACACAGTTGAAAGCTGGATTGAACTCTCGCACAGGTTTGCTCCTCCCGAACTGACTTATTGGGGGCGGGTGGATGCGACACCATTGTACACCGGCTTGTGCTGCTGTCTCCGCTTTCCCACTGGGACACAGGCTGGCTGCGGACCTTGAGGATTACGGGGTGGGGGCACTGCCAGAACCCAGGACCGCTAAAGTTTGATGGTAGCCACCCCGAGTATATGGGGGTGTTAGCAGAGCGCACCACGCCTCATGGGGTGCCTCCCTTTGTTGTTGATGTTGGGGTATTTCACCGCATTGAGTACATGTTACTGGGATATGTCACGACCTGATTGGGGGGTTGCTGAGGGTAGGGGGTGGAGGGGGGGTTTTATTATGTTGCGAGTTTTGGTTCGTATTGGGTGCATTGTACTACTACACATGCCTATATTTCAGTGCGCTAGGTCTACAGGTGTGGGGTCCAGGTGCCAGGGTGGCTTCCGGGGGCGGGGTTGGGTGATGGGGGTCCGGGACTGTAAAATACTTTAATGGGAGGAATCAAAATCTGGACTTGGAACATTAGAGGCCTTGGGGACTTCAAGAAAGCCCGCTTGCTGCATGGCATGTTGTCAAGACACAATGTAGATATTTGCTTCCTACAAGAAACACATCTGAATGTCACCCCCTCAGCTAGATTGAAGAATTCCAGATGGGCGCACGTTTACTCTTCCATTTACTCAAATTATGCGAGGGGCGTAGCTATACTCATTCGCAGAGGGTTGGATTGGCGGGAGTACTCTCAGGTGAGGGATGCGGAGGGTAGATATGTCCTGCTCCATGGGGCTTTACAGGGGCGACCCATTGTCCTAGCTGCAATCTATGGCCCGAATGTGGACGATCCTGACTTTTTTAGAAATGTTTGGGCGAAAATCGTATTGCTGGATTGTCAGGCGGTCGTGTTGGGGGGAGATTTCAACGTTGTGTTAAACGATGACGCGGATCGCACAGGTGTGAGTAGACCGCAGCACACTAGAGCGCGCCAAGCGATCTTTGATATCATGAGGGAGGGTCTACTTTCAGATGTGTGGCGAGTTAGAAATCCGTGTGCCAAAGTAGGGACCTGCTACACCTCTCATAAGGCTGCTTGGTCGCGACTCGATTTCTGGTTGGTGTCTCCTGAAGTTGCGACATGGGTGTCAAATGTTGATATTATGGCTAGATCATTATCAGACCATGCTCCGTGTATGTTGGTATTGCATCCCCCCGACGCTGTACATAGGGCGTTCCAATGGCGCCTTCCCCCACACGCACTCACAGACCCTGTGTTTGTAGAGGAGATAAGAGAGGATATCACTAATTATTTTACTGAGAATGCTGGGTCAGCCACTTCTGAAGCCATTGTGTGGGATGCATTTAAAGCTGTTATAAGGGGTCAATGTATTGCACGTAAAGCAGGGGTCCTACGCACCATAAGAAACACGCTAGCTAAACTTGAGGGGGAACTCAAAGACCTGGATGTTGCTTTTAGCTCCGACCCAGCGTTGGCGACTGCTGGCGCTCTGAAAACTAAGCTGTTGGCATTTAATGAGGAGGCGGAGCGAGAGGTGCGGTTTCTAGGGCGGCAGGCAGAGGCGCGCAGATATGGGGAGGGAGATAGGCCTAGCAGGACTCTTGCCAGACTGATTGCCCCTCGCACACAGTCGAACTACATACACACTATCTATGATAACACTGGACGTCTGGTGGTAGGTCAAGAGGCGGTGTTAGGCGCCTTCGCAGACTTCTATGCTGCTCTGTACACCTCGAGACAGCCCACGACACCGGCGTCACTACGGGATTTCCTTGACTCCATAGCACTTGTGTGGTTCAATAACAATCACAGACAATACATGGACCTCACCGTTACAGTGCAAGATATCGCCCAGGTGATTAAAAGCATGCCGGCCAATAAAGCTCCTGGCCCAGATGGCCTGACCACCTCCTTTTATAAAACCTACGTGGCTGAACTAGCGCCGAGACTACACTCTGTGTTTGTCGAGGCTCTCGAGTCACATTCCCTCCCAGACTCCATGCGTGAGGCTCTCATTGTCACGCTCCTCAAGCCAGACAAGGACGACCAACAGCTGGACTCTTATAGGCCCCTGTCCCTCATCAACGTAGATGCCAAAATATACGCAAAAGTTATTGCCGATAGATTGAAACCGATGTTGCCGATGATAGCGCTCCCAGATCAATCGGGATTCATCCCTGGCCGAGCAACATCACATAATCTCAGAACGATCTTTTCGGTCCTTCACTATTTACACCCGTCAGTGCAGGCAGCGGTGGTGTTTTTGGACGCCACCAAAGCCTTTGACTCCTTAGAATGGCCCTACCTCTTCTGTGTGCTGAGGCGGATGGGATTCAGCCAAAACTTTCTGACCCTTATTAAGCTCCTATACACGAAACCCAGAGCCCGAGTGAGCGTTAATGGTCTTGTCTCCAAGCCGTTCGATGTCTCGAGGGGTACTAGGCAGGGCTGCCCTCTCTCCCCGCTCCTCTTTGCGATTGCGATGGAGCCACTAGCGGCTCGAGTTAGGCAGCACCATACTGCCAGGGGCATCGGATTCAGTGCTAGAAGCTTACTGATCTCGCTGTACGCGGACGATGTCACCTTGTACGTCCTGAACCCTAAAGACAACCTGAGCCCGATACTTCGTGAATTTGTGAGGTTTGAGGGCTTGGCAGGGATATCCATTAATTGGTCGAAGTCAGTGGCCTTCCCCCTTACGGAGAGCACTGTTAGGCCTGCCCCTGACTACCCCCTCAGGTGGGAGACGGAAGCTGTCAAGTATTTGGGCATCTGGATCAGCCGAGATGTACAGGAGTTGTGGTCGCTGAATTTTGGCAGGGCGGTGGACTGGCTGGAAGGAAAGGTCGAAGTCTGGAATAAGCTACCGCTGTCCCTGGTCGCTAGAATTGCTCTGGCCAAGATGGTGGTCCTTCCCAAGTTCTTGTACCTCTTCGTTAACGTGCCACTACCTATGACAACGCACTTCCACACCCGGGTCCGCTCATTACTGCTGAAACTGGTGTGGGCCGGCGGCCAGGCCAGAGTCTCCTGGGACCTACTCACGCTTCCGCTCCGACAGGGTGGCCTGGGGGCCCCGGACTTGAAGCTCTACTCACTCTGTGCACAAGCTCAGTTCTTACATTTCTGGGCCTACCCAACCCCCTACCAGCCGCATGTGGCGGTGGAACTGGCAGTAATCGCCCCCTTGCCATTACGAGTGGCACTATATGGAGAGGTTACGTGCCCGTCGCGTGATGTAGACACAGTGGAAATGGTCCGCTGGTCCTGGCGCGAACTTCGGAAACGAGCAGGTCTCTCCCTGCTTTATGCGCCGGCGGTTCCTCTGAGGGGCAACCCGATGCTGCCTTGTTTGACGGCAAGAGGGGACGTCCTCACTATCCGTGGGAGTCGACTTCTCACCTTCGCTGACCTATATCCAGATGGCTCATTTTTCGAGATGCCTGCGGATGGGGATGCCCAGCCTTGCACGTTTGCTGACACATTACTATATCATTCCCTTAGGGAATCTTGCAAGAAGATAGGACCGTGCTTTCCGGAAGAGCCTTGCGCACTGGAAGCCCTGCAAAACTTGCTCTCACGGCCCTCCCCTAAAAAACTGGTGTCCAGATTATATAACTGCATGCAGGAACAAGCCCCGGTGACAGTAGCCGCGGCCGAGGCCGCCTGGGCTGAGGACCTGGGGGACCAGTTGCCGGATGACGCATGGGAGTATTGCTGCGCTCAACTCACAGCTCTATCACCGAGTTACCGACTGCGGCTTATCCACTTCAAATTCCTACACAGATACTACCGCACTCCGACGCTACTACGCCGCATGGGTATACGTGAGGACGCCTCTTGCTGGAAATGTGGGGGTGACGATTCCACCTTTCTTCATGTGGCTTGGAGCTGCCCCAAGCTGGGGGCATACTGGTCAGGGATCTTCAATGCCATCAATCAAATCACGGGGAGGAGGGACTCACCGTCTCCACTGCTGGGATTACTGGGGTATGTTAAGCACACTGTGCCCTGCGACAGGAAACTACATGCATTACTCCTGTTATACGCCAAACGACAGATCGCTATACACTGGGGCAGGCCGGCCCTCCCCACGCTTGAGAGCTGGATCAGAGATGTGACTTACGGCCACACTCAACTGACACACTATTGGGAGACCATGCCCACCGCTTCCAGGCCCACTGACATATGGGGCCCGTTTGTACAGTGGACTACAGAACGCACGGCCCCTGACTCCGCCGGTACCTCACGTGCTACTAGTATTTCAGACGACATGGGCTAAAGGTGCGCGCTGCGTAGGTTAACGATAGAGGTCCCGCTGCCCCCGCGCTTACACTGACAGGAACTGCCCAGACGTAAGCTTTGCGTTTACTGCCTCCACTGACCCGAATAGAGTCCCCTGCCCCCCCCCCCCCTCCCGCCCTACTGGGCCGACTGTGGATAATTCATTGCCCCTCCCCCCCTCCCCCCCACCCCGCCCGCCCGTCGCTAATTCGTACACAGCCAGGATACCTTTCCGAGCCCGCCCTGAACATGGCTGGCCCTCTATTGGGGAGACCAGTGGCGGACCCGCGCGACCCCTTGGTGAACTGAAATGTGGTACGAACGCTGTTTCCAAGTACTTGCACCTATGTTTGACGTTTTTGGTTTGGCTTGTTGGGGGGTCCTGTTGGGAGAAACATGGTGCTGTCTGACACGTCCTTTTTATAGGCTGCTGTAGCGGGTGGTTGACTGCTGCTTATTCGGAGGCGGCTTCATTGACTTTCGCTATCTTTCAATTGTCAGCAGCACTGAGACAAAAGTAAGACCGTTTACTCGCTAGAGATGTACAGTACACACTGCAGATTTTATTGTATCTTAAGTTTACCTCTGAATGATCCACCGGCCGGATGAGGGCCTTAAAGATATTTACATGTAATCTTTGTATAATCTACCAGATAGCGGCCTGCCTCCGGGTTGTTGGCGTGACGCAGTGTACAACATCTGTTTCATTTGATCATAATAAATGTCTTACAACCAAAAAAAAAAAAAAAAAAAAAAAAAGCCTCACCTTTGCCAGCAGTCACCACCTCCGGCATGGGCGTGCCACCCCCCACCGCTTTCAGTGGTCTGAATGTTGGTCCAGGCTTGGTCGGGTTGAAGCAAGGCACCAATATGACTGTCTGGTGTGGTGAATGGAGAAACGAGCTCCTCCTCTCCTGAGGCCTGAGACCTCCGACCAGCCAGGCTTGGTAATTGTTCCTGTGGGGCTGCCGCAGTTGTCAAAGGCGAAGGGGGGTTGAAGTCCCAGCTACAGGCTTTTCCGGACTGCAAACAACAATGTTCTTTGCCGATCCGGGAACCCCCATCCCCCCCGGCCGCCGCTCTCCTCACCTCCATCTCATGTCGCGGTGATACCCCCAGTCCGCTCCGTCGTCTCATTTCATGGTGGCTCTCTCACAGGTTCATTCGCTGTCTGGAGTGGCCGCCCTGCTTAATTAAGGCCTACGCTTAGGTCCCGGTCTGCAGTGACCGCGCTGCTGGCCTAGACTGCAGTTAGCGACAGGCTCTTTGTTGCCGCCCCACGCCAGCGATGTTCTGTCGTCCGCAATCACCGCTCACAGCAGCTCAATGTTCTCTGCCAACGCAGCCTTCGGAGGTCAACTTACTAGCGTCCACTGCTCCCCCAATGGTCCCAGTGGTCAGACGCCATGCAGGTTCGCCGATGGCCCCTTGAGTTTACGGGCATTACTCAGGACTGGCCCATGCGTGAGTGGAGAGACAGAGTCCCTTCTCAACCGGACACCATCTTGGCCACGCCCCAGACCCTCGATATTTTTGACACCATATTCTGTCCACATGATTCTTTTGTATCTGATGTTCGGTCATTGATCCCAAAACAAAGATCAGACGCCATAGCAGACTCTAAATAAAAAAGGTGACTGTGGGTACTGGGGAAAGAAGTGAAAGAAATGTGTAGAATATAGAACAAGGTTAAATAATATACCATTGAAAAGATATAAAACATAATAGCCATGGTTTAATCGCTATACTAGTCCTAGTGAGAAAAAGGATAACACAGAAAATATTATTTACCAATGTGCAAAGTATTGAAGGCAAGTGACTTGGCTGTATAGAGAAACTGCATATGTTATGTCCCCACCAAACATCTAAGGAGGCCTCAAGCAACCCGATTAAATAGTCAAAACAAAGAGGCTGATCACTTGGGTAACAGTGCACTGCGTTATAGGACTTCTTTTACCCATAGCCAATATTACAACCATTCTACATGCTCTTCAGAACTATACGCCTCTTTTTGTTAGACAAGCATAAACTTTACTATGTCAGTGAATAAGCACAACTCATCCGTTCCAAAATGGACCAGGTACCACTACACAGTTGCTTTTGACACTCAAAAATATTTATTATCCTGCTTTTCACACCATACCTTTATCCCTTCTTCCTGCTCCACTAAAGATGTCTGATTTGGTAAACACCTTACATTCATTGAGGGCCTTATTATCAGTGGTCTAAAATAAATCTTGTGTTACCTAAACCAACCATGCTCTGTAGTTGAAATAGCAGTCGTAAATGCCCATGATACCACAAGCTTTTGGTGTTCTGTAAATACATATGATATGTTACTGAAATATTTATAACTTGCAGGATGCTAAAGTGTATTTTGATTCTAAAGAAAACTGAACAATAACTATTTGAGATAATGAGCTAAATTCAGTAGTGGCAGAAGTCAGTGTTCATCAAAGAATGACCATTTTCAGGTCCAGTCATTGAACAAAGTAATGACCATAGCAAAACTTTAGAATGACAACTTTAGAATCAATCTGTTCACCTGAGTTATGTGCTTTGCTAAGTAAGCAATCAGAACTAGCATTTCTTTGCTCTTATAATAACAAATTTCTTTATTACCTCTGTAGCATAAGATGGTGCTTCATCCAGGCGAACTAAAACAATATGCCCCACTGTATGATGATGTTATTTCTCGTTCCATAGCTTCAGTTGTGCAAACTGTTTAGTCATTGCCTGGATTGTACATTTCTTTCATTCCATCGTAAAACACCCAGTAGTTAACACTATCCAGGCAATGAAAGCACACAAAGTGTGCAGCAGCATGGTATGTGATGGCCACTGGTTTATACCTAGTTTAGGTAAAAACAGACTTGATATAAGTTTTTAGCAACATTTTTTTTAAATATGCATGCATTTCAAGAGTATGTGTCCAATGAAAGCTCTATCAAACTTGCATATTTCTAAACAATGGACAACCAGAGGAATGGAGTAAGGTAATTGAATGTTTATATATCTCAAACCTAATTTGTTCCATGTTGCGTCTGGAACTCAAAGCTGGTATCATCGACAAGAATATCTTTTTAAGTGGCGTTTTTAATATCGATGAAGAACATTTTGCATGTCATTTATGGTAGGATGTTTGATAATATATGTTTAGTATTTATTTTATAATATGCTTTCATATACTATTTCTTAGTAACCTACTCCTTTGTTGTTTATGAAGAGGTTTACTTTAAATTGTAGCATGCCGTAAATTATTTTGTTTGCTAAGTTTAGGAGCAATTTTGGTTGCAGATTGCTCCATTCATTGTTGTTGGTAGCTTTGCTCTTTTTGTAATGCTTCTATAAATGTATAGAGTGTGGGTTGGATTCTGCCTAGTGGGGAATGAAAGTCATTGTGCCATCCTTCCACTTCATTGCATGTTTGGCTTCCTGTGCTAATGTGCTGTCATGGACATTCCTTTATAGTATCTGGAATTTTTGCCTGGAATCTGTGTCCGGAGCAATGCAGTCTGTCAACCCAAGTGTCTCTGAAATAATCCATTAGGGGGCTTAGTTTGTCTTCGTTTTGTCGGTAGAAATGACTTTTTATTAGCAAACCTTTGTGGTTAGCTACCTCTATGACAGGGACATAGGCTAGCACTATCAATTTTTATTTCATAGACAAATTGGCTGTTTGCAACATATTTTACACTTAGCGCAGATTGTTAGAGGCATCTCCATATACTTTGATTGAAATGGTAGTAACAGCCTTGTATGGCCGTGTGGGGGTACATTTTTAAATTGTTTGAATCACTGCTTGTTCAAATTCTATGATTATTTTTTGTGGGTAGTAGTTATTTATTTTATGTTTAGTGTGTTCTAAGAGTTCATAGTAAGTGCTGCTTTTTTATTTGGTGGTAGGGCACCTACAAAAGGAATATTTGTGTTGTGATATTCACCATGTATGGTGCATATCTGAGTGAATGGATTGAAACACATTTTGAAGGTGTACCACTTAAGTTCCCATCCATCATCCACGTTTGACAATGGTGTAGTATTAGTATGTTATTTGCTATAGAAGATATTAGGATTCCTTTATCATTGTTTATGTTGTCATATAACAGGAAATATTCCTTGTTATGTGTTATTATGAAATGTTCAGGTATTACTATGTCTAGATATCTTATAGGGGCAGGAGGAGTTTCTCTGGTGCCTTTTTTTGCTTGTGCCATTAAACATTTTTAAAGTAGGTATATGTGTTAGTTGGCCTATGATGTGTTTGGGGACTTTAGGGAGTATGTCTTTTAGGATTTTGGTTGTGGGTTCCTGGGCGCTAGTCCATGCCTCTCTTAAAAATTCAACTGACTTACCTGTAGCCTTGTATCCTAATAATTTGAAGATCGTCAGGAATTGGGGTGCAATATGTGGCATTATTTTTTGTTGGTGCTGAAGCTGCAATAATCAATATGCATGGCAGACTGTGCTCAAACTTTCTGTTGGAATACGTCCTCATACCAGGACACTGTCTCTCTCTCCTGAGAAGAAAACATGCATTCCAATTTTTAATCAATCTAAGGCACATGATGCGCAGTTTAAAAAAAATGTAAATATACCCTTTAGAAATAGTGGTATTGACATGACAGTAAGCTATACTATAACTCATTATGTTGGTATTTTTTAGAACAGTGTTACCAACTTATTAAGAGAACAGACGGCTAACAAACCCTCATTCACCATCAATTAATAAATCTTTATTTAATTGTTAACAGAACACTGTACTTGAAAAACCGACATGGGTGACGTATGACAGGGTAGAAGAGGGCAATAGTTAAGGAAGCCATCTATGTAGCCACTGATCTTTGAGGAGTTGATAAAAAAAAAAAGATTTAAAGGCCTTACATCCTGAAGCTCCCATTCCAAATTGCCCAAAATCAAGCGTGAAAATGCCCGGGCTGGAATTGCCAATTACAGATGGTATCTCCAACCAAGATCTGAGCATTCTGAGTTGAAGTCCCCAGAAATAGGATTAGCTTGCTTGACCATGAGCTACAGGGATAAACAATAAGGGGCATATTCACAAGGAGCCATCGCCGAATTAACGGCATTTTATCGCAGCCAAAGTCGTGATAAATTTACCTCCCTATTCACAAGCCAGTGTTAACAGCCCACAGCACCAGTTTACCCGCAGCTGCAAAAAACATCGCCACAGAGTCCTCCGCCAACTATCGATAATGAGATGCAGAGTGGGCGTTCCTGTGCCAAAAGCTGTGACAACATCACACCTCAACATTCTCAACGAACAGCCAGATCGGCGATAAGAACACAAAACAGGCAATAAGGTGCGCTAGCACCAGGAAATCTACACCTGCCCAGACCTGGTGTAAAGTCCGACCACAGCCTGCACCACAAAAGTGAGCACAGCCCGAGCCACACAGGAAGAACAGATGCACATGAGCAACTGAACATGCAGCACGGACACCCAAGAGGGCCACAACAGCCACCGACACCACACCCAGGCCCACAACACCTCCCCCCCCAGACCTCCCCGGACCAAGAAACTGCACACCAACACCACGAATCCCAAAACAAACATTTTGCCTGATGTCGCACAAACCGAAAAATCAACACACATTCGCGGCCAGGAAACGGAGACAGTCAAACAGCAATGCAATCACCAACACAAAACACCATACACAGCCTGGAAGACCAAAGCCAAGAGAAGGTGTGCCATGCGCCCAACAAAGGAAAGAGAGGGAGAGAGCGAGGGAGAGAGACGGAGTGAAAATGTACAAGCAGCGCAAGGCCGCTCGGGCACCTGGCTCCACATGCCAACATGTGTGTGTGTGTGTATCGCCATCCGTACACCATGAGCCCAAGGTTGTGTCCCAATCTCAGCGCCAAAGCCACATCACATTCCGAAAACGCAAGTAGTAGTCAGACAAACATCAGGGATTAAAGCTCCATTGTCCCAATGCAGAAGGCGGGAGGACATCTGCACCTCTGACCTTAGTCCAGAATGCGCATGGCATACCCTGAGAGAGATGCCATGGCAGATGGGGACGACTCCCACACCACGCATTCTGCAAATGAACCATCCGACTAATCCACGCCCCACACACAGAAGCCCCTGCCTGTGGTACCCCCGCATGGGATGCCCTTGACACTCACGGAAACAGCAACCCATTCTCCTCAACAATGCACATACATTCGAATAAGTGCTCAGAGCTGTGGCATAACCTCCACACAACTGCCGCAGTTCAGGAGAGTGTCGGTTCACGAGAGGCACCAACGCAATGGCAGGCCATACCGGGCACATGCAGAACCCCCGTCACGTGGAACAGTACCATGCACATGTGCTGCATTTACTGGGCGCAGTGCTGCGGATCAGTTACAGGCTCAGCTTCCGCTTTGCCCACGTCACCTGCGTCTAGCCCTGGTTCCACTGCCGAACATGCACATTCAAGTGTCCCATGGATGTCTGACTATCCAACACAATTGTTGATGAATTGGCCTATGACTTGTGTCTGCGCCCCCTGTTGGATCATGAACAGGAGTGTAACTGAGACAGCCGTGCATGGGATGCCTTGACATACTGCGTATGTATTGGTAGTTGTGCATGGGAGATTGCACAATTTCTCGTGTGCAATGACCACATCGAGGCACTCCCCTATTGGGCTGTGTTGTGGATTGGAGAGATGGCGTGGGCTAAGCACACCTGCCCGGACCACCTAATGGATTGGCTCACCCTGATGTTCCTTGAACACGACAACGACGTACTATTGGAGCACATGGCACATGAAGCTGCACGGGCATTCATGGATGAGTAACTACGTTCCTGCAGCCACATCCGATTGTCACCCACAGCACATGTCCCAACAACTTGTTGCATCGTGGGGATTGGTCACTTATCCCACCACAACAGAGGACACGTCTGCCATCGTTCAGGCTCTGGATGCATGTGCATGGAACAACGCTTGTGTACACCCACCTGTGCAAGGTGACGAAGGTCCATGGTTGGAGCAACACCTCGTCGTTTGGCAATGTTGCCAATTCGGACACACTGCTGGGGGAGAGCACACAAATGGCAATGTAGCACGACATATGAACCTGTCGGACCCTCACACCTGATCACCATTAGCAGAGCAGACCATCGGCACACCCCGGAGGCAGAGCACTACGCAGCTCCCATGTGCAGTGAGTCGTGCATCCTCAAACGGGGCAATGTGCAGACGCCAAACAACACATAAAACATCCAGCAAGGCAAGGTGGGCTGAGAGCTTTGCTATCCATGATGTATGTTGTCCATTTTAGCCCCAACATTTTCAGAACCTGGACATGTACCCATGCTGCGTGTTAGTGGCTTCAGCATGTCCCTAGCCTGTTGTGGCCGTTGCCTTGTCCGTACTGACACGCACATGCCAATAAAGTCTATGCCACTCCACTGGTGTCTAACTGTGAGGTGTGTTGTTTAGATTGTCCACTAGTGTGCCACACTGAGCATCGTCCCTACACAGGGAAGGGCTGACTGACGCATGTGCAATGGGGGTGTGTCCCTTTGGCAAGCTCCACCTCTGTGAGCCAGACATTGTAATAGGATAGGTGCTGGACGACATGTACACTTATGTTACTTTAGCAATGTGAGTATGGTGCCCAACCTCTGATCATGTGGAGCAATGTCATATCTCACTACAGAATGTGTCCACAAAGATGTGTGTGAGTAGGTATGCAACGTGAAGTTCTGTCATCACACAGCCCCACACAGCAGCTTCCTAGGAAGAGGATCCTGTGCTACTGAAGATCAGATCTGTCCCCCCACTTAGTAGGAGGACACTGGGACGAACAAAAGAAGCACAGGACCAATTCCTGGGGTACTGGACCCCTTGCAGAAAACAAGGCTTGTTGTGTCCAGTACGGACACCAACGTTGAAGAAGACTAACCTGCACATCAAGGGACTTTAGGGACACTGAGACCCCCAACATGAGTGGTCCAGGCGTCCTGTTTGTATCTTTTCTGCAAAACAAAGAACAAGACATGAGATTGCAACCGCTACCACACGACGCCTCAGAGCAACTATGCACCTGCACTCCACAGCCTGAGTCCAAAGGAGAGGACGTTGACAACTGGGTCCCCAGACCCACAAGAGCTAAGCCCTCACTTGGGTTTGGCCAGACTGGACATCCATTCGCCGCCTGCGGCCTCTGTCTGTAGGCCCCTTCCAACGCGAGTGGCTCTTTCACCAGAACTTGACGTCAAAAGACACCACTGCACCCAAGCCCTACAGCCCATGAAGAAGTAGACCAATGGTGCCCATACGTGCCCGAGCATTTCAAGTGTCGAGCCCCACTGTGGGTTCCCCAGACTGTTCTAAAAGTCCCAGCTTGCAGCCTCTTTGTAACCAAACTGTTCCCCATTTAAGTGAATGGGACACCCAACAACGTAACAACTCTACACCCAGTCGCCGCTGAGCTTTCTAAGGTGACCTATCAGTGTGGCCTTGGACCCTGCACCATACTCACTGTCGTTGTCAAATGCCCGAACGCAATACATGGTTTTCCTCCATAGGATAACATTACCGCTTGAGAAAATGCACTGTGCCCATTTCTGAAAACTGTAAAAATTCATAACTCGAAAAGTACCTACGCAATTCCAAGTTCATTTAGTGACTTTTGTGATTGACCCTGACAAGGACTGTGGCTGTTGCCTTTTAAGTAAAATAGAGTGTGACATATCCACTGTTGTTTGTTTACCCACTTGCTAGAACCGGCATGTAGACTAGTGTCTATTACACACAAGAAGACATTTTCTAAAAAATGTGATCTTCACAAGATTTTCCATAGTAATGTATTGGAGGAAATGAAATGTACGTTTTAGGATTGACACAGAAGAAACGTTTTACTTTTTATATAGAGAACTGTGACCAGAATGAATGTTGGAGACTAGAGTCAACAATTTCATGTAGGACCTTTTCATGTGAACATAAAATATTAACATTTGAACTACTCAATAAAAGAGGTTTAGGACAAGTGTGTAATTTGAGGGACACTCTTTACAGCAGCAAACATTTAGCAAGTATATGTGGTCAGAATATTAGGCAGTGCTCTTTACATATTGCAAAGAGTACTGGTCATAATGTTGGTTTTTCTCATTTGGCCTCTTGTGTGCATCCACCAGTCAAGTTCATACATTATATGAATTGTTAATGGAAATGTTACCCTGAAATCTTCCTTTTACATTCAGATGTATGTCCTGATAGCCAATTTTCCATCACCTCCTGAATTTTTGTGAGATCATCACAACTAGAATACATAAAAAAAATATTACTCTAGTTTTCACATTGTTAGTCTTATTAATTGCTATATTCTCAATAGTTAAACCTACAATTATTGTGAGAAGGTGGCCTGATATATGCTGTCCACTAGTTCTAGTGGGCACCTTGTATCAGTCCAAACAACCCCTTATGGTGATAGGTTAAAGACAACCTTTATTGAAAGCTATCCTAGTGGTAGCTATGGAGAGCAGCCTTCAGGCTAAGTCTTGAAGGAATGTAAAGCAGCTTGTTTTACCAGTCTATAATCTCTTGAATGATCAAATGAAAAGACAACCACACCAGGTATATATTCAAAATATATGTATTTAAGATAAAATACACCCCTCTAGTCTCTTTATGAGACTGGAGTTTGAAGTACTTAGTTTACAAGTGAGCAAGCATCAGTAATAGCACAAATACATGTTTGGGCCCTAGGGGCGTACCAAACCATATACCAAAAAAGTGGTATAAGAACTATGACTGGAATAGACACTAGGCCTATAGCCTGTAGAATCGCTGGGACACCAAGGAACCACCCAAGGTAGTGACACAGGGGACCCACGGGGACTGTATGCAGTGTGCAAACATAACCACGGGTTCCCGTTATCTTCTATGGGCAATGTCGCGGTTGGAAATTTAAAGATTAGGGACACTTCTAATCGAGTCAGGACCAAACCCTTTTGGACTTAAGAAGTTCTAGGGCTAGCACCCACGTGAGCACCAAAGTACTCGAGTTACCTCACCCAGGGAAGCTGGGTGCATAGGTGTCTTTTGGTGTCGGGTCGCGTCGTCGATTTCAATGGAAGCCTGCAAAGAACTACGGCTGCCGTGAAGAGGAGAAGTGTCCGAAGAGATCCAAGCCTGGATCTAGGATGGAAGGAACCTGAAAGCAGAGGGGACAGTTTGGATCACTTGCCAGTGACCGAGGGCAGGATGGACCAATGCCCACAGATGTCGGGTGCTTCAGGTGAGTTGATGGGTGTCTTCACTCTTCAGCCATGAGGTCCAGGAGGCGTCGACGAAGTTCATGAGCCGGATACAAGCTGTCCCATGAAGTCTGTCGAGTGCTGCGGTGTCGGCGACCAGAATGGACCCGACAAGCCTTGGCAACGGCAAGTCACTAGAATTTAGAGAAAGGACAGCGGTGCAGACCAGCAAGGTCTGAGGGACTTACCCAGCAAGGGTAAGTCAGGGCACATCTGGAGCAACCAGGAAAGCCCAAGCAGAAAAGGAGTTGCCTTTGTGGGGACCTGCTAACCAACGGGCTAGTGATCGAGAAGGAGTCTTGAGCGGTCACACTTGAAGATGGCCCACGGGTCACTCGTGGAGTGGAGGCCAACAATCTTCGGTGCAGGAGGTGCCCAAGGCTGGGGCTACTCGGAGCCCAAAGCACAACTTCAAGGAGGACCAGGAAGATAGTGTTGCTGCAAAAGATCACGATGAACAGGGGTCACGGTTCCACGATAGCCACGGGCCTCAGCTTTGCTGTGGACTCAGGGTAGCCTCGGGGAAGTCTGGAAATCCACCTCTTGTGATGCAAAGACTTCAGCGTCCGGCAGGAGCTTCAGCGATGCAGACCGGTCAGTTGCCTCTTTGGTGCCTGTCAAGCAGGGGAGTCACTCCTTGACCCCAAGGGAGATTTCTTTAGTCTTCTAGTCAGGATAGAACGTCGAAGGTCCAGGATGTACGTTGCAGAGTTTCGTTCAGGGTAATCTAAAGTCCTAGGGACTGGATTCCTATACTTAGTTTAGGGGATGGACTAACTCTAAGGCCCCACCTATGGGTAGGCTTGGAAAGAGGAGTGGTTACACCCATTTCCTTTGTCAATTCAATTCAATTCAATTCAAATCATCTTTATTCGAATTTTTCAAATTCATAAAAGCAATCGCATATATACAGACCCAAATATAATACCAGTATATATTTGTACAACACACAATACATGGTCACATATTATTTTGCGCAAAAATTATTTCAAGGGTTTTCCATTGTTTTGCGTACATAAGTTACAACTCTCAAAAAGGGGCCAACACGAAAAATCAATTCATCAGTTTCCAGGGTGAGCAGCATCACATAAGATTGTTCCAGAGAAAGTGGTCTTTGTTTTTTAAAATATGGGAGTAAAAACCATTTAATATATTTTAAATAAAATTTGCAAAAAAGAAGAAATGTAAATCATTTTGTAAACTCACTCCATCACATGGGCATAACATATTATCTGATTTCGAAGAAAAATAACCTAATGGAAAACATAATAGAAATCTGACAGTACCTGCCCTTAGACGAAGCAATAATCTTTCCCAATTTATCATTGGTAACGTAAGATATAAAGGAATTGATTGTCTATATAAGTCTTTGTTTACATAGGCTTGGACACTTGATTTGGTTAATTCCACTTCCAGTCTCCTGTTACTATAAAGTGCATACAGTGCAAGCTTAATTTCATTTTTATCTGTGGGCTCAATCTTAGTAGGATCAGTAAATAAATGACCTTTGCCCACACTACATAGTAACTTAAAAACACCAGCAAGCCATGGAATTCTCAACCCTTTCTCACAATTTAGACAATCTCTTATAATTTCATGAGTTAAAGAGGCCGCTGTATTCCTCCAAATTGCCAGCCAGAACAAGGCAGGTCTCGTTGCTATAAAATCTGTTATATAATGCAAATTTAATTCGCAGTGACAGATATACTCCTATGTAGCAATGGGGGCTCCAAGGAGATTCCTACAGAATCGATTTTCCTCAGTTTGAATACTAGGAGTCTTAGCCAAACCCCATATCTCGGCCCCATAGGTTGCTACCGGTGCACATTGCGATTTAAAAATTTTTAAGATAGCTTTAGTAGCTCCTATTTTCTTAGGCCGTGGGAGACTAAGAATAGAATTGATGGCTTTTGAGAACTTGCTCGTGGCGTGGGCCAAATGCCCACTCCACGAGCCGTTCGCAGCAAAAACCATTCCTAAATAGGGAAAAGTATTTGTAGAATATAACTTATCGGTTCCCACCGAGATGGCACTAAGCTGTCTTTTCCCTGGCCCGCAGGACATGATGAAAGATTTTTTTAAATTTACTTTAAGATCCAACTTATCCATATGCAGTACAAAACTTTTGACCAAAGTACGCAAGGCGTTCGGGGTAAGACCCATAAGGACCGCATCATCTGCGTAAAGCAATGTTGGTAGAGGACCCCCCCTTATTTTTGGGACATCCATAGTTGTCAATTTTAAGGAGTTACTTAACCCATTAATATAAATGATGAACAGCAGGGGTGCTAAAACGCACCCCTGCCTAACTCCTCTTTCCACTCTAATGGCCCCGGAGGTTTCCCCCGCCATCCCAATCCTTACTTGGGCTTTTGTATCGGTATGCAAATAGGCCAAAAAATGTACAAGGGGAGCATCTAGACCATAATTTAGAAGGAAAGACCACAATTTGGATCTATTTACAAAATCAAATGCGGACGATAAGTCCATAAAGGCTAGATAAATTGGTGACGACCTTGAGATATTATATTTGCCAATTACTAAGTTTAAATTTAGGCACTGCTCTGTCGTCCCAACCCTACTTCGGAAACCCATTTGACACGAATCCAAGATACTCAATTCCTCTGCCCATGTGTTTATTCTATTGGATAGGACTCATCCCAGAATTTTTAGTGTATTATCCAAAAGTGAAATAGTTCTATAATTTACTGGGTCTGTTCTCTCCCCTTTCTTGTATATTGGTACAATTATACTTGTTGACCAAGTGTCAGGCATAGGTACTAGGGGTAAGCTATTAAAAACATTCATTAAGATTGGCGCCCATAATTCCGATTTCCATTTAATTATATCTCTTGGGAAACCATCAGGCCCAGGAGCCTTATTGCCAAGAATTTGTTTGATGGCCACAGTCACCTCGCCTAGACTGATCTGTATAGAGCATAATTGACCAGATATATACTCAACATTAACTGTTGGAGGCATGGCATATACTTTTGAAAAGTGATCTTCCCATCGATCACTCGAAATAATACAATTAATTGTGGATAGTTGGCTTCCCATGTTGCGCATTTTTTTCACTACCGGCCAGAAATTAGATGTATTCTTTCCTGTTGCAGCATCAGATAGCTCCTCCCAATGCTCTCTCAAAATCACTGCCTTGCGTACCTCTATTGTAGACTTATATTCCTTTCTTGCCGCCCTAACCTCCAGTTGAGATCTTGGTTTTGCACTCAATGCTTTGCGTAAGGCCCTATTAGCAACTGAGCAATTTCTGAAAACCACCTAGGGTCCTTACCTATCCTTTGATTAGGCACGGATAGGAATGATTTTATAGCTATACATAAGCTGGTAAAATCTTCGATTATCCTTTGATTATTCCCATCTGAGGATGTGCATGAGTCAATTACATGTTGGTGCTTATTTATAACATGCTCAACCACCCTTCCACTGTCAACCCCTCTCCATTTCAGCCTCAAATTATTTGTGGTGGGGCTGATATCTCTAGCGCCTGGAAAGCTTGTAAATACTGGTGGTGAACCCAGTTTGATTGCTGCCACTAATGCATTGTGGTCGCCAAAGGCAGTTTCTAGGACCCCGGCCGTTAAAAGGCAATCAATTAGCTCAGGTGACATAAAAATATAATCAATGTTTGAACTATGGTCTCTACCTCTGAATGTCGGAACATTATCAGTTGTAGAGATATCATTTATGTCCATCATGTTAATTAAAACATGTTCACGGATAAAACAATCCAATTCTATACCGCGTTTTAATGCACGGTCAATGTGCGTATCTCCTTCTTTTACTTTTAATTTGGTAATTTTAGCATTAAAATCCCCTGCTAGAATGATCCTGTTACCCCTACTATTTTCTGATCGTTCGATAATATCTGATAAGAATTTAAAAAGTTCTATAAAAATTTTATTTGGAGTTGAATAAAAATCATTATTATAAAAATTAATCACGTAAATGGGAGCCTTCCTTTTATATTCAATAACCTGAATATTGGGGCTATTGGTTGGTATTATCTTTATGCTTCCACCTGCTGTTATCCTAACACCAATTAGTAACCCACCCTTAGGACGACCATAATCAGTCTTGGTTGCAATTACACTGTTACAATGAAAATCTTCTATCTGAAGGTCCGTAATAGCCCAAGTCTCCTGGAACATTATTATGTCTTTATCTTGTAATATCCTTAACCAGTTGGTATCCAATAATCTAGGCTCCAGCCCTGCGACATTCCAGCTAAGGATATTAAAGCTAGTTTTGGTCGACTTATCTAAACAGGGTTTTTGGCTTTCCCCATTTTCGGTCCCCATATTTAAAGATCTATATCTGGGCTTTACAGTCCCTTCACTACCCCCAGTGTTTTCCATTACAACAGTCCCTACATTATTTATCCCTGTTACCAATGGACATTGTGTAGTAGGTGCTGCAGCTACATCTATATCTGTGTTCCTATTCTCCAGAGTTAGTTTTGGGTGGCTGTGGACCATCTGGTTGACTCTACCATTATTCATTCTCTGCCCCTCCCACTCTCTGGTTGGGGAACCAATAGGAGCTAAGGGTCAATCTACAGACTCCAGACAACTATACCTGTTAAAAGTCGGGATCCCTCTATATTTTCCCAAAAAGCTTCTATCACTACGATTCCGCACTCCCCACTCCCCCCGGTCCCTTCTCCAATCCCGGTGGCCTATTGTGCTCCAATTTTCGTCTTCGTAACCTGACCCAAAACAACTCATAGAGGGGTAGATAAAATCAAATCTTTTTGTTTCAATACGCTCATTACATCCTTGGTTTCTCCATGAGCATATGTAATCTACGGTGTTTGGGTCCTCAAAGTTAATAATTACGCAGTCGCCATGGATCTTTTTCTCCTCTTGCCCCACCCATGGCACTCTACGCACCATTAAGATCCTGCTTGACCGGTTGGGGGGTAATGGGTGATTAGTATTAAGCCAGTGCTGGACTTTATTCTTTAATGACCAACTCGATTCCTCTATATGATCCGCCATTTCTGGAACCCCTGTCATGATCACCACATAAGGGCTTGCTTTGTCCAGTTTCACGTCAGAGCAGGGGCAGGTAGCCCCTGCAACCGGTTTGAACTGGGCTTTGCACAGAGACACCAAACGTGTCCCAAGTGCAGGACTTCAAAGCACCAGAGAGTGCTCCCGCCCAGCCCCAATACACATCTGCCTGTCTGTGGAGGTGGTTACACCTCCCTTCGACAGGAAACCTATTGTCCAGGCCTCCCCTGCCGGAGTTTCGGTCAGCAGCAGGAGGCCAGACCCGTGTCTGTGGCAGAGGCATCCATTTTGTGATGCCAGGGCTCAGGAAAGTCCTACCGGGTTTAGCCAGTGTGAACATGTCTCTCCCTCTAGAAGAATGGAATGCTCCCCCCGCCGCCAGAACTGGAGTAGTATTACAAAACGTTTGACACCAAACACAACATGTTTTGATGCAGCCATCCCAAAGTTAGCATTTACCATGAGGTTGTAATGCACTTAAGAGTATATGGTATGGCTGTATCACAGAACAGCCATAAGGAAATATTTCCGAAAGCTGCAGAGGGGCTCAGCTCATGCTTGGGCACCCTCTCACATAAAACCAAGCAGTCTGCCTTCAGGATTGTTAAGGCCTGCCATAGGAGTGGCTTATAGGTTTATATGTGTCTGTATATGGTAGTGATATAGTTAGCCTATAACACTGTAAGGGGTGCAAGCACACCCTTACCCAGGCTGCAGTAGCAGACCTGTGTTGCCATTTTGGAGTGCTTCCCAGGGGTGGCATAATACATGCTTCAGCCCCTGGTAGGCCTCTGATGTACCTATGCCCTAGGTACATAGTATACCATATACTAGGGGCTTATAGGGCACTCCAGAATCCAATTAGATATGTACCTAATGTACATGCAAACCATTTTAGAGAGGAAGCACCTAGGCTGTGGTCCTGATTAGCAGGGCCACAGCCAGACTAAGGTCGAAAAACAGTGAAACACCAGCAAAAAGTGGGGGTACCCATGTGAAGCAGATCCTACTCAACTACAATTATCAGTAGGTTTGATGTTATCTTCCAAAACAGGAAACATTATCACATTGCAATGTAAATGTTGCCTGTTTTACTGATAAGCTAAGGGCAGAGTTTTGTGGTTTGAACCACCCGGCTGTAAAAAGACCCCAGATTAAAGAGAAAAACTACACTTTAAATACTATGCCTGTATTGAATTGTGTATGTGCAAGAAAAACATTAATGTGTACTGAAGACTGCTGCAAAGCACATAACTCCACCTCCTGATATACCTGACGTCATCATACAACACAACCAAAAGGAATTCTTCATTACATCCATTATCACTCACTTCAATGATTTCCTCATCCCTGACTACAGCATGCAAAACATGGCCCACAGACAGAAAACAGCGAGGGGACAGATTCATTCACAAGTCTTCCTGCCCAAGCTACATTAGTGCCCAAGCACCACTTAAATCAGTCTAGTTTCAGGCTTCACACCAAGCTGCAGCAAGGAGACAGCTGCTCTTCATGTACCTGGCAATACTCATTAATGACAGAAATTATGCCTGCCTTCTGATACTGCTTGACCACTCTGCAGCCTCGCACCCAGCTGACCAAGCACTGAGCCATAACCTTGAAGCAATCAAGGAACCAGAAATGTTTCCCCTTACCTCAACCTCATACACTGCAGCTGATTAATTAAAAAAATGCAAAATCCAAAAACCTTCCTCTATTATGCAGAGTGCTTCAGGGTTTCATCTTCTCCGCCATCATTTCAAAACCTGTATATGGGGGCGTGGCCAAGCACGGGCTGAAGATGGCCGTGTTGTGGGGGAGCTCCGCCGTCCTTTCTAGCCCATGTCTATCCTGGACACAGATCCGCCGTGCCCTTCGACAGTATCTGCAATCGGAACGCTAGCAGAGCCCATCCCGCTGGTTCCGAAGATCGTGGCGAGCCCAGAGGCAAAGATATCGGCCCAGAGGCCTCGGCCTGCAGAAGGGCCAGAAGCCAGGATCCCCAGTACCGCTCCTAGCCGGCTGTAAAGCTTCATCCGCCCCTCAGCGGCCTGGCGGTGGCGCAGCGTTACAAGGGGCCGCAACAGAAGTTCTGGAGTGGTGGCCATCTATCGGAGACCTCTTTAACAGCAGCAGCGGTGGTGAAGACTGAGGAAACGTGTCGGGGCTCTAGACTGGAGGTGAGGCGGGTGGATCGGAGCGAGAAGGGAAGAGCCGGCCGCGAGGCGGAAGATGGCGACTGGGCGTCCCCTGCCTTGAGTGTTCCCCATTGTCTCCGCCTATCGTGGGCGCTTGGACCGGCCTCCGGGCGTGTAGTGGCCTGCATCTGTGGCAGGGGTGTACGCCCTATGTTGAATGCCCCCCCCGGCCAGGACGCCCTTGAAGAGGTCCTTCCCCCGAGAGCCCAGCGCGCCGCATTTGCAATACCTAAACAGCCTGAAGGTGACTGGGCCGGTTGGAGATACCCGCGCCTCCCCCGCTCTGGCCTGTGGTGAGTGGGGGTCAATAATTCTGGCGCGACCCGGCGCGGTCGGGGCGTCGGTCCTCTGGCCCTGGTGGGGGCTGCAGTGCCGCCAGCGATAAAACGCCTGTCTGGAAGCCATCTCACTCAATGTGGAGATTGGTGAGCTGTGTGAGGCGTGGATTGGGGCCGCCCCCCTCCTCCTGAGGGCATAAGAAGGTGCATGAAACCCGCGGGGGGTCACCAGAGTTTTGACCTGTTTTGCCCTGCCAACGGCTGCACATGTACCCGGCAATGTGACTGTTCCATATTCTTGTGACCCCCCCAGTGCGGGAGAGACCAGGGAGCAGTGACCCGAGATGCCTTGGGGATCTCTGGGGCCGGAGGCTGCGACTGGAGCGGAGTCCGGCAGGGACACACTGGAGGCGCAGTGAGTCGCATAGCTGAGGGTTAGGTGGGCGCGCCGGCCATCGGGTGGTCATGGGCGGCGGCGCATCCCCAATAGTGACACTGATCCTCCGCCTCTCCTGTATCTACTGGCTGTGTTCGTCCGCTTTGGGAACTACTGCAACAAACCAGGTGACACCTCGCCGTCTCTTGAACTCTACCGGCGGGGGCGGGCTGGAGCAGGTCATGATGGGGCGCGTCAAGACTGTAGGGCTTCGTGGATCCAAAAATACGCCATCCAACAAGCTGGACCGCTATACCGTCCCTAAAGAAGTGCAGCAGGCCCGGGTGTCCAGGGACTCCGGATCTGGCGGACAGGACGAGGAGGAGCAAGAAATTTCGCTTAAGGATGTGATGGCCGCCATCACTGGAGTCAAGACTTCCCTGGACACAGTGGCTATAGACGTCAACCTCATTAGGGGGGATATGGGCAAACTAAACGAAAAGGTCAAACAGGTGGAACTCACGACAGCCAGCCTTGTGGACGATGTCTCACACCTTCAGGGGGCTGACAAGGAACTCCAGGACTTCTGTACCTTTGCTGACCTCAAGCTGGATGACTATGAAGGCCGCCTGCGTCGAAACAACCTACGTATCCTTGGGGTCCCGGAGAAATCGGAGGGCAGACACCGGACCGCTTTGTCGAGGAACTTATCCTTAAACATTTGCAACCCAAAGGCCTCAATAAGTTCTTTGTCGTTGAACGTGCTCACAAGATCCCGGGCGGCCGTCCCAAGCCGGGTGCTCCCCCGTGGCCCATGTTGGCACGGGTCCTGAATTTCCGCGACAGGGTTGTAATCCTTCAAAACTCCAGGCCTGGGGCCCTCCTGCGATATGAGAACTCTGATATATCCTTCTTCCCGGATTTTACCCGACGGGTGCAGCAACAAAGGCGATCGTTCATGTCAATCAAGCGTGTCCTCAGGGATCTGGGTATGAAGTACTCCATGCATTTCCCTGCCCGTCTCAGGATCGAGGCGGATGGGCAAGTGTGGTTTTTCAACCGACCCGAGACAGCTGCAGACAGGATTGATAGCAGGAATGCAAGAAGTCCGGCCAACCAAGGTGGGGGTGGCGCGGACAACAACTAGCCGGCCTGAGAAGTTGCCTGTCCGGTGACTGGACGAGTACTTTTCGTCAAGGTGTAGCAGGTGAAGGGGCGGGTGGGGGGCTTCTAACTTTGTTACCATTTGGTAAAGGGACTTGCATGGCCTTGACTGGTTTGATTGTGAAGGGTATACTGTAGGTATGTTGGGCTGGGAAGGGGCGGAATCTGTCTCCCCCCCCCGGTCTTTTTTTTTCTCTTTTGAACAATTTCTAGGGCGACAGGCACTCTGCAAGTTTTTCATGGGCAGTTTTAAGCCCAGAGGGCAGGGCAGCGGGGTGGGGGGTAGTTGGGCGGGAGTGTTTAGTTTTCAGGTTGAAGTTTTGAAGGCATCAGCGACTGCTATTGATACAATGAATGGGGGAGTGGCATTACATGCAGTGAATATCAGTGTATTTGAATATGGCAGCGTGGGAGAAAGTGGGGTTAAATTGTTGAGTTGGAATGTCAATGGGCTGGGGGGCAAAATTAAACGTGGTGTTGTTCTTCAGTGTTTTAAGCGCCATGCCCCTGACATCGTTCTCCTACAAGAAACCCATCTAGTCGGAAATACCTGTAGAGCATTGCACAGAGGGGGTTACATTTTATTGGCCCATGCAGGTTTCACCTCGGGTTCCCGGGGGGGTTGGCATACTGATGAAAAAATCCTTTCCCCTTGTAGTGCAGGATACTTGGTCGGATGCTAGAGAGAGATACGTTGGAGTCTCGGGCACGTGGGAGGGCTACCCTGTAAGCTTCCTCTCGATCTATGTACCCCCGGGGCTTCAGGCAATCACGTTCAGGGACTTAGGTATGCTGTTATTGGAGATCCCAGAGGGCCTCTTGGTGCTAGGAGGGGACTTAAATTCGGTGGTCTCTGGGGACCTGGACCGATATCCTCCACGTGCTCTCCCTCGCTCGCAAAGCTGGCTTCCGGATTTCTTGGAATCCCTAGGGCTGGTGGACGGATGGAGGGTCTTTCACCCTGGCACTCCCCAATATACCTTTCACTCCGGAGCACACAGTAGTCTGTCCAGAATCGATTACTTTCGGGTACCTGCGTCCCAAATTGCTAATGTCCGGGAGATAAAACATCTGGCCAGGGGCATCTCTGATCATTCGCCGGTGTGGCTCCAGGTGACGCTTAGCTACCAACAAGTGGGGCGAATTGCCCCTATCAACCCGTGGTATCTTCGCGATACACATATCCGCCGAGAGCTCCTTAAGGCCATTGACAGTTCCTTTAGTGAGAATGAAGGCTCGGTGGACTCCCTGCAGATGCTCTGGGAGGCATTTAAGACCGTGTTGCGGGGTCAGGCCCTTTCTCTAATTTCTGGGAAAAAGGAACAGCGCAAAGAGTTGGTCGCGCCGGAGGCAGAGGTGGGGAGACTAGAAGCAGACCTAGACATTGACATCACACCGACAAGCTCCACCTTCTCAAACTTAAACAGCAGGAATACAGGCTGCTAGCGACGGGCCGGGCAAAAGCCATTGGGAGAGCGGTTCAGGGACGATTGTATGTGGTGAGCGACAAGGCTGGGAAACTCTTGGCCTGGCTAGATAAGAAGGAATGGGCAAAAAGACTAGTACCTGAACTTAGGGGACAAGAGGGGAACTCCCTGTCCGACCCACAAGCTATTGCGGACGGTTTTGCGGCCCACTTCAAGGCTGTCTATATCTCAGCAGCCCCCTATTCTATCGAAGACTCCCGTCAATTGTTAACCGATATTGCTTTACCCACACTGTCTCAGGTCGATCACGACTTCATGGACAGCGACATATCCGATGATGAAATAGCAGCTGCCATACGATCGCTCAAGCCGGGTAAAGCCACTGGTCCAAACGGGTTACCAATCGAATTGTACAAGCCCAAACCAGACAAATTGGCCCCGTAATTGAGGGCCATGTATGAGGATTCGAAGCAAACGTGACTCTTGCCACTAGATCAACGTACTGCCATAATAGTTACAATCCATAAAGAAGGGAAACCCAAGACCGAATGTGGCTCCTACAGACCGATATCTCTGTTAAATGGTGAGCCCAAGATCTTGGCTAAGCTCCTTGCTACCCGCCTTCTGACGGCTATTGGGACCTTGATCCACCCGGACCAATTGGGTTTCATACCGCACCGAAACACGGCGCTGAACCTGCGTAGAGTTCATGGGGTTCTGGGCAGGGCGGCTTTGATAAAGGAAGCAGCGGTTATAGTCTCCTTAGACGCGGCTATGGCCTTCGACACCATCGAATGGCCATACCTGTGGGCGGTGCTGGAGAAACTTGGATTCGGCCCCAAGTACATACAATGGGTGCAGTTATTGTATTCTCAACCTATGGCACAAGTAGTGGTTAATAATAAGAAGTAAGCCGCCTTCGAGTTGGGCAGAGGGGCGCGTCAGGGCTGCCCCCTGTCCCCATTCCTGTTTGCCCTAGCATTGGAGCCGCTGGCAGCATGGATACAGAGCAAATCCCTCCTTTTCGTGGTGGCGGGTGAGCCCCGATTACACCACGTGGGTGCCCACTACAAACTTGTACCGAGGGGTTCACGTATCTGGGTATCTTTCTTTCTCTAGACCCCTCTCTTCGTCATTCCCGCAACCTCCAGCCCCCTCTGCTTAAGCTGTGCAAAGACATCGCCAGGTGGAAGTCACTCCCTCTCTCCCTGCTGGGTAAGGCCACCCTTTTTAAAATTATGTCCCTACCCCGATTCCTCTATGCCCTTCAGAACTCCATGGACCCGATACCTACATCCTATTTCCGAGAGGTCGAGAGTCTTCAACGAGACCTCCTGTGGAATGGTACACTCCGCATCGCTCTCAGCAAACTTACCCTAAATTGGTATGACGGCGGCATCAGCCTTCCTGACATACAACTGTATTATTGGGCGGCTCACCTGTCCTCCATCAACCATTGCACCTATGCCCAGCCTTACGATCCGGGATATAACATGGACAGGTGGCTCCTTTCTGGAGGGACCTTTGGTAGAGCCCTCTATTCTAGGCCGCGACGCTATACACTGCCGGCCCCACTAAGCATGCAGTAAACGTTTGGCATGCAGCCACCAATCGTCTAGGATGGAGTTGAAAACTGACGCTTGCAACACCGTTATGGGATTCTGAGCAATTGGGTGAGCTATTGAAGTGCAAGGGATTCGACAAATGAGATCTGATAGGTATCGTAAATATTGGGGATTTGTGGGACAAATCAGATATTAAGTCTTTTGCAGCGCTGCAGCAGCAGTATAACTTGGCCGAATCAGAGCGCTTCCGATACACGCAAGTTCAACACGCACTTCGCATGCACTTACAACCCGGGACCACGCTGCCGGAATCTTCCCCCCTGGAAGATAGGGTGCTGGATGGCCATCTCCCAGACAGCACAATCTCCCTGATATATAAAAAAACTGGTCAATAACATCTTGGATCTGCTCCAAGCTCTCCGAGAAAAATAGACCAGGGACGGCATTGAAATGGATGACGAGGAGTGGCAGGAGGCGGTCTCTTCTCCTAGAGTCGTAGCAATATCAGCTCGTCTCCGTCTAGTCCAATTAAAAATCCTTCACCGTACTTACGTAACGGGGCCTCAGCTGGTACGAATGGGAAGGGTGGAAGAGGGCGCTTGCAGGCGGGGCTGTGGCCAGCTGGGGACCTTTTTTCAAATAATTTGGGAATGTACACTTTTCCAACCCTACTGGCGGGAAATACATGACACTATTAATACTGCTTTGACCGTGCAACTCCGAGTGGAGGCACGGAGCTGTCTCCTAAACATATGGGAGCCGACTGACCTGAATGTCTGCCCCACACAGTGGGTAACGTTGGGACTGATGCTAGCCAAGAGGAATATTGCCCAGCGGTGGGGGGCGGCGGGTCCGCCCACGACACAAGATTGGGAGAAGGATATGGACTGGGCAATGTTTAGAGAAAAGACGGTATATGTGTCCCGTGGATGTCCCAAAAAATGGTCTCGAGTGTGGGGATTGTGGAACTCTTATCGGGGAGAAATTTGTCAGCCCCCCCTTGCCCCTGTGTGGGATGATCCCCTGTCACCCTAGACCTTCCACCATACATATTTGTCTATTGTAATATTACCTACTGTACCACTGATGCCTATTGTATTGCTCCATCTGCATTGTTATGCTATTGCTGATGCTGGTTTCTTTTTTCCTAATAAAAAATGTTTTACAAAAAAAAAAAAACCTGTATATAACACCTCTCAATGATACACCCAACACCATCAAGATACATCAATATGCCAACAACACTCAACTGTATCTAAAAATCTCTTTACAAAATGATATTATTTGACTCAAACCTGCCTTAAATTTATCCACAACTGGACGTCGAACACATCGCCAAAGCTCAACTCAAGAAAGCTTCAGACAACCACAAATTCAATCTTATCTCACTGACATGAACCAAGATGACTTCACTCTATAGCCAATAGACAATATGGAATCATTTTGATTCACCCTCAGCTAATCTTCATGCTCAAAGAAAATTCAAGGAACACACTGCTAGGAAAGCCAAGATAGGAAGGTATGAGAAATCCTCCATGAATAAAGCAACATCTTTTTCCCAGAAATTGATTTTAGAACTTTTTCCCACCTGGATTGAGGAAAGAGTTTGATAAGTGGCTGCCATGACTTCATTTAAAGGTCTCATATGTACTGCCATTGCATGTTCCAGATTCTGTCCTATAACTTGAAAGTGCCTATTTCCATGTGGAACCTTGGAACATATATAGTCATCGGTGTCAAACAGTGAATGATAGGAATTCTTTCATCAAGGGGTTCTGAGTTTTCTCAAATAGACCAGAGTGAAGCTCAACTGTCCTATGATGTCAGTCAGAACCCCAAAGCGAAAAGCATCCCCATAATTCACATTTTACGCATGTATAATTTTATGCTATGTATGCCCCCAATCTCATCTCATCCTTTTTTTCAAATTCTTCAGTTATTGGGGAGTCATACATACTTGGCCTCTACTGCCTATGCCAAATGTATAGAAAAATACCTTGCCTCCTGCAACCCACCCCCACTAGTGTCGTCTACATCCTCCCCGTCCCTGGACTCTTAAAGAGGTACCCTCTGCTATCCATTGAGGCAAAGAGCTACTCTGCACTGACAGGCTCTCAGAAAGTGCTCTCACAACAGCCTGGAATTCTTTAATGGTGCAGCAACGGTGAGAAACAAGTTTTATTTCCCACTGTCTCTGAATTATAGCAGTGCATAGCCAGATTTAGAATCTGGTATTCACGAAAAGGTGCACAGAGGAAGCCACGCATAACAATCCACTTTATTGCTTGACCAGGATGTTTTTTTAGGGCAGATATTGGATACTTGGTGATACACTTTTCATAGTTGTATTTCGTGGAACCGGTTAGTGATTAGACCTGTTTACACACTCGCTGCAATTGACAGTATGAGATGACATGACATGCATCCTTCTTTATCACAACAATTTATTGGCCAATCTGTAGATTATTAAGGCCATTTTAGCATTGCTTAAATCTATACCCCATACTACATCTGAAATGTTCTTTCCTTAAAAATGTTACTGAAAAAGACAGATACATGCGATCAAGGAGGCTTTCGGAAGAACTAATAGGTACACATCTTTGGTCAGACATTATCATTCAGAAAAGCTTTGCCTACTGCCTTGATTTTTCTTATACATCCACGACTATATGAAATGGACATTGGAGATGCCCTAACTCTAGCTAATGCACCACCATGATCTTTTGTGGGAACAAGTAAAGAAGGCATATATGTCCCACTGACGTAATTTACATAATATTATTAGGCTATGAATAATGAATTATTTCTTACCAGACTTCAATCAAGTTTGTTTGTCTCATGATCAATGGTTCCGGGCAAAAGGGGGCATTGCATCTTGCTTTAACAGTAGTGATTAGAAGATAGTCAAGACGGCAGACAACTAGGTCGTTTTCAGTGCCAAATGTATCCCAAACACTTTTGCCTTGAAAGCGTGCAAATTGTTTTAACCACAGAGTCTTTCCTTTCACCCACTGTCCTTTAGTAAAATGTGCATGCACTGTCATAAGTACTTGAATCCATGGCTCTTTTTGTGCTATAGCCATCAACTCATGAAAAACCTGAGGATATTTCTGTAGTGCCAAGTGAATAACAAAGCAAGTTGTCAATTGTACAAGTGTTACGTAATTTAATGCTTCTTCTTCCCAACTTTCCTGTGCCTGACCACGGTGGTCAGTTGCTTGCATCTTTCTTTAACACTGATTTAGGTTTTGGTGAGCTATAGTACTTAGCCTGCTTTATTTTCCTTTTTTGGCCTCTTTTTCCATTGTTCTTCATGGGTTATCATATGTCCTTCATCTTCTGAACCATGGATTAGGCTTACACCTATCTCATCTCCCTTTACAATGTGCTCTGTAGTAGATTCACTTGCATGTGTGTATGTTATGTTGTGTTGTTTTCTTTTACACTTCTCACCTGTGGCACATTTTATGTTTACTAGTGCAATCTCACGCATTTTCCCCTCAACAAACTCACCTAATCTCCGATGTAACCTATCATTTAAAACATCTTTTTTTACAGTCCTGAACCAGTTTTCCACTGTTGAATTAGTGTCTCTATGTTGGCCTTCATTTAACATTATTCTACTCCAAAGTGGTAAGGTTGTGACATATTTGCCCAGCAAATTAACAAAGTGTGGACAGCAATTCATGTTTTGCCTTAGATTTTTATTTTTATTTTCATTTTCAGACTTCAGTGCTTTTTTCTCAGTTTCAGATAAAATGCCTTGCAATATTTTTGAAAATGGAGAAGACTCTTTTAAGGTGGATTCTTTCAAAAGGCATCTGTAGTGTCCGCGTACCGTGTCTTCTAGCTCATCACTACAGAGCTTAATTTTTTGTTTGTTGATTGATGCTCTCATTTCTGTCATATATTCAAAATATGTATTTGTCTCAGTTTTCACTGTTATAGAGTACTCTCCTGAGGTGTACTTTAATCTCATTCAATTTACTTGCATTTTGCAAAAGGGCAAAGGAGTACATAAACAACTCTTTGGCTTCTTTTCTGGCTTCCGCTTTGCTCCCTTTATTGGCCACGAGTCTAATCATGTGAGCTACACAGATATGGACCACAGTCAACATATTTTTCTCTCCACCACTGCACATGTTCAAACAGTGTTTTAGGGACTGAAAAATCGTAATCTGATTGAAAGCCTGCATAGCTGCATGAATCATTGCCCAACTGAAGTGTACCTCAACTTTTTGTGGGCAGGGGCGTAACACAGGCCCCCGCAGCCCCCGCATTGTGGGGGGTCCCCCTGCTCCAGGGGCCCCCTCACCCAGCGAGAGCAAGCACTGTTGAGCAGAGCTGCCAGTGGCTCGCCGTGTGCTCTTCATGGCAGAGTATTGCGTGCGTGGGGGAGGGGTAGCCGCCGATGGCAATTAACTTAAGGGATGTAGGCGAGGTATGCAGAACTAGCTCACGGTTTTGGGGTGATGGTTCTACCGAGGGCACTGTGGGGTGTTGATGGACCTTGGAGCTGGGGGTGGGGGCATGCACAAGAGCGGGTGTTTACAGGCAAGCAACGTGGCTTGTAGAGGGCATGGGGGTGAGGGAGATGCTGACTCCAGGCACTAGGAGTTGCCCCCGAGAGGTACTCTGGGTACATTCAGGCCTGGCTCCAGGAATCGGGATCTGGTAGGGCCAAGAGAAAGCATGGCCGTGAAGATGAATGAAGTTGCATAGCATTTCCCAGGTTTCAGTGAGTTGGGATCAGGCATGCTGGAGGGGCTTTGAAGGGGGACTGAGCTGCATACTGTACCTACTGCTGAGAGCATGTACACTAGTTTTAGTTCTGCCTTTCTTGGGGTTTCACCTATGTGCTTAATCTCTTCTGTTCTCTCTGCATCAGGCTTCTTTCTCTCTACCACATGATCATTTCTCCCCACCTCACCCATCTCTCTCTCCACCTCAACCTCCTTTCTTTCCACTTCACCCTGCTCACCAACCCACCTCCCCCTCTTTTCTTTTCTTTTCTTTTTTTCCCCTTTCATTCCTTTTCATCTCACCTTACACTTTCTCTGCCTCACTCTCCCTTCTCTCTCCCTGCCTCGGCTTCCTCTCTGTTTTACCCACCCCCATCTTTCTCTCATCTCACTCGCCTCTCTTTCTGCTTCACTCTCCCCTCTCTCTCCACCTCTCCGTGGTCTGACTGCACTTCCACCTCCACTCCATTCTTCTCTCTAGCTCACCCAACTCTCTCTTCTTCACCCTCCTCTTTGTCTCTTCCTCACCAGTCACCCTCCTTCTCTCTTTCTCAATATCCTGCCTCTGTCTGCCTCACCCTCTTCCCTCTCATCATCACTCTTCTACCTATAACCCTCCCTTCTCTCTGCTTCACCTATTCTTCTTTCTATCTATGAAAAGCAAAAGAGGAAGGTGCACCAGTAAGAAGTCCAGTCCAAACAGTATCTTTGATATTTCCTTTTAATTTTCTTGTAAAAGACTCACAGCCAACGCGTTTCGTTCCACACTGGAACTTCTTCAAGGCAAATCAGGGTTTTGTATGAAAAACAACGCAATACGGGTTGCAACGTAATGGTGTCCCGCGTACATGGATAAATATTCACAATCAATATTCTGATTCTTGATTGTGAATATTTATCCATGTACAAGAAAATTAAAAGGAAATATCAAAGATACTGTTTGGACTTGGACTTCTTACTGGTGCACCTTCCTCTTTTGCTTTACTTTCATATAACTGGTCTACAGTGGAGTCGACCTACGGCATACTCTGGAAGATTTGTGCACAGGAACTGAACTTTTATCTCAAATATTGGGACTTGAAGTGCTTAACTTGTGGTCAGCCGTAGTTTATGCTTTTTTCTAAAGTTCTTTCTATCTATCTCAACCTTGACTCTCTACACCTACCCTCTTTTGTCAGTCTTGCCTTTCCTACTGCTGCATGAGGGATAGTGGCTGTACTTATTTGGGTGCATGGATGTGTGCAATCCTGCTGCCCTGTACCTGTTCCTGTTCTTCACTGGTGGCCTTTACCATTTGGAATGACAGCAGCAACAAGGCCTGAATTATTTACATAGTGTGCTCATGAGCATGCAGAACATCCACAAACACTTGAAAGCCATACATGTTTTAAAGAAGAAGTAATAGCCTATGCAACTTTTTAAAAAAATGTTTTGGATAGTGCCTACTGCTGTACATGTACTCCAAATAAGAGAAGTAACAATTGGATGATCAATCAAAGTTGCCAACCTAAGCTGAACCAACCAAACCTCAAACAGAGGTCTATTTCAACCCCTAACTTCCCACTGTGCAAAGATTACAACTTCTGAGAATGGCAAGTCCTTCAATTTGGTGGCTAGTTTCTCAAACAATATTTGACTGTCAGCTCTTTGAGCAGAATGCATTCTAGGTGAAACACCAAGAAAACATACACCTTATGTGAATGCTTCAAAACTGAACTGTCTCTTCTAAATTGTGATTAGCTTGTCCCCTCCTCTTTCCTGTTTTCCTACTTTCTCCTACTAGTATATCCTATTCCCATCACCTTCCTCTTCCTTGTGTTCTGCCACTCTCCTCTTAACACTCCATTCCCCCCAGATTATCATTTGCTCACCACCCTTCTCTCTGATCACCTTCCTCTCCCATCATTTTTGTCTTTCACCAGACTCATCTTCCACCTTCACCATTTCATACTCCTCTCCTACTACTCCTATCTTATCACCCTCTCCCATTGCATGCCTACCAATCACTCTACTCGCATCACCCAATTTGCTCATCATACTCTTGCTCCTATATACTGCTTTCCCAGAGTCCTCTTCATCTTCCTTCATCCAACTCAAACACCATCTTCATCACCTTCTCTAGTTTAACACTCATCACTCAACATCCGTTAAATGTATTCTCTTGCCTTCTAATCACTCGGTTACTCTTATTTCACCTACCTCTTTCCCATTCTTTTGTTTTATCCTTTTTCCTTACCTTCATCTTTTTTTTATCCTCACATTCTCCTCTAATCACCCTCCTCCATTTCTAATCTCTGCACCTCATCCCCATTTCCTCATCAAAATTCTATAATTGTTGATAATCTTCCCTGCCCTAAAAAGCCAAAGGTATGAAAACTGTTGACCTGGGTTTTTCAGGACTTCTGTTGAAAACACACCATCCCAGCTGCTAGTTAATCGACAACGTTAGTGCGTATGTGTTCTAGCTTTTGATATGTCCCAAAAGACCAGATCTATTTGAAGCTTAAATATCTGTGTTGTTTACCCAGATCAGAGACACCGAGAAGCTCAGAATATTTATACTGATGTAAGGACATACAAGTTGTCCCACTCTTGTGTAAGTAATTAAAGGCTGACAAGATTTTAACTTACTAAGTCACAGATTATAGGACCATCTTTGAAGCAAGTGCATTAGCCCACAGGAGTATCTTCTCTCTTTATGATCTGGCATTTGTATAGCGCACTGCTCACCCGGAGGGTCTCAAGGCGCTGGGGGGCGGGGGTGGGGGGGGGAACGCTACTGCTCGAACAGCCAGGTCTTGAGTTGCTTCCTGAAGGCGAGATGGTCTTGCGTTGTCCGGAGGTGGATGGGGAGGGAGTTCCATGTCTTGGCTGCCAGGTAGGAGAAGGATCTTCCTCCGGCGGTGGCTCTGCGGATGCGGGGGACGGTGGCGAGAGCGAGGCTGGCGGAGCGGAGCTGGCGGGTGGGCTTGTGGAAGGTCAGGCGGCTGTTGAGGAACTTGGGGCGCAGGTCGTGGAGGGCCTTGTGTGCATGGGTGAGGAGTCGGAACGTGATTCTTTTGTTGACGGGGAGCCAGTGCAGGTCTCTCAGGTGTCCGGAGATGTGGCTGTGTCGGGGGATGTCCAGGATGAGTCGTGCTGAGGCGTTCTGGATCCGTTGGAGTTTCTTCTGGAGTTTGGCGGCGGTGCCGGCGTAGAGGGCGTTCCCATAGTCCAGCCGACTGGTGACGAGGGCCTGGGTGACCGTCTTCCTGGTCTCGGTGGGGATCCACCGGAAGATCTTTCGAAGCATGCGCAGGGTGTTGAAGCATGAAGACGAGACGGCGTTGACTTGTCTGGTTATCGAGAGGGAGGAGTCCAGGATGAAGCCTAGGTTGCGTGCGTGGTCCGTTGGCTTGGGGGTGGCTCCCAGGGTGGGGGGCCACCAGGAGTCGTCCCAGGCGGAGGGTGATGATCCCAGGATGAGGACCTCCGTCTTGTCTGAGTTCAGTTTCAGGCGGCTGTTCTTCATACATTCGGCGACGTCTTTCATCCCTTCGTGTAGGCAGGCTCTGGCGGCGTCCGGGTCGCTGGTGAGGGAGAGGATCAGCTGGGTGTCGTCGGCGTAGGTGATGATCTTGAGGTTGTGTTGACGTGCGATGGTTGCGAGGGGGCTCATGTAGACGTTGAAGAGGGTGCGGCTGAGCGATGACCCTTGTGGAACGCCGCAGATGACTTCGGTGGCCGCTGACCGGAACGGGGGGAGGCGGACTCTCTGGGTTCTCCCGGCGAGGAATGAGGTGATCCACTCCAGGGCCTTCTCCTGGATGCCGGTGTTGTTCAGGCGCTGTACCAGGGTGCGGTGGCAGACAGTGTTGAACGCTGCGGAGAGGTCCAGGAGGATGAGGGCCGCAGTTTCCCCGTTGTCCATTAGGGATCTGATGTCGTCTGTGGCTGCGATGAGGGCGGTCTCAGTGCTGTGGTTGGCTCGGAAGCCGGATTGCGAGTGGTCGAGGGATCCGTTGGTCTCGAGGAAGGCGGCTAGCTGTCTGTTGACGGTCTTCTCGATGACTTTGGCAGGAAACGGGAGGAGCGAGATGGGGCGGTAGTTCTTGAGGTCGGAGGGGTCTGCAGTTGGTTTCTTCAGCAGGGCACTGATCTCGGCGTGTTTCCAGCACTCCGGGAAGGTGGCGGTGTTGAAGGAGGCGTTGATGATGTCGCGGAGGTGGGGTGCGATGATGTGGTCGGCCGTGTTGAAGATGTGGTGTGGGCAGGGGTCCGTAGGGGATCCGGAGTGGATGGTGTTCAATGTGCGTGTTGTGTCTTCGGTGCTGACTGGGGTCCAGGTGCGGAGGGTGGCGGTAGGGGGGCATCGGTTCGGTGGTGGGGTTCGTGGTTGGTGGGCCGAAGCTGTTGTGAATGTTGGCGATCTTGTCGTGGAAGAAGGCTGCGAGGGAGTCGCAGAGGTCTTGCGAGGGAGTGATGTCATTGTTTCCGGCGTCGGGGTTGGAGAGCTCTTTGACGATGCTGAAGAGTTCCTTGCTGTTGTGGGTGTTGTTGTCCAGTCGTTCCTTGAAGGCTGTCTTCTTTGTGGCGCGGATCAGTTGGTGGTGTTTGCGGGTGGCGTGTTTGAGGGCCGTCATGTTGTCTGTGGTCTGGTTGGTGCGCCAGGTGTTCTCCAGGGAGCGGCAGTTCTTCTTGGAGGTGATGAGCTCGTCGGTGAACCAGGAGGCTTTCTTGCTGCCGCGTCTGCTGGGGGGGTTCTTCTTCAGTGGTGCGAAGGCGTCTGCGCAGTTGGTGATCCACTGTGTGAGGTTGTTGGCGGCTTCGTTGGGGTCCGTTGAGCTGGTGGGGGGGTTCTGGCTGAGGAAGGTGGTGAGCTGGTCGCCGGTGATCTTGTTCCAGCTCCTGCAGGGGGCTTGTTGAGGGTGGTGGTGGGTCGTCGTTTTACTGAAGCTGAAGTGGACGCAGCTGTGGTCAGTCCACTGGAGATTGGTGGAGTGGCTGAAGGTGACGTATTTGCTGGATGAGAAGACTGGGTCAAGCGTGTGGCCGGCATAGTGGGCGGGGGGGGTTATCAGTTGCTTGAGTCCGAGGTTGGCCAGGTTGTCCATCAGAGCAGTGGTGTTGCGGTCCTTGTTGTCCTCCAGGTGGAAGTTGAGGTCCCCCAGGAGGATGTAGTCGGTGGAATTGATGGCGTGCGGGCTGACGAAGTCTGTGATGTCTTCGCTGAACTGTGTGCGTGGTCCTGGTGGTCTGTAGACGAGGGTGCCTCTGAGCGTGGTCTTGGGGTCGGTGTGTATCTGGAAGTGGAGGTGTTCGGCGGAGGTGAAGGTGTCATCGGAGTTGGTCGTGATGCGGATGGTGTTCTTGTGGATGATGGCGATGCCTCCTCCTGTCTGGTTGACGCGGTCCTTCCTGGTGATTTTGTAGCCTTCCGGGACGGCGATGGCGACGTCGGGCGCTGAGGAGGCGTTCATCCAGGTTTCCGTCAGGAAGGCGATGTCTGGTGCTGTCGAGTCGAGGAGGTTCCAGAGTTCGACGGCATGCCTGTGAACGGAGCGGGTGTTGAGCAGGATGCACATCAGGTGTTTGTTGCTGGGGCTCGGTTTAGCAGGTGCGGTGTTGGGTCGGAGGCCGGTGAAGCGGCAGGTCAGGCAGGTGAAGGGTCCGTGGGTGCATATCGGGGTGGCTCGGTAGCAGGCGGTGTTTCGGCCGGCGTTGAGTGCGTGGAGGGTTTTGGCGTCATAGATGTGCAGGGTGTGCTGGCGAGGGCAAGGACCAGGGGGTCTGGCGCTGGGCGCGGTCCAGGCGCGGACGGGCGCAGACGGGCTTACCTTTGGCGCTCAATCGGCGCTCCCGCTGCGCGCGTCCGCTGCGCGGTCGCTCTGGGGGCGTCATAAGTAAGGAGCCGGGAGGGAGGAGCAGCTGGGTGGCGGGAGCGGGGCAGCGAATGGAATCACAGGGGGGCGGGGCCGCAGGGAGGCAGCGGCGGGAAATTCCAAGAAGCAGCGGGCAGCGGGAAATTCCCAGGAGCAGCGGGAAATTCCCAGGAGCAGCGGGCATCGAGCGAAGGAATCTGCAGGCAGGAGGCGGCAAAGGCAGGCAGGAACGGCAGCAGTGAGTGGGGCGACCAAGCCCTGTGGAGGGCTGAGCGGTCACACTCTGTGGTCCCCTACGGTCCCCTTAAGTAAGGAGCCGGGAGGGAGGAGCAGCTGGGTGGCAGGAGCGGGGCGGCGAATGGAATCACAGGGGGGCGGGGCCGCAGGGAGGCAGCGGCGGGAAATTCCAAGAAGCAGCGGGCAGCGGGAAATTCCCAGGAGCAGCGGGAAATTCCCAGGAGCAGCGGGCAGCGAGCGAAGGAATCTGCAGGCAGGAGGCGGCAAAGGCAGGCAGGAGCGGCAGCAGTGAGTGGGGCGACCAAGCCCTGTGGAGGGCTGAGCGGTCACACTCTGTGGTCCCCTACGGTCCCCTTAAGTAAGGAGCCGGGAGGGAGGAGCAGCTGGGTGGCGGGAGTGGGGCGGCGAATGGAATCACAGGGGGGCGGGGCCGCAGGGAGGCAGCGGCGGGAAATTCCAAGAAGCAGCGGGCAGCGGGAAATTCCCAGGAGCAGCAGGAAATTCCCAGGAGCAGCGGGCAGCGAGCGAAGGAATCTGCAGGCAGGAGGCGGCAAAGGCAGGCAGGAGCGGCAGCAGTGAGTGGGGCGACCAGGCCCTGTGGAGGGCTGAGCGGTCACCCATATGACAAAAAAAGAGAATAAAACGAATACTCAGTCACTGTTGCTCGTTTGTGGTGTTTGTGCCATAATTTAGGTCTAATTATATTAGACTCAGCCATCAGCGAGTACCTCTGGAAATTAAAAGTAGGCAGTGCTGCCACAAGACAACCGCCAGTGTTTTTTTTTGTTTAATATGAACTTGCACTGCCCCAGTCAATGCTGTATCTGTGTTGTATTAGTGAAACTTGTCAAAAGTCTTCACTTCAGAAAAGTCAAAGGATGTGGCATTTGCAGTATATAGTACTGCACTTTAAGAATAGCACAAAAGCCCACTAAGATATAAATACTAGTTCCACATTTTCAATTACTTACCATGGGATGGCAAAATACGATCAGATTATTGTGGCTCTATAGTATCTCTTAAATACTGTGTGAGGAGAGCTTTTGTGTCTCTTTTGATCTGGTAGGAGTGTCACAGGCTTTCCTCCTTTTCACATGTGCTCATTGATAACAGCCATCCTCACTGACTTCACGCCTGTCTCCAGGTACTTCAAGCAGCCCATGGCATGGGTGCATATCATGATTATTAAACAATTAGGGTGAGAAAGCGAGGCCGCTGGCCCAAATAAATCATAAAGAAAAAGAACAAACAATGTTTTTCTGCTTGCTAATCGGCTTTGGGAGGGCCATGAGGCTACCTTGGGTGGGCCTGGCCCACCTGGGCCTCCCGCTAGAACTGGGCCTGGGTACATTCGAGGTCAGGGGCGTGCTCGACGAATAACAGGCGGTTTGAAGGTTCCTAAATGGCTCTCTGGGGAGGGCAAACAAGGAGCCCTAGAATGCTGGCACGGCAAGCAAGTGTGATTACGAGGTAGGGCCAGGTGCCCAGGGACTGGGCGAGGCTGATTGTAAACATTGAGGCATTAGGGGCTGTTCACCGGGACAATGGCGGCTCACAGGAGCGCTGAAGAGAGGCTGTGGAGAGGCCTTTAGGGGCAGAGAATCACAGGCTGCAGTCTGGGTGGCATGGGTCGCCCACTCACTGATGAGTCGGGGACAGTCTGGCAAAGGCCCGTGGTCCATTTGGGGTGTCGAGACTCTAGAGAGAAGCTTAAAGAAGGGTCTGCTTACTGTGGCACCCCTTACAGGCCTGGGGAGAGGAGGGTCTGTGACTGGCGCCTCTGTGCCTCCCAGCCACCAGTGCCGCATGCCTACTTCTGAAATCAGAACCCAGCTGGCCCTAGTGTCCTGTCGCCTCCCACTGCCTACTACGTCATGTGCATTCTAACCTTCAAATCCAGTCCACCTATTCCACTCACCCAAATATCCATCCATCCAACCAACCATCCACCCAACCAATCATGCACCCATCCCCAGCCACACACCCATCCAGCCACATATCCATCCGTCTATCCCTAGCCACACACACATTTGTTCGTTCATCCATCCATCTATCCATCTATCCATCTATCCATCCGCCCAGCCACACACCCATCTGTCCATCCACCTATCCACCCATCCCTCCACCTATCCATCTACATCCATCGATCCGTAATTCCATCCGCTCATCCATCCATCCGTCCATCCATCCAGCCATCTATCCCCAGCCACACAGCCATCCATCCATCCATCCATCCGTACTACCGTCCACCCACCCATCTGTCCATCCATCCATCCAAAGTGGTAGGTGGTGGCCCGGGCCACCGGGGGGGCCCCCTCCATGTGTTTTTTGCAGGGGGGCCCCCTCAAGTTTCATTACGCCACTGTTTGTGTGATGAGTCTGCGGTTGGACAGCTTGAGGGAATCACGACATACAGTTTAATCAGTGCAAAATGGTTGGAGTGCTTTGGTCTAAAGATAACATAACTGGGACTGTATGATTGGTAGTTGTCTTTGTTTGAAGACACAAAGCATAATACAAGACTCTGTGGTGGGTCTCTTTGGGGTTTGCAATGACTGACCCTGTTGCATCAAGATACAGAGAACAATTACCAAAAGCCTGAAAGTCCTTCAGCATGTGTAGCTGTACATCGTTGTACACATGAATTACAAGAGGGCTCATGCAAATATATTGAATGAAAGCATGAACAGTCAAAATTGGATTATGTTCTTTCTGATCTTGTCTTTGTTGCAGTTCAAGGCAGTCTAAAAATACATTTTTATTCATTCTTTTCACTGGAAATTTTCTGTAAGACTGTAGTTGTTTTGATGGTATTCAGGTTACCAGCTAAAAGTTGTTCTGGATCTGCATTAGCTATGGATTTTATATACAGATCAGAGGGTTGTGTCTCTCCTAAACAGGATTTCAGTTTCTCTCTTTCTAGACCACGAGCATGCCTCTTGTGAAAATGTTGAATGGTATGGTTGATTGCACCAGTCATCTCCACTTGAATAATGACATTGCTATGCTTTGTGGGTTTTTTGGCAATTGTGAAATCATATTTGGTGCAGCCACTAAATTTACAAGGTCCTTTGCCACGCCAGAAAACATACTTTTTTTTGCGACCCTTTGGATCCGACTCTATTGTATTTGAAAGAAATCACATAGAATTTATTAATTTCATTAAGCTTGCTGTAAATTAAGTCAGACCAGCCATTCAATAACAGACAAAACCCCTGCCTGCTCTCTGGTTCTATCTGTTTCCATTCTTCTTTAGTCAGTTTTATTTTAAATCTTGATGGTAGATTGTATTCCTGTTTAATACTAGCCATATATGTATCTGTTAGCATAAGTTTTTGTAACGTTGTACGGCTAAAGTATTTGCTTTTTTTTAGCATCTATTGCTTTTTCAGAAGAGCCCCCTGTTTTTTTATTTACTGTTGCATATTCAATTTGGTATTTAGACGCCATAACAAGCTTTAGCACAGTTGCCTGAGAGACATCTTTATCATTCGCACTTTCAATAGGCAAGATTTGACTTAATTCTTTTGAATTCGTACAAGACTTAAGTTGTGATGTGAATAATCTTTTAGGAGATGCAAATAAAACAAAGTCTGTGAATCTTAATTTCTTGGCACTGTTCTTTTTTGCTTTACATTTAGGGCAAAACCATGGTGAAATAGAGGCTATATCCATAATGCTTTTATGGCCAATACAAGTTGGATGAAACCATTCTTTACATGAATCACACTGGGCATACGGTTGTCGGGAGTCATTTCTTTGCCTGCATACACAATATAGATTTTCATCTTCTTGAGAAAATGAGGGTTGATCCTTGACAAGCAAGTCTGTTTTTTAAAATATTTTGATACACTAGTGTTTTTGTCTTAATTGCCCTTCTGTCTTCTCTCCAAACATGATAAAGCCATAACCTTGTGCATAGCTTGTTCTGTCCAAGTTCCAATCCAATTTTTCCCCAAACAGAGTTAGACTTACGGTAACCCTCATTGTTTAGCGATGCAATATTTTCATGGAATAACTTTATACGTTTATTTTCCGAGTTTTTATTAGAAGCAAGCTTCCAGGACATTTTCAACAATTTACAATTCTTGCATACATTTCTGTTTGAAAATAATATTTGATATGAAAGTTGCCACCAAACTTTTTAATTACAATCAACTACCATTTCACAGACCCTGTTTAAAGATAAGATTAAGACATGAGGTGCTTTCTTGGCAACAAGAGCAAGAAAACTGAAAACAAGAAAGCAACTTTGCAAAATAAATAACAATGATTCCAAACATGAATGTTTGCTGTGGAAATATCCTTTTGCTCTTCTTAGGCTTAGAGTAGGAAACAGCCCACTGATGGTGAAATGAAGCCCACAAATGTTGGAGACCAATAGTAATGTTACAAAATGAACAACAAAAGTTCCATACAGTGCATATTGATATGTGAAAAGCTCACGAGTTTGCTATGTTTCTATAAACTGCAAGACTTCTCTTTACAGCACATCTCCTTCTGGTGTTTACGTGAAATTCTGAGGTCTTTAGTAAACAACAGACTCAGAAATTGCAGACAAAGAACTGTGTTGCAACCAAACCAGCACTCAAATACTTTGGTGCCCTCTGCAGGCTCAAAGAATAATGCATTAGTATGGTAGCCTCAAAAGGTCATTTTGTATCAGAAAGCAAACCTTCAAGACATAGAACAGTAGAATAACAAGCATTTGCAATGCAATCGGTCTCGCCTTTGGGACCTTATATGTATTTAGCTATGCAGCACATTAATGTAGGTGCTGAAACATCTACTGTTCTTTAACATGGAGGGAAAATAAGCACCAAACTGCGTGACATGGCAGGTATGGGAACAGATGGAGAGAAATATTGCCTTTCAGCGGGAAATGGTATAGTACAAAGCTCTGTTTTTAATATAAAATTAGGGCCTTCGGGGGTCATAACACTGAAAAAACAAGATTTGAAAAAATATTGTCTACGGGTGCTTATGGAAGAATTTCAATGAACTGGAATCTAGAGAATGTTTGAGTGATTATGGTATTTTACTGACCTCTGCTGGTCGTTTTCTGTCAAGAAGGTTAAATAGAGGCAGTTGCCAGAAAAATTAAAAAAAGAAAGTCCCTAAGCAGAAAGCAAATCTGGTATTTTACTGACCACTGCTGGTCGCTTTCTATTAAGACAGTTAAATAGAGGCAGTTGAACGGAAAAAAAGTAAAAGTCCCTAAGCAGAAGCAGATAAGTCCTAGGGCTGATCTCCAGGGCCCACAAAGTACATACATATATAAGTATATACTAAAGTATATACAAGATGTCTCGAATGCTCGACCTAAAAATGAGTCGCTAGGGGTAAAGTAGGATAGCACTCCTGATCCGAAATTAACATTATTACACAACTTGCATGGCGTGGTACTTCTATGAACATAATGCATGGGCACTAAAGCTTGAAGGTGTCATACATAAACTTAGGGGGTCATTACGATGGCGGAAGGCCCACCAGTGCCAGCCGTGCGCTGGCTAGCCCTCTGCCATTGAACGTGGATTCACCGCCCGCCATATTAGGATGGCGGGTGGATCCAGACCGCGACCGTGGCTGGTGCATAGACCGCCTTCCACGGAACCGCCATAGGCAATCGTTCCAATTGCCAGGTGGAGCGGTCTACATCCCTAAAATGATGGTGGTGCCGAACAGGCACCATCCGCCAAATTAGAATTCTGGCTACAGCCAGCCTTTCCAAGGTGGCGAAACCTTAATGGAAAGGCTGGCGGGGATTGGTTTCAGGGTCCCGTTGTGGGCCCCCCTTGTGTTGGGGGGGGGAGGTGTTGATGCACTGGGGGTAGCACATTTCACTGCACTCAGTGGCAGGCACCATGTGTGCCATCGTGATTTTGGATAGCACCACATATAGAGCAGAGTGTATGCGACAATTGAACAACAGGGATGCCTATAGACCCCTTAAATTGGATCCAACTAATCGCCTTTCATGCGAAATTAAAGGCATGATAGATGAAGCCAAAGACAACGGCTGGATTACAGATCATGAGGCAGCATTTTTAGCAGTGTCCCATCCAGTTGTACCTTATTTTTATGTGCTCCCAAAAGTGCACAAAGGACAATCACCGCCTCCAGGGAGACCCATCATCTCTGGTATAGGTTCCTTGTTGGAACCCTTATCAACCTTTGTCGACTTCTTTTTGCAACCATTGGTGCTAGAGATGCCTACGTATCTTCAAGATACCAAACACCTATTGCGCCTCCTTAATGACATTTCTTTTGATCCTGAGCAAGATTTTTTGGTCTCATTTGACGTAGAGGCTTTGTATACCTCTATACCACAAGATGAAACGCTAGCAACAGTCAAGATGCTGTTACAATCAAACCCAAGAGATAGCATCACTCCAGTTCATTTTATAATGATGTGTGCACAAATGGCAATGAAGGAGAATTTCTTTAGATTTGAAAAGGACTTGTTCTTACAAATATCTGGAACATCTATGGGCAGCATTTTTGCGCCTAGTCTAGCGAATTTGTATGTACACGCATTTGAGCAGTCCATTATATTTAGAGAAGACAATCCCTTTAGAAGCCATATATGCATTTGGAAACGTTCCATCGACGACGTGTTTGTGGTTTGGAGGGGATCACCTGACACCATCGTGGCTTTCCATACCTGGATGCACACACAGAATAACTTTTTGAGATTTACGGTTGAATATTCGAATATCAGTTTACCATTTTTGGTTATTCGAATTTTTCCAGAGAATGGAGGGCTTGGTACAGAACTGTATCGTAAACCCACAGCCCGCAACTCGTTATTATCTTTTGAAAGCTTCCATCCCAAATCCCTCAGGGAGAACCTTCCTTTTGGTCAATTTTTAAGAATAAGGAGAAATTGTTCATCTATTCACAAGTACAATGAACATGCCAAACTATTGAGTACCCAACTCAAAGAGCGGAATTACCCCAATAAAGTCATACGCATGTCCCGCAAAAGAGCTGCCAACAACAATCGTGAAGCTTTGATTGATTTGTCCAGCCCCAAAGAACCTTCAGGTAGACTCACGTGTGTGAATACTTACAACACTCACTCTAATAAGATCAAGAGGAGTATTCTTAAACATTGGAAGATTCTCAACATTGGTACAGAGGCCTTAGCTCCTCCACTCTTTGCTTTTAAAAGGAGTGCAAATATTAAAGATCACATTGTACACACCAGACCAAGAATCACGCACAATGCTAGTGAACAACAGTCACTATGGGGGTTGCCACCGGTGAGAGGACACTACCCTTGTGGTTCCTGTGCGGCTTGCCCGCAGACTTCACATGTGACAGAAGTTGACATCGGCACTGGGAAACCTTGGTTTTTGAAGAAACACACTAACTGTAACAGTGACAATGTCATTTACCTTATTACGTGCCCTTGTCTTATGAGGTATGTGGGTATGACTACACGAAAGGCTAAAACTAGAATCCTTGAACATAAGAGCACCATTCGGTGCAAGAGGAGGGCAACTAAAATGACAAATCATTTTTTGGATCTTAACCACCAAGCAGATGACCTGCGTTGGACAATTTTGGAGCAGCCCCCCATCCCTCAGCATATCACAGACATTTCAAAATTCTTGTTTAGAAAAGAACAGCGGTGGGTGTTCCGTCTAAAAAGTGACACCTTAGGGCTCAATGAAGATATTCCCTGGTTGTCTTTGTAAAACTATGTGCCCTTTATTTCAGTTATTTTGCCATCCGCATAACTAATAACTATTTGTTTGGTTGACAAAACATTGCAAATCAGGCACACATAAGAACCATGAGTGTGTTGATCTTCATAAAGATCATAATTTTGAATATGAGACTTGTCTCTTTCCCAATTGTTTATTTTTCACTAATGAAGTTTCGACTAATATTGTGAACGATTCCCCGTCTGGGTGTGGACAATGGCGAATTACTTTTGCTAATATTGGGAATTTTGTAATCTTACAAGCACTTATGTTTCCTGGTCCCGTGCTTTCTATTCTGGGACTTTGTTGTAGCTTTATATCAATAAAGCTTGTGCTTCAATTTTCACCTTTCACTACAAAAAATACACCCTCTTTTTGGGTCGCAGGCTTTATCCAATGAGTGCTTTGCACATGCAGGCTCACCAACATTGCCGTACGGTATTGGCCGTCAGCTTACATATTCTGATGACTATGTGACACTACAATGCGCATGCGCCTTTTGAGCACACTAATCTCCCATGAGTTAGCGCCTGAATTGAGACGGGCATTACTGTTAGACACCTATGGGGTCCTGACATACTTTTACGGAGCCGTAGACAGATGGGTATTTATTTCCATTTCCACCACCCCGTCGGTACCTCCGGTTGCAACTTCTGTACTACGATGGAGTACCGACGGAGAGGTGAGTGCAGAGATGCTAGCATTAGTCAACACTGCTTTCCAGACTGCTCGGCTTGTGTGCTGTGTGAGGTTCAGACTGTAGATCTGTTACCTTTGTTCTCGATTTGGAGTATTGTGTGTTATTCGAACACGTTTTTTTGTGGTTGGCAATTCATTATGAACGTCATTCTTACTTGTCAGTCGCCTAATAAACCTCCTCTGAGGACAACGACGAGGGGTTTAGCTTAGTATTAATTTCCCTTTGACCACCACGTAACCATTTCAATCCGTGTTCTGTCCATTTATGATTCGGATCCCTTGGATTCAATTAGTGTAATGTGTACTAGATTGTATGCCTCCCCTCTTTTGATTAATTCTGTTGGTAAACATCGATATTACTCACATTTCCTGGCACAAATAAATAGCAAAATGTATTGATTAGCTTACGCTTGCTTATTTTTGCAGAGCGGGGCTCCCTTTCCTGAGTTGTAACCAGGTTGAGGTGGGCCTACTTGTCCCACAAATTGGGTGAGTCATTATTACTTGAGCTTCTAAATAGATTCGTCTAACGAACTATGTTTGAGACTTATATACCATTGCCTCAAACATTATTGGTATTTAGAAAATAGGTCTGAATACGTACATTGTTTCTTTCTGTGTCTTTTTGTTTTTTGCTTTCAGACAAGTTCCAGCGAGATTGTATCCGCAAGGGCATTAACTGGTTTGGTTTTTTTCAAACTTTATTTGCATGTGTGTAACACTTCCTAGCAGCAGCTTTGTTTTGGTCCTGATGAAAGCCATACATACTCTCGAGATGGTTATTGGCTGAAACATGTCGACCTTTGTCACCAAGCAGTTTTCAATAGTTACTGCTTTGCACTGTTTTTTATTCCTGGCAGGGCTAATGAGCCAATAAAAATTATTTTTTCACTAGCACTAGCCAGTTTTAGATCACACTCACTCATCCTTCTATTTTTTTGCGCTGCGCCCTCACATCACACAAGTGCTCGTCTTTGGGATCTGAGTATCCTAATTCTCCATACAAAACATCCCTGAGCTCCCACCTCTCAGTGCGGTGGTTGTAGCCCTCAGTGGGACTAGGTTTTCCCACTGAGAGGAGAAAGCCCAAATGATGAAGCATGTCACCTTCTGGTGAGTGAGGGCATTCATACTGAAAGGGATTATTTTCCTTATTAGGGCACTGTTACTCTAGACACAGTTTGATCATAGTATTCTTCTTTCCTAAGCTCATGTTTTAAAGTTGCCCAGACCCGAGAGGTTATTTGTGTGTCTTGTGATTAGTTATTGGGGTAAAAACCTCTTGCAGGTCTCTAAATTTGTTCCCTTGGACCCCCTTTTCCCTTTTTGTGTGTTATCCACCATGTGATGCCTGCCACTTAGTGCAGTGAAATGCAACACAATGCAACACATGCATTTTTAACATTGCGGGGGATACTGCAGTCAGCAGCGCCCGCATCAATGTTAAATTGCAAGATGCGACTGCCATGGTGGCGGTCACATCCTAATTTATAGTGCGGGACTGCCGCATGCATGGCGGGCAGTCCCAATCCCCACTAGGATGGCGGGCGAACTCGAGCCCGTCCGCCATCGTAATGACTCCCTTAGTTTTTATTTGGCAGTTCTTTAAGTGCAGAATACTGCCATGAAGGCAATACTTTTGGATAGAATTACTTCACTATTCACATTGGTGTTATTTTAAATTAGGCTTTGTTACAGAAATACTTGCTTTGAAAATACTGAGGGCAGATTTGAAATTTTTGAATTAGTAAAGTTTGAGATGATCAAACAATGGCTAAGCTGGTGTTGATATTAAGAAGTCAGTGTCCTGATGAAAGGTGGCATTTAATGAAGGAATGCATAAAGTAACATAACTTAACTGTGGAATCTGTAGACTGCTTCTCACACAGAGTATTGGACTGTGATCATACCCCTGCCTTTGGTTGCTGCTGCATCATGACATCTAGATTAGTTTCCTCCCCCTAAGGCTGGGCAGACAAGAACTGATGAGCCTGCCATCTGCACTGGAGAGAGATATATGCACTCCAGTATTTCTCCTAGCCTGAGGAGGAACCCTTTGCTGGGAGTTTCTCTCAGCGCATAATAATAATTTGAATCCATACTTGTAAAGCACGAACATATCACCCCTTAAGGTTGCAAGGCGCTGGGGGCCATCGGGGAGATTAAGTGAGCTATTGCTTAGAGTTACATGATGCTGAGCTGAGCTGCCGGCGGTGATTGAACCATGACACCCGCGCTCTGGAGTCAGCCTCTGTGGCCGCTGCACTACACCTCTCCCTCCTATGGCGCATGGGAAACATTTAAGTAACTTTTGTGTCTGGGACAGTCATAGTTCACATGTTAGACGCAGACAGAAAGGAGTCCTGCCAGAATGGTATAGGAAGGAAAGCTTGAGAAAGATGGAGCATGCTGAGTAAGGTAGCCATAATGCCTCCTTGGAATTTCCCAGACAGTTCAGAAGCTGAAGGATTAAAAAAGGTAATGTGGAAAATGTGTGTTCGACCTGACAGCCTTTGAGTGTTCTTCCCCAAACGTTTTGCCTGCTTTCTTCATCTTTTTGCTGATTTCTTTATGTTAGCTTTAAGGCTCTGAGCACTTTACCACTGCCAACCAGTGCTAAAGGATGTGTGCTTTTCCACTCAAACATGGTTTGATTGACCTATCCATAATTAGCATATTTAATTTACTTATAAGCCTCTAGTAAAATGCACTACATTAAATGCTACTAGTGGGCCTGCAGCACAGATTGGGCCACCCACACAAGTAACACTTTAAACATGTCTCGGGCATGCCACTGAAAAGTCTGTCTGTGCAGTTTCTACTGCCATGTAGACTTGCCATTGAGAACCTCTTGCCAAGCCTTAAACTTCACTTTTATTACATATAAGACACCTCTAAGGCAGGCCCAATATATCCCATAGGCCAGGGTGCTGTGTAATTAAAAGGTAGGATAGTTTTACATGTCCTGGTAGTGAAAAACTCCCAAATTCATTCTTCACTACTGTGAGACCTACCCCTCTTCTATATTAACAGTGAGAATTTCTTATTTCCTGATTGAGAAGGAGTAGGTCTATCATGTTTCATATCATTGGAATGGTAATGATAAACCCTCTTTATTCATAAAGGTGAATGTATCATTACCTATTAAAAATGCAACTTTTAGAAAGATGCCATTTTTCTGCTCTTAGCACTTTGTGCCTGCAGCCTGTCTTCAATACACATCTGGGGTGGGTGACATATGGACTTTGTGCCTTGCCTCTAGACAGCCACACACAAAGGAAGCTTAGCTGTGGCTGATGAGCCATCCGCATCCTGATGGATCATCCTGGACAGGATAAGGGAGGAGCTGACCTGCCTTAATAGGCTGCATTCTACCCCCTCACAAAGGGCTGCATACCACCCTGTGGTGAGTCTAGAGCCAGGGTATGAAGAAAAGACCTCTGTGCACTCCAAAGACCATTCTTTGAAGTCACACCCCCCCCCCCCACTTCAAATGCACAAGTTGTCATAACTACTGGGTCCCTACCAATTGAGTACAAATTCTGGACCAGTGAAGAACTCTACCTTGGGGAAGGACTGCTGTGCTGCTATAAGGACTGCCACTCTGCTGGACTGCTGCTCTGGATGAACCGCCTTTATGCTGTGCTGAACTGCTGCCTACCACCCTCTGCCCTGTTGAGGAAGGACTGGGCCAATTTCACTTGAAGTGACTCAAAGGGCATGCTGGCTTGTACCCTGTTCTAAGTCTCCGGGACATCAAAGACTTCTCATCTAACTGCAACAGCACCTGAACTTTGCTTGCTGCATGTCTTGACCTGCCAAGTGGTACCAATCCAGCCCTGGACCCTTGGAAGTGCGTATAAAGTACTGCAACTGCTAGAATCCACACAACAATGCTGTTGCAACGATTTGAACTGGTGCATCTCACACCATGCCGATGCATCATTGCTGCCACCAGGAAAGAAGCTATCGCATTGCCGACTGTGCGGCGCATCGCCTCCAATTCCCAATGCATCGCCTACATCTTACGGTTTGAGCACAGTAAATCATTGATTTGAACATCTCAACGACAATGTATTACAGACAATCCTGTGCTTTAGACCAAAGCATCGGCTGTTGCTTTCCACATCTCGTCTCTGTTGACAACACAACTAAGGTACTTTTCAGTGGGCCAAAGTTGGTCCTTGTATGCGACCCATGCTCCATAGCAGTGCTCTCTTTATTAGGCTCAGTATGAAAATTGGTGAGTCAAGCTGATCTTCATGGGAGAAAGGATGGTTACTTATTCGTTTATAACTCCATAGGAACGCATTGGCTTGAAAGTGGCACAGAGGGCACAAGTGGAACCTTGGCATGGCTCAGGCCAAATCCTTATGGAGCTTGTAGGGGGATGTGGTATGTTTGAACAACAAAAAACATATTTGTGAGCCAATGTGTTTTTCCTATAAGAGAACCAAAATTACTTATTTGCATATAACTATATGGGAATGCATTGATGTGAGGGCAACCAGTTTGCTGCCATCTGTTGTGACAAATTGTGATCGGCTCAGGCAAATCACATACCGGTAGTGTAGAGGGATGCTCCCTTTGCTAGAATGAAGATGAAAATTGGTGAGCCAAGTTGATCTTCATGGGAGAAAGGATGGTTTCTTATTCGCCTTTAGCTCCATAGGAATGTTTTGGCTGGTAAGTGACACAGTGGTCCCATGTTTTGTGGAAATGTCGCTTGGCTCAAGCTAAATCCTTATGGATCTTATAGGGTGATACAGTATGCTTAAAATACATATTTGTGAGTCAATGTGATTTTCCTATAAAGGACCTGCTATTGCCTATGCAGAAATAACTGCATAGGAATACATTAAGGTGAGGGCACCCTGTTTGGTGCCACCTGTTAAAAATTTTGCTCGGCTCAGGGAATTTACATAAAGGTAGTGTAGAGGAGGGCTCTTTTTATTAGGATCACTCTGAAAATGGGCGAGGCAAGTTGATCTTCATTGAGAAAAGATGGTTACTTATTCATTTATAACTCCATAGGAACGCATAGGCTTGAAAGTGGCACAGTGGGCACAAGTGGGACCGTTGCTTGGCTCCAGCTAAATACTTATGCAGCTTGTAGGGGGATGTGGTATGGGTGAAAAACAAAATACTTGTTTGTGAGCTAATGTGTTTTTGCTATAAGAGAACCACAATAACGTATTTGCATGTAACTATATAAGAATGCATTAAGGTGAGGGCAACCAGTTTGGTGCCACCTGTTGTGACAAATTTTGCTCGGCTCAGGCAGTTTACATATCAGAATTGTAGAGGTTAACTTCCTTTATTAGAATCAGTATGAAAATGGGTGAGCCAAGTTGATCTTCATGGGAGAAAGGACGGTTACTTATTCGTTTATAACTCCATGGGAACGCATTGGCTTGAAAGTGGCACACTGGGCACAAGTGGAACCGTTGCTTGGCTCAGGCTAAATCCTTATGGAGCTTGTAGGGGGATGTGGTATGGTTGAAAAACAAAATACATGTCTGTGAGCCAATGTTTTTTTCCTATAAGAGAACCACAATTACTGATTTGCATGCAACTATATAGGAATGCATTGAGGTGAGGGCAACCAGTTTGGTGCCACCTGTTGTGAGAAATTTTGCTCGGCTCAGGCAACTTACATATCATAATTGTAGAGGGGAACTTCCTTTATTAGGATCAATATGAAAATTGATGAGAGAAATGTAGGTTAATTATTAATCAATAACTCCATATGAATGCATTGGCTTGAGGGTGGCACAGTGGGCACAGGTGGTAACATTGCTTGGCTCAGTGTAAGTCCTTATGGATCTTGTAGGAGGATGGGTTGTTTTTAAAATGATTGTGATCCAATGTGAATTTCTTATAGGGAAAGTATGATTACTTATTAGAATATAACAGCCCGGCGATGCTTTGAGGTCAAGGCTACCCATATGGTGCCACAAATTATGATCAGCTCAGACAACTTACAAACAGGTACTCCATTGCTTAAATTGTGATGGTGGCAAAGTTGTCCCATATTTTGGTGGAAAGGTTGCTAGTGTCAGGCTAAATCCTAGTAGACGTAATAGTGGTATGTGTTGTATTTCAAAAACAACATATTCACTGTATGGCAATGCAGAGTCCCATAAAATGGAGTTAATTGAATTATTTATGATTGCATTTTATATAAAATGTTTCCTGCAAATAAGATGCTGGCTGAATAAGATGTTAACTTCAACCAGCGAATAAGATGCTGGCCAAATAAGAAGCTAACTTCAGCCTGCGAATAAGAAGCTGGCCGAATAAGAAGCTAACTTCAGCCTCATCATTTTCTCGCACTCCTTATAAACATCAACATTATATCCGCACACTGCCCGATCAAGATATAGAGTACTAGATAAGATAAATGTCTGTGCTCTGCAGTTTTCCCTCTGCTCACATATAATGTAAACCAACTGTTATTCCCCCAAACTTACCAATTTCGTTTCCTCTCCTCCCCCTTCACATCTCTGGTTCCTGATCAAAATTTATGACCTGAACGCAATAACTGTAAATATACCACTGCCTCCCCCTTTGGCAAAATTGCATTTTTTCGCTGTTTACATTGTTAAATCTGTATTGTTTCTTCGTCCGAATGCCAAACTTTCTATACTTCTGTTACTAATCCTCTATCTGAACTCGGGGATCCCCTGAATGTATTGATGAATGACGTACTATTATATAATATGCCACTTTCGCTGCTTAAAATCAACCGTTACCATATATATATATTTTTTTTTTAGCAGAGTTTTATATAGCGTGAACTTGACCCGAATCCAATCAGGTATCAGAGCGCTTCACATAGCACCAGTTACGTTACATGAGGACACACATTCATATATATATATTTGTTTAGGTCTTTGGTTTGGCTTGGGTTGTTATGCCGATTTTACTTCATCACGCCAAACAGCCCATTGGTGGCGGTCTCTTAGATCTGATGCCGCTTTGCCTTTGAGGCAGTGGGGTGCTTTAGCCCTTACCATTTTAACATTTTAACATTTTTAATATTTGTGCTAGCAGGCTCTATCGGGCTGTTAGATCACATGCCGCTGATACATAAACATTAAGAGGTCATTGAAGTCTTTACTCGTGTATTTTATTTCCCTGTAAGCACACAGAGGCCGGCGGGTCTTTTGATGCCTGATACAAACATCGAACTGGATTCAATTATTTTGCAGAAAGCAGCGCAGACAAGTTCGGTCCCGTGTCTGAAGTGCGAGGTGGCAAGCTAGTGATACGGCTGAAATCCAGGCTTCCCCTTACTTCACACGCTGTTTGATCCTCCACAGATCTCTCCTGTTTATCCTCTTCCCACCCTCCTCGAGCTCACATAGTCAGTGCTTACAAACATGCCGAGTCCCAAGATTAAAGCACTATTTAGAACATCCGAAATTTGCAATATCAGAATAAAACTCGCTACTGCAGCACCGCGAGCAGAGGACAATACGTCTGCTTTTAACTAAGTAAATGATAGCCGGGTACAGGACACAAGGTATAACTGTCCATATTAAAACTGAATTGTTCACATTAAAAAAAGGCGGCTACCTGGCTTCAAAGGTAAATTATTAGTGAAGACTGAATAGTAAACAGTAAGATAACTGGACTGGCGGAAATGCACATGGCAGGTGCCCCCCCCCCCCTTACAAGTTCAGAATATTGCCGGGTGCATTTTAGGGCCAGTGTTTCTGCCTCTGTGGGCACGTCTTCAATGGGTGGGCACGTCTTTAGTGCCAATATCGGCAACAGTTATCACAAAACACATAAGTACATAAATAAAACACACGACACTGAATGTAAGTGGAGAAATATTGCTGCAGGTTTATTAGCATAAGCAATATGCAAACATGGTGGGTTATCTTACGGGCGATCCCAGGGCAGGCCAGCCCCTATGCCGCCTGCCCGTCTGATAAGCCTAGAGTCACCATGGCAACGCCAACTGGTGTATACCAAATGTTGGGAGGGTCCCCCCCTCCCATCCGTGGACCACCAGTCCACTTGCTTCACACGCCCCCCCGTGATGGGTGGGCGGAGCATACATGGCAGCCCCCGGTTGCTCAGACCCACAACCGCCTGTCGGATAGCGGGGCGCCGTCGGTCTTCCAGGGGACACGCTAAACATCCCTGGGTATCCTGGCTTAGCACCACGCGGTGCTGCTGCATGCTATACCCCTTGGTATGTGCAGACCCTGGATCGCCCTGTAACTCCTCCTGCAACACAAAGTGAAAATTGTTAGAAAACCTGGCCCCCCCCTTTGTCCCTCCGGACGCCGGGTAAGCGGAGGGGCGGGCAAGGCGAACGAGCGGACAAGAGGGCGAGGAGGGGGCGGAGACAGAATATGTACCCCGTGACTCCTCCCTGCCAGAAGCAGCTATCTGCTGGGGTCTCCCTTGGTCTATCCCAGGGACTCGACCTCCCAACCCTGTGCCTTCCTGTGGCACTAAGGCGGCCGCCCTCCAAGGGGCGGGCCGCTGCGCAAGCCCCCCCGGGCAGCCTTACATAGTGCCAATATCGGCAACAGTTATCACAAAACACATAAGTACATAAATAAAACACACGACACTGAATGTAAGTGGAGAAATATTGCTGCAGGTTTATTAGCATAAGCAATATGCAAACATGGTGGGTTATCTTACGGGCGATCCCAGGGCAGGCCAGCCCCTATGCCGCCTGCCCGTCTGATAAGCCTAGAGTCACCATGGCAACGCCAACTGGTGTATACCAAATGTTGGGAGGGTCCCCCCCTCCCATCCGTGGACCACCAGTCCACTTGCTTCACACGCCCCCCCGTGATGGGTGGGCGGAGCATACATGGCAGCCCCCGGTTGCTCAGACCCACAACCGCCTGTCGGATAGCGGGGCGCCGTCGGTCTTCCAGGGGACACGCTAAACATCCCTGGGTATCCTGGCTTAGCACCACGCGGTGCTGCTGCATGCTATACCCCTTGGTATGTGCAGACCCTGGATCGCCCTGTAACTCCTCCACAGCCTTGGGAGTGGCCACCGTCACTACCAGGGCCCCCCACCAAGGTACCACTACTATTTGCAACCCGCAGCTGCCAATGCTTCCCCAAGATCCAGAAAAAATAAATCCATGCCTAAAGTGGAGAGGTGAACCCCATCACCCTCCAGGCACCCTGTGGACTTGGCGTGCATAAGACCATGCCTGATGAAGCCAAGACCTCTTTGTACTGCGCAACTGCGCATGGCCCCAGGTAGGCCTTTTTACCTCCCAGGTCCAGCCAAAACCAGGTTACGCCCAACCGGACCGGCGGCCAGCATGCCCCATCAGGACAGGTGCCCCCATCCTTTCTAAACTCCCCCGTGGATTTCTGACTGAAATGACCTTAAACCTATAACTAGACGTTGGTCCAATGTAGCCTTTGCATGGCTGAAGAACAATCCCTTTGACAAGACACTCCTGCCTGACAGTGCCAATGCGGGAGGAGGTAAGAGTTCAAAAGCCCGCCTCACTTCCTCTTTCACTCAGTTGGAGTATGTCCCTCGCATTCCATCAGTCACCACCATTCTAAACTCCCCATGGCTTTATGACTGAATTAACCTGCCTAAGAATAGGCGATGGTGCAATGATACCTTTGCCTGGCTGAAGAACAAAACCTATTCCAAGCCACTCCTACCAGGAGGTGCCAATGTGAGTGAGTTAAGAGATGACAAGGTTTATACCTCCTCTTTCCTCCGTTATCTGAGTCTAGCACTAGTCGGAGTATGCCATCACCTTCTGACATTCACCACCCTATGTGAAGCCTTGCCCTCCCAACTTTCGGCTAGCATACCAGGGAGCAGACAGGGCAGCGTGACCCGGGGGGAACCAAAGCCTAAATACCCCTCTATGTTGAATACTGGGAAAGCAAATAGTTCTCCTGCTACTTTGTAGCCCAACTATGTTTCCCAGGAGTTTCCCCCAATCCTATGGACCAAGAGGCCCCTGTTGGAAGGCCACTTCCACCCTGCATAGCTGCCAGCCAGTGCTGGAGGGCGGGAGAAGTTGCCCGTTACCGTTACTCACATCAATGGTACCTGTTTCGCCGAACTCAAGGACGGGCTACTAAGTGAGCTTGCCAGACTCCGCCCTTGAACCAGAGGTCAGACCCAAGCCCCTCTAAGTTCTGCTGCTTCACCTGCCCGTTAACACAAATAACTGGAGCCACTGAACCACTTATCGCCGTGCTACATGTCCTCTTGGACAGGTGCACGGGCACCTGTCCAAGCCTCCAAACGCAACCAGAACGTCGAGCCGTACCCCGAACGGTAACCCCCACCTGGCCTGGAAGCGAGACAGACAATACTACTGCCTCAACAAGGTATGTCCTTTGCCTATTCCATGTCTGGCTGTAAGAGTTGGACATTGCCAGTCCCAGTCCCGAGTGAAAAAGGGAGCTCTACAGCTGCTGGTGCTAATGATGGAACATGTGGCCTGATGAAGCAGACTGTAATTCCCTTGCTACTGTTGTGCACGAACCCACAACCATTGGCTCTCCATGGTCCAATACCTCCATGCTAATCATGGTTTCCTAGGAGGATGTTGACAAGTCTATGTTCAAGAAGTCTAACCGTGTCCTGAACAGTACCCCCAACTGGCCCTGATGCGAGACAAACCATGCCAAGGCACATAGGTGATTTTAATAGCTGAGAGCCGGTCTAACAGCGTCAACAGGCATCCTAAGCTTACAATAGGAGCGTTGGAGTAAGGGTATCCAGTGCGAATAAAGACGACAGCCTCCCATCTGACCAACCGTGGCGGGAACCACTCATGTAAATTCTAGTACAAATGGTCCCTGTTGACCTGTCACTGCCTGATGTACGTGACCTCGGTGCATGGTCCCCTTGCATGGCGGCATGCCATTGAGACGAACATCCAATCCCCGATAAGTACCACTCCCTGCCTACACTACAATCTTGCCTGGCATTCCTCCATGCCCAGATATACCATGCGATGATTGCTCTACTCCGTCACTTGACCCGACCATACTTCGAAGAACAAACACAGCGTGAAGAAGCGGCCTGTGACCTGCCCCAAACTCAACTGAATCATCCTATGAGCCGAATGATGTGCGAGCTCGCCGCCAACCTCTGTCAAAGCCTGCCAACCCCACCAGTATTTGGACCCCTATTCCTCCAAAATTAGGGGGGGGGGGGGGAGAGAGGGGCAGTCCTGTCTGGAGATGTGTGTAATGGAGGACATGTGTCCTAGAGTACCAGCAAATATCAGTACCACAAATACCTGGTGTGTTCAATACTAAGAACAGACTAACAACTCATTCATCATCTTAAAAACCGTGTGTGACAAACCGGGAGATAAAAGGCAGGCAGTGTGACACGGAGAGACCCACCACGCGGCTGTGCCCCAAAAATCCACCATTCCGCATCAAACAGACCCGCTGGAAATACAACAAGAGCCTAACGCTCTACACCCGCGGATAACCCATGAAATAACCAATAACGAGTAAATAACAACGGACGTCCTTTCAACGTGTAACATGTGTCCCGAATGTACAATATACGCGAAGGTGTGCAGGCGTGTAGGAATCAAAACCTAACATTGACTGTGCATGGAACTAGTATTCAAACTGCGACCTATAGAATATGCGTGGTGCTGTGCAGCACAGCTTGGCCCATCTGATCCACTTCACAATATGAGGGAGCTGAGTCCTCCTAAACTGTAAACTGCCCAATCCAGCTGAATAGATGCCCACCTGAGATCGTTTTGCCTGCATCTCATTGAGCTAGAGAGTATCCGCTGAGTTCGCATATCCATTCTGGAAGAATGTTTCATAATTCACAACAAGGGGTGTGGAGTGGCTCTCTCCATGCCATTACAAGGACGTAATCTTTCTACCCATGACAACTACTTCAAGGTAGCCAACCAAAACACTACCAACTGTGCATTTCCAAGGTTTTTTTGGCAGCACCCCCCTGTAATGCACTTCAGCACCCCTCACTGAGAATGAAGCACCAAACAAAGGCAGCCGTGCAATACAAGCGAGGGAATATACGAAACGAAGGGGCCTGTGGCACAGCTCCCACTTTCTGCCCTTGTGCCAGCAACTAGTAAGGTCCCTCACTGGACTCTCCCAACAAGGAGGGGGGGGGGGGGGGTAGGAGACAAACCAGGCAGCTCCCTGTTGCCTACAGCACCCAGGTTACCAGGCACCGGTAGGCGGGCGGGGGGGGGCACACCCCCCTCAGTGCCCGGCATCCTGGGGAGGCTGGTTGCGATGCCTTACCCTCAGCCGACCCTGAGCTCCGGGCAGGTGCCGCCCAAAACATTTGTGTAAGACGGCAGCGCTTACCTCACTGTGCCGGTCTGCCCTAATGCTCAGTCACGATGTATCCATAAATGCAGCACAAAGCGTGTGCCGGGCTGATTGTAATTCAATTGCAGCATCCGAAGACAGCAAAACCCCCACTCCCTGCGACGTTTAGTGTGCTCCACTCAAAAGGCACGGCCAGGTGTCACCCTACTCAATGAACAATGCCCGTCACACGTCGAACCGAAGGTGTCGTAGCGTTGCCAATAGGACATTCGGCCTGTGAGAGTACGTGGTCTGCCCCAGAACCGAAGATGTGTAAGCGACCCCGAGGCTCGAACCCTGATTTTGCGTTGGGATTAACATGGCGCGAGATCGACCCGATGGAGGTGAAGCACATCGCAAAGCTCCGTCCTACATTACATACTGCGGGACGGTGAGAAAGTTAATTGCCCAGAATCCAGTAATGTCGACGCGCCCCCCCAAGCTCGAAACCTGCGCCTACCCGAATACCATATGAGGACGCAACCGCGATGCTTGAACCCTGTTTTGCAGCACCAAAGTGTGGCAATCACCATGACGCGCAGACGACCCTAAGGTGTTGGAGCGCCAGGCAGAGCACCCTTAAATATCGCACATTCCGGCGCGGAAATAAGATAATAGGCCTGAAGGTATAGGAGCGCAGGCAAAGCACCTTAATTACATTACAAAATCAGGTGCGAGGCGGTTCAGTTACTTGCCCACCACTCAGGATGCGGACTCGCCCGCGAGGCTCGAACCCTGGTTTCCCGCACGATAGTGGGCAAACAAACTGTCGCGCAGGCGACCCGAAGGTAATGGAGCGCATGGCAGGGCACCATTGAGCATAGCGCAACCAGGCACAGCAGAATAACATAATGAACCAAATGAGTATGCCGTTGGTTTATGTTGCGTGATATATATGACGCGAACACAACACGAAGGGTTGGAGCGCTTTTACATGGAACCTAGTATACATAATACGTTCCAAGTGCGAGAAGGAATTGCCCGCTGGAGTCGCAGGATGTGGGCGCGACCTCGAGGCTTGAAATAAGCAGCTCTGGCCGCCGGACCATATCCTCTCCCACATGGATCTAATAAGGGCGCGACCCCGAGGCGCCTGCCGCGGAGCACTGCGCCAGAGCCCTCCCAAAGAAAATACCCGTGTCGCCCATGCTGTCTCGTGGGGCCCGACCCCAGCAAGGATAGAAAGGAGGGACCCGTGAGGGCACCGTCAACTTGCCTGGCCCGGAGGGGGGGGGGGGGAGGCTGTTCCCTCTAGAAAGTGTTTGCGCTATGAAATTTGCACCTACATTAGGGCTTCTGGTAAGCAATGGAGTCGGGCGTGTAGCCCTGGGGCTCCGGCGGTGGCTCCCTTCCCTGTCTGAATAACCTGCCTACATGTGAGTTGAAGGGACTGCTCCCTACCGTGATTCCCTCAGCGGAGGCTCGGACGCTCTACTACCTGCCTAAGTGATCGGTGGTAGCGTAGCACTGTGGCGAGACCCCCTGCCATTCTGCTGCCGTGAGCGGCCCTGAGGTATCAGGCAGGCAGAACCACGCGTGGTCGGGGGTTGGCCCCGCCCCCCCAAGGCCCAGGTACGCGCTGAGGCTCTGACCCACCTCCTGCGCCTGCCGTCTCCGGGACGTTCTCGGTGATGATCCCTGAGTGCCGCCGAGGGGGACGCATCAACGATCCTGGCCAACGCCGATTTAAACCACACTGCCTGCTGAGCTGACGCGCGCAAAGTGCTGCAATTTGGCGCCGACATGCAACGCGGGGCCCAGGTCTGGCACTGCCCCCTGGGCCTGCTTCAGCATTATGTTTTCGGACCGATGCAGAGCTGGGGTTGAGGCGAGAAATCAGCGCTCGCAGGTGAGGCGCTGCCTGGGGGGCTTCACGATGGGGGAGCTATTGTACACATGAAACGTGCTGGGAATGCCATCTGTAAACCTGGTGTCCCTACACAGCAGCACACAGGGTTCGCGCCGGGCCCCCACCGCTGAAAATTCTAAAATTACTGAACGAGGCAGGAGTGGCTCTCCGCTAGGCCGCATCTCGCCCTGGGAAAGACACAGCCATGGGGGCCCCAATATATCAGAATCACTGGCGATGGAACCTATAATCTTGAGTGTGTGAGTCTCAGACCTTAACCTTTAGGCCACCGTGTCTCTCTTGCATGTGAGGCAACAGACGCTCCCGTCCAAAGGCCCGTGACTTAAAAGGTCAGGATCTTAAACTGGAAAAAATATATAAATAATTTCATCTTTTATATAGCGCGCACTCGACCCGGCGGTAATTGAGCCATTCCACCGTATTTGGACATAGACAGGGACCGGGAGATGAAGTGGTAGCCCCGAATCACAAGCAGTGGGCGGGGCATCGAGGCTCGAACCCCGGATTCCAGCACCAAAGTCGGAGGTCTAGCCGACCGACCACATCCACTCCGTGGTGGCAGGACAGCGCGCGAAGGTAAGAGCCGGGCGCGCCCAGGGGGTGCGCCGCCCTGCATGTAGCCCCCAGCGCTGCCCATCCGGGAATCTCCCCTCGCAACTCGACCCGAAAGCCCCGGAGCGCTGCACGCGCACTGTATTTGCATACCAATACAGGTACGAGATGAAGTGATTTGCCCAGAATCACAGACTGGGACGCGACCTCGAGGCTCGAGCCCTGGTTTCCTCACCAAAGTCGGCAGCGCAGCCGACGGGCCACATCTCCTCCCGGAGCTGGCACACCAGTCGAGATTTTCCTGAACAGAATCAATAAAACACCCGCCCAGGAAAAACTTTGGCAGTGGAGGGATCGACCCCACACTAAAGTTATAAAATGCAAGAAAAAAAAGGATGCCTCTTTGAAAACAGCAACCTGCAGACATCTTATCATACGCACTCTGAAATCTACTTGGCACACGTTCCTTGCAGCAGGCGCATTGACCCTCTGCCCTAACTTCACCGAAGTCAAACCTCAACTATAAAATGCTGATCAGGAAGAAAATTAATCACACAAGTTATCTTGATTTATGTGAGGCCCGGTAATAGCCGCGGAGCGAAACGCAGCATCAGGTGCTTCAAAAGCATAATAAGCTACACTACATTACACCATCAGGTACAGGGAGACATGGCAAAGGATCCCAGAATGTGGACGCGACCTCGAGGCTCGAACCCTGATTGCCTGCACCAAGGTCGGCACCGCAGCCGAACGGACCCCCTCTCCTCCCCAGGTGGCGAGGTCGACGCCTGCTACTTGGCCACCGAGCCACGACCCAAAGCTGCCACCCAGGGCTGGGAAGGTGATGGGAGGGGGGGGGGGGGACGCGCCCAGGGGTCCCGGAGCAGGAAATAGCAGAAGGGATCGGCGGGTAAACTCCCCCGTGGGGAGGGGGGGGGGATACAAACAGATGAATTGAACACGTAACCTATGTCCGTGAGCGCCCCCCAGTTTCAGGCCACAGTGACTCGTTAAAAGCGCGAACTCGGCCCGAAGGTAATGGGCGCTTTCCATAGCACCGCGTTTACATTACACATTCCGGCACAGGGAGATATTTGGATGGCCTGCCGATGCCCGACCGGTATTAACACACGCGCGCCCCCTCCCCTGCAGCACCCACAACCTCTCTGGCCGGCGACTTGGGCCTGGCTTTGTGCCCGCAACCCCCCCGCCCGTGGTATTCCGACCACAGGGCCCCGTCACCTGGTGCTGCCCAGGGACAGGGACAGGGCCGGGGCAGGGAGGGGAGGCAGGCAAACTCACCGCGAGCGAGGGGCTCCGAGGCTGCTGGACACGCGAGGACCGAGCTGCAAGGCGAACGAGCGGACAAGAGGGCGAGGAGGGGGCGGAGACAGAATATGTACCCCCTGACTCCTCCCTGCCAGAAGCAGCTATCTGCTGGGGTCTCCCTTGGTCTATCCCAGGGACTCGACCTCCCAACCCTGTGCCTTCCTGTGGCACTAAGGCGGCCGCCCTCCAAGGGGCGGGCCGCTGCGCAACCCCCCCCGGGCAGCCTTACAGAATGTCTGATCCACACACAGCTCATCTATGGGTTTCGGGTGGGGTAAAGGTCGGCACCAGCAGAGAGGACCGCGTCTGGTGCGGGCACGTGCCCCGCTGCCGCATCTGTGCGTGCACCCCTGTGCGGTCACTGGCGGATTAAAGGGCCAGCAGGGAGCGAAGTGTCCTAGCATCACCGGACTGACATAGCAGCAACTGGTTAAAACAAGCATTTGCAATGAAATAGGTCTCGCATTTACGCAAGTTTAAGCTATTGGCATTGTAAATGACAATGCCTTTTATTTATGTTTCAAAAACGAAAACAAAAATAAAAGGCATTGTTATTTGCATTGTCAAAAGCTCAAACTCGCGTAAAAGCAAGACCTATTGCATTGCAAATGCTTGTTTTTGTTAGGCACGGGGAGATTAAGTGATTTGCCCAGAATCACAGTAGGTTTAGCGTTGTTGCCGAGACTTGATCCCTGGTCCGAGGTCGAGCGCCCTAACCGTTAGGCCAACTCCTCTCCCCTTACCATTGCTAATTACCGCTTATGCCTTCCCCCATACTACCTGTTCATTGGTCTATTACTGTCTTGGTATTTTTCGGTCTCGCTGAGCCCAGCGCATGCGCTGGCTCGGAGAGACATTTTGTATGTGAGCTTTTCAAAGTGCTGCTGGCTGGCCTAACGCTTGCGTTCACGCGACCGTGCACGCGCGCAGCCGGCCGCCAGCAGCACTTTGAAAACCCGTGCGTCATCGCGATTGCGATCACTTTCACTTTCACATAGATCTCGACCGCGATGACGCACGCGCGCACAGAACTCCCGCTTCTCCCCCTCCCCCACCACATATCGCGTCTCGCGGCCGCTCGCGCGAGGCCAACGCTTGTTTTTACTTAGTCTAATGAAAAGGTATCAAACCCTGAAGTGTTTTCAGACATAGGTGTTGGCCCAGAGTCGAATTTTACACATTTTTGAAGAGATTAATTAACCTTGATGACAGCAGTGACAGCTCTACAACTTTTACCGAACCAAACTCTACAACTTCGGAAACAAGAGATCATTTCACTAATTGGAGAGGCGCGAAAACGAAAAAAGAGAATCAAAAGTGAAACTGTCAGTGCATTTACCACAAACTGCTTTTTTACATAATATGCGAGTGCCGAGAGCAACAAACTAAAGCAGTCTCTAAGACAACAGTTACTTGGACTTTGAACTGATACTTCCGCCTGGAGCCGGAAATGCCTTAAAAAGATGCGTCATTACCCTTTCAGGGGCCATCCATCACCCGTACGGGGAAAGACGCATTGCTGAGAGGCTTCGGAAATACTTATCCCACTCAAGTCACAAACGTTTCTTTTTTGCGGAACAGTCTCATCCATCTAACAATTTCTGCTTCTCGGCCTCCGTCGGAAGTGGCACGCGAGCAGCTGAGAGGGACGGCTGGGAACACGTTTCACATTTGCATGAACGGATGCAGTTGTGAAAAGCAGCAGTCTGGAGGCAGGAGGAAGAACAAAGCTGCTTTGTGGCCTCACCTTTCCGAGGGAGCGTGTGAAGACGCACTGAGCACAACCCGTGCATGTTTTGCTCGTGCGCCACAGGCTCTGGCGGATTCGAGGCATGCTTTTACTTCTACAGTTTAAAAAAAAAAAAATCACAGCCTATCTGGTTTAAACTAATTCAAGATGAGAAACATCCTGGAAAACGAGAAAACACTGTGTTATAAAGTTTGTAACTGTATATGTGTTGATAGCAGTATATTGTGCATTAAACAAGTGTAGAGTTATTAATGTGGAACATTTTGTGTGGGTGGCTCTCTTCCCCAAAGGCACTAAACGGACTCAAAAGTCATTTCTCACCGATATGGTGTGTCATCAGAGCTGAACAACGTTCTCTATTGTGTGCACAGATGCACGTACTTTGCTGTATTGTTCGAACCCACCTCATCAATAGAACCTAAAAGACAAACCTCATGCATTCGACACAGGACCTAAAACCCAACAGTGTTCTATTAAATACTCTTCAACAAATATTTCCATAGAGACACCCCTAAACATCTACAATACCCTCAGGCACCAGCATTTTCATCTTCATCCTTTGCACTTGACACAATAGTAGAACGACTTGGATCAACGGACAAATCCCCACACAGATATCATGACAACACAATCTTTGCAAACAATGCCACTCTTTCAAAAAACAACTACTAATGCCCAGTACAGTACCCCATTATCCTACCAACACCACACACAAACCAATCAAACTTCCTAAAAAATGGGATTAAACTATGCTATAAAATACAGTGTCATAAAGACATTCCCTTTGGCTAATCTCGAGCAAAACAATGTGTACACACACACACCTAAAAAATAAAACAAACAAATAAATGTATGCAAGACCTAACAACCACACTGCACATTCCAGAACACTCAAAACACACATCACAGTAGACTGAAGAACCTCTACATTTTAGCCAGACTCAGCCCCAATCTTCCACACAGAACTCACCTCACACCATACCCCAGGGAGCTCCTCTAGCTCCCAATATACATACAAACTCATTTCAAACTCCTCACACACACATACAAACACTACACAACTTAGGCACCACCAAACCAAAACAGTTGCATTTCCTTCCAACAACCACCCAGAGATCTCCACTCCAAAGGAATCCAATTCGCTCACATCCTGCGCATGAACAGAGCGGGTTTTCTCTTACCTCACTCCTGAAAGAGTATAATGACCTCCCACTGCACATCAGAGTCTCATCCTCTTTTCTTGATTTTCCACAAGACACTGAAGACCTGGCTCTTCAATTAACCAGACTACCATAGGCAGGGCTAAGCACACAAACCTGCTCAGCACCAGGATACCCCCACAAGTTATAGCAAGCTTTACAAATACACATAACGTAACATAACACAGAAGAAAAGAATCCCAAATGTCCATCACTGCTAAGAGGTCACACTAACAGCATATCTGTGCCACACAAATACTACAACTGAAACATGGCATTCCCTGTGACTCACAGGTAGATATGTTGTTATGCCTGTTGGGTGTAGGAAAGAAGAGCTGAAAAGATACATTTCCTATGGATGAATGAAGAAGCAGGCATGCAGTAATAATCCGGTCTCGTCTTTACTCTGCTGGTGCAACCTCACTGTACACCAGTGGTTCACACAGGCCAGCGAGAGAGAGCCATTCACTAATGAGACATGTGCCTGAATATGAATATGATGATGTGCTCTCCTATACATGCAATATGAGTGAGCACACGATATAGTGCTGCACACTGTGACATGTCAGATATTGTGCATTTTGTTACTGTTAGATAAAAAACAAGGGATGGTCTAAGCAAGAAATGTTAAACCTTGAATCGCTGCCATTGCCGCACTCCCAAAGACAGTGAGAGCATTCTGCGTCTGTGTCCAGACAAGACTTGTTTCAATTGATTTATACAATGGCTCTGAGATGGATGTCGTAGGTCTTATTTGCTTCTTTTTTATTTCAATTAGTTTTTTAAAAAAGTTCTTCTTCTGTGTACTTTTTCTTTCCACTGTGCAACACTTCTTTGAATAGCCTGATGGGGAAGGGAAGGGTGTCAGCTGTTGGGTGCCCATGCACAAACCCTGTTACTGCTGCTACACTTCACTGACAAGTGGTACACTTCTGCACCCCTGATAGCCTTCGTGGTGGAATGGTGAATGATTGAATCACTATGGGTGCTGAATATACAGTGCATTCCCCAGGGTTCATGTTGACTCTGCCTCTACTTACAGGATGGAACATGGTCAAGAAAAATAGAAGTGTCTCATTTGGATGATGGCAAGCCCTGAACAGCTTCCCCTTTTCCATTATCAGCAGGGGGCTCATGGCTCTTATGTAATAGAATTCTACTGTCCATGTGGGGGGAAATGGCACAATGAATCATAATTGATGATTGGACTGTAGTGCTTGTTGTTATGACACCCAGTGCTATTATTCCACCCCAGAAGGATGTGCACAGGTGCTACAGATACAACTCAGTTTTTTTATGTGATGCTTTGTGGCACCGGGGGGGAAGTTTACTTACAACATGGCCACAACAGCAAGTCGCCATACAATTGGGTACTTCTTTTCATAATATCTATGGCCCTACGGGGCAACTTGTGATCAGGTTTTGTGCATTGTGTTGGTGCGAGCCAGCCACCAGGGGCAATCTTCTGGAGCCTCTTGGATAGCAACCATTTCAATGGGCTGATTCCTTACACCTTCCTATATCCTCTGGAATTGATTATATCTCCTGGCATGAGGCCACCGTGTTAGATCTGGCCGTCTCTGCAGGATCACCCCAAAACTTTTGCCTTTTCCCTCCACTTTTTGCTGAAGTTACATTTTGTGGCCTTGGGACTCTACATTTTACCTCTGCTAACCATTGCTAGAGTGCTTGTGCTTACTCACCTAAAACATGGTTAAATTGGCTCATACCCAAATGGTTAGTTAATTTACTTATAAGTCCCTTGTATAGTGGTATACCATATAAATTAAATGCTACAGTGAGACTGAGGTACCTATTGTGCCACCCACTTAAGTAGCACCTTAAAACATGTTCCAGGCATGCCATTGCAGCTTGAATGCAGTTTTACACTGCCATGTAGACTTGGCAATAAAACCCCCTTGCCAAGCCCTAAACTCCCTTGTTATTACATATATGTCACCCCTAAGGTGTGTCCTAGGTAGCCCATAGGGCTGGGTACTGAGTAATTAAAAAGATGGATGTGTACTTTTAAGTATTCCATGTCCTGGTAGTAAAAAACTCCTAAATTTGTATTTCACCACTGTGAGGCCTACCCCTCCATAGGAAAACATTAGGGAACTCTGGTTACATTTAACACACTGTCATTTTTAATTTGTAGCAGGTACCTATGTCATGTTTGATGTTTTTGAATTGTAATGAAAACCCATATTTAACGGTAAAGCCAGGTTTTTACAACAGTTTTGAAAATAACACTTTTAGAAAGTCAGCATTTTTCTGCCATTCTGCACTGCAGCCTGGCTTGGGTCATATGACTGGGTGATCTGGCATTTAGACTTTGTGAATTCCCCTCAGACAGTCACACAGTTGCAGGATTAAGTGTGCCTGAATGGGTCATCTGCTGGCAGTACAGGGGCGGAGCTGAGCATAACACCACTTCCACCTGAATATTGTGTGCATGTCCTTCACACAAAGGACCTATCACCTCCCCATTGTCGCTGCAGCTAGCTTGGAGCCAGGGCAGGGGAGTCAGGAAATTCTATAGACTTAAAAACCACTGTCAAGACGCTTCTCCGACCTTCAAGAAGGACGGCACCAGGGTATAACAACACAGCCTCAGGAACCAACTCTTCAGTACACTTCTGGACCTGTGGATACTCTGCTAGAAAGAAGGACTGATGTGGCGCTGAAAGGGCTGTGACTCCAATGGACTGCTGCTCTGAAGGACGGCTTCCCTACTGTGCTGCTTTCTTCTACTTTCTAGCCTGGGTGAGAAGGACTGCACCTGCATCTATTGGACCCAGGACCACCAGAGTGACTCCAAGGGCTAACTGGCTGGCCTCCAATCTTGAGCCTCAGGACAGAAGGCTCCAACAACCTCTGTGAGTCTACCCTGCCAAGTGGTGGCACCCCAGTACTGGACCCTTGGAAGTGGATCTAAGGTGTTCCAACAGTCTCTATGGATCCAGCAGAACTGACACCATTTCTGGTGGGCAGCGCATACCCGAGCAGAACCAGTGCATCACCGGTGCTGTGTGGATTGGACTAGTCGCAAAGAACCGCAGTGCCTTCGCCTCTGCCCAATGCATCCACGGTGTAGGCCATCGTATCCCTCATTGACAGAAGCCTTTAGGATGGTGCCGGACTACACATTGCAGCCTAGCACCTCTTTGAAACCGATGCATAGCACTAACTGTACAACACATCCTCAACACAGCGAACTTTGCATCGCAAGCCTTCATCGATGAGCTCCTCGGCAGCGATGGAGGAACTCGCACGGCTGCCTCGCCATAACTCGGAACCGATGCATCACTTCAGGTGCGAAATGCATCTCTGATTTGGATCCTGCCAATACTTCACAAACCAGAATTTAGGGTACTCTGTCCAGCAGGCCTAACTGGGTCCCTGTATCCGACCCGCATTCCATTGCGGTTGGCCTGAACTTGTGACTTTGTCCCGGTCTGGAGCGACTAAATACGCACAGTTTGTGCTTTGTGCTACAGGGTGCTATTTTCACGAATCTCTTTAAAATTGCACATCTTCAGTTCTACTAAGTGGATCTTTGCCATTTTGTTCTATTGTTGTATTTATTAAAAACAACTCTATTTTTAGGTCTCGCCTGACCCAGCGCATGCGCTGGTCTGGCGAGACTTATTGAGAGGGCTCCAAAAAGTGCTACCAGGCCAGCCTAGAGCTACAGTGCATGTGCGCGGGCGCGCGCGCCGCTTTTACCGCGATTACTTTCACTTTCGCGGCCGCTTTGATTTTTGATCGCGATCACTTTCGTGGCCGCATGGCCGCTTGGCATAGCCAATAGGTCTCGCTTTTGGGACCTTATAAGTATTTAGTTATGCAACTGTTGCATGGCTAAACACTTATAAGGTCCCAAAGGCGAGACCTATTGGCTATGCCAATGCTTGTTTAACTCGCTATCTGAATTCGGGGACTCAGTGTATGCCACGAATAAATGACATACCATGATTTATATTAATGCCTCTGTACTTTGCAACAGTTAATACCTACTATGTCACATATATTTCTACACACCCACATAACTTTGCCTTATCATCAAGTGCCTCCCATTGTCGATTGCGATTTATATTGCTTTTTACACTGTATACTGACATGTACTCGGTAATGATCCTCTCTCTACTGCGTTCCGAACCGGTTACAACTTACCAGATTCATGTACCTATCTTTACTTAACGCTTACTGTTTTTCCGTTTGTTCACTTTTCCTTTCTTCCCGCTTCGCTACTATCTATACTTGCTTATTCTCCCTCTCTCTAATCACCCTTTTTGATCTCCATATTTATACCTTCTTGGTCATTCTGTGCTTCCCCCACCCCTCTTATTTCTCTCTTACAACACAATCATGGTGAAAAACTACTTTACATTTCTATCCACAATATTGTACGTTATCCATAATGCTCCATTCCTCCCTACCGCTAAAAAAACCCTCACCCATAGCGTCTGTCTAATAAACCCACGTTCCACCGCTCCCTCAACTCACAAATCCCTCCTCCCTCTTTCCCCTCACAATCCTCCCTCTCTCTTCCATCTCCTCCTCTGCCCTTCGCTCCGCACTTATTTTTGCCTCTTTTTATATTTTTATCCTTACCTTTTATTTAATTTTTACCTTTTCCTGTCTGCCACTGGGAAACAATATACACCCTCCTTTCCACTCTGTCTAAAATGTGCTTGCACAGCCCTGAAGAAGCCCCAGGCCGGATGGCCGTGTAAGGGGTGAAACATGTGTTAGCTGCCAGTTTTGTACTCACACTCACGGATAGTGACAACACCACCATAAACCCACTACAAAATGAACTATGGTCTGATTAGAATTTTTTCCTAGAAAATAAGAGAAACCTATCTTGCCCTTACAACCTTGTTGAAGCTTATCTACATTAGGGGGTTAGGGGCTTCCCCCTGTCAAGGGCAAGCATCAGCACAAGAATTTCCGCTCAATGCTCGGCCAGTAAGGGATCAGGACCTTTCACCCCTTAAATCGCAAAAATGTAGCAGCTCCAGATTGGGGGGGGTGGGGGGGGGCAATAGATTCCTGAAGAGGAACTTTACGGATAAGTCTTGCTGCTGCTTTTTGGATGATCTGAAGTCTTTGAATTAGAAAGGCAGGAAGATCCAAATAGTCTGTTGGCATAGTCTTAAGAGGCGGTTACCAAGTGCAGCAGCTTCCGTAAGGATTTAAGTTTGACGAAGCAAACAGATGATACTGCTTAGTTGAGTAGAAATGGATAGGGTCAGGTCAAATACTATACCTAAATTTCGAGCAGAGGAGGTGGGAATAGCCTAGATTTAGTACCTCAGGCAACCAGAGGCCGGAGGGTGGATCTCTGGGATCAAAAAAAGTACTCCAGTTTGAGGTAGTAGGTATCCATCCAGCGAGCAACTCCCTTAAGGCATTGAGGGCATCATCCAAATGTTCCTGAAAGGACATGAAAAGCTGGGTTTCGTGTGCGTACAATACCACTTGCACCCCCTAGGTTTCAATCAAGCCAGTCGAAAGAGCTGGATAACATATACATTAAAAAGAGTGAGGCTCAAAGCTGAGCCCTGCGGAGATACTCCTGAAGATCTCTGAATCTATCTGAATGCAGCCAGACAGAATACTATCAACCACAGGACCAAACGTATTGAAAAATATACTTCCTAGTGCTTGGGAGCAATCAACAGATGTGAGATTGTATATCGGCCCCAAAAAGGGGCCAACATCTTCTAGTTTCTTGTGTCTTGTCATTTTACATCTTCTAGTTACCTACCTCGAAGCAAAAGTTCCATTTTTATTTGAAGTTGTTATTTAATGTATCAGCCTATAGCTGAGATTCTAACCCCTATCACCTCCTAGAGAAAGCCTTGACTGCTCACCCACACTAACTAGTAAGAGTCTAGTGTTGGCAAAAGGATTTGGGCTGCAACTCTCAAACCGGTGTTTGCCGCCCACTTCACTTAGCATTGGGACCATGTTTTGATGCCGTTAGATATAATCATGTAGCTTCCCAGGGTGGAGTAAACTCCTCCTACCGATGCAGCACTACCCATGTAGAGTTCAGGAGTGAGTCGTAAAGGTACAGGCATGATTCTCTGTGGCCTTGCAGGGCATTGGGTGCACTCTTACAAAAGAGCAGGACCAATCTCAGCATCCCTAGGAGGGTAGTAATTATTCTGAACAGAAAGCTTTCTATCTTGACCACCATTGTAAGCATAACAAATCCAAGAGAAAAAAAGCATTGGCAAAGCCAATACATCTGGCATTGGGTGCAAGCCTTTAGCCATGTCAATGTTTGGTTTGTATTGTCATGCACAACTTTATTGTTGTGAAAGCTGTGGCTCCTCGTCAATTTAAGAACAATGACTAAAAGAAAACATTTGTTTGGTCTCAAACATGCATTGCCACAGGAGCACCTGACGTTTAAGGGTAATACTTTGTGTGTGGATGTACTCCTTGTGAAAGGGCTGAATGCTGACAATCTCACTGAAATTAACCAATGGGTTGACCACTGCCCCAGCTGTATGCGGCAGTGGGCAAAAAATTGTGAATGACACAATAAGAGACCAATGGATAAAGGAGGTTGGCTGAAAGAATCTATAAGTAAAGGTATTATACATTTAATTGTAGTAAAATCAAAATTTATTGGCCAGCCCCAGACCCCAAAATGGAAAATATTTATCAAACATCCACTCAATTTAAATTGTTATGTATTAATGATAGTAATGATTCCAGTTTCCGCCATTATTAAAGTCCCAAAACATTTTCGACAGCAGAGACATGCACAAATCCATCTGCAAAAACAGTAGTGGAAAATGTACACAAATGTGGCAAGGGAAAGATTAGCCAATAGATCTAATATGATGTTTAGTGATCCGTCAGATTAGCATAACACATTATCGGTGTGTTCGGTTATGCTATGATGTATCATAGTTGCTGCATTGTGAGCTTTGTTCTGCTATGTTAAGATGTTTGCTATGCGCAAATATAATATTGTATGCTAAGTTTTGTTACCATGTGTTATGCTGGCATGTTGTGGTGTTTTGTTTTGTTGTGATGTTCTGTCATGCTACAGTACCAGGTTTTAAGTAATGCTCAGTTTTATTATGCTGCGCTATGCTATATATTTGGTATATTATGTAGCGCTCGACTGGGTTATGTTATTTGATGTTATGCAGTGCTATGCTATCTTAAATGTTCTTTGTGTTGCACTATTGTTGCCGATTGCTTGGCCTCTTCAGGCGGTGAATTTGAAGGTAAACTTGCTGATACAAACCACCTACATTCCTTCATTGCCGATCTGGTTGCCTCGTGTAGACAGGTGCCACGTGTAAACGCAATTTACATTAAACACGCAAACATATAAACTATTTTATTTCATGCAGAAAGACCCCCTGCCGCCACATGACAGTTACTTATATTTTTTAAATTGTGAAACTCCCAAAAAACAAGGAACTCTTCAAACATAGCAGCCTGAATCGGAGGACGCTAAAGGGAAAGTGAAACCGAAAACTCCCGTCCAAAATGTCAGCTTTTCATTTTCATGATGTAACCATTCACTATGCAATATATTCAGGCGTTTGCAGGGGCAGGAGAAACCATCAGACCATCTTCCAAAAAGGTAAGATTCAGTCTCTGTGTGGGAGAGTTTACTGAATGTTAGTATGGTGTCAGAGAATGAACTTTACTGAAATGTGCACTTTATTGTGGCATCAGCCACAGTTTACTGGTCAGGCAATGCATTTTTGTCCACCTGGCAAACTTTACCTGTGAGTTGGAGTTGTTCTCCTAGGGGCACATATTTGGGGTTCTCGTGCTATTTAATGGTTTCACAAAGTGAATTTCCTATATATATATTTTTTTTTAATGTTGATTCAAAAGTGCACTCAGTTGTTTCAATTGTATCATAACGTTTAGTTGAGACAGGTTTTTCTTTCTACAATACATCTGTAAGCCTAGACCTTAAACCAAGAGGCTATATATGTATCTGGTTATTCATGTTTATTTGGTGTTGATTTATTAAATTTCTGTTATTATATCGCCAAGAATGTCCTACTGGTAGCTTTGACGCTTTCCTTAGTAAGTACCAGCAATAAAGCGCTTTGATGATAGTACATTCCTAGAGTAGGACAACTGTTTACAACAGAGTAAAAGTGGATGCACCAGAGCACTTTTTTAATTTCTGAAATTGTGGAGTGCAGATTTCTAATGGTGTTTTTTGCCCTGTGTTGCAGGTAGCCCTGTGCACCATGCCATGACTCACGCTAGTGACGGGGTAGTGAGAGCACTGACAGCCCGCGAGGGACCCAGGCAGGCCACAGATTGTGAAGTACTGCCTCACACTAAGGTGGCCTCACCTGATGGGGCAGGTGGGGATAGTACATAGGAAGAGAGGATACCGGAGAATTGTGTATGCTCGCGCATTTCATCTTCTAGTGACGGAAAGACGCCCACTGCAGGGCCCTGGCAGCCATCACTGGCTCGGGGACATATCAGCTCGCCACACGTCTTGCCCCTGTCCACGCCCACTGCATGCAGAACATGAACACCTACATCTGAAGAGTCCATCCTTGAGGAACTACTGAGTCAGAACCTAGAGGCAATGTGTACCTCCCCAGCCCCCCTCCCCACATTCAGAACCATTACCTCTACGTCCCTCGTCCCCGACCCAGTCATCACTAATTAGGTATTCCACTTGACACAAAACGCTTTTAGGCTCCACCCACCCTCCTGTCAGGGGCTATAAGTACATAGCCAACAGAAAGCACATCCTGTTTTGTTTACCGTAGGTGGACCTGACTGGGACGCTTGAGTAGGTGCTGGCCACTTACCTGCTTCGTGTTGTCCTGTAGTTTCCTCCGCTGCTGGGCTCTGGGGGTGCTCATGGACCTTCGTGGGAGCTAGTTGAGTCTGGCTGCTTGGCTTCCTGGACTCCTTCGGGTTCCCGGTTACCAGTTCTGCTGGGCTGCGCTGGTTTCCTGCGGTCCCGTTGTCGGATGAGTCCTTTCCTGCTGCGCCTCCCTTGCGCTGTGGTCCCGCCTGTCGACCGCAGCAGCTGGTTTGGGGCTTTGAATCCTCTTTTCAACCTGCCTTGGGCTGCCTGTGGAGCGTCCAGGTCGGGATGCGGACGCTCGCTGTGCAGCGTGTCTTTTCGGGATACTCAGATTGTGCTCTGAGTGCTCTGGTCTGCTTCTTTGTTGTGCCGCTCAGACGCAGACTTTGCGGAGTGCCCGTGGTGGGGTCCAGGCGCTCCATGTGCGGCGAGTCTTTTTTCCGGTGCACTCGTGTTGGGTTCCGAGTGCTCCGTTCTGCTTCCCTATGTGCCGCTGCCAATGTGGTGCGCCCAGGTGGGCTCCGGGTGCTCTGCTGCTCCGTGGCCTTCATGCTGAAGTCTTGACGAGTTTTCGGCCTTCGGCGGCCGTGATGGGTGGTGATTTGTAGTTTTGGTATTGGCCACGCCCCCTCCTGCCTCGCTTTTGATTTATGCTCAGCTGTTTTCCCATGCCGGTTGATTCAAGGCGGTTTCCGGCTTGTTTTTGTTTAAAAGTAGGGGGCAATGATCGCCAAACGCAACATAGCTCGAAAATGGGGGACAGGGGAATTGCCGAGGCTCACCGCCTGGGGAGCTGACATGGACGAGGCCATGTTTGCTGAGAGGTCGGCCTTTGTTAGACGGGGCTGCCCTCGTAAATGGAGTAAAGTATGGGGGGCGTGGAATACATTCAGAGGTGGCATCTGTGACCCACCCTCAGATCCAGACGATGATGCCTCAGACTCAGACTGATGCGGGGGGGCCCAGAGGTATGGGAGCGGGGTGGTGGATATTGAAGAGGTGCACTGTTGTGGAATTGTTATCTACAAACTTGTTTCTATCAGTTGCTACTGAACTGCTCAGCATTGTGGTAAACTGCGTGTTCGACTGCTGTGATGTACTGCTGCTTATTCATAAAATAAAAATATTTAAAAAAAAAAAAAAAGTAGGGGGCGGGGGGGTCGCATTCTAGTCTGTTCCTGCCTATGTTGGTTGTGTGCGCTGGGTCCTGTGTTTGGTGTTCATGATGGGGAAATATCACAAGAAGCGAAAGCATATGTCTCCTGTTTCCTCTTCCCCTGCTGACAGTGGGGATTGTGCCCCTGCGGTAAAGCGGGCCAGGTTGGATGACGGCAGATTGAAGCGCCTGATTTTGGAGACTTTGTCTGATCTGAAGTCCTCCAAGAAGTCTCTTGGGGGTCGTTCTGCTGGGGGTGTTGGTCTCTATTTGGACATTTCTTCCTCGGATTCTTCTGATGCCTCTTCCTTGGGGGCGGTGGATCTGAAAGGCAAATATGTTTCCAAGGAGTTGTTGCCTGACCTACTTTCTCATGTATGTGAGAACATGGGGTTTCCTGATGATGCTGTGGCCAGTACTTCCTCGGATGCTGTTCTGCCGCAATTTCGGAAGCCTGTTACTACTTCTCTTCCCATCCATACCTTTGTGATGGATGTCCTCTTGAAAGAATGGAAGGATCCGGATCACATCATGATGCCGCGCTTTATGTCCAAACTGTATCCTTTGCAGGACATGGAGGAATCGTTTCCTGAGTTGGTGCATGTGGATTCCATTGTCTCAAGTTTGGTTGGTCGTCCTTCTATGGCGGATGATAATATTCTGCGTGATGGTGTGGATAAGAAGATTGACTCTGCGTTGAGGAAGTCTTATGCTGGCTCTCACCTTGCTATCCGTTCTGGTGTCTATGGGGCTTATGCCGCTCAATCATTGTTGACTGACTTTAAGACTTTGTTTCCCACGATGCAGGAGGGGGGGTAGTTGCCCGGACTTGCTGGAATCCATGGAACGTCAAGCCGAATTCCTCTCGGACATTGCCTTTGATTCTGTGCATGCTTCTGCCTTGTCCTGTGGATCCTCTATTGCCGCTCGTCTGAACTTGTTGCTGAAGGGTTGGAATACAGACACCGCGCAGAGGTCCATGGCTTTGCGGTTGCTCATTACTGGCCCTCGTCTCTTTGGGGACGCTAGAGGATAAGCTTCTCAAGGTGTTCAAAGAGAGGAAGCATTCCTTTTCCTTCCGTCGCCAGCCTTCTCATAAGGATTTTTCTTTCTCTCATGCTATGACTTTGTCAGCCTTCCCGGTTTCAGCAGTCCTCCTTTAAGGGCCAAAAAGGTGTTGGTAGGGATTTTCCCTGGGAATTTCAGAAGAACCCCCCCCCCCGTGATGCTGGACAGGGTCCGCCGCGTTACGGACTATGCCGCCCCCGGGGTTGGTCATGCTGGTGTTCATCCAGAGGTTGGCGGGAGGCTGCGGTTGTTCCTTCCTGCTTGGCATCTGACTACCTCCGATCAGTGGGTGCTGGATATCCTGGTCCGGGGGTATCGAATCGAGTTTCTGTCCCTTCCTACTCCCTCGGGTGTGGTGCGGACTCCGTCACCCTTGGACCTGTCTCGACGTCAATCTTTGATCAACAGTGTTCACTCTTTACTCTTGAAGAAGGTGATTGTGCCTGTTCCCTGGTTGGATTGGGTCTGGGGACCTTTTCAGTTGTTGTTCTTGTTCCGAAGGTCACAGGGAGTTTTCGGATTGTCATCAATCTCCGGAGTCTGAACTTGTTTGTCCGGAAGATCCCTTTCAAAATGGAGACCTTACAACGGGCGATACCTTTGATTCAGGCCGGCTGGGTGTTGGCTACGCTGGATCTCCAGGACGCTTATCTTCATGTGCCTGTAGCTCTGGAGGATCAGCGGTTCCTGCACTTCTGCCTGGAGGGTCGTCATTGGCAGTTCTGTGTCCTTCCGTTTGGTCTATGGTCTGCTCCCCTCGTGTTCACCAAGGTGGTGGCTCCCTTGGTGGCCCATCTTCACCTCCTGGGTGTGTCAGTGTTTCCTTACTTGGACGATTGGCTGCTCCAGGCTCCTTCCCCTGTGGTCCTGTCTCAGCACCTGTCCTTGACCATTCGTACGCTAGAGCAGCATGGGTTTCTCGTAAACTTTCCGAAATGTCAGCTGATTCCTGCCACTCGGACGTCTTTCATTGGGGCCGTCTTCGATTCAGTTCTGGGCAAGGTGTTCCTTCCGAATTTCCGGCTCCCCTCCTTCAGTGGCTAGAGGTTCAGGGTCATATGGCTGCAACTGTCTTCACTGTGCCCTGGGCCAGGGTTCATCTTCTGCCTCTGCTGTGGCATCTTCAACGTTGGGTGCCCTTTCCAGTTCAGGACTATGCTATCTCTGTGTCGGTGTCTCTGGAGGTTGTGTCCGCTCTCCAGTGGTGGCTGGATTCCTCCAATCTCTCCAGGGGGTTGTGGATTTGCCTGCCACCTCCATTGGTGTTCACAACAGATGCCAGTGCGTCTGGTTGTGGGGGGCGACTCTGGGTCAGTGGGCTGTTCAGGCTCGTTGGCTCCGGTCAGAGTCCTACCGGTCCTCCAATTGGAGGGAGCTGTCTGCGGTGGACCGTGCTCTTCGTTTCTTCCAGGATCGTCTGCTGGGGTGCAATATCCTGGTGTGGTTCGACAACTCAGTAACTGTGGCTTACATCAACCACCAGGGCAGTACTCTCAGTCCTTCATTGAATCTGGTGACTTGTGCAATTGCGGGTTGGGCGGAGTGTCCTCTTCTGGCCATCGCTGCTCAGCATATCAGGGATGTGGACAATGTGGTGGCGGATGCCTTGAGTCACAGGTTTCCGTCTTCTCTGACCCTGTGTCTCTCCCCAGGATTTTCAGGATGCTCTGTCGGAGGTTCGGGACTCCCAAGCTGGACTTTTTTGCCTCCAGGACAGATGCGCAACTTCCCCTCTTTTGGTCCAGGACTCCGGAGTTGGGTGCTTGGGGGGGGGGGGTGGAGGCGTTGTCTCTCCGGTGGCCTCCTTGGTTGCTGTACGCCTCCCCCCCCCTTCTCCTGATTCCAGCCTTCTTGCTGAAGGTCCAGCGGGTGGGTGCCCAGGTGGTGGCTGTCTTGCCTCACTGGCCTCGTAGGTCCTGGTTCCCGTTATTGAATCTGGCGGTGGGTCCTCCTTGGATTCTACCCCGCTACCCATCTCGCCTGGTCCCTCTCACCCTGGCGTTCTGGAGATTGAACAGGTGTCTCTTGGGGTCCAGGATTTGCTTGACCACCTCATCACTGTGATGCAGGGCTCCCGTAGGAAGTCCACTTTGTCCTCCTACTCAAAACATTGGGCTTCTTTCTCCTCCTGGTGTTCGGGGATTGGTCTGTCTCCTGTCTCTTGCCCTATCGCTTCTATCCTTCAGTTTTTTCTGGATGGGTTTCAGAAGGATGCCTTGTCTACTCTGAAGGGGCAGTGGGCTGCTGTTTGGGCTTTCCGGGATCCGGCTTCGCTCCTGTCTTCGGATGGGTTGTTGGTTTCCCGGTTGTTCCAGAGTATCTCTGTCCTCTCCGCTTCCTCCTTGGGATCTTTCTTTAGTCCTGGGTGCTCTGCAGTCCTCTCCCTTTGAGCCCTTGGAGTCTGACCTTAAGTTCCCCTCTTTTACGGTGGCTTTTCTGGTTGCTGTTACTTCTGCTCGGCGGTTGGGTGAGCTCACTGCCTTGCGTTGTTCTCCTCCCTTTTTACATTTCTTGGATGACGCGGTGGTCCTTTCTTTGGATTCTGGATTTGTTCCAAAGATTCGTTCTCATTTTCATTGCTCTCAGGAGTTGATTCTTCCTTCTTTCTGTCCTTCTTTCTCGCCTTCTGAGTTGTTGCTTCACTCTCTGGATGTGAAGCGTGTGTTATCTATTTATGTTGCCCGCTCTGCGGGGTTTCGCCCTGCCGACGCTCTCTCTTTGAGACCTGTGGTCTGGCTGGTCGAGGTAAGGCTGCCTCCCATCTTACTCTGGGTTGCTGGATCAAGGCTGTTATTTCTCTGGCATATCAGGGCTCTGGTTTACCTCACCCTTCTGGGGCTCAGGCCCGTTCCACTAGGGGTGTTTCTGCTTCCTGGGCTGCTTTTCATGGGGTTTCCCTTGAGATCTATCGGGCTGGGACTTGGGCTTCTGATTCTACTTTTGTGAGGCACTATCGTCTGAATTGTGCTCTGTCTGACTGGACCAATTTTGGTTGTGGTGTGTTGCGTGCTGTGGGGGTGCTTCACCCCCACGATTCTGTGTGTTTAATAAAGTTTTTTCACTTGGTGCACTCTACTTTTGTTTTCGGTCTATGTTCTCTGTGTGGTTTGCCAAAGGCCTGCTTGTGGGGTTGCTTTGGTATGCCTCATTAGTGATGACTGGGTCGAGGACTAGGGACGTAGAGGTAATGCTATGATTACATACCGGTAATCCCCATTACTCTAAGTCCTACTCGTCTTTGACCCAGTCATACATCCCACCCAACCTCCCTGTTCAGGCCTTTGTTGCTTGGTATGTCAGGATGTGCTTTCTGTTGGCTATGTACTTATAGCCCCTGGCAGGAGGGTGGGTGGAGCCTAAATGCATTTCCTGTCAAGTGGAATACCTCATTAGTGATGACTGGGTCGAGGTCGAGTAGGACTAAGAGTAATGGGGATTACCGGTAAGTAATCATAGCATTAACCCCTACCTTTGAAGAGTTTGACCTCTGGAGATCACTCATCGAGTCATAGCCTGAAGGCTGCCGGTAGCCCCAAGTCTCCTCCCCACACGCAGAAACATGAGCCCCTACATCTGAAGAGTTTGACCTTGGGCTTTGGAAGGCCATTGATGGAGTTGGAGCGTGAAGGCAGCTGGTAGCCCCAAGTCCCCTACCTGCATGTAGAACCATAACCCCTACCTCGGAAGGGTTTGACCTCAGGGGACCACTGATGGAGTCAAAGCCTGGAGTCAGGGGGCCCCCTGATGCGTTCCCTTCATTGTCTTGTGTAGACTCAGAGGGGTTTATGGCATCTAGAAAGTTTGTGATGCATCTTTTTGATCACAGCTCTGCGTACTTTTTTGGTGTTCAACATATTTACCATCATTAAAAAAAATTCTTGTGATATTTCGATTTTTTAGGGTGGAAATTTCCCCCACCAGAGTATCAGTGAGAATAGGAGTGACGTTCCCTCGCGGGGTGATGACTGATACCCTTCCACAGGTAAATAAAGCCTACCCGCGTTTGAGCCTTTCTTGGTGTTTTCTTTAGAAGCAGCCATCAGTCTGGGGCTCTGCAGATTCCCTAAAGTTCGGTGTAGCGGATAGGCTGGGAGGCACGTGGACAGAACCGTCACGCATCAGGCGTGCCTGGCTTGTCATGGACTTTCCTGAAGCACCTATCAGCCTTCCAAAGGTAACAGTAGGTCGGAAATTCTGCAACTGCACAGCGAGGTAAACTGATCTCTGTTGTGTGTCCTGGACAGGCAGAAGCATTGCCGATGGTGTGACACTTCCAGCTGGGCCTGAGCCCGACAGCCTTTAGCATCATATGTGCATTTCATCTGCTATCATCTTAAAAGGCATTGCCACAGCTGGTAGGCCTGGCTTTAATGTAATGATGGGTGCAAACTGCATTAGGTCTGCCTGTGTTTCAATGCTTTACCATATTAAAGTCGGATCCACTGCCTTGGCTAATGCTTGTTTTGTTATAAGTACCTGGATTTCGCGACCGTGTGTGTGCGCACGCGTGTCCGTGTGACACTCACTTCATTTCCGATCGTGTGTTCTTTGTCCTCTTTCCAGACCCGACGCAGCGTGATGCTGCCCATATTTAACATCTTGCACCCAATCAACAAACTCCTGAGCAAAAACCCTCACACCTCTGCTTGGGACGCGAGAAGCGCAGTCATTTTCACCCAGAGACTGAAGCTGCAGGCTGAAACCCTGGCCAGATGTGTGATTGCGCAATAACTACACTCCACGCTGTTACATGAAGCGAAAAAGGCCATTTTATTAAGACAAGGTTGCAATCATTTAGACTTTATTAACCGTACATAAATGCAATAAATATACTTTTCCCTTCCCATACCGACTCATTTTCCCTTCAGCCTTCTCACAACCATCTCACCTGTTTGAGTCTTCCCCATTCACTCGGTGGCTTCCTTTCTCTCCCCATTCTCATCTTCACTTGCCCTCCAAGCATCCTCTGAATTTCTTTCATTGCTAATTGCCTCCCGCACCCCGCTATCAGTCACCTGTGTACCATTCTCACCCCCCCCCAAGGGGTGGATCCGCCCCTATGTGACTCACCACCCCTCCAAAGTACCAACGTCTCTGCTCTGCAACCTGCCCTAAACTGGCAAGCTCAGACCAATCCAACCCCAAGCCCTTTACCTAAGACCGGTAGGGTGGGTGGGTGGAAAAACTTTCTCTTTGACCCCCCTGTGGTGCTAAGGTGTCAGAGGCCGGATCCTCCTCTCCTGACACCTTATATACTCTTCCAACTCCCGCCCCTTTCCTTACTCCTCTAATAAAACCCCCACCTCGTCCTTCCGGCCATTGCGCGAATAGCCCCGGGGGAAGACTGGTTTGCAACCTTCACTTCCCCCGGGGGCCGTCATCGCGCAATAACTACACTCCACGCTGTTACTTGAAGCATAAAAGGCCATTATATTAGGACAAGGTTGCGATCATTTAGACTTTATTAACCATACATAAATGCAATAAATATACTTTTCCCATCCCATACAGACTCGTTCTCCCTTTAGCCTTCTCAAAACCATCTCACCTGTTTGACTCTCCCCATTCACTCAGTGACCTCCTTCTCACCTTCACTTGCCCTCCAAGTATCCTCTGAAGTTACTTCATTGCTCATTGCCTCCCGCGCCCCGCTATCAGTCACCTGTGTACCATTCTCCCCCCCCCCATGTGACTCGCCACTCCAAAGTACCGCCAACCAGGGAACCACGTAGGTCAATCCCCCCCCCTCCTTGTTTACCTTTCGCCACCCGTTAGCTGACCCTGCGGCACCATGTGGTTGAGCATCCACCACCTAAAACCTGCGTCCCGTGTAAACAATTAATATTTCTGAGACAGTCCCCAACCGCGAAAGGTGCACCATCTCTAAACAAGACGACCTGTCCTTCTCCACCTCCCCCGCCCTAAAACTGTCCCGTTACCTGCAGGCCGTTTCCTGTGAAGCATGTTCGACAGCCCGCCCCCCCGCCCCAATTCCATCCCCTGCGAGGCACAATTCATTCACGTAACCAACTGCCCCAAGTTCCATTTCATTGAACCATAACCCCTTCCACATATCTTTGTGTAATGCCAGGCCTGACATACTTCAGAGTACTTTCTCTCCCACATGCATCTTCATGTCGGGGCTATTCCTGTTTCTTCTTGACACTTTCACCCGTACTGGCAGCAACGCCCCCCATTACATTCCACTGTTTCCCCTATCACATCCTGATGACTGTGTTCCCTGCCCGGTGACGTCTGTACACCTGCTAGTCTGCATCCTTTGCTGCCCAATGCCAGGAAGAATGGCCACCTATCCAGGCGACCGTCCTGGCTCCCGGTCTATTCCCACCTTCTGTGGTAGAAAAACAATGATTAGTCCTGCAAGAAATACTTCCTCTTTCCCCTAGCCCTCTATCACCATTTGTTTCAAACCAATCCTAAAACCCCCTTTCCAGAATCTATCATCACAGAACACCTTTCTGGTACTCCCATCTCCCCCATCCTTCAACTTCATCCACCCCCCTCCCCCCCCCAAGGTCCCTCCCGACTCCACCTCTGTTCTGTTATAGCCCCAAAGTGTAGGAATTGTATGTCTCCGTAAGTTAGCCCCACCCCTACTACTCAGCTCCTGTATGAGACCTATTATGGCCGGGAGAACCGTCATTCTACCTTCCAAGTTTGGAAAAACAAATACCCCCAGCCGTAGGCCTTCCCTTTCTTGACCCTAATCACCACTGCATCATGCCCTCTCTTTGCTTCCCCCTGCTCTGTTGACACACGCTTCATTTTGCCCAGCCGTTGCATCCAACATAACCAACTCAACCATCCCAAATCACCCTTGCCCCAGGCACACCTTCCCATACCCCACCTACGCCTCAAAGAGCCGACCCCGCTCTGCCCGAAAACCCTTTGCCTCGTTTTGCCCCTCAGACATGCCAGGCACTAAGCAAAACTGTCATCCCAGCCAATGCCCCCTTGCTTGCTCTTCACATTGAATCATATCATCCCGTCTCCAGGTTTGGCACTTCCAGACACCCAGTTCCACCAAACCTTTGAAAAAATTACCATATTGTCACGTATTTACGACTCGACCACTGTGTGATGGCCCCCCTTCCATACTGTCTCAACCCTCCCCGCACATACCCTTCTTCACACATTCATGTTGCTACACCATTTTGCACCTGTCAAAACAACGTCCCCCTCAGAACATCCTCTGGCACCCTTGCACTCTGCCTCACTGCTTCCACACCCCAACTGTTCTCCCCACCTGAACCACACTCTATGGTACAGCAAACCTGCCCCAGCCATGCCTGGGTGTCAGCACTGTCTCCCTGGTACCTCCTCCCCTCTTACCCTTTGTGTACCTCTCCTCAGCCCCTTATTTGCTGCCGTATACCTTCCCTTATATCCTGCCCTTGGCTCGTGTCCTCCCGCCCATATAGAGAAACTGTCACGAAACCAGACTCCCCGTTTTAAAATATCCCCTTCTACGACCCATTAGACCACCTTGGGCCCAACCGTTTCTTGCGGCGCCAATGCCCCTCCACCAGTTCAGTTCCCCAAAGCATTGTCCTGTCCCTTCCCCTAACCGTAGGCTCCCTGTCTTTCGCACCCTCTTGCACTCAGTTACTATGATGCCCCCAAAGCCCCTACTGACACCAAAACCCCCACTGAGAATACTACCCAGTTTCCGACAAGGTACCCGTACATGTCCAGGCCCCCAGGCAAGTCCTCGCCTATATATAGCTGCACCCTTCATGCTGCACAAATGCTTGCGCCCAATTACTGTGTCCCCCGGAGCCCCACAGCTCTTCCTGACCCAAAACCCCCACCAAGTGTGCATAGCTTGTCAGTCAAGCCCACCCCATGCATTGTTAAGCATTGCTGAAAATCCATCTTGACGTACAACCATTTCCCCTTCATCTGGGCAGTCGTACCCTCTGACAGACTTCCTCGTCCCCTGAGACACACCGCCCCCAGTGGACCTCCACTTCTCCCAATCCTTGACGGCCCCCTTACAGATGAACTTGGCCAAGATCTCCCTTAAAAGGGGGGGGGAGGGTTTCTGTACTGGACAGCAACGTCTCTCAGTGACCCCTTTCCTCATAATCTGACAGCCCTTGCCTTAGTCAACCTATTTCCGATCGCCTGCCTTTCTAGGCCCTCGTAGGCTCGCTTGTCCATACCTGACCCACTTCAGATTACATCCCTCTTCTTTGTCGTAGCACCGGCTTCCTCTTGGGAGACGTCGAGCGCCATGGACCCATGGCATCCAGCTAACCGGGAAGGACCTCTTGGCCCTGACTACCCCCACCACCCCCATGGCCTTCCCCTGTTCTTTCAGGGTGGCCCAGCTTGATCTCCTATGAGTGGATGACTCTCCTTCCCGCATACAGTCCTTTGTAACTTTGTTGGTTATCTGGCACAGGAACCTTCGCCAATCTCCCCTGTCCTCGAAGTGACCTGTCTGTTTGATGTTCCCAGGAAACCCGTTCCCCCTCCCCCCACCAGGTCAGGCCTCGCTGCTCCTGGTTTAAGTGATCCCTTTGAAAGGGCCGCTAAAGTCACTAGCATGTCCCAGCTGTGAGTAGTTTCTGAGTAGTGCGTTGATGCCCCCCTTGGTTTAGCCAAGTTTGGACAGACCTTTTCCCTTCTCCCACATTTCTGAGCCCAGCGAACCCCCCCCCCCACCCCTTGTGCCATTCAGCTGCTATCCATGGCTTGCTGCAGGACAATTCAATTGCTCTGCCCCTGAGGCCCCACGCCGTAATATGCTGTCCCAATTGTTTGTTACCAATGTCCTCTTTTGTGTCAACTGGCACCTCCGGCCCCACTTGTCACTCTCCTCCAACATGGCAGATAGTGATAAGCGACCAATTGCTTACTCCCTTCCTTCCGCTTGTTACCACATTGTCAGTTTGGACCCATCCCTACCCATCGCTTGGCCCCAAGTTTCCCATTTTTCCTGAAGCATGCCGCATACATCGGGAAGACGAAACGAAAAATTAAAACCAGGCTCACTGAGCATAAAAGTCGCATTAGAACAAAGAATTTGACCTCCGCACTAGCTGCGCATTGGACCGAAGTAAACCATTCAATTTCTCAACTGAGATTTCAGATCATTGAAAAAGTAAACAACAAGTAGATAACAAATTGCTTCAACGCGAAGTATATTGGATAAAAACTTTAGAAACAATGATTCACAAAGGGCTTAATGACAGATTAGACATGTTGTTTCTTGTAGGTCCATCACATGGGCATTAAAGGTTGCATGCAGCAACACACATTAAGCATCTCACTAGCATAAAGGGAACACACTACACGCTTTATTGCAAGCAGGAATGCAGTGAGATTTTTTAAATGTTCAGGTTCATTATTGAACACACCGAACTTGAGATTTAGCTGTTGGAGGTTTACCCAATTAAATTGTTTTTAAAAAAATGGTCCGTGAGTCTAGGCAGAGAATAGTTTTGCCCTTTGGAGTCTGTTTTTTTAATATGTGTAGTAGGTTTTTTATGCGTAGCGGGTTGTTACATTTCGTTTTCACTAGTACATAATACGTGAAAGAATCAGTCGGGTTGCATTTTTGAGTAGAAGTTAGTGAGATTTATGTTTACGTTTTTTGGATCTGGCCACACTTAAATGACTCCTTCCAACATGGCGACCGTAAATAGATATTAGCATACTGGTGAAATATCGGGAGTCCGTCATTTATATCCATGAACGTAATGTTATATGGCATCACAACGCGAGATTGAGCAACAAGGGTACATGGTAACGCGGAAGCTGGTTATAGTTGAACAACATTGCGGTTCTAAGGTATGGAGCGTTATCAGTTTTGTCGGCAATAGCTGCTTTTACTCATAAGATTTTGGATAGAAGCAATCCGAATGGTACACGCATTGCTATGGTTACATTTTGTTTACTTTTTCGTTGCAGATACATGACAAAGGGAGCGAGTACGAGGTAAGATTTATAAGCAGTGAAATAACAATGGTAGTCGAGAACTCGGGCAGAGTTTCGGAAATATGATTTGGGTACTAAAGTATGCTTACGTTGGTTTGTATTGCACATTTCTGCTATAATCATTGATCTTGAGGTAAGAGACTTATGTCTGGCTATGAAGTTTACAATAGAACAGAATTGCACATGCGTAGTTTTATTGGAGTTATAGTGGTGCTGAGTTTGATGTTTACAGTCTTTACTACAGGCTAACATTCTTATGAAACATGAGAAGCAGAGGAAGGTAGGGAACCACATATACTACACACAAATACATCGGGTGTTAGGTCTAAATATTTCACATATGGTATCAACAGGAGTGATTTGTATCACATAAGGAGTTATTTGTATTACATAAGTTTGAGTTTAATTGTGATTTTTGAGCCAAGCATGGACACTGATATGTATGTAATTGTGATAGGTCTATTAACAGACTAGGCCCTGAGGAAGGAACTGTTTTTGTTCCGAAATGCATTGGGCACAAGCATTGAACAGAACAGGATTTTGTAAAAGAATTGTCTTTACACATGTAACATAAAGCATATATAATTTGATTATTGAAACAAATGAAATGTCAAGTACATTTGAGATGATTTTGAGTTTAATATGTTTTCAAAACAGGAATAAAAATATAATAATTTGAAAAATTGTATGTTTACATTGTGGTGTTATCACCAAGTGAATTGTGCGCAGCAAATTCAAGTCCCAGTACTTGTTATAACTAAGCATATCCCATCCTCGTCGCCAAAAAGATGTAGTAATGGAGTAATTGAGTAATTTGAACTTTACAATCCTTGCTAGGCAATACTGCATAAATTGAAAATGATTAATGTCGCACAAATAGAAAATGATAAAAAAAAAAAAAAGAACTTTTGAAAACATGCAACTTTGAAAATGGGCACCCTGGACAATCTCAAACAGAGGTCACTTGAGTAAAGTGTAACTAATGTCCAACATGTACACCATGGAGATAGATTGAAATTGCACATACATAAACCTGCAAAAGATAACAATTGAGAAACTGTAACACCAAAAGCAAAATGTATATAGAGAAACAGGCATAAGAATTTGATTTGAAGAGATAACCACGTATGAAAATCACCATAAATCTGACACACACTTGAAGAGAAAATTGAAATATTCCCCATCCCCAAAATTGTACAAAACATTCAAGTAGACTCTGAAGGGATTTAAAACCATAAACTAACTGGTTCTGTCGATGGAGATGTTGCAATGCACAAAAGATAACAAGCACCCCTTAAATAAGGTAAACAGAACACTGGATAACTCCAGAGTGTCGAAGTCGATTTCGAGTCAAGGCGTCCCTTTACTGGAGAGCATCCACCTAAGCGCCAAGAACTACGACCAGGGCAGGCACATGAACTTGAAATAGAGTTCACAGTTCTTGGCAGCTGCTCAATGAAAACCGGAAGACACCAGGACTGGCAGAAAAAGTACTTGGTAGTAAAACTCACCCAAGAATAAAAGTCAAAGTCAGATGTCCCAGCGAAGAACAACTCACTGCCCAAACATCGAGACTGTAAAGGCAGACCAAGAGGGACAATATGACCATTTCGTAGAGACTAGAAATGAAAAATCCATGCAGGGTGAGGAGATTCGCACATCTCATAGCTGCTGAGGACTTCCATTTTGCAATAAACTTTATTTATACAACAAAACGTGGTTGGATAGAAACAGATAGAAAACGTACATCATTGATGATGAAAGCTGACAGGAATTGCTGGATCCGCCAACCCCAAGATGGCGGCACGCTTCCTGGCGCTACGCCGGGAGACTTGCACTGAAAGCATGCAGCACGCCATTGCACAGGCCGTGGCATAAAGAGTAATGGCATCACAATAAATCCTTGACAGACAGAGGAGAGCGTATGTGTGGGATGTGTTGCGCGAGCAGAATTTATTTTAAAGCGCAGCACAACTGTCTTTCATTGTATATTGACCTCACTGTAAAAAAAGAATAAATCGCTAGTAAATTTCCACATTACGGCCCAATATTGCAGCAGGCAGGAGACACAGCGGTTGGCTTGACAAGGTGACAAAATAAACGTGCCTTCCCAAATCCAATTTTATAACAAAGAAAGTCCCGCAGATGAAGGATAACACGAGCGTGCCCTCATTAACATCCTGAAAAGACACATGCGCTCTCACACATTAATCAAACATCGAGGCAGAACCAAAAGAAAACTCTCACCTCTTTGAAAAAAAAAAAATCTTTAAGCAGGATGGAAGCACACACCCAAAGTAGGTTAAAAGGTCAGCAGTATTTCTCTTGTGCACACAGAGTAGCACACGATGATCTTGAACCCAAATGCCAATAGCCAAACAAAGCATTTAACCCTCACTGGGGCAGAAGCACAGGCAGTCACAGATTACCCTTCTTGTAGAGGCACTGTATAGATTATATGTGGCTCCTTAGACGTTTGTTTAGGCTCATTATCCACATAAAAGGAACGGGAAGGTAGAAATAATGTAGACAACTTTGAATATAGAGCAATACGATGCAGCAGGAAATATACCGAGCAATTGAAAGTGATAAAACCTATTTCGACACGACCTCGTAAAAGGTCACATATTGAAAACATGAGTAAAGTAAACCCACAACATAGTAAAGGTTACATAGAAGTAACATTGAAAAATTGAGAGGGATAAACACCATATCGACAACCTAAAAGGTCAAACATTGAAAAACATTGAAATGTTAAGAAGCAGTAACAAAAAGTTGACAACCTCATAAAGGTCACAAATTAAAACAATGAAAAATTGAGTAATAGAACCGTTGAGAGTGAGCATTTGAAGTACCGTGGATAAACCCCATAACGACCGCAAAAATATTGACAATTTGAAAGGGATAAAACCCATATAGAGACGACCTCGTAAAAGGCCACACATTGAAAATAGAGGAGTGCGACTCGACAACTTAGTGAAGGTTACATAGAAGTTCCATTGAAAAATTGAGAGGGGTAATCCCTAAATTGACAACCTGAAAAAGTCAAACATTGAAAAACATTGAAATGTTGAGAGATATCAACACAAATTGACAACCTCAAAATGGTCACAAATTGAAAAACATTGGAATATTGACCTCTTAAGAGTGACCATTTGACGACGTGTGTACAGTAGTAAGTACAACACAATGTAATTCTAACTAGGAAAACAACTAGAATACATGCAAATTGATAAATCGATTGAGACACACATTTCCTACCAAGAAATACTGGACGCATGCATATACATTGATAACTGAGCAGGATGGAAGCACACACCCAATGTATATGCATGCACCCATGAACAAGAATATACATTGATAACTGAGTACATAAGTTGATATGTGCTAGAATACATGCAAATTGATAAATCGATTGAGATACACATTTCCTACCAAGAAATACTGGACGCATGCATATACATTGATAACTGAGTACATAAGTTGATATGTGCAATTCCTACAGAGAATATTGCACGCATGTAAAAGTAAACTATGCAAAACTAAGCAAAGGTAACTTGACATGCAAGAAATTGAAAAGTAGTGGAAAATTGTATAATTGAATTTTTGAAAACGTGCAACCTGTAAAACCAGAAAGATGTGAGCAGTGCGTTTAAATGTTACAGTAACATGCAAGTACATTGATAATTGCAGAACGGAACTCTTGAGGACAAAATCATGTAATAGTTACCCTTAAATGCCATTATTAAAGAGCACTAGACAAACTGTGCACTAGTAAAATAAAAATTATTGCATTTAAAATTGAGCATATAGAACAAAATGAAAGAGAACACAGCGCAGCTTGGTCTTTGACCTAGTGCTAGAAACGTGGAAAAATAAACACAATGTTGCAGCACCCAATTATAGTAAGGAATAGAAAGAAGAACTGAGTGCACCCCCTAAAATTATACAAGCTGCACCTGTATCTCTGCCACATCCCTCACAGCCCCCTACATACCCCAGCCGACCAGCTGAATTTCTTTTTGGCCCAGTGTTCCCACGTCCCATGGCATCTGCCTTATTCCTTTACCCGAGTGTCCGTCTGGGACCTCCTCATCCTGACTGGAGCTGCTGTTCCCTTTTTTAGGTCTCGCCTGACCCAGCGCATGCGCTGGTCTGGCGAGACTTATTGAGAGGGCTCCAAAAAGTGCTACGAGGCCAGCCTAGAGCTACAGTGCATGTGCGCGGGCTTGCAGCGAATACTTTCACTTTTGCGGCTGCACGGCCGCTTTGATGTTTGATCGCGAGCGCGATCACTTTCACGGCCGCTTGTCTTCTTTGCCTTGCTCTTCACCCAATAGCCAGCTGCTCGTGTTTTTTTAAGCAGATTCCAATGCTTTACTTTCATACTCATGTTTTAGCTTTTTCTCTCCTCTGCCCCAGGAACTTGATGTATTTCCTTTGTTACTCTCTCACCATCCCCTGCACAATGAATGAACTTCCTCTTAGGCCCTCGCTATCCCTTTTACCACGTCCACTCATTTAGCATGTCCTCCCGCGTGCCCATCCATGTCTCGCTGGCTTGTTCTCATCTTTTTTCACCCTCTCCCTTTGCCTTGCTCTTCACCCCTTTATCTCTCCATCCCTGCCTTTATCTTATGCTCAATTCTCTCCTACCACATCATTCTTCTCATCTCATCCTGCACTCTGCTCCCCCTCTTCTTTGCCCTCACCCCCAGTGATTGATGCTCGCCCCCGCCCTGCTGCTCCCTGCATGCCTCGTGCCCTCATTAGCAGTGCAGAGCAGTGTAATTGTCTCTCGATAGAAGGCCTGTTTACGGGCGGCCCGACTGCTGCTGGTGCTACTGTAAGTGTATTGATTACACTGACGATGTAGTTCATCATATTCCTAGCATTGGCTGCTTAACTCCAAGCCAATAAGAGATGTAACAATTACTAATAATAATCACACTCCATTAACCGGTGTCTCTTGGTATCCTCCTTAACCTGATGCGACAGTCTTTTTCCTGAGCAGTAGATTCCCAACAAGGATTTCACACATTTAAGAGGCAGCCAGGCAAGTGCCTTTCCAAAAGCAATCTTATTTTTAAAGAACTATAATACCGTTAAAGATTTTCCAAAACTTGGTACCCCACCTTTGCTTGTCGGGTCCTGCAGGGCAGGTCTTGCTAGAAACCCTATTGCTAGGAAACCTGAATAAGCCTTTTACCCATTGGCTGGATTCTTTCAGGTTTAAGTCATCTCAGCCCCTTACTTCCCGTGAATTGTATTAATGAATGGTCTTATCCCAAACTCTGTGCGCTAGCAAGGAACCGTCCAGATTCCCTTTCTGATATTTATGGTAGAGGTTGCCAAAATGATTTTTTCCGTTTGGGGAATTGGTTTGCTTGAACAGTTTCACTAGATTGGTCCTGGCTACAAAGGTGCTCTTTGGCGGTAGCTCTTCCACCCCAATTTCACCCATCACTCCATTTCATCATGTTCCAATGTTAGAAATCTGTCTCTTCGGGTAACAGACAAGGATAGAATTTCTCATCAACAACAGGCCATGTTTTGTAACCATGTTGAACTAAGATAGCCCAGCTTGGGGGAATCTCTACCAGTTGCAGCCATAGACTTTTCTTATTTTCTTTTTAATATCTATTTACTCCAAACATTTACTGCATTCTCAAATGTTGTGCACACACTCCCTTCCCACAAGTGTCCTTTAGTTTACAGTCTACTATATCTGCATGTAACGGTGATTAGTAGCATACAGGTAAGGGCAATATGTATTAGATACTTCCATTATCTTGGCATATATCTTTTTCTTTTGTACTGAAATGTGCAGTGGCGGCATTAGACCAGCTATTTTGATAGTGTGGGCAGCCTTCTTGCACGTACCAGTACTTAGAACTAGGAGTATTTTTTGCGGCGGTGAAGGAGGCACGAAATACGGTGGCGGACAGCAGCCCTAGAAAGCAAGAGTGCGTGTGGGCGGCTGTCCTCACTCCCCCGCCATTTTGAGTTTATAAACTTAATAAACTCGGTTCCTCTCGAAAGGCGAGAGACCTCACTTAAGGTATTTCTTCCTTGTACTTCCCAAATTGGGAGTAGGAAGGTTTCACAACTGGGAACAACAGTGGTGAGAAGTCCTGAGGAAAGCCGGGTTATATTTTGTAGTGCTGGCTGAAACATGTCGACATCTATGCAGAGTGGGGGGGTTGGAACCTCATTATAAGCTCTCCAAACCCATCACCCACGTTTTTTGATTTTTCTAACTCCAAACTGGGCACATAATATTAAAATTGGATCAAGGTTTTCCCAGTATTGTTTTTTAATCACTGCCTATCACTGGTTCTGCACTTTCTACTCACCGTTGGTTCCACATCATTTTGTACGTTGTATGTGTCTTTTTCCCCTCCCCTATTGCCCCACCTCCATGCGCTTGGCTGGCGCGGAGGTGTAGTAGCAGCACTATGATGAAGCATGACACAGCTTGCTGTGTGTGAGGGCAGTTTTACAAATTTGTTGTATCTCCCACTCACTTATTGGTCTCTACGAAACTTGTTTTTATCCCTCTTCTTTGTGTAATATTCACACAAGAGCATTGCCCATGGCCTGACACTCCTGACCTGGTCTTGGTCTGGCAACCTCTACTAAGGGATGTGTTTATCTATCACTGTCAATTCAATAATGGAACCGCTTCAGAGTGTCAGAGAGTAGTTCCTATCGTTTAAGCTGATACTGTGCTTCTAATCTTCCTTACTTCATCAGGCGTGTGCTCGTCAAGGCCTGTTCACCATAAGGTGTCCTCTGTTTTATTTTTAGACCCAACGGAGTCTCCAGCTGACCATATTCAAAATCTTGCACTCAGTCAACAAAATCAACGAAATTATGAGCAAAAACCTGGACAAGACAGGCTGGGACACAAGAAGTACAGACATGTTCATCCAAGGGCTCCGGTGGCACACTGATGTACTGGCCAAATGTGTGAGTAAAGACCTGTAAGACGCTCGTGGGGAAGGGTTGTGTGTTCGTACTGTACGCCCTGTCTACCTACAGTATGGATGTGTCAACGTGGGCATGTGTGTTCTCTAAGTAAGTGAGAGTGTACTGTATATATGTGCCTGTCCTGTTTGTCTGTATGTTATGCGCTTACATATATGTGTAACGCTGTGTGTATGCAAGATGAAGCAAGTTCTTTGGAGGACAGTGGAATCGTCTGGTGAATTCCCAGCTAGTTGCATCATTTGTGTCCTCTGTAAAATCGACTGAACAACAGCTCACGACTTCTTCATTTAGAATGCTGTGGTATATATAACATATATTGGCTGCTAACAAGTTCTCTTTTTGGTTTCAGCTGTCGGTGGACTTGGAGGAGAAGCCAAAAAACTTCAAGGAAAATAAATTAAAGAAGTACTTAAAAAAAATGCAACTCTACATTCAGGAAAAAGTAGGTGCTGTTATTAAAAGAGGTACAGGTCTTATAAACTATCCTATGAAAGTCATCCATGCACTGGTGTAGGTCAGGAATATTGAAGACAGACTATCGAACTGTCACACTATTGCGACCAGAATATCGAGTGACAAAATATTGAAAGGTATTTTTGTATACATTTTCTATCCCTAACTCCACATATAAGATCCTTGGTGATGTATATATCTTTAAGGTATGTAGGTGTGGCGCTAAAGATAGCAAATCCTTACCTCCCTTTGTGCACTTACCTCTTCGATATTTTGTCCCTCAATATTCTGCTCCTAGTATTGTGACCATTCAATAATTTGTCCTCAATATTTCCTTCAGCACCCCCATGCATGGCTACCAAACTTCATGGCCTGTAAACTTATGGAGTGTAGCAGCACAATGCTAATCATCCATGAATTACGGCTAGTCTCTACAGCCTGTAGGCATAAGGGATGTGGGAGGTCCATGCATATCAACCGTGATCTGCAAGAGTCTTCACTGCTTGCAGGCATAGGAGAGTGGGGGTGCTTGCCATCCATGCGCTTCAAGGAGTCTCCTTACCCTGTAGATGGGATGCCCTCCTGTATCATCGGTGTGCTGCAGCAAATGTACATAACTTGTAGAAGTAGGAGATGTGTCGTCCCTATAGCCTGAAGTTGTGAGGGGCGCAGGAGAGCTACATTTCTCCTATATGCATTGTTACCATTCTCCATCGCCTGATGATGGGAAATCAATGCTTGCAAGCTGTGTGCTGCAAACAATTTTCATGACATATAGATGAAGGGATTTATAAGGTCTAGGCGCAAAAGCCTAGGAGCCACGATGATGTTGCTATAGGATCTATATGGGATAAATCACAAGGGAGGGTACTTCCAGTATGTCTTCTCTGAAGTGAGACTGGAACTGGGTTTGAGATCTATGTCTGCCTGTTACCATAGAAGATCTATGGTAAATCCCAGAATTTCATATTCATGGTTTCTCAAATTTTAAGGCATTCACCATGTGTCGACAGTGCCCAGCCAACTTACCACCTCCCTAGAGCTCCTGGGTGCCAAGACCTTTAAATATTATCAAGAAGACCCAATATAGTCCCAAAGCCTGGCCCTCGTGGCCAAAACCTCAGGTCAGATCTTCACTTCAACGCCACTTTCCATTGGTGTTCCAAGGGGGTTAGACCTTTGGTGTTATACAGGAAGAGAATGGATTGAACGTTCATGTGAACATACTTAGGTCCACCTTCTGAGTAGCCCAGTAATCCTGATGGAATCGAAACATTTGGGTGAAATAGCGAAAATCAGTGCACTAACATCGATTCCCACACAATATTCCCCACCATCACATATTCAAGACCTAGAGTTACCGTCAACCCATGTCAGTGCTTAATTTGAGCCGGTGCTTTGGGGCATATGTACAAGCCCCTATCGCCACCACAACGTCACTTTTACCTACGTTGTGGTGGCGATAGGGGCTGCACCTTAGGTACAAGGCAGAGTTAAGCAACTTACTGCTGCCTTGCAATTAAGGCCCCCTTTCACGCTATGGTTAGCGTGAAAGGGGTGGGCAGTGGGTGTTGCGGTGGGCGTTCCACCCCAACACCCATTCATTTTGATGCTGCCCCCTATGTACAATCGTAGCGTACACAGGAGGCAGCGCCAAAGTTAAGACCAGGTAAATCCTGGTCTTAAGTTGGTAAAACGAGGAGAAATGCATTATTTCTCCTCATTTTTGCTTTTTCCATGTGTGATGCCTTGTGCAGCACACATGGAAAAAGCAAAATGCCATGATTTGTTTATGTACAGGAAGGTGCTCCTTCCTATACATAAAAAACCTTTAAAAAAACGCCATTTTGTCACTTTCATGTGTGCTGCAAGAAGCAGCTCACATGAAAGTGACAGAATGGCATTTTAGGATTGGTTATGTTCAGGAAGGGACACCTTCCTACATATAAACAATCCTCCCCTGCATGCAGGCACCCTTGCACACCCTTGCACTATGTGCCTGCGTTGGCGCTAAATTGCTAAACTTAATGCCATCGCGGGGGAAATGCAAGGCTGCACCACATTCTTGTAAATATGGTGTAACCTTGTGTTTCAAAAGTGGCAGAGCGCTGCGTTAAGCCAAGGAGGCTAACGCCAAGCTCCCCCACTTCCTTGTACATATCCCCCTTTGTTTTCTACAACAGACTTTGATGCTGAGCAGGAAAGAGAAAAACATAAAAGAGAGGCTGAAGAGAAAGAAAGGAAAACAGAGACAAAGCTAAGAGCAGGGGTGAAAAAGAAACCACAGAGTGTGAGATAAAGAGACAGGGAGTGTCTGGTAGTGGATTAAAAAGGTATGAGGTGGAACCAAAGTTATGCACCAAGAAATTCAATTCCCACATCCTTCGATAGTGCCAGCTTCTGGCTTGCGAGCAGAACTTTGGGCCCGGCACTTATTCTTTTACAAATTAAGCACTGCCTAAAGTTACAGTAATTCACTGTCGAAATATCAAGTAGAAATCTGCCCTATTTATAGTGAAGGTCTTTGTCAGCCATTACTGGGGCTTCTTCTCTGTATTGTTTTTAGCTGCCTCAATAGAAAACGATGCTGTGTGCAAGAAAGAATGTTCAGATAATGCAATCCTGGTTCTTCAGTGTACTGACCACTCTTTCTGTTTGTTCCAGATGTCCAGCTCCTGTGCCTGGGAGAACATTCGACTGCAGCTGAGACGATGTATGATGACTGTTGACATGCTCACGTCAAAGATGTTAAGATTAGAGCACTGAAGAGCAATACAACAGCGATCCACCTGAAATGTAGAAAAAAAACATGATTTGCACTAACTGGAAAGATGTATATACATTTACTACTATTTTTTAACTCATGACGAGTACTTGCAAACTCACAGGACCAGGACTACCAAAGAGCCACCGTGGGCAGAGCCGGCTCTGATCACCGTTTAAAGGTTATTTGACTCGTTTGGACCATGACTGATAAAGTCGCACCGGAATTTTGTTACATCTGACCCTGGATTGTCACCAAGGACATATATACCTAAGTGGAGCCGTGGATAATCAAGGCTTGCGCATTCTAAACAGTAACAAACGATGTCTTTTGAATTGTTATTTAATTATTTTAATTTAATATTAATATAATATTTATATATTTATTTTTGCTGAAATGTGTTCGAATTGAGAATGCCACTTCGATTTTTAATACTGAATGGTACTTTTTTTTAAATGAAAATTGTTCTTTTTAAAAAAAAAATGTTTACAATTAAAAAAGCAAAATATATTTTCGTCGTTTTTTATTCGTAGGGTGGTGAATTGAGAAGTTGTGAGTAGTACAAAACAAAAACATACATTACGTGCAGTCATTTACTCACTTAGCAGCTCAAATTCACAGGTTTCATATCAAAATGGGTCGCATCCAGGTGATACAGAATATCTGTTTACCCTCAGCAGCTCTCATTTTGCTGTCCCAGAGGGGGCAACGCGAAGCTACAGGATTTGAGTCCACAAATTTACATTTGTTCTTTCAATCTACATCGCTGTCAGAGCCGGACTGGGAACCCAAAACAGCCCTGGCAATGTTGTTGGACCAGCCCCCAGGAAGGGGGAAGGGAGGGTACTGGGGTTCAAGTGTGAATCATTGTTGCTTTTGTTACTGGGGGCCATATTGCAGCACCGTTGCAAAATCGTCCCGAGTAATAAAACCGGCCCCACTGCTGCAAAACTGCCCCACACCCCTCAAGCTTCCCAGTGAAATGCCCGATGCCCGCTACAGCCAGTTGGAACACAATGGTCTGAACCAAGTGTGTTCCGACTCCGCAAGCTCAAATACGCTTGCCTTAACCACGCATATGCCATAACCATGCATATGCGTGGTTAAGGCATTGCGCAGTATAGCTGCTGGAAGACAGAAGCAGGAAGACGCTGTGGTGAGGTAAGTGGGGCAGGGGTTAGTTGTTAGGGTTTGTAGGGGGTCGGGTAGTTTTTTAGGGCTGGGAGGGGGTTGGGTTAGGTTTTAGGGCAGTGGAAGCGGTTGGGTTAGTTTTTAGGGCAGGTGAGGGGGTCGGGTAGGTTTTAGGGCAGTAGAAGGGGTTGGGGTAGTTTAAGGGACAGCGCGGGTTCGGGGTAGTGTACATAAAGGGCAGGGTTTTAGGCCCTAGAGCAGTGGGAGGGAAATGTGTAGATGGGGTCGTTTTTAGGGTGGGGGGTCGGGTTAGGTTTTAGGACACTGGAAGGGGTTGGGTTAGCTTAAGGGACAGCGAGGGGGGAGGGTCGCATTAGTGTACGTAAAGGGGCAGGGTTTTAGGCCTTAGGGTAGTGGGAGGGGAACAGGTACATGGGGCCGTTTTTAGGGCTGGGGGTTAGGGTAGGTTTTAGGGCAGAGAAAAGGGTTGGGATAGTTTAAGGACAACACGGCGTGGGGGAGGGGGGTAGTGGTGACCTTAGTGACACATACCGCTTTACCATTTATGTCTACACCATGAAAGTTCGTAAAGGAATGCGTGGTTAAGACACATTTGTGGTTTGGGCTGCGTGGTAGAGGCACACGTGGTTTAAGCATGAGTGCTTCTATCATACAAACGTTTACAGAAATGTTGTATAGAACATTTGGCATCTGAACAAATCGCAGCCCAAAGTGAGCACCCGTAAGGAATTCCATACGCATAATAATACAAAGATTATAAGAAGGGAATTTTCAATTACTAAGTTACTTCCATCGAGGGGTTCTAAATCACAACATAGACAATGAGATTGAATCTCGATTTTAATTTGAGTGCCATAAACTGCTCCCATGTGCCAGGAAAGAGAGGTGGCATGGGCAACATGACCTTCCTTACTATTATCTATCTTCTTCACTGCATGCCATACCTAATAAAAAAAATCCTCCCATTGCCCTATCTGGCTTGCCACCCCCTCACTTTGTAAACAATTTTCATAAAATAAAAGAAATTATTTGTGTCAATTCACACTCTCCGCGGACCCACGCATGTTTCTACCAAACATATGCCTTTACCACGCATGCCTTTACAACTAGGGGGCCGATTCAGATTCCGGCCGCAAAACGTACCGACCGACACGGACCCGGACCGGATACCGACCGTCACAGACCAGCGCCGTACGACCCGTGCAGTACGATGCAACGCGTGTTAATTACAACCGACACGTACTGAATACAAGCCGTACGACCGAGCCATAGGGAAAATAGTGATCCGGCCAGAAAACCGACGTGAATTTCACCGACCGACACGAACCCGGAATGAACCCGACCGACCCGTACCCGGGATGTCCGATCCGCGCAGTACGATGCAATGCGTGGAAACTCAGACCGACTCGCACGGAGACCACGCCGCATGACCGACACACACAGAAAACCGGGCCAACAAGCAATAGAGACCTTTGCGACCAAAGTGTATGAAACACAGAAGATAGGCAGCGTGAACGAGGCGGAGATGCCCGCACGAGACAACATCAGCGTCCGTATCCGTCAGATGAATGTCTCCTTCATGCCTACAAAACCCAAAGGAAAAAAGACAAAAAAAGGACCAAACAAGCAATGACAAAGCCAATAAATACCAAATTAAAAAAACCTGGGAGAAAGACACACCCACAACTCCAAATATATAAGGGACTACAATCACTACCATAATAACTAATAACAGGAGACACAGCCAGCAGCAAACACCATTACACCGCAACCACAGACACACTCACAACTCACCCATCACACAACTCACACACCATCAGCACCTCATCCAACATCACACACACATACAGCCAGCAAAACCAACACCAACCCACCCTCACTTGCACCCTCACACACACATCCCTCACTACCACCACCCATCACCATGCCCCCAAAGAAGAATCCAAAGTTCACAGATAGTGAGTTAGAAGTGCTGGTAGACAAGATCATCAGAGTAGAGCAACATTTGTTTGGTACATTGGTCCAAAGGACCCCCATATCACAGAAAACAAAGATGTGGACAAGGTGAAAGCACAAGCACCAGCAAGGCGCACAAAGGACGATATCCAGAACAGGTGGTATGACGTGCGCAGGAGGGTCAAGAAACTCATTGAAAAAGATCACGCCCTGAGTCAGTGCACCGGCGGTGGCCCTCCTGCCAAACCAGTCTACTTCAGGACCTGGGAGGAGAAGGTGCGGGACATCCTACCACGGAGAGCGTCCATGGGCTAACAGACATACCAGAGCCTGGTGAGTACACAAACAACATACCCAAGATTGTGTGGCAAGGGGACAGTGAAACCATGCACCGCAAGCAAAGCTACACTAACCAATAGATAATCAACCCAAGATGTGTATGCCAGTCAGACAAACACAATAACTGCCATCCCATAGTGACTTGGAACTGTGTCATGACATGCACCAACCTACAAACAAATAGAGCAAGGCAGTGGCACAATGCTAAATAGACACTGCCAGACAGTTTGCCACCACAAACCCACTACCTCACAGTGCAGCTGACTGACAGGAAGGAATTGTGGGGATGCAGGTGAAGTGAGTGTATCCAAAAGCACGATGGGGTTTGTAGTCACAGATAATGCTCCCCCTCAAAATTGGCCCATCAAGACCTCTCTGAAACATGCCCACATCACAGGGAGTGGAAAATGACTGACAAGATGGCTGACACTGGGTCCTGCTGTGGGGAGCACAAGGCCCTGCCAGGGCATGTGTGCAAATCAGAAGCAGGACACCATTGACTGACATCCTGAAAGACAACTTGCACGCCCTCCAATGGAAGCACGTTTCATGGTGGGATGTTTGGCCGGGTGGGAAGGAGGACTGACAGTTCTCACGATACTTACCAGCATGTGGAGACACACCCCCCTCAACACAAACTCCACACAACTCACCAGGTATAATGCATTGACTCACACCTCTGTGAAACATCATCAAAAGACACCCCTTACTGGGTGCAGCTGTGTGAAGCACAGGGGCTTTCTTTGGACTTGTAGCCAAACAAACACCAGGATTTCACAGTCAGCCATCTTGCCATTGCTGTCACACCCCCCTCACAGGGAAGCAGAGTCAAGAGGGAGGAAGTATGGGCATGCTGGGAAGGGGGGTGTAGCCAAGAGCATGATGGGAGTCACAGTCACAGACAATCTACACCCACTCACATGGCCCAGCAAGCATACACCGAACCATGCTCGCCTCACAGGGAGTGGGAAGGGACTGACAAGATGTCTGACACTGGGCTCTGTTGTGGGGAGCACAAGGCCCTGCTGGGAAATGGGCTACAACAAACACCAGGACTTCACAGTCAGCCATCTTGCCATTGCTGTCACACCCCCTCACAGGGAAGCAGAGTCAAGAGGGAGGAATTATGGGCATGCTGGGAATGGGGGTGTAGCCAAGAGCATGATGGTAGTCGCAGTCACAGACAATCTACACCCACTCACATGGCCCAGCAAGTTCCAACTGAACCATACTCGCCCCACAGGGAGTGGGAAGGGACTGACAGGATGTCTGACACTGGGCTCTGTTGTGGGGAGCACAAGGCCATGCTGGGACATGGGCAACAACAATATCAAACTCTGTCTGTGACAAGCTGGGAAAAAGCAGTGTACAGGCAGGCATCTGTACAGTAGAAAATGCCATGTTTGTGAACCATCGATACATGTAGAAACATAACTCACATCGTGTGTCTCTTCCAAACACAGGTGGTGCTGGGTCCCCAGCACCAAATGAAGAGGATTCCCATGCCCAGACTCTGGTGGATACTGTGCTCTCTGGTTTGACTCTGTCTCTGTCCTCTTTGGATGACGATGACCAACCTGGCCCCTCCGGTGTGAGTCATCACGCAGCACCAACAGCATCAACATCTGCACCCCCTGTAACCACGCCTCCAGCATCTGGAAACCGACAGGGCACCCCTGTCAACACGGACAGACCAAGGCCACTGAACACCCACAGCACAGGGACACAGGACCCCCCGGAAGCTACAGCAAACACCACCAGCAACACCACCCAAGGGGTCCCAGTGTCACCTGTGTGTCCCGCCGCTGGTCCTGCCTGTGTGGATAGGGGTGCTGGGAGGGGTGGGAGGCAGAGGGCGAGCCTTGCAGAGGGGTCTGGACTGCATGATGACCCCCAACTGGCACGCATCATAGATGCGTACCAGGATAGCACCGGAGGATTTGGCCAGGTAGTGGGGATCCTCAAGGACATGCAACAGGAGCAGGCTGCCCACCATGCCCGCATGGAGGCCAAGTGGGATGCCCTTACTGCGATGCATCGGGACATACTTCAATGCCTCCGCCAGATCAACACAAACCTGTCCACACCTCCCTATGTGGCCACAACATCTGTTGCAACACCACCTGCCAGCGCCACAGGGAGGGAGGAGGACTCTGGCGGAGAGTCCCCTGTACCGCAGAGGCCTGCACCTGAGGATCCCCCCCCCCAGGAAGAAGAGGGGTCGTCTGAAGAAGGACATGTGAGAGGCAGATGTCCCAGCACATCCCCCAGGGCCTCTAAATCTGTTCTGGACAATGTCCTTTGTGCGCAACCCGTTCACCTTGCTCAATCGCACACAACTCGCCTACATGACATGGAGGGTTCATGTTGGGCCAATGTAGCAGATGACTGTGGACTTTACTCTGGACATTTCATCTACCAGCACTTCCAACTCTAATGTGAACTTTGGATTCCAAAACCAATGTACAGCACCCACCATCCTGTGCACTTTCCTCACACATGTTCGAAAATAAACTCACCAGTACACCATACTTGCCTCTGTTGTGATTCCAAATTGTCATGTGTCATGGAGATGTCAATCTGCTACACAACACAGTGCATGCCAAATACTGCAAAAATGTGACGACCGTTAGGTGAGTCATGGTGATGTGACACATGTGAGGGAGACACACCACTATGGCACCACAACACATACTCACAATGGTCATGTTACTCATCCCACACAATGATGTTGACTTGAAACACATAGGTATGCACAACCACAACAGCTATCCACAGTCAGTGGTAACAAGTCCACAGGTGAGATAAGCAAATGTCAGATGTGGGAAGACAGACAACACACCTAACAAAGCATAGCACAGGTTCATTACACATCAGCAACATGTTTATTCAAAAATAGTTGCAAAGCAATTGTACGTTACTGTGGGCACACGGTCACAGAGTGTCTGAGAATTGTAGTCCAGGGGTGTGAGATACATCACTTGATGTCAATTGACTACTCCCACACTGGTGTCGGATTCTGGGTGGTGGGGGTCAGTGTTGAACATACAACAGGCAAATTACCCTGTGAAGGACAAACACAAGACACAGTCAAAAGCACAGCAGAACAGGAGAGAAATGCAATAAACATGCACAAAACATGTCGCAAGAAACCTACACAAAAACAAGTTAGCAGTACTACCCTATTGTGGAGTACACACCACCTGAATGGACACATCACTGCACGCATCCAGTCAAGTGGCTCAAAGACACACTCAGACAGCAACAGATCAGCCACAACACATTCCAGGTTAACTCCATACATTGACATAACAACCCTGGAAACTCACATTCAGGTGAAGAAGTTGTTGATGAGCTGTGAGAGGACGTCACCCTCATCCTCATCATCACTGGCATCTTGGCCCAGGCCGGGATCCTCCACAGGTGCCGGAGGTTGGTCATCGTCATCCTGGATGAGAGGCACCTTCTTCCGCATTGCCATGTTGTGTAGCATGCAGCATACAAGGATTATTTTGCACACCTTTGCAGGTTCATATGGGAGGGCCCCTCCGGTCTTGTCCAGGCAGCGAAAGCGGCTTTTCAGGAGGCCGAATGTTCGCTCAATCACCCTCCTGCTCCGATCATGTGCCTCATTGCAGCGCATCTCGGCTGGTGTCACAGGGTTCCTGAGGGGTGTCAGCAACCACGGCATGTTGGGGTATCCGGAGTCACCTACACACACAAAAATGAACAAGTAGCTGAGTTTTGTAGTAGTGCGGAATACAACATTGACAAACACACACAATGATAAACAGTCAGTACACACCGACAAGCCAGGCATGCTGAGCTGGCATCTGTGACATCAGCGTTGCAATGCGACTACTCCTCATTATGTAGGCATTGTGCACAGAACCAGGGAACCGTGCACACACATGTGTGATAAACATGTCTGCAAGACATACCACCAGAGCATTGATCGATGCCTGCTCATGTGCCTGTGGTGGTATCAGGGCCACATGTGTCTCATCAATAGATCCAATGACGTTCGGCATCCTCCCCAGTGTATTAAAGGCATCCTTTATTTCAGGGAGTTCAGCTGGGCTCGGGAACTTGATGTACAGGTCTAGGAAATGCAACATCTCCTCCAAGACATCGCGTAGCACCCGACTAAACATAGTTTGCAACATACCACCAGCAGTAGCCACAGTGTACTGGAAGGTACCAGTAGCAAAGAAGTGAAGGGCTGCCATCACCTTCACCTCTGGGGTCAGTGCTGTAGGGCATGTCCGGCCAGGTAGCAGATGTGGCGCCAATTGCTCTGCCAACTCCTCAATCAGTGGCCTGGTGAAGCGTTACCGTCGGATGCAGTCGCGTTCCTGCATGGTTGCAAGGTCTGGGAACGGTCGATGGACAGCTGGTGCCCTGCAGAACAGAGATGAACAAAGGAAGATTGTCGGTTCATCCACCCATGTGGCCATGACCAGGCTCAATATCACATGATAGATCATGACATTACACAATGTACTGAGGTGGGTGCTGTTGGGCATGGACACATATGTCACCTACATGGCCATCACCTCACATATCAATTCCACATGTCCACATGAGTCCCATGTAGTGCAATGGCCAATCATCTGGCTGTGTCACCCGACCTATGTACTGCTGTGACGTTACAAACACACACCACAGTGACAAGTGAGGCCTGATGTCTCCCAGGCATCACAGATCTTTGCCATGCAGAAACCCAGGGTCCCTGTATTGCCACAGCGACACTGGCATGGACATAGCGTATCACGTACACACCACAAGGCAAGCGTGAGTCCCACAGGTAGTGGCCACTGTTGTCCCTGCAGGCCCTACATGTACGTCTCTTAGACACACACACACCATCAAGGTTGATGCATATACCACATAGATGTGGAGACTGTCACCTATTGGGCACATGTGATCAGACACATCTGAGACACAACATGCACACAGACTGTGGGTGCACATCAGTATTGTAGCTACAGTTCTGACTGTGACGTACATGCCATCACCCCCAGGACTCAGGGTGTATGTGACATGGCCCAAACATATCCAACATGAAACTGTGTCCGTGACTCATGCTCATTACTGTACATTTGCACATCACAGTGGTAATGTGCACAACACACAAAGGATTCTGTCCCCGTGTACACGTGCACAGCTTGGGAGTGGCTGCACAAAAGTGCCACCCAACAAACCAAATGTGGCCCCCCTGCAAACACCCACGGAATGCAGCCTTACATGCCATGGGACACTATGTGGCCAATGCTGTAGTGTGGTAGGTGTGCACAGGTGTCCCTGGCAAGTAATTGTGTGTTGAATCCGTCAAATAGTCACACCAATGAGGTCCGATGCGGGTGACAATGCGTACGCATTGCACGGTTCATGACCGAGCCGTGCGTATGCTTTGATGAGGTCCGACGCGGGTGACAATGCGTATGCATTGCACGGTTCATGACCGAGCCGTGCGTACGCTTTGCCATTGAATACAATGAGGTCCGACGCGGGTGACAATTGTACGCATTGCACGGTTCATGACCGAGCCGTGCGTACGCTTTGCCATTGACTGCAATGAGGTCCGATGCGGGTGACAATGCGTACGCATTGCACGGTTCATGACCGAGCCGTGCGTACGCTTTGCCATTGAATACAATGAGGTCCGACGCGGGTGACAATGAGTACGCATTGCACGGTTCATGACCGAGCAGTGCGTACGCTTTGCCATTGACTGCAATGAGGTCCGACGCGGGTGACAATGCGTACGCATTGCACAGTTCATGACCGAGCCGTGCGTACGCTTTGCCATTGACTGCAATGAGGTCCGACGCGGGTGACAAAGCGTACGCATTGCACGGTTCATGACCGAGCCGTGCGTACGCTTTGCCATTGAATGAGGTCCAACACGGGTGACTATCATGCATACGCGTCAGGCAGGCATGGTCCGAGACAGGCGTACACATTGGCCATTGAATCGTATGGAGACGGGTGCATGTGTATTTTCAAACTACGCGTTGTACAGTCAGTTGACCGAGCCGGGCGCACCCATTGGCTCTGGACTGTCATGGAGACGGATGCGGATTCAAAACTTGTACGAGTTGTGAGCTGGAAATTCAGTTGGATGCCTACAACAATGTTGCAATTACTAATGTTTCATGAAGGTGAAGATTTGAACGATCCGGAAGGCGTGTACGAGTCGTACTTTTCCATGGATTGGCCAGATTCATAGAATGCAACCGTGTTGGACCTATCACTTGGGACACATGGCACAGATTCTGCCTCTGCAGCACAGATATAAGGCGGTCTGGCCCCCAGGGAGCTCACTTGCCTGCACTACATACTACTGGACCACATCCCTGCTACCACTGCTACTGTCTCTGCATCCTCTGGCTCCTGCTATGGAATGTACTCTGGAGAGGGCCCCAGCCTTCACTGAGGAGGAGAACCAGGCCCTGCTGGATGGGCTCCTTCCACAGTACAGCAAGCTGTATGGGAAACCAGGGGAAGAGGTGAGTGTGCAGTCCACTGCCTTCCTAATTGTGCATGTTGTCTGACTAGCAATACTAGCAGCGTGTACACCAGTGGCAAGCATTCTCACTGACTACTTTCATCACCCAAAGTGTGTAGGGACATGTAATGAACAGGTGTCCTGCTGCTAAAGTGCATTAGTGCAAGCTTAAACTTCCCAGGCATCGTTAACATGTCAGACATGCAGGTGATTTGTCCTTCCCCATGATTGCACTACCTGTGTAACTCATTTCCCTTTGTGATGATGACATGTATCTCCAAATGTGTGCAGCACAAATATGGGGCATGTGTGTTAATGTACTTTTAACTTTGTCATCCTCACAGGTTGATGCCCACCAGAAGCAGGAGATATGGCTGACCATCGCCCGGGCAGTTCGCTCTGTGGGGGTCTACAAGTGCCGGATCCGCAACTGCCAGAAGAGGTGGCAGGACCTTCAGGGCTGGACCAGGAGGATAGCTAGAGTCCAGCTGAAGCTGTCACCTCCACGCAGGAGGGACGGACACTGGACCCTGACCCCCCACATGCTTCGGATCCTGGCGGTGGTCTTCCCGGACCTGGATAGGCAGCTGAAGGCCAGACAGTGGCAGGAAGGGGGTAAGTCCATGCCTAATCTGTGTACTATATCTGACATGCTAATTGCAGTCTTTTGGCCTGGTCACACTTCCACATTACGTAGGTCTTGTAGTCCAATACTCAGGTCCCTCAATTGTGTGATGCACCCTCCTCATCTGTTCCACAGGTGTGGCCACTACAGTCTGTTGCTTGTGTCACTAGGGCACTGTGTCCCTGCAATCAGCTATGTTTCAGCTACCGGACAGCATCTGTTCCCGTGACTCTGTTGTGTGTTTCATGGGTGGTTCAATTAATTGCCCAATGCCTGAGATCTGACATGTGATTTGTGTGTGCCCTTGAGATGTGTTCCAATTGCTGGTCTGACTCGCCACATGTGGCTGGGGTATTCCAAACAAACCCATGCAGCAGGGGACTCCAATTTTGGAGCCTCAGGAGTATGTATATCAAGTATGTCACACTTGCTTAGCCACCTGACTACTGTCCAGGGCCAAAGGCTGTTTCATGTAGACCTGGGCAGTCATGCCTCCTCAAGGGCATTTAGAAACACTCTGTAATCCCACTCCTGTGTATCAAATTACAGGTTGTGCTTAGTGACATGTGCCTTCGGGTGTCTGCCTCTGTGTCATTATGGTGTGGCTTGTTACGTACAACTGGGGTGTCCATGATTCAGAGGGTCAGCAGGACATCTGAGATGTGACTGTGAGAGACAAGACCTGTGTGACATATAGGTGTGTGATCATCTGACAGCGCACAATGGTGTATGCAACTGTGTCCTTCAGGCAGCTGGGTTACATGCATGGCAGACTGTGATGTGTTAATGTACAGAGAGTTGTGTTTGCAGAGACTCATATGTCTGATTTGCATGATGTGGGGTCTTCTGGTTCCTGGATATGTTGTTTGCAGGTGATGGGCAAGTGCACCGGCCATCTGCAGAGTTAGCTTTACCCCTGAGCTATGATTGTGAGACAGTGCATACTGTTGTTGTCTGGATGCCCTGCCCCTGTGACAGGAGACAGTGTTGATTAACTTTTCAGGCATGCCAGTGCCATGGCATTTAACTTGCTATGAGTGATCCTGCATTGTGCTCAAGTGTGCACCATGCACACCATTGTGGCATTGCCCTTCAGGACATGAGAACATCATAGTGTGTGTTGCTGGCATGCATCACAAGCATGTGAAATGAGTCTCTGCCCATCCCTTCATCCGGACACCTGTACTGAGTCAGTAGCAAGAGATGTGCTGTGTGTATAGTGACATACTCCTACATGTTCACTTGCATGTACAACTAATGTGTGGGTGGTGCATGTCGGGCCATTGGGGTATTAGCATCCAACATGCAGCAGACATATGTGTGCAAGCCAAGGAGGGATATGTGTGCCATGGTTGATGTTGAGAATGACAATTGGCTTATTCTAAACAGTGTTGGCACTTTGAGCTGTGTTCAGCTGATGATGCCAGGGCTTGCCCTGTGATGTGATGTACTCACTGTGGTGTGTGCAGTCAGTGCAGGTGACTGATGTTGTTCTCTTACATCCTATTCCTATCCAGATACATCCACTGCCACAGGAGGGGGCAGCTCCACGGACCAGGATGAGCCACAGAGCCTGACAGGGACAGAAGGAGAGGAGTCGGGGGGACCCAGTGGCACAGAGGGCGAGTGGAGCCACACAGAGGAGTCATCAGCACCATCCCCCCCAGCTGAGGGCCACAGCAGCACTGAGGATGACTCCCTTGTGGAGGCGGGTGTCAGCAGCCACCAAACCCCAGCTAGTGAGGCTGTCCCCGCCACCGCCCCCACCACCACCATCACCACGCTCCCATCGGCTCCCATCCCAGAAGTCCCTGTAGGCTCCCGTGTACAGGAGCATGTCTCCTTTGTGCCAGGCACTGCCCCCCTGCCCCTGTGTCCCCTGCTGCCCTGAGTGAGGAGTCTGTGGACTTACTTAGACAGATCCATGTAGGGCAGACGTCGATGCTGAAGGTCCTCCATGCACACACAAGTCTGTTGACGCAACTGGTGTCGTTCATGGAGGGCATTTCCTCGGGAATGTCTGCCCTACAGAGGACCAATCAGTCCATGGCCTCCTCCCTGACAGCAACAGTGTCCCTCCTCCAACAGTCCCGCTCCCCTCCTACCCCTGCACCACCCATGATTCCTAGCAGCCTACCTGTCCCAAGCACACACACACCTGCACATTCTCACAAAGCCACAGATACGGGCAGGACACAAACACCCAAACCAAGGTCTAGACGTGCACACCAGCAAGCGCAGGGGACTGATACCACACTCACAGGGGCTGGTTTGCAGACACACACACAGTCATCCACAACCACTCCGCAGTCCTCCGAAACCTCTCCCTCCCAGCCCCCTTCCCGTGCCTCACCTGCAACACCATCTCCACAGAAGCTCTTTCTCTGTGACCTTGGCCTCTTCCCCACCGACCCAGCAGATCCTGATTCCAAGGGGAAGAGGAAGTCCCCACACACAGAGGGGAGTGCCCCTCACACCCGGACACCCTCCCACAGGCGCAGTCAGACTGAGACCCCACCCGCACGTCCCCCCGGAGCCGGAAGAGCAAGACCCCACTGCCACCACGCAGCTCCAAGGCAAAGTCTACGTTCTCCATCCCCCAGGCCACCACTCCAGAGGTTCCCCCACCACTCCCTGCCCCGGGTTCCCCTACCCACAGATGCACCATCCCCAAAATGCTGAGGCCCCCCCCTACCACTTGCTCCTCCACACCTGGTCAGACGGTTAGTGCCACTGATTTGGGGACCGTGTCCCCCCTCTGTCCTGCCAACCTCACCTGCACCCCATTCCGCTCCCATGGATTTAGGCACTGCAGTGGAGTCCACGACCACCCTGTCTGACTTGGGCACTGTGGGGACCCAATCCACTCCATCTGACCTGCCCACTGAAATTGTGCCGGCACCCACCCCATCTGACTTGTGCCCCACAGTTGTGACTGCACCCACCACTTCAGTCAGCTTCTCTGCAGTTGCAAGTGTCTCGCCTGCATCCACCACCTCTTCACTGCCTCCTTCTGCTGCGCCCTGATCCTGTCCCTGCGGTGCCTGGACTGCCCCCATGTATGCCCCTCCGAGGGGATGTCCCCTGTCCTTAGCAGTGCAGGCAAGCAATGTGTGACAGTTGTCACTCTAGTTCACTCCTTGGCATTTGGAAATGGACTGGCCATTGGCCTTTTGTTTGAACGGACGTTTAACTTTTAATATGCTGAATAAAGCTTTTTTCTTTATCCCTGTGAACTTGATTTAGCTGTACATTATGTTGATGATGTTTAACATGCCCTTGCACCTGTATTGCTTGCTTTCCAATGTTGAATACTGATGTGTTGATGTGAGGTACTCCATGTGATCTATGAGATATGTATCCTATTCTGGTGGGTATCCATGTCATCCTTCGCAGCTACCTGGGTGTGTCATGATCAACTATTTGTGGACATGTCTGTGAACATTTCATTTGCATGGTCACATCTCTGGCTTTCACCCATGCACATATGATGTGCTTCCCATTGTCCAATTTGTCAATTTCACAGACTGTGCGTATCACCACTGCACCTACAGGTGTGGGCATCATTGGTATAGGAGCAATTGGGTCCTCTGAGCAACTTGCTGTACATATGTTTTGAGTATGTGCAGATGACTTAGGGGAGACTCCTGTACCCAGGCTGTTGTGACCAGAGCCTTCATTGTGTGGTAACTGATGGCTGACTGACCAAGTGTTCTGCTGACACGAGTGAGACGTGATGTGAATATGTTTGGCACAGCTGGGCTTCCACAGTTGGGTCCCCTCAAGTAAGTATGCTGTCCCGTGACATAGCCTGGGCCCATGGTGTGTGTTGTATGAGCATGTGTGTGTGTCCACATCCCTTTTCATACACAGGCAGTGATCCCTTGATATGTTCCTGTTGTTGATGCTTGCTGAGTGGTACTGTGTTCATCCCACTACTTTGCCATGGGCTACCAAAGTGTGGGTGCATGACACACTACTGTTAATTGGTGTTTCATCATTGGGATTTGTCAGTTCTGAGTGGTGATGATGTTGTCAGACACATATGGGACACAGCCAGGGTTCCCCAAGGCACTTGTTTATTCGCAATATAATGTATTTGTCCCTAGATGGTACCTTTCAGTGATTGAGACATGTGTATGTGTGTGTGACAGCTCCCACTTGTCAGATTCAGGGCTGCAATGTTGGCAGGTGCCAGCATGTGTGCCTTGTGGTTCTCCTTGGCTTCTGCATTGTCCTGGGACAGTGGCAGGTATTCTGAAGTTTACGTGAGCTTTGACGTCATGGCCATGTACCGCATACTGTGCAGTATGTCTGTCATTCACCAGGGTTGTAAACTGTCCTTGTGTGATGAGTCTGTGCACCTTAGTTCCTCCCAACATTCCTGTGTTTGTCATGGGTGCATGTGGAATGTCACCTGTCCATGTGGGCTTCACAGATGCACATTGTTGCAGTTCAGGGTGTGTGGTGTTGAGGGTGGACTGATGTAAATGTTTGCATGGATGGTCCCCTAGCTCCCTTTTGTCCATGGATGAGGGGCCATGCTAAGGGCTTTGTGTTTGTATATGTGTGATGTAAGTTTGTGGAACAGGACACATGTCTGGGTTTCCCAGTTTGTCCGACATCTGCCTTTGTCATCACAGTGGAGGTGTCATGCATGCTTGTGTCACCCCAATGTCTGGTCCCTGAGTGTAGTGATGTTGTGTGTCAGTCTCTTGCTGTGTTAGTTGGTGTTCATTCCAGCTTGTGTCACATGTGTCTGTTGTGCTCCCTCTCATCTCACAATGCCTGATTGCCCACTAAGGGTGTCCCAATGATGGTTTACTTTTGTATGGCACTGTGTCCACATCTGTGTCACTGTGGTTCAGCCCACCTCATGTGTTGTGTAGTTGCCTGGGGATACTGACACACACACACACACGTTGTGTCAGATGTGCAGTGTGAGGTTGCACGTTTGTGTTTGTGCATCTGCATCAGTGCATTGGTATTGCTGTTGTGGGCCTTTGTCTGGATGCTGTTTCTGTGATTTTCCCTGCTGTCCCTGTGAGTCATATCACACCATTGTGCACATTCATCCTGGTTGTTAGGTGCCATTGCTGGCATGGAATGGGAGTTTGTGAGCTGACACCTACAGTCTACACAGGTTGTTTTGATTAGTGTGTCTATTTTAGAGATGTGTGTATGCTTTGTGATGGTCACTTCTGCTCTTGTGTCATTGTACAGTGAATGCATTGTCAGCCCCCATGGGTGGTGCTTGTCTGCGCATGGCCGAGAGTGTGTTAGGTTTTCACAGCACTGTTAGCCTCACCACATCTCTGTGGTTATGGGACACAACCACTACTTCGCCCCAGAAGTGTTTAATGTGTTGGGAGCAGGGATCATACATGCTGTTTGTTATTTGCAGCTTTGACCATGATGACACTTACCTTTTGGTCACTGTGATGAGGGGGGGTTTAGACCCCATCACCACAATGCTCAACATCTGCTGCAGTTTGGAAGCCCACACTTAACTTTTGTTCTACACAGTGAGGGGGTGTTCTTTTTACATTGACACAGTGCTATAGTGATGCTTGCCTTGTGTAGGGCACACTCATTTGTTGGTCACACATGGGCTGTTAGTTACATTGTATGTTCGAAGTCATAATCACTGCTGTGGGCATTTGTCAGACTACACACTGTTGTCATGATGTTAGGGGGATGTATTTTGCTGACATACCTAATGTTGGAGTATGATGGATGTGTGGCACATCACCCATCCTATGAGTGGGGGTGGCAGGGGTGATGGGCAACAGGTCCCCTATGGCTGGGGGTGGCAGGGGTGATGGGCAACAGGTCCCCTATGGCTGGGGGTGGCAGGGGTGATGGGCAACATAAGCCCAATGGGTGGGGGTGGCTGGGGTAATGGGCAACAGGTCCCCTATGGCTGGGGGTGACAGGGGTGATGGGCAACAGGTCCCCTGGGGGTGGCAGGGGTGATGAGCAACAGGTCACCTATGGCTGGGGGTGGCAGGGGTGAGGGGCAACAGGTCCTCTATCGCTGGGGGTGGCAGGGGTAATGGGCAACATAAGCCCTATGAGTGGGGGTGGCAGGGGTGATAGGGAACACGTCCCCTATGGCTGGGGGTGGCAGGGGTGATGGGCAATAGGTCCCCTATGAGTGGGGGTGGCAGGGGTGATGGGCAACAGGTCCCCTATGGCTGGGGGTGGCAGGGGTGATGGGCAACAGGTCCCCTCTGGGGGGGGGGTGGCAGGGGTGATGGGCAACATAAGCCCTATGAGTGGGGGTGGCAAGGGTGATAGGCAACAGGTCCCCTATGGCTGGGGGTGGCAGGGGTGATGGGCAACATAAGCCCTATGGGTGGGGGTGGCAGGGGTGATGGGCAACATAAGCCCTATGAGTGGGGGTGGCAGGGGTGATGGGCAACATAAGCCCTATGGCTGGGGGTGGCAGGGGTGATAGGCAACATAAGCCCTATGAGTGGGGGTGGCAGGGGTGATGGGCAACATATGCCCTATGGATGGGGGTGGTAGTGGTGCTGGCCATGCAACCCCTATGGTGGCCTGTTGTTGGTGGCCAGGATGTGCATCCCCTGTGTGTGTGTGTACCATTTTGCAGGTATGTGTTGTTTGTTTGTGTGGTAGGTGTCTGACTTAACGTCTACGCCGTCGGCGTCGGTTCCTGATCCGGTCATAGATGTAGAGTACTGGTATGACCTGCGCGATGGGATTCATGATGTGTTGGTGTCGTACACACTGCTTGTTGCTCTGTCTCGTACCCGCTGCAAGCTGGTCCGTCTCGTAGCCGTGGATTGAGTTGTGGCGCGAATCGTAGCGGATATGCTTGTTTTCCGGATGCTGTGACGTGCCGTATGTGGCGACCCGTCCGGCGCGTAGGAAGTACACATCGTACTTGTCAGGGAGGAAATTGCTATGGATACTGCTTCTGGCCTGTTGTTGGTGGCCAGGATGTGGATTCCCTGTGTGTGTGTACCATTTTGCGGGTACGTGTCGTTTGTTTGTGTGGTAGGTGTCTGACTTACCGTCAACGCCGCCGGCGTCGGTTCCTGATCCGGTCATAGATGTAGAGTAATGGTATGACCTGCGCAATGGGATTCATGATGTGTTTGTGTCGTACACGCTGCTTGTTGCTCCGTCTCATACCCGCTGCAAGCTGGTCCATCTCGTAGCCGTGGATTGAGTTGTGGTGCGAATCGTAGCTGATATGCTTGTTTTCCAGATGCTGTGACGTGCCGTACGTGGCGACCCGTCCGGCACGTAGGAAGTATGCTTTGTACTTGTCAGGGCAGAAACTACTATGGATACTGCTTCCGGGCGTCTCGGTTCGGCGTTCGGCGTTACGGCTCGGACGGAGAATGGAGCTTGAATCACAGCCTACTTGTCGGTCGTGTTTTTGGCAGTTATGCGCATCGTACTTCATCTACAGGACGGACCGGCTACGGGTACGTGTCGGTGGCACGGTAAGGCTACGGACACCTCTCGGAGAGCTGTCCGACCCGGGTCCGAATCGACCCCTAAATGGTAAGTATATATAAGCTAAGAGAGAGAGAGAGAGAGAGAGTGTGTGTGTGTGTGTGTGTGTGTGTGTGTGTGTGTGTGTTTTGGAGTTAAGAGGTGGGTAAGGGAATAGGGTGGCAGGAGTTTTTAAAGGGTTCAGGGGTGAGTAAGAGTATAGAATGGTAAGGGTGTTTTTAGGAGTTAGGGGTGGGAAAGGGAATTGGGTGGTAAGGATGTTTTTTGGGTTTAGGTTTAGAGGTGAGTGAGGGGATTGGGTGATTTTAGGGTGTTATGGAGTGGGGGAGGGAATTGGGTCTTTTGGGTGATATTTAGGGTTTAGACATGGGTAAAGGAAAAAGGTGGTAAGGTTGTTCTTAGGGATGAGTAAGGGTACAGGCTGGAAAGGGTGTTTTTAGAGTTTAGGGGTGGATAAGAGAATTGGGTGGTTAGGTTACAAAAATATGGGGGTTGGGGAGATTCCACCAATTAAAAGATATGCTATACATATATTATATATATATATATATATATATATATATATATATATATATATATATATATATATTTATTTTATCTACTGGCCGTCGCCAGTAGATAGTTATAGTTAGGACCGTGTAACCATAGGAAATCCGCAACATTCTATTTGGAATAACTTTGGCGCCGGTTGACGAATCCTCGCAAAATGTTCAAAATAGGTGGGGCGCTCCGCTCCTACCCTGAAAGTCTCGGGGTGATTCGTCAAGCGGGGGCCGAGAAAAAAGGGGGGTCCCAAAACACGTTTTCCCCATGCATTTTTCCATAGGGACCTTTAGTCCAAGGTACAGCCCGAACGGCTGAACAGAATTACTTGAAATTTGGCAGAGAGGTCGTCCTCAGGTCAGGGAAGTGTATTTTGCAGGTCTGGTGTCAATCTGTTCAGTAGTTCCTGAGAAAATCAACAGTAAAATCATATATATATGTGGGCGGAGCCTAACCACACATCTCATCCTGAGATCTGATTGGCTGTCAGCACTTCATCCAAGAAGTGTTGGCAGCCATCTTGGGACCAATATACATGATAGCACCTCATTAAAAAGCATTGCAGTTAATAGAAGGTTTTAAGACTTTAGTTACATTATAAATCATTTGTTGATGGTACCATACTCATTTTAGGAATTGTGGTATGTTCTAAGGGGATTTCACCATGTGAAAAAGCCTTCTGCTGGGATATCATGATTGAGAGAAAAATATTTTCTCATGCTTTTCCCACAGAGGTTTGGAAGGTGATCTATAAGCTAAACTGAGAGCATATTATCTGTAAATTCACATTATCTTTCTCAGTCATGTGAGAATGAAGTCTTACATTCTCAGTAAAACATGTACATCCAACAAGGGCAGAGACTGTGAGTTGATTCCTTTGTGTTCTACTGCAGCTTCCCAGAGTGTTCCAAAGAACAACTAGAGTGCTAACAGTCCTACTTATGATAAACGTATGGCACACCTGAAGCCATCTTGCTTGGATTAAAGCGGTAACTCTTAAAACATTTAATTTAAAAAGGAACAAAATGAGGGGGTTCATTTTTCCATAAAAAGTATGATTAGTGCTGCAGAAAGAAAAATTAGGGCACATTTTGAGTGACTTCTCAAATCCTCTTCTATTTCATTAAAAAATTCTGACATGCAGACTGAAACATGCACTTTCAATACCAGCAGCAGTTTTCCCTGGTGAGCAGTAGCTTTACTACAGTGATCTAATGAGCAAAAAGAGTGCTAACATTCTGAATTTATGGCAAATGTGTGACACATCTGAATGCCTTCTTGATGGAATCAAAGTAAAAAACTGAAAGTATTTCCTACTGAGGAGACTGCAGTAAATGAGGAAATTAGGAAACTTCATAACAAATAAGTCTCCCAAGATGGCCACCAGAGACAAAAGAGCCCAAATGTAGCCCAAATATCACCCAGATGTAGCCCAAGTATAGCCCAATGACAGAATGTCCCAGAGTGTTCTTAAAAACAACTTGAGCGCTTACTGTCTTCATTATGACAAAAGTATGGCACACCTGAAGCCATCTTGATTGGAATTAACTGGTAACACTTAAAACATTTAATTTAAAAATAACACAGTGAGGGGGTTAATTTTGCCATAGAAATTATGATTAATGCTGAAGAAAGAAAATGAGGGCACATTTTGAGTGACTTCTCAAATCCTCTTCTATTTCATTAAAAAATTCTGACATGCAGACTGAAACATGCACTTTTAATACCAGGAGCAGACTTCCATGGTGAACAGTAGTTTTACTACAGTGATCTAATGAGCAACTAGAGTGCTAACATTCAGAATTTATGGCAAATGTATGACATATCTGAATACCTTCATGATGGAATCAAAGTAAAAAACTGAAAGCATTTCCTACTGAGGAGACTGCAGTACATGAGGAAATTAGGAAACTTCATAACAAAGAAATCTCCCAAAATGGCCACCGGAGACAAAAGAGCCCAAATGTAGCCCAAAATCACCCAGATGTTGCCCAAATATAGCCCAATGACAGAAGTGTGCAAAACACTTGTTATTTTGTGTTTTTGCAGTGTTATATAGTGCAGACTTGTCAGGTATTGGAGTGCTTTACATGAGTATTGGTTACATCACACAAGAACAAATTCATTTTGGTTGTAGACATGGGGAGACTAAGTGATTTGACCAGAATCACAGAATGTCGAGCTGAAGCAGAAACTCCAACCTGGTCCCCAGTTGCAAAGTCTGCAGTTCTGGAAGTAACACCACATCCTCTCCCCTAAGTGCAACATTTAATCAAGTGGTCAACTGGATAAAAAAACATAAAGATAACAAATAATTTAAAAGTGCTTTGTCGCTATTTGAAAACTCAGAAAATATGTCCTTATTTTAGTCTTTTAGAGCACTAACCATAATTTTGATGGCAATAAGACCCTCTCATATATGTAATTTCTAAAGGAAATGCTCTAGGTATTACAGTTTTGATTACATCAAGATGACGTCAGGCGTTCCACACTTTTGTAATAAATATAGAATGTTAGCAATCTAGTTGTTCATTAGGATACTGTTGAGAGGCAGAGGCCAGGGGCACGGACTCTGAAAATTGAAGGCAGGTAGGAGGGTGCAAAGGCAACAATTTAACCACACTGAGCAGGCAGGAAGGGCCGTGGCAGCACAACAGACTATGGAGGGCAGTGGAAAGGGGGGCAGGGGCAACAAACCAACAATACAGGACTTGCAAGAGAGGCTGTGGCAATGTAATAGACCATTGTGGGCAGAAGGAAGAGGCAATGGTAGTACAACCATAAATGCCAACAGACCCGATTCAGCCAGGAAACGTCCAATGTTTTTAAGCTCAAATGGGCTTTATTTGATCTGTCTCCTGTCTACAATCTCCTCTTTTTCAATGTAACTCAAAGGGGAAAATCAATACCCCAGTTTTTTTTCAAAATCTCCCTCTTACCAAGTTCAAAATGTTCGCAAGTATAGTACATTGGATCATGGAAGGAAATGGGGTAGGGACATGGACTTGGATAACAGAGGACAGGAGGGACATGGAGAGGTGCACCAAACTGACCCTGCAGGGCAGGCATCAGGGTTTGCAGCAGCACAATACACCACACAGGGCATGCGGGACGGGAGTGCAGCACAATAATCCATAGAAAGCAAGAGGGAGGGGACAGGACCATGCACATGGACAACAGAGAACAGAGGTGCAAGAGGCAATGGTAGCTAGCTGCCCATAATGGACAGACAGGAGAGAAAGCTGCAGCATAACAGACCATAAAGGGCAGGAGGGACGGATCAGGGGCATTACAATGGAACAGACAAGCCAGCACATGTAAACAGAGGGCTGGGGGCAAGGGGGCAGGGCAGGAGCAGCAAGATAGTAATGGAGGTCAGGCAGGATGGGCACTAGAAGCAAGACACACCATGAAGAGCAACAGTGAGACTGTGATGGCATACACACAGACCATGGAGGGAAGGTGGGAGGGGGTCAGGGGCAGCTAACTGACCACACAGGGAAGGTGGGAGGGGCCATGGCAGCACAGAAGACCATGCATGGCAAGTGGGATGGTTAGTGGCAGCACAATGGCTATGATGGGCAAGAAGGAGAGTGCAGGGGCATGCACAAAGGACGATGGAGGATAGAAGGGAGGGTCAGGACCTGTGCACAGACAAGAAAGTTGAGGGGAAGGGGCCTCACAACAGACCGCACGGGGCAGGCAGGAGGAGCAGTTGCAGCACAACAGACCAGGGAGGGCAGAAGGGTGTGGCAGTACAATGGACCATGTGGACAGGAGGAAGAGGATAGGGGCATGGCATGTGGACAGGCAGGGTGGAGGTGGCAGGGACAGGTTACAGTCATCTGACATACTAGGCAGGTGGGAGGGGAGTGGCAGCTCAACAGAACACTCGGAGTAGATAGGAGTGGCAGGTCCATGGAACATGGTGGGCAAAAAGGATGGAGCAGGGGCATGCACAAAGACATCGGAGGGCAGGGGGAAAGAGAATAGGGGCAGCAAGCTAAGCACAAAGTTTAAGCAGGAGGTCAATGATGGGACATAGAATTGGGCAATGGAGGGCAGGAGAAGTGGACTGGTACATCATACTAAATTGAGGGCAATGGCAGCACATCAGACCATGCATGGCAGGAGGGAGGAGGCTAGTCCATGGATTCACACAACAGAGGATAGGGAGGAGGGAGATGGGGCAGCAAGCTAACTGTTCAGAGAAGGCGGGTATTAGGAACTTTATTGTTTTTAAACGTGTGTCTGTGCGAACTACTTATGAACAAGTATGCAGCATAATCTCACTTTTCTTCAGGAAGAAGAGAACGTTTGTGACTGTGACTCCGGGCTCACTTGGCAGAAACTCCCCCTGACCCTCCACCCCTCCACCCCTATCGCAAAATGTAATGCCAGTGAAAAGGGTAGGTGAACACAGTGTTATATAGAACATAGTCCTGAGAGCACGATTGAAAATGAAAACTACATATAGTGTATGGTATAAACTATGCACCAAAAAGTGTGATATAAGATGAACTGGGCGTGAAATATAATATGCAATACATTGTGCGCAATGACAGATTCATTGGAGAGCGCGAGATAGCACAGACTAGTATATGTGACTATTGGTGTATATAAGTGAGTATATGTGAGAGTGAGAGATTGAAATAGTTCCTGTATGAATAAGTATGTGTTTCTATAAGTGATTGTTTAAAAGACTAAGTATGTGTAAGTTTCCGTAGAAGTAAGTGTGGTGGTGTGTGTATAACTGTATATGCAGTGAATGTATGTTTGATTCTTTATTAGCATGAGTGACTATGTGTGTGAGTAACTCTATTGTTGAGTGGCATTGTGTAACAGGATGTATAGGTGTATGAGTACATATGATGAGTGAGTACATGTATGAGTGACTGTATAGGACTGTTGGTGAATGAGTGGATGTGTATGTGGATCCTAGAATTACTGAAGAGGTTGTTGGAACTGGTATTGGTATGTCCATTGTTTTGAAAATTGTAGTCTCTATTTTTGAATGTGTGTATCAAAGGTTATATTAGGGTGAGAGGAGGTCTGCCACTCTATCACAAGGATGATGTCATCAGTGATGTCATTTGAGATGTCATCAGTGATGTCATGAGTGATGTCACTGACCATGTCATGAGTGATGTAATATGTGACGTCATCAGCAGTGCATTGCGGGCGCGCGAGTTATAGTTAGCTGAACTAACTATAACGGGGGAATTTTAATGGTTTTGTACAAGTGAAAAGTCCAGCTAACTATAACACCCCTGAAACCTATGGTTTTTCAGTGAATATATATATACATTCACTGAAAAAAGACAAAGGTTAGAGGGACTTTATAGTAAGGGGCAGATTTCATTCATAAAAAAGCTGAGAAATTCAGCAGTTATAGTTAGCTGAGCTAACTATAACGTATGCCCCCGCAATGCACTGCTTATGACCTCACATATTACATCACTCATGACATGGTCAGTAATATTTTTCAGTGAATTTGTAAGGTTTTTAAAATTCTATTTCCTAACTATAACGTCCCTGTAACCTTTGGTTTTTTCAGTGAATTTGTAAGGTTTTTTATATTCTATTTGCTAAGTATAATAATTGTGTCATCAGTCCTCAACGTTTAAAAAAATGTTCTGTCTATTTATCATCACCCCAATACACTCTTAGCTCAGTGTACCTAACACTGAGCTAAGAGTGGAACCCTGTGGAACCATTAGGTCACAAGTTCATAGCACATTCTAGAAGGAACATGTTACTTTCCAATAAGATACAGCAGGTGTGATTTACTCCACAGATTCTAAAGCATATCCATGTCTGTCTTACATTTCTGTTTTTTAAACAACAGCCAAAAATAAGACTTCTTGCTAAGGCATCCCACACACTACCTAATTTTATTCACTTTCATGCTGACAGCATCCAATGAAATATATATTCAAGGTTCGAGGGAGAACCGAAACGCGTTGGGCCAGTGTTGTTTGGCTTGCTGCTGATGAATTTGGCTTTGGATTAAATATACAAACTGCAATTGAATTCCGAGTGAGTGCGTGTTCTTCATAACCTCTGGGCTCAGAGGTTTTTTGCTGATATATATATATATATATATATATATATATATATATATATATATATATATATATATATATATATATATATATATATATATATATATATATATATTTTTTTTTTAAACCCCTTCATTTTAACAGCTTTTCCTTTGGAAACCAACCTCATTCAGCTCCAGCCTTCTTCTGACTACTATTGCCACTTCACTTCAAAATGCTTAGGGTATGGATTGTGGGCCACAGCTATATCTTTTGGGCCAAATAAGCTGCAAAAAAGAGAGGCGTTGACAGGGACTTGGGCTTGCCAAATGTGCAGAATACTTGGTTTGGCCAGAGAGGGGTAAAGTTTCATCAGTTGTTGGCTTTGGTTAAATCCATTGTTGATTCCCAAGCTCCTCACCTCATGATTGTGCACTGTGGTGGCAATGACCTAGGCACATTGACTGGGGTATGGCTGGAAATCCTAATGAAAGAAACCTTTACAGAACTGATTTCGCTTTCCCTCACACTGTCTTGGTGTACTCTAATATATGCCAAAGACAGAAATGGAAGAGGTCAAATCAATTCTGCACACAGATTGACAAAGCCAGAAAAGATGTTAATAAAATTGTTTCTTCATTCCTCAGAGACCATCGCATAGGCTGTATCTATAACAACAATCTGCATTTTGACATGCATGAAATTTTTAGAAAAATGGAGTGCACTTTACTGATGAAGGCAACAGGGTGTTTCTAAGTAACCTGAAACTCTGCATCCAGTCCTATGTATAGCTGCCATATACACACAACCAATGCAGCTGCTCTTGTCATAGCCACCCTAGTACCTGGAATATTGTGAAGTGTTTTCCAAAGGGTCCTTTTTCTTTCGTTTTTGGGGATTTTGGCGACGGCAATGAGATTCCCCAGGACATCTTGCAAAAACAGAAAACAAAAGCATACATTTAGTGACCACCAACACATCCAAAATAATATGTAAAAAAATCCATTCTGAACATTGCCCTACACATATTACTATATACATACTTCTTTCAAGGCATGTTTAAACTCATATTTTTCTACTATGTTTCTTTATAAACCATCTTTCAGACCTATTTTCAGTTTTCGTAGTTATTCGGGACATCGCCATAACGTCATTAACGGCGACGATCCTGCCTTTTCCATAAAGTCTAACACACATCTATCCACACATATTACAGTATTTTGCACACTAGGGGTTTCTTACAGTATTCTCTAAAGTCATGTTTTTCTAGAGAGTTTCTATAAAAAACATCTTTAAAACTTATTTTGTATTTTCGCATTGACTCCGGAGATAAAGATGACTACGGTAATCATGATCCCCTCCGGACACGTTGCAAAAACGGAAAACAAAAGGAGGAATTCAATAGCCACCACCACATCAAAAAATGAGAACTATATTGTTAGACCTGACATCCTTGGCGTGAGTTTTTCCCCTATCTTTTGCCTCTGCTACCTGGATTTTTGATGCTGTGATGGATTTCGTTTTCGCTGGTTTAGATGCTTTGGACACTCTGCCACTGCTAACCAGTGCCAGAGTGTAAGTGCTCCCTGTGTAAAATATCATATTGATTGGATATACCTGATTGGCATATCTGTACCACCATGAAGTCCCTAGTAAAGTGCACTGTGTGTGCCAGGGCTGGTGATGACAGATGCTACTAGTGGGTCTGCAGCGCTGATTGCGCCACCCACCTGTGTAGCCCTAGAATGGTGTCTCAGGCCTGCCACCGCAGGCCTGCCTGCAGTCCCCGGACTGCCATGTCCTCCTGGCCAGTGTCCACACTGACCAGGCCTAACCCTTCCAATTTTATACACGTCAGTCATCCGTATGGAAGGCCCAAGGTACCCCCCTGGGCAGGGTGCGGTGTATGTAAAAGGTAGAGCATGTACTAGTGCAGGTAACATGTTCTGGTAGTGAACAACGGCCATTTTGTGTGTTCACTGCTGCAAGGTCATCTTGCTCCATAGGCTAACATGGGGGAGGCTGGTGCCAATGGCTATCCGCCTATCTTCTCATAGGAACAAGATAAGACATGAGTGTTTGATATCCCTGAGCTCAGCATTTAATAACACATCTTTTAGGAGAGGTTGTTTTTAAATCCTGAGTTGGAGAATAGTACTTTTTAGAGAGTAGCTGTTCTCTTGTCTGACCCTTCTGTCTGCCTGGGCGTGCTTGTGGATTGACTGTCTGGCTTGGGAGTGACAGGGGCTGGGGATCCCCCAGGAGGTTGGCTGAGTCAGCCCTCTGCTGAATGGCGACATTTGCAAGGAGAGTGGAGGGAGGAGATAGCACCTGGGAGTGAATAGGGCTGTGCCTGCCTGCCACACTGCTGGCTCCACCTCCTGCTGGGCGGCTGACGACTCTGCCCCTCACTCTGAAAAGAATGTAGAAGCCAGGAAAACAAAGTGCTCCAGCAACACCCAGAACTGGATCAGACCGGGCTCAGGACCCACTTGCACAAAGACTTCAAAGACTTTTAGGGGTATAAGTACAAGACCCCTGACAACAGATTTTTAGATTCTACCATCAAGAGGAACCTCTGCTGAAAGACGGACCGCTGAAGAACTGAAAGAAGATTGCCTTGCTGTGTGCTCTAAGGGCTGACCTGTTCTGCTGTACAACTGAAGCTGAGGAGGAGAAGGGGTCTTGCTGTGTGCTGACTCTACCCACTTGACCAAACAAGACTTTGCTGTGTGCTGTGTCTTAAACCGAATCTCCAAGGGCCTGAGAAGAGCTGGCCTCCTGTTTCGCAACCCAGGGATAGAAAGGTTGCCCAGAACCCAAGACTCTGCTGTGTCCCCCCCCTGCGCTGCTGTGTGCTGCAGGGACCGTGGACTGTTCTACCAAGCTTCTCAACATCTGCCGGTGAAGTGGGCTGGCTGCTCTCTGTCTTGCTGGAGAGTACCGCGCTGATCCGGGCCTGACACCGGTTGCCGCATCAAGAAGACCGACGTGCTCATCGGCACGTGCCTTGGCGCGACCCGGAGGCCTGAAGCAGACCAAGAGTCGTACTTCCCTGCTCTACGAAGCCGCGCTGTGAGTGGCTGACTCCGGTGACGTCGACATCATCACTGAGGGCTCGTCGAGGGAGTTGTGGAAACCTTGCACCGAACAGCCAGAGGAGCGCTTTGTACAACGAGCGCAGTGACGCCGACGGAGCAACGTAGCTGCCTAAACAACAAGAGCCTACGAACTGATTCATTCTCAGTGAGTATCGAATCACGCAAGAAACTAGAGACTATCGTCTTAAGATCCCGACCAACCAAGAAAGCGAATATAGTGCAAACCTGTAATGCTTGATTTCAACTGCGGAAACTAGATAAAGATATATTATTTTTGAGATAACTCACCTGTGTGGTCTAAGTTTGTGGTGTACGGAGGGGGGATCATTGTGGTGTCTACGTGCAAATACCTTACACATTGCCTTGGGGATAAGCCTGTCTGCACGAGCCAAGCTACCTAGAGGGTGAGCAGGGGTTATCTACCGTGTGTGTCCTTGTACCCTGACTAGACGCAAGGGTCCCTATTTGGTCTAAGGTGTATACCTCTGCCAACTAGAGACCCCCAGATCTAACATTGGTGGCAGCGGTGGGATTAGAACCAGTATTTGCACTTGACCTGCAGTGATTCTTCGTACATCACTAATCTAGTAAGCAGTTGCATTGCACGAAGTTTTTGCGAAGACTATTCTTGGAGGATCGACGAAGCATCATGTCTCTGAATGGAGTAGGTGAGGAGTCGGAATTGCAATTCGAAGTAAAAAAGTTGCTCGAATATAAGAAGGAGCAAGTAAAGCAATTCTGCAAGCAGCTTGGATGCCCAGTGAAGGGCGGCGCCAACAAGACGGAGCTACAGAAAGCTCTAAGGGCCTGGTGGGAGGCCAAGAATGGCGCAACCGAGGAAACTACTGAAGGGGATGGCACACCGGAGCAAGGATTTGGATCCGATGATCTGCCAGTGAATAGGCCAGCGTCTAGGGCTGGCAGCACCCATTCCGGTAGGAGCCTTTCTCCAGAGGAGGTGGAGGAAAATCAGAGGATTAGGGCCCATGAGATTGAACTTTTTAAGCTCAAAGCTCAAGCGGAAGAAAGGAAACTGCGCCTTGACAGTGAGAAAGAGGCGGAGGAGAGGAGGAATGCTCTTGCTTTGGAGGAGAGAAAACTCCAGTTGGCTCATGAGTTGAGCATGAGGGAGCTGGACATTAAAGCCAAACAAGTGGAGTCCAGTCCGAATGGTGGCAGCGCACAACCAGTACAGGCGGGTAAAGTATACATACCGAAAGATTTGGTACAGAATTATCAGAGGGGTGAGGATATCTATGCATAGTTTAGATCCTATGAGCTTGCCTTGAAGATGAATGAAGTGCCTGAGAAGAGTTGGGGAGCAGGGTTGTGGAAGCATTTCGAGGCCTCTGGGAGGGATGTCTTAGCACCCTTAGAAGCAGCAGGGACCTTAACCTACCCCACGATGAAGGAGGCCTTATGCCTCAGGTATGGACTTACACCAGAACAGTACCGCCAGAAGGTCAGGAACTTCAAGAAACTTGATTCGAGTACTTGGGTGGAGTGTGTGAGTATGTACACGCGTGCACTGGAAGGTTGGATAAAGGGCAGCAAAGTAACTGATTATGTGGGGTTGTGTCACTTGATTAGTTGGGAGCACTTGAGTAGTCTATGTGTTCCAGAGCTGCGCCAGCATCTTTTAGACAGTAAGTTAACTGATCCCAGTGAGCTTGCTAAAGAGGCAGACCGCTGGACTAGCACCAGGGTCAACAAAGGGGTGGTAAGTATGCCAGCCAAGGGTGGACAGGGTCCCCAGCAGAAGGGTGGGGAGGACAAGGGTAACAGTAAGGAGTTCTCTAAAGGGCCCCAAAACAGTTCCCAGGAGAAGGAGTCCCGAGCCCCCAAGCCTAAGAGGTCTTGGCCCCCTAAGGGCAACAGACCACCGCCTACTTGCTATGCTTGTAGGGAGGTGGGCCACATAGCCCCTAACTGTCCCAAGAAACCCCCAGCACCAGCTGCTGCTCCCGTCCCAGGGTTAGCTAGTGTAGCTTTGGGAGGGGATTTGATTTCCAGTGGGGAGGAGGGATTAGCTATGATGACCCTTGTCTCTTTAGGAGACCAAGAGATGGTCCAGGATACCTTGATACCCGCTAACACTAAGAAATACGGGCAAAAGGTGACCATCAATGGGAGGGAGATAGAGGCTCTGAGGGACACCGGGGCTAGTGTGACATCTGTCAGGTGTCAGTGGGTGTCTGAAGAGCAGGTCATTCCCAATGTGCTCCGCCCAGTAGTGGCAGCTGACACTTCAGTGCGCCTCTGCAAGATGGCGCGTGTTCCCTTTACATGGGGGGGAGTCTCTGGTACCTTGGAAGTCTGTGTCAGTGATGCCTTGCCAGTAGATTGTCTGTTGGGTAACGACCTGGAGAGTTCTCCATGGAAGGACGTAGAGCACAGAACTCACTTGGAGATGTTAGGACTGCCAGCGTGGATCTGTGTATCCACACGTGCCATGACAGCCAGTAAGGGTGGATTAGTAGAACCGGAGCCTGGAACAATGGCCCAGGAACCTGTCAGGAGAGGAAGGGGCAGAGGGCGCGGGAAACCGGCCACCACTGTTCCCACGGTCCCGGAGGAAGCAGAACCTGAGGGGGATGCCCTGGAACCTACAGGGAAACAGGTGGCCGAATTGGGGGAATTGCCTGAGCTGACCCATTGGCAGCAAGAGGGTGGTCCCTCCAGGGAGGAATTCTGCCAGGCTCAGGAGTGCCCTTCTCTCCTTGGTGTGCGGCAGCAGGCTGCAGACCAGGCAGCGGGCCTAGGGTCCAGGGAACATTTGATTTACTGGGAGGATGACTTACTTTATAGTGAGCCTAAGTTCGCTGAGCCCGGTGCAGCCCGTGTGCTGGTGGTACCCGAGCGCTTCAGGAACTTCTTACTGGGTCTGGCTCATGACGTGCCTCTCGCAGGACATCTGGGGCAAGACAAGACCTATCACAGGCTTGTCACCCACTTCTACTGGCCCCAGATGAAGAAGCACGTCGGTACCTTTTGTAAGTCTTGCCAAACCTGTCAAGCCAGTGGTAAGAGCGGAGGGAAGTGCGTGGCGCCCCTCCAGCCGTTTCCTGTAGTGAGCACCCCTTTCGAGCGGGTGGGCATTGATATTGTAGGGCCCCTGGATCCCAAGACCGCCTTAGGCAACAGGTTTATCCTGGTCTTGGTGGATCACGCCACTCGGTACCCGGAAGCAGTCCCTCTCAGGACAATCACAGCACCCGTGGTGGGCCGTGCATTGATGGGGATCTTTTCCCGCGTGGGGTTCCCCCGAGAGGTGGTCTCCGACCGGGGTACCAACTTCATCTCTAGGTATATGAAGTCTCTGTGGGAGGAGTGTGGGGTAACTTATAAGTTCACCACTCCTTACCACCCTCAAGGAAATGGGTTGGTTGAAAGGTTCAACCGCACCCTGAAAGGTATGATTATGGGCCTAGCGGAGCCCATGAGACGGAAGTGGGACGTCTTGTTACCATGCCTGTTGTTTGCCTACAGGGAGGTGCCTCAGAAGTCCTTAGGGTTCAGCCCCTTTGAACTGCTGTATGGCCACCCTGTTAGAGGACCTCTCACACTGGTGAAGGAGGGGTGGGAAAAGTCCCGTGGGAAAACCCCCCAGGATGTGTTCAGCTATGTGCTGGCCATCCGCAACCAAACGCAGCGCTTCAGGAAGCTCGCTCAGGAGAACCTAGAAGCCAGCCAGGAGGAGATGAAAAGATGGTACGACCAGAATACCACTCTGGTTGAATTTCATCCTGGGCAGAAAGTGTGGGTATTGGCGCCGGTGGAGCCTTGTGCGCTCCGTGACAAGTGGACCGGGCCATATGAGGTGGTAGAGCGCAAGAGTGAGGTGACTTACCTGATCAACATGAAGACTCCTAGGCAGCCCCTTAGAGTCTTGCATGTGAACCGCCTCAAACCCCACTTCGAGAGGTCTGAAGTGACGATGCTCATGGCTACAGATGACGGTGGGGAGGAGGATAGTGATCCTCTCCCTGACCTCCTGGCAACCAAGGAGCAAGACGGGTCAGTGGATGGTGTGGTCCTCTCGCCCACCCTGACCCCAGAACAGCAGAGAGACTGTCGCCAGGTGTTGGGTCAGTTTGCCTCCCTGTTCTCCCTGACCCCAGGTGTCACCAATTGGTGCGTCCATGATGTGGACACTGGAGATAGTCTGCCTGTGAAACTGAAGTTTTACAGAGTAGCTGACAAGGTCAGGGCCAGCATCAAGGAAGAAGTTTCCAAGATGTTGGCGTTAGGGGTAATTGAGCCCTCTAGCAGTCCCTGGGCTAGCCCAGTGGTCCTCGTTCCCAAGAAATCTGCTACACCCGGTGGCCCGTCAGAACTCCGGTTTTGCGTGGACTACCGTGGGCTCAATGCGGTCACCAAGACTGACGCGCACCCCATCCCCAGAGCTCATGAGCTCGTGGATCGGTTGGGAGCTGCCAGGTACCTCAGCACCTTCGATTTGACTTCGGGGTACTGGCAGATTGCCTTAACTGAAGGGGCAAAGGAGAGGTCGGCATTTTCCACACCGGAGGGGCACTTCCAGTTTCGCATCATGCCCTTTGGATTGAAAAATGCCCCTGCCACCTTCCAGAGACTGGTCAACCGGGTACTGACCAGGCTGGAGCAATTCAGCGCCGCATACTTGGATGACATTGCTGTGTTCAGCTCAACTTGGGAGGAACACTTGCAACACCTCTGTGAAGTGTTGAGGGCTCTGCAAAAGGCAGGCCTCACTATCAAGGCCAGTAAGTGCCAGATAGGGCACTTACTGGCCTACACCACTGGGATCAGTGGTGTAATTGGGACACCAGGTAGGGAGCAGCCAGGTGGCGCCCCTACAGGCGAAGATTGATACCATTCTGGCTTGGGAACCCCCCAAGACGCAGACAGAGGTGAGAGCCTTTCTAGGACTCACCGGGTATTACAGACGGTTCATCAAGGGATACAGCACCATTGTTGCCCCCTTGACAGAACTAACCTCTAGAAATCAGCCCAGGAAAGTGAATTGGACCGAGGCCTGTCAAACTGCTTTTGATGCCCTGAAAACTGCAATGTGCACAGCACCGGTGCTTAAGGCGCCTGACTTTTCGAGTGAGTTCGTAGTGCAAACAGACGCTTCAGAGCAAGGTGTGGGAGCAGTACTCTCACAGATGGACGACGAGGGCGGGGACCAGCCTGTAGCTTTCATTAGTAGGAGGCTACTCCCCAGGGAACAGAGGTGGAGCGCCATTGAAAGGGAAGCATTTGCTGTGGTCTGGGCCCTGAAGAAGCTGAGGCCCTACCTGTTTGGGACTCACTTCCGTGTTCAGACCGACCACAGGCCCCTCAGATGGTTAATGCAGATGAGGGGTGAGAATCCAAAACTGTTGAGGTGGTCCATCTCCCTTCAGGGAATGGACTTTACGGTGGAACACCGTCCCGGTACAGAGCACGCCAATGCTGATGGTCTGTCCAGGTTTTTCCGCCTTAGTGATGAGAACTCCCAAGAGGGTGGGTAGTTCTCCCCACTTTCAGCTGGAGGGGACACGTGTTAGACCTGACATCCTTGGCGTGAGTTTTTCCACTATCTTTTGCCTCTGCTACCTGGATTTTTGATGCTGTGATGGATTTAGTTTCCGCTGGTTTAGATGCTTTGGACACTCTGCCACTGCTAACCAGTGCCAGAGTGTAAGTGCTCCCTGTGTAAAATATCATATTGATTGGATATACCTGATTGGCATATCTGTACCACCATGAAGTCCCTAGTAAAGTGCACTGTGTGTGCCAGGGCTGGTGATGACAGATGCTACTAGTGGGTCTGCAGCGCTGATTGCGCCACACACCTGTGTAGCCCTAGAATGGTGTCTCAGGCCTGCCACCGCAGGCCTGCCTGCAGTCCCCGGACTGCCATGTCCTCCTGGCCAGTGTCCACACTGACCAGGCCTAACCCTTCCCTTTTTATACACGTCAGTCATCCCTATGGAAGGCCCAAGGTACCCCCCTGGGCAGGGTGCGGTGTATGTAAAAGGTAGAGCATGTACTAGTGCAGGTAACATGTTCTGGTAGTGAACAACGGCCATTTTGTGTGTTCACTGCTGCAAGGTTATCTTGCTCCATAGGCTAACATGGGGGAGGCTGGTGCCAATGGCTATCCGCCTATCTTCTCATAGGAACAAGATAAGACATGAGTGTTTGATATCCCTGAGCTCAGCATTTAATAACACATCTTTTAGGAGAGGTTGTTTTTAAATCCTGAGTTGGAGAATAGTACTTTTTAGAGAGTAGCTGTTCTCTTGTCTGACCCTTCTGTGTGCCTGGGCGTGCTTGTGGATTGACTGTCTGGCTTGGGAGTGACAGGGGCTGGGGATCCCCCAGGAGGTTGGCTGAGTCAGCCCTCTGCTGAATGGCGACATTTGCAAGGAGAGTGGAGGGAGGAGATAGCACCTGGGAGTGAATAGGGCTGTGCCTGCCTGCCACACTGCTGGCTCCACCTCCTGCTGGGCGGCTGACGACTCTGCCCCTCACTCTGAAAAGAATGTAGAAGCCAGGAAATCAAAGTGCTCCAGCAACACCCAGAACTGGATCAGACCGGGCTCAGGACCCACTTGCACAAAGACTTCAAAGACTTTTAGGGGTATAAGTACAAGACCCCTGACAGCAGATTTTTAGATTCTACCATCAAGAGGAACCTCTGCTGAAAGACGGACCGCTGAAGAACTGAAGGAAGATTGCCTTGCTGTGTGCTCTAAGGGCTGACCTGTTCTGCTGTACAACTGAAGCTGAGGAGGAGAAGGGGTCTTGCTGTGTGCTGACTCTACCCACTTGACCAAACAAGACTTTGCTGTGTGCTGTGTCTTAAACCGAATCTCCAAGGGCCTGAGAAGAGCTGGCCTCCTGTTTCGCAACCCAGGGATAGAAAGGTTGCCCAGAACCCAAGACTCTGCTGTGTCCCCCCCCCTGCGCTGCTGTGTGCTGCAGGGACCGTGGACTGTTCTACCAAGCTTCTCAACATCTGCCGGTGAAGTGGGCTGGCTGCTCTCTGTCTTGCTGGAGAGTACCGCGCTGATCCGGGCCTGACACCGGTTGCCGCATCAAGAAGACCGACGTGCTCATCGGCACGTGCCTTGCCGCGACCCGGAGGCCTGAAGCAGACCAAGAGTCGTACTTCCCTGCTCTACGAAGCCGCGCTGTGAGTGGCTGACTCCGGTGACGTCGACATCATCACTGAGGGCTCGTCGAGGGAGTTGTGGAAACCTTGCACCGAACAGCCAGAGGAGCGCTTTGTACAACGAGCGCAGTGACGCCGACGGAGCAACGTAGCTGCCTAAACAACAAGAGCCTACGAACTGATTCATTCTCAGTGAGTATCGAATCACGCAAGAAACTAGAGACTATCGTCTTAAGATCCCGACCAACCAAGAAAGCGAATATAGTGCAAACCTGTAATGCTTGATTTCAACTGCGGAAACTAGATAAAGATATATTATTTTTGAGATAACTCACCTGTGTGGTCTAAGTTTGTGGTGTACGGAGGGGGGATCATTGTGGTGTCTACGTGCAAATACCTTACACATTGCCTTGGGGATAAGCCTGTCTGCTCGAGCCAAGCTACCTAGAGGGTGAGCAGGGGTTATCTACCGTGTGTGTCCTTGTACCCTGACTAGAAGCAAGGCTCCCTATTTGGTCTAAGGTGTATACCTCTGCCAACTAGAGACCCCCAGATTTAACATTGGTGGCAGCGGTGGGATTAGAACCAGTATTTGCACTTGACCTGCAGTGATTCTTCGTACATCACTAATCTAGTAAGCAGTTGCATTGCACGAAGTTTTTGCGAAGACTATTCTTGGAGGATCGACGAAGCATCATGTCTCTGAATGGAGTAGGTGAGGAGTCGGAATTGCAATTCGAAGTGAAAAAGTTGCTCGAATATAAGAAGGAGCAACTAAAGCAATTCTGCAAGCAGCTTGGATGCCCCGTGAAGGGCGACGCCAACAAGACGGAGCTACAGAAAGCTCTAAGGGCCTGGTGGGAGGCCAAGAATGGCGCAACCGAGGAAACTACTGAAGGGGATGGCACACCGGAGCACGGATTTGGATCCGATGATCTGCCAGTGAATAGGCCAGCGTCTAGGGCTGGCAGCACCCATTCCGGTAGGAGCCTTTCTCCAGAGGAGGTGGAGGAAAATCAGAGGATTAGGGCCCATGAGATTGAACTTTTTAAGCTCAAAGCTCAAGCGGAAGAAAGGAAACTGCGCCTTGACAGTGAGAAAGAGGCGGAGGAGAGGAGGAATGCTCTTGCTTTGGAAGAGAGAAAACTCCAGTTGGCTCATGAGTTGAGCATGAGGGAGCTGGACATTAAAGCCAAACAAGTGGAGTCCAGTCCGAATGGTGGCAGCGCACAACCAGTACAGGCGGGTAAAGTATACATACCAAAAGATTTGGTACAGAATTATCAGAGGGGTTAGGATATCTATGCATGGTTTAGATCCTATGAGCTTGCCTTGAAGATGAATGAAGTGCCTGAGAAGAGTTGGGGAGCAGGGTTGTGGAAGCATTTCGAGGCCTCTGGGAGGGATGTCTTAGCACCCTTAGAAGCAGCAGGGACCTTAACCTACCCCACGATGAAGGAGGCCTTATGCCTCAGGTATGGACTTACACCAGAACAGTACCGCCAGAAGTTCAGGAACTTCAAGAAACTTGATTCGAGTACTTGGGTGGAGTGTGTGAGTATGTACACGCGTGCACTGGAAGGTTGGATAAAGGGCAGCAAAGTAACTGATTATGTGGGGTTGTGTCACTTGATTAGTTGGGAGCACTTGAGTAGTCTATGTGTTCCAGAGCTGCGCCAGCATCTTTTAGACAGCAAGTTAACTGATCCCAGTGAGCTTGCTAAAGAGGCAGACCGCTGGACTAGCACCAGGGTCAACAAAGGGGTGGTAAGTATGCCAGCCAAGGGTGGACAGGGTCCCCAGCAGAAGGGTGGGGAGGACAAGGGTAACAGTAAGGAGTTCTCTAAAGGGCCCCAAAACAGTTCCCAGGAGAAGGAGTCCCGAGCCCCCAAGCCTAAGAGGTCTTGGCCCCCTAAGGGCAACAGACCACCGCCTACTTGCTATGCTTGTAGGGAAGTGGGCCACATAGCCCCTAACTGTCCCAAGAAACCCCCAGCACCAGCTGCTGCTCCCGTCCCAGGGTTAGCTAGTGTAGCTTTGGGAGGGGATTTGATTTCCAGTGGGGAGGAGGGATTAGCTATGATGACCCTTGTCTCTTTAGGAGACCAAGAGATGGTCCAGGATACCTTGATACCCGCTAACACTAAGAAATACGGGCAAAAGGTGACCATCAATGGGAGGGAGATAGAGGCTCTGAGGGACACCGGGGCTAGTGTGACATCTGTCAGGTGTCAGTGGGTGTCTGAAGAGCAGGTCATTCCCAATGTGCTCCACCCAGTAGTGGCAGCTGACACGGGTATCGGTACGGACGTGAGAAAGTGCGGATGCGGCTATCGACTCAGCTGGCAGGTGTATCATTACCTGCTACAAACGGTGATTGTCTGACCGTTAAACGATCAACAACGAATGGAAGAATTGTACAGGTCATAGGAAAAATATCCATTTTAGATGGTTTTCGGATGTATCTAATAATACGAATCCACCAGTAAGAACAGGAGGGACGATACTTCATATCAACCTAATACATGAGGAAACATTTGTTTCAAGAAGCCTTGAAAAAGTCCGGATGGACGAAACACGTGTCGGCTGTTATGTCTATGTAATGTCATTTGGAAATTACAAGAAAGAAAAATAAATAATGAAAACCGAATTACATCCTGGATCTATTTGTGGACTTTTTGAATTTATACTTACTCTGACTTTGTAATTACATGTGTAACGGATACCTATGTATGCCTCGACCGTTTTGTGATTAATGGTGTGACCTTAGTTGAATACCTTTGGGCTTTCTCGACGGGTCAATTGTTCCTCCTAAAAGCAGAGGGGGTATCGGGTTTGAGAGCACTATAGGGTCCCTTTTCAAAACAAATTGTCAAGTTGGGGATGTGCATGTAATTCTAGCCTACTGCTGCTTAGGTGCATGTGATTAAGACTTCAGTGCACCTCTGCAAGATGGCGCGTGTTCCCTTTACATGGGGGGGAGTCTCTGGTACCTTGGAAGTCTGTGTCAGTGATGCCATGCCAGCAGATTGTCTGTTGGGTAACGACCTGGAGAGTTCTCCATGGAAGGACGTAGAGCACAGAACTCACTTGGAGATGTTAGGACTGCCAGCGTGGATCTGTGTATCCACACGTGCCATGACACCCAGTAAGGGTGGATTAGTAGAACCGGAGCCTGGAACAATGGCCCAGGAACCTGTCAGGAGAGGAAGGGGCAGAGGGCGCGGGAAACCGTCCCCCACTGTTCCCACGGTCCCGGAGGAAGCAGAACCTGAGGGGGATGCCCTGGAACCTACAGGGGAACAGGTGGCCGAACTGGGGGAATTGCCTGAGCTGACCCATTGGCAGCAAGAGGGTGGTCCCTCCAGGGAGGAATTCTGCCAGGCTCAGAAGGAGTGCCCTTCTCTCCTTGGTGTGCGGCAGCAGGCTGCAGACCAGGCAGCGGGCCTAGGGTCCAGGGAACATTTGATTTACTGGGAGGATGACTTACTTTATAGTGAGCCTAAGTTCGCTGAGCCCGGTGCAGCCCGTGTGCTGGTGGTACCCGAGCGCTTCAGGAACTTCTTACTGGGTCTGGCTCATGACGTGCCTCTCGCAGGACATCTGGGGCAAGACAAGACCTATCACAGGCTTGTCACCCACTTCTACTGGCCCCAGATGAAGAAGCACGTCGGTACCTTTTGTAAGTCTTGCCAAACCTGTCAAGCCAGTGGTAAGAGCGGAGGGAAGTGCGTGGCGCCCCTCCAGCCGTTTCCTGTAGTGAGCACCCCTTTCGAGCGGGTGGGCATTGATATCGTAGGGCCCCTGGATCCCAAGACCGCCTTAGGCAACAGGTTTATCCTGGTCTTGGTGGATCACGCCACTCGGTACCCGGAAGCAGTCCCTCTCAGGACAATCACAGCACCCGTGGTGGGCCGTGCATTGATGGGGATCTTTTCCCGCGTGGGGTTCCCCCGAGAGGTGGTCTCCGACCGGGGTACCAACTTCATCTCTAGGTATATGAAGTCTCTGTGGGAGGAGTGTGGGGTAACTTATAAGTTCACCACTCCTTACCACCCTCAAGGAAATGGGTTGGTGGAAAGGTTCAACCGCACCCTGAAAGGTATGATTATGGGCCTAGCGGAGCCCATGAGACGGAAGTGGGACGTCTTGTTACCATGCCTGTTGTTTGCCTACAGGGAGGTGCCTCAGAAGTCCTTAGGGTTCAGCCCCTTTGAACTGCTGTATGGCCACCCTGTTAGAGGACCTCTCACACTGGTGAAGGAGGGGTGGGAAAAGTCCCGTGGGAAAACCCCCCAGGATGTGTTCAGCTATGTGCTGGCCATCCGCAACCAAACGCAGCGCTTCAGGAAGCTCGCTCAGGAGAACCTAGAAGCCAGCCAGGAGGAGATGAAAAGATGGTACGACCAGAATACCACTCTGGTTGAATTTCATCCTGGGCAGAAAGTGTGGGTAATGGCGCCGGTGGAGCCTTGTGCGCTCCGTGACAAGTGGACCGGGCCATATGAGGTGGTAGAGCGCAAGAATGAGGTGACTTACCTGATCAACATGAAGACTCCTAGGCAGCCCCTTAGAGTCTTGCATGTGAACCGCCTCAAACCCCACTTCGAGAGGTCTGAAGTGACGATGCTCATGGCTACAGATGACGGTGGGGAGGAGGATAGTGATCCTCTCCCTGACCTCCTGGCAACCAAGGAGCAAGACGGGTCAGTGGATGGTGTGGCCCTCTCGCCCACCCTGACCCCAGAACAGCAGAGAGACTGTCGCCAGGTGTTGGGTCAGTTTGCCTCCCTGTTCTCCCTGACCCCAGGTGTCACCAATTGGTGCGTCCATGATGTGGACACTGGAGATAGTCTGCCTGTGAAACTGAAGTTTTACAGAGTAGCTGACAAGGTCAGGGCCAGCATCAAGGAAGAAGTTTCCAAGATGTTGGCGTTAGGGGTAATTGAGCCCTCTAGCAGTCCCTGGGCTAGCCCAGTGGTCCTCGTTCCCAAGAAATCTGCTACACCCGGTGGCCCGTCAGAACTCCGGTTTTGCGTGGACTACTGTGGGCTCAATGCGGTCACCAAGACTGACGCGCACCCCATCCCCAGAGCTGATGAGCTCGTGGATCGGTTGGGAGCTGCCAGGTACCTCAGCACCTTCGATTTGACTTCGGGGTACTGGCAGATTGCCTTAACTGAAGGGGCAAAGGAGAGGTCGGCATTTTCCACACCGGAGGGGCACTTCCAGTTTCGCGTCATGCCCTTTGGATTGAAAAATGCCCCTGCCACCTTCCAGAGACTGGTCAACCGGGTACTGACCGGGCTGGAGCAATTCAGCGCCGCATACTTGGATGACATTGCTGTGTTCAGCTCCACTTGGGAGGAACACTTGCAACACCTCTGTGAAGTGTTGAGGGCTCTGCAAAAGGCAGGCCTCACTATCAAGGCCAGTAAGTGCCACATAGGTCAGGGATCAGTGGTGTATTTGGGACACCAGGTAGGGAGCGGCCAGGTGGCGCCCCTACAGGCGAAGATTGATACCATTCTGGCTTGGGAACCCCCCAAGACGCAGACAGAGGTGAGAGCCTTTCTAGGACTCACCGGGTATTACAGACGGTTCATCAAGGGATACAGCACCATTGTTGCCCCCTTGACAGAACTAACCTCTAGAAATCAGCCCAGGAAAGTGAATTGGACCGAGGCCTGTCAAACTGCTTTTGATGCCCTGAAAACTGCAATGTGCACAGCACCGGTGCTTAAGGCGCCTGACTTTTCGAGTGAGTTCGTAGTGCAAACAGACGCTTCAGAGCAAGGTGTGGGAGCAGTACTCTCAGAGATGGACGACGAGGGCGGGGACCAGCCTGTAGCTTTCATTAGTAGGAGGCTACTCCCCAGGGAACAGAGGTGGAGCGCCATTGAAAGGGAAGCATTTGCTGTGGTCTGGGCCCTGAAGAAGCTGAGGCCCTACCTGTTTGGGACTCACTTCCGTGTTCAGACCGACCACAGGCCCCTCAGATGGTTAATGCAGATGAGGGGTGAGAATCCAAAACTGTTGAGGTGGTCCATCTCCCTACAGGGAATGGACTTTACGGTGGAACACCGTCCCGGTACAGAGCACGCCAATGCTGATGGTCTGTCCAGGTTTTTCCGCCTTAGTGATGAGAACTCCCAAGAGGGTGGGTAGTTCTCCCCACTTTCAGCTGGAGGGGACACGTGTTAGACCTGACATCCTTGGCGTGAGTTTTTCCCCTATCTTTTGCCTCTGCTACCTGGATTTTTGATGCTATGATGGATTTCGTTTTCGCTGGTTTAGATGCTTTGGACACTCTGGCACTGCTAACCAGTGCCAGAGTGTAAGTGCTCCCTGTGTAAAATATCATATTGATTGGATATACCTGATTGGCATATCTGTACCACCATGAAGTCCCTAGTAAAGTGCACTGTGTGTGCCAGGGCTGGTGATGACAGATGCTACTAGTGGGTCTGCAGCACTGATTGCGCCACCCACCTGTGTAGCCCTAGAATGGTGTCTCAGGCCTGCCACCGCAGGCCTGCCTGCAGTCCCCGGACTGCCATGTCCTCCTGGCCAGTGTCCACACTGACCAGGCCTAACCCTTCCCTTTTTATACACGTCAGTCATCCCTATGGAAGGCCCAAGGTACCCCCCTGGGCAGGGTGCGGTGTATGTAAAAGGTAGAGCATGTACTAGTGCAGGTAACATGTTCTGGTAGTGAACAACGGCCATTTTGTGGGTTCACTGCTGCAAGGTTATCTTGCTCCATAGGCTAACATGGGGCAGGCTGGTGCCAATGGCTATCCGCCTATCTTCTCATAGGAACAAGATAAGACATGAGTGTTTGATATCCCTGAGCTCAGCATTTAATAACACATCTTTTAGGAGAGGTTGTTTTTAAATCCTGAGTTGGAGAATAGTACTTTTTAGAGAGTAGCTGTTCTCTTGTCTGACCCTTCTGTGTGCCTGGGCGTGCTTGTGGATTGACTGTCTGGCTTGGGAGTGACAGGGGCTGGGGATCCCCCAGGAGGTTGGCTGAGTCAGCCCTCTGCTGAATGGCGACATTTGCAAGGAGAGTGGAGGGAGGAGATAGCACCTGGGAGTTAATAGGGCTGTGCCTGCCTGCCACACTGCTGGCTCCACCTCCTGCTGGGCGGCTGACGACTCTGCCCCTCACTCTGAAAAGAATGTAGAAGCCAGGAAAACAAAGTGCTCCAGCAACACCCAGAACTGGATCAGACCGGGCTCAGGACCCACTTGCACAAAGACTTCAAAGACTTTTAGGGGTATAAGTACAAGACCCCTGACAACAGATTTTTAGATTCTACCATCAAGAGGAACCTCTGCTGAAAGACGGACCGCTGAAGAACTGAAGGAAGATTGCCTTGCTGTGTGCTCTAAGGGCTGACCTGTTCTGTGTACAACTGAAGCTGAGGAGGAGAAGGGGTCTTGCTGTGTGCTGACTCTACCCACTTGACCAAACAAGATTTTGCTGTGTGCTGTGTCTTAAACCGAATCTCCAAGGGCCTGAGAAGAGCTGGCCTCCTGTTTCGCAACCCAGGGATAGAAAGGTTGCCCAGAACCCAAGACTCTGCTGTGTCCCCCCCCCTGCGCTGCTGTGTGCTGCAGGGACCGTGGACTGTTCTACCAAGCTTCTCAACATCTGCCGGTGAAGTGGGCTGGCTGCTCTCTGTCTTGCTGGAGAGTACCGCGCTGATCCGGGCCTGACACCGGTTGCCGCATCAAGAAGACCGACGTGCTCATCGGCACGTGCCTTGCCGGGACCCGGAGGCCTGAAGCAGACCAAGAGTCGTACTTCCCTGCTCTACGAAGCCGCGCTGTGAGTGGCTGACTCCGTTGACGTCGACATCATCACTGAGGGCTCGTCGAGGGAGTTGTGGAAACCTTGCACCGAACAGCCAGAGGAGCGCTTTGTACAACGAGCGCAGTGACGCCGACGGAGCAACGTAGCTGCCTAAACAACAAGAGCCTACGAACTGATTCATTCTCAGTGAGCATCGAATCACGCAAGAAACTAGAGACTATCGTCTTAAGATCCCGACCAACCAAGAAAGCGAATATAGTGCAAACCTGTAATGCTTGATTTCAACTGCGGAAACTAGATAAAGATATATTATTTTTGAGATAACTCACCTGTGTGGTCTAAGTTTGTGGTGTACGGAGGGGGGATCATTGTGGTGTCTACGTGCAAATACCTTACACATTGCCTTGGGGATAAGCCTGTCTGCTCGAGCCAAACTACCTAGAGGGTGAGCAGGGGTTATCTTCCGTGTGTGTCCTTGTACCCTGACTAGAAGCAAGGGTCCCTATTTGGTCTAAGGTGTATACCTCTGCCAACTAGAGACCCCCAGATCTAACATATATAATTAATTCTAACCATCACAGTAGATAACTCACTATATAAATAACTCTATAAAACAATTATCTGAATCTTAGTAGCTCTATTACAATGCGTAGTAATGATTCACTCATATATTTTTTTGTTTCCACCAATATTCGCTACAACGTCAACAGTCGGAATGTTCCCGCTATCAATGCTACACGGGGGGCCACGCTGGTGGTTGCAGCATCACCGTGAATATTGCGCATGATTAAACAAATCAATTTTGGACACATAGCTTGTGTCACTAACACCCTCATTTTTCAAACATGGGGGCAGACTACCTCTACTCTGATCCCTTATTTTTGCTTTTCAGAAAACCGTACCTCCTCAATAAAATGGTGGCCGCAACTGTCTGTTCAGATTCCGTCCAACCAATCAGAGCATTCCTGTTAGCGCGTGCATTCGCGATTACTCGCGAAATATCCGCGGCCAGAGATATCACTATAATTTTCAGCTTAAATTTCTCAAAAAACTACTGACTAGATTTACACCACATAGGCAACAGGCTCTTCCTTGAACCAACATCTACCTCCCTGCCAAATTTGGTGTAAGTCCGTTCAGCGTTTCGGGCTGTAGGTGTGGCTAAAAATTCCTATTGGAATAAACATTACAAATTCACCCTTATTTCGTGCCCCAAATCCTCGGTCCCCACAGCACAGATCACCCCCAAACTTTCCATGACAACCAGAACCTACCTTGACATCTTTTTGGGGAATATTTCATGAAGATTGGTCAAACAACGCCAAAGTTATAGGCAAGTCAAAAGTTGCTTTTCCTATGGAAACTAGGTCCTAACTATAACTACCTACTGGCAATCGCCAGTAGGTAAAATATTTATATATAAAGGATTGATAGTCTGTGTGGGAAACGAGTAGATGTATGTGACAAATATATGTAAGTCTGACTTCTATGTTCATACTAGAAGAACATAAATAGAGTGACACAATGCATGCATGTCCTGTGATGAAGGCCGCGTTGACAGCCGAAACGTGTCATGGCAGAAGGCGAATAAAGTTAAAAAAAGGAAGAAACTTCCTGGGTGTCTGCTTCAATCTATGTGGTGCGATTTACCAGGAATGATTGCCAGGATATATTACCTACTGACGGTCACCACTAGGTAATTATAGTTAGGTGTGCGCTAATAACTTGACTTTGGCCCTCTTTCAAGAATCTTCTCAAAACCTTCCAAACAAAAAGTTTATCCACCTCAGCTCCTTCCTGGAACGTTTTAGGGTTATCCATCAAGTGGAGGCTGAGAAAAAGGGAGGTCCTAAAACTCAAAATCCCCATACATTTTCCATAGGCTTTTTTAGGACGGGCTACAGCAACAACTGCTGAGCAGAATTTCACCAAATTTGTCAGGAAGTTAGATCATGGGCCGCAGATTCTGCTTTTCGTGATTTGGCGTAAATCTGTTTACTAGTTTTTGAGAAATTAAGTGTCAAATATAATTGTATATTTTGGCTGTTGAGTCTGCGAGAGTCTCTGAGACTCTCGTAGGAGCGCTAATTTAAAAACAGAGCGACTTGACTGGCTCCAAGGAGCTTTATTTCCCTTGGCCATCTCGCTCCCACGTGAGTCAGACTCCCGCAAGAGTGAGTGCTCTGATTGGCTGCCAGCAACATGAGAAAAATGTTGCTGGCAGCTATTACAGGACTCTGGAACTTAGGGGCTCATTACGATGGCGGCCGGACTTGGTCCGCCCACCACCATAGTGGTGATTGGGTCTGACCGCCATGTGTGCAGTCCCGCATATACAATGACAGCAGCACCGCCGCGATGTTAAAAAGAGCATGTTGTGCATTTCACTGCACTACGTGGCACTTGGTGCAGTAAAATGTAGCGGGGTACCATGGGTACCCCCCAGTGCACCCACACCTCCCCCCAACACAAGGGGGGCCTGCAACAGGTCCCTGAAGACATTCTCCGCCAGCCTTTCAATGGCGGTTCAACCGCCACAGAAAGGCTGGCTTCCGCCAACATCATAATTGTGCTAGGCTCCGCCGCCATTGTGAGCATGCTGACCGCTCCGCCAGGCAATCCTGACGATTGCTACTGGCAGAAAAGAGGCAGACGGACTTTACGTCCGCCGCGATACCCACCGCGATACCCATCATAATGTGGCGGGCGGTAAATCTCATGACGATGGCGGAACGATCGCCACCGCCAGCCCGGCGGTGGCTATTTTTCCGCCATCGTAATGAGCCCCTTAGTCCTCTGCCCTTCGCACCGCACTTATTTTTGCCTCTTTTTATATTTATTTTTATCCTTACCTTTTATTTTATTTTTACCTTTTCCTGTCTGCCACTGGGAAACAGTATACACCCTCCTTTCCGCTCTGTCTAAAATATGCTTGCACAGCCCTGAAGAAGCCCCAGGCCAGATGGCCGTGTAAGGGGTGAAACACGTGTTGGCTGTCAGTTTTGTTCTCTCACTCACTCTCACGGATAGAGTGACAACACCACCATAAACACGCTACAAAATGAACTATGGTCTGATTGGAAGATTTTTCCTAGAAAATAAGAGAAATCTATCTTGCCCTTACAACCTTGTTGAACCTTATCTACATTAGGGGGTTAGGGGCTTCCCCCTGTCAAGGGCAAGCATCAGCACAAGAATTTCCGCTCAATACTCGGCCAGTAAGGGATCGGGACCTTTCACCCCTTAAATCGCAAAACTGTTCCACAAGGTCAAATCCCCGAAGCACCGGCGAGCTCAATCGATCTGAATAAAAACACTGAACCAAGATTGTTCACCATACCAGCAGCAAGAGCATAAAAATACAACTCTCAACTCATGGCATTTTGCCAAGATCGCAGAGCACAACGCTAAACCAGAATCGAAGAAATCTTCTCTACTAACCCTGTCACTAACAGAAATACAACGACCAAACCGAAACCCACATCGGCCAGAAGCACCTTTCAGGCGCTAGAACGCACAGCAAAAAGAGAAACCACCAAGTGGTGGGAAGCACAGTCACTCAAAAAATAACTTGAGGCGGATAG